>NC_071531.1:70225814-71505397 GCF_026979565.1 Vidua chalybeata
GCTGAATCAACAATTTGTGTGGACACCTTTGAATGCATAAGCAATCCCCAACCAGAAGATAGGAACATCAAAAGTTCTTTTAAGGTATTTTTTAAAACTACTATTGCTTGTGTTTCCAAAGAAAAATTACTGGCCACTATCAGAATCTACTACAGATGAATATAGCAAATCTGGAAACAGAACAGCAGTGAACCAGCATGAGTTTTTAGTGCTAAAACTCTAAGATATCTGATTTTTTTTTAAATTTTTGTTTATTTGTTTGTTTCCCAGAGAGGAACGTAGTTTAGGGTTGTCCCTTTGCATTTACATATATCTAGTGCTTTGAATGCTCTGGGTCATCATTACATAGAGACAGAACAGGGCAGAATGTATCTGGAACTATTATTTCAGAAATGCTGAAAAAGAAGCCACGCAGCTGTCTCAGTTTTGGGTTGCCCAGATGAATTTGATGTGTAAGCCTCTAATGGCAACAAACCCATGAAGCAGTAGTAACAGAGAGAGGGTTGGGAGTGATGTGGAAAAACCTAGGGGGCACTACATTTATGACTGAGTAATATGCCTGATTTGCTCTCATTAAAAGAAAAATTCCTCACAGACAGGATTATTAAGAGTATTCTTATTTGACATGGTTATTAATGAGGAGGAGGAGGGAGCAAATTGGACATTAATGAACTTCACAGACAATAATTCTCTGGGAAGATCTCAGGGCTCCAGCAAGGACAGATCATTGGCTAAATGGAGTGCAGTGCTATTGTTGACTGAAACCTCTAAACATTGCATCCAATCCTCTTCAAAACCACTAGCCTCATGGGACAGCAGCCTTTCATTGCCAGTGAGTTTTTTTTTAACTTGTCCCCACTCCCTCTTGTCCTGTTGGAAGGCAGCACTGAGAAGAGCCTGGGTTCCTCCTCTTCATTGCTTTCCATCAGGTTATTTACACTCATTGTGAAGTTCTTCCCTGAGCCTTCTTAGCTTTTAGACTAGACAGTTCCAGCTCTCAGCTTTTCCTCTCACGACAGATGCTCCAGTCCCTTAATCACCTTCATGGCTCTTTGCTGGACTCAGTTTGAGAAGCAGCAGCACAAGAGGAGACAGCTCCCCGACAGCTGTTTTTCCCCAGGCACAGGGCATTGTTGCACGGTGTTGATACATGTAAGGCCAACGCTGTAACTTCACTATGGTCGGGACTGGAAGCTGAATCAGAGGTGTTATCTCAGCAGAGGCGTGGCAGGAGCAGAGCAGAAGCATCATCTGGAAGGCAGCACCCCATGGAGGGGAATACAGAAAGCTGACAGTTCTTAATTGCTGTCCCTATAGCAGGCAGAGATGAGAGCTTGGGTGGCTGTAAGCAGACAGGGAGCATAGGAAAGAAAATCCCCAGGCGGGAGTGCTGGAAGTCCTAAGTGAGACAGAGATGAGAAGTGCCTGGGAAATGGAGAGTGCACACAGCAATTTGGGGGACAGTACAATCCTGACAGGGAGACACGTACCACCTCCTTCCCTAGGGTCTGTTCACCTTGGCTCAAGAGTCAGGGAGGAGCTGGGTGTTGATGATAAAGCTCCCTGTTACTGGACAAGCTGGAATAAAGCTGTGGCTGCCACAAAGTGTGGCTGAATTGGCGAGAGCGGGAAGGATGCTGGGGAGATGAGTGCAGAGCTCCCAAACACAAGGACATGTCCTCCACATCTTAGCTGAGCAATAAAATGAGACAACTGCAATTGGGTGAACAGCAGAAAGGTCCTGACATTTCAGAAATCCTTTGCTGTTTTGCCTTTAATCAATCTGTACTAAGCCTCAAATATGAAAAGAAGTACTTAGGGCAAAGGTGAATTTCATTTTAAGAGTAAATTGCTTTGATGATTGTCGATTTGCCAAGATTTTTTCAGCACAGAAATGGTATTATTTCCCAAGCTCCCAGCATGGTCCTAAAGGTCACAGCTCACAACAACTCTCTTCCTTTCTATTGTTCTTACAATAAAAGCTACAAACATAAAGATGTTGCTGCTGCTTCTTGGTAGCACTAGATAAAAAACGTCTCAACAATGTAAGTTGTTTCATGTTCCTGGAGCTTTATTGTAAAGGTGTAATGAAAATGGACCATGAAAAGCTCATTGCCATTTTGCAAGATGCCTATTTCACTTGCATTTATCTCCCTTCCCTTCTCTGTGCAGTAGAGTTCATGCTCTTTCCCAAACCACTCCCATTACTTCTAAGTGAGAACTTCTACCCCATGTTCACAGTGAAGGCTCTCAAAATTCCTTTCATAAAATACACTACAACTACAGTTTTGTGGAAACTGGTGTAATGGAGAGAGGCACGTCCTCACCAGGCATTAAACCAAGAACAGTAAGATTTGTGTGGGTGCCGAACTGACCTCTAGTGACACCTACACAATAGCCTTATGTCAGATTCGGCTTTTTTTTTTTTTTTTTCCCCAACTACCGGCAGGTAGGCTATGAAGTATCATAGTATCATTACAGACTATTCCACAGCTGAGGTGTGTCAGTATTTTGGGGTCCGCTGTGAACTGACAGAACTTAAGCAGCGTACACTCTGTGGGTACAGCTTCCCACGGTGCAAACCCGCGGAGCGCACGCTGTGACTCCGCTGTGCTTTGTTGGACGAAACCGGCCGGTGGGAGCCCAGCTGCTGCATGGACAATGCCATCAAACCAGGAACACCTGGCCAGCATGGACCCGGCGCAGCCTTCTCGCCCAGCCCGCAGGGCCAGCGTGCTGCCCTGCTCTAACCAGGGTGCAGAGGCAACACCTCTGTGCCCTTTCCCCTTTCCAAGAGCTCTGCCCAGGTGAGACCTCAGGAGGCACATCCCCCCAGTGCCGAGCCCGCTCACTGTGAGGGCCGCGGCCCGAAGCCCCTCGGCGCTGCCCCCCTGACGGTGCTCCCTCACAGCCGCTCCCCCAGCACCGCCGCTCCCCCGCCCAGCGCCCCACACGACCCCAGCCCAAACCACTGAATCCCGGCCCGTGCGCCTGCGCTGAGGCCGCGCGCGTTTCCGCTTCCACGCCGGCCGCCCGGGAAGGAGGGAGGCGGCCGCATCCCGGCTGCTCTCCCCGGAGCCTGCGCATGAGCACCGCATCGCACCTCCCGCCCTTCCCTCCTCCTCCCTCTCCTCCTGCTCCAGCTCCGCGTGGGCCCGGCCGCCGCTCCGCGCCCCGCCCCGCCCCGGGAATGCGCTGCTCGGCGGCCGCTCGTAGGAGCTGCGCGGCGGGCGGGGAGCGGGATGGAGGTGGAGGAGGCGTTCCCGCTGGTGGGGCAGATGGGCCCCTATCAGGTGTACCTGTGCGTCCTGCTGGCCGTGCTCCTCCAGGTGAGAGGCCGCCCTTCCCGCCCGCTCTTGTCCCGAGGGGGAAGCGGTGCCGGGAGGGGGATGCTCTGGGTGCGGTGGACAGCTGTTCCCAAAGTGTTGGGTGGATGTCCCTGCGGTGAGTGCTGCCCGGTGCGAATCTGGTGTGGGAGGGCTTCTGCTGAGAGCTGCTGGTGGCACTAACAAGTCTTCCCCTCTGGGTCTGTCCTGCAGCAGCGTGCTGCGCTCCTGGAACACTTGGTGTCCTGGTGACCTCTGCCCAAAGGCAGCGCTCAGTTCTGCAGAGTGAATTTGGGGCAGGCAGCTGGTGCTCTCTGTGCCGCATTTCCTGGGCGGTTACACCTTGTGCCACTCGTGGAGCACATTAGGAGCTGATCAGGTGAAGGGCTGGCTGAGGTTGAACTGAGGTTTCCGTGACCTGGGCTGGAAGACGTGGACTTCTGTAAGAGTCTCTTCTGGGAATCTTGTGCAACCTGGAGTTAATGGACTAGACTAGGAATTTCTAGGTTGCATGTGTCTTGATTGTCACTGATAAAGTGACAGGTGGCCACTGATATCTCTGTGTGCAGAAGCTCTCATGTAACCAGTTGACAGATGATGTTTGCTTATGGTGTTTTGATTTGCCGTGCCTTAACTCTTAGAATAGAAGAGCAGTGTCTCTCCGTTAGGTATTGGATGAGGCCCTGTATTTTGGGTAGTCAGGTTTGTGAAACACAAAGCTGGAACTCTCTTAAGTTTTGTGATAAAAGTGGAGTCCAAAATAACAGTAGAATGCTGGAAGAGAACACTCTTCTAGTGCTTTAGAATAGACAGACTCTCTCTGGAGGGAGAGTTTCAGAGACTGCATGTGCAAGTGATGTGCTCTGCAGCCATGTTTGTCGCCTTTCAATTTTGCTTCATCTTTGTGCATATTGCTGTGAGGACAGGGAAGGAAGACAAGAATAATACATGTAGTGTCACAGTCAGGTGTAGGACTGAAGTATGGTATGAATCTTACAGAAGTCTGGTTTACCCCATGTTAGCATGGGTTGTTGGGTGAATTGTCATGAATTCAGCTAAGCTGACAGGTGGTGGCTTACTTCCACTGTGGAAATTTAATAATTGCAGGAAGGAAGAGTGGAACTTCAATGTCCTTCCTCCTCTGCTGACCCATATTTTGTACTAATGAAGAACTTCAATCATGGGCTGTGAGACTGAAGATGTCTTCTCCTGGCAACCCCTACGTCCCCTAGACTGACCAAAATATTCAGAAGCTTTATGAGATGACTAAAAAAAAATTGAAATGCCCAGTCCTATTGGATGGGAACTCTATATTTGGTTACAAAGTTATGATGATAAACAGCAAAAGCTTTGTAGGTTTCTATTTCCTTCTACTATTTTTTTCCTTTCTTTTATACTGATTTAATTCCTTAAAATTAATTCCTTAAAATTAGGCATTGATTCTTCTGCTGACCAGCTGGCTAGAAAATTTATATGTTCATTGAAGATGAAGAATTAAGGAAACAATAGTTCTTCCAGTACTGGTCATTTTTTGCAATGAACTGCAAACCATGACAAGTGCTCTGTGTTTCCAGAATTTTTAGTATGGGTCCTCTGTTCTGCAATGTTTGTGTTTGTTTTGTTTTAAATGGATTAACTTGGATTTCTCATGGGAGAAGTAAACAGAAGGATCTTTGCAAATCCTGGAACTAATTCAGAATAACTTAAGAAGAAACAATAACATGTTTGCAGGTCTGCTTTTTTTCTTCTTATGTTATCTTTAATTCTTGAGCTGTACCAATGAGTACAGCCTACCTCTGGTAGGCTTTCTTTACTTCAGATTACATTACTTCATGCAGGCACAGGAGTCTATAAAGAGTTTAGATGTGAAGCTTGTTGTCTTTCAGTTCATGAGTAGATGTGGATTTATTCATCTGGTTCCTGCTTGGGTGGTTGATTGCTTTTTGTGTTCCTTTATTGGTGCCAAGTTACATAATGTGTCACTGTGATGTGTGAGAGCAAGACTGAAGGCAGGTTCCACAACTGGTGTTAATCTTTTGTCTTGTTTATCATCCTTTGGAGAATGGACCTAAAGGTAAGTAATGTATTTGTGTGTATGTGATGTAGAATGTAGATCAAGGTAATTGTGGGCTCCTGTAGTGGATTAGATGCAGCATATGACAGCAGAATGGGAGCTCCTGGTAATCTATATCACTGGCTGTGCCATGATTATTCCATTTTGTTGCTAGTTTCCTTCTCCCTTTCCATGTGCTCCCTCAGCTGGCCTATATTTTTATGTTGGCCTGTTGGTATTAAAAATATTTCTACATTCTTAAAGGTAAGACTACCCAACATATGAAAAATATTTGTCTGCTTTGTCAAGTCCCTTCATCTTTGTAGCCAATATCCAGAGTTTAGACTCTGTGCTTTCCCTTCCCAGTAAGATTCCCAGCAAGTACACTTGCTTTCCTTGTAGGCTTTTATGCTTTTTCATCTCTGCATGTTATTAATCACCTTGAGTTTCATACTTTATAAGTATCTTCCTTCATTTTAGTGGGGTTTTTTAAATATAAATTTCTACAGTAAGCTACTTCCACCAGGTAGCCTTAGTGATAGGCCAGTGTATCTGGTCTCTGAATTCTAATTACAGACATAGTTTAGATCACAGAACTTCTTTGACTCAAGCTGTACCAAACACTTCTGTCCTACTAGGGGTGAGACTTGCCACCCCTAGTCAATGAGTCAATTTTCAGGTAAGCTTGGGTGAACTGGTACTTGATATGTGGAATGCGCTTACTGACATTCTGGCAAAAACCTCCAGGTTGCTTCTAATTAGAAAAATGTTTTTTTATGTTATCAGTGTAAAACTAGATTAAGTGTGAGTCTTGTGGGCTCCTTCTTTCATCTTTCCTGGTTTCTATTATTCCTCTGCTACCTGCTGCTGTTACTATATAAGTTATGCCTGGCTTATTCGCTACCAAGTTAATAGAAATTTGGAAGATTTTTAGGCATATTCTGTAGCAATGGTTGCTAACTTTATAATGGACTGACAACAGCTGACTGACAAAAGAGAAATGTTTTTCCAAATGACATGGAATTACAGAAAGACTTATGTGAAGAATGTGAATATTGACTAATGATGTGAAATTAAGGCTGGATTAGTCTTGCATTGCTAGTATATCTTTAAGAAAGTGAGGAAGAAACAAAGGGAGCTGATAACCCTTAAAATACTTAGGACTTTATTTTGAGCTTAAAGTACTTCATACCTGTTGATTACTGGCAAGGTTGTTGCAATCTTTTGAAGAAATTATACTCAAGTATTAGTAAAGAATAGTCTTTCGGTGTTTGTTTAGTGTGTGTAGCAACATGAAACAAAATCCCACACCTTGATCAGATGCTTGAGAGCACACAGACATACTTAAAAGTTTCTTTGTCTCTTGTGGTTCAACATATCTGGTTGAACGAGTCTGGCCTGTGCCAGTGAATTGGAGCTACAGGATTGCCCAAGCCCAAACTGAGAATGGAAATGTGCTCTTACTGTATCTCTACTGAAAGGCTTTAAAAAACATGGTAAAATTTAAAAGGGAGTTCTTGTTTGCACAGCTGAAAAAGGTTTTGCTTTAAGTTGAGTAATGTGCATTGCACAGTAATATGGATGATTACCAAGGGTGGTTGTTCACATCCATCTTAGGAACTCCTTACTAACTGAAGGGAGGATGCAAAAACAGTTAAGATAGTTACATCAAGTTGCTTGAATTATACCTTTGCCTTAAACTGTGTGTGATGCATTGCAGCTGTAATGAGTGGTGTTGCTAACATCACTTTATTGTTGACAACAATATCATGTATGACTTATGTCATTACAATATCCAATGCAGAAAGATGGTCTTTAATCATCCCATCTGCACAAATGTTTTGAAGGAAAGCACATTCTGGGGCATGTGGTTTAAATAAGGCAGGCTCATTCCAAATCTCTAGAAATAATTCAGAAGAAATAAAGTCTGTCTTCATACAGCATGCAGATGTGATTCCCTGTGTATTCGTGCTTAACTGTTTCTTGACATTTCTTATCTATGCCCTGTACATACTCTACCTCTTTTAATGGCATGAGACATCACTCTGTAGTTGCAATGACAGTAATGAAATACTTGGTCAGAGAATCTTCTTTTAATACTTACATTTGGTTTAAAACTTTCCTTTGAACCAGCCAGAATTGATCAGAATTGATCATTGAACATCTTATTCCCAGTCCTTGATGATATATACTGTTTGGACTTTATCTGATTAGGAAGAGCAAAACAAATTGGAAATGTAATGAACAATTTAAAATTAAGAAAGGAGAGGGATATTTCACAAATTACATTACAACTCTGGTATAGTGTGCTGCAGTTTTTCTAGGGGCATAATGACAGGTATGGTGTTTATCCAGAGTTACTTGCACTGTAACTTAGACACAGGTCAGGTGTAAGTGTCTGTAAGGTAAGTGAGCAAGGTGGCAGATGTAAAAAGAATTTTCAGAATTTCTTTTGAGTTTGATTACCTCAATGTTTGGAGTTTTTTCTGTATGTGGGAAAAGTATGAGTTTTAAATCTCTCTGATTCTCAGTAAAGCAGAATGTGTGGCAGACATGTGCAGCCACTTCCGTGGAGGAGAGTTTTCAAATGTGGCATGAATATAAACATAAGAAGTAGGGACCCAAATGTTTTTCCTGAGGAAAGCTTTGTATTCCCACATATTTTTGTGCAATGTATCCTACTCAGAACATGTTTATGCTGAAGGATGGTGTTGCTTTCCATGTAAACATGATGAAGGCTTTTAGAGTACTTGCATCACTGCATATAAATCCTTGTTCTGGTATAGCATACTCCTGTTTGGGAGGACAAATAAATGAGGTAGGTGTGAGTATGTAAGCTATTGATGCATAAAGATGTGCTGCTACTCATTTAGCTAAGAATATTTCCATCTGAAAGTTGATGGAACTGCTAAGTTTTTAGTAAACTACCATTTACTTCAGTCAAGTGGGGGGAAATCTTTCAAGGAAAAAAAGTAGTTCCTGGTTCACACATGACATTTGATTTCAGTGGTGCCGACCAACAATCCTTGGTCTCTTTGTCCTTCTTTCAGATCCATAACTAACTTCCTTAAGAGAGACAATCACCTACCTTTAATGTTATTACGTTTATAACCTTAAAAATATGAATGCACCTGATGCAGACACTATATTTTCTGCAGAAAACCTGAAATAACAATGTTGGGCTGTGGCATGCCTTATTAGCAGTGGGGTCCTTAACTCTCAGATATAGTGCAGAAGCCTGGATACCAACAATTGCTTCCTTACTGATTAATTTTAAAAAGCTAACATGCTTCTGTTTGTTTTTTTCAAAAAGAATCCCTAGTGGAGAGAAGTTAGGAATACGAAATCAGCTGCCTACACCTTCATCTTCTCTTAAAGTTACGTTGTGTCTTAATCAAACCAGTGCATAATTCACATACATTTATCTGCAAGAGTATGGTCAGAGCAAGTTGAGGTAGAGGAGAAATGTGAGCTGTAACTTCAAGACCTTCCCTTCTTTAGCTATATCTGAACTGCAAAGCACGTGCAATTGAGCTCATATTTAGGTGTTTTAAATGCCAGTTGCTGTATGTTCTTGCATTTTTAATGATCACAACATTCACTCTGACACTAAACCATACATTCTGTGCATGTCTATCTGTATAAACATCTCTACTCAGCTTCTGCAATTTAACTTAAAAGGCTGACTTCAGCTTCTGTGCAGTTCAGTCCAAGAAGATGCCTGTTCAATGTGCTGTTGTGAAGACCTTAACAGAACTACTGCTGATGGGCATAGCAAGAAGCATGAGTTTTGGGAGAGGCACAGAGCAGACATTCTGAAGGCTTACCAAGAGCGGGAAGGTAGTAGTGTTCTGCCTGTTTAAAAAAAAAAAAAAAGCAAACCAAAATCCAACTCTTTTTTTTTTTTTTTTTTTTTTTTTTTTTTTTTTTTTTTTTAAAGGCTACATGGTGTGTAGAGTGAAGTTGTCAGAAGGAACTTGCTCCGGGGGTATTTACTAGAGCTGTGGCTGAATGCCTTGATTTTTGCAAAGTCTTTAACAACAGGGAATGCAAGGTGCCTGCAGGTACAGTGTCAATAGTGATTGTCATCTTTGTATGGGCTGTGGGTAAAACATAAAGAGATGTTTTCAGATTAATAATAAAGTTGTTATTGCATAGAATATTTGGTGCAATGGTATTTGGACTCAGTGGGAGCTGAAGCCATCACATCTTCTGCTATTTGCCTTTCAGTCTGGCAAACTACAATCCATCTAGCCAATCTGTCCTCTAAGCATCCTTGAAAGAGTAGCCTGGGAGTTAACAGGCATAATTCTACTGGGTAGCACACACTATGGGTTAAAAATATTTGTATTATGACACATTATCTCCCCTTCTTTCTTTCCTGCCCCTGTGTATACACAGTCTCTAACTTCCCATGTTTTGTAGGCATTAAATTACCTGTGTTTTTCCACTAGCAATATCAAGGCACTCCTCACTGACATGTCTCCATTTTAGAAGCTTTAAATTCCTTTCCTCTTGGGTGAGAGAATTAGTAGGTGTGTAATTGAATTCAGAACAGTTGTTTCCCACTTGCATGAGACAGTTGCTCTTCATTTCTGATAAAGTTTTGTGTTCTCAAATTGCTTTGTTATTTTAACTGGAGTAGTTAATATAACTGCTTCTTTAAGACAGTGCTTCTTGTGTATTGTTTACATTGAGTAAAACCTGTTTGCTTTTTCCAAGTGTTAGCCCAGTGGGACTGGAGTCCCTCTGGAGCAATAACATCTGTTTTCTAGGTCTTGTCTGTTTACAATATGATCTCTGACTAGGTTTGCAGTTTAACCTGGTTAAATGTTGTGTTTTCCTAATCATGGTGGGCTCAGGGTGAAAGGGTGTTAAGAATTTGCCTTGGAAGGCTCAATGAAGGTTTTGAGATCTTCAGGTAAGGAAAGATGGAGTGACTTGTGTGTATAGCTTATAAAACTTTGTGGTGTGATGTTTAGTTGCTGGTGTCTTAAAAATATATAAATACCAGACTCCTTTAATATCTTTTAATTTGTAGACCCTTGGCAGACTTCCTCCTGAAGTTGTTATACCCTTTTACAGTAAATTTAAGAGTGCTGAAACAGTTTTGTAATTCTTAATTATTTTTCTGAGCCTTTAAGAAATAATTCATGGAATTCTGAGGCCTGTAGGCTGTAAACTGAAAATCAGTGGTTTAGCAAGTTCAACAATGAAACTGGAAAAACGTATTTTTTCAGTTCTGGAGCATCATGTTGCTCTGAAATAGTAGTAAACAGAAGACATTTTTCAGTTTAAAAAACCCCATAAACAAAACACAAGTAGATCTTCATTGCTTACACTCAGACAGGTCCTTAAAATGAATAAATAAATGAAAGTAGCTTATACAAATGTCAGCATTGTCTTTTAGTCCAGATACTTAAACAAAAACTTTGCAAGTAAGCAATAAATTACCAAGTTAAATGCTTTAGCCAAGGATATGCTTTTCTTATAGTCTTAGCAGAACTGCCTTTCTGAAACCAAGATGCTCACCCAGTATTCCTTGGCAGTGTCCCAAAATGTCATGCAAAGATGAGGACTTTGATCTCTTAAAATACTGCCTGTGACTCAGATAAGTTTTTAGCCAACATGGGCTGGAAAGTATGGAGAAAAAGAGGGGCAGACATGAAACACAGTCCTGCTTGTGGAAGCAGGACTAAACCCTGCCTGATACTTGCCAGCCCACAGTTCCTGCTTTTTTTTTTGCCGGCAGTTGCTGACTTTTTCATGTGACCCTGTAATACCATTGGGATGGTCCACTTCTGGGCTGCTTTATTATATTAATACACTGGAATAGGAACTTACAGCACTTCTTTGCTTTATTCTTTTCCAAGTCCTTTTCCTCATAAGAAGAGTGGAGTGGCGCTTCTGATATGATATTGGTGAAAGTATGTAGCTGGCATTTGACTGAGGAGTTGTGGCACTTGATTGCACATTAATGTAGTTTGATTTCCTCAAATGTTCCTATTGAAGCAGAGGTAGTATTAATAGTGCTTTTTGTAATTTTGGTTCATATGTATCGTGTTGGTTCTTTAACTTACCAGTCCGTGAGCTTTCTTTTGACTTGTGTTTCTAAAGACAGAAAAATAACACTTCCTACTTCATTATTCATGTTCAGAGACGTGTCAGCCTGTGATGTGAGTGAGGGTGCTGTGTTCCTGTGGCCCTGTCAGATAAAGGGTATGTACACAGGAGGTGTTGCAGAAAGCATGTACAATGAAGGTATTTGCTCTTCAGACACCAAACACGTGGAAAGTAAAGCAGCCCTTGTCTGTGTATGGCAGCAGTCACCTGGCTCATGGACACCCAGGCTGAGCAGGAGCAACAAACCCCTGCTGCTGCCACTGCCCACCAAAATAACACTGAGCATGAAATAGCTGAGAGGTGTGTGTTTGGGTATTTTGAACAGGAGGGGTAAGCTAGAGGGGCATTTTCCACAGACCTGTAGGAGGTCAGGCTCTAAGACTTGTGGTCTTCTGTGTTTGTCTCCATTGTGGATGTTAAAGAATTTCTAGAATGAAATTATGTAAGGTTTTGGACAGACTTTTGACTTTTTGCTGTAGATTCTGGAGGCCAGCAGTTTTAGGCTTTAAAACTCTGAACTGTGTGGGTTTTCTCTGTTTCTCTGCGGAAACCGTAAGTTCTTTCAAAATATGTGTCTGCTCTGTCATTGGTAAGTCGCAGGTAATAACCAACAGTGGTTACATTCTGCATTGGAAGTGATCTGTCAGAGTGGGTCTGGCCTTGGTGAGGAACTGAGATGTCATGTTCTTCTGCACGTGGTGATTCTTTGCTTTAACTACGACAGCTTTTCCTTCTGTCTTACGGTGTTCTCCCTCTTCCTGTGCCACCAGAAAGGGAAGGATACTTTAATGGAGGAATGTGTTGTCAGCAGCAAATAATAATTTTGCAGCAAGAAGACGTTGTAGGGCTTTTCTACGTAGGAGCTATGGAGGAGAAAAAAATAATGTGGATTTAAAGCCAAATCACCCTTTGGAGATGACTTGGAGCAGATGAGATCATCAGATTTTCAAAAATTAGGTTGCCCTCCAGCTTTTCAGCTGCTTGTCATGGGTTCAGAAGAAATTACTCCAATCCTGAACTGTAACCATCTCCTTATCGAAAGCTTCTACCAGAGCAAGGTCATTCATTGTTCTTCCTTAATTTCTGTCTTTCCTCAGGGTGCAGTTTTAATGTTTCTGTATTCAAAAGGTCAGAAGTTACTGTCTTACTCATTATTTTGTTGGGCAATGAATGCTTCAGCTGCTACTTGTCTAGAATGACCAGGCTAGTTGGGAATTGCTTATGAGCTGACTAAAAAAGGTTGAAAGCTTCTCTTCCTAGAATTGAGGTCTTGCTTTTGTTTTTTCATTTGTGCTTCATAATGGGTAAATTATGAGGTCTAAAAGAGTTTCTTAAATTATTTTTGTGCTTATTTCACTATACACAAATGAAACTTTGAATTCATTCTCCCCTTTCCTTGCTAGTCTTATTGGAGGTTCTGTATGTTTCTTGGATGTCATTTATTATGAAAACGAACATCCAGAAAGCTGGTCACTTCTATTAATATTAGTTTTAAGTTTTTTTTTTCAAAATCTGTTAGTGAAACAGCTTTGACTGGCTAACTAAAATTCCTTCTACTTAACAGGGAATGTGAAAGTTTACAGGTTATTAGGGCATTGCCTTTTAATAAATTCCCTTACACCACAGTCTTCTAATTTAGGCAGACTATAAAATTTTAACCTAAAGAGAATATTAACAAATAGGAGAAACCTCAACTAACAGAACTCTAAGCATCTCATCATCAATGACTGGGAGCTTGTGCCTTGTCCCCCTGTACTTGGTATCCATCTTGATTAATACAGATCAGTGCAGGGAATTTGGTAGGGCACTGTTAACATCCATATACAGCCAATTAAAATGTTTTATAAACAGGAACTAAATACTAAATGACATATATTTGACTTCATTTGGGTTATAGAACAAATGAAAAATTAAGGGCTTTGTTTGCCACAGTGCATATAATATAGTAATTTTATATTTTATACAGTTGTTTTATAATATTCCTATTTGATTTGTTACTTTTTCGTGTTGTTCACCAGTCTGCACAAGTATGTTACTTTTAAGTGCGAGCATTTAGAATTCTTAAGGGAGAAATCTTCAGATTCATTAACACAACTCTTACTTAAATGAGAACTTTATTTTGTAATTAAGTATAGAGTTTCCTTCATCATGATTTTAAAATCACTTCTAGAAAATGTTTCTGACCTTCAGAATTGTCACTGAATTTTGGGAGGTGTTTTGTGGGCTTTGTTTTGTTTCCACAATGAAATTAATAGGGTTTACTGAACCTCTTACCCAGAATACAAGGCAGGCGTCCACTAGGAAGGAGAGTTTTGTGTCAGCAGTGACTCAGTGAACTTGAATATAGAACAATACTATTTGATAATATCAAAAAACACATCTCCATCTTCATATGGTTTGCTGATTGCACAAATCAATTGAAAGTGTTTCTATCTTTATGATATCCTTAGTTGCTGCACCCACTAGGATGTCAAAGGCTGATTGTTGGGGGTTTTTAATTGAAAAAAAAAAACAGTGTAGTGTTTCTGCAATCGCTTATTTTTTTCTATTCAGTTTTCTGTAGCTGGTTTCACCTCATGCAAAAATGAAAAGTGTTATGTTTTCCTTCTTGAAACCAAATGCCTTGAGGATTTTGTTTCTTGATCTACTTCAAATATATGCTTATTATTTCACAAGACAAAGGCAAGGATGTTATCACTTAGTCCTGGCACATGATTGTCTGAGTGAGTCAGTGTAGGGGGATGCACCACATGTCATGACCTGTAATTCTAATTTCTCAGTAATTTCAAGCTGTTCTTGAGAGTACTGTATCCACACATCCCTAGCAACATGGTCATTCATTTTTAATACCTCTTTTCCATGTGATCTTAGTCATTGCCTTCTTTCCCAGATGAGTTCTTTTACTTTTCATTGTTGTCGATCTAGAAGTTGTTCTTAAACTCAAATAATAAGTTAACTGTTTTTTTTCCAAATTTCTTCTGATATTTAATGATTTTAATGGAAAAGTGAAAAATAATTATTTTAAAATATATTTATCTACCTCCTGCCACTAAAGTAGTAGCTTATCATGTAGAATACAAAGAGGAGCTGATGGGAAAAATTGCTTCCAGGTAATAACTCAGGGCTCTGTTTTAGTATAGTAATAATTCTCATTTAGATCTGGGTGTAACTCCAGCTGTTCAGCTGTTGTTGAGAACAGAGCAGTATTATTTGATGTTGCATGCATCAGAATTCAGAGGTCCTCAGGCTTCTTTTTTTGCACCTATGGTTCTCCCAGTTTTGCGAATTACTTGTGAAGCAGCCTTCTCAGAGAACAAGCTTCCTGTGGATACGTTGTTCCCAAGAACATGGGGAGGAGATGCTGGGAGCAGAGCAAGGACTGTTCAGGAGGTACCTAAGTAGGGTTTGGAGAATGGAGAGGCACGAATTAGGGGTTTTTTATGGAGGAAGGGGTTTGTTTGTTTTGTCAAGAACCACTGTGCCGAGTTCAGTTCCTCAATAAGGGCTTGAGATGAAGCAGTTTTATTTGGTGAGCGTGTGGGGCTGTTACTAGCAATGCGCTTTGTCCCTCTGAAGACTTTATGATCCATCTTCTCATGTGGAATTTGTGCCACTTCTGTGTTCAAACAGGTCTCAAACCATGGGGGTTTAAGTGGTAGTTGTAATGTGACCTATGAATGTTCTTAGCAAGCAGCAGCAACGCAGCTCTGGACCAGGCTTGAAATGTCTGGGTTTCCAGGAGTTTTATTTATTCTTTCCTAAACAAAAGCGACTGTTGATCCCTATTTAGACCTTGTGTGTGTCTGTAAATATGTAGGTATATTAAAAATGCATGTGTGTGTTCACATGGTTGTCTGTGTCTCTTCTAAGAGTAAAACAGGTCCACAGAAGGTAGAAAACCAACAAAGAATTAATTTTGTCAAAACTGGGAAGGATTAGATATGAAACCATGAGGAGGAGATCTAGTCCAAATACCAAATTAGAGGAGTGAACAACACAGGAGGAAGGAGAGCATAGAAGAGTAATATATTGCATTAGAGAATAGGGTTTTCTCCTCCTTAGCACATCTAATAGCTTTTCCTCTATCCATGGTCTGTACCTGCTATGACTGGGAGTTTGGGGCCATCTGACTGAGGGAAAGGTGTCAGGAGGGAAATTTTCTCTCAAATATCCAACACATAAAAAAGAGCAAGAACCACTTTTGTTAAAGCTGTAGTTCTTCAGTGTGTGCTGTTTGGTAGACGGGCTATACGTAACATTTCATAGTGGTAGAAGGCAAATAAAAAAATAGGAATGTGTTTAATACTGATTCGATCCAGCTGTGGACAAGACATTGCTTGGATTCAAGCTGAGCATCTCTGATGTTTTTTGTCTTTCATGCCAGCTCTATGTGGCCACTGAAGCCATCCTCATCGCATTGGTGGGTGCAACTCCTCCCTACCACTGGGATCTCCAAGGGCTCTCAGCTAATCAGAGCCATGGTAACCATTCAGTGAGCGAGCAGGGAGCTTTTGGGGAATGGCTTCTGACTGCCAACGGCAGCGAGGTGCGTAAGCACGTACACTTTGGCAGCAGCTTCACATCCATAGTCTCTGAGGTAAGTCTGAGATGTGTTTTGCAGCCTCGTGTGTGAGTAGTAAATCTTACTGAGATGGTTTTGGGGGTCTCCTTGTACTGCGTTTTTCTTGCAAACTAATGCATGTTCTGATTAGCACATGAAACATGCTGCCTCCAGTTAGAGCCCGGGTAATGTGCTCATGTCTTTACCAGCAACAAAAGCTAGCTTTGTATTGCTGTGCAGATCTTGACCAATGTTCTGCTCCAAAACTTCTCACCTTTTCGGTGTGAAGGTTACATATTGCATCCTGCAGCCTGGTTCCACATTTGAGCTGGAATCATGACATTCATTTTACTAATTTGCTCAAAATCCTTTATGGACTCTGAGCTCTCTCTGGCCATCCCCTTGCAGAGCTCCAGTGCACCCATCATGCAGTTAGGAAGCACTGGAGGAACTGGAGGGGAAGTGGCTCATGCAGTCTTTGCAGCTCCAGATACAAGAACATGGGCAGTGGGGAGTCAGGTGGACAAAGCAGCTCCCTCACATTTGATTCCAAAACAAGCTTTGGCTCCGTTGGCATGGCCTCTGTGTTTTTTAAGTGGTTTCTTTCATGGACTAGACACAGTCCCTACAGGAATGATTCCAGACTCTGCACTGATGTGTGCAACACCTGCCCTTCCTGGGTCTGTCAGTATCTGTTAATGTCAAATTTTTCTTTATAAGAGCTCTGAGTGCATTGGGTACAAGGTCTGAATGTAGAGCTGAACTGTGGAGTCCAGCGTAGTACCATTTGATAGTTTGTGGCTATTGTCCTGAGGTATTAATGCTGTCCAAATTACTCCTGTAAAGCAGTTTATTGGTTAGGAGCATATTAATAAAAATGGCCAGCTTTGGAATAGTACCAAGCTGTTGTGTACAAAAGGCATTGCTTCTTATTCTCATAATAAAGAGGATATGAGTACTTATGATACCATTTAAATTAAAATTTTAGTGGATGGTGGATTTCTTAAGCATTATTTAAAACTCAGTAAGGTTTTTGAAATTTCTCTGGGTTTTTTCTTTTTTGCCTTTTTTTTTTTAACTTGCTCAAGAATCTTTTACTCTCTTAAACTTGACAAGTCAGACATGATTGTAGAGCCTAGCATATGACATAGATTTTATACAGATCTTTATACATTTTGGTTGCATAAATAAGAAATGCAGGTAAAGAACAAAGCCTGCTTGAGCAATAAAAAATCCTAAAAAAACTCCCAAACAAAAAAAAAAACCCAAAAAACCCCAACCCAAAGGCAACTTGTCTAGAGACTGCTTTCTAACTCTTTAGTACGTGTTTCAGTAGAAGCCCATATGAATAAAATCTTCATACCTTTTCTGTTTCCCTCTATTAAAGTACAGTTTTTATGAATTTGTTAGCTGAATATTTGGTATATTTGGAGGTTATTGCTAAGTATGAACATTTTGAGAGAGAACATGCATATCTGGAGAATATTTCACCACTAATTCATTATTAATCTGATTTCATGATTGATTGTAAAGAAGTTTTTTCCTACATTTAAAGAGGGTATGTCAGTGCTTAATCTTGTGGCATCATTGATAACATGAGCATTACAAATTTACACTGGAAAATATTCTGATGTAAAAAGCTTGATTTTGAAGCTTCTTCATATATGCTTTTTAATAAACATATATGTAGCATGTTTTTATGTAGAAGAGAAAAGCCTTGAGCTCTCTAAAGGGCTTAGACATTGAAATAAATCTTGAGGAGAAATTTTGCTTTGCAACCAAATTATCGCTTAATTCCTGAATGATTCAGAAAGCATTTCATGTCAACAATTTTCATGTTGGCAGCTTTTTAAATTTTTATACCAAAAGTTAGGGCATGATTCTTGTAGCTGTTATAAAACAAACTGACCGTGTTATTTCAGGATAAAATTAATCGCAAATGCAATTATTTTACAAATTTATTTTTCTGGGAATTGTTTTTGAAGTCTGCAGACACTTCAAAAGCTGATTTATGGTCATGTGGTTGGTTTCAGTTGAATTTTGTCAGTCTTGGCACTTTATGGATGCATTTCCTACTATTATCAGTAACTACTTTCCTGTTAAAGTAACAATTCAGAATGAAGCACATATAGAAAGTAAGCAAGTTATTTTCTTGGAGCTTATGAATGATGTTTTGTTAGCATCCTAATCTTTGTGAGATTTAATTGCATGGCTCTGTTCTCATGATGAGGTAGTTTATAACTGAGCTTTGAAATAATATAAGCTTTGCTCGAAAGGATATTTAATGAGATTTTGGTAGAGGAAGAGAAGATTATGAGGAGAAGATTAGATAGAGTTATTGCAGGGATAATGACATAATCACCAGCTTACCAGCACTGGAAGAAGAGTTGGTTGTCACTAAAAGGAAACATTATCTCAAGGTGCAAGAGGAATAGAAAAAGAAAAGAACAGAAGATGTGGAGTGTTTAGAATATAAAAGGAAATAACTTTGAACATTGAGAGCATGGCATATTTTCATTCTGCACTTCTGTGGGGCAAAGAATTTTGTCAGGTTCAACTTGAGCCATTAAGTCTATAAGAATCAAACATTACAAGATGTATTTGTATTGGAATTGAAGAGAACTGGAAATGATGAAGTACGCTGTAAAAAAGATGAGTGTGTGCAGAAAACCTGACTAACTTGTCTAGTGCTACCAAAGTATTGCTCAGGGACAAGACAATTCATAAAGAGCAGCATGTGCAGGAATATCTTCAGATGTAAACCACAACTATTTTTTCACAATATGTGTTCTACACACATGCAGTGACACATGTCAATAGGTAGAGCTGAATCTATTTAGGTTAACAGCTCTATGTAAAAGAAGGCAGAAGAAGAGAAAGTGGGAGAAAGCTGCAAAAATTAGAGTATTGTAAGGAATCTGTTCTTGATTTCAGAACCAAAGACTGCATTTGATTTAGGAGAACTGCAGTGTTAGTATCCTGCGAGGAGTTTGGGAGACAGCAGTGGGGACCGGTGATTTTACTGAATATGATGCTTGGGAGATTTATGAAGAGCTTGATCTTCTTTAAAATTTTTAACATCTCCTCCAGCTATTAGCTGTTGGTGAACTGTTTGGATTCTGATTAATTTGCCTTTTTGCTGGTTTGTTGTTTCTGTTTTTTTCTTCCTCCTCCATCCAGTGGTTTTTAATTGGCAATGCATCATACAAAGTCAGTGCTGCCAGTTCTTTTTACTTCAGTGGTGTGTTTGTTGGAGCCATCTCCTTTGGCCAGCTGTCCGATCGCTTCGGGAGGAAGAAAGTCTATCTCACAGGTAACCCCTTGATAAAATTAATGACATGAAGGCCATTGGCAATGGCCTGAAGATCTGTGGCAGCGGCCAGTTTCTGCTGAGAACTTGATGTGCAGCTGTAAATCATGTGCTATGATTTTGTTTGTTTCGGCATTCCAATATACTTGTGCCATAGAAGTTGAGACAACAAATCAATATCTCACTCTTCAGTCACCATTTGGATTTCTGTGAGTTATGCCATAAAATGCTTTCACTCGTGCAATGTTGTGCTCTTGGGATCTCTGCAAGTTGCCATGAGTATTTTTAGTAGTTTTGTAACAGCACTCTTACTTGTATAACCTGTTAGGGATTTGTTGCACCTTTTATCCCCTATCTGCATGATTTAATTTTTATGTATTTGTGATCCTCATACTGTTTTGAAGCTCATAAGCTTTCTAACTGTCCCTGGATCAAACAACATTTGAAACTGCATGTTTTGTGTAAGTATAAAGTTGTATGTCAATGCATGAGCATGTAGAGTTTAAAGAAATGTTTTATGCTTTTTGTTTCTCTTTGAAGGAACAGCACTTGTTCAAAGTACAAAAAGGTGGGCCTGCTCTGCATACAAACCCACCATGTATTGTCCGCTGGTGATGTTTCTCTTCTCTGGTTTCTATACACTGGTCTCTAAAAACAAGGAGAGATACTTGGTTGTATATTTAACCTGTGGCTTCTGTATCAGGGATAAATATAAAACCATCTTTAACAGGAGTCAGACAATGGTTCTGATGGTATAAAAAAATTGTCTGCTATGAACTGAATTTAATGTTCAAACTGCAAACTATGTAACAGAAGACCACTCCTGTGTCCCCTCCTTTTTGATATTGACTCTAGGTATTTAAATTTCTTTTCAAACCTGTGGTGCTGGTGTTTACTATGATGGCTTAGGACAGATGCCAGTGGGCATCAAGTAAAGATACCAGTAAGTGCTTCTGTTCTTTAGGCACCCTTCTAAAATCAAACTTTTTGCTTTATTTTCCAGGTTTTGCACTTGACATCTTGTTTGCCATTGCAAATGGATTCTCACCGTCGTATGATTTCTTTGCCGTTTCCCGATTCTTAGTAGGGGTGATGAATGGTGGGATGTCACTGGTAGCCTTTGTTCTTCTGAATGAGTGTGTGGGTACAGCCTACTGGGCACTAGCAGGTAAACTGCCTTTATTGTCAGAACTCATAGATTTCACTCTCACACACCACTTGAGTCGCACAAAGCAGTTGCAAATTTAGCTCCACTTGAGCATATCTGTGATCACAGTCTTTGAACTCTGCTTATTCAATATGAACCTTGGACAAGCGAGGTAGATGACTTGGGGCCATTCAGATCTCTGCATCACTCAAGTTGACAAAGATCCAGCTGAAACCTCTCCCATGAATGTTACCAGCTAAATACTCATCCAAGGTTTGTCATAACTGAGCTCTACTAATCAGAATGTTGGACTCTGTTAAACAGAGCCAAGTGTTCGTATGCTAAATATAGATTCTTTCCTTCCTGGCAGTTCTTAAAAAGAAATTAAAAGTGTTTTTATATCATAGGAGGATGAGAAAACTGTTGCTTATATATTATTAAAAAAAGTTGTACCATGTAGTAATTACCCTTAGGATTTAGAAGACATAGACACCCTTAACTGTCTTGATTGCTAGTATTGGATCTGTCCTTCAGAAATGTGTGTAACCTGCACTGCTACTGATGCCTTGTCAAGGCTGACCTAGAACAAAGGCTAGATGGAGTTAAAGAATAAAGTAGCTATTTATTAAAAGGCCTCAGTGGATGCACCTTAGGCAGTACAAGAACCCAGCCAGGTCTACACCCAAGATGAACCAAAATGGTCGCAAAAATGGATGACTGGTCATGAGGTCTCTCACTTCTATAATTTCTGATACATTTGCATCAGAACTTACAGCTTTATAGCTTTAGCTTATGAAGTCCCGTCCTTGTTTTTCTCTCTTCAGTTCATGTTGTTTATGCTCTTGGGCCTGAAATTTGGATCAGTTGTCCTTGGTGCCAAGCTAGAAAAGGAATTGTTTTGTCTAGCTATTCTGTGAAAAGTGCTTACCATCCCTTAATATGAAGTTCAGAACTGCACACTAAAGCAGTACGGAATCTGAAAAATTTGAAAGCTAAAACTTAAGGCATCGCTAGAGCTCCAGGGCCTGACTTAGAAAGCCCAAGAAGTGCTATGCTGAGACTGTTTTAAAATAGGGTGTCTTATAAATCATAAAAGCTACAAATGAATACTACATATTCCTAAAACTACCAGTTTTTCAATGTTTTGTAGTATTTATTTTTATACATAGAAAGGTTCATACTTATGCTGCATACATACATATATTTGGAATTAGAAGACTTCATTTTTTCACAGGGCTTTGTTGGGAGTGGAGGATGTAGAAGGGGTTTTTATTGATCTTTGCAATTAGATGTAAAAGTTCTGCTCTGCATGAATGAAGGACAGGGTGTTCTTTGGCCAAAGAGCTGTGACTCTGCCTGAATTGCTGAAGGAATTTTTGCTAGTAAAGAGTTAGTTCTTGTCTGATCCCATTTGTTGAGATTTACTAATGTTTCTTACAGGAGTGATAATGTTTTGTTTTGTTTTTAATTGTACATTAGGTTCTATTGGTGGCTTGTTCTTTGCTGTTGGAATTGCCCAGTATGCTTTATTAGGGTATTTCATTCGTTCCTGGAGGACTCTGGCTGTTGTGGTTAATCTGGAAGGAACAGTCATCTTTCTCCTCTCTCTGTAAGTTGTTCAAACAGAGTTTCATAAAGAAAGATGTCCAAAAAAATCAAACAGAGTATCCAAACTATTAAGTCAAGTTGTCTTTCTAGGATGGCATGAAATTATGTAAATAAGGTATTTCTCTCAACTTGTATACCCCCTCTCCCCCACATAGTCTGTGGTTTCTTCGAATAGTAGTGCTGCAATATCTGAGCCTGTAAGTCTACACTTACTGTGCTGTGCGTGCAGTATTACTGTAGAAGGGAACAGTCTTTAGGGTGGAAGAGAAGAGAAGCACATCCTGTTCTTTAGCTGGTGTATATAGATGACCTAAACTGGTGTGCTATGAGGCACTATGAATACATGATAAAAGATACAGGAATGGTTTAGTATTTATGTGATAACATGATGCTTCTCCTGTGTTTACATAGAGGGAACAGCATCAAAATTGCTTGCCTGTCCAGTCCTAAAAGTGACATGCAAAAGAAAAAATGGGCAGGTCCCTTTAATTTTTCAAATGTGATCTTTTTGGAGATAGTAGGGGCTTTGTGAATTTCAGCACTGAAAGCTCTGTGATGCAGTGCGGTCTTCTTTTCTTACATACTTTCTGATATCTAAATCTCAGTAAATAAAAGAGCGAAATTATTTTAGATGCTATTTATACTAGAGGTCTTTTCCTTTCCAACATCTATTTCACTTCAGTAACTCTTCGAATAAAGCTTTTTTGCTCCTCAAAAAATCCCCACAACCCTTTCAAAGGAAGCATCAGAACGCAGGGGAGGGTCCTTGAGGCTGTTCATGAGGTGAAAGGCAGAGATGACACACTGGATATTTCAAAACCTTGAGGTGATGGGCACCCTTGGGAAAAAAAATTAACTTTCAGATTGATAGGTACAACTTCTTGAAGTGAGTTATGCTTGTGATTTCAGAGCTGTGCTCAGAGGCCTATCTTTTCTGTAAGAACAGGGTTTGTTTAAATTCCAGATTTCCCACTGCCTCCCTGCCACATTGCTTAAAAATTACTCAATGTAGAAAATACTATCAGATATGTTCCTTTCTAAGTTCCTTTTTTGGTGAAAACACAGAATCACATTCTTTTAAACTTAGAGGAAAAAAATAATTTTTGGTCTGAGGCAAAGAATTTTTAAAAGCTTCTGACCAAAGGCTAAAGTTTAAATTAGGTCTGGAAGCCTGAAAATAATAGATGATGTGTGTAGTAGACATAGTTGGAGTTACAGACCTGTCAAGTGAAGAATGCACGTGAGGAACATGACCTTTGCACAGTTTCTGCCTTTTGTCTGCAGGAGAGAATTTGGCAAAAAGCTGAAAAATGGTAAGTTGAAATTGGTCTTGTAGAAAATGAGAAATGGAACTAGTGGCTCTTACAAAAGCATCCTGTATTACCTGTATTCATGTGTGCCTCCTTAAATCTGAATTCTCCAGAGACAGAATCATAATAATACTGTAACTTGTAATGTTGCTCTTTCTATGTGTGTATATATGTATACACTCTGTGAAATTTCTTGTTATCTAAATTATGTACAGCTTATGTTTTCTTTCAACATGCTTTGTTGCTGTTTCAGTGCATGAATGTTATACCTGAAGGGTTGTTTGAAAACTCTTTATTATACTGAAGTGCATTTCAGCCTTGCTCCTTTAGACAAGTCCAGCCTCACAGAGAAGAAAACCCCTAAAGGTGTCTGTGTGTGTGTGTGTGTGTTTCAGATTCATTCCTGAGTCCCCCCGCTGGCTCTATTCCCAGAGCCGTCTGAACGAGGCAGAAGATGCCCTCTACCTCATTGCAAAGAGGAACCGCAAGCAGAAATGCACTTTTTCATTGAAACTGCCAGCAGAGAGGAGCTCCAGAGAGGCTGGCAGCTTTCTGGACCTGTTCCGATACAGGATTCTCCTGGGACGCACCTTGATCATGATGTTCACCTGGTACTGGAAATACTTTGTGGGCCCAGCTGTGCTACTGCAACCTCTTTAAGTCTTTAAGTGAATGTGGTGCTGAAAATTGCCTCATCCTACAGATTGTTAGGGACGCTGTACCTAAAAGGGATCCTTTCTACTATTTAAGTATCTATTACAGTATTTCCTTAATACATTTCTAGCAAAAAGCCATTTTTACAGTCCAGTTCTGAGGTGTTTTATCTCTGCATTTCTGTCTCGTGTTTTGAGTCTCAAAACTGTTCTGACCCACAAGGCTGCTGAGATTAGTCACAATGTCCTCCTCTTAGGCCCAGAGCTGTCAGTATCTCTTCACATGGATTATTCCTTGTTTTGTGTGTAAGGAGCCCATTAGCAGGTGGGTGGCCTACCTTGTCTAATGAGTCGACATTGTAGGCAACAGTTCTTAAGAGAAAGTGCTGGCTGTTCCTGCAGTGAGGGGCAGGAGTCGGTGATGCTCCCTCTAGTTACTAGCAAAAATTTAACTCCAAAAGTGCCTGGTTTTTTTCAGGTATCTCGCTAGCCCTGAGGTCTTCCACTGATTCTTTAAAAAAAACCTTATGTGTGACATAGTATGCAGGTCTTTGGGCATTACTGCTCATGTAGCTGCTTTTATAATTTGGGATATATTTGCATATATTTGGGAAAGATGTATCAAATAAGAATAAAACAAATGGTTTTGTCAGCATACAGCACTGAGCTTTTTTCATGTTGCTTTTCCAAGTGCTTACGGCAGAATAAATAGTTGATTATTCTGTTCCTTAAATGAGAATTGCCGATTTGCTGCAGAATGCTGCAGAATGAATTAATGACCAGTTTCTTTCCTCTCTGTAAAGACAACTCCCTTTGTAACATGACAATAGGGTTACAAAAGAAAAGTTAAACAGAGTTGGAAAATGAATGAAGAAAACGGATCCAAGGTGTAGAAATTAAAAGACGGTTGAAGTGTTGTTTGAACTGCTTGAGAAATTTGATTTAGACACAATTGGAAAAAGTGTGGATGAAAGTGTAACCTGATAAAAACAAAAGGGACAAGGACATTTATGAAATTATATAATATAGTCATGATTGTATTTTAACTTTATACTGGTTTATACATGTTGTTTGTAAGTGTAGTCTTAAGTTTTACTCAGTAGTAAGTCAGGAATTGGGTCTTTGCTGGGACAAAAAGATTTATTTTCCTAGAAGGCATCATACACTTACAGAGAAACATTTTAGACCTATATACTGAAACACTAGATATAGTTTATAGTGTTTTGTGCCAGACCAGTGCTTTGATTTGGCAGGCAAAGTGTCAGCTCTGATTTCACTGTTTTTTTCTCCTGTCTTTTGCAGGTTTGTGTGCAGCTTGGTTTACTATGGTCTTACCCTTAATGTGGGTGACTTAGGCGGAAGTATTTATGCCAATTTAGCCCTGTCAGGCTTGATAGAAATCCCAGCGTACCCAATCTGTATTTACTTGATTAACCAAAAATGGTAAGTATGGAATTTATTAACCCATTCAGGATTTCCTTATAACTTTTCTCAAAGATAGGTTTTCTGTGTATCACGCCTCCTAGCTTGTATCTGTTGTGTGAGGCTTCCCGCTTCAATGTGAAAGTGGCATTGATTTATGTCTATTTCAAATAGCAGTTTAACTTGTTTTCAGTCGCTCACCTCATGGTGAGCCATCCCTCTGCCTTGGGTGAGGTTGATGTAGCTCGGAGGAGCCTGCGCTGCCTCCAGGCTAACACTAGATAGCGTCCTTCCCACCGCTGCCCCGTGATCCCGTCCTCACTTCCGGCACAGAGCTATCCCGAGTCCACTCTGCCCAGGCCATCCTGTGGTCTCAGGACCTGCAATAGCAGTACCTCTGTGAGAGCAGAGCAGATATTCAGCCTTTTCCTGAACCACGATACTCTGGACTATGTGTCTCAGTTTTTGTAGAATTTCATCCCAGTCTCTGCTCTGTGTCTCCTGAGGAGGTTTACAAATGTCACACACAGCGGGAAGCAACCCCAAATTCTAGAAATTGTCAGTCGCTGTATAAAGCTGGCACTCATTTTGTTAAGTGTGCAGGAGAAGCTTGTTTAAAAACAGTGTGAGAGGAAGCGTTGGTGGAAGATGGAATTCAGAATTCCCAGCTGCAAAGAAAGAGTCAGTGTGAATTCAGAGGGTTCATTACTCTGCAAACCACAAACCTAATGCAGAATATAAACCTTTGTTATCTTTGTGTATCAGGTTTGGTCGGAAACGAACGTTGAGTGCATTTCTGTTCCTGGGAGGATTGGCTTGTCTTATTGTCATGTTTCTGCCTAAGAAGAGAGGTATGTAGTTTTGTTTCTGGAGTATGTGGTAAGAATTGGTTAAAACAGCATCCTACAGCATATCAATTTGATGGCTGCTGGAAGATGAGGCTCATATGACATATGAGTCTCAATTTTTGAAGCCAGAGAGGCCAACTCATTAGAAAAAAAGAATAAGCATTAGCCTCCCATAGACCTTAGAGAAAACTTGTTAGTAAGGTTTGGATTTGAATTTTTGCCTTTGGATTCTGCCCTTTATTTCTGTTCACATCAGTTGCTCCTTTCCAGTGTTTTTGACATCATCCCAATGAATGATATTTCTTCTAGTATCTCCAATAGCTAGATGATAGGTTAGTGTAAGTAGTACCCCTGCAACTTGGATATATCTCTCTGAGTGGAAGATCAGTGTCAGAAGATCTGAAGAACTGAGTGATGGAGCAAGTTTCCATCTTTCCCACACTGCTCTGTAATATTCAAAAGAAGTGTGGTTGTGGTAATAGTAATGTGGCTACACAACTTAGAGCTCAGGAGAGCATTCTGATAAACTTCTGAATTAGGGGATCTTTAAGAAATGTGAAATTAAACACCTCTTGTGTAAAGATGCGCTAATGATAGTTTTCAGATTACATAGCAATTTTTCTTTTTAAAACCAGATAGATAAATTCACCTTGCTTGTAAGATCTATGGATGTATATTACCTTTCATAAAGTAAGAGAATGTTTCAAATGCTTTAAGAGT
This sequence comes from Vidua chalybeata, assembly GCF_026979565.1. Classification (NCBI taxonomy): domain Eukaryota; kingdom Metazoa; phylum Chordata; class Aves; order Passeriformes; family Viduidae; genus Vidua; species Vidua chalybeata. Next base: position 70,252,896 of record NC_071531.1, read on the forward strand.
GATTCAAGAAATTAAACATCTATGACAGAGTACAGAATTTGCTCTAGATGACAGTAGGTCTAATAGGTAAAGCTTTTTTAAAGGGATAAGTTTTCAGAATTATTTTGGGTGCTTGAGCATGGACATTTGTAAATATTCTGGTTTGACTGGTACCAGTCACCAAGTATTTCTTTCATGTCATTCCAAACATAAGATGTGAAAAGAGAGGACAGAATTGTGAGACCCCAGGAAATCAGCTGTGTATGAACTGCCCAAGTCAGGCAAGGGTGATGTGCCTGGGGAAGTGAAAGGGCTCACTGGCCAGAAGCAAGCACCTGTCTTCACTGGGCATGAGCTCTGATTTGCCTGTTAAAAGCAAATAAGCACTGGCTCTTCTGACAAACTAAGCTGGATGGGATATTTAGTGTGATTCTTCACAGCATCTTCCTTCCAAAGTAATAATGTTAGAAGAATATTATTATACTATTGAAATGACAATGAATAGAACTCTTGTTAAAAAAAATGTGCTCACTTTTGGAAAATATATCTGTTATACTCTTCTTCAAGTTTCTGATAGAAGTAATTTAGTATTTAATTAGCAGTAGACTGAAAATACTGAGTTGTAGCTTCAGCTTTTAGATTCTCCACTAGATTCCTTTTCACACCATACTATTGTGTGATTGAAATGATTCGAGGTGTATTGGAATACTCAAAAGCCTTACAAGGGTCACATTTTCTCTCTCAGATACTGGAGTGTTTGCAGTGGTGAATAGTCGTTCTCTGTCTTTGCTGGGAAAACTGACAATCAGTGCTGCATTTAATATTGTCTACATCTACACATCAGAACTTTATCCCACTGTCATAAGGTAACACAAGTTAATTTTAAGTCTTTAATTTTTCTGGTTCTCTTACATTATCATCTTTTATTTGTCTTAGTTTTCTCTATCAAATATAGTTTTTAATTTGATTTTTTCAGTTACATATAATGGTTAGATGTAGTTATACATTTGAAATTTTTCCCTTATCATCTTCTCATTCCCTCTTCCATCAAGTTTGCAGTGTCCTCTTCAGACTAACCATATTTTTATGTAACAGTAAAATAGACCTTTAGCTGCTTGGCCTGCTTAGAACACCCCTTCTACTAATGAGGATAACTATAGCACTGCAGATACTTCTCTTAATGAGTGCTTTATAAAACCAGACAACTCTAGCATCATACATGCTTAACCAGGAACACTGAAGATGACTGGTCAATAAACTTTGTAAAAGTAACTTGATGCTTCACAGGCTTTTTATCTTTCACAGCAACAGTAGGGGCAAAAGCACCCCCTGCTTGTGCTGACAGAGAAGACAGAAGCTTCTGCCATATGGGTGCATATGACGGTCAGCCACCAGTGAAACTATACTATGGTGTTTTTCACGAGTGGGTAAATCTGATGATAAGTAGGATTTGAATAAATTAATTTGGCCAGAGTTTCAGACACAGGCAAGATGCATGAACTGAAATCACACTTGCTTTGCCTAGGTGTGAATGTAAAAAATTCTGAATGTAAAGGGGATTTTTACTTGATTTTAATCGCAAAAACCATGTTTCATTCCTGTCTTGGGATGCTTTCAGTTACATTTGACTTTTCTTTGCTAGTTAATGTGCTCAGGATCATGACTGATGAGTCTTTTTCCTTGCTCAGTAACACTTTTCAAAAGATCAATTATTTTTGGTTTTTTTCATAGGAATGTTGGAATGGGTGCCTGCTCCATGTTTTCCCGTGTTGGTGGAATCATTGCGCCTTTTGTCCCTTCATTGGTTTGTCTGAACTTCTGTTACGTATATTTTTGTTTTGTGGCTCTGGTGTATCAGAGGCATACAGAGATGGGAATATTTGGGATAAATTTCATTTATAAATTAAGATACATAAATTGCCTGTCTTAACAGTATCATGGTAGGCCAAAAGCATTGCAGTATCTTCTGTGTGATTAGAAAAAACCTCTGCATTATTTAATTTAGAAGTTTTATTTAATTTAGAAGTATTTATTTATTTATTTTATTTAGAAGTTTTATTATTTTATTTAATTTAGAAGTTTTAGCTCTGTAGGAATTTTGGGACCTATCTAGTGCACCTTAAAATATAATAATTTCAAATTACCAAGATGGTAATGGCAAATTTTAAATCCTGCACAACCAATAGCAAAAGACCCATGTGGTTAAAAGAACTACTGCATCAAAATTAGGCATATGGGCTCAATAACTCATTTTTGAGAAAAAGTTTGTTTTACTGTCAGTGCACTTCATTAAATATCCATGGGTTATAAATATCAGCAAAGTAGTTCGTCTTTCAGTCAATTAAGGTGATGTGGAGATCTGATACACCCTCAAGGCAAAGAAAGATTCTGAAGAACAAAACATGGGGATGACACCATTACTTTCCTGTGCTTAGAGTATTACATGTATGCAGGTTAAAAGTGTGCCAGTTTTTCCCAGTTGTTTGCTGAGGCCCAGTGACAATTCCTTTTATTTGACAGATTTCATCTCAGGTAATTTTCCTCTCTGCCATTTGCCATTTTACATGTGAGGCAGAAGGTTAGGAAAAGGGCAGGTGAGCGCAGGGAGTCTTTTAATATGCAGAACAAAGCACTGGGCAGGTGAGAGGGTGAGCTCCTCTGGAGGGCAACAGGCAAAGCCAAGACTGCTGCCAGTCTACCAGGTGGATTTAATAGGCAGCTTATATGTAGCAGTTGAGGCATTCATTATATTGTGCCTGCCAGAGATTTGATACTGCATGAGACACAAATCTTGGATCATAATGTTTGAAGGGGTTCCATAAAAATGAAAGCAGTTCTGGTTACATGTCAAATGAACCCTTATTTGAGAAAATGATCAAAAATAATCAATAATTTTTGTGTTTCATAACTTCTTCCAGTATTTTAAAGAATTTTCAGTGTCTGGAGATCTTATAATAGTAAAAATAGGAGAAGTTAACAGCTGAGATAAGAGATGAAATGTTGGTCTTTTATTTGATCACAGCCTGTTATTTTTCTCAATTTGGAATTGCTCTCTACAATGTGAGTTTTTGAAACAAACAGCTAAACTCTTTCCCTGTTTTAAAATAAGCCTTCTTTACTGTGAAAACAGCGACAGGCATCAGAAGAGGAGTATAAACATTGCTTGGGCTGGCACCAGTGATGCCAGGAATGCCAAAGCTCAGTTGAAGTTAAAACTAGCAAGGAGCATAAATAGGGATTCAGCTAAAGGAAATATGCCTGTTAATGAATGGGAGGGGCATCCCGTTGGTGGGTGACATGGAATGAGCTGAAATACTTGTGCTTCAGTCTGGAGAGACAAAGCTTCTCTCCAATACTCTGCCTATCAGCACAGCTGAGGAAGCAGAAGGCCAGCAAACAGTAGGAGGAGCAATAGGTTCAAGAACACTTAGAGCTGAAAGCTTTCCATTCCATGGGGTAAGGTTCTATGAGAATGGTTGTGATAGTGGAGCAAGTGTTCATCATCTGTGGTAAACCACTATTGTAGTGAGGGATCACTGGTAGCTGTGGGAGGTAAAAAGCTAATCCTGTGTCTCTTCAGTATCAGAAAGTGGAAAGTATTACAGGCTGAGCACCTCTAACTCACTCTATGGGAGGATTGAGACATGACCTCCCACAATCTGTTTATAAGCATGTGAAGGCAAGAAAGGTAATCAGGATCAGTGAACTTGGATTTGTTAAGGACAATTTCTTTTCAGCCAGCTTAATTTAATAGTCAGCCATTTTATCATGGAAGACAATATGGATGAGCAAAGGGAGGAGAGCAGAGAAGGCTTTTGACACTATCCCACATTGTTAGCATATGTTTATCACAAGTTTTGGCGTGGGGGTTAGGTAACAAATTTGGAAAATTAAGCTTCTTGAGAGGCTTAATGCAGTCTGGAACAATCTACTTGGAGGGGAAATCTCCATCCTTGGAGTTTTTTCACTATTTGATTATGTGAAGCAGTGATTGACCTTATCTAACTGAGGCTGTAATTGGGCTTAGAGTAGATGGTTGGCCTAGATAACATGAAGAGATCTCCAGTCAGCACTTCTGTGTTTCTGGGGTATCTATTCCCTTCTACAAAAGGATGTTGCATTTGTTAAAAAGTATGTATGTTAGAGGCAAGAATTGAGTTCAAATTCAGCAGGCATTTCTTTTAAAATTCATGACAAAATCTGTGGGGTTCTAATAGTATTGACAAGAGACAATTGACAATACTGGTAAAAAACCCAACCAAACAAACAAAGAAACCCATGACAGAAGGATTGGTGAATTTTGTGCTAAATAGGAGCACAAACACTGCCAGAGGGAATGGCTGTAAAGGCTAGGTCCTTTAGTAATGGAACATGAACTACAAGGAACCAATCTCAAGCTAACTCTGTTATTTTTTCCAGAAATCCGTACAGTGGTCTCTGCCTTACATTGTGTTTGGAGCAACTGGTCTGTTGTCTGGGTTCTTAAGCTTATTGCTGCCAGAGACCTTAAACAGCCCTTTGCTAGAAACTATTTCAGACCTGCAGGTGTGCTCCTACTGGAGGCTGGGTGATGAAGCCATGTCACTGCAAGCCCTAAATGGCTCACAGGTATACTGATTTTTTTCCTAGTACTTTTCTGTTGTGTTTATTTCAGCTGTCAGCTTGAATCTGTCACTCTAAATAGATTAGGATAGTGATTCTTGGCCTGTGGAGGATAGGCCCCAAGGAGAAGATAGTGTAGCAACCCTACCATCATGTCTGAAATGTTTTCTGGAAATGCAGGCTGAAATACAGCTGGATTGATTCATTCCTTCAAGGCCACAAGCTTACAACATTTCCCTTTGGCATAAAGTGATGTCTGTGCGTCTCTGATCTCTAAGACTGATTGCTACAGTGTGCTTCAGCCAAGGCTGGACACTGGAGCTTGAGAAAGCCTTAGATGTTAACAAAACCAGGAGCCTGTTTGTGAAGGGCTGCTCTCAAAGGCAGCACACTACTTCTGACTTGCCCCAGCTGAACTGCAGTGGAAGTTACCAGGTCTGCTCTAGACAGGCTCTGAATGAGTTAAAGCCAGACTAACCTCTGAGATCTCTCCCACTATTGATTCTGGCAAATGAGATTCATTGAAAACATTGGAACTACAGAACTCCCAGGTATAAGCATAAATAAATGTGGCAGCACGATGTTTTTCAATGAGGTTTCCTTGAATTGTGTTTTTCAGATCACTTTATTTTGTTAAACTCCTGGACACCTCTCTGGGTGTCTGTCTTCCACTCATGTGGAGGTTTTTTTGACATGGTTAATTCCCTGTGAATGAAGTGGGATTAGAAAGAAGTAGCTAGAGAGCTGGGAGTGGGTGTTTGAATCTGGGTAAAGTTTTAAAGTTTAAATCCTGGTCCCAAAACTTTAAGTATGGAGGGACTTAGAGAAATAGAATAAGTGGTCAGAAGGCTTGAAGGGAAACTCCTAACAAAGAGTGTTAGTTGCCCCATTAGGCTGAGATGAGACAAGATCCTTTTAACACCTTTACTTTCATTGAATGGTCAAGCACTCTGACATTCACAGTTAGTCATATTTATTTTCACAGAAATCAAATACTTCTAGAACAGGGACATTTGCTTCCTATTAGAAGCTTCAATATATTGCCTTGTTTAGCTGTAATAGTTCTTGATAGGACAGCACAGTTCAGTGACAAAATCCTTGAAGAAAGGCTGAAAAAGGCAGCCCTGTAACTGTTAATTTTATACTTTAGCTACTTTACATGTTATTTTATAAACATTTTCAACCATACTGGATAATGTGTTGTGGCACCACATTCTTGCTGACTACACAAATCCGTCATATACGTTTACATCAGCTGTTATTTTGGTAATTACATGATTATTACGTCTAAATTGTGCAGATGGTTTACCAACAAAAGCAATTTTTGTCAGCAGTGCAGGTGTTCCAGCTTACAGGTGGGAAGTCACATTTTTATTTTCTTCTTTAACCAACTACAGTCAGTATTACCCTTTGAGGTGACAAGTATTGTCTGTTAGTATTCCCACAAATTGGTTAGCTTATGTCAGTCAGTCCTCTCCGGTTTAAATCTTTGCTTGTCCTTCTGTAGGCTTAAAAATCCCAACCTGAACAGGACCCACAAAAGGGGGTGTTGTTCCAAATGGTTTTCAGGAACATTTTGCCCAGATGGATTAAAATTATTGAATCTGAATGAAAAAGTCATTGGTTCAGGCCTTAACTAATCCTGTAACTTCAGTGAAATTATATCGGAATGCATTAGGGATTTATTTTAAAGCTCACAAAGAAAGTGCTGATAAAATGGAAAGCTGTTAAACATTAACCCTATTTGACAAGGCTGTGAGAGGTCTTATGAAGCTGTTGTGAGAAAGATTTAGAATTTATTTGGCATACCCTGAATTCCCCCTGTGGAATCCATTGTCCTTTTGTACAATTTTCAAGATAACATGTGTTCTGATTGCCCAGAAAGGAGGTTTTGTTCCTGTTAACATACATGAATGTGATATTCAAGTTGGACAGCATCCAGTGATAGCCTGACTTTCCTCAAACAGTTTTAGAAGTCTAGGGAAAAAAAAGCCTAACATGATTCCCTTTACATCTTCTGACAGGTCGTAGTGCTCAAACTGCTTGAAATTCCTTTGCAGTTAACACACATCGCTGTAGCAAAGCTTCTCTAAAGAGAGATCTAAAGCTACAGATTTTGCTTGCATGGTACTGTCGGTCAGGAGCACTATTTCTATTTCTCTGTTTTTCACCCTCTCTCTCACTCTTCTTAGCATATGACTAGGCAGGCAGAAGTCTTAGGATGGATGCAAGCATATTGGGGAAAAAATCCTGAATAATCAAATTAGATGGAGTTTATTCTAGCAGGAGAACCTTTTTAACTGGAATCATTTGTGTCAGTTCCATGGAAAAATGCTACACTGGCTAGATAAAAATCAACTAGTTGTAATAGCTGACTTTATTTTGGGTATGTGTATAAGTTATGTTGTGTAAAGGATTCTGACTGGAGTAGGTATGCCTATAATAGGCATTTTACCTTCTGAACATACAGCATGGTAATGATTTTCCCTTTTCCATAACATTTTGATTTAGTATTGCAGGGGGGATCTTTTTAATTCAACGTGCACAGTAAAATGTCTGTGCTACCCAAGGAAGTGTGTTCATTATGGACGGAGAAGCTTTACCTAAACAATATGTCTGTTCTGAGCTGTGGTGAGCTACTATGTTTCCAGTAGCTCTCCACAGAGTAGGCACCTTAGATTTAAGAAAGTTTAGTAGATAACCACTTCAGAACCACTCTAGCCAGTCTCTCCTTCATATATTCTCTAGGGTGCTGGTGGAGCAGAGAAATTCCATACTCAACAACCCCTTGTCTTTTAAAGATACTTGGAGGAACCAAGGATTTGAACCTGAATTCACATGTCTTCTACAAAGTTTTAATACAGTGGTTTGATCTGTGCTTTCTTACTTTTTCTATACCAGCATTCCATAGAAGTGTTAATGGTTCCTGCTCTGTATGTTGAGATTGATTTAGTGGCTTCAGTCTAACTAACGACTTCCTTTTTGCTTCTAGTCTGGAGATAAAGACAGCTCTACAGGGAGTGGAAGTGAAGATGAGGAGTTCTATGATGCTGATGAAGAGACTCACATGATCAAGTAATGAAAAGAAGAAACACTGGCCTATTTTATGCCTCTTCTTGCCCAGTCAGTCCAGCCGTATGACAGCTACTGGGGACCTTGCTTGTCAGGCAATGTAATTGGGCAAGTGCCTGTGTTTTTCCCTACTTGGAGAGGGATTTCAGTACTGTTCAGACCGATGACATCACTGATGCTCTCCGTACGAGACAGCCATTCCAGTTCTTGTGGTTCAGAATGACAGTGCATGGACTGCATTTGAAGCCAGGTGAGACAGCAAGAGTGGGATGATGTATTTTAGAAGCCCAAGAAATAACCTAGGCTTAGACAGATTTGGACATATCATCAGTGTATGTGTTAGTATTTTATTTTCAAGGTGGTGGATTTTATTTCAGTACAAATTGGTAAACTTTGAAACAACCACTATGTTTTTCCACAAGGGGGAAAGTGGTTGGAGAATGTGCTGTGTGCTTCTCCAGTGGGAACAAATTGCTGAAATTGTATGTTAAAATGGCTTTTGCATATTCAGTAGAGGAGAGGCAGCTGTGAACAAAAGGTTTCTCTGTGTGCGCACCTGTGCAGAGTTACAGGTGCAACTGGTTAGTCATGAGCTGGGCTTTACCTTAGTGATAATGGAAGGCTAGGAGGAAAGGCTACACAAAAGAGCAGCCACAGAGCCTGCGAACATAAGGAACGTTACTGACTTTTTTCCTTTTTTTCATACACAAAGCTTTGTCTTGGTCTGTCTTGTGCATACGTTTGCCACGTGGTCCCCACATCTCAGCATGGCTGTTTATAGCTTTGCCTACTTTTACCTTGTCCTCACTTTGCCATAACTATTGAAGCTCAGCAACTTCTCTGTGGAGTGAAATAATTCTGTGGTGGATGTAATTTCCTGGGTGCGACAAAGGTGAGGTATTTCTCGCATACCGTGTGTGTGGTGTGATAGAACGTATAGCTCGCTTTTGTGGACCTATTTGGGTCTTTGTTTCTGGAAAAGGCTTAACTCTGAAGTGGTAAGAGGAACTGTAGAGTGCTGTTATATTTTGGGTGCTATTATCAGGAAGTTGCTAGTGTTTTAAAATCTTGTGTGTAGCTAAGGTTTTCATTTAAAAAGACAGCAAATCTCTTTGGGCCTTTTTGGTTACTTGGTGTTTTTTAACCAATGCTTGCTCAAGCATTTGGTTATTGACCTTGTTAAGGAAAACAACTTCAGTTTCCTGTTTCACTGAACTTTCTGTAAGTGCTTCATTAGAGGGATATGGAATCCTGAAGTATGAAACATGAACATGTGGAATGTTCCAGCTACAAAAATGATTCCGTTTTCTTGATGACACTGTCATCTTTATCCTCTGACCTGTGGCTTTCTCTATTAAGATTGGTATCCATACATCATTAGTCTTCCTACTTTGAGTTCCTAGCAAAGTGGCACACAATGGCAGTAAATATATTTTCAGGCTCATGAGTCATTTTTGCAGATCTTAGAATTAAAAAAGGTGGGTCTGAAAATATCAAAAAAGCTGTCTGTTGAATATTTCCTTGTTAAAGTGGGAAGTTCCTTTACTCTGCAAGGAAGTGAAAGTAACCAGCATCTGAAGTTTGCAGCTAGCTGCTTGAACTTCGTTCACTGGGAAGTGTAATACAAAGAGCAAATTGCAACTGCCCTGGTTGGTGCAGAGAGTAGTCCAGAGTCTGCAGTTTCACACATGCAGCATTCCAACTGGGTCTGAACTTCATCCAGGTGTTGACTGTGAGGAAAGCTGGAAACTTCAGTCCCTATGAACAGTCTATCAATATTGTGATTTTTGCCTGTATTGTGAGTGTCACTGGAAGAATTCTCACTCATGGTCTTTACTTCCCCCCTCCCCAGACTGTTGAGTAGTTGTTGTAGATGTGGCACTTTTTAACCCAGCTGGGTAGTCTTTCGCCTTATTTGGTCCTGTTGTGTATAAGAAAATTTCACCAAATAAGGTCTTCCAAAATAGTTGGAAAAGTTGAAGCTATTAAAATATTTTTAAATTTTTTACTGACACTTTAATTTATGGACAGCTGGGAAAATTACTTTTTATTGCTGATGGCAGACAGCTGTAAGCCTGGCAGTAATAACACGTTGCCAAGAACCAACAGTTGTTTTAGGTGTTTGTTGCCTCTGTCCCTCTTTGGATGTTGGGTGGAATAAGTCAGGAGCTGTCATTATCTGCTCCTGGCAACCTTGTGTGGTGCCACAAGACCCTCAGTAGAATTTACATCAACAGTAGAATGCTCTAATGGTTCAGGTGGAAAAGATTGCTCTTTGCAAGACCTGAGCTAGATTTTGTGAGTCTTCAAGTAAAGTCGTCTTGTTAGTCTTCAACTAAAAATTAAATTTACCTCTCCACTCATGCATTTCTGTATCATTGGTATACGTATGTAAAATTGCAAAAACAAGAGTGAAGACAAAATTAGCAATTTTTTTTTGCATAGGAATTGCTGCTCTTTTTTTTAACCTTAAATCTGTCCCATGTTTTCACCTTTAAATTTTTAAAGGGAATCTTTTAAAAGGAATTTTAAATCTTCTATTGTTACTTTCCTGTATCAGTTAATTCAGAAAGTTGAGAGGAAAGAATCCCTACAGGAGGAGCTCAGCAGGGTAGCATTAGACTTTCTTCTCCAGCTTTGTGTTCTGAAGTTCAAATCCATTAGGTGCATTAAGTTTCTTTTCTGCGGCTGTTCATTTTTAGTATGAGCTGGCCTTCTGGTACAGAAACCTTTAGGATCACTTTTCTTCTTACCCATGATATGTAATGCTTTACAATATTGAGATACTTGTATCTCAGTGTCTGGGTAATAAGTTTGCCATGAGGAGCTACTGGAAAGTAGAACACTGGGTACATCAGTTTACTGCATATGCTATTGCTAGGAGACTGAGACCTAGGTTCTTGCTATAGTTTAGTGCAGTATGATAATTTTCTGCCATGTTTTTTGCTAGAGTAGCAAGTATTGTTAGCTATTTTCATGTTGTGTAGGCACTAAGATACTACTTTTCCCAAGATGGAATTTCTTCTCTGGATTCCTTTGACTGTCATTTTTTCTGGGTGTTTTTTTTTCTCTCTCTCTTTTTTTTTTTTTTTCAGGTAGCTCACTTAGTTGGGATTATGCTAGAGAGAAGAGAGCCTTTCCCATGGTGCTCATTAGTCAGGTCTCAGCAGAATCCCAAACATGCTTCACCTACCTGGGGAGCTCACAAGTGATAAGTGAATACAGCTAAGAGTGAAGGAGAGTGACAGGTCATGTGAGGCAGCATGGAGGAGAATAAGCTGGAGGATTCAACTGAAACACTTTAGGGCAAGGGTAAGTGAATACACAAAATAGCAGCTGTTGGGTAGAAATACCCTTTAATACAATACAATTTTAAATTTCTCCTGAAAACAAAGCTAGTGCTCTCTATTTAGGAATTGTGATAGTGCTGTTCAGAGACCCCTGACATACCAGAAATGTAGAAGCTCTGTGTTAAAGGAGAGCCGGAGATGACTCTGTGTTTCAGGTCAGGATGCTGAGTGAAGAACCTCTCCAGAGACACCTAACTAACATGGAGCAGGTTGCAGCTTGTTTCCACAGTAGTTACAGTCGAGGCTTTAAGGATGGGAGCCACATGCTCATCAGCTCAAAGTGTGCAATCCATGCTAGCTTTTCCAAACTGTGTGGATGTTCTGAGGTTAGTAGGATATCATTTACAGAACCATGGGGAATGCAGTTGAGCCATACATTTTACAGTGTATTTCACCTAAGCATATAAAAGCAGTTTGCAAGAGAATGTTTTTCTTGTACTCAGGAAAAGGGGAAAATGAGGAATTTTTCCTGGAGTGTGTTAAAGTGAACATTAGAACTAAAGCTCTTGTTCTTGAGTCTTCTGAATGCAGATAATAATCACTGAATGCAGATTGGGTGAGTAGTATTTTGTTTTAGCTGAAGGTTGTGTGCTATTTATCCCTTTTCCCACCCTGTGAGCCCTTCTCTGGTCATGCTTTTTGACACAGCTGAATCTGTGACTGCAAACTGTGAGCCTTGCAGTAAAGATGTCAGAAAAGGCAAGAGCAGTGCCTGTCATTTGATGGTGGAAGCTAGTCTGGCCTGACACAAAGCTTGTATCAGAAATGTCTATATTCAGCTGTTAACAAATAGGAGACTGAGGGTATAGCTGTATTTTGAGTCTCATTCATTGTATCTTACTGCAAGATACGTAATAGAATAGAAAGACCTATGTAAGAAAAGAAAACCTCTCTGGCAGATCTAAAGGTGGAATTGGAGGGCGAACAAATTTATACATAATTTTTTCATGCTGTGTATTTTAATGTATTTTAATTTTGTCTAGTCTGTTGTAGCCTTCAGATTTTCCAGGTGCTACTGTTAATGAAGGCTAGTAGAGCTGGGTAAAAATTTTACCCAGGTAGTCTGAATTTACTGAACTTTCTCATCCTAATTTTGGTACTATTCTCTGTTTCTGTCTTTCTGAAAAATGCTCCTGTATTGCCTAATAGGGAACAGATTTTTTTTGTTCTAATTTGAAGTGCCTGTTTTATGAAAGTAGTCTTTAATTTCCTCTGTCAATTTTATATGGGAATATGTGTAAAGTAGCATCATTGAATTGGATTATATGAGTGCCAAAGACAGTTTTTGCTGGAAAGCAATAGTCCAGAACTAGTTCTAGCTGCCTTTATTTAGACTTAATCCATGCAGAACTGGTCCGTCAGATCTGGTATTTACAAGCATCCCTGAAACTATAGGGACAGAGTGTTACCTTTGTTTGCTTGTCTTTCATTGCTCAGTTCACTTAAGTACTTTTGTTTCTGAGAAACCAAAGAAATTAAATGAAGGATTAAAGTGTTCTATTAAAGTGTTCTTTTTGTAGAACATTCAGAGTTTATACCATGTAGCTATTACAGAGAAATCTGCAGAACCTATTTTGATTCTGAGTTGCAAATGTCAAAGTTTACTCTCTAAGACTGATAAAGCCTAGTTAAAAACTGCACACTGGAATTTGTTAATTCATTTATCAATTTTACAAATTAGCATTGCTAGTAAACAGTTTGCCTGGAGCTTCATGGGATCTAGCAGGTTTTTATAAAACGCACACTCCATTGCTAAATAATAATGTATGGATTTTAATCCCTACTACAACCAATATTCACAAGTCAGCCTTGTCATGGCTGCATGTTTGTCAGCAAAAAAGCAGATGGATAAAACTTTCTGCAGCAAGGGCTGATTAGGCCCAGAAGAAGGATTATCTCTTTCAAGCTACTCTGTTTGAAAGAGATAATTCTCTATACATTCTCTGCTATGTGTACAGAATAAAGGGGGATCGTGGGGTGTATACAGCAAAATTGTAGGATGGAGTAAGTTTAAATACTTGCCTGTCCTCATTCACTAAAGGTTTCTAGAGGAAATCTGTCTTCAACATGCATGTTTCTGCTTCCCACCAGCACATCTGAGGTGCTCATATTGTACCTACTTTGTTAGGAGCCAGGCAGAAAGTATGGTGGTAAGAAAACCTTTGCCAGTGTTAGAAGTTGTATTTACTTAAAATATGCTAGGAGAGGTATCTGGTACATCTGTTTTCAAATAAAATCCTTTTAAATTATGGAAGCCTGATTGGGAGACAGGCATTTCTGATGTTAGTCTGTAAGAAAAATCAGTTTTGCAGATACTGATGAAAATTGTTACAGGGCGAAAAATTGCTAGATGATTTGTGATGAGAGTTGTGTATGCTTTGATTTCAAGTAGGCCTCTAAAACAGTGGTTTCTAGTATTTGATCCCTTTCACTCCTCAAAATCCAACCCAAATTTTATTTTGTTCTTGTTAAAATTTAAGTAATGTGGAAATGGGAAGTATATTTTTCATAAGGATACTTTTATTGTACTGCCTTTGCTTCCTGAATCAAATAGTATTTTGATTTTTTAAGCTACCTCTTTTATGTTGAGCTTTTTTTCATCACTTTTGTATTTAATTGATTTTGAGGAAACTACAAAATATTTCCTTTTTTATTTGTGTGGGAATCAATGGCTTAATCCTCAAGTCATCCTTCCCTTTTAAAGGTTTTGTCAAAGGCCTTTTAAATTTAGTTAAAAGACTTAAAACTTCTGAGGAGCTTCATAATTACACAGTTAGAACATGGCTTTTCTGTATATATTGTTTGCCTTTAAAAGGGACAGAAAGCCCTTAATTTTATACTTATGTCAGCTGACGGCATGACTTTTCAGGGGCAGTAAGTTTTGAGTTGGGGGGCTTTGATCAATTTAATTTATTGCCAGTTAGAGTTTTGTTACTGCATTGGTGTTGGAATTAAAAATAATTATGACACTTAAGGAAAATACTGCTGCTTTTCTGCAGACACTGGTCTTCCTTCTCTCTACCCATGCCATCCACCAGTTCCTTGGCTGCTTGTCATGCTCAGTCCCTACAGCAAGGCAACAGGCAGCACAGGAGACTGGAATCAGTCTGTTGTGCTTCTGTTTATTCACTGCTCTGTGTTCCTTGTTCTGCTGCTCTCTTGTGGGTTTCATCACCAGCCACAGTCCATTTAGAGTTGTAGCTCCTTTTGAGTCTACTCTCAGCCTCTGCTCAGGTTGATTTTCCTTTGATGTTTCTCCTGCTCAGCTGTCTGTCAGTTTCTCTTGTGCTGGTGTGGGCTTATCCTTTTTCCTCATCCTGTTGTATCACTGTAATCTCTTTTTCTTGGCATTTACAGCCCTGTCTTAAACATTCTTTTGTCCAAGTGCCTTCAGCTCCTCTGGCAGTGTTGGAGTGCAGTGGGTCAGTGCTCATAGGGCCCAAGAGGCAGTGGGTACTACCTGAAGCACAGGAGGATCCATCTGAACATAGGGAAGCACCGTTTTAATGCCAGGGAGATGGAGCACTGGCACAGCTTGCCTAGAGAGGTTGTGGAGTTTCTATGTGTGCAGATACTCAGGAGTCACTGGGACATGGTCCTAGGCAGTCTGCTTTAGGAGTTGGCTCTACTTGAGCAGGGAGGTTGGGCCAGGTGACCTCCAGAGGAGGTGCCACCTTCTATCCTCAGCCGTTGTGTGATTCCCGTGCTGGCTGCTGCAGAGCTGTCTGGGAGCAGCACAGGCGTCCCTGGCACCTTCCCTCACAGGACACCCTGCACCTGCTCGCTGCCCAAGCCCTGACAGCCATGCTCATACACCACTCCACAGGGTTTTCTTGCAAGTCAAGCCCTTGGCCTGGGCTGACAGATGGCTGGTATTGTATTGCCTTTCTGTGTTGCTGTTGTCTTAAGTCAAGTAACTGAAACTTCTAAGGACATGAACAGACATTTATAGCCAAGCTCTGTCTGTGTGCATTTATATCCTTGCTGATTTCAGAAGACAGAACTTAGACTTCCTCTTGACCAGAGGGGTAAACTACTTTTTTTGCTGCTCTACCTTTCATCATCATGAAAATAAATCTTTATGTAGTCTTTATATCCTGTAGACTTTTGCATTGTTTTCTCATTCCTGTTTAATTTGAACTAACAATCAAAAGTCATTGCCAGTTGAGAGCTGAGTAACAGGAAATTGGTAACGGGGGCAGGGAAAGCAGATCCAGCTCAAAAATGAAGTTGTATATGGTTGATGTGTGTACTGTTAAATATTTAATTTGGATTAATGGAATACTGAGTGTTATGAGCCTTCCCATGTTAAAATGAGGACTGATATATTTCAGAAGTACTTTCTCATCTTTAACTGTATTTAGTGTGCTGTTGTTAACTCAGAGCTGTACTGCTGAAAAGTCTGTAGAATACTTCATCTGAGAAGTCACAACTGAAGACAGCATAAGCTTTTCCACAGTAGACCTTTTATGGTGATATATTCATATGTTCTGTGAACAGCTGTTGGATCCATCTTTTTAAGATGTTCTTTGCCATAGGTGAGGGGCCATAACAAATGTTAAAATATTCAGAATAATTGCACTTATCTATTCTGTTTTCTTAATGTATTTCCTATGCATACCGCCTTACCTGTATGTATTGTACTTCACTGGAGGTACGAAAAGTAAATATCAGGTTCTTAATTTACAATGTGTTAATGAGTTTTTAAAATAATTCTGTAATACTAAATATTTTCCAGTGATCTCTGTCTACTAAGAGAGGGTGATGATGGGTAAGCCCAGGTGAATTTAGTCAAAAAGTTAATATTGGTTGTCTTTACTTTCTCTTTTAATTTCTGAATTATTTCAATAATTTTAAATACATATCTTCTTTTAAGAATTTTGTAGAGGCTAACCTGTGTTAGTAAGCCAACTTTTAGGTGATTTGTAACAGCTGTGATACTGCCTCTGACTTGTACAGCTCATCCAATGTCTTTGTAAATTATTTTGTGCCTTTTCTTCCCCTGACACAAAATGTCTCAATAAAAACAAGTTGATTTGCAACACCACAAACCCATTTTATTGTACTGATTTTTTTACTTGCCTGACCCTTTTGTTTTGTTTTCTGGAGGGATGAGAAGCTCTCAGAATAGAATAGATATTTCTAATGGACTCTGCAGAAGAAAATTGACAAGGTGGAAAGCAGGTCATTTTGGAAAGGCAGTGCTACAAAGCGCCTGGGAAACTGGGACTGTCAGTACTAATCAATATATTCCACCATATCTATCACAAATCATTTCTAACAAAAACTGGCACCAGTGGAATGTGAGAATCAATTTACTACTGGCTTTAGTTGTGCTGATTGATGTTGAAAGACTGGAAACACTTTGGGGGGTTTAGCATAGTGAAATGTCTGTGGTGGTCTTACTAACATGTACTGGGGGAGTTCCCATGAGCTCTAGTTGTCTCTTAAACACCCCTTCTTGAAGTGGATACAAATGCACAAGGCCATAGTCCCTGTCCTCAGTGCTCCTGCCAAAACATCTCGTCAGGGAATGGCAAAATTTGAACATTTGTCTTCATTATCTGGCAATGAGGTGATAAATAGCTTGACTGCATTTCCTGTCCCCTGTCCAGTGGCAAAGAAAATACTGTCAGAATCTGGAAAAAGTGACTGTAGGGGAATAGGGATCAGTGCTCTGTTCTAAACTGCCATTTGATTGTTTTCTCTGCCAGCCTTTGCTTTGTTAGAGAACAGTTCATGGAGTCCCTGGTAGCAGAAACTGAACAGCACTGTGCTCCTGTGAATGCTGTTCTTCCCTCCTGCATGAAACTGTCCCTCTCCCACCAGATGACTGGTAGCATTATTCACCTCATCTTCCATTTGAAGCACATCTGCTCATTTCCCTCCCTCCATGAAAACCCAAGGAGCAGAGAGATTGCTTGCTCCTTCATGCATGAGCCTGGCCAAGCAACTTGCTCTGCATATTCCCAGTGGTTTTATTCCATTATTGTTTCTCCTCCCGCACTCTGGTTTTCAGTGCCCTTAATCTGCATTTAACTAGTTCTAGCCCTGAATATCTGTCCTGTGGCCTGTCACTGCCTGGAGCAGATACAGCACAAACGATTGACCCTCTCCCTTTGGCAGTTTGGCTTTGACTGCACAAAACAGCCAATAAAGGGGAAAGGGCTGGGCAGCTGATTATGGGAATTAGCTTGATGCTGTATAGTTTTATGGGTCTGAGATAAAGGAGGAAGTGTTTGCTTGAGAATTAAATTGCTTTCTCTCTATATTTCTCCTGCTACCTGCTCTTCAGATGACAAATTTTCAGAAGTTATGGACTAAAAGAATAGCATATGTATTAGCCAGACATAGCTTGGACTGGAGGCTGTTAGCTCATCTTCCAGTGACTGGAGCTGGAGTGTGTAGCTATTGAGGTCATTATCTGATGTGTCTAGAAACTCTCTGAAAAGACTTGACTGAAGCCTTTGTAGAGGTTCTGACAAGGCTTGTTCTCATGTCTGCTTTGTGGTACATACATCATACTTCTAATAAAAAGCAAATTATTTCTCACTTCTGCTTGTGCTCTCATTGTACAGTAATTGTTCCCACATGGCAATTGTTTCCCTCTGGGCCCATTACTTGCAGAGTCCCAGTGACGCTCCTCTCCTACTTTCTTCCCACACAAAGCATGTAGTTGTCTGGGCCTTCCCCTGTGTTTTTCTTGAGACACTTCTACAGGTATATTGGCAAAATCTTCCTTTAATCCCTACTGCTTCTTCAGCTTCTCCTTTCCATCCTCTCCACAGTGCCATGTTAGCCCCGGGACACAACACTGTGTCCAAGTTGACATATCCTAAGGATCACCTGGGAGGTTTGGGATCTTTGACCTTTGGTGTAGGGTGGCAAGTTGAGGAGTTTGATCAGACAGCTTTTATAGTAGATTGGCAATACTGCTAACCAAGATCATACAGAAACACACCTGCTTTTCATGTGGTTACGACAGAATGTGGTTGTCAGCTGTCTTCTCTATGTTGGGGGCTTTTTGTGAGTTTTTGTTTGTTTTTGGTGGGAGGGGATGGGGGTTTTTTGCTTCATTGTTGTTGGGATTTTTTTGTTGTTTTGTTTTAGTTCAACTTTTTTTAAAATCTCACTCTCTTCCCACACAAGTATTTCTTCCACCACTCTAAAATAGCTCCTGAGGACCAGGCTTTTTTGGGCCTGGAGGCCCTTCTCAGTTTCCTTGCTCAAGCTGACCTGTTTGTTCTGCAGTAATTGTATTTTGATCAAGAAAAGGCAATAGATCTTAGGGGTGTGTGCCTATTATTGGCCTGTGATATATGAGACCTAGTTTCTAGCTCTGGCTCCGGTGAACTCTTGTACATTTTTTATTAGTCAGTGCTCCAGTGAACTCTTGTACATTTTTTATTAGTCAGTGACTGGATGAAGCACATAAACAGAGATGCCAGTCTGAGTCTTCTCTCTCCCAAGTGAGTTTGTGTTGGAGTGACTGTTCTCACTTAGCACTGGTAATTTACTCAATTTACTTCAAACTGCTGCGGACTCAAGCAATAAGTTCTGAATCGGGTCAATTTGGACACAACAGCAAAGTGTAAAAATAATACAGGCTAACATTGTGCTCTGAGAGCAGTCATGAAAAAAATCACCAGCTCCTGGAAATGCAGTGATCCAGTCTCATTCAGCCCCTCTTGTTGACAGAGCATCATTGCAAGCATGCTTCTTGGTTTGGCTCTTGTAAATCTTGGACTTGATCTCTCTGTCCCAAGTTACTGTGCCCCTAAATTTAAAATCCTTTTTTTGATGCCTGAAAATAACCAGCAAACCTATGCTGACATCAAAAGTGAGGCAGCTTTTTCTCACCTGAAAAGACTTCCAGTGCTAAAAGTTTTCCCAGTTGCTCTGCCAAACATGTTTTTTCCAGATGCTGTTTTTCTAACCATGTGTTTAAATCAGTGGTATCAAGTATTTCCTTTTCGGCATGCAGGCTATTTACTTAGGCATATAATAAAAGTGCTGGAAGGCTCTCATTTTTGTGGATGTTGGCTGCAGGTAGGTTTTCAAGATGGTGGGACATCCTGATTGAAATAGTGGAACAGTAGTTGTAGTTTAGTGATGGATAAAATATAGAGGAAAATTATCCTTAGAAATGGTCTAGTGGAATATTTTATGTTTAAATTATGATGCATTGAACTTACACTATTTCAGTGAACTTTCAGAGGACAGTACATAGATTCAGAACTCAAAATGCCAGTTTTCCTGTCCCACATCTCAGTAAGCTCTCCTGGAAGCCTCAGAGCTGATGCAGCCAGGACTCACAGCTTCCTGCCTCTCCTGCCATCTTCTGAGTTGACCATTTTAAACTTGGAAATTCCCAGACCCTGAACACATCACCACACTAAGTCCCAGCAATGTTGGCAATGCTAGAATCACTGCTGTGTAATTTATATTTGCTGCCCAGTGGCTTGATGCTTAATAGCAGCTGCAGAATGGACTGGATTCTGGTGAATTTCCTAGTTGAGGCTGGTCAGTGGTGGGTAGCAGCATTAGAATCTCAGCATTTTTCAGAATTTCCCACATCCTCAGCTGGTGATCCTGGAGTGATCACTCTCTTTGGAAATACTACACTGCAGCCTGAAAATATTCAGGTTGTAAATAATTTGGGGTTTCAAATCTCTTCCCAGATTAAGAGAACTCATTTCTACTGCCTTTTTCTGACGTGTCTGGTATGACCACGAATGGAAAAAAGGTATTGGGTTTTATAAATGACTGGACCTAATCCAATCCTGTGCTTAGTTTGGAAAGGATGTAAACCTTTAACTTACATGATATGAAGTGCAGGTCCAAGGCTAATGTGAGAATGTGTGGCAGTGAGAACAAGCAGCATAAGCATTCAGAGCATTTTTGAGCCTGCCAAGTATTGACTGGTGATGAGAGGGAATGAGTGGAGAAGCATTTGAATTTGGCACCCATATGTGATTCTGGTGCTGTCACAGTGAATTAGCAGGACTTTCTTTTCCCTCTAGTCCATCCCAGGCTTTTGTCATTGAAGTATCCCCTTTACTCATATCAACTTGTTAAAAGACAGAGTGGAAAAAACCCAAATAAATTCCCAGAACTTTTGGCCCCAAAAAGCCTGATTATGTTATGCTGCTGTCCTCTGAATGGAGGCTGAACAGTACTAACGACTGTCATAGCATAAATGTTATAGGGGATTCAAGCTACAATTACTCATTTTGCACAGTCACTTAATCCACTAATGGGGAGAAATGGGACAACAGTTTAAGAAGGCAAGAGAACTGTCAGAGATTATTAAATCTGTTGGGATCATTTGGTTTAGTGGTCTGTCTTGACCCAAGTACGTGGTTCAGCTAATGCAACAGACTTAATGCCTCCGGTAATTAGAGCAAGAAGAGATGGGTCATCATTAGCAACTAGAAATTCAGGGTTGTATTTCATCTGGAAGGCAGCATCTTCAACAAGGCTTATTTGTTGCCACTGCAAGATCATCTGTGAGTCACAAGTGGTACATTGGTCTGACTCATTTGTGTGATTTAGCAGAGGCTTTTTAATACATGCTCACTGTTCCGTATGAATAGTTTTTCTAAATAGTTGCCCAACAGAAAAAGACACAATATTGGACAACTCTGTGCAGTTAATACTGCTGCTCTTATTTACAAGATGTTGGTGATTTCTTTATTGTTGTGCAGTTCACAGTTCATATTACTTTGGATTGTAGGTTTGAAATGTCTTTGTCATATCTGTGAAACTGAAGAGTGAAGAAAGGAAAGCCAAGCAAGCATGGAAAGCATCAGTAATTGGCATCTTCAGAACATACAAGAGCCAATCTAATACCATTCAAGGCATATATTCACAGAATACTTTCACAAGAGTTTCACAGATCCAAAATCAAATTCAGTCCTGCATATTGCCAACAGCATGAATGAAAGTTATATACCACAGATTCAGTGTTTTTGCAGATACTAGGAAATTTCTAAATCCTCTTCGAAGAGTACTACTAAGTAAATGAAGATGCAGGTACAAAGGAAATTATCCACAATCTGAATTCCATTACAAGATACTATGAAATGGGAACTGAAATAATATAAATGGGGTGATGTAATACAGCTGAGTCATTTCATATGTTCTTATGCAGATCAGCAGGCAGGGAACTCTGATTTGAGAAGACCAAAGTATTGAAGTGTGGCTTGAAAATGCTTGAGAGAAACTGTATAAATCAATGGATGCTCATCTAGCAGAATTTGGGTGTCTGTGGTTGGCGGATTAGAAATGTGATGCTGAAAACCTCCTCAGAGACACCACCAAAGAGGTAAGGAAGGTTACAGTGCTTCAGCAAGAACTGTCTGGAGAAACTGTCTCTCAGAAGTATGCCCATACCCTAGCAGGGGCTTAAGGCACATCTTAAGGCTTAAGACAATCACTAGAAAAGAAAGAGGATTCAGAGGTGTCAAAAAGATAGCCATTCTCAGTGTGGATGGGAATCTCCTTAGAAACAAGTATACTTGGGAGTTTAATTTGCTGAATTAAGCAAATTCAAAAGCTGTCAATAGTGCTCATGTCAATGATATCTGATGGATTGTGAGCTAACTAGAACTGAAAAGTGGTTTTGTCTTCATATGGTTGCCTGGCTTCAGCAGAGTGGTTTTTATCTCCATGAAGCTGTTGTGAGCTTTTCACAAAAGAATGGGTCATCTGGTCCAACCTCTCTGCTCAAGCAGGATCATCCCAGAGCACATGGCACAGGATTGCATACAAACAGTTCTGGAATATTTCCAGTGAGAGAGACTCCACATACTCTCTGGGCAACTTGTTCCAGTGCTTGATCAGCCTTACATTTAAGTTCTTTCTCATATTCAGGTGGAACTTCCTGTGCATCAGTTTCTGCCCATTGTCTCTTGTCCTGATGCTTGAAACCACTGAGAAGAACCTGGCTTCATCCTCTTGATGCCCTCTTTCTTTCCTTCTGCGCTTCTTGAAGAGCAAGGAAAAAGAAATAGCCATTCTTCACTCCCTCTTGCTGGCATGCCTGGGGAATTAAGTTGTTGTAGGCTCAGGGGAAATATTTTCTCAGGAGATTGTATTTATCAGCCGTTGGAGTTTGGATCCATCTCAGATTTTCTCCACCTTTGTCTTACTTTATACAAGCACTGTCATGGTAGAAGGTTCCTGAGAAGGACCCATCTGATGGAGGTTTCTCTGCAGTACCACTGCATCAGCTCAGTAGACCTCACTGGAGAAGCCTGGATTCTTGCCACTTCGTGTCTACATCCTCTTTAATCTATGCAGATGTTTGATTTCTGCTCTGTCCTTTCTCTTTACTCTTTCCTTCTGATGCAGGCTTTTCCCGCAGTAACATTCCCTCTTCACACATGGCCATCTGCCTCTACTTTTCTGCTGCATTCTGTGCTATCTGCTCCTCATGTGACAAACACAAGTTCTTGTGAGGTCAACACTGTCTGCTGCTTCTGATACCACGCTAACCTGTATTTTGCTGGTGGTGCAAAGGTTTTTATCAATTGTAGTATTTACTGTCAGCCAAATAGTAGCATAATATATGCTACTTATAAAATGGAAATAATGGATGGATTATAATAATAAGGATTATGAACATAAGGTATGCTATGATATAAAAGACAAATGACTAAAACCACTTAATCTCTCTGCCAGCACCATGTCTCTGGACAGCTGTCATGAGGAGAGACCTTACAGGTGCAAGAAAGAGAGACCCTTAATCTCTCCTTGCTTCATAATACACGTCTGAGGTTCTGAGTATTAAAGTAATGTATAGTGGTGTCAAGAGTGTTAAGGAAGTTGTCTGCTGTATGTGCAGCTGACTGTCTGAGGGAGCACAAGGGACTTAATGTTTTAGGGGCATGTTTTTAATGCTCTCTTGTATACTCTGCTTGGATATAATCCCATCCAACCAGCCCCTACAAGTTCTGTTCCAACCTATTACTCCAGTTGCCTTCTTTCAGACCCTGCCTTTTATCTGGCTTCCCTAGCAGAGCTCACATAAACTGCTGTCCCCTCAGAGGAAAGATAGCCAGTAAGTCTTGAACTGAGCAAAAACATGGTATGAGTCCCTAAACATTGGGGAATCAGGAAAATCTTTTTCAGTGCCCAACTCTAGTGGAAGCTGGTTTGGGAAGTAAATGCCTACACATCTTTGTGAAGGAATCCTCAAGTCAGCAAAAAGATATTGGCAGCTGTCTGTCAGAGAAAGGTTTGCTTTGTAGGTGCTGGGAAAGCAGATGTCCTGCAGGTATTTGTGGTCCAATCAATTACATAAATTAATGTACTTCGTATTTTACTTAATGAAGGACATAATGAAGGATAACTAGCAACAACAGTACCTCTCCTGAGGTAGCACCCAGTGCCCACCCATGTGCTGCCTTTTGCCAACTGCTGCAGAGGCAGTAAATTGGTCAAGGGATGTCAAAGTTCATTTTCCAGGGAGAAATAGTGATCTTACCCAAAAGTGGAGTGTGCCTTCCTTAATAAGGAATGCTTAGCAGCATGTGATCTCATGTCTATACTCTGTCACTCCCTTCCATGTGCTGATGTACCCTTCTTTCTAAAAGCAACCAAGCTTCACTGGATCAATGAGGCCTGATCAATTGTTTTTGCCTCTGAATCATCCATATGGGGTTGTTAGCTGAGCTGCTGGCAGAAAACGAGAGGCAGCTTTCTGTCTGTTTACTGTAAAGAAAGCGAAGCAAGCTGCAGGAGGGGACAGGCTGCACAATATTTACTGTCAATACAGCCAGAGAGAGAGGGGAGATATAAGGAGAGGGGAGAAGAGGGGAGCAGGGGTTGCAGACTGCAACCCCAGTGAATGATCTGAGTGTAAAAATACCCATATGTTTTCAGATGGAAAGAGAGTGGATTAGTCAACAAGGAATAACTGAGAGCATTTAAGAAAGGGTGTAGTGAAGGGCTAGTGAGGCAGGGGCGTACTAGTGGCATGCAGAGTAATAATGCTGTGCATGTCTGTACTGAAGCTGCACTGCAATCTGAAAAGCACTTCCACATCTGCCCTGAGACAGAGCAGTTGGTTGGATTTTTTTGTGTGTGCCTGCATGCAAGATCCACCATTTAAAAGTAATAAGATGAATAATAACAATTGAATGTAAAGAATAATATTTGGAGCTAGTTTTCTGAATGAGCTGGAAGTCACTGTTGTAGCTCAGACCAGAAAAAGAAAATTATTAAAAATAGGCATGCTTCCTTGCTTCTCTCTTCTCTTACTCATCCACAGCACAGAGGTATTAGGTGAACTGAGCTTCACAGGGCAAGAAGGCTTTGAGCAGCTCTCTCTGAGTGTTCCTCTACTTCCAGAGGCAGGTGAACAAGTGAAGAGTGAATTCACACTTTAAAGAGCAGCGAAGACCATCTTGCCATGAAACCATTCACAGATGAAGATGTAGAAATCTACATCCAGAGCAAGGTAAGACTTTATCTGACCAGATTTTCTGTCTCCCACACTAGGTGTTGATTCTGAAGGGTGCCAAATTTGACAGTTAGTTGCTCGCCTGCTGTCTTCATTTCTGAGACAAGATTGGGTGAAGTTTAATGAGAACTGTATTTCTAATGAGATTTCTAGGTTTCTGTTGCAGAATCTTATCTGCCGGTAGCCTAATTTTTCAAGGTGCTTGTCCTCTTTTTCTAGGTATCCTGAATTTTTGTTCCTGATCTGGAATTCCAGATGTGAGACTAGCTGTAATTGACAGCATTTAAATCTAAGGAAATGTCCTTGCCTCTCTCCCTGTCTGGTGGTCTTGGCTTGACCAAAACAAGACCAACACCAGAATTTGCCTCTAAAAAAGATTCATGTAGGAACTGCAGAGACAGACCAATATTGTTAGAATTCAGTCATCAGTCTGTCACCTCAGCTTAGGATACTTTTCTATATACCATGATTAAAATAACATGTCTCATTAGCACATGCAGACTGGAATCTCATTTTCTATTTTATAAGCTATTCCAGTACTCAATTTTTCCCCCATTATGAAATGAAATAAAACGGAATAAAATCTTCTCTGATACAATACTGTTTAATAAAAGATCTAAGTGAGCCATAACATTTTTTAAAGCTGACATGTTTCATGGCAGTACTTAGCTAGATCCTGTTTTATGGTCTGCTTTCCCCAACAAAATGCAAGGTACCAAAGTGACAAATAATTTCAAAATGAGAAAGTGTAAGGCTTTGTTTTCTGTAAAGGATCATGTATTCTAGTACAATGAAAGGGCTGGTAAGAAAGGTTTGTTTTCTCTGTGGAAATGTTTTGGTGGCAAGTAGGAAAGTTCTCCCAGAAATATACCTTCTTCAGGCATGCAGTGTTGTGCACAGGAAAATCATTCCATGAGAATCTGTTCAGTGAGCTATAACAGAGAATGCTTCTGTGAAGATTTAAAAAGCAGAGCTACAAAGGAGGGAACAGAGGGAAGCCGTGCACAGGAAAACGCTCATATGACAGCCGTAAGTACAAGGAACAGAAGCAGACTGTAGTCAAGGGAGGCTCATAGTTGCCAATATTTTAGGTTATACTGGAAGTCTGTTTTCTAGCAGCCCTCCAGCTCTGATGGATTCTTAGTTTCTGCCTGCTCCTGAGTCTCTTGTCCAACTTCAGGCAGTTCAGCTTGTCAAATGCTGCCTGTTTTTGGAAATAGGTCAACCACCTGGTGCAGTGAATCTCTATAATACCAGAGATGTCATCCTTAAGCAGCTCATCAATGGAAAAATTTGAATGCATAAGGTGTGGATGTGGCTGGGTAAATAAGAGAAAACCCAAATGTTCTTAACAGTTCCTAATAAATCCCAATCCTGCTTCCTTCCCCCTTAATAAAACCTTAATTGACCTTGTTATTCAGGTTTTGCGCATTTGTTTTAGCGCAATTCCCTGAGTTAAGACCTGGTAAGGGGAATGCCAGTGAGTCACAGAAGTGACTGTCCAGCAAAGACCATACAATGTCTCTTCTCCCATTGAGTCTGTGCTGGTACTAGAAGTATCTGAGATAAATGCCTTGGCTCTTCAGACTCACCTTTTGTTTTCTGATTTTTTTACCCTCCCTTTTGTAGGAAGGTTATATTTTCCAACAGGATGATTAGGGAGCTAATTATAGTTAGCTAATTATAGTGAGCACCCTCTGTCAGTCCCTTGCCCATTGTTTTTTATCCCTGCTCCAGTGATGTGGAGTACACATTGAAAGAGGTGTTCAGTGGTACTCCCTCAACTGGTTTTTTGAGTGTATACTCTTATAAAGAATTCATGACAACTGCTGTAGCCTACCCAGTAGGTGATGAAGGCAGAATTTAAATGAGGCCAGGCTGGGTTGAATGGATTCTCCCTGGATACTGGAAGTGGCAAAAAATGTTTCCAGCAGGTGTCCCTTAGAGAGAACAGAACATGAGCAATGGATACAGAGGGCACTCTAGGTTTCCGTTTGAGCTAACCCACTGTGTATACTTTTTATACTTTTCAGTTTAAAAAAAGTCTTTTTTTTTTTTTTTTTTTTTTTTTTTTGTCTAAAAGCTCTTGGACATGGACAACTTTCTCTGCTACTCACCATTCACTTGCTGGAAAAACCTTTAGGTATCTTGTCAGGCTTATTGGACTGTTCTAAGGAGTTGTTCTGGATGAAAAAAAACAAGGTGGAGAAAATAGATACAGTGTAGATACAGATGGAGAAGTGCCATAAATGAAAGCTGAGATGAGGAGGTGAAAATGAACATGGGCTAAAATCTTAAATCTTTCAGTGTTTTTTTGTTTTGTTTTGTTTTTTTTTTTTTAAGTACATGTAAGTAGCTAAAACTGCTCTTAGAGAAAAGGGTGAATTGGAATGAGGAGGAGGGTGAATTACTAGGGAAATTAAAGGGCATTATATAAACATAGGGGACTACATGGTGTTAAGATAGCAAAGAAACAGAATGTCAAGGGTGGATGAGAGCCCAGTCAAGGGAATATGGGCTGACATATTTCCCACTTCCAAAAGCTAGTCAGGCTTAGTAAAAGTATTGTTAATTTTATTGTCTGAGGGAGGAAGGTACTCAAACTCTGCTCATTTTCAAGTTCAGTTTTAGTCAATTGCTGTTCATGGGTTAATGGATGTGAGGCTAGCACTAGTCCACTTTAGTCCATTGAATGGTCCTTTTTGTGAAGAAGTTAATCTATTTGTCCTCTTCCAGGCCCTGGGGACAAATTTCAACACACTTGTGTGTTTTTGGCTGATAGTAAAAGAGAATAGAGAGTTGTTTAGATGCTGAAGAAGATGCTGAGTAAACAGGACACAGGAATTTTAGAAAGCCATAGGCTGGTTTGGGTTGGAAGGCACCTTTAAAGATCATATAATGCAATTTCCCTGCCGTGGACTGTGACACTTTCCACTGGACTAGGGCTCAAAGCCCTGTCCAGCCTGGCCTTGAACACTTCCAGGGATGGGGCACCCACAGTTTCTCTGAGCAACCTGTGCCAGGGCTTCATCACCCTCACAGTACAGAATTTTTAACTTATGCTTTTGCTTCCTTTTGGTCTTTGATAATAACAAAAGACTGTAGCAATTATGTTTGACTGTGGCAATTATGCTTTATCATTCACTTTAGCCAAGTGATGAACTCTGTTTCTGTTTTTTTTTTCTTGCCTGCAAACAATAAGGTTTAGTAGAATATGGTGAGGAAAAAGAAGAATCACGGAGAAAGCAAAAGCTGCAACCAAATGAGATGAAGCATAGGATCCAAAAAAGAACAGTAAACAGTCTTAATATTTCACTCTCCATAAGTAATTCTGGTTGTTTAAGTAATGATAAATATGTTAATGAATTTCATTAACAGTAGCTGAATCTCCTCACTCTGTGTAAGGATATTTGGGAAATATTAAATGTCCCTTACTAACATCGTTCCTTCATGTTCCTCTTGTTGAATCTCTTTGTTCAGATTGTGACAGTCCCCCTGTGCTTCCTTCATTTTTAGTCATAAGTGAAGGTTCAGGTTCATCTTATATTTTTCTGAGTTGTCCACCCCTCACCTTAGTTCTCCCAAGACTCAGACATTTCACTGAAATAATTTTCAATAATTCATTATGCAACTACTTCTTGAATTGAAAAACTACCCTTTAAGCCACACAAACACCTAGTTCTCAATGGGGCCGGCTTTGGTAAGATGTTTTTACACTATCTAGGAGTAGAGTCTCATCTGTACTTCAGCCATAAAGACAGTGTGGATACTTTCAGTGTAAAAGGTAGGCATCTAAATGATGCCACATACATCTACCACCTGACTAATGGACAGATCTCTTAAGTCTTGATGTCCTGTCAGTTCTTGGAATGGAACATATTCTGACTTTGAGAATGGCTACCATATGCAGGGGAGTAACTGGTATTCTGCATCAAATGGATAAAGAATTGAGACTAGAATTAGTTGATAACAAATTTATCTGTGTAATGAACTCCTTTCCTTCCATCCAGTGGTGTTGGCATGGAAATATCAATTAATGCTCAATAGTCTTGAATATTGACCCTTTGGTGTTCTCAGCTCTGTCTCATGGTAAATTGGTTGCAATAGACAGGGGGACAGTTTTTATTCCCAGTGCAGCACGAGCACAAATGTTTCAGGATGCTTTAAGCTGATTTGTCTGCTTCGCACTGGAGACAAAGACTGCAATTACCTGTAACATGAAGTGTCTTTCCTGGAACTGACAGGTGGAACGGCGGCATTACCTGGTTTCCAAAGCAGTGGAGGAGGTGCAGAAAATCATCCAGCAGCTGACCGCAGAAATCAGCTACAAGGCTGTGCGATTCCAGGCTATCTCCAACTCTGGCATTCACAATGAGAACATTAAGGTATGAACAAGAGCTCTAATGCACTCTCTGGCAGCCTGTAGGCAACCAGGAAGTGATTTCTCCATTATGTAAGTATTTGTATGGGCAGGTACCTCACCCGAACACCACAGACCATGTGCTGACACTTCACTGTGGAGTTCTAGTGACTGGGTCATTGGCACTCACTCATGGACATTTCACAGCCAGAGCAGCATCGAAGAGAGATGGGTAAATCAGGCAGAGCCTCTTCTTACAGCTGCTGTGTTTACAAACAGCATCTATTGCCAGAGCTGTCAATCCACAAACAGAAGCCAAAGCTCTTTGGGAGACAGAAAGAAAAACTTATGCAGCAGTAACGTAAGAAAAAATGCTCATGCCTTCATGAGCTATGACCCATATTTTTTACAGGTGGAAAAGCTGTCAACTCACTAAAAAAAAATGAAAGAAGAATTAAAAGTCCTTCTTCTGCTATGAACATTAGAAAGCTCCTTCTGAAAAATATGTTTTTTCTTTGTCATGAATTGGAATTTCTTTTTCATTTGGAAAAATATAATACTTATTAGTGGGAGAAGTGAAATGCCTCCCTGTTTTAGACCTTCAGACGTAAAAATAATAATGCCCTGTCCCAGCTGTGACAGAAGAAGGCTGCTTATTTCTTGTGACTCCATTACACAAAAGTAACTAGTAAAGACACAAGAAATAAACACAGCAATGGCAACTTCAGATGAAAACAATTTTTTTCATCTGAACTAGTTGAAATACTAATGTCAGTCATTATACTGAACCACAGCCATTTACAGATCAAAACACAGCAAATACATAAAAACACAAGGCAACTTTTGCAGCTCTCTGGGACTGAAAGGGACGAAGTCTTTGTATGAAGCTGCTGGAAGGGTATGGAGGTGGAGGCAAAATATAATCACCCAGTCTGAAATGTGGCCATTGCCCTGGGGACAAAGGCATGCAGATTCATTGTTTTTCTGGGATTTTGTGTATCCCAGAGCATGTGGTCTTGTCAGTAAGTATGGCCACAGTGACGTAAAACAGTGCCACATCCTGGTCCATGAGTTCCTTAGTGCCAGACTCTGCCAGCCAGCTCTTGTGTGAAACAAGCCTGTTTGGCTAGTGAGGTCTGACAGGACCAGGGTCAGGGTAAAATTGTTGCTCCGGAAAGCAAAGCAGAACAAAACCACCAAGGCAATCCATTATGAGCAGTGACTTGGTGTTACAGTATGCAGATCTGAACAAATTCTGCTTGAAAGAAATCCTCAAAATCTATTTCCTGAAAAGTGGCAGATCTGTTGTTCATGTTTAACCCAGTGTTACAAATCTGTGGAAGTAACACTAGGAGGACCTGACTAACTATGCTGTAGGTGTGGGGCACCAAAGAATGGGTTGATGAGAAATTACTTTGGTTTGGGCTGTCTACTTCCAAAGATTGAAAACTTTAATACTATTACTGACATACTTTAACATAGAGGAGACTTGTGTCCAGGGAAAGTCAATGTATTCATTATTCCGTGTTCAATTTTGCAACATATTTTTTTCTGTCAGTTAAATCTACAGGATTTTTCAAACTCTCAGCTTCTAGCTAAAAGGAATCAATTTAACATGGTGAAAGATCTAGATTTGTTGAGAAGCCTCAAGCTCCCTTCTAAATATGAAGGACTGAGTGGAGAATAGTTAAGAAAAGTTTTTAGGTATTCAGTGTTTTCCTGTGACCCACGTAACAAAAAAGTTATGCTTTAATGAAAACCTGAATTAAAATTCATATGAACAAAACAGATTATTTAATTTTTAGAAGTTCTAACTGTTTGTTTTTGTTGTGGCCTACCATTTTTGGAACTGTCAACTGTGCAGGGCTGATGAAAACGCTGGGGAGGCTTTAGTAAAGTTATAATGAAGAGGTCCAGACTAGTTGCTGGTACTGCACTGCCCAGTGGCATTGCCAACTGTTTAATCAAGGTGGGGGAAATGGGGGAATTTTCCTTTAACAAACTCCAAGCATCCAGGGAAGCTTGCAGCTTTGCTCTGTGAATGAATGACCTTTGCTGTGAATGAATGATGCTTTCTCTCTGTTCTGTGTACTTGTCTTCCCTTCTGCTTCTCTCAGGATCAGCCAGCTTTACTGGCCAAGTGGTCAGCTATACTTCGGAGGAAGCGCCCATTCCACCCATCCATCCAGGTACAAAGCCTTCCTGGTGCCTGATAATCCCTGTGCTTACTTCCTTCTCACACACCCTCTTCTCCAGACAATTTCACCCACCAAACGGATCCTTCCATGACTGTTTTGTCCTCTGCACAAAAGACTTGCTTTTTTTTTCCCTCAAAGCATAATTATTTTCTTTCTAACCTAATGTTTCTGTCTCTCTGGAACAGCCTGGCCAGGTTCACAAGAATGAGGTTATATATCATTTGCCCAGCATACTCTAGACAGGATTTTAACACAGCAGAACTGGCCACAAGTTACACACCCAGAAATGGAGACTCTTGCTCGAGCCTGTGACTTTCTGGGGCCTGTGGCCTGCACACAGCATGTGAGACCATCGTGTGACAGAGCATAGGTATGGGACTGGGATTTGTTCAGGCCAAGAAGATACCAACTGCCCAGCTTTACAGTGCTAATCCCAGCCTTGTGCATTCTGTTGTTTTCTGGTAAGCCCCAGGTGGAGGGCCCTTGTGACTTGCATTTGTAGGCACTCACATAACATGTGCAGCTCTTCCCTTTGCAATCTGTTGGGTGCTAGTGCATACAAGACAGCATTTTGGTATGGGGGAAATGGTTGTTTACCTGAAAATGTGGCTGAGGCAGTGAGCCACAGCCACAGTAACTGCATGACAGCCATTGTATTTTTTCCTTATGGAGCCTACTACTCTGTTTCTGAGCTGCCCTACCAAACCTGACGTGTGCAGGTCAGCTTAATCTGCAGTGTCATCCTTTCAGCATCCTCCTGCCTTTATGGTTTATATTTGACAGAAGACCAGCATCCTGGTGTTTTCTTTGCTATTTCTGTGCTTCTGGCTGGCCATCTTTTGTTTTCCAAATCTCTTGCCAGGGAGCAGAGAGGACCAGCTGCTCCCTGTGAGAGAGAGAGAGAGGCAGGAGGTGAGCATAGCAATACAGCCCCTGCCCTGTGGTCCCTGATTGAGACAGATGCAAGGAGGGCAGCTGGGTCAGCCAAGAGTCTGGATCATCAGGGAAATCTGCTGATAAGTCATGTCTGAGGTCAAGCTGCTTCCCCACACACTGGAGCCCAGGGCTAACCTGAAATGGGGGTCCCAGACCTATGGGCAGAAGACCCAGAAAGGCTGCTTAGGGACAAAAAAAACCTGTTAGTGCCCTCAGGGCCCTGGCACCTCTGTGGTAATACTTTAAATCAGCTGAGCTGAGGAAGGCTACCAGAGTGTTTTGGATTATTACAGGAGAGTGACAAGCGTGTTTCGTTCGCCATGGGTGTAACCACCTTGCAGCAGTGGCTGTCACTTCACATCCTGCTCATGCAGCAGCTTCACCTTACTTATGCCACTGTAAGTTAGGCTTGGTAGCAAGTGGACTTGAAAAGTTCCTAATCCAACATGGTAAAAATCTGAAGGACTTTGAACACCCCTTCTGGAACCACAACTGCCAGATGCTTCCAAAGTAGCACTTGGACATGTCTGGCTATACCCTGGGCCAGACAGATGATGTTTTGTGAGTCACCTCATTCTTTCCTTGCAAATACTGTTTTTTAATTGGAAAATGGTTGTTCCTCAAGTGAGGCAAATGAACTGGCTTGCAAACAAGCCTGTTTTAAGGCTTCCTTGTCCATTGGTTGCTGCCTTCATCCTTACACTGTTTCTGTCATGCTTATCAGGAGATGCAGTTCCATACATTACAACTGGCCAAGACCTGGACTTATTTCTGGGAGTGACACTGCCTCTGTAAGCTCAAGCATGTCACTTGCCTTATGTCTCTGTCCCTTTAAAGGCCAGTCAAACAGAAACACTTGAAACACTCGTAAAATGAATGGGCCATAGCCTTATTTTGCTAATGTCTGTAGTGGACTTTGAAAGAGATCAGAAAGGTGAACTTTTTGCCATAGTTCTTACTAGCATTGGACTCTGGGCTTATCTCAAGTAACAATTCTGAGATAATAACTACCACTATTTGGGTTTCCCTTGGCTGGCTCTCAAAACATATTTTCTCATGTCTTCCTGCTTCTTGGAAGCTGCTGGTTATTACATCTCATGCAATTGCAGACTAGAAATAACAAGAAAAGGGGGAAAGCATGGCAGGTGTGGTGGCAAATCAGACAGTGAGCTCTTATCTTCTAAGAGCTTCACATCAGATGCCTTCTAAGACAATTTCCTTTTAGTCTGCATACCTCCAAGATAATGCTTAGACAGGTCCTGGCTGTGTTCAGTCAGTCCCATCATACCATGGTTTGTCCTTCTTTTCAAAGCCCCCAGTTTTACCTAGTACTTCCTCAACCCTGTTTTCCTGACTTTAGCTCATGGATCTGCCCTTGTCTCCTCTCTCAATCTCTCTGAACTCTCCTAGGTCTTAGCACCCAGCCAATTCCTCATCACAGTTCCTCTGCGTGGCCTGACCGGTTACAGGGAATGCCAGGTACGGCACTGGCGCTATTACACCGTGAATGGAGCCAAGCTCCTCTCCTCCGTGCGGGACCCTGAGGAATTGCATCAGTGGCTGGAGGTGGAGCAGTTCTCAAAAAGCCTTCAGCAGTGGCATGAAGAGGATGTGAACATCGAAGGTGATCTGGTTCCAGCCAAAGTCCTTATTGTCTTCCGGGAGCTGGTGGAGAAGTCGATTGTATCCTGTAATCTCTCCAGTGAGTTTGGTGGGGACAGATGTGAGGGAACCCATCACACACACAGAGTGTTTGGATTGTATGGTCAGAAGCTGAGCAAAACTCTCCAAAACCAGGAAGCCTTCAAGGGATTGCAGTGACGTAGACAGACCTACATTGAAGATAGAATTCAGTAGTTTTGGGGCTCTTTGTACCCAAGATGTTTCTCCTTTCTTAGGAATTTGGGTAGGGTCTCCAGCAACATCACCCTTGCAGTTCAACTAAGAGGCAGCCCAGATTTTTAGAACATTTAGGAGTTAGTTTGGGAAAAAAAATCTTCACTACAGCACCTGCAATATATTTAAATTATTAAGGAAGGTAGTATAGGAAAATTGGGTACTGGAAAGATGTGTACATCTGAGAAGAACATGTTTGAAGATATTTATAGGGCAGATAATGCTCTGGGGAAACCTTAGCTGTCCACAGCTTTCCAGCATGTGATGGTGGGAACTAAGTAGAAGTACTTCTACTGAAGCAAAATATGTTGGACAAGAGCTCTTTTCCCCAGTGTCCAGGCTACTCCTGTGGTGCCTCTTCCCATAGCATGTTTCCAGAATGACTTCACTCATCAGTAGCCTAATGAGTCTTCTATATTTCAGAGCAATAGAAGCTATTTCCACTCATCTGATTGCACTCTGATTTGTAGTCACAGGGAAAAAAAATGTTAATGTCAAGCTCTTCTAGATAATGGCATTTTTTTCAGGAAATACTTGTTATCATAGGAATGGAAAGGTGGATAGGAATGAAATTTCACCATTGAGGCTCACAAGAAAGACCAGCTGGAACAGGCTTGCTTCTGAGGCTTTACTTAAGTGAAAGTTTTTGTGTTGGGCAGCAGTCAGTATCAAGTTCTTGAGTGAAAGTTGAGTGTTGCAGGAAAGGTATTTGCAAGGACCCCAGAGAGTGGTGTGTAGGTTGATGATTCTGATGCCTTTTTTGTAAGGTCCGCTGGGAGGAGATGAGCTAAGATGAAGTCAGGAGAAGCAATTACCATTTTTGTTTGTTTCTGTGAAGAATGGACTTCCTTCATCCCACAGTATGGCTAAAGTTACAGAAAACTTCACTGATTTCTTTGCTTCCCTGTTTTTTAATTACGTCAGCACCAGCAAAATCAGTTTTTGAGATGTCTCACTTTTCAGTAGTGGAAAAATAGGTATAAGCATTGCAATGCTTTTGGAAACACTATGAACATATTTACATGCTGACGCAGTGGTTGCTCTAACACTTTTCAGCTGCTAGGGATCCTTGTTGGGAGCTTGGGAACAGAACAGTTCCTGTTTAGATGCCAGGCTTGGCTCAGCAGGGAAATAGCACATAGATTTTCTGAGGTTAATAAAGTGCTGGTTGGGATGGACTCTACTTTTTGCAAGGTAATTCACCCCATGAATTGCTCCTTAGCACATGCCAGTCAAAATGAGGTTGGGATAACACATCGCTCTTTAAACTGCTTATGTTCGTCTGCTCAGCCTTTCACTTCAGTGGGTTAGAGGATGAACACACAATTGGCTCAGATGGCAGAGCTGAAGGGACAATGATCCTGCCAGAGTGACCAGGACATAAACTTCTTCCATGAACTCAACTGGACCAACAGGAAACATCCCACAAAGTCCATTAGTTGCAGCTTGCTTTCCTTTTTGTACTCTTAGATCATGCTGTTCCTGGAGATGAGCCACTCTTCTTTAACACTGAGGAAACATCTTTCCTCCAAATCACCTTGGAACTAATTCTTCTTAACACTCAGCACTTGCAGTGATGTAGCAGTTAGGCTTTTCTGTGTGACTGCTCTGTACAACAGACCATAAATTCTGGTATTGTCTTCTGTGCAAGTGCATCTCCAGAAGCAAATTTTACAGATACCCCACAAAACATTCTGAATGTCTGGCAGTAGTAAGTGTGATATGGAATAGATCTGATTTCAGGTTCTCTGAAGGAAGAAAAACATCTTTAGATAGGAAGTGTTCATCTGGTCCTCTCCAATCTGCAGTGATCTCCTTGTAGTGTATCATTAGAAATGTTAGGTTGCACCACTTGTCTAGCTTTATTTTTAAGAACCTGATCCTAGGGTTTAAGAGTACCCACAAAGGAAAAAAGAAAAAGCATGATAATTGAATGTAAAGTTAAGAACATTATTCTTTCATCTTCCCGTTCTCCTTCCCCAGGATAGACTTATATAGACTTAGGCTTTTCTTATAGTCTTCATGTGTTACTGAGGAGAAAGTGTTAAGACAGAACAATAGACCTCCAAGTCCTAGACAGCCTCTTGCTTGGCTTGTGGAAAAGGACCTTTTTATCTGTATTTTCTTCTCCTGTTGTCCTTTCACAGGTAAAGTGACAGTGCTGGAGAGCTTCAGCTCAGTGGTCCGGGTGGCTGTGGAGACATCAGAATCCCAGGTTGAGGTGGAGCTGGTACCTGCTGTGGAGATTCCAACGTGCTGGCCCGAGAAAGCCCGGTGGCCTCGTTGCCTTAAGCGTTGGCCTTCTCAGGAAAAAGTGCAATGCATCAAGGTAAACAGTGTAAAAAACACCCTTGACTCTGGGATGGAATTTACCTCTCAGGTGTCTGACAGTGTTTTCCCAAAGGAAGAACTGCATGGTGATGGCAGTAGGGTTAGAAGATGTATTCTCTAAAGAGAGAAGCAATGTTTCAAAATATTCTGTTGGAATTTATTTGGATTTTGTTTCCCCCCCTTACAGTGGTGAATTCTGTAGAAAAAAATCTGAGTTAACTTTTTATTTCGTGAGTCTCTAGCAAACAATTCTGCCTGCATCACACAGCTCTGATGTGCACCATTCTTGCTCTGCCTCATGTACTTCAGCAAATGGGCTGGTGTCTTGTCCTCCAGCTCAATCCCATCTTTCCCTACAACACTCATGGCTGGATTATGGCACTCCAGCTCAGTCCCAGCTGCCAAGTTACTGCAGGTCCCATTCCACCTTCCAGTCCTGCTCCCCTCTTATGCACAACCTCCTGCTCCACAGCAAAGTGCCTGCAGAGCTGTACCTCTGCTTTAGTGGCACTGCTGATACTGTGCCTGATAGCTGTAGAACAGGATCTCCCTGGAGTAACTCATACCAGCACACAAGGAAACAATGCAAAATGCATGTTTATTCAACTAAGAATTAAGATGGGAGCGCGCCTCATGTTTGCTGCCTCTGCTAACCCTGTTTAGAATAGGCTTTGAGAGATGTCATACATGCTTTTGTAACCTCTGTCTGCATTGCTGGGAGAAGTTTGCCTCTGATCTGCTGTCACACTTCCCCTGTCGTTCCACAGTCGCTGGGTTTCGACCTCCTAGCCCGCTCTAATTACCACTGGCAGCTGTGCTTCTCCCGTGCTGAGCACATCCTCATGGAGGGACTTGATGAAGATGGTGGTTGTCGCATGAAGTGCTTCAGGGTCATGAGGCAGATGAAGGAAGATGTCTGGTGTGCTGGGAATAAGCCTGTCATCACAGCTTATCACCTTCAGGTAGGCATCACCCTGATACCTACATACAGTCACGGGATCTGTTGCAGTGGCTTCCATCCAGTAATGTCAGAATGTTGTGGTGTAAGTCAGTGTAGCATCTGTGTAACTTCTAAGGTAACTGTCAAAACTGCTCTACCTTTTCATTGCTTTATGGTGGCAAGGAGTTCACTAAATATGTGTTCCAAACTTCAATAAGAAACTAAGGCTTGTAGGAACATTATGATTGCAGCAACATAAATAGAGTCGAGGCCCCTGCTCTGTTTTGACTTCACGTTGTACTGTTGTCTGTAATTGCACACTTACTTCCTGCTTCTTGATTATCCCAGCCATCTATATCCATGTCTCTCTGGTGGAAGATGGTGCTTTTTTTCTTTGTGGATATGCACCAAACAAAACTGTCTTAGGTGAGCATTATTAATGAATTAGGTGAAAACTACAGTTCTGGTGGTGTTTCACTTGGGCTAGGAAGGGAAGAAAGAGTTAAAGAGGTGGTGGCACCCTCCCTGCACCTATTTCAGGGTTCAAGATGGCTTCAAGCAAGATTTGTGAAAAAGAGAGAGAAGACTCTGCTATGACTGTGTCCCCACATCTGACAGCTGCAGACACCAATGGGCCACAGGCAGCATAATTTGTTAGATTATAGATTAAAAATCCTGTTTCCTGGGACTTCTTCCTCCTGGAGTTGCCAGGGAGAGGCTGTACTTTTCCCACCTTGAAGCCTCAAGCCATTAGGTTCCTACAGTAGTTACTGATCTTTTGGTGTCCAAAACCAGATGCAATGCTAAGATTCCTCCTAAAGAAAAAGCTGGTGACCATCACATGCTGTTACAGTCATGGCACTACTCTAAGTCAAGATGGAGTAAAAAAATAATTGATGAGGCTGATTAGAGCTTAGCTGGATGCAAAACTCCTCAGTGCCTCTAAGAACTACCTGGTGGGAAAACTGTCATATATAAGACAAAATGGAAAACCATTTAACCATTAGGAACAATGTTTTTCCCTGGCTGAAGGAGCAAATGTGCAGGAAGTGCTGTTGCATGCATGGACTCTTGATCAAAGTAGGAAACTATTTAGAAGCTCTTCAGTTCTTTACTGTAACTATAGTTCCGGCTTTTACAGCAAGAGAGGATGGTTTACCAGACAGAAAGAATTTTTCAAAATTACTCACATTAAAAAGAAAAACAGGAAAAAAATAAAAATGAGAGAAACAGTCCATGGTTAAACCAGCAGTTGAGCAGAGGCTTAGTGTTAAGTTTCTTCACATTCTCATGTTTCCCCTGCTTCTTCACAAATTCTCAGGTTGCCCCTGTCAGAGGTATCCAACAATTAGGATTAAAAAAGATCCTCTATGACAGAGGAAATCTGCATACCAGGAGCTCTGAAAGCCAGAGAGGACCATGTAACTGCCCTTCTTTTGCTTTCCTGCATAGGAATGAAGTTTGAGATCTGGAATTTCAAAAAGATCTAGGTATATTCTGAAAGCCAACTCTATGCTGTTGGTAGAGAGCTGCCAGTTAGGGACATAAATGCTGGGGAAAAATCACTTGTTTGTCCTCCTGACTGAAAAAGCAGCACTGTTTTCCTTGCCTCCAGAAGCTTCATTGCAACTACTGCCTGCTGAAGTAGTTTTAATGTGTCAGAAGGTAACTACTCTGCAAGTCTTCAAGGAGCAGCTCTCAGAGAGTTATAGCTTGAATTCCTCACTATGTCTTTGTTCCCTGGTGGCATTCAAGAAAAGGCTTTGTGGTTATTGCAGCTGTGAACAAAAAAAAAATTCACATTTGAAAAACTGTTTGAGAAGAAATTTGTCAGCAGAACAACTATAGATGAAATTCTACCTTTGTAGAAACAGAGAAGTTGAAGGCTGTGGTTCTGCCACCTCTCAAAATGTCCGTGAGTCTCTTTTTGGGTAGCTGAATTTGCAAAATAAAATTGGGATTCAGAGGACAGTTAAGGAACTTAGCAGAATTATTGAACATCGAATAGGTGATTTTGTACTTTAAAATGTTATTTCAGGCTGACCAAGGCAGTTAGTATGGCTTTTTTGGTACAGTAAGTCCAAGTTCCTTGAGAAAATTCTTCTCAGTAATGGGAAAATCTGAGAAAATGCAACATAGGCAGTGTAAAAATAATACTATAAGAGCAACAATCATATGCATTTTGTTATTTTAACTATGTATTTCTCAAATGTTAAATTGCATAAAATAATTTTGGAGGAATAGAACATAAGACATGAAGTTAAGTATCACATGTCAGAAAAAAAAACAGCATTTGAGCAGAAAGCAAGCCTTGCACCTGCAATAGCTTCTTGGAATCTCAGTCTGTTTAGGATGCAAATCTTCGTGTATCTT
Source organism: Vidua chalybeata (assembly GCF_026979565.1). NCBI lineage: Eukaryota > Metazoa > Chordata > Aves > Passeriformes > Viduidae > Vidua > Vidua chalybeata. The sequence continues at coordinate 70,292,401 of NC_071531.1, forward strand.
CAGCACAAATACAGCTGAAGCTAACAAATAATTATGTTGATCTCATTATGCTCTGTCCCTCCTTGCATCTACTGGCTTCTACCCTTGCATAATAGGCCATCTACTACAGCTTAAAATGCCTGGCATTTCTGCAGAGCCTCCTGCTGGAGGATGGCAAATAGGCCAAGATTATTTTAGTGAGATCATTTTCCTTGGGCTCCTGGCTCAGTCAGTGGAGAGTGGCTCCTCTGGGGAGAGATCCTAACCAGGCACCTCAAAGCTGCTCTTCCTGGTCAGTTGGGATCCCTCCATTGCAGAAACGTTAACACAGGGAGGTAGCAGCGTGAGTCTCTGTGATTTTCAAGGCTGTCAGCCATTTACCAGCACTAAAAGTGCCTTAGTAAGCTGTGTGAGCCCTCGACAGAACCTCTAACACATCTTCTCTCCCATCTGCTTCTTGCAGACAGTGCTATTCTGGACGTGTGAAAAATACCCACGCACCAAGGATTGGCGCTGCTTCCCTGAAGCCTTTCTGAGGCTGGTACAGAAGTTGCACAAGTGTGTAAGCCAGCACTTCCTCAAGCATTACTTTCTCAAGAACACCAATCTGCTCAAATATGCCAACACCAGTGACCTGGACCTGGTGGCCAGCAAGCTGGCACTCTTCTTGGAGAACCCTGTTTTCTGCCTGGACTAAGGCAGGCACAGGTCTTGCCCCTAGCCCGAGTAGATCCCCCAGCTCCTCTCCCCACCTGTGGTTGCTCCCCGTGTCCTTCCAGTAGATGTTGCAGCTGGCTTTGTGAGACAGTTGGCACATGCAGCGCTAAAGAGAAGTGTTGAGCTGGCAGCGGTGGGCGGTGAAAACTGATGGGAGGTATCACTTGATGCCCAGCTGATCTAATTTGCTTTCATGAGTGACAGCCTGCTTGGAAGCTACAGCCAGTGAAACCCAACTTTGTGTGTCAGTCAGAGCAGGCAACTGCCTTGTTCCGTGTCTCCAGTCTTGTGGCACCTAAGCTGAAAGCCAGCACAAAGGAGTCTCGCTCTGCTGCCTCTGTAACCTAGCACATGTATTGTTGCTACAGTCGCCTTTCTCACAAGGACAGCGGGTTTAATTACCTGCTTACCTCACAGGCCAGCTCTGCAGAGGGGCAGAGGAACATTCCTATCCTCCAGTAGGAATCCAGTAGGAATTTAACCATGCTGCTAGTGTTGAAGAGCTCAATGGAATCAAGAAGAGGAACAGTGGGTTTTGCCTCTTCATTTTTCTCTCCTTCACTTATATTTTTCTTCCAATTGCTTCAAATATGTCTTTTTCATGTTTGCCTTTGCCAGTTGTGTTAGTGCCATACAATCAGGGGGCTTTGGCAGAGCAGATTTCACTCCCATTCCCAGCTCTATCCAGCAGGCTGGACAAGGTGCAGGTCTTTCCCTATTTGTTAACACCCACCTATTTTTGGGTGCAGTGCAGAAGGACTCTTTTTTACAAAGGCTCTTAGCTCCAAGACCCCCAGTGCTTTTAATTTTGTGGATGTTTCAAAAGAAAATGGATTTTAGTATTTCAAAAGAACAGAGCTTTAGAATTAATATAAAGAATGCTGGGTTTAATGTTATTAAATTGCTGAAACTAAGCCAATATAGGGGGGATTTTAGGTTTGGTTTGGTGGGGTTTTTTTGTCACATCTGTGCAGAAAAGTAAACAAGTCCTTTGCCAAGGGGGCTGGCCGAGGTGGGATTTGCATCCCACACTGCAGGAAGCCGCACAAGGCACATCCGCGGCGCGGCGTCTCCCCATTGTGGCAAACTGCAGTACAGGCACGCAGCGCAGCCTCTGCTTCTGGAGCAGGCTGTCTTCTACAGTTTCTTGAGCAGAGTAGATGTGGGTCAGGAAGGATCCCAGCTGTGTGGTCCTGGTCTGGTCATGGTCCTGTGTCTCCTGCATCAGATCTCACCATGTATAGACCTGATCCCACCATGTAAACGGGCACCCGCTTTGCTCAGATCCTCGGAATACCCTCCAAGTCGCCTTTCCAAATGGCGTTTGTGTGGAAGTGTTCCAAACAGTTAACTTCTCTTGCTAAACCTTTGTTTTCCAGGCTCCCTAAATGGAACACAAGTGTCAGTTTCATGATGATGCCTCCTGTTCAAGTGTGGCTTTTCTGTTTCCTGTAAGCTGAGCTGTTTCATTAAAGCTCAAGGAAATGCCAGTCTGCCAGCCAGTCAGACAGCTGTGGCAATGAAGTAATGTCTCCTGTTTCATCTTGATTTTGTCTTGTGGTTGAAGGGCTGGCTTCTGAAGTTAGAGGAGCGCAAAAGCAATTCAAACTGTTTGAGGATAGTGCAAAACATTCAGAGCTGTTAATCCCAAATTTAATATATTGTACTGCTCTGATGTATGGTTCTTGTGGGATTTAGTTGTGGCTGTTGAAGAATTTATCTCCCTTTATAGCTGGGTGAAAAAAAATGCTTCAGTGGTGATACCTTAACTTGGATGCAGCTGTGTATCAGTCCTCAGCTGCTGGGCTTCACAGCCCACTGTGAAGCAAAACCATGGGCATGCACCGTGTGCTGCGCAGCCGTGACACGGAATGTTGCACTGCTCTGCGAGAGTGGCAGCCTCTTACAGCCAGGAATGACTCAGCAAAGCCAGGAAATAAGCACACAATGATGGACCCCTGCTTTGAGCCAAGTTTAATCAATTTTTGCTGTTTTCTTCTTGTTTACACAAGGAAATGCATCAGCTAGCATATGCTGCTGCAGAAAGTATCCGTGTCACCACTGAAACATGGAAGGTACATTACTACTGACTACAAAGACACAGGAACAGTCCTGCAGCTTTTTCTCCAGAACAGAAAGATGTGACTCAGCTCGCCCCTAGCAAAGGGAAAAGTCTTTGAGGAAAGGACTAAAGTGTTCATAGAAGCAGTTGAATACAAGAATTAATTCCTTTCAGAGACATCTTTGAGGTACTGTCTTACATCATCTCGTGCAGGTCTGCTTGGGTGTGGGGGGTTTTGTTGTGAGGCGTTTTTTTGTGGTTGTGGGAGAGTTGTACAGGAGGTCTCTTATTAAAAAAACGAAACTTGCCAAATGTACTTATCATATTTCTTACCACAGTAAACTTTCTGCAAATAGCTTTTCACTTATACACCAAGCCTGACTGCAAAATCACGGCCTCATCCCAAGATTTTCCTCCAAAAAGAGATACCACACTGTGTTTTTGCTACAGAATAAGTTTTATGTTTCATATTTATAATTTTTCTTTTTAAAAAGTGAGCATCTGGACAAATACTGACTTTCTTGAAGTAAGTTTAATCAAAAGTTCTTTGTTCAGAACATCTGGAGGGAATGTGATGACCATTTTCTCTCCCTCTCTTTTTCATTGCTTTCATGAGTATTTGCTGCATTCTGAGCCCTCTCCACAGTCAGCATTGCTCTGTCTGTTAGAAATTTCAATTGAATGTGTTGCTCTGACATATAAAACTCTACAAAACTCATGATGTTTTGTCTTTTTACACAACCTGCCTTCTAGTCACTAGAGGGCAATGTCTCTCTGAAGCACAAACACCGATCCAGGATCTTGCTCTTAAAATCAGCATCTTGTTATTATCATTGAGCTGAGACAAATGAGCTTGATTGATTTAATGCTGAATTCTGTTGCCAAAAAGGAGAGAAGAGACCATGGGGGAGCTTTCTAGTAAATAGCCAGACTTGGGTAAAAAGTCTCTAAATTCTGGAAGCCACTCTTAAGAGCCAGAATATGGATTTATTGTTTCTGATGGTCTTGCAGTAATTCCCAACAGCCTTCAATTGGGAAATCACCAACAAGCAAAGTGCAGGCAGGGTTCTGGGAAGGAGGGAACTTGCAAGAATAGCCACTGCCCTGCTCCATTAGGGTCCTGCCCTCTTTCCATGGGGCTAGGCCATGACTCTCATGTGTCCCTACCCCTTAGGCTCCTCCGCCTCCCTCTTGTTTTCTCCCTCCTCCAGAAAAAAAAAAAAAATAATTCTCAGAACGAGTTTTCTGATGCCACCCCTTTGGCTCTGGTGAGAATGGTTATTTTTCAGTGCACATCAACTCCCTTTTAGTTCATGGGACCCAGGTGTACACAGAGGCCATTACAGACCATCTATTCATCATCACTTACACTCCATCTTTAGTTTGAAATAGTGCCCAGCAATGAAGTTAGATCACCTTGCAATCCTATGTTAGATCCTGTGTTCCCAGTGGGAGCTGCCTGGCCTCTTTGAGCAAAGCTGGGACATAGACGATGATAGGCAGGATAATTCTGCCTTCACACTAAATATTTTTCTGCTTACCAATGCTAGGATTTCTGATTTTGAGGAGAAACATATTTTTTATTATTATACCCCACCCCCAACACTCATCTGAGGGCCTTGCAGTGTCATATGAGATAGTGACACAGCTGCCAGTGCTCAAATCATGGTAAGAGATCCCATTCACCCTATCAGGCCAACCTGTGCCATTACTGTAGAAGGCTGTGGTGCCCTTGACCTTCTTGGCATCTGACTTCTCTGGCTGGAATAATATGCACAGTTTCAAAGGAAATTAAACAGCTCCAGGTAGCAAATGTGTTTTAGTCTGTTCTGACCCAAACCATTGCAGCACACAGAAATGGATGACACTTTCATCATGTTACTTGTCAGTTCTACTTCAAGCAGCATCTTTGAACTGAAAGAAAGGACAGGATCAGCACCTGGCTTTGAAAGTATCTCCTGGATGGGTGATGAAGTATGCACAGATGCCACCAGAGACCAAGCTTATGGAGAGTACAGAATGTATTTTTCACAGGAAAGATTGTCTAATTTACCATTAGCATCTTCACAAATACAAATTACAAGGAAATGCATTAAGGAAAGAATTAATCAAATTGAAAGGCTTTGTAGTAATTTGAAAAAAGAATGGCCTCTTCCTAGGCTCCCCTGGGTGGTGGTAATTACCAGCTGCACAACTGTGGCTTGTGCCACTTAAAGATTTCTGGACTAAAAATCTTAATATCTTTTTGTTTCCATTCTTAGAAAAGCCACTCTTGGAATCAGGCAGCAACACAGGCCAGCAGCTCTGAGAAGCATGAACTGAGCCTGCTTCAGCCTTGGGAGGGCACCATTTTACATTCAGGGTGGTCCAGAGCCTGATCCCAAGCCATGGCTCAGTTGCATATGGCCCAGCACATTTTTCCTGTTGCCTTGGAGGAGATGGGTACCATTTGTTATCCAGCAACTTGAACAGCCAAACCTCTTCTGCCACAACTGCAGGCAGCCTTACACCCATCTGCTTCTGCAGCACATCCCAGCAGCAGGGGGCAGGCCATAGCCCCTTCTGGTGACAGTATCGTCACCAACACAGCTGGGGGACCTGAAGGGCAAGGCTGCACGCACTGCAGCTCCAGGAGGCTAGCTAATGCATTCCACAGAAAAGGTTTGGTTAATTCAGGAGAGCTTAAGAAAGTCCAGTTTCAAGCTAGTACTGAACCAAAACAAAAAATGCAGCTCAGAAGACATTTTTTTTAAATCTATGGTAAAAATTACTAAGGAAATGAACATCAATGTTGAATTCCTGGGATCCCACTTTAAAAGGATGAGGACTGGAAGGAATGTCATCAGCCACCAAATCTATCTGCTGCTCTTCCTGGTCCTTTCCCCCAGATTAACCAAGAGCAGTTTCAAAGGTAGGTAGATACTTTGCCCCTGGCTCCTGAGGCAGGCATATTATTTCAGACCCACACAGATCATTAGGAGCTTTCTTTGAACTTTCAGCCTAGATGTGTTCACAGCCAGTGCAGTCTGGTTTGTACCAGTACAGATCAAGCTGCTACTCACCCTCCATGGGGTTTGTTGTCTGTGCAACCATCACAAGGATAATCATAAGCTCCCTTGCCTTCTGCTGAGCATGACTAGATGTTCCAGACTTTGTGGTCTCTTTCTCTCTGATAAAACCTCTGTTCCAGTCTTGCTCTACACTCACTGTAATTCATCTCTGCACAGATAAACAGGTTGATTTGCAGCCTTCCAGATGGAGTCTCATCAGTATCTCCTGTAATGGCATGTCACATTGATAATACTAATCCATGCAGTATAACCCCTGTACTGAAGAGGAAAGAACACACAGGGGTCAAATTAAAAAAACTTAGAAAGCAACTGGAACTTCAAAGGAAGAGCAACTATCATCAATTATTTCCTTGGCAAACCAGGTTAGGCTGGTTGAAAGGCTTGCTGTGGTCTGGCTGTCTTGGAAGTGAACCATATTCCTGAGGCCATGGGCCAACAGCTTCATCATCTCCGTAAGACCTCAGCTCAGGCCAGAATCAAATGAGTCTGCTCCAGCCTGTTCCTTGCTGCCTTCCCCAGGCAACAACCAGCTTTGGCCTGTAATTCTCCCACACTTCTTCCCCTTGAGTTACTGGTAGACACCATTTCTCTTTGTAGCACATATCCAGCTTTTACCACTAAGCTGAAGAGTTTGGCTGTTTTCTAGCTGTGTCATTAAAATGCCATAGAGGCAACAGATCAGTGACCAGAGCCAATAGCAGCAAAAGGGATTAAATGAACAATGTATCTTGAGCATAATTTATGAATGCCGTTAGCCACTGAGAGGGAATTATGTTTTGGCTGCAGTTCTGAGGGGGAAGGGTGGGTCTTATCTAGGCAGGAAGGAAAAAAGTGTCTGATTGCATTTGGATTAACAAACAACTATATTGATTTGCTATGTGATATGTCTTGGGCTTTTATGTTTGGATCAGATGTAATAACATCTGACCAAAGACAAACTGTACTTTCTCTGTCTTGTATTCAGACCCTCATGGCCAGACGACATTGTGGTCACATCTCACAGCTGCCAGTCATGGAGTATCTGCCACCCTGCCTCATAGAGCATGGTTCTCCATCAAAACTCTTGCAGAAGGGCAGGTCTTCTCCTCTTATGGAAGAAACACAACATGAGTTGCATGAGTGTTTCCTTGTAGCCCACGCCCCGCATCCTGGGGATGGGACTGAGCAAGCAGTGCCTTTGTCTGCAGTGTCTCTTCTGCCTTTCATTTGATAACTGACACAGTATCTCATTAAACCGCTTAGCCTGGCAGCTGGGGCCATTTGTTAGAGTGTGATATGAAGGATCATAATCAGATTAAACCTCAGGGTCATATTGTGGAGACAGAGATTAGACTGGAGGATAAAGAGAAAGTTTAATTTTGTGTGACAGTACAGAGTTGCCTCTGCTTAGGGTGGTAAGGAGGGTTAAAAGTGATTGTGGGGGCTCAGCCTGAGAGGATTTGTTTCATGTCTCCCTGCTCAGTTTTGAGCAGAAGGGTTTTAGCACCCACTTTGAGATAGGGAGTAGCTCTGCAGCCACCAGCCCCTCATTGCTTTTCTTCCCCAAATGAGGGCCCGAAGAGGGGGCTTGCATGGGAAAGGAAAGCTCAGCAGGTGTAAATGGTGCCAGAAGCCAAAGCTGCAGGTACACTGAAACATGGTACTTCTGGGAGGAGGTTGCCCTTGGCAATAGCCACTTAGTTATTATCTCTGTGCTGAAGGCCCAGGTCCTTGACTTGAACTGCTGTTACCTGGGTCCTTCTGTTTCAGTGCATTTAGCACAGCATCCTATGAGTCCTCCAGCAATTTGGGGACAGGAGGCACCCTCCGAAAGGCAGTAGGAGCCCCACAGTGAGAATATACATCTAGGAGGTCTTGTGATCACAAGACCTGAGCTGGTTTGGCTAGTATTAGAAGTAGCAGTAAGAGAAAAGCTGGCATGTTGGGAAACGCAGCATACAGATGGATTTCAGGCATCTGTGACACCAGAGAGAAATGACCACAGGTCAGAGCAGCTCGGTCCTTGTTGTGAGCCCATTTAACAGACAAGTCTCAGGAAAGACCCCAGCTACCACCAGCTTTAGAATCAAACTCAGACCTCTGCAGCTCTTTCCATGGACATTATCTACTCACATGATGACATGCACATCCCATCATGAACAGTGAAAACAGTGGGAACATATAAATACACTCATTTTCAAAAATGGTGGGTAGGTCTACTCCTATCCCAAATGAAGTAAACAGATGTCAAAATAAGAGGAGATAAAAATGGGTATATAATTTTTTTTTCAACTGTACCTAAGCCCATAATAAGTTCTGTTCCTGCACTCCCTCTGTTACTTGTTCTGGAGATATACTTAATTAATAATATATTCTCTCACTGGCTTGATCTTTTGCTCTGATATAGTACCCTCTTTCTTCTCTTTTGTCTGCCCTCTAGTCCCTGAAGACTTAAAGTACTTTAGGGCAGGAGCCTGGCATACAAAGATCTTCCGTTTCTTTGTGCTCTCTGAAACTTAACACAATGCAAACCCTTAGCAACACCTCAGAGTAACAAAGGGGATGCTGATCTGAACAGCTGGAAAGACAACAGAGCCTTTCCAGCCACCCAAGAGAACTCCTGGGGTGATAAGGAGGTACCTGGGGAGGAGCAGATGGATGAGTGCTCCTTGCAGTGCCACAGGCTGCAGATCCCTAATGACATCCCCTGGTTTAGGATGATGAATTGGCAGCATTCAGGGGATGGCAGTGCCAGATGCTCGGTGTATGGCTTCGGGGAACTCACACCCGATATTAACAACCAAAAAAAGACGGCAGCAGACTGTCTTCCCCTCCCGGTGCCTGACAGAGACTGCAGAAGGGCCCTTGCACAGAGGGAAAGCACACACCTAGCTGTGACACTCCTCAGCCTTGCAGCAGGGTGGAGTGATTCTCTCTGTGTCCTCCGGGCCAGACATAGTCCTGAGCTGTTCCCAGGACTTCTGCACAGCATGGTGACTTTGGACAAGTGCCTGGACCCATGAGGAGCCAGGGAAGCTGCTCAGGAGGCAGAATCTTTTGATGACACTTGGGAGGATTTCTGCTCAGCCTACAGCCATGGTGCAGGGGCAGAAATCCTACTCCGGCTGGCCAAGCCCACCTTGGGTGTAGTGGCAGCTTGAGACAGTGTTGTACAGGATGGCAGCAGCTGTGTGCCCCCAGAAGCTGCTCCCCCTCTGGCTCCACACACTCCCAAAAGCATCCCTCATGATGAAAGAGGCTGCTTCCAGCAATGGCACCTCGAGTCTTGATGAAGATTTTAATAAGTGGTGATGATAATATGCATACAATGGATATTCTATAATGTATGCACCAGTCTAGCCAGACCTGGGCTGTATTTTCCTGTATCACTCTCTAGAGGTATGTGGGCACCATGAATTTAGGGCAGAGCCCAAGCACTCTCTGCCTGTGCCTCCAGCTGGAACTGAAGGCAGCTGCCTCTGTAAGTTCAGTGCAAAATGAGCTGCCCAGAGGAGAAGATTGGTCAAATGTCCTGTCACCCTGATGACTCTGTCAGCTAAGATAGCCTGTGTTCAGGTGCTGTCCTTGTGCTAAAGGCTCCTAAATGCAGTGATCCTGCTTGAGCCCCCATGCAGGGAGGCCCTGGTCCTTATTGTGCCTCTTGGAGCTGCTGTAACGTAAGAACTGATTTGGAAGTGTTTTCAGTTAGGTTCCTCCAGGCACTGAGAGAGGGGAATCTGAAGCACAGTGGTGAGACATCAGAGCTGACAAAGTCAAACCACGTGATACTCAAGGATTTGGGACGTATAGCAACGGAGCACCTAAAAACATGGGTACCAACCCACTGGCAAATTTAAATACTTAAAGAGCTGTTAAAGAAACCTCAAAACATGATCAAAGACCTAAGATGATCACTGTTCTTCCTGCTGTATGTGAAACAGCCACATGGCAAACTGGCCTGATGGAAGTTAGGATGTGGGGATGGCTGGGATTGGAGGTGGCAGCAGCCTCATCATGCAGCCTGGGCAAAGCCCCTTAATGTGATCCCATCATAGAGAGGCTGTAGCAACTGATTGCTTTCATTTGCTAGGATTTAACAAGAGGAAAGCTTTTCTATTCAAAGTGGAGGACCATTTCCCTTTTTGTGTTCCAGTACTTAGCATTCCCCTTTTGCTTAGGAAACCACAGCAAAGGCTACTTTTGGTGTTCTAAAATTTAATCTCTTTGAACCTTCAATCTAAAGTCAAAACAAGAAAATAGAAAACGACATTTCAACAAATAGTCATTGTTTACATCCAAAATATATGTAATTTATTTAAAACATGCTAGCATCCAAACCCACTGCTTGTTTCCTGAGCTCTGTGTAGCACCTGGTTAGTGAATAGGAGGGCACTGGGGGCTTGGGGTGTCTTTCTAAACAGGAAACATATTAGAAAACAAATAGAAGTCTTGGCAATACTCAGTAGTTGTTGAAATACAGCCTAAGGGAGTCTGGGAGAGCATTAATACTCATTTCTGTTTTACCCAGGGCACTTCAGGCATAGCTCCTTGGGAGGCTGGTCAAATACCCACAAACTTGCTGTGCTAAACCTTAACTGAAATTTCACACAAAACTCATGGGTGTGAGCAGGAGCATCCCTTAGTTCACACAGAGACTGATCTGATCTGTGACCAATAATAAAGGGAAAATGTAATATGTGTCCAAGTCTAGAGCTTAGCAGGGAGAAGCACCAATGTCAGCCCAGCAAGCATCTTGTAATGCTGACAGCAGGGCTGTGTGGGAACAATACAATGGTTCCTACCTACATACACTGGACAACAGCTCAGTCTAAACCTCATTCTATTAGAGGCTGCAGTTCAAGCTCAGCTTTCATTGATTTTTTTTTTTCCAGTTTTCTGCTCTTAGAAGCTGTTCAAATGAAGTGCAGGTGCTGGGGTCTCATTTGAGACACTTGTAACACAGACACATGGTACTACTTTGAAAGATGACCATTAAAATCAACAGGACTCCCTCTTTTTCTTCCTTCCATTTATCCCTACATCCTCAAAAGTATCTTCACACCCTCTCCCTGGCCTATGCAAGACATGAACCCACACCAGCCCATCTTGAGAACCTGGAAGAACTGGGTAAAACTTGAGCTGGATTTAGCAGGATTTTTAAGGTGAGGGATCTAAGTTTTTTTTTCCAAGTATGACATTTGGGCACCATTTTGGGAAGAGGGAGGGAGGTGTGATTGTGGTGCTGCATATTCCAGGCTACTCCTTACTTGTATTGGTGCATAGGGCAAAAGGATGGCCTGTGACTTGTCCAAGGTAGTGCAGCAGAGGGTGATAGACAGACCTGGACCCAGCTCTCCCAGCCTTCTGGCCTGACTCCTCAATGTGTGCTGAGTTGTGAAAATCATCTTTGACTGCCTGGCTGCTCTGTAGGTGGAAAAGCTGCTGCTGCTAGTGAGGTTGTGTTGTTTTTCCCTCTGTTGATATTTGATGTCATTAATGGTATGGTTTCCATTTTGTTTGCTTGTTTAAATCCTTCTTGGTGATTATAGAGCCATCTCTTGCCAAATTGCAGTGCTCCGTCTGCACATTTTTTTGTACTTTGAATGTAAATACTATTTACAATAGTTTCTGGCTGTAAATGCAGGATTTGTCATGAGGAGAGCATTTTTTATGCCACTGCCTTGGCCTCTGTTTCAAAAATGGTCCCTGCAACAAGGCAGGATTGACTGGCAAGGTCGTATTCCTCAGACTGACCAGAAATAGAAGTATTTGCAGTAATTCTGTTCCTCTGGCTTGGGCAGGAAGCTGTATGAGTATTTGGACTACTGTCAGTGTCTGCCCAGAAACACAGGGGCAGGGTGTGAGTGGATGGTCTCTGCTATTGCACCATCCTGCTGCAGGGAGGCAACACTTCTCCACCCTCCTCTCTGCTGCCTGATCCAGCCAACTCAGGTGGGAACCCTGCCATGGGTTGTCTGTGCCTCAGCTCCACAAAAACTCCAGCTGTATTTGGGAACAGTTTGTGCACTGCAGCTGCACCTCCAGGTGAAGGGGGCATTTATTTCAGCCCAGACAGGGGCAGGGCATGACTCTGGCCCTGCTGCTGGCAGCTGGGTGCTCTGGTGCCCATCAGGGTGACAGTGGGAGCTCAGCTTCTAGCTCTGTTCACAGCCTTCCAGGGAGAGCCCTTCTTGCTCTCCTTCCTCCCCTGCTCCTGAGCCTGTAGGGTCTGGTGGAAGAGCTGCGAGCACTGGGAAGAAGGGGCTGGGAGGCTCCAGGTTGCTTTGGTTGTGTTCTCCCTTATGCTCTGTGTGTCTTTGGTGTGCTAGGGAAGGAGGTGCTGCCTTATTTTACTCGTGTGTTCCTGTATCTGTGGAAGCAGCCCCCAGCTCCTCACAGCCTGTGCTCCAGTCCTTGTGCAAGCTTTTCCTCTGGCTGCAGTGTTTCTGGAGGTAGACTGGGACCGAAGGGAAGCAGGATAACGGGGGGCACTAGTGGCCGTAATACTAAAATCGTCTTTGTGACAGAGAGGCGCTGGGGAGGGCTAGGAGCTGTCGCAGTGGGAAGGCTGAGGATGTAGAGGGAGCCCGAGGGATGCCTTTCCCCAGCAGGCATTCTGCTTGCGGGAGCCCTGCGGCCGCTGGAGTGCAGTGCAGCCCCGCCATCCGGCACCCGCCTGGGTCCCTGCTCGGTCCCGGCTCGGATCCCCACTCTGAAGCCATCAAGGTGGCCGAGGGCTGCTTGACAATAGCAGTCCGGGCACATAAAAGCCTCCTCCTTTTCCCCCAAAACCTGATGTGGGGAGAGTGGTCCTCTGTGAAGCATGCCTTAGGAACAAGCCCCACTGGTGGGCAGTGGCAGATGGAGCTGGGGCAGGTAGAGCTAATCCTCCAAGCCGTTTTAAGCAGGGGGCTCCTGGATTTGGGACAGTCCAGCACCAGAGCCATCCCTGGCAAGGCAGTAGGTACTTGTCCTTCCTGGGCTGAAGCCAGGGGTGATCATGTCTGTACCCCTGGGCAGAGTTTGTTCTCACAGTCAGGTAGCACTGCTTCAGACATGAACACCTCGTTATAAATATTCCTAAAAAGTTTCTCATGCAATTTAATTTCATCTGAAGGTGCACAGGTTTGGGGTTTTTGTTCTCACCTCTTCTCATCCAAGCCTAAATTTTTCTCTGCATTATCTATGCCAGCATGACTGCCCAGGCCTTCCCTGGGCAGTAAATATGCCCATTGCTCCATGCCTGCTCCATGTCCCTCCTTGGCCCTAGCTTGGGCCAAGAACATTATGAACCTGCTGGTGGGTGGTGCTTGTCTGTGACTCTGCTGTACTGTTATGTTCCTCAAGCCAATACCAAAAGTTGTCCATTTTCATTTCTTTTTTTTTTCTTTTAAATTAATGCACTAGATTTATTGAGTAATGGAAACTTTCCGTTCCAAATGACTCAAGTTACACTGGGAACTGAAATATTTAAATATTTCTCATCAGCCCTTTACACAGCTACACAGCTCCCTCATGTTCCTTCTCCCTGGAAGGGCTTTTAAACCCACAGATGAACTGAGACCACTCACTGCCCCCTGCTTTACCAGACCACGGTGCAGAATCCAGGCTGCTGAGCACAGCAGCCCCCCTTGCTGAGATGGAGGTGCCCTCAGGCAGCATGGGGTCCAGATGTAGCCAGGCACTTTGGATGCAGTTGCTAGTCCTAAAGCCAGACTTTCAGCCTGTGAAGACTGCATGTGCCTCCTTAACAGTGCTGGCAATCAGATCCACTGGGTCCAAATTTCTTCCCACCTGCTGAGATACCAGCTCAGGAAGGCAGTGGGTGCTGTGCCAGCCTGAAGGAAAGTCCAGGCACATGGGTAGCTGATGTGGGGGGATGGGGGTGCCATTTAATTGCTTAGCATGATGCTTCTAGCCTCCTGCTCTGATTTGGGGCACCTCATGGCTCCCCCGGTCACACACAGCAGCCCAAGAAAGTCAGGATGATGCTGTGTGGAAACTGTAAGCAGTACCTTGGATCTGCTTTGAGCTTCATGCATCTCAAAAAGTTCATCTCTAAATGAAGTTATTTCAGAGTAGAGGAAAAGTACTCACACTTCATACCACACATGGTCTTACTTAGGCAGAGTAGTTATCATGCAAATACTACTTGCATCCAAATTAATTGCTGGGCAAGGGCATGCCATGTGTGCAAGTCAGCCCTTCCCTGGGTTATGTGATTTTTCAAGACAGTGCTTCCTGGGACAGGCAGCCAGGGCACAAAAAGCGTTGGGCTGTTGGCACTCAGCGCAGCTTGGTTCAGCCCTGGGGACAGCACCTGTGCCCTGTCAGCACTCCCCCTCCCTGCCACCATCCCCAAACCTGCAGCAGCCCCTGGGTGCAGCTGGAAAGGGGTGGTCCCAGCAGGGATACCTCTCCTTCTGCACACCCTCGCAGTGCAGCAGCCAGCTCTGCCCGGTGTGTAAGGGGATGAAGTGTGGGAAACGGGATGCCAAGGGGGCCTGGCCCCTCCATGTGCCTCCCAGACAAAAAAGTTACAGTAAAAATCATGCTCCCCTGCTCTGGAGAGGACCTCTTGTGAACATGATAGCATGCCCTGGTACATGTCTTCTGTCCCACAAGGCAGATTTCCTGTACCTAAAGGGGACCTACAGGAAAGAGGAAGAGATCTATTTGCAAGGGCACATAGTGATAGTACAAGGGGCAACAGCTTTGAACTGAAACAGGGTAGGTTGAAATTAGATATTAGGAAGAAATTCTTTACTCTTATGGTGGTGGGGCACTGGAACAGGTTGCCCAGAAAAATTGTGAATGCCCCATCCCTGGAAATGTTCAAGGCTGAACAGGGTTTTGAGCAAACTGGTCTAGTGGAAGGTGTCCCTGGCCATGGCAGGGAGTTTGGAACAAGATGACCTTCAGGGTGCCTTTCAGCCTGAACCATTCTGTGATTCCATGTGTCCCCATGTCACGGACAGGTGCTTTTGGCTGCAGCCCTGAGGTCTACAGACGATAATCATGGCCCATTGCAGCCAGCAGGCTGAGGATGGTCCTGCAGCTGAGCCGGATGGGGGGAGCCCAAAGTGCTTGGTCTTGTCCTGGTGTGACCAGGTGACTCATGTCACCCTGGTTTTCTGAAGAATAACAGGCAGCACTGGGCAGCCAGGGTGAGGCTGAATCATTGTGGGCAGAGCAGCTGCATGCAAAGTGCAGCAGGCCATCTCGGGTCTGTTGGCAGCAGGAGCGCCGCTGCAGTCAAATCCCTCCGGCCGTGGGCTGGCTGGGAGCAGGAGCAGGGGCTGGAACTGTGCCGCAGCAGGAGCAGCATCGGAGCAGCGTGCTGCCTGTTGCAGCGCGGCTGGAGACTTGGCTCTGCCCAAGAGGTTAAAACAATCCCTCCCTGTCCTTCGGGGGGGTTGGATTTCCACTGTGAGAAACATCGGCTTGGACAGAGATTTCTGACTGAAGTGCTGCTTTGCCGCAGTTCCATAGGCAATGGAGACAGCGAGTCATGGTGATTTATTTCCTAGCCCCCCTTCTGAGCCCAGGCTCTGTGTATGCCACTTGCTGACTTCCCCTTACTCTGCACCCAGACCTTCTTCTGCATCCTGCTGGGGTTTTATTTGCATTGCGTACAGGGCAGTGTTTAAATCTGGGCACTTTCTCTCTTGATAGTAATAAGACAAAACAACCCTAAACTTTTCAATTTCAGCTGTTTAGTACATCAAACTGGTATCAACCATGACAGTTATTTGTAAACCACTTTTAGGGTTTTCATAATAAATATTACCTCTCAAAGCCTGAAAGAGAGGATGAAAGACCCTGCTCTTCATCTTAAATGTAATAGAAACCTTGATTTTTCTGCGTGGGTGGCTGCATTGGGCAGCACTGAAGAACACCCACAGTTACTAGTTATTCCAGTAAAGCTCCATATTTTCATTTAAAAATAATAAAGTAACTTTGCAGGCCTGGGCTGTGTGTGGGGGAAAGTGTGAAAAATGAGCCTACAAGCCTCACATTTTTCATACTAAGCAGCAAATAAACCCCCTACAGATTAATTTTAAAATAAAATCTCAGCTTTTTTTTTTTTAATCCACCTTCATGACACTTCAAAACTTCACATATGGGGTGTTTTTATTAGTTATTTTTCTCCTTCCCACCTCCACCCCGCCCCAAAAGCTGGGGAGCTGGCAATAAAAAGGCAGCCATTAATCCACCCATCAAGTGGTTCTGAAAATGTGACCTGTGGCCATGTAGCTGAGATGGATGGTGGTGCCTGGCTGGCTGTGTACATAGCCAGGGAGGAGCCTTCTATATTTAAAAGGCTCATATGGTGGTCAGAGCAGAAAACAAGACAAGTGAGTCTGTTAATTAGGAATAGAAAGCCTCAGTCCCTGCAGCTCTGGTACACATCACCCTTTCCTCTAGCCCTTGACTTCCTCTCCACCCTGGTTATTCCACCTTTCTTGTTTGTCTTATATTTGATTATGAGGTCTTGGAGCAAAGGCTTCCTTGTTGCAGCAGAGCAGAGTAGTCAGCTGTAATGGCCTTTTCTACTCCTCAAGTCGCCTAAAGAATTACTCAGTGCTTGATTCCTGATTCACATGTATGGAGAGCTACGAACAGTGTCCTGAAAGCTCTGGTCAGCTCCTCTGTCCCTAAGGGCAACTTCCCAGGGGATCTCATCCACTAATTTTTTAAACAGATAGAAGCTCACTCTGCTCCCCACAAGACCCATGTTCCTCAAGATCATGGACTCATCCAGGGCCTGGCTGCTACAGTCCAGACAGCTTCCACTTAACTTCTCTGATAAGCTCATCAGCACATGTGAGCACCAGGTCCAGCAACACTTCTCTGGCAGGTTTGTCCAATACCTGGACCAGTAGGTTGTCCTGTAGGCACTCCAGGAGTCTCCTGATTGCTCTCAGCCAGCTGTACTGCTTTCCCAGCAGACGTCTGGATGGTTGAAAGCCTCCATCTTCTGTGGGTGTGAGGCTTCTGCTACTGAAGTAAGAAGCCTTATCAACTAGTCAGGTACCTGGAGCAGACCCCGCCCACAAGCTGTCCTTTGGTGGGCTGATCCTTGATTTTCACCCACAAGTTCTCAACCTGTCTGTGGCTGTTTCTCAGAGGCAATTCTCCACAATCCATCCATTCCTTAACCTAGAGCACAGCAACCCTCCCTCCTTCCCAGCCTGTCTTTTCTGGAAAACTTGTAGCCCTCAACTGTAGTGTTCCAGTCAGGCTACTCATCCCACTGTGTTTCTGGGATAGCAATTAGGTAATAGTTTTCTAATTCCACCATGGCTTCCAGCTCCTCTTGCTTGTTTCCCACGCTGTGTGCATTGGTGTAGACACACTTCAGCTGGGCTATCACCCTCCTTACCTTTTGGGAAGAACCCTGTCTAACTCCTTTGGGATGATTGACAGGTATTTCCCTGCTGCTTTCTAAAGTATTGGTCTTTCATGGCTCCTCTCTGATACTCTGATAAACAAATTCTGTAATTTGTGGCTCCATGTGAGGCTTTTTAAAAGAGTCATATTAAAATTTGGGACAGCATGCGTTGCTGTGTTGTGTTTGGCCTGCTATTAAAAGCAGAGAGTGCTCGAGGTCTCAGGAATGCGGTTTCCACAAATCCAGCCTAATTTTGGCAAATTCTAGATGCTTGGAAACAACAGCCAGTTCTTATATGACCTTAATCACGTGTAAGTGTGTGCTGGTGAGACAGGGAAGGCCTGTTTTGGGCTCATCCAGAAAAAGCAAAGGCTGGATTGTGAATATTCTCAGAGAACAGGGTGGGAGCAAGTACCTCTCCATCACAGGCTCACTCTAATACTCCAAAATGCTGCAAAGGACTACTAAACCCAGTCATTCCCTGGGCAATAATGGTCTGTGACACACTCACTCCAGCTGCTTGGGTTTGCTCCACAGCTGAGAAACCATTCTGTGGTAATCAGGTGGTTTCCCATTAGAGGTCCATTACATTCAATATCATCCATCCATAAAGCTCTCTGCTTCACCTGCAGCCTTAAGAGATCTCCTTAATAATTCAGTGCCTTTAGATACACACAGTAACAATTTGGCTCCTTTCAGTGGGGATTTTACCTCCCAAGCAGCAAGGAGAGGTCTCTAAATGTGCTAATGCTGCCCTTTTCCCTCTGGGATTTGCTTTCCTCAGCAGATACTGGCAGCAGAAATGCAGCTTTCCCTTGGTGCTGGAGAGCTGCCATGCCCATCTGCCTTCCTGGAAAAGCCAATTTTAGCAAAGCTGTAGCCCTCCAAAATTGCTGTCCTGCTGTGATTGCTGGTGGAATCCAACCTGGGACATCCCAGGGCTTCCCAACAACAGCTGATGTGGGCTTGCTATGGCTGGTGGTGCTGAGCTGATTTATCAGCTGTTGTTCCCTCTTGTCCCACAGCTGCTCCTGGCTGTGCCAGGGCCTGGAGTGAAAGAGCCTGTTGTTCCCCATAAGGGGTACAGTCTTGCCAGGTATATCATGTCCCCATTAAGGGAGGGCTGCTTATCTCCTGACCTGCTGTGGCGATTGCAGTGTTCCCTTTGTTACATCTCCAGTACAAAGCAGCCAGGGACAGAGCCTGGACACAGGGAGCTTGCGGGTGCACAAAGCCCCACTGCTTCCCTGCAGCTGGCCAAGGACTGGGAGACCTGCACACCACCCCACCAGCCTTCTGCCCTGAAACATGGTCATCTGAGGAAATTTAATTAGATAGCAAGGAACAAGCGGAAGGCAAGCGGAGTTAAATGGGTAGTTGAAGGAAAGAAAAGTAATGAGATTTATTGGGTTTTTTTAGCTTTCTCCCATGGGCAGTGAAGATGTCCCCTCCTCCTGCTGCACCTGAGAGCGCTGGCAGCTGCAGGCATTCCTCGCTAGACCTTTAGCTGTGGCTACACTGATTTTTTAAAAATTTCTCTTAAATTAACTGTTATCCACATGCCCTGCCCCAGCAGAAGGAAGCCAAGAGGATGAGAGGGACTAGAGTTGTCTCTGCCCAAGGACTCGTAGCTCTTCTTTGCAAGGTAACTTGGAGTTAGACCACCTGGCCCAGAAAACATCGCACCCCTATGTCAGGGACATCCACCTGCAGTACCCATTTTCATTTCAATTATGGTTTTGGAGGTGAGTCTCTTTGTCAGGAGCATTCCTGGGAGCTCTCTTCTGCAGATGGGGTTTACTCTTGGTGTGGTGGCCAGGCCTCGCTGAGCTGGGTGGTGGGGGCGGAGCCTGGGCTTGCTGGCTGGGTGATGTGGCTCTGGTGGCTGTGACATCATGGAGGATGTCTCACAGTGGGAGAAGTCACCAGGGGCATCAGCAGGCAGCCCTGGCTCCACCACAGCTGTACTTATGTAGGACTTAGTGTTGGTGAGTGCTCATGCAGGGAGAAGGCTGGGCTGGATGGATGACAGGGCAGATGCCAGGGGGTTCTGAAACAGAGAGAGAGCTGAGCCCCTCAGGATAGGGCACTACTGCCCTTGGGTCTGGGGACAGAGAGGCTCAGGGCTCCCAGAGATGGCCTAGAGAGGCTTTGGGAATGTTCTGGGTGCCCCCAGCTCCCTACTCTCTCCCATGCAGACCTGATGAGCCTCCTTTCCTCCCTCCTCCTCCAGGCCATGGCTGCAGCAAATGCTCTCCTCCTAGCTTCGGTGGCCAGAGAGATCATCCAGCCTGGCCAGAAGAAGTGTCACCACATCAGCAGAGCTACGGTCAAACAGATGCTGGAGCATGAGGTGTATCTGCACCAGGAGTTGATTAATTTGCTGCAGGAGATTGAGAATAGCAAGATTGCAGAGGAAAGCCAGTTCTTTTCTGGGTGGCTGTTTTGGACTTCTGCAATTGCCCTGGTCCTGCTTGCTGTCATCTGCTGGCTGGCCAGGCGAAAAAGGAAGCGTCAGGCGTCTCCTCAATCGATTAGAGTCTTCTGTCCTGATCTCCCAGAAGAGATTGATGAGATTGAAATTGGATTAAGTGTTTATGACCACAATCGCACAAGGCGCAAAAACTTGACCTTGACCAGATCTTAAGTTAGTCCAGGTTGTCTGGATGGCATCCCTTGCTTCCATTGTGTCAAGTGCTTCATTAAGGTTTCTTTGCTTCCATATAGGACTAAAGGAGTCATATTAAAATTTGGGAAAACAAGCACTACTGTGTTGGTTTTGGCCCGGTATTCAAAGCAGGACTTTTGCTGGTAACTTCTGCTGCAGTAGTTTTCCATTGAGGCTGGGTATTTTCCAGAAAGTGAGACAGAAATGTTGACAGCTTCCAGGACCCCCCCTAGTCATCAGCTGGTACAGCTGACTCATCTTGTGCCTGCCTCTGTGCCTCTTCCTGTCTCCCCACCCCTGCATCTATCTCCCTGCACATGTGTACACTGCTGGCATTGCCGGTGCTCCAGGGTGGCTCTGACCACTTGTGTGGCACGTGCCATGCAAGAAGCAAGAGCCAACGCGCTCCATCCGTCCTCCAAGCTATGTCTCCAGAAGCCTTGCCGGTCCCTCCTCTTCCAGGGTTTCTCACCTGACCTCTCTGCTTCTTGTAATTTGGCTCATCAGGGTCCTCTACACTCTTCAAAGCCCACAGCAGCCACAGTTCCCCTCCTGCCCTTTGCAAACTCTTTTGGAAAGTCTCAACATGCCCTTGCTGCAGCATCCTCCCCCTGCACCACCACACCTGTGGGCACAGCACAGAAGCTCCTCATGCAGGTGGCAGTTCATCTGCTGTGTGATATGGTTGCCAGTGTGTAGGGAACAAATTTTTAAGCAAGGCTCTGAGCAGGTATTTCCAAGCTATGTCATGCAGGGCCAGCTGCCTTTTCTCGGAGGGAGAGGTGCAGTGTTACTCCCTAACAGCCTTAATTGCACAACCTGCATTTTTCTGAAATTGGAGGATTTTTGCCTTGAGTTTGCCATTTCCAACCATCTTGCAGCCCTCCCCTTTTGCCTGAGCTCTGATGTGCATCTGTGCCCCCCTACCCTTGACCCCCATTAGCCCAAGAGGCAGCTGCCTTGGTTCATACTCATTCTGTCTTATCTTGGAGGGTGAAGGAGAGCTTCTTTCACCTCCAGCTTGGTGGCTTGCAGGCACTAGGTCGTTGTCATAGTGAGCAGGCTTATCTGAGGATCTTTTCCATGAGAGCAATGCAAAGGCAACAAGAAGCTGGGTTGTCCCCTAGGCCTTTTCCAATAGCCCTTTCACTCCCCTTCACTTCCCCGTCCCTCCTCCTCTTCCCTGTCCTTTGTCTTGGCTTTGAGCCGGTGCAATTCCAGCCAACTTGGGTGCATGGGGCTTGGATGCACATGCCTGTCCTGTTTACGAGGATAAAAAGGGCCAGTGGAGGGAGATGCAAGCAGAGACACAGGCAGGCGCTGGAAGGCAGACACAGGGAGAGGCACACGAGCGTAACTGAGCAGAAAACCACAGATGGACGTGGATGTGCAGGCAGCCCCGGGCAACCTGAGCCTTTACTGAGAGCAAGGCATGCAGACAGGGCTGCACGTGCAGGCAGGCACATGGGGATGGGACACTGGCACACGCCAAGGAGGAGACAGATGAGCAGACAAGCAGAGAAATACCAGGCAGGTAATGAGGGACCAGGACAGGAGGAGCTGCAGAGGCCTGCGGTGAGGGGAAGCAGCAGGAGCTGCTGTGCAGGGTGTGTGCCCTGGTGTGTGCCACAGCCCCTCTTCCCCGGAGAAGGGGTGAGCAGCTGGATGAGTCTGGCCTTCCCTCTCCTCTCTCCCCTCTGGCCGGATCCAGACCTTAGACATCAGCTGCTTTCAGTGCTGGGACCCCACCCGGAGCAATTGCCCTCATTTATACACAGTTTCCTGCCCTTGGCTGCCTCACAGACTTGTAGGGAAAATTACAGTGAAGGAAGTTTCTTGAATGTTGAATGCTGACCTGCACAAGGCCAAACTCAACAGCCCAGAAATGTGAGCTCATTAATGCCACTGTGCATAATGAGCAGAGAAAGTAAAATCCTTTCTCAGTCAGGAAATTTTGAGACTGTCTCCTGGCTGGAATACTTGCTTGGCAGCTCCAGCTTCTTGCTGTAGACTTGACATGAATAATCCTTTTCCTCTTGGCTCCTCGATCTCCCTGACCTGTCTCCCCTCCCTCCACCAAGGAGAACAATGAAGTCCCAGTCTTCTACAAGACTGTTTATGGAGCCCTCTTGTAGCAGGGGCTGCAGACCATGTGCGAGGTGCGAGGGGAGCTGCCCAGAGGTGCCCTGCCCAGAGCCTGCCTCACACACCTCCTCCTCCTCCTCCTCCTCCTCCTCTTGCAGCTCTGGCACTGCAAATGGGAAACCAAATCCCCGTCACTCTCTCTGAGCCACCAGAGTCTGCTGCAGGTCACTTCCTGGAGACAATGGCTTTATTCCTTGGACCACTGGACGGCTTTTGGCACGGGAGCCAAATCAGTGAATGGAAATCTCCTCCCTGCGAGCTGCAGTGACATCCTGCTATTGTTGGCATCCCTTGGCAGGTTTGTTCAGCTGCTTTGTACCAGTTGACATCTCCGGGCTTTCATCAGTGCATCAGCATCACCCTAAGGCACATGGGCTTCCTGACCTAGTGCCCAAGGAAAACCCTCTTCTTCTGTTTACGGTCAGGATGCGAAAGTAAAGGAAGCTGAAATGCTACTCAGGAATCCACTCCAGGCTTTAATCACCACTGTCACTGCCAGAAGACATGGGGAATGTTGAAAAATAATCACCATGCTGTGTAATAGGATGCAGATGTTCAGGTTGTGATCTGTGCAGACACTGTGACCTCCTGGCTACTGGAAGACAAGCCCTAATCAAAACTCTGGAATTGAAAAAAATTTTTCCCGCAAGCTTCCAAGAAATCTGGAAGACCTCTGTGTGTGATCAGTAGATAGATGTACAATGGCTCTGAACACAACTTCAGTTAGGCTAAGACAGGGCTCTCTGCTGACAGCACAAGAGAGCAGAATAGGGCAGACAGGGTTAACTGTGTCTGGAGCTGGTTTGGAAAGACCCTTGCCAGACAAGAAAATTAAAATTATGAGTGTCTTGGAAGCTGTAGGGTATTAAGGTACATACACATGTGTATGCATACAATATGCATGCACTCACACCTCCCTGGGGAGGACTGTGGGCTGATGAAGTCCTTTCCTTTCTGTTCCTGGCTGGCCAATTTTGGCTCATGCTGCTCTTTCCCACACAGGAGCAGGCTATCTGGGAGTTGCCAGGGCAGTTTTGGGAAGAACAGAGGAAGTAAACTGCCTTCTCTTATGGAGCATTGCTGTCCCATCATGCCCCTGGGAGGCAAAATTGTGCAGACTTCTTCAGCTGTCATGATGAATTTTTCTGGAGCCACAAGAGTGCTGGAATGGGAGAAGAGGTCCCACTGCAGCCAGCTGTGCCAACAATCCCAGTCTCTTTCTCCCCTCTCCTCCATCCCTTGGCACACCCAGAAGCATCTATGCTGGGGACTGCTGAGCCACTGTGGGCATCAATGCTCTCAGAAGAGGTAGAGGAGGCAGAGAGAGGAGGGGATCACAACTGCATCTTCCTGCAGTACCCAGGTTCCCAGAAATGAGCTCTGCACTGGCCAAAAATATCAGCCAAGCAGCACAGACGCTCTCCCTTCCACACACACCTCATTGGTGCAGACAGTTACGGCAAATCCCAAAATAGCAGAGTTAGATAAATACAGAGAAAAGAGTTTACAAATTTCCGAGATGGTGACAAACAGCAGTGCTCACTAAGGAGGAGAGCTCTTTTTAACTGAAGGGCTTTTTCTTCCTGAAGATCCTTTCCCCACACAGAATAAAAAATAAGGTACTTTTCAAGCAAAATGCCCTATAACTTGAAGACTGACTGATAGGAAGTGATGCTGGGGGCTGGACTGAAGCAGAGAGGAAGTTTTTGGCAAATACATGCCTGCAAGACGGAGAATAGCCTGAGCCTCAGGTTTACTTTTCACAGCTCCAGTGCTTTCTGCATGCTTAGATAGAGACTGAGAGAGTAGCTATTTAGGAAGCATGTAGGAAAATAAGTATGCAACTGGATCTGGGAACCAAGCTGCCTTCTTTTTCACCCAGCTCTGCTGAATGCTTCCTGCATTGCCTAGCTTCAATGTAGTTGCATGGATACAGGTCATGGTACCAATTTCACTCAAGTCAGTGAAGCACGTTCACCTGCCATTTAAAGGCATCAGCTCATGGAAAACCTTTCCACGCTGCAAATGACCTACTTTAAAATCAGAATTTTTGATCATATCTGCTCGTCATGCCATACCTGTTGAGGATGAGGAGAACATATGGCCCTATGTTGCTTGCTGGGGATGCACCATCCTCTGCCAGCGCTTCCAGAAGGCACAGGGGTGCTGCTGAGGTTGGGGTGGGGGGTGAAATGGACTGGACACCATCCTCATTTTACTGTCAAATAGGCACCACGAGAGGATGGTGCCTATATGAACACCCCAGCAGAGGAACTGACACTTCTTCCTGAGCTCCTGCACTTCCCGTAGCGGGGGCACTGGGACAGCAGCTGCTGCAATGTGTAGAGGGCAGCCCAGGGGATGCTCGCCCAGCTGAGCTGCTGCTGGGCTTTCAAACCAGACTGGGAGCACTGGGAGTAACGGAGACCCTGCTGGTGCCCCTTTGTGAAAGGAGTATTGTTATTCCACGGAAATGACCTTTGGAGTCCAAATGTCTTTATTTAAAATGAAACAAAACCAACCCTAACTGCTCTTTAAGCAAAAACAAATTAGCTGTTATTGCTGCACAGCTTTAAATACACTGTGGTGATCTTCCACGCTTCTCTGTGCCTGCCTGGTCAGTGAATACACGGTGCTGCCTTAACTCCCAGCTCCTGGTGTTCCCAAGCAGGTGAGAATGGCAAGAAAACCTGCAGGTCTCCTCCCGCGCCTCGTATTTAATTTCACCTCGGTGAAAAGATCTTAAAATGACCAGAAAAAGAGGAAAGCAGTTGGGTTGGCTTAAAACTGTTGATCAGGAAGCAAAAACCACTGCAAGTCTGAAGTATATTATTTTATATTTAAAAAAAAACACTGCTGGTTCACCAGGGCTCTCCTCTTGCTTCTGTCCCTGCCAGGAATTTATGGCTTTTTTCAAGCATCTCCCTTTGCTGTCACTTCAGCAGAAGTTTGCAGGAGCTCTGCTTCATCTGCCTCTTGGCTGGATGGTGAAAATGAGCCGTAAAAAGCAAATTTGGAAATCAGTTCCTCTGGCTGCATGACTCGTATGTTTTCTTTTGAAAGCACCAAACTCTTTTCTTGGACCTTTATGTCCAGGGGAGCAAAGCGCAAAGAGTTTCCCAGCCAAGTTTTCAGTAGCAAAAATGGTGTGTACTCATATTCTTCCTCCAACTCCTCCTCTTTTACAGCCCCAGCCAAACGTGGCTTGTGCTAAAAGTTTGTGACCCTTGCCTGGTATTTTCTGAGCCTTTTCAAGCCGAACCCAGAGACTGTTTCCAAACAAACTTAAATTTTCCATTGGGAGCTAGATAATCGCAGTGCAGAGGAGGACACTAAAACCAGAGCTTGTGCTCTGGATTTGCATATTTCCATAGCATCCTTCATCCAGGAAAATTCCAGAAGCCTACTGAAGGGTGCTAGCTGTGAGGGGTGAGCAGTCAAGTAACCTGCTTGCCTGGAGGACACTGGTCTTTGATCAGCTGGTTTAGGAGGCAGGAAGGGGCTGCCCAGGGTAGCCAGGAGAGGAGGGCTGACCCAGGGAAGGGGGCCTGGTATGACCGTGCCACCACAGTGCAAGCACAAAGCAACCCAGACATCTCGTGCCAGCGCTGGGGAGCAAAGCCCCTGCACCTTGGAGCCACAGGTACTGCCAGTGTCTGCCCTTGAGGCTTCTGCCCCTTCAGGGTGCCAGTCGAAGGGGAGGGGCATAGAGCAGGCAGGGGCTTTCTGCCCCAGCCCCTGCACGACCCTGTATCCATGGCAGGAGACTTCCCAGCCTGGGCAGACACGCTGTCTCCTCTCTCTAATTGCAGCCTTGTGCCTGTCCCAGAGTGGGAGCTGGCTCCTTCCCCTCCATCACATTGTCTCTTCCCACAGCCCAGCTCCCACGGGGCTCACGGCTTTTCCTCTCCGGCTCACAGCCCAGCTCTGTCTCACTGGCTCTGTCTTGCCCCTCACATCTCAGCGTCATCTGCTCTCCCTTCCTCCTCCTATTCATTCAGATTTTCCTTTTTTTTTAGCCACCACCTTACTGTGCTCCCTTGTATCGTCTTTTGCACAGAAGTCCAAAAGCAGTAGGGCTGCACTGTGGAGACACAAAGGTGGGCTGCCTGCTCCAGAGGCTTCCATCCATCCCCTTCACCTTGTTGTCTGTGCTGCTGGGCTGCAGAGGTCCTGGCTGTGCCTGCATCCTGGTGGGGATGAGAGGGCCCAGAGCCCAGCTGGACAATGGCAGCACTGTGCTGGAGAAAGCAGCTCTGTCCAGCTGCCACCGCAGTCTGCATCCGCTGAGCACAGGGCAGGGGAAGGGTGTCCCTCTGTGCCCCTGCATGCCCCTCACTGGGCAAAATCAGAGAGAAGATGGAGGGACTCATGCCTGAGAGCAGCATTACCCCACTGCCCCACGCACTGTGAAGGCTGATGCAGGGACTAGGGTGGCTCAGCTTCCACCAGGCAATGGCGGAAGTGTGTGACACTGGCTGGGTCACACAGAGCTTGGACCTTTGCTGTGCTGCAGACTCCCAGGGGAACCTTGGGCAGGTCCCTTGGGCCACGCTGGTGCTTTGTGATCCCTGCAGGGCATCGAGGCTGCCTGGGCCAGCTGCACCTCTACACTGGAGGTATGGGCTGGGAGCCCAGGTATGGAGCCACACCGTTGTGCCCCCAGCCCCAGACCAGCACTGCACACAGGGCCATGAGATGCACCAGCTCAGGGGCCTCTGAGGCAGCCCCATGCTGTGTGGGTTGGGAAGATCCACAGACTCTCCCTGTGTCCCTTGCCCAGGTGGCACCGGGGAGCACAGTAGCACAGCTCTGCTTATGGAGGCCATCAGACAGACCTTCAGATCCTGGATGCACTTCTGGCATCACTGCTGGGCTGCTGTAAAAATTGACTTTCTCATTCCTGTCCATCAGCAGCACCTCTCAAAGCAATGAGTGATTGCTCACCACAAAGGAGCCAAAAAGGAGTGATTGCAGCATCAAAATAATATTGCTGCCACTTGCAAAGCTGTGGTGGCACTCAACACCGCTGAAGAGGGCAGAAAGAGGGAGCTCCAGCTGCAAGCCAGAGAGGCTTCCAGTCACAATGTGGTGGAAGTAGGGGCTGGCTGCTCACTGCTTACCAGTGCACTGCCTGCCAGCATCAGTGGGAAAGAAATCACAGCTTACTTCCTTCTGAGCTCTCTCTAAAATGTAGTTTGTGCTGAGACAGATGCAACATTGAACAGAGACTTTCCCATCAGAGCTATAAACCCCCTTTGAACCCTGGCTTGGAAAACACATATTTCTGTTTCTTCCTCTAAGGTTGTCACCATTAAAAGAACCAGAAAGGGCTCTGTAAGCACATGGCAAGAATGAAGGGCCTGTTTGGGTTTCCCTCCATGCCACAATTCCTTCTATGCACATTTGTGCATAGACGTGCCATGAGCAGCATCTCTATTAGAAAGCATCCCTGCAAGACTTCTTTTAGCTCTTAGAGAAAGAACACATTTGCTTTGCTTCAGTTTCATGAATTGAAACTTCAGTTTAATGAATTGAACTTCCTGCTTCTGCCCTGCAGGGATTAGAAGATCAGACTGGGAGTTAGGGACCAGGAGGGAGTTGGGGGTCCTGGGTGTTCCATCCTATCCTTGGGGCTGTAGTGGACCCATTCCCTTGCAGCCACAGATATGTGGGGAAGCTCCCTCATGCAGGCTGAGCAAGCACATACTGGGACATCCCCAGGCCCCTCCTTCCTTTGGCCTCATCAAAATGGGTCCAAATCCAGCTGGCTTCCCAGCAGCAGTGCTAGGAAAGGCCCAAGCAAGTGCCAGGCTGCAAGCCAGTCACTTTGTGGTGGGGACACCTGAAAAGCTTGGTTCCTCAGCTCCTCTGTCTGGGACAAAAGCCCTCAAACAATAGTCTGGCTTCCCAGCAGCCAGTGACCCAAAGGATGCTGTGTGCTGAGGTCGCCAAGCCCACAAGGATTAATGACAGCTAGAGGAAACTGCTCTCCGGACGCCTTGCCGTGGGACTTGGCAATACAATAGCCAGAAGGAGCATGCAGGCTCCTCCACTTTTTCTCAGGGCCTAGGTAAATAATCCCCTTCCATGGGAGCTGTATGGATTCCCATAAAGCTGAATAATAGAAGCAGTTCCCAGGCTTATGGTTAACAATAATTTTTTCCAGGCCACATAATTATTATTATTTTGAGAGTCAGGAACCTGGGAGAGAACACAGACAGTATTTCCCCAATAAGCTCACAATGAGCAATTTGATTTCACTTAGAAAGACATAGCTGTGGAACAGTACCCCTTGGCCCCCAGGAAAGGATCACAGTGCCCTCATGCTTGTGGACCCACCACCCCTGCACTAGCCAGGACTCAGAGCTGAGAGCACATGACAGAAACCACATCTCCACAGCTCATGAATTTGTCTCCAGGTCTTGGATGCCACAAAAATGCTTTGGAAATTGCTGCAGGGCAGAGCGAAGAAGAGAGAGAGGAAGGAATGTGCTTAATCAGGCAGGGGAAAGCAAGACAGCTTCTTTCAAGGGTTAGAAAGGAGCAGGGTGCAAGACCTTCTGCAGCCAAAATCCAAATATTTTGCCTGGCTCATGCAGGAGAATGCAGCAAGAAACTGGTGGGCATTTGTTCACAGCTGAACTGGCAGCGTTGGGAGCCAGGTCTCTCTGGCTGAGGGTGGGAGGGCAGCTCCATAGAGCTGGCAACTTGGGGGCTTTCAGCAGGAAGAAGAGGAGGAGAGGAACACTAGCAACTGCAACACAAGTAGGTGGTACAGAGCACTGTTGAGATCTCACTTCTTGGTTAATTCCAAATTAATTTGCATGGCTGGAGAAAAACATGCTGTGGGCAAAATCCTGCCTTTACAGGTTGGAGCAGCTGCCCTAGCAGCAGGGGTGGGATCAGCATCAGACCTCACCTGAGGAGACAGGACAGCTCAAGCCTGTACAGCCCCACCACACAGCACAGCACATGCCAGTGCAAGGAAACAGGATCCATGCCCTGCTGCTCACACGTGCCAGAGCCAGTCTGGCTCAGCCAAACCCTGCCCTTGGGAGCAGCAGGGCCCGGTGGCAGAGGAGCCAGGCATGGCGTGGCATGGCATGGCATGACACACCAGGCCAATAGGTGGCAGGCTGCACTCTGTGGGGGTGCCCAGCAACTTCCCAGCTCTGCCTCAGGAGCCTCCTGTGTTTGCATGCTCCAGGGTAGCATTGGGAGAGAGAAGACAAGGTACAACTCAGTGAACATGTGGCTGACTTGATGGCTTTGAACACAAAAAGGTGATACTTGAAACATGTTCACAAGGGTACAGAGCATCTGCACAGGCCTCCTGTCTATTGGCTTTTCAGATTCAGACTGCTGCTTTTTCCAGCAGAGTCTTCACCTTGTTATCCAGATCTGTTCACCCTTCATGGCAGAGATGGTCTGGGAAAACAACAGCAAGGAGCGAGACAGTCACTGGAGTGGGAGTTGGAACTAGATGATCTTTAAGGTCCCTTCCAATCCAAACCATTCTACAATTCTATGACATGTATATCTCCTCTCTCCCAGTCTCCTCGTGGGACATGGTGTTCACCTCAGCAACTGGAGCCTCCCACTTGTATCTCCTTTCACGTGCCCCTGCTAGAAAGGTTTTACCTCCTGCATATTGCATAACTGCTTTACAGTGCCAGCACCAATTTTGTCTGCTCAGGTTACAGGAGGTTTGCAAGAGCCATTTGAAATACAGGAGCAACAATTAAAGGGCCCAGGCCGCAGCTCCAAAGGGTCTACTTGGCCAGCTAAATGTGGAGAGTGGTATGTGCTGGGCTTGCAGAGGAATTCATGTTCTTGGAGAGTTAAAGCAAGACCAGGAAAGAGTACTTTTAGCAGGTTTGAGGTGCAGGCAACCAAGGCAGTGGCTTGCCTGAGGCTACACTCAGAGGCAGGGTGTACACACAGCCTCCTCCCTGGCATTCGGAAGAATGTCCTAATTTTTGGACCCTGCTTTTGGCTGCTATCTGGTTTCAAGGCATTTCATGGTACCAATGGTTCTCAGAGACATGCTATGGAATGAAGAAATGTTGTTTTTTTTGTTTCCAGGTCTAAGTAAAGGGTCCTCCAGCTTCAAAACTTTTCTTGCAAGCAAGCACATGATTGCTCTGAGGCTTTGGGAGCTGCGATTCCCTCAGCCACTGCAATTCTGCCAGTGAATGGAAACCCAAGTCCAGGGGTCTATCTTGTACTCATTGCCAGTCAAATGCATAAAAATAAATACCTTTTCCCTGTATTCAGTTCTAGGACAGCTCAGTTGTCATGGGTGCTGTGGGTGAGATTGTGGTTTAAAAGGGAATCTTCTCTACGTAGATCTTCTCCAGGGACTTTCCTGGCACTGTGCCCTCTGTAAACCTTTTTCTGCAGCCCGTGACGTTGTCATGGAAACGGGCAACTGAAGTTGCCAGACTGTTGGTGTGGAGCACGGATAACCCCTGTCCTCTGGCTCTCCTGCTGCCCAGGGATGGATAGAGGCAGGTGGTGCAGGAGACATGCCAGTAGGGAAGGGTGAAGCAGATTTCCTGAGAGACACATGGCGTCCCTGAGCCCAACACTGAATGCTTTGCCTTGGGGAGGTAGGGTGCAGCCCAGAGGGTGGCAGAACAACCCTTCCCCATGCCAGGTCCTTTGCAGGACAGGACTTGCCTGGACCACTCACTCCTTGGACCTCCAGCTGAGCCAGCCAGGAGAGGGGCTGTGTCAGACTGGGTGGGAAGGGCCGGGTTTCTCATGGGGAGGGAGATGCCGATGAGATTCATCTTCTGCCAGGGGTGGTTTGGAGGTGGTGCTGCAGGAAGGCAGCACCATCTATACAGTTTCAGCTTTGAGGTCAATACTTCACCAGGACACCCGGCCCCCCTGAGCAGCCAGAGGCTGCTCCCAGCAGCTCAGATGACAAAGATATTCTTGTCACCTTCAATTGCTGCTGTATTTGAGCCATTGCATCTGTTGAAAATATGCTGTGGGGAGGGCTGAGGTGTTTTCAAAAATGTCTCTTCAGGACCAGCCTGTGAGTGATGTAATTCCTTGGTACCCTGTCAAAGCACCAGCACAAGCATCAGCTCAGCACCCTGAGAGGCACTGGTGATGGGAGGCTGGAGAGAAAGTGAGACAGGGAGGGAAAAGACAGAGAAGGAGGTGAGTGTAAGGATGGAGACTATAACCCAGACCTTGCTTTTGTCTTTTCAAAAATGCTCCCCTGCTGTAGCACTTACAGTGAGAGAACCCATTTATATTTTGTTTCTGTTCTGTTTCTCTCTTCAGGGTTGATAGAAAAAAAAAATTAAAAAAAACAAGCCAGCAGATGCAATGGAAAAATGAAGTGAGAACAGCAATCCTCCCAGGTCACCCTCTTTTTCCTTTCCACTGTGCTTGCCAAGCACAACCCATTTCAGTCTCTGCTGACAATGCTCCGTGCTGCAATATGGTGTGTTCCAGCCCTCCGAGGCATGAACTGAAAGAGAAACTCCTGGCAGCCCCCAGGAAGTGCAGCAGTGAGGAACTCATATAACTTCCACAAGGCTCCTACCCTGCCACAAAAGCTGTGCAGTGTTACTGTCCTGAGATGTGT
The DNA here is from genome assembly GCF_026979565.1 of Vidua chalybeata. Lineage (NCBI taxonomy): Eukaryota > Metazoa > Chordata > Aves > Passeriformes > Viduidae > Vidua > Vidua chalybeata. The sequence goes on from NC_071531.1 coordinate 70,324,027, forward strand.
GTGTTAGGGAACTTTGTGAGGGTTGCAAACAGCCTAGGAAGACATCATGTCCCGTGTCTGAGCAAAGGCCCGGCTACTTCCCTGAGTGCGTGAGAAATGGCAGCACAGCCTGTGATGAGGTTGTTGACAAGCCCCAGGGGGGTTATAGACCAGTCTGTCACTGTTAATCAAAAAGACTTTTTTTTTTTCCCTCTGCCTGAGCACAGCTCCCTTTACACTGAACTGCTTGTTTTTAGGTCTGTCCCAAAGAAGGGTTCCGAAATACAAAATGCTCCCTGGGAGCGTAATCCAAGGCAGAGCCCCAGGCAATACCATGTTCAGATGCCTGATCCCTTGCACTTGGTTTTGAAGAGCCTAACTCTGAATTCTCTTCAGCGAAGTGCCCTTTGACCTGTGGCCTGCAGACCCTCTATTCTGAAAGCTAATTAAGGAGAGCAAGCCTTTTGCTGGCCACTTTAAATTCACTGTATGGGGCCTGCGTCTTCAGAGGGAGAAAATCATGGGAAGATCTATGATCAGAGAGGTTGAAAGCCACCAGTCCAAAAAACTGGAGGCACTTACAGGAGAGATTGCTGCTCTGGCTGTGGTTTATCTTTTTGTTCCTACAGGACAAGTTTTGCCTGCATTTAGAAAGCACTGCAGGACCTGGTTCCTCTCACAGTTCTCCCTTAAGCATTGACTATGGAATAAATAGAGGATGTTTTCCTTCCCTGAATATCTATTTCCTTCCTAAATAAACCATGGGTGAGTCTGTTTGGTTTTTTGAGTTTTTGTTTTGTTGTTGTTGTTGGTTTTTTTTAATGAAAGAAACTCAAACCAATAGGGATCTTACAAAGCTTTTAACAGCTGTATTTGGTTCCTCAATACCATGAGGAATGGGGAAATCACTGAACATAGAATAACACCTTGGGATCAGCTAATCCATCCTCCTCTCCAAGGTAGGATTAACTAGACCTAGCCCATGCCTGACAAATGCTTTTTGACAGGTATTTAACAGCCCTACAACCCTCCAGCCTACTCAGGAAGTGATTCACTCACCTTATTATTTAGAGAATGTTAATAGTGTTGATGTGGCTCTTCTTAGTGTGTTTAAGGCACATCAGTTTGGTTTTTCCCCAGTGGGAAAAGAGAACAGGTTCTTTTTTTTCCCTTTGACTTTTGCAGTGACCTTTCACCTGATTGAAGCCTGTTGCAGTGGCTCCTCACAGTCCCCTCCAGGTTGGATGGAAACACAGCCCATGCTTTCTCACCTCCTACCACAGTCTGAGCTGGGGAGGCAGCTGAGCAAACCTTTGTGCAATTCTTTCACTGTCTGTGATGGTGGTGATACAGAGGGAGTGGATAAAATCAGAACTGGTCAAATGCCATCCATGCTCCCTACTCACAGAGCTCAGCTGAGAGCAGTTCACATGCATCAGCATTGAGGTGCCTGCTTCAAACCATCCAAAGGCCTGAACCTGTGATTCTGCAAAACTGCCCTCATCCTCATGAGTCACTGGACAAAGGAGCTGCTGGATTTGGACTCTCTTACCTGGTTTGAACCCTCTGCTGATATGAACCCTGGGATCTCTTCTGCTCTGACTCTTAACCTCTTACACCACTGAGCTTCCAGGAAGGCTTGGACTGAGACCCAAACACCCATTCTGCGTGGGCACGTTCAGAGACAGGTTTTTGCAAGCCAGTCTTTGCTTCGCCCATGGACAATTTTCATTTGGATGGTTTTCCTCCAGCCTCATCTGTTGTTGTGGCCTCACAGATACAGTTCATGGTTTGTTCTTGCCTCCTACTTCTTGGCCTGCCAATGTCCCATCCCTGTTGCAATTACCGCAGCCCTGAAGCAGCCAGGTACAGTATTCCCCTTGTGATACTGGAAAATAAATCCTTTTCATTCACAGAGAACTAGAACTGCATTTAACTATTTTCTGAGTTAGCACCACCCTTGAAGCTAGTGAAATATCAGGATTTGGTCCATGATTTCTGCAAGGCTGTGATATGGTAAACTTAGGCTGTTTAATCCCTTCTGTGTAGATGAGGCCAAACTCTGTTTATGAGAGAACATTGTTCCATATCTCACCTATTGCACAGGCACACTTCCTATCTTTAGTGTTATTGTCTAACCCCCTTACACCCAGGTCACCCCAACAATATTGCACTATTGTTTTGCTGTATTCAGCAAGACAAAATCATGTTTGCAGGTAACATTTCAATAGCTCTCCTTAGAGCTGAAGCCTGGGGCATTTTTAGGTGTTGGGGAGGTTCTGCCTGTGGAAGGCTCTTCAAAGCCAGTATGAGGGCCATGCACTGGGGCATTTACTGGGATGCAGTTGTCATTGTACAGGAGAACTTTGTGATTCGCCCTAGTGAATGTGCTCACAGAGGCTTTCAAGAGCAGCTGCACAGTTTTCACAACCACAGCAAGTGTGTGCTACGGACCAGGGTGCACTTCATGTTGGTGGCTGGGTGCCATCTCCCAGTGGCAGTTTTTGGTTGTTCACTGATGTGGGGGCCACACCACGTCCTCACCAACCAGCACAACAGTGCCTCTGGCAGCTTGGCATTACTGTGCTCAGCACTGAACGGCTTCACCTCCATCCCCAGAGCAACTCTGTCACTGACCTTGGAGATGTGGTCAAGTCAACCTCACAAGTCCCCTCTCAGGCTGCATGCAAAGGAAACATTCTCAAAATCATAAATATCTCATATATCCCTTCTGTTGAGGGCATAATTCAGAATTCCTGCCTTGACATGGGAGTTTTCCAGTAGTGATCTGTGCAAAGGGTCTGTGGAAACACTTGTGATGGGCTTGCTTTCTACATGGGGTGCAAAAAGTATGAGTCTTTTTGTGACTCTTATGAATTACACCTCTGTTGCAGAAATGCAGATGCCGCTACAAACTGTCCTGATGTACACAGACCAAATGCTGCCTGTCTTGTTAGGTTCCCAGCTCCAAATGAGGAATGTTGAAGCTCCTGGCAGAATTAATTCTGAATTCATATTCTAAAAGAGCAGAAACTGCTCATGCATTCCCTTATTCCAGAAAAGGCTGAGAAACTCTTGGATGGTGACCTAGCCTTTAAGGTGTTGGTTTTGTTCAAAGGATTTCTTACACTGAAAGTTTAGTGCTTGCTGAGCTGCTTTGAGCAGCATGAAAATGTTGAATTATGTAGATGTCAAAAAACCATGATGAGGATTGTCCTCTTGGAAAATTTTAAGGACATGACTTCTGTGACTGTATGAATTATGTGGTGTAGCTGAACAGATGATAGATATGACCACCTATGACATGTCACTCCTTAGCTAATACTGTGCAAAGATTGCTCGTTGTGGCCAATACCCTGTTTTGATGTCTCTGGCCTGCATGAACTGTAGCTTCCTCAGACTGCAATCAATTCCCACGATTGCACAAAGTTTATGGACTGCCTCCAAACTTCCAGTTTGAGACCATTGCTGTGTGCAGGGGTATAGTAATAGCTACACTATATAATTACATCTGATCATATTCATGTGAGGGACTTCAGGACCTTCGCCACATCTGCTACCAGTTAGGGCTGTGCAAAAGCAGGATCTTTGGCTTACTGAGCTGTGTCAGCAAGCCCCTGCTTGTTGTACATGGAGGAGCTGAAATAAACTACAAGTAGTAGCTGCTGTAAAGCCCCTCATGTTTTGCTGTACAGCGTAGCAGTGAGCTACATTGAGAAGGAGTTTCTTAATACCGACTTTGTGAGAGAGTGGCCAGCCAAGAATTTTGAAGCTGGCAGCCTGTGATCAGTCTGCATAAAGGAAAGACAAGGGTTTGGGGGTCTGAAGGGCAGTAAGGCCCAAAGCAACTGCATCCCATAAATCCAAGCAGTGGTCAGATCCATGTAGTGATGACAGCAAAGCCTAACAACTCTTTGTACCCTGCCTGGTCCTCCCTGCCTATGGACACCTTGCTACCCTACCTGCTGGGGGAAGCAGGCTCCCAGCAAAGAGAATAGAGATAGTCCTCTTCCACCCTGCCCAATCCCACATCACTTAGCCTGTCCAGCCCCATCAGGATCCCAATAGCTCTGGAGATGGGCAAGACAGAAACACTAAAATTCTACTAAAGTAGAAATGTCAGACATCTCTTTTTCTTTTGCTGCAGCGAACAAGTAAGAATCCAGTCTTTATCATCTTCTTATGCAAGAGGGATGATGAGGACAGGCCAAAGCTGGGAGTCTGAGCAGCCCAGGTGTAATGGAGATGCATGTTATGCTAACACAGAGCCCTGCACACACGGTGCCATTTGTTGAGCTGCTCTTTGGCCGGGCTCCTGCAGCTCAGCCGGTCACACAACAACCTCTCACTCTCATTAATGCCAGATTGGGTTCCTGCTGCTGCTCCCCTGCTGCTTTTAATTATGTGGCCCCCAGCCAAGGACTGCTGGGGAAAACCCTACCCCTCAGTTTGGGTGTCAGCTGATCCTAACTAAAACATATGGCTCTTGGAGAGGGGAGAGGGCATAAAGGAAAACAACAGACATGGGAACAATTCACGGGAGAAAGAGGATGAAGGTCAGAGGTTAAAAGTGCAAGAATAGGGAGCCATGAGGGGACATGGAGCAGAACACCGAACACCACCATTTCTGCCCACCTCTCCCTACAAGCATACAAAGTGCAGGGAGAGAAATAGCCATTGTGGTCTCCTCTCTTCATCCACCTTCTCCTGGGGTTGTAGGTGGTCAGTCTGACTAGGGCAAAGAGGAGGCTGCCAAGGTCTTGTGGCATAGTGGGCCTGGAGGTGGAGAAGGTGCTGGCACAAAGGGAGTGAGAAAAACACACAGCCCTTGGGGAAGATGGGAGAGGGACTGGTGCATGCCAGGTGCATGTGTCCCAGGTTCTGTCTCATGCTGCAGAAGGGATTTGTGTCCAGGAACCCCATAAACCATGCTGTGACTATGCCTGTGCCTGCTGCTTCTGCAGGGTGTGGAGTTGGCCCATGGAACTATCAGTTCCACTGGTGTCCTTCAACATCTTCTGAGGGTGCTGGAAAAAGGAAGCGAGTGAGGACTAATCACTCGTAGTTCACTAATCACTTGTAGTTCAGAAAAGCACCAATTTTGGTGACACCTGCCAGGACCATTCTCTGGAGAACTTGGGTCTCTCTGCCACTTGCACAGAAGATGTGGAAGATATACAATGAGGACTGATCAAGGGCATTCCCCCCTCTGCCCCTTGGTGGTTGCAGGAGACCTGGCTGCTCTGAGCTGGAAAGAAATCAGTAGCAGAGACAGTCCTGGGCACCCCGGTGTCCTGGGATAGCACAGAGCGTAGGCAAAGGGACACGTGGCTGGTGCTCTGAGCTGCACTGATGTGGGCAGGGGAGGCTGCCGTGGAGGTCTCCACATGCCCCAGGTTTGCTCTTCAGCACATGCTGCATGCTGGGAGCAGCATCTCCCAGCCCCCCTCTCAGCAGCCTCACTGCACAGAGAGGCAGTGGGTCCTGGCAATTTTGAAATCCCAGTCTGGCAAGGCCAGCCCAGAGGCACTTACTGTACTGGGATATAGCACCAGTACTGGGTGATATTTTCAGGGGCAATGATAGCTGTGTTCCCAGGCATTCAGACACAAGGTCAGTCTGACCTTGGTACTCCTTCCTATTGCCCAGCCCCAGGCAGTTCCCCACACAGGCCTTCTGAATTGCTTACCAACCTCCAAAGAATCTAAAAAATCCCTAACAAGTCCCTAAAAATCTCCACTGCCTGCACACAGGGTCTTGGGAAGGAGGCAGGCCACCTGAATGACAGGACAGTGGTGGACTGACCACGACCAGCTGCCAGATGCTCACTCAGCCACTCTCATTCCCCCCACCTCAAGAGATCAGGGGGAGAAAAAAAATCCTCTTGTGGTCAAGATCATTACAGTTTAACAAGAAAAGCAAAAGCTGCACATGGAAGCAAAGCAAAACAAGAAATTCACCACTTCCCTTTGGGAGGCAGATGCATTAAACAGGCTGCTGTGAAAAAAGTTACCTTCCTAACTCCATTCCTGACAGACCCAGTACAGACAGTAGACATGTCTTGTGTATATTGTGTACACACTTTTTATTTTTATTTTTCACATTCCTGCCATCTCACTTGGACCTGAGTCTGTCTCCCAAGTGATACTCAGTTCTTAAATGCCATCATGTCAGCTCCATCCTCTATACAACTAATGAACCATCCTCAGATATCCTCAACAACCTCAGGAGTGCTCCCACCCACAGATGCCCATTTCCCCTGTGCACGTTACCACAAACACTTGCAAATGGGCCATTACACAGGTCTGGACTCATATACACCCATTTGTTCCTACCACAAATACTGCTCAGACATGAAGTTGGACCTCTGTGCTGGCAAACTACGTAGCAACATGAACTCTTAACATAAATTAGGCTGACTGCACTGGTGAGCAGCTCTCACAATAAAAATCACATTACCTTCCCTTCTGGCTTCCCATGCAGACAATGTGGCAGCCTGGGAGTCATGTTAGGTCAAGAGATGTAGAAGTCTCAACTAGCTGCAGCTGCCTGAAACAGCTCTGGAAGGATCTTTTCCTCTTTGTTCATTTTGATCCTGTTTTAATAGGCAAGAGGAACTGGTTTAAAGCAGCACACAGAGTCCCTGGGAAACCCACGGCTAGAGCAGACACTTGGCTTTGTCTGGTGCCTGGGCACCTCATGCAGAATGGGGACTTTGTGTTTGCTTTTAGAAGATAACCAATTCATATAGGAGGTTCATGAATATTCAGCTTGTGCTTAGGGTTGGGGAGAACAATCCCTAAAACAAAGAGGCAAATTCTTTTACCCTTCATTTGGGGGAATGTGTTTTTCAGCCCAAGGGCTGAAAGTAGCCTGCGATCCTTTCTGTGCAGGATACATTAATGACCATGACCGGTGTTTTTCCAAGCCTGAGCGTGCATCGCTGCTGAAAAATAGATACAGTCAGAGAGGGCTTGGGGTTAATGTTTCTGGATGAAGGATAATTTGGAGGTGAGTCCAAGAGCATAAGGAGCCAGGCTGAAGTCAGGCAATCCTGCTGATGTAGCCTCTCTGGCTTTGTTCCCTTTCTGTGGCTGTACCTGCCCTGGGATACTCTAGCAGAGAAGTCTCCTGGCAGTAGGAAGACATGTGGACACGTCTTTTGCTGCATAGCTACTGCAGTTATTCCTCTATGCAATAAAAAACAACCAGCGAAGATTCTGTCTTCCCCAAAGTGGTTTATCAGTTGCATGCTATTCCCAAAACTGTATTTAGCCTAGTTTTCCTTGCACAGCACACATTTTAGTGCTTAGAGCCACTGTCTAGGTGTGGGAACAAACTACCAATAAATAATGATTATAGATTGTTTGTCTCTCTGCAATGACCCCGCATATGTTGTGAACTCAGATGTTCCACCCCAGGCAACGTGCAGCTGATGAGCAGGAATTTGCCATAACACGGTGACCTGGGTGCATTTCTAGGCTCCTGTATGCATACTTCTTCCACACAAAACACTTGTTGGTGTTGTTTGCAGGAATTTCTAAGTGAAATAGGCTTTCCTTGAAAAAGTGAAATAACCTTTCCTATTAAAAGTACTCCTTTGCAGTATAACTCTACCCATACTTGAGTTGTTGCTGCTTTGACTGAGTGCTGTCTTCCCTCCCCTTCCCAACCCCCTTCCAAAATGATTACACTGGTAACACTTTTAAATACAGCCTTGTTTTCCTTGTCTTCATCCTCATGGGAACTGTCCTGTAATTGTTCCGTGTTGTCCAACCAAAGCAGCAGAACAAGTTGGGTGACCCCTGTGTGACTGATCACCACCCTGCCATGGGGAAGACAAACAGTCAGGGCTGGAGCTGGGCAAAGTGGGCACTGTTTGCACCAAATGAAGGGGATGTTACTTCTGTGGATCTCTGGCCTGGTCCCAAAACTGTTCCAGCAGTGCCAGGTGAAGCTGGTTGCTAACTTGAGTGCATCAGTGCTACCAGGCACCTGCCTGGAGCGGTGTGTGCTGGGAAAGAGCCTCTGTGTGACCTCTCATCTTTTCCCACTTGCCAGGAAATGTGTACAACACCAGCTCCAATTGACAAGCCCTCCTCCATGCTTCCACGGCTGCCTTTCTTTTGCAAGCATGTCTGTGTGCTCCTCTCTCCCCTTCCAGCTTTTACCTCGGGACCTTCATTTTTTTCCTTCTGTTCAAGCTCCAGATTTTCCATCCCACCCCCTGCTGCAACCCTCCGTTCCCCTGCCTCCCTCCAGCCTTGTCCTTCCCTCTCTCACCATTCCTCTTCTGTTTTTCCTGGGTGAGAGGCTGCTCGAGCTGTCCACCTGCTGATCAAGGGGGAGGAATGGGGATTAAGGAGAGACACGGCCCATGGGCAGCAGGACCTGGAGCAGCAGAGCTGCTTTAGCCCCCAGCAGTGATGGAGAGAGCTGTCAACGTTATTGTTGTGTTGGCATGGCAAAGGTGGGAGGAAGGAGGCAGAGGATGGGATAGGGGGGAAGGGATTTGAAACTTCAACTGCCCCTTTGTGTTTTCACCTCCTCCAGTTTAATCTGATGCCCTGTGGAATTTATGATCCTCCCCCCTGCAACAAGCTGCTGTATTTCAAGTCACAGAGTGCCTTCCAGCCGGGTGATAGACCAGCTAGCCTGCTCTTTAACAACCTCAAAGGGTGTAATGAGCAAAGCCAAACTTTCTCCCAGCAACAGTTTAGGGAAGACTGATTATCTCTCTTTTAAAAGTGGGAAAACAGTGTCAATCCATTCCAAATCCCCGTGGTGGAGCTGAGCAATGGATACAGATGATTTATATGCTATTCCAAGGCTGCTAACAATCTTTTTTTCCTTTCTCCCTCTCCATGCTCAACTGGACATTTGCTCGACTTAGGGAGAATAAGGAGACTGACCCTTGTCATTTGAAGAAGCAGAGAACAGGTAAAGCAGAGAAGAACAGGAGCAAATACAGAAGTCAGACAAAACTCCCATCTGAGCAGCAGGAGTTGACATCTGGGTACTGCTTTTCAGGCACCCCAGATGAGGGACTTTAGGAGGCACATTTTCAGAGGATGCAGCCCATGTGATGGGCAATTGGAGAACCACAGCTCCCATAGCAGCTCTGCCGGCGAGGGATTATACAAACAGAGCAGCCCCTCAGTGAAGCCCCAGTGCTAGTAAGCATGAGGGGTAGCCCCTCACTCCATCACCCTGTGTCAGGTCACTGTTCATGATCCACCCTTCCCTCTCCTCCGGCAAGTTCGCTGTGGGATGGGCCCCAGATCAGCCCTGGCAGCAGACTCCTTCTGAGCACCTGCAGCTTTTTCTGATTAAGGGACACAGAGCCAGGAGGCACTGGGAATTAGAGATAAGCTCCAGCACTGGGAGCACTTCTGACAGCCCCATAGCACAGCTGGAGAGACAGAGCAGTGCAGAGATGTGGATTTCACAAGCCCTGTGCAAGGCTTGAGGCACACCCAGCTCTGGAGGATGGAGTTGAGACCTGAGCACCGAGGGATGTGGCAGGCTGGCCAGAAGCCCTCTGAGGAAAGGGCTGATGCAGAAACCTGCACACTGAGTGAAGTAACAAGGGCCCCAGCTCCTGGAGCAGGTGCACAGTTGCAAGGTATCATGTGTTCCTGGTGGTTCCATGTCCTTTGCCAACTCTGCCAGGGGTGGAAGGACACAGAGCTCAGACAAGCAGGATGCCTTGCAGCTATTGCTTTCTCCAAACATCACCAGCCCAGTCTGCTTTGCCTGCACACCTGGGGTGGCTTTTATTGCTGTGGTACAAAATACAGCTGCACCGGTGCTGCTGTGTGCAGCCTGAGAGCCCTTTGCTTCCACAGGTCACCCCAGACACCGTGCAACCCTCCCTTTCTGTATGCAGCCCGAGGGCCCATCAATCCACCCCTCCTCTCTGCCTGGGCACATCCTGTGCCTTCAGGCTGGGGTAGGAAACTACAAGATTGTTAACTCCCTCCTCCCTGTCCCAAGAGATAAAGGCACAGATGCATTTGTGCCAGGCAAAGCCTCCTGGCAGCTGAGATCCACACTGGCTGCTTGACAGGAGTGGCCTCCTCTGTGTATTACCTGGCACTCCAGATGTGTGAGTCTTCCTCCTGGTTGCTAAACTTCAGAGGTCAAGCTGCTCCCTGTGAGATTCAGCTCTTGCTGACTTTCTTACACATGCCCTTTCAGGTTCTCAGTTACTATGACAGGGACACAAAATATGGAAACTTACTTTATTGGCATGTATTTTTGTATTTATAACTATAAAACGTGAAAGGTCCATTCTTCCATGATCTCTGGCACAACAGTACTGACATCCTCTCAAGTGGGATTTGCAACAGGATAGGCTGGGGAACTGCACGTTTATTGGATCAATTTCAGCTTGCCTTCTTCATGCTCTGCCACAGCTTCTCCGGTTACCACAGGTAGATGTGCTGAAACCCAGAGCAGTAATGCACACCATGCCTTCTGCTGTCCTTGCTGCTGGGACAGGGAGAAGGAATGCCACCTGGAAAGGCTCTTCCACCTCTGCTGTCATAGAGAAGTCACGCAGGCCTTGGTGCTGAGACCTGCAACTCAATCTGTGGACATGACCTTTTGGTAAATCAAGCTGAGTGTCCCAAGTTTCTAATTCTTGTGCATTATTAATGTCTTGCTCAGGAATTAATGTGGGTCAGGCTCTGCTTATGGGCCCATGTGTGCATTTCAAGTGTAAGTTTATCCAAAGTTCAGAGATGGATAAAGGCAGGATTTTGGCTCAGTCTTTTTAAGAAAAAGACTCTATGAAGTAATGACCCAGTGACAGGTATCCTCTTTGATTTGGTTTCTATTCTCTCACCAGGGAAATTGTTCATTTAGGGCCGCAGCAAGTTTTATGTAGGGGCCAGGATTCAGACTTATGTTTGTACTATATCAGGATAAAGGCTTTGGAGAGGGGAGCAAAAATTTTAAGAGGAATCAGCAAGCTGGGCAGAGGGCTCAGAAAACATGACCTCTGAGGAAGATGTGGTAGACTCTGTCATGTTTTTCCTCTAGGCACAACTGTAAAAGTTGTGATGCATTATTCTCCATGTCCATGGATGCAAGGCCTGACTTGATTTACAATAAAGGTGATTTATGGTAGGCATAGGGGCAATATTTTAAAGTTTTTAAGGATTGCTAGTCTTCCAGTAAGTACCCACAGACAGTGCTCCTGGGCTACCACCCATCGGTCTTTAAAACCTGTCTCCACAGTCGGGAGGGTGAGGTATCCTGGATCCTGTCTCAGAGCAACGGGAGGCTTAGATCACCATGAGCTAATCGGTGAGGCAATTGGGCATGGCCCATGGCCTTTTTGGAAGAAGGCTTTAGGAATGCATTCAATCAGCATCCCCTTCATTTAGCCGGGTGGGGCTGGGTGACAACAGCCAGAGAGCTCATGGCTAAACTGCAGGAGAAAATGTGGAGGGCACCTTGCATAGGAGTGCACGGTGCAGTGGGGAACTACAGTTTTCCACTTAGGATATAGCTGGAGTTTTCTAGGCTCCATGATGAATCCTCATCAATTAGTACATGGTGTTTGAGACTTAAGTATGGCTAGAAGCAGGGCAATGCCCATGAAGTTTACAGCTTGATCTCCTTCACAGTTCACCCTACCCTTTGGATCAAACTTTTCTTTCTCTTTCAGATGTTGGGTAGAAGTCTAGTCTTGCAATCCAATTGGTGTAAAGGTCTAGTAAGAGTGAGTAAGATTGCAGCTACACAGTGCTGATCACAAAGTTAGATGCAGTACTCAGATTACCTTTTTTTTATTACACTACAGTGTTCCTTCAAGGCATTTGCTTTTATAGAGGCAAACCCAGTCCATACTCATTAACTCAGATGGCCTGATGGCAAAGGAGCTTGGCTTTCCTGTCCCAACCACATCAGACAAGCAAAAACTAATCCTGCATCAACAGAGACACAAGCACTGTGTGCCAGTAGGAACCAGAGGTGTAACCTGCATCCACTTCCATGGTTGTTTTCCACCCTGGCCTTCTCTGACCATTACATTTCCTAATGGTGTTGCATCTGCAAGAGACATTTTGCAATCTACTGCCCCATTTCTGAGCAGAGAAATGAGGCTCGACATGGCATAACTGGAGAGTGGAAATGTAAAGAGTTAACAGCACAAGATTGAATATCAGTCATGGCCAGGTCCCTCTGCAGTCCTGAAGACCTTCAGGTGAAGAAAGGGAGCTGCCATCTTTTGACTGTATTCTAGCTTGTCACACCTGCCTCATGGCACCCTGCCTGGTGGCACCCTCCCCATATCTGATCACATACCCTTCCTTGTTCTGTGACCTTTTTTTTCTTCCTTGCCATATTATAGGCTGATTTCAGGACTGCTAGATGTCCACAGAGCATGAAAGCACCTGTGTTTTGCTGTCAAGGACTGTGGGAGTGCTGCTAGAATCTAGCTGACCCCCCCACCGCTGCCTGTGTTGGCAATATTAACAAAAAGTTATTTCCAAAACTGAAGAGCCAACTCCCTGATTGGAAGAGCAATAAAAAAAATATCTCTCCTCTTTTACTCGCACAATTTTTTCTTTTCTTCCAGGGGGTTATGTCCTTTTATCACCATGTCTGTTCACTGTGTCCTGGGAGAGGTAAAATCCCCAGCATAACAAATCCGTCTTTCTTAGGGTGGAAGCTCTCCCCAAAGCCTTAGCACACTGTGAAATCTTATACTCAGAAAACCACCCACCTCACTCATGCTAAAATCATTGCTTGAAAGATCACATAAAACAGTCTGTTACGCAATTCTCAGAACACCAAATAACCCCCTTATTTATAGTATATACACTTGCAACAATAAACCTCCCTTTTGAACTGCATTGGTCAATATGGATTTAAAAAGCTTTTCCTATTTCAGGCAATATCTCAATTTGTTGTTTAAGCGTTCAGTGCTTTGGCTTGAGAGGAGCTGGTTGAGTGACTTCCTTTAGGAGCAGGTGATTAGGTTTGCGAAAACTTCTCTAGTGTGGTTCTCTGGGAGGTGGTACTGCTCCAATGTTTTTAATGCCAGCTTCTTCCTCTATACATGTAGCCTACGTCAGGAAGCCTATGTTTTGAGTTTGTGAGTATCCCTGACAAATGTTGCCCCAAAAGTTAAGGAAGAGGATAAAGGCTATTTCTTCAAGCTGCTAAGCAAGATTTTAAAAGTATCTGTAACATTTGAAAGGCCCTTTCTGCAATAGGTCCAGCCTATAAAGGCCAGCAGCAGAGCACCAACCACTTGCAAGCAATCCCCTCCATGCCCATCACAGCTCCATCGGTCAGTCAGCAGAAATAATGTTTTTCTGCAGTGCCCAGGGCACTACATCAGCCACCAGAAGCCACAGATTTCTCTAAGCTCCCTCCCTGATGGCCAGGAGAGCCAGACAAGCTCAAACTGGGGGAAAGATGCTGGTCAGGTGCAGTGCCCGAGCCATCCCAGTCCTGCCAGGCAGCAGCAGCCCGAGCTCCACCAAAGGCCACGACAGCTGCTCAGCTCAGGGTGCACTGAGCCACGAGGGGAACCCTCTGCCCCACTGCCCAGTCCTGCTGGCCAATGTGGAGGTTTTGGCTTCTCCGTCACCCAGCTTCATGAAATCACACAACATGCTGAGTTGGAAGGGACCCACAAGGCTCATGGAGTCCAGCTCCTGGCCCTGCACAGGACCATCCCCAAGAGTCACACCAAATGCCCAAGAGCATTGTCCAAATGCTTGTTGAACTCTGTCAGGCTTGGTGCTATAACCACTTCCCTGGGGAGCCTATTCAGTGCTCAGCCACCTTTAGGGTGAAGAACCTTTTCCAAATATCCAACCTAAACCTCCCCTGACTCAGCTTCAGGCCATTCCCTCGGGTCCTGTCACTCCCACCATAGAGATCAGTGTCCCTTTATTGCAGCGACCAAAACCGCACACAATATTCCAGGTCAGACCCCTGTAATTTCAACTAGAGAAGAGCTGACCCCTTCTAGATCTTCCCCAGTGTTTTCCATCTCTTTATTGCTGTTGACTTCCTCGGGGCAAGGAAATATTTTCTTTTACACTCAGCGAATGATTTGCATATTTTTATGGGCTGTGCTGAGCCCTTGCCTGGAGATGCAGGAAAAGAAGATTGCCTGGGTGTGACATGCATTAGCTCTTAAGAACATACCTCGGGGAGGCTGTCTGGTGAGTTAGGCAATACCGTTGGAGAGGTTTGTGTGCACACTGTAAGGAAATAAGCTTCAAAGAATGAAGGCAAGGCTGGCAGTTTTTGTTACTGTTGTCTTCCTACCTATTGGGGCATAAATAAGAGACAGGAAGCTCCCTCTGTTTATGTAGGAACTGGAAGCTTTCTCATCTGTCCATTGGGATAGATTGGAGATTACTCAGGCTGTTTTCTTCATCACCTCTTTGCAATATATATATTTCTATGTATTTACTTCAGTGATGTCTTAGTCTTAACATTTCCAGGTGTAAGTATTTTGGAAAAGCTATCCAGGCAAACTTTCCTTGTGGGAGTACTGCTTTTGCTGTCACAAGAGAGTTCTCTTGGTTTAGCTGATTTCAATAAGTTAAACAAAAATGATTACTTGTTGGCAAGAAGACTTTTAAGTGGATTCAACTGCATTGCACTAAGGTTCTTGTCATTATGGAAATTTCATCTTCTCTGCCAAAGGAAAAAAAAAGATGAAGTAAAAAAAGAGCTGTTCCTTAACAATATTGTTATTCTGGCACAAAAAAGCCTGTCACAGATGTGCCTTAAAATTAATTTTCCCAGATATTCACTGAACTCATGCTTATCCTCTCCCACTAAACATTTCCAATTTAAGTGGAGATCAGGCTTGAAACAAGATAATACATCCAGCAGTCCATCTGAACATTCATATATATATGAGAACAAGATCTGAACTCTGACACAGCCCTCAAACCAAAAGAAATTCCTCAGGCTTTTTAGAAGTGAGAAAATTCAGCTTTGAAAATGTTGGGTTTGGTTGGGGTTTTGGGTTGGGTTTATTTTTTTTTTCTTTTTTTCTTTTTCCCTTTTATCTGCAAGAGAGGAGAGAGGAATCTGCTGGATTTGAGCACTAGATCAGAAGATCTTGAGGCTTAAGGGTGGATCTCAGTTATCCAGCCCAGGTCTATCACTAACCATAATGGGCCTTTTGCATCATTTCTTGAGGACATGCCCATGCAGACAATAGCTATGTGCTGGCAAGCCAAGGTCTAAATGTATCTAAATACCACAGAATCATAAAAAAAACCACACCGGGGGATGGGGAACTGGGCTGCTGTACTGCGTGTACTTGGCAGATACCTGTGCACTGTGCAAAGCAGTGTCATGGGGGGAGCAAAGCACGTCCTTCTGGGACATGCTCTTCCTCAAAGCTGCTCCCCTGCTCTGCCGTCTCCACTGTAATTGCCTCTTGGAGTGCTAGATGTTAACGCTGTGGCCCCAGGGAATGCTGCTTTTTCAGCAGCCTGTGGGAAAGAACAAAGCCGACAACAAGAGAGCGCCTGGAGCAAAGCACAGGGGTAGACATCTCGCACTTCATCAGGGGAAAACCCAAGCTCCAAGTCAGCAGATTTACCACAATTTCAGGTGCTGTTAACATAACGTTGAGGTCCTGGTACACATATGTGTATCATGAAAGGGAATCTGCACTTGCCCCAGAGCCGCCAATGCGAGAAGGACATCGAAAGGAAGCATCAGCATTCTGGTGAAGAGCAGATGATATCCCGCTAAAGAGAGGCTGGGCTTTCAGGTTTGCCTGGATCTGTGTGATCCTAATCAGAACATGGGCAGATCTTCCCCATGAACTTTCCAAAGACCTGAGCCAAGACAAATTTTTGTGGAATTCACTGCCCCTAACTTTAGCTTATTGAAAAGTTTAGGTCTTTGAACAGGGCCCAAGTTAGTGGGGAAACAAGGAGTTGTCCTGAGTGACACCTCACTCCAGGATCAATGGTGGATATCAATGGAATGAGTTGCTCTTGGAGAGGTGCTCTCAAGTGAGTTTGGAAATAGCACACATTCAACCCTGGCCCCTTTGTGGTGTGTTTCTCTCTCCCTCATGTACTATGTAGACAATGACATGATGGGGCTTTTAGTATGGGACTACAACTGGAGAGTCAGTTTGCCAGCTGGGTAAATCCACAAGTGGCTAATGCAGTGCATCAGAGCAGCGAGGAGAACACAAGCGAGCTCTCAGAAGGGTGTACCACTGCACTTCTTCTTATTCATGTCAAATGGGCAGCATCCTGTCCTCAGCCTTGGGCAGCCACAGGAATGGATTCACTATAACCCACATGATCTTCCCTGGCAATAATTTGTTCCCGTGTGCGTGGTATGTGCCTCTATCAGCTGCCAGTTTGTACTTTTACTAATTTGATCGTACACAGGACCAGTTTCTCCTAATCTGAGTGTAATGCCTCAGACAGAGCTATCACTGCCTCTGGTCTATGTGCAACTCTTATCTAGGGCAGCCAGAGGCATGTGACAGCTGCATGATAGTCTGCCTGGCACAATGGGCGGCCCCACAAGAAAGGACTTGCCACCCTCTTCCCCTCAGATGCACAGAGGGACCGCTGAGGTGCCTTGATGGTGCAGGGGAGTACCTGGAGCAGTCTGAAAGTTATAACTCCACAGCATATCAGGATATGTCACTTGGAGTAGCCTTGTAGCCATCTCAGCACGGGGCTGTAAATCCCCTTGGCCTGCAAAGCCCCCCAAGGCCAGAGAGGGGGGAGGAAGCAATGGAACAGCATCCTTGCCTTGGCACCTGGCTCTGCCCTGCCAACACGGACTATGTGGCCTGCACGCCCAGAGGAGATAATGCAAATCCTTCTCTGGTTTTAGCCCGAGCCATCACTGCTCTGCAGGAACTTTTGGAAAGGCAATGAGTTCTGCTCTGCTCTGCAGTCAGGCCATGGCCTTGCTCAGCCATGGCCACGAAGGGGTGCAGGGTTGGCAGTGTCCAGCCGTGCTCCTGGGAGCGTGTTATACACCAGTGCCCACGGCCCATTCAAACCCTCTCTTTGCAACACATGCTGAAGCTGATTGAAGTGTGAGAGCCTCTGTGTCCTCTGCTCTTTATGCAGAGTAAGCAGCAATAGAGACAACACTTGCTAGGACTTTGCTCTAATTTTTACAGACCTAGTGAACTTCATCCACAGCACAGGTGAAACTGCAGGTTTGTGCAGGTTCTTTCTCAATTACCACTAGTTGAGGCTACTTTTTAAGGTCTCTTGTTTAGATTCTGAACATGTACGCACAAAATTTTTAAAATGACACCTTTGTAAAAGCCAGTGACCTTGTCGACTATGCCTGTCATCTGAGCTCTCTCTCACACTCAGCAATTCTCTTCTTCTAATTAATTTTCTTACTTTTTTCCATGGAGTAATATTAACTTGTGTTGATAAGCAGCTCTTTTCTTTTGCCCCAGAACAGTGATGAGTGCAAATAGGGAGGGTTTTTAAGAGGAGAAAGATTTTCTGCAAACAGATCTTATTGTAGAATTAAATTGTTACAGAATTAAAATTCTAAGGAAGACTTGAAGCAAAAAATCTATAGCTGGTCAGTGTTTTGCTTGCTCATGCCTATTTGAGTTGCTCTAAGCAGTAAGTACTGGGAATATAACACATCCTTGGGCTACAGCCCATCTTCACAGAACAATTTTGCTGCTGAATATGCACTTCTTAATAAGGGTAACTGCTCATGTCAAGACTATAATGATACCAGTGCACTCATGCCATGGACTGCAACCTACTGTTCTGGCAGTTCTCTTGTTTTATTTTCCCACCACAAGAGCTAGAATTAAATGTATTTGTTGGTGAAGCTTATTTTTGCTGGCTTCCCATCTCAGGCAGTGGAAGATTTTATGGAGCTATCTTGTCCATTTCAAAACCATTTTTTAATCATCCTTTTCCCCAAGTTACATTGTCCTCAAGTAGCCCTGTATTTAAACATCAATTATGCAAATGGCTTAGTGTTTCCCAGGGTACAAAACTCCCTCTGCTAACACAGTGTAGGAGAACTACTGTGAGCCTGCACCTTCTAACCACCAACCTGGCTGGTGTAGGTGACATTCTTGCTCTTTTCTAGATTCTTGTGCATCTCAGCTAAGACAACAACCAATTTATCTGCACATAAATTCCAGGAGTAAGGAGTACTTCTGAGTGTCAGGGATTAGGACCATACTCAGAATGTCCCAAACCCAGTGTAGGGTGAGACTCATGTGTTTCACAACCTCTTCCCCAACTCTGTCACTTCTGCAGAAGAACCCCAGAGAGATCCTACTTGAGGCCCTCCCTCTGTTCCTTGGGAAGACAAGAGCATTTCCTTAGTGATTCTAGGTGGGCAGGATGCTTTTCCTAACAGTGAAAGACTTGGCCATTATAAGCTATAGGAACTATAGCTGATTACCAGCAAACCTGGGGGCTCCTGTCTCCCACACTGTGGTGGCAATACCAGTCTATGACAATGCTGCCTTGTGCTGGCAGTGCTGTTTATGTGGGTCTGGTGTAAGAGCAGATTTCCAAATAAAAAAACTCCATGGAAGAAAAAAAATGGGGGATGCTTTCTGCATGTTTGTTTCAAGTGGGACCGGTTCTCCAACTTTTTTCAGTGTTTGTCCATAGCACTTGAGCCCACGGAGCTGCTGGGAGAGATGGGAAGTGCCAGGGCAGCAAAAGGAATGGCCAGGGGATTGTGGTGGCGAGACAAAGCTTTTGCCCTGTGAATGCTGATGGATGTTTTGGGGACATCCAGGCAGTCTCAGACTCCTGAATGATGAGATTACCTTCCCTCTTCCTTATTGAGGCATGTACCTGGGGGATACACCTTTTAGCACTTTGGTTTCTTCTTACCACATGCTGCTTTGTAGACAATTACACTTCAGGCACTACTAAAATATCTGCTCTGCAGTATTTGCCTTATCACAATACTTGACTTTGTTACTTCTGCAAAAATCTTAATAGGGGCTGGATTCTTATACAAGTGAACCTGCATAACAAGTGACTCCATTTCAGAGCCCAATACTATCAAACTTTTCTCTCTTATCCTGAGGCTGTACAGAAGAATTTCCCTGGTTCAGGGAAAGAAAACCTGCAACAAATCAGTGTTCAACAACCAGTGCTTTCCCAAAGCTCAAGCACTGCTATGACAGTTTGGTAACCAGCTGAAAAATTAGTCTGGTAGAAGATCCAGAGTGGGAGTCTGGGCCTTGAAAACAGGGTCCTAATCCATAAGGAATTACTCTGTGCAACACTTGTCCAGAGAGCCCACACAGTGAGGTAGGGTTGCACCATGCTCTCTCTTCTTTCTTGAATAAAAAGTGCCAACTCTAATGAGAGGCAGGTCCCTGATTCAGCAAAGCATTTAAGTGTTTTGATGAACTGGGGCCAAACTGAACATCTTGTGCAGAACTCAGTTGTCTAGTGAAAAATATCAAATATTTTATTCATGGATGCAGACTTAAATTAAAATTAAAGACATGGCTATTTAAGGCCTTAGGTGCCCAAACTCATATTGTTCATTTTTTATTATCTTAAAGTAATCATTTGTACGGGAAAAGAAGCAGCCACCTCCAGAAAATCCATCCCTGTCATGCTGGGAAGAATATTCTCAGTTCCCCTCCAGCACCCTGTCAGTTTGATGGCTTATGTAGCTTGCTTAGAAACTTGTCACATTCAGGCTATTTCAGATCAACAAGTTCCAGCCAGTATCCTCTTTTCTTACCAGGAACACTGAGCTTTAATACCCTTATTGGCTGCATAAGGTGTGGGCAAGTGAGGCACAGCCTCTAGTAGGCCAGATCAGGTATTAGAAGGGTCTTAATATTGTGCCATCACCCTTACCTGGCCATCAGTCCCCAGGTAAGGCAGTGAGCTCCGTGCTGACCTCGGCCTCTGAGGCTGCAGCCAGCAAGAGTCCCTGTCAGGCTGCTCTCCTCACTCCAACACCTCCGACTGTCCTGCTGAAAGGGTCGCTCCAACCCAGAGAACACCAGCCTTGGAAAATGAAGCATTATGGCAGGTGAACACAAACCTCAGCCTATGAAAGCTTTCGCTGAGCAGTGTTTCACCTGAAATGCTGGATGCAGCAGCATGCTGTGGCTGAAGGCTGCACCACAGGCAGGTGGAGAGAGCAGAGCTTGGACTTGGGCACATCCTGACTTCAGGGTGTTTCTCCTTAGAAACATCATCGTTTTCTAGTGAAAATTTTCAGTAGAACATTATCTATGCCTTTTGTATATTTGAAAATATTTCCATAGATAGTAAAATGCCAAAGAGAGCTGTTTCTAGTGTGGCAACACATACTTTATTTTCTTCTCCTTGTCCACCCTACAGCAAGAATCTTCAACTCCCTTTTACTTATCAACACACCCACTTGTCCTCTCAGTTAGGCAGAAAACAGTCAAAGCATGGATTGAAAAGAAAATCTGGCATTTTTCACCAGCTTGTCTATACTTAGATGCAACCACCTCCCTGCCATAGAATACAGGCAGATGCAAATGGGAAGAAAATTAAAAAAAAAAAAAAAAAAAAAAAAAAAAAAAAAAAAAAAAAAAGAGTACATGCAGACATTTTTGGCTAAACCTTATGCTCTCTTTGATTTATTCCCATACAGCTACTAGTGCTCAAATGATTTCCAGAACAGGCATAAGTTACATGGCATTCAGTTTATCTGCTCTGGAATGGCAAAGTGCACACACAGATACACACTCCCTTGGTTCCAGGGAGTCTAGGGATTTCAAAGGTGCTTTATCTCCCAGATAACTCACTGGCAAAGTAGGGTGAATTAATAACAGTGTTGGTGACTAAAACTGGAATGACAGATTATGAGTATGGGCTTTAAAAAAGAAGTGTCATTTAAATGCATGTTACAGATTTATTCAGATCAAGATATTAATCCTTTATTTTCTTTTTTTTTGATTTGTGGATTCCTAAGCACAAATCCTTGAATTGTGTATTTCAATCTACTGGCAATGGCTTTTTTTCCTGTGCTCTCACAGCATCGCCCCCCTCCAAGTAGTGTTTGGGGATCTGTGAACCAGAAGTAAAACCCCATCTCCTAGCAGTCAGACAAGAACCACATTCCCCTAAATCCCACACATTGATCTGATTCACTGCATGACTCTTGTAAGCCTCCATTCACCTCCTCTCTGGGAAAACACAAAAGATGCACAGTTTTTAAGTGCTTGGGCTGAGGGACTTCTGGCTTAACACAGAGAAAGGCTGAGCAGCCAGAGTTCCCACTTAAGGAAGTGCCAATGCACAGGAATTTTGTACAGGCATAGCACTGAGGCACTTGAAATGCCGGGAATGCTGCGTATTTGTGCCCTTTGCCTCTGCAGCCTGTGACACCGTGGCTCTAAAGGAAGGTGAATCTATTTATATGCAGTGGTAGAGGCTGGAGCCCTCATTTTCACTGGGTCTTTGAGAAGCCTTTGTCATGTTTTTGCACCACTATTTGAATGACTTGGAAGGCTTCAGAAAAATACTAAATACTGTCAAAAATGCAAAATGTTTGTATCCCTCAGCCAGGGGGAAGGAAAAAACATGCCGGAAGCGTAGCCAAGCCTGACAGGGTATAGTGGATCTTGATCTTTGCTCACCCCACAGTTAGATATTGTTCCCCCTGCCCCCCCCCCCTTTTAATAAAGTCACTGCCTTATGCCTTAAAATTATCTCATTAAAAGCAGGGGACAAGACAGCAGAGGGTAGGAGGCCTGCAATTGCAGATGGAAGGTCGATAGAAATACTGTTTCATACACCTTGTCATCTCTGTTTCCCCTCTGAAGGGGGGTGGTCTTCAAAAAAGCACAAACCCTTTTTGACCACTTCTCTGAACCACACTGACAGAGAACTCGTGGTGCAGATGTCACTGAAAGAAAAAACAGATGAGAGATGGCATTCTTTCCTATTCTAGGGACTATCCGCTGTTGGGATCCTAGTTTTCCCAGCAAATGCAGCCCTAGGCTGTGGCAGTTGTGAAGGGGTAAAGAAGATTTGCTTCTCTGTATCAAGCTACACAGATCCTATTACTGGAAGAAGGAATATGTTTGAGAGCAAGCTGTCATATCTAGCAGCAGGAGCAAAGGGCATTCAGACCCTTGGACTCTTAACTGGAACTTGCTAAAGCTTTTCTGCATGCCGGCCTTCCCTCACAGTGACTCTTCTCCTGTTCTGTAAATGGCCATAATAAAACTCCTTGCTGTAAAACAATCCATGCTTCTCAAAGTAAAAAATGTGGCAGGAGAGCCTTGTGATGTCCACATTCACATAATGCCCTGCACTGCTTAGCTAAGGCCCATCCTTCTCCTTTCAATGTATCCCATGCTGCCTATCCTTGGAATTCGACTGCTGTGCAGCAGCCCACAGCCACACCACAGCTGCTGTCTGAGGGGAAAACGATGTATGGTTCCAGATCTGCAAAGTAACAATTCAAGATTACTCCTGGGATGACCTGGACTAGGACACGCAAGCCAAAGAGCAGGAATTTTCAGGGATCAGAGCCTGATTGGGATTTCACCTGCTGGCAGGAGTGAAGTTCCCTGTATGTTATCGCTGCTTCTCTCAGTCACCCTGCTAAGGTCTCAAAGAGTTTGTAATTGCTTGTAGATACTGAAAGCAGAGCTCTCCTGATTTTTCTTAAGCTAATCTCACTGATACCTATTACGGAAAGAGAACACAAGCATTTCCAATACAGAACATTACAATCCCTGCCTGGTTTGATGTAATAAAATTTCTTTTGATCTGTATGGATTTGTTCTCTGTTTAAAACACTGACAGTGACACTGAGACATTAATCCAGGTTTACAGCACCACAGCTGCATGCTGCAGTTTTGTATGATGCAGAAATGACAATGCATTAACTACCCCACGGAAAAGATGGGTCAAACTGGTTAGGTAGCACTTCAAGGGGCAATATAGTGCAGAAGTGGTCTGGAGGTCTTCTTTTAGTGTCCTATTGATGATGCTTCTTCACTGCCACATAGAAAGAAAGCCAAGTTTGGTACGGTGCATTGCTGTTCAGGAGTAAAATGCTGTTAAGGAGTGAAAATGAAACTAATAGGTGATTTCCAGTGAATAGGCACTGGAATTTTGACCCAGTTCCTAATGCTTATCCCCTTCTCCCCACCCAGAGGTAAGAGCCAAGCATTTCCTGGGAAATTTCAGAAGAAAATCTCAAGGGTAAGTAATGAAAGCTATCTGAGTGTCACCTCAGGGTTGGGTTGGTGCAGCTTGTTAGGGAGACAGCTGTCCAGGTATTTTCTAGGTAATCCAAAAGCTTCAGCCTCTCAGCCTGTCAACTCAGTGCAACATCTAATAACGACCATGAGAGGCTCCAATATGGACCTTATGCAGACAACTAAAAAATGTCTGTGAAATGCTGGTCTGCTGTCTAAAATTGCATCTGATCTCACTGCTAGTTTTTGCTTTCATGTTCAGTATGTTCTGTTGCGGAAGCACCTCAGAACTGAGCGATCAAGATGTTTCTAAGTCCAGCTGGAGTCACAATGATGGAGCATCCCCCACATCTGCAAACAGCAGAACCATCAGAAACTCTAAAAGCTGGTCTAGGGAGAAGTGACGGGGCCAAGCCTCACCACCAATGTGGTGCCTCTACACGATTGTTTCAATAAACATGATGATTGCAGTGGCACATATTCCCCTAACAGACCGTGGTTTCGTGGGCAGTTTGATGGGCAAGCTCTTTGTGTAGGATGTTTAAGGCTTGAATTCAGTTCTCTTCCTGTGGAAAGGTTTCAAGCCATGCAAAGCAGGGAAGTGCTCTATGTTCCTCCTTCCCAAGAAAGTTCACAGCTATTTTTGGGACCCTCAGTAGGTGAAGCCTCCTGAAACGCTTTCTCATTTCCAAGTTTATACAAGGTTCCAGGACTTCTACTAAGCCGTCCAGAATAAAAAAGAGCATCAGCTCATTTTCTTTAATAGAAAATCTAGATGGAAGTAAAAGTAAAATCAACAAACTTCGACAAGAAAATCCTCAAACCAAACAAAGTAAACAAACACAAAGTCATAATTTCTGCATCTGTCTCTCAAAGAATTTGAAGCATAAGGGAAGGATGACCATAGCCAAACTTGGTTCCCTAGCCAGGCTCCCTGAGCAGCACAGGGCACAGAAAGCTGCCCCGTAACTCTCCACCGAGTCCACCGAATCACCATAAGTAGTTTCCGTCAAGAGCATCTCTCACGGAACGGAGCGCGTTGAGGCTCCGGCGGGTTGGCAGCACGGCAGGGACCATACCCAGCACAAACCGCGTGGGTAGGAAGGGAGCACCGGGGCTCTTGAGCCTCTCAGCGAGCGGCGGCAAAACCCGCGGGGAATCGGCACTTGGGGGCTCCGGGCGGCCACACGGCCGAGCTCCCGCAGGGGCGGCGGGCAAGGCGCCCGGGGAGCCCCGGCCTAGCGGCGACGCCGCAGACAAGACGGGCGCTGCGGAAGGGGCGCTCGCTCCGGCGAGGCGCGGCCGGGGCAGCCTGGGCGAGCCTCAAGGCGAGCCCTCCCTGCCAAGATGCACCCGGGACGGCGGAAGGGCCCCCGGGCGTTACTCCCCGGCAGCCCGGGCCGCAGCCACTCCCCCTCCCCCAGCACCGCCCCCCGCTCACGCCCCCTCAGTGCACGGGGGCGGGGTGCCACAACGGGCTGGGCGGGGCGGCGGAGCGAGGCTCTTTATGCGGCGGGAACCCGGCGGCGGCCGGAGCTCCGCGCGGTTGCGGCATCGGAGAGGAGCCACCCGGGCGGGGGCGGAGGGGGGCGAGGCGAAGGCGAGGAGCCGAGGAGGAGGAGAAAGAAGAGGAAGGAGGGCGCCGGCCGGGGTGCTCCTATTGTTCCGCACCTGCGCCGGCCGGGACACGTGGCGCCGCTGAGCCCCGCTCCTCGCCCCCCGTCACTCGACCCGCACGCAGTCGCCCGGCACCATGGGCAAGGGGGTGAGCGGCGAGGCCGGGCCGGGGCGGGAAATGGGAAATTCACGGAGCCGGACGGTGGCCGATGCCCCTTTCCCTTCGACGAGGCTGCGCTTTGTGTGTGCCGGGCCGGGGCGGCCACGTCGGGCCGGGTGCGAGGGCGGCCGTGGCCGTTGGCGAGCGGCGCCGGTGCCCGAGCCGCCCAGCAACGTGCGAGGGCGGCCGCCGCCGCCGCCCGCGGGAAGGAAGAGCCGGGCCGAGGGCGTGGCGGAGCCCGGGGCAAGGAGCCGGCGTCCCAAAGCCCCCGGCTCCTCCTTGAGGCCGTGTCTCCCCGACGAGGGGCCCCTCGTCTGCCCGCAGCCCCCGGGGCTGGTGTTATCTCGTGGCCTTGCGGAGCTGGGGAGGGAGCGCGGCTGCTCTCCGGGCTCTTGAGAGAACTTTAGACTTTTCTTGAGACACGAGGGCCCGGCGTGGGGGGGGGGGGGTGCGGGAGAAGGGAAGCCGTCAGCGTTATTAGGGCGAATTTGCCTGTTGGTGGCAGCGAGAGTGTGATGGGAGATGGTGGCAGAAGGGAGGCGAACACGCCTGAGGTCTCCTGTTCACTGGGGAGATAACTTCTCGCAGGAGGCTGTGCAGCGGTTTCTGCCCTGGATCAGCATTGTTTCTACCTTATAGCCCATTACAGGGCTATAGGAAGAAGTCCTTCATTCAAATCGTATCTTTTAACTAAAGAAAAGTGTATGTGAAGGCTGTTGGGGGATATTGTACTCAAGCACCCGTGTGTGGAGCAGAAACACCTCTTGGCTTGCTCTGATTTCATTTTATGTCAAAAAAACTAGAGACAGGTTTCTGGGGTTTGTTGCTTGGGTGTTTGTTTTTTCCCTTCGAATGCTTCCGTGTGTATCTTGTGTAGTTGGAGGTGTGTAAATTCGTGTTTACTTTTGGTTTAGATGCATTCCTGTAAAATTCCCCGATTTCTCTACTTCCTGAGGAGGGTGACCGTGCAGGGCCATGGCAGCGGTGGTAGCATGTTCCCTGCCAACAGGTGTTCAGTGCTTCCCAAGCGCTGTTCAAACATTGATTTGACTTTGTATTGTCCTCGTCGGTGCAGTACAGCAGCACCAATGTTGACATAACTGCATGAGTAGTAGGGAGAGCTGCAAGAACATGGCTGAATGGACAGTTGCTTGGAAAACAGGGTTGAGGAGTGTGTGGGGTGGGCTTTCGACATTTGTTCTGTGTATGGGGTTTCTTTTCCTAAGTTCTTCTGTTGCCTGGCAGCGCAGCCTGTTGTATTTAGGTCCAGTACGCAACAGGCGGTATGGGCAGTAAAATTCATCTAGGAGATAAAACAGTGAGGAGAGATCTGGCAGTGTGGGCACTGAATACTTTCTGAATCTTGTTTAAATCATCAGAGCAGCCTTTGAGTTGTGTGTGTGTCTAGGGCTGCAGCACAAAAGGCTTCAGGAGCTTCTCCTGCCTTGGTGGGATTAATAGAAGGTACAAACGCTTTCCAGTGTAGAAAGCTGTCTTGCTCCACTTCAGATTTCAGATCTTGCATGGATAGTAAAGCAATTAGCCTGAAACTGAAGTGCTGCCACAAGGGATAATTCAGCAGGGATAATACTGCTGTCTCATGCTTTCTGGTAGCAAGTCACAAGATTTGCTCGTTCAGCGCTGAGAATGTGTGCAAATGATTGGGGACCCCCTGAAAAATGGGCATGTGAGAGAGTGAGGCAGTGAAAAAAGCAGAGTGTGGATGCAGCGCTGAACAGCATGTGCCTGCCCTGAGTTAGGGTGCCCAAAAAGGAAACTTCTTTCCCATGGGTGCATTGGATGGAAGAGAAAAAAAGAGCCTAAGTGTGAGAAAACAAGTTTCTTCTCTCTGTGGCTGTGAGGAGAAGCTGAGTCTGTTTTACTTTAAATGGTAATAGGGCAAGGGGAGGGCCAGCTGCTGCTATGCAGTCCAAAAAGCAGATTATCCAACGGGGGAGTGTGTAGTGGAGGAAAGCACTCTGGATTTCATTCCTGTTAAGAGCTGACTGGAAGCTGTTGGTAGACAGCAGCATGTTTCACTCCCATCTCCCTCGCCACACAGGCATAGCACAGAGTCAGTGGTGTGTGCTTTGGGTCACTTCTGGAGCTCAGCTCTGCCTTAAAGGCTATGGGGAGGAGATGTCCTTAATTCAGATTGTATCTTCTAAATAAAGAAAAGTGTGTGTGAAGGCTGTTGGAAACAGTAGCGAAGGCTTTTTGAAGCTGGATGCTGTGATCAAGTACCCCTGTGTGGAGCAGAAACACCTCTTAGCTAGCTTGGATTTCTTTGAACCCCAGTTAAAGATTTTTCCCCCTGTCAGGAACTAGGAAGGTTTATTGCATAATGGAACCAACTGAGGGGAAATAATGCAAATCAAAGCAGTTCTTATCTGGTGCAATTTAAAAAATCTTAATATATTACCTTCCCCTTCCCCTATCTTCTTCATTCCTTTATTACTATGGCTATTTTATGACAGTTCACTTTTTATTACTATGGCTAGAGGCTAGTCCTTTTGCCAGAGAAAACCCTGAGCCTAGTCAGCCTGTGTTTCTGGAAAAACGGGGGAACAGGGACAGGGATCTCTGGCAAGTGAGGTGAGCAGTACAACCCACTCCAGTCGTGACCTGCTGAAAACTGCAGCTCGTCTTTCACCCAGGCCTTTCCAATGGATAGCCTTCACCAGCTAGTCTAGGGGAAAACTGGGTCCAGTCCACTGATGTGTTTGTCAAGTACTAGAGATGTCTGGAGTTATGGTGACTATTTATTACAGGCAAAGAAGTGAGGAAGGTGACTCTTTGTAGTTGGTGAAGCACCAAAAAACCCAGGATGGGCTGCTCAGCTGTGCAGTGATGACATTTGGAAATGTCTGCTCTTGGGTCTTCACACAACTCCAGAGCAGTAGAGATGTTTGTCCTAATACCTAGACAGGGCTTAAGGTGTGTGGGTGGTCCTCTGTTTTATCCCGATGATTAAAAACCTGATTAGGATTGCATCTCTTCTCATGGGAGAAGAGCTTGTCCTTTCATAATTTGGGAAGCAGCAGACTGCACAATTAGGAATTGCTAGCTGTTGAGTAAAAACTGCCTTGTACTGTCCTAAATGCTGAGAGTCCTCCCAATTGATGCAGATTAAATTTTTGATTCAAGATAGGAGATTGAACACAGTTCTTGGGAAGGAGTAAGAATAATCCAAAGAAACCATCTCTTCCATCTCTTGCTAGGATTACATAGGGTCATGGAACAGAGTTTGCAGTCCAACAGGCGGAGTTAGTTTTATGACTCATCTGGTTAATATATTTACTGGCTCACAAGGCAGCAGGACAGTAACTTTTCTGTTTTCTGTGCACAATTGATTATAATGACATAAGCAGTAAAACAGACCAGGTCTCCAGAGACAGCATAATTTGTTTTGGCTCTTACTTGACATTTCTTGTTGGATTAGGTGATCTTAGAACAGGGTACTTCTGAGCTTGTCTGCTGATTTGTACCCCTCCTGTTTCCTGGTCAATCACGGCTTGTATTGAGAACATCAGCCATGAATGGCTCAATTAGTCCAGAGCGGAAAATCATCAGCTGTAGCTGAAAGACAATAGGATTTTCTGGGGGATGTATAAAACTTCTTACGCTGGTGTGTACAAATGTTGTGCTTAAGCCAGTGGAAAAAAAATAAATCTTGCATGGAAAAAAAAGAAGCTGCATTGTTTTTTTTTCTGAGGCAGTTTTGATGAGTCAGTTCTTGGGCTAAGTCAAGGAACAGGGGTGACATTTCTGATGAGACAGACCTTCCTTTGTGTTCAGGCCATGTGATTAAATCCTGATAAGATGTGGATGTGGAGTACCACAGGCCTTCTTCTCTTTGTATAACAGGAAAAGAAGGGGAGAGCAGGGAAATCCTACAGCGCCGAGGTGGGATGAAAACCTCTTCCCCTGGCAGCCCAGCCAGCACAAGCCTTTGTTGAACAGATTGGGCTCATCTGCAGGAAGGGAGGCAGTGGCCCTGGAGGCACAGAACAGGGACAGGACTTGGACTCTGATGCCTGTATCAAGTTCAGATTTGAATGATGGAGCAGGAAGTTCGGATTCTGCATGAAATGATCCTTTAACAAGAGCTGAAGCTGATTCTCCTGACTTACCTATTTACCTTTTCAGTAAGGGTGGGATGTAGTGCTAAAGCAACAGAAGGGGAAGTATTGAAAGTATTGTGCTGCCTTTTTTTTTTTTTTCAAGCTGAGGAATTGCTGAGCTCCTCCATAAGATAGACTCCAGTAAGATAGACTCCATTAAGACCCAAATACTTGGGTGCTTAGAGAAAGAAGTAACTCTATCCACTCTTTGTTCTGACTGGAGATGATTGCTGGGTTTTTTAAGTTGGTGGTTTGTTGTTTTTTTTGGGGTTTTTTTTGTTTTGTTTTAAAGCAAATCATGCTTGAACAAGGGCAGTGAGCCTTTTCATGTTTGGCCACTTGTAGATTGATTCAGCTGCAGCTGAAAAAGCCTAAGCACCTCTATATCCTGGGATTATTCACTGCCCCCAATGAGCTGAGTAACTGTATTTCTCACAGAAGTTTCAAAGAACCAGGAGGTTTTTAGATCACCTGCAAGAGCTTGCCAAGCTTTCCTTGGGGAGAAGGAGTGAAGCTGAAGGTGATGGAGTGGTAGTTAAACATGACACTAGCTCCTTCACCT
The DNA here is from genome assembly GCF_026979565.1 of Vidua chalybeata. Taxonomy (NCBI): domain Eukaryota; kingdom Metazoa; phylum Chordata; class Aves; order Passeriformes; family Viduidae; genus Vidua; species Vidua chalybeata. The sequence goes on from NC_071531.1 coordinate 70,353,666, forward strand.
TCTTTAGGAATCATTTCTCATCTCAAGCAGTAATCAAGAGGCATGTGTTTTGTGCATGGCCCTGTTTGGACTTGTCTGCCATAGTTCCAGCAGAAGTCAAAGTTGTTTCCTTCAGAGACTGAAAGAGATGTTTCATGGTGGCTTTTCGTGAATTGCCCTGAGGCAAAATCCTGTGATGCTGGAATGCAAGGACCTTGCTGATTTAAGTACTGTGGCTTTCACTTTTTGAAGAAGGGAAATGGGAGTTTAGGTGCAAGGAAGAGAATGTCAGGAATGCTGACAGTCTGGAGTTCTGTGTCCTTTTCCTGGATCAGTGGAGGCAAATAGCTTTGTTCTGCTGTACTTATTAAAAGATGTTTCCATTGCACAGCTCAGTAGTGGCGTGCAAAGCTTGCCTTAATGAGCAGGGCAAGGGGAGATTTTCTATGCAATGTGAAATGTGTGACTATGGCTGCAGAGTGTTGCACACAGAGCTTTCTCAGCATAGTAAAACCCTTGTCTAGATGTGACTGACAGGTTCTTTCAGAAAAGTAATGATCTTCCTTCTTTTTCATGCAGTTTCACTTTTGGTTTTGATTTATACTTCTCTCGAAATAGATAATTATTCCTGTGCTAGCTGCTCATCAGAACAGGTCTTGGATCCAAATAATAGTTCCTGTGTCCAGGTCACTTGCAGGAATCCAGCTTTCTAGAGTCCAGTTCATGGTTTGAGATGCTCATGCAAAGAACAAGCAAGGCAATGCCTTTGAAACCTTTTCTTAATCTTGTTAAAGATTTGACTCTGGTGCCACTAAGTGCTGTTTCATCTTAAAGTTCTTCTCAGGGATCTTATTAGGTGAAAATCTCATCACATAAAACTTGGCAGAGTGTGGGGATGTAATTGGTCCCACACAGAAGGGAACAGAAGATTGTCTTAAGTGATGTTTATGTGCACTAAATCATCATTTGTTTGTCCTTAGGTGCTTGTTTACCCCATTGTGACTAGATCTAAATCTTTGCACAATTTCATGTAGAATTAACTGTAATAAAAGTGAATAAAAATTGTTCTGAATAAAGAGGCTTTAAGCAAATCATCTGCTCTGTGAAGTGTAAGCAGGACTAAGCACAGATTGAATCTGCAAAAGTTTACTGCTGCTTTGTATGCCATTCTTGCTGTTCAAACTGCCATAAATTGAAAGCAGACTTCTGTTGTGTAAACCGGCCAGCTAGTTTGCCAAACTGAGAATGAAAGTGTTGGAACTTAGCCCCCAGAATAGACCAGCCAGAGGTACCACCTCTTATTTATCTTCAGTTGACAGGCTGCTCCTTCTCACCAGAGGAGGTGGAAGGCTGGGAGGGGAGAGGAGGAGTTAATGTCTTGAAGGAAACATACATTCAGGAATTGGTTTTTTCTGCTCTTCATCACTTTTTCAGCTTGAGCCGAGGCTCACGCGTCAAGACTGCCAGAATAGTGTGTAGCTTGCTTTCTTCCTTGCTAAGCTAGCACAATGTCTGGGTCTAATCTGTGTGTTTGATATGATACTGAGCAGACTTCTCTGTTCACTAGCTCATTTTTGTTACTTATTGTAGTGGCATAACTTTCATAGAATCATGTAGGCTGGAAAAGACCATTAAAATAATTGAGTCCAACCACTAGCCCAGCATTGCCAAGTCCACCACTAAGCCATCTCTCCAAGTATCACATCTACACATCTTTTAAATACTGCTGGGGATGGTGACTCAACCAGTTTCCTGGGCATCATGTTCCAGGGCTTGACAGCCCTTTCTGTGAAGAAATTTTTCCTAATAGCCAATCTAAACCTCTCCTGGCACAACTGGAGGTAATTTCCTCTTAGCCTGCGGCTTCTTGGGAGAATAAATCAGCACCCACCTGGCTACAGCCTCCTTTCAGGGAGTTGCAGAGAGCAATAAGGTCTCCCCTGAACCTCCTTTAGGTTCAGCAACCCCAGCTGCTTCTCATCAGACTTGTGCTCCAGACCCTTCACCAGCTCTGTTGCCCTTCTCTGGGCACTCTCCAGCACCTCCATGTCCTTCTTGCAATCAGGGACCCAGAACTAGGCACAGGACCCAAGGTGTGGCCTCACCAGTGCCAAGTACAGGGGGACAATCACTGCTGAGGTCCTGCTGGCCACACTGTTGCTGACACAGGCCAGGATGCCATTGGCCTTCTTGGGCACATGTTGGCTCATGTGGAGCCACTGTTGACCAGCTCCCCCAGGTCCTTTTCTGCTGGGCAGCTTTCCAGCCACTCTTCCTCCAGCCTGTAGTGCTGCCTGGGGTTGTTGTGACCCAAGGGCAGGGCTCAGCACTTTGCCTTATTAAACCATCAATCCAGCGAGTCCAGATTCCTCCTCAGAGCCTTCTTGCCCTCCAGCAGATCAACCCTCCTGCCCAGCTTAGTATTATCTGCAAACTGACTGAGAGTGCACTCAATCTGCTTGTCCAGATCACTGCTAAAGATATTAAACAGGACTGGCCTCAATACTGAGGCCTGGAGAGCCCCACTGGTGGCCAGATGCCAGCTAGATGTAACTCTGTTCACCACCACTTTCTTGGTCCAACCCTCTAGCTGTTTTTTACTCAGCACACAGTGCACCTGTCCAAGCCACAAGCTTGTCCAACCAGCCTGTTTCTCCAAGAGAATGCTGTAGGAAACTGTGTCAAAGGCTTTACTAAAGCTTTAATAAACTGTGATAATTTGGTCTGCCTGGCAGTCTTGTGTGTATAGTTCATGTCTACTGCTGTGGAATTTGACTGTAAGGTGTTTCTAATAGTGCTGTGTCTTCCCTTGCAGGCTGGAAGAGACAAGTATGAGCCCACTGCTACATCAGAGCATGGTGGAAAGAAGAAGGGGAAGAAGGAGAGGGACATGGATGAACTTAAAAAAGAAGTTGTGATGGTAAGAGTGTAGGGCACAGAAAGGGCAGCTTTAAGGATGTTTGCTATGCCTAAAGCCCTGTGCCTAATCTGACTGTAAGAGAAACGAGCTGGTGTGCTGATGGTGTGGTGTGACTGAAGGCACTGATCTCCCTTCTCCTCCCCTCTGTCCCCAAGTCAGATGTGCTGTCAGTGTTTCAGCATCAAGAGGAGGGCACAATAGACCCTGGCAACATCACTTCTCAAAAGGCACTTGACACAGAACCTAAGTCTGTGCTTGCCTGCAGTACCCACAGCACAGTATGGATGTATTTCCTCAGCCAGGCAAGCGCTCTCTGCATAGCAGCATTACAGGCTTTATTGTGCTGTCATGTGAGTGGGACTGCTGTTCTCATTCCAGCTGAGGAGTTGAGGCTGTACAGCTCCATTTACTGCTGGCCTCTGCTCAGACTGACCTCAGTGTTATTCCTTCTAATCATGTTTGAGGCTGTGGGGAGTGTCTCCAATCTCCATCTGTGAAAGCTGGATGATGCTATATCTGTCTGTGAACATCATCTGGCTTAGATCTGCTGTCCTTAAAGGTGATGCAGATTTTGTTTCTGTTCTGTGGGTTTGAGACTGGGCTTTACCATTTCTGACCCCTCTGTTAGGAAGAGGGGATTCTAAATATAGCTCAAAGATTACATTCTGTGTTCAGTAGACATGTGTACTTAAAGCATCTGCTCCTCCAGTACAGCTTTTTAAGTGAGGCAATGCTCTGAACCAACTCAATCCAACTGAAAAGTAGCCAGGCTGTGAAAAGAAGCCTCTTTGGGGAAAGAAACACTTCCCCCAAAGTAGTGCTTAATATAGCAACACTGCTTAAAAATGTGTGAAATTACAGGTTAAATCTTCTGTACATTCCTACCTTCCTTCCCAACTCCTTTTCTTTCCATTCCTCTCTCAACCTCCCAAAAAAACCCACTCACTGAGGTTTCACAGAATCTGCTGGGGGTGTAAGGACTGCAATGAGAGAAAGTCAGACTTTGTCAAAAAAGCTTTCAAGTACCCAAGTAGTCACAAGAATGCTAAAGATGTGACTGTGCTGAATTCCAGAATGAGTTTGAGATTTCTCTTCACAGAGAGGATGAACTGTAGTCCTGCTATCACACCAACTGTTACAGATAGGGAACCTGGGGTAGAAGGTGGAATTACTGAGCTCTTTTCTCAGATTTTTTTCTCTTCCAACGATTTCTTTTCTTTCAGGATGACCACAAGCTGAGCCTTGATGAACTTCATCGTAAATATGGAACAGACTTGAATCGGGTAGGTAAACATTGTATTCCTTCCCTCTTTGCCCTGATCTGAAAAGAAACAGCCACAGCTCAGAGCATTTCAAAGGGAGATCTGGGTGGTCTGATTTTGGTATGGTGGTTTTTTTTTTTTTTTTTTTTTTTTTTTTTTTTTTTTTTTTTTTTTTGGTGTGTTTAATCTCCCCTCCTCCAGTTAAGTTTCTCAGGCTTTGGTAGAACTGTTGGAATTCACAAATACTTTTCTTTATCCTCCCACTGTACAACTTGACTGCAATACTTTAGTGACTTTTCTTCTAACAAAGTCACTGTTATCTGCCTCTGAGTCATTCAAGGTCAAGTTGATTCTTAGTGTTTTTTTCTGGAGGAGCATGCAATGAAGACAAATGTTTGTTATGTTGCAAATGTAGTCTAGAGAGCTAGCACATACCCAGAGACTTAATGATGGCTACTACCAGTTAAAATTCTGCCTTTCTGCAGTAAGAGGTGTGCAAATGTCCTAGGCTACCTTAGATAGAGTCCAGTGCAAAAGCACTGCAGTGGTTTAATACTTCTGCTGTTGTTTGCATTGCTTAATGCATTTCTTGCATGATTGCATATAGCATCAAGTCTGCTCTTTAAAGAGTACAGAGATTTGCATTTTTGTGTCCAAGATCTTGGCTTCCGAAAGCTGAACTTCCTGGAAGGTTGTTCCAACATGTCATCACTTTAATGGCCTCCAGCTTTCACTTGTTCCATAATTTAATGAGGGTGGATGGCACTATGCTGTTCCTCAGAGCTCAAAGTCTGTGGCTGTATCCTTCTTGTCCTGCCCTTCTTCTGTGTTCGTAAGCCCATGGCCTGCAGGCTACTCAAGTAGCATTCAGCATCCTGTAGCTCCTGCTTTGGCATTCATCTCTTACATCCTGCACTTGTGTTGTGGAACCCTGGTAGCTTTGGACATCTCCCTTTTCTGTTAGCAGCTCCTTGTTGCTGCAGTAAAACTCGAGCAAATTCACAGCTACCTTCTGCAGTTGGTCTTGCCACAATGCCTAAAAAGGAACCTCTCTTGCAGGGTTTGACTACTGCACGTGCAGCTGAGATCCTGGCTCGTGATGGCCCAAATGCCCTCACCCCCCCACCCACCACTCCTGAATGGGTGAAGTTCTGTCGGCAGCTCTTCGGAGGATTCTCACTCCTGCTGTGGATTGGTGCTATTCTGTGTTTTCTGGCTTACGGCATACAGAGCTTGATGGAGGAGGAGCCCAACAAGGATAATGTAAGTAAAAAGGTCTGGTTTACCTCCAAGGCAGGCTGAGCAGCCTTTTGGGCTCAAGGCAGATTAATTTCCTTTAAGCATTCAGTCCAGAAGCTTTTCCCATAAGCACGGAAATTCAGTGTGCGAGCTTAACATGTTTTGGAGTCCTTCCACATAATGAAATGAACAGGTAACTTCCTTTGTGTTGTGTTAACAACACTAGCTTGTAGACAGCCTTTGTGTTCAGACTGAACAGAGACTGCAAGTACCTTCATGCTTGTGATGGGGCACTTAAATGCCAGGCAATTAATTTGGACAAACTGGAAGCCTTTCAGGCAGATTGTCCTCTGACTCACTTTCTCTGCTCTTTGTAGCTGTACCTGGGTATTGTGTTGGCAGCTGTGGTTATCATTACTGGCTGTTTCTCTTATTACCAAGAAGCAAAAAGTTCCAAGATTATGGAGTCCTTCAAGAACTTGGTGCCTCAGGTATGGAATAAATAATTTCCTTGATATCTGGCAAGCCATAGCTTGTTCAAAGGTATTAATTGTTTTAAACACCATCTCCAGTTTCAAGGGCCTGGCTGTTAATGTGGGTTACTAGCTCTTAATTTTGAGGGATCTGTGAGACTGCTCTAAGTAGCTATGCTAATAGGCCAAGATAGTTCCTGAAAACCTGTGGGTTCCATCAGCTTGTTTACAATAATAGGACACTTTCTCCATAGTCTAGGGAGTTCAATAACTGGTGTGATAAGCACTAAAATTTGAATTCCTTCAGGGACAATCTGGATCATAACTATCACACTATCACATTGGTAACAAGGAGCTTTAATATCAAGGAAAAAAACAACTTATTTTTCTTAAATAACATAGATATAAACATCTCTTAGTAGAAACCCTGTAGAAGCATAGCATAACTATTTTAAGATTCTCAGTTCTTTAGAGCCTTTTCTTAAGAGTTGCTTTTGACACAGATTGTTTCTTCACTGTCTTTCAGCAAGCACTTGTAGTCAGAAATGGTGAGAAGATGAGCATAAATGCTGAAGGTGTTGTAGTTGGAGATCTAGTGGAGGTAAAAGGGGGAGACAGAATTCCAGCTGACCTTCGGATCATATCTGCACATGGTTGCAAGGTACAGTAGTGACAGGCTGTTTGGAAACTTCATTCTGAAGGAGGATGAATTAGTCTTCTACGCTGTGAATGGGGGCTGGAGTGGAGAAGGATGGGGAAAGTACCTAGTAGGCATCTGTCTTCTTGTGTATGACAAAGTACTCTTTCATGTAGGTGGATAACTCCTCACTTACTGGTGAATCAGAGCCTCAAACCAGGTCTCCAGACTTCTCCCATGAGAACCCACTGGAGACCAGGAACATTGCCTTCTTTTCCACCAACTGTGTGGAAGGTATGTGTGTCTCCTACTTCCCTGAAGTATGAGCAATGATATTGAGCTGTATAGATAAGCAGTGGGAATGCAAAAGCAGGGTAGAAGTCCCCATCAAAGTCCTTGTCCATTCTAACTGCACTGCTGTAGAATGGGCAAAGACTCCACAGCACTACTGGGTTTTTGTTCTTGCTTCTTTCAGAGGAGAAGCTATGTGGTGTGTCTTCTAGCCTGCCTGTGTTATTAGAAATATAAAGTGTTGAAATGCAGATAACATAACGTGAACCATAAGGTAGAGCTGTAAGAAGTATTACAATTGCTGCAGAAAGCAGGAATGTCAGGCATCTCTGGCAGGACTTCTGTTACAGCTCTGAATATGGGGTCTTTGTGCTGAAGCCCACTTAGGACACCTCTTCCACACCTACAGGATATTAAGCTGTGGCTGTTTTTGTTTTCTGAAACCCATCTCTCTTCCAGGCACTGCCCGTGGCATTGTCATTAGCACTGGGGATCGCACTGTGATGGGCCGTATTGCCAGTTTGGCTTCTGGACTGGAAGGGGGGAAAACTCCAATTGCCATGGAGATCGAGCACTTTATCCACCTCATCACTGGAGTGGCTGTGTTCCTGGGTGTCTCCTTCTTCATCCTGTCCCTCATCCTTGAGTACACATGGCTGGAAGCTGTTATCTTCCTCATTGGAATCATTGTTGCCAATGTCCCTGAAGGGCTGCTTGCAACGGTTACGGTGAGTGAAGTTGGAAAAAAGATTGAATTTGGTCCTTAAGGAAGTGGAGTGCTTTATCTCAGTGTGCATTCAGAGAAGTAAATACTGAAGTAATGGAAGATGAATGTGTAGGGTTGGGCTTTATAAGTTCAGTGTATTTTAACTAATTGCCTGAATCAACATCAAGTTCTGCAGCAATTTATCTCATAAAGATGGGTCCCTGAGTTAGACCTGCACAGAGGCTTGGTATCATACAGCTGAAGTGAGCAAGACTAGGAGTTCTAAGTCCTGCCTTTTTCTGTGGCAATAAGGGATTTTCCTGCTACAGCCATCAGGGTTTCTACACTCACCTGGTGTGCAGGTTCTGCACACCAGCCCTTCCAACCCTTAAGGACTGGCAGAGCATCCAGCAAGCTTCAGTCTAGCCCCAGCTTTTGGTCTGGGATCTGTCAGAGGTTTTTGTAAGTTTGCTTTCCTGAAGAGGTGATGAGAGCATCTAGGTGTTCTTAGGTGTACGGAGAGTGGTGGTAGACAGGAGAAAATGCTTGCATGCTGCCTTAGGAAGCAGAGTAGCAACCAAGCCAGGGAATGAACAGTTGGGAACTGGAACCAGATAAGAGCCTTTAGCGAGAAAGTGAGCTGGAGCTGCTCACTTTCTACCCCAGCAACTTGCAAGCCTTATCACCAGAGCTAATTTGGGCTTTCTCATACGTGGCTTGCCTTCAGCTATCTTGAGAACTCTTTTATCGTTAGGAGGTGGCAACTTTGACTGAAATGTTAGTCTGAGGCACGTTATTTCCTTTCTAATACACTGAGAAGTAGGCTGAAAGGCTGAAGCCTTTGCTGGAGGTTTTGTAATGAGGAAAATGTCATTTAAACCTAGCACCTGGGCTGAAGTGTTGCTGTTTATTTTGCTCTGGCAGGGTGAGCAGGGAGTTAGGGAATCACTGCTGGGCATGGAAGCTGGTTGTCATTCCATGTCCACATTGAGTTGGATAGCAGTGTTATTAATGCACAAGTGCATCTAACCTGACATCTTCTTTCTTGTCCCCAGGTATGTCTGACACTAACAGCCAAGCGTATGGCTCGTAAGAACTGCTTGGTGAAGAACCTTGAGGCTGTGGAGACCCTGGGTTCCACATCCACCATCTGTTCTGACAAAACAGGCACTCTGACACAGAATCGTATGACAGTTGCCCACATGTGGTTTGACAATCAGATCCATGAGGCTGATACTACAGAGAACCAGAGTGGTAAGACAACCTCTCTGTGCTTGAGGCATCTCATTAAAAAATGGCTTTTTCTGGACCTACCTGGACACTAGTACTTCTAAGAACCTGTGTTTGTAGCTCTTAGTCCAAGTGATGTTCACAATGCAAGGATTTCTAACGTACAGTCTAGAATGAGCATAAAAATTGAAATAACACATAGCTTTGCACTGTACCATGATTCTGTTTAATCCTTAAATTCTGTTTAGCCTGTCTTTTGTGCAGAATTACTCCATTGGAATTTGAGCCTCTTGAATGTTCAGCCCCATATGTTTGTCCTGTACATAGAAATATTTGCAAAGTACCTGATTATCTTTGCTAGAACGTATCTTGATGAAATTGCTCAATCTTAAATCTGTTGAAAGTAATGACAGCAGAAGTATTGGCCTTGATAATAATTACTTGAGGCTGGACATAGATGGCAAGTTCCCGTGTGGAACTAGATGGTTGCCTTTGGACAGGGGTGTTCCCAGAAGATCCAGGTTGTGTTTGCATACTGCCAGCAATGAGTGTAAGACTTTAGCAGGAAGTTTCTCCTAGTTGATAAGAATCTGAAGCCTCAGTATGCTGTACAGCTGAGAGAAATGCTTATCTCTCCAGAACTGTTCAATACAACCAAACTCAGGAGTTTCCTAGCTGTTGTCTACCTTGTGAAATGCTGTGCTTGCAACACATTATTAGCATAAATATTTTTCCAGTGGTGCTGCTGCATCCTGCCCTGAACCAGTCCAAAACATTGTGCCTATCTGCACCACTTTAAAAAGCCACTTTATTTAACACTAATGTAAAGTAATGAGCTATAAATCTTTTGGAAGCCCTAGGCCTGGCAATGGTTGGCTTGGCTGCAGTGGAAGTAAGCCTAGAAGATTTCATTTCACAGAAAGTTTGTTAGGTTATCGGTTAACTGTCTCTTCAATTCATCTCCTTTAAAGCCAGCTTAAGAGCCAGAATGAGAGAGTATCTTTATTTAAGCATTGTTCCTTTGGGAGCTATTTCACCCAGTTCCTAGGCTGATGGATACAGTGAGACAACCTGGAGGTAGAACCTAGCACCCCTTACTCAAGCCCTCTGAATGAACATTATCTATCCAGAATTCCTTGGCTTTGTCAGTGTGTCCTTCTGTTGCTGCTGGATACAGCCATTACTGGCATCTTGAAAGCAGAGGTGTTCTCTTGCACTGCTGCTGTCTTAAAATAATCAGCTGCTCCTCAAGTATCTGGGAAGGGAGGAGGAATGAAAGAGATGCAGTGATGCTCGGAGTATTTCCTGTTTCTGAGATAAGGTTTCTTGCTCTTAAATCTATGGGATTTTGAGCTTATGTGACTTTCTTGAGGGGTGGCTTTTTGACACTTTGTCTGCTTTCAGGTGCTTCCTTTGATAAGAGCTCAGCCACTTGGACTGCTTTGTCCAGAATTGCAGGTCTCTGTAACCGTGCTGTGTTTCAGGCTGGCCAGGAAAACGTACCAATTCTCAAGGTGAGTTCCAAACAAAAAGTGTTGGTCTTGTTCCTCACCACCATCCTCTCATAATGGTAGTGAGATTACATCCTGTGGGTCACACAAACCTGCAAAGTAGAGGTAGCTGCCACTCTTAATCTTTTTTGCAGTCTAGCAGTCTTAGAGGAAGTGTGCTGTGGGCCAGGGAGATGGGATTGAAAATACTTTTTTTTTTTTCCCCACAGCAGAATCCTTGCCATCCACTGCCATCTACACTCAGTTTGGGAGGCCAGATATTTCAGATAGGGCTAGAAAAGACCAGAAAGCTTTCCTAGGCATTTCCCAGTATCTGGCTGTTCCAGGAATTGCTATCTCTGGCATTTGTACGCTTCAAAGCTACAAACACCTGGTGCTGGGAGAAATAAACATTAGAGCAGAGGGAGCAGTGGTTGTGGGAGACTGGCTAGAGACAGTCTCCTTAAGCTTTCACTGGATCATTGCTGGTGCAGATGCTGGCATAGCACCAGTTTACATTCCTCCTTCTGAACTGTGACCCAGCCAGGGCTGAAATTAACTGTACAGTGCTTATAATCTGTCAAGTATTAGTCATGTTGCTTAATAAACTTATTCCCAAGGGTGTTCTGATGCAGTGGTAGTAGAGATGATGGAACAAACTCTTTTTCCCCAGCACTCCTCTGCCTGTATCTTAAATCTACAAAATGTGACCTGAAGTTAAAGAGCTGGAGTTCTTCCTGTTTAAGGAAGGCTTGGGGGAGGGAAGTTTTGAGAAGTCTTTAGATACCAAAAAGTAGTACAGAAATGAAAAAAAAAGGTAAATTTCTCACAAAGAGAGAGACCAGAAGAGCAAGAAATACTTGGTTTCAATTGCAGCAAAGGAAGCTCCACCAGGACACTGAGCACATACAGATCTCCTGGGCTGAGAACCCCCATCTCTACCAGTGCCAACCTTTATGGGGAAGGGACAGATCAAATTTCTCCCAGAGGCTTGATAAGGTGGTGTTATCTTGGAGTGGGAGAGCACATGGAAGTGCTTCTGTGTGCATGTAGTCAGTCTTCATCTCACATTAGCTATTCTTCATGGCAAACAGCTTACAGCAGTTCTTCTCAAAGTTTACCCTCCAGCCTCACTTAGTCTGACTACCTGGTTATGTGACTTTCTCTAACCCTTTTAAAGGGCTTCTTGACTTTGTCACAAGAAGACTGCTGTTCTCTCAAGATGGGAGGCCTGGCTTTCTGAAATGCAGTATTTGTTGGTACTAGATAATAGAATTTTTTCTTCTTTGCTTTCATATAATGTTATGTAGAAGCTGGGACTGGGCTGTGATTAATTCATTCTTAAAATCTATTTTAAATATCCAGTCTTCTGTGGTGGTATGTTTTGATAGTTGTATTTTTTCCTCAGAGAGCAGTGGCAGGAGATGCCTCAGAGTCTGCACTTCTGAAATGCATTGAACTGTGCTGTGGTTCTGTCAAGCAAATGAGAGAAAGGTATCCCAAAGTGGTGGAAATACCATTTAACTCTACCAACAAGTACCAGGTAAGCAGGTGTCCTCTTGAAAGGAGAGCTGCTGTGTGAAGTACTTGTGCAAATTTGTACTCTTGTACTCTGAACTTGTTCTGGCACCCAAATCTTGTCTAGCCATTACTTGCTTGAAGACTGCTCTATAAATCAGACCATAGTTACACGTGTGGGAGCTGCACTGACACTAAGGTGTTAGCTGCTAACAAAGGATCAGTCATGCTCTCAACCTGTGTAGCAGTAATGCACAGAGCATGGAGTAACTCAAATCTGGGAATAGGAGAGAACTGCTGGGAAGTGACCTTAACAGGTGGCACTTGAATACAGAAAAGGTCATTACAACACCTGCAGTTATACATTAATGCTAAAGAATGCAGAATCTCCTTAGTTTGTAAACCTCTTTAAAGTGTGGGTAAATGAGAACTAGAGCAGAACATCACAAATGGCTCTGAGCTGCCATAGTTGCAAAACACTAATGTTGATTACTGTGTCCTTCACGGTACATGTTTATATAACAGATTCATTTCTTTCACCCGTAGCTGTCTATCCACAAAAATGCAAATCCATCAGAATCCCGTTACTTGCTGGTGATGAAGGGAGCTCCAGAGCGGATCTTGGATCGCTGCAGCACTATTCTCATTCATGGCAAAGAGCAACCACTGGATGAGGAAATGAAAGATGCTTTTCAGAATGCCTACCTTGAGTTGGGAGGCCTCGGGGAGAGAGTGTTAGGTAAGGAAAACCAGCCTGATTACATTGGAAAATATTTGTCCTTCATGTTCCCATGCATTCCTCACAGATTAAGTGAAGGGTCACTCTGTTCCTGCAGTGTAACCATAGTATTAAGGTCACTTCAGCAATCCATATAGGGACAGTCCTGCCTTTAATCTAAAAGGCAGTCTGCAGGGTCTGGTCTCTCCTGGCAGTGAAGTTGCAAAATGCAGCAAAGCATTTGGGACCTTCCATGGGACAACACAGTATTGTTGGGTTTATTCCACTGGGCACCTAGCCACAGCTGAGAGTTACCAAAATAGGAGTGTGACTCCTGTCTCAACAGCCCTGGCTAAGTCTCTGACTAAGCTGCCCTGTTATTCTTGTGCAGCTGTTTGCAGAAGCAGTAAGTGTTCACTCTTTCTGCCTCCTGATGTGTAGGAACAGAGTAAATGTGGGTTTGATGTCTTAACAGGATTCTGCCACTTGGCTCTGCCTGATGATCAGTTCCCTGATGGCTTCCAGTTTGATACGGATGACCTGAACTTCCCTGTAGACAAACTCTGCTTTGTAGGACTGATGTCTATGATTGACCCACCTCGTGCCGCTGTGCCAGATGCTGTTGGCAAATGCAGAAGTGCTGGGATCAAGGTAATTTATTCCTGGGTTGAAAATCACCTCACTTCATACCTGTGGAAATAAAGGGCTTCCTTGACCTCCTGTATGACTCTAATGTGAGTGGATGGAGTAATTGATCAGGATTTAACTACTATTACTTCAGGCTTAATTTCTAAGTTAAATACAAATGGTTGTGTGCTCATGAACTGAAAAATTACTGAAACTCCAAACTGCTAGGGCCCTGGCAGGTGCTGAGAGCATGGTCTCCCAAAGCCCATGATTTGGCTCAGGGTAAGCTCTGCATGTGCCTCTGTGCTGACTAAAATGAGAGGGGAGCACAGGCTGGAGACTGAACTGGCTCCATTAGCTCAACATGAACAATTTTTTGTCTTCCATTCACCTCAATCCCTCACATACTGGTAGCAGGTTACTGCCTGTACATCAGACTTGCTCTGTGCTAGGGCTCACAAGTAGAACAAAAGACATGTGGCCTTTTCAATGTAAGGGGCCCTGCCTTTTGGGCAGCATTGCTCTGCAGTCTGCATGGCTTTCATGGCAGTCTGTTTGCATTTCAGGTTATCATGGTTACTGGAGACCACCCGATCACAGCCAAAGCCATTGCCAAGGGTGTCGGCATCATCTCTGAGGGCAATGAAACAGTAGAAGACATTGCTGCTCGACTCAACATTCCTGTCAGCCAGGTCAACCCTAGGTAATGTCTGCTGGGAAAGGCCAGAGCTGTTCAAAGAATTCAGCATTTGCCTCTCTCCTTGCCTTGGATAATCCCTCAGCATCTCCCCCCTGGACATTAAAAGCTTGGCTTCTTGCTTAGCTCAGCATATTGTGGCTCTTCAGTGTATATCACGAGTTATGTGAAGAATGCACAAGATTGTATTAAATGTGCAGGTCTTGTGTGTGGGAAGTACTTAAGACTAAGACTGTAGGAGAGTAAAGGGAGCAGGACTTATGCCAGGTAGAGGAGTTGACACTAGTGCATAGCTACAAACAGAATAAATGTAAAAAGGGAGCTCCTTCCTCTTAAGGGTTAATGATTGCCTTCATAGCCTAGCTGGGACTGAGGCATCCTCAGAAAATGTGCTTTGGCATAAGCAGGCTGTTTGCAGAATGGCTGGGCTGTCTGCATTGCTTAGCTTGACCCAGCCTGTGTTTGGGCTGGAGGACAGCCATGTAGCTTATGAACTGTGAATAGAGACACCCTGTGAAATGAAATTGCTTGAGGTGTTTTTTTGGTTGGGTGGTTTTTTTTGTGGGGTTTTTTTTTTTTTTTTTGAGATTTTGAGGGTAACTTCAAAACTCATCAATGCAGGCTGGGGTTGGGTGGGCTGTATGACTGAGCAGGTCAGCAGCTGGCTCCAAGGGTGGGGAAGGAATTTCTGTGTCTAAACTGGGTGATGTCAAGAGCTGCATGGATAGTCTCCTAGACCTATAAGGGATGGTATGCTGGGCTGGAGAGATGGTATTTTGCTGCAGCATGTAGGGTACCAAACCAGTCTAAATATAACATTGCATGCTTTCGTGGCCGAAGGGTGTAAATTAGTTGGAACTTGCGTGGTGTGAACACTCTCTGTGAAGAACCATGTATCACCAGTCACATGGTCATCAGTCTATTGCAAAAAAGATTGCCTGCAGAAGACAGTAGCATCTCTTGAAACCTTGGAAGCTAACTAGCTGAGCCAGGAGTTCCTTTTTTTTCAGAGAGGCTAAGATTTGTGGAAACAACTAGTCTTTGCCTTGATGCCTTCTAGAAAGCTATGGAAAGAATTAATTTGCTCATGAGTTTTTTCTGTCTGTTGCTTGGTTCTGTTTTGTTGTCTTTTTCTTGGTGTTCCCTGTCTGCCTCTCAAAATTTTGAGCATCAAATCTCTTGTGCAAAGGCTGCCTGGATTAATATTTAGTCATAGTAGAAGCTGGTCTTTCCCCAGAGCACTGAAGAGCCTTATTTTTATGGGGCAAGTACAGCTTATGAGAAACTTATTGTGAAGTAAAATATACCTTATCTTGTTTTCAGGGATGCCAAAGCTTGTGTGGTTCATGGCTCAGATTTGAAGGACATGACTAGTGAGCAATTGGATGACATCCTGCTTCACCATACAGAAATTGTCTTTGCCAGGACATCTCCTCAGCAGAAGCTTATCATTGTGGAAGGCTGTCAGCGACAGGTAAAGAGAGGGAGAATAAGGATGTCATATTAGAGAAATGCTCAGACATATATATGTAAGCTACCAGGCAGTTCTGCTGTTGAAGTGCTAGGGCTAAGTCTCCTCAGTGCCCTCATGCAAAGGGCCAGATTAAATCTGTCTGTCAGCAGCCTTCAGCTGCTGATGTCAGGCTGCTCTACGAAACATAAATATAAGGGTCTGACAGGAAAACATCTTCAGTTTGTACTGAGGTTTTCTTCTGATCCTAGGATGTTCATTAGTAAACTTAATTCCTAAATTCTCTGAATGTGCTTGGGAGTGGAGGATCCAACATGCTCAAATGTTGTCCAGTGTCTCCTTTAGAGAGAGCAGCATGGTTCTCTTGATGAGCCTGATCAGAGCAGGGAAAGGGTGAGGGGAGGGCGAGAGGAGCTAAGGTTTATTTACAGCAAAGTGAAATCGTTTTTTTGTGCTTCATCTGTAAGGTAGGAGAAAGCTTTTCTGAAAAAAAGATCTTACATGATGATTTCAGTCTTGCTGTTCCTCTTTTTGTGACTAGGGTGCCATTGTAGCAGTCACAGGTGATGGTGTGAATGATTCCCCAGCCCTGAAGAAGGCTGACATTGGTGTTGCTATGGGTATTGCTGGCTCAGATGTCTCCAAGCAGGCAGCTGACATGATTCTGCTGGATGACAACTTTGCCTCCATTGTGACTGGGGTTGAAGAAGGTGAGTCTATAACTTGTGTGTTGTGGTGGTAAAGTAACATGCTTCAGCATCCCCTCTGAAATAAAGGCATCTGGGGGCTCTTTGAGCTTGCATCCATGACAAGAGTTTTCAAGGAGAGCAGCACTCTTCCTCCTCCCTTAAAAGTTCTATTTCTTTCCATGGGTGCTCTGCATGACCCTTTGAGGATGGGTAAGAGTAGGAAGGAGCTGAGTAACAAAAACTACGTTGTGCTGTTGCCTAACATGTGACCTTACAGTCATCTTTGCCAGCTGAGTGTGACGTTTTCCTCCCTGATGGAGAAGTAGCTCTCAAACAGGAGCAGAACTGAGGGTCCCTCCAGGGGCTCTTGATGATGTGCAGAAACCAAGGCTTAGTATCCTACTGCTGTATGCAGTGAGTCCTGATTGCTGTGACCAAAAGTGTCACTGTCCACAGGTGTTGCTGTGCGTGGAGCAGTCTCACCCTTACATACAAGAGAACCCTTTCATTTGCTGCACTAGCATTTTGCCATTTGGTGTTAGCACTGAGGCTGCCTGTGAGCTGCTTGGCTGCCTTTTGCTGACAAGTGAGAATTACCCTGTTCTCTCTTCCTTGCCCCAGGTCGTCTGATCTTTGATAACCTGAAGAAGTCTATTGCCTACACCTTGACCAGTAACATTCCTGAAATCACGCCGTTCCTGATCTTCATCATTGCAAACATACCCCTTCCTCTGGGAACAGTCACCATCCTCTGCATTGACTTGGGCACTGACATGGTGAATGTGGTTTTTTTGTCTCAAGAAAAAATGTTGATGTTCTTAAGTACCCTAAAGAAAGGACAGGTGGAAGGAAAATGCTTAAATAGTTTTCTCTAGTGTTTTGATTTAAAGTAAGTGACCATCTGAAACTCCTTTTATTCACATTCATCTCGCGGCTCTTGAGTATGAGGATCTTTCAGCTCCCTGTAAGGACAGACTGGGGAAGGGGGTAAGGTCCTTTTGGAGTATCACTTTTGGGGAGTGCTGTTTCTGGCACTGAATACATGGGACAGGGAAGACTCTATGTAGTGGAAACTTGAAACTCTTCTAAGAGCAGTCTTGCCACCCTCAGGTCCCTGCTATCTCCCTGGCATATGAGCAAGCAGAGAGTGACATCATGAAGAGGCAGCCCAGAAATCCCAAAACAGACAAGCTGGTGAATGAACGGCTGATCAGCATGGCCTATGGGCAGATTGGTAAGCTGCTCTGTTTTCTCTGGCACCAGTTTGAACTTGGTGGTAGCAGGGGTTGTACACAGTCTTGAGTCAGTGACTGCTCTGCTTATTTTGGTAGGGTTGAGGTTTGGGGTGTGTAAACCAGAACCTCATGCAGTAAAGAACTTCCCATGATTCTTCCCCCATGGCTTATAACGGTGGTTTGTGCAGCTTGATTCCATTGAATCGCTTTCACAGTAATTTTGTTTAATTGCACAGTGCTGTAAAGGAACTGGCTGACAACCAGCTCTCCTCTGGTTTAGACTTGTTCAGCAAGAACATAGATCCCATTGTTAGTTTAATTAGAAGTAAAGGATTCTCTCCAGCGTGTCCCTGAACACACAGCATTAGGAGCCTTGATTAAAGGCAGCTACAGAGATGTGCCCAGTTCACAGGATGGGAGCTCATGCTTAATTGCAGCAGACCTTGGGAACCTTCTTGACTGTGTTTTGCAAGGGTTGGGGGCAGGCAAGGCATAATAAGAATACAAAGGGAGTTTTATCTTGTGTCCTTGAGTATGGTGCCGTCACAGCACAGGGCAGAACAGAAGTAACTGTACAAAGTTGGGGGCAGAAGCTGTTCAGCAAAAGGGTTGCAGCTGAGTTTGATGTTAGTATGAACTATTTCTACAGTTGCTGCTTGGGACATTGAGCCCTGCCCTGCAAGGAGTGATTTTTAAGGTGATTAGGGTTTCCTGCAAACTGTTGTTCTGTTATAATTGCTCTGCACAGTAGCTTAATCAGTTTTATCATCCTTTCTTACCTGTTTAGGTATGATCCAGGCCCTTGGAGGTTTCTTCACCTATTTTGTAATCATGGCGGAGAATGGGTTCTGGCCTTCCGGCTTGCTAGGGATCAGAGTTCAGTGGGATGACCGATGGATTAATGATGTGGAAGACAGCTATGGGCAGCAATGGGTAAGTTTTGAGGCACAGCTTAGAAGCTGCCTGCCAAAATATTAATGCCTGCTGAACTTGGTGTGGGCACCAGAGAGCAAAGGCAGCATGTCTGAACAAATGCTCTCTGCTTTGTCTGCTTCCTAGACCTATGAACAGAGGAAGATAGTGGAGTTCACTTGCCATACAGCCTTCTTTGTCAGCATCGTGGTCGTGCAGTGGGCAGACTTGATCATTTGTAAGACCCGAAGAAACTCTGTCTTCCAGCAGGGGATGAAGTAAGTCAGCCTGTCCATGGAGGAGATTTGGAATTGGACTCTGTGTGTTCTCCAGCACACAGCATTCTAGTCCTTCATCCCAGCAGCGTCTGGGTGTTTTGGCAAAAGTCTTGACTAGACTGCCTTGGTAGTGAGTGAAAGAAGACTGGGTGCTCTCTTCCTTGTAAACTTGCAGTTCTCAGGCTGAGACAAAGAAATGGTGGCTTCTGTTGGCATTGTCTGTGGGAGCTAGCCCACCTCAAAGGACACTGACACTCCAGCATACAGCCTTGATCTCCTGATGTTGTTCATCAAGAGATCTCATGGCATGAACCTCAGCCACCTCCTCAATTTGTGGTGAAAGCAATGCTGGTTGATTTGATCATGAGCGGTCTCTGAAGAAACTGAAAATACCATCATGGCAACTCTGCTGTCACCTTGGATGGATGGGCCTGGTAGTCCCCACCTGATGATTTTTTGGGCTGAACTGGAATGTCTGTTTCCATTCATTCCCATGTGGCAACTAGGTGTTTTTTAGGAGGTCATCTCTGAAAGTACTTTGTCCTTGACTTCTTTCCTGTCTCTTCTAGGAACAAGATCTTAATATTTGGTCTCTTTGAGGAGACTGCTCTGGCTGCCTTCCTGTCCTACTGCCCTGGGATGGATGTTGCTCTAAGGATGTATCCTCTGAAGTAAGTTGCATTGTGCTTTTTGTGTAACAGATTGTACCACAGAACAATAGTGCTTGGGGTAGGGAGATGGATAAAAATAGTAGTGAACCAGTGGAGCATCAAACCTAGTCTTAAGATTTCAGGCTAGAGGGTGTCATGATCCTTTGCTGTCCTGTGGCACACTGGGATTTTCTTCACTGTGTGTGGAATGTTCATGAGGAGCCTCCTGTTCAGTGCTTCACTAAAAATCAGCAATACAACTTCAGTACCCGTGTGCTCTAGTGTAGCTGCCTCTTGCACTTATTTTCATGGAGTATTTTTATGGGTAGGGTACTGCACCTCCAAAGAAAGCCAGTTTTATTGCTGTAATTCATAGGCCAAATGACTCTTGGGTACTGAAGAACTGCTGATGACGTCTTGTGCTTTTTTACTACATCCTTTAGGAAGAGAACAAGTAGTAAAGTCTTTTAAAAGCTGCTACGTAGATGCAGATGACCAGTTGATGCACAGTAACTTTCCTAATGGTTGGGAAGGTGCCAACATTTAAGTGTTGCTCAACAGCATTGCAACACTTCATGGCAGGGTTTAGTCTTAAGCCGGAGGACTGTTCAAAGTTTAAGTGCTATGAAATCTTCATGAAAAAAAAGAAATCCTGGTACATCTTGCATTCCAAGAGTTGGGTGCTGAAGTGTGAGCATTTCCTAACAAGAAAGCTGGCCTCTGCCCAGTGCCTGCAGCAGCTGGATGTTAGTATGTGTAACTCACGAGGGAAACAATACAGTTCCAGTTAGTAAGGCTCTGGGCACAAAGGTTGTGTACTTAGAGGCAATATTGCTTGATTGATAGCTGGGGAGGTGCTGATACAGAGATGAGCAAAGGTGCCATGACACACCTTGTGTTGGAATTATTATACAAAAGTGAATTAATCTATTGCAGCAGAAAACCTGGTAGTAATTCTTGGCTTGGAGGAGTCTTGACTGAACTGGCAAGCTGGGTCATGCCAGCCTTCTTGTGCTTGAGTGTGCCATCAAGTCAGAGCTGTGCCAGGCAAAGAGCATCTCCACAGCCCGTGTTCTCACTGTCTCCTCTCCCAAACAGGCCGACCTGGTGGTTCTGTGCTTTCCCATACTCCCTCCTCATATTCGTGTATGATGAAGTCAGAAAGTTCATTATCAGGCGCAACCCTGGCGGTAAGAATGTGCTGCTCATCACTGTGTTTCCTTCCCCACCTCTTTATGCTGCTGAGTTCTCCAGAAACCCCAGCAAAGCTTAGGAACCCCTAAGCACTATTTGGGGCTGTATTTTGCTGTGTTTTCCCCTTCCTCAACATTAATTGTGCAGTTAGTTTCAAATTATGGGCTTCTTGCTGTCCCTATATTCTTTCCCATTATATAAAAGTACAGATGCACTAAAGTAGATGGGAAAGACTGAATAATGCTTGGATAGTTCTAGAAAGCTGGAAGAGATCATGAGAGCTGGAGAACATCACTTTGGCAAGAATTTTCCATTGTGGCAGGTCTCTTATTAGCTCAGGTTCTACAGTGCAAGTTTTTAAAAACTGAAAAGGAGCTCTCATGAGCCTCATATTTGGTTTGCCTTGAGACTAACTCTGCTTTCTCCCTCCTTTTTTTTCAGGCTGGGTGGAAAAAGAGACCTACTACTAAAAAGTACCTGTAAAACATTCCACGCACAGCCCATGCCACCTCTCCACCATCTCCCCTGTGTGCATACTTCATCTTCGCAAGAGCAGAACTGTCTGAGCAGGATTGAGCTGAAAACTAAAGGAAACATGAAGAAATGTGGACTGGAGGAGAAAGCAAGGGGGAGGTTGGGGTGGGGGGAATGTCCGACCATCAGTCCAGGGGGATGAGAGTTTGAGTAGTTTTATGTGCCTTTATGTTTTTGTAAAAGGAAACCGAAGATTTTATATGTGGATTTTTACAAATAAAGATGGATTATAAGAGGATGCCCCCACATGGTCTTAGGTGGATGTTTTTCTCAAGGCAAAAACTGGTTCAGGGCAGCCTCCCTACCCTGGCTTAGGGTGTGGTAGTGAGTGCAAGGGTTAGTCCCTGGCTTCCTGTTTTTGTAATAGGGAAGCAGAGCTGCTTGACCCACAGACAACAGCATGTGTAAAAGTCCCAGTGCACCTTACTGTAGCTCAGTGCTTAATGTGACAAACTGTTTGCCAGCACGTGCATCTCACAGCCTAAAGCTCAGGAAGCTTCCTGGCCTCTGTGCATCTTGGCTTCTTTAAGCAAATGGAGCATTGAGTGGAGAGAAGAGCTGGCCTGCCTTAAGGGGCTCTTTGCTGGGTTCTGAGTGAGAACAGGCTTCCATTGACTGGCACTTGGCTAAGCAGCCTTGTTCTCAAAATCAACACTGATTTTCCTGCTTGCTTAGCCAAGCAAGGGATAGTGTTTCCTGGTGTCCTCTGTGCATGGCACTTGCCCCGTCCTGATCCTGACTCGTGCCTCCTGTGGAATGAGGGCAGGGGCTGATCATGGATTCTGCATCCTCCACTTTTGAGGAAGGCGTTGCTGTTGTCTGGGGTCTGAGCTGTCTCTGTGAGCTGAAGTGAGTCATGCTGCTTCCCTCTGAGTATCTAACCTTTTTCTGTATGCTTTGATTTACTGTTAATGCCTGTATGGCTCTCTTTTGTGAGAACTCTGTGAGAGAGCTGGCCTTTTGCATGTGGGCAGTCACCATGAAGACCTAACTATTCATTGCTCCTAGTGTTGTTCTGCTAAAGCAAGCTGGAGATGCTTCAAGCCCTGTTCCTGAACTACTGGCCTGTGCCCCTCTCAGATATGTGTCTATCTCTGCAAAGGATTGCTGAACCACAGCACTGAAAGGCTCTGCAATTAAAACTCCATGTTGGCATCCCTCTTTCCTCATAACTTTTTGGTTTTTTAAGGTGGTGTTTTAAAGCTGGGTCGCTTACCTCATGTACTGAACAACATAAACTCAGAAAGCACTAGGGAGGGAAAAAATGAGAAGTTGAGGGTGGCAACTGTTTCACTTTGTCTTGGCCACTCTACTGTGGAAACCCCAGTTGGAGATAATTAAAAATAATAATAAAGTCTTCCAATTGTTGGAGTCTGCCCATGCTAACAGTTGAATTGATGCAACTGGGCGTGAGGTGATCCCAGCTGGGAAGGGGAGATGATGAGTTGCACTAAGGGAGGAAGAAAAAAAGGTGGGATGTGTGTTACTGGATCTGATAATGACAGAAGTGATGCAGAGATGACACAGTCCCAGGCATGACACTTCCTTGACTTGGGCATTACACTTCCTTAAACATTTTGGTCAGTGCCTCAGACCCACTGCATTGAAGTTGCAAAATCAGGGTTGGTTGTCAGATGCTGGCAAAAAAAAAAAAGGGAAAAAAAAGGTCCTGTTACTATCCCTGACATTTCAGCTTTAAACAGCCTTAGCACTGAGCTTCTCACTAAGTCCCAAACGGTGTAGGTGAGGACCCCTGAAGGTCCAGCTGCTGCTCAGAATATTGAAGCCAGAGATGACCCCCTCCCCCGTGGCTCCCAGGGCTCCTTGTTGGGCTGTCCTTGTGCTTCACTGTAGTTGAGACTCCTTTCCAACCACATCTTGCAGGAAATGCTTTTTTGGCTACAGTTGCTGCTCAGGAGTTCCACCTCACCTGCACATTTCACACCAGTCCAGGAGCATTTCTTGCACTTCATGCTGTGACTCACCAGTTTAGTTGCCATCTTCTCAAAGAAGACTACCTCTGAAGCCAAGTCTGGACAAGCAGTGACTCATGTCAAAGGAAAGCTTCACCCCACTGTGCTCTGACATCCTTGCCTGGGTAAGGGGCTGAGGGAGCTGTGATTGGGGTGGATTGGGCTCCAATGCTTGGGGAAGGGAAGCAGGTAACCAGGACCAGGGTGGTAGAGAAGGCAATGGAAGATGTTCTATATTGGCTCTAGGTGCTGGTCAATATTCACAAGCTAAGTTATGAGCAGTAATTAGAGACAGCATTTACAGCAGCTTCCCTGTAGCACAGTGAGCTCTCATCACATGGCTGAGCTCACCCTGACTTTTTTCCCACCCTCAAAGGGCAGGATGTGCTTATGATGGCAACACCATCTCCTTTAGCCTGAAGTGACATGGAAGACTTTCCATGAGATGCCCATGACTCACCACCCAGCAAAGGAACCTGAAATAGCATCAGTGCCTGAGTGGATGGACACCAGATGTCTGTGCCAAATCATGCATATCCTTTGCTGGAGATGGGGGCCTGGGGCAGAAGGATGAGGGCAGGGCATGGGACCAGCTGGGAATAGTACCCCCCAGGATGTGGGAGCCTCAGCAGACCTCAGCAGAGCAGTTACCTCATTCAGTGCTGGGCTCTTGCAGAGGAGATTTTTCCCTAGTAATCCTTTGTTTTCATAAGATCTGACAATTAGCAAGAAGAAAGGCACTAGTCCCTCCTGGGGACCTGCTCCCCAGCACCATTCCTCAAGGGATAAAGCACTTTTCTACCAGACTTGACAGCAGGCAGCTCTGAGCTCCTCCACAGTGCTCGTTTGCCCCTGACTCCATGGCCTTGAAAACAGGAGGAAAGCAAAACTTCCCCCTCCAACCTATTAGGCCTCTGAATCAGCTGATTAGCCAAAGTAGAAAGCAGATTAACCCCAATTAGGTGAAAATGTATAAAACAATTATATTTAGTAAAGCTCTGTGGATAGGCTTCCCAGGAGTCTGGCTTTGAACATGCATCCCAGGGACCTTCCATAGCTTACACTTGCAGCTTCTTACTCCATCACCTCCTAAATTGTACCAATGCTTAGAGCACCTTCTGTGCTCTCCCACACCTCACTGCTGCAGGCTTGCTCACATCCTGCCTGCACTTGCTTCAGATGTTGCTTTGTTCCTCTACCTCTCCTCTCCTCCAGTCTCTGCAGCCCTTCTTCTCTTTCCCCATCACTCCATGTGCCATCCCAAGGGCCTCTGGACTCCTGGGCTTTGCTGATGAAAAGTATGGCAGAAGGTCTGTGTCTGTGGAAAGCTTTTACTCCCTTTATGGAATGATAGAAATCCCTCTCATCACACTCATCTTTGCTCCCATTATATCATCTATCTCCCTGCTTCTTTCATCTGGCTTTCCAAGCACAGTAACTTCTTCACTTGCGTGAACCTTTAAGCTCTCCGACTCTTCAGAAGGCTGGAAAGAAAATATGGCTGATTTGCCCAGCTCTGATAACAGTAGCTGTACAATCTTTCATTTATGTGCTTCCTTTCACTTTAGGAGGCCCCACACTTTCCTGCGTGTTACACAAAACTTTCCCTCTGCCTCTGGGAGGCTTATGCTGCTGTCCGGCAAAGAGCCAGCTCAAACAGTCCAGCGGGGAGATCTGATCAGGAAGGAGATACTGAAAACCCTCCTGTGAAATGCCACCAGAACTTTCCAACTATAGCTGGAAAACAGCTGTGCTTCCTAAGCATGCCTGGAAGGTTGGTGTCACCTCCCAGAGGTTTGCCTAGCCAGCACTCCCATGTCCTATGTGCTCACTGAACTGGATCCCTAATGTGCTGAAATAAGCCAGAAATTCAGGGATGGTTAGAAAATCGTCAGCCATGAGGAACGGGAAACCTCTCCACAGGCACAGCAGCTCAGCTTTTCCCTTTACTGTGGCAGAAGACACTGAACAGCCAGCAGAAGAAAACCCCACAGCTGTTAAAGGGTAAAAAAAAGGGATTCTTGACAGCGTGTCACATTCATGGACTGGGACCCACAGCTGACAGGAATCAGGGCTAAAAATAGACATCAGTGCTAATGGGTTCAGAGCAGCCTTTGGCAAACGAGTCCCAAGGTGAATTATGAAATATAACACGCGTTCTGTCCCTAACAAGTGTGGTTTCTATTGAGGCTTATTTACTTTGGTCTTCATACCTGCTGGACATAGGATACGAGGGTCAAGTTTCACAACTAAATGGAGCCCAGGCCTGATGGGGAGACAGCCAAGAAGTCAACAGGAGCACTGTTGTGGAGGATGCAGCTCCACACAACTCAGCAACAGCACTGGCCAAAGGAGTTCTGGTGGTGGCCCTTGCCCAGATGAACTGACCCAGCTCAGTTGTGACTCCCCTTGGTGACCTGGCTTTCACACAACCTCCTGATACCCTTCATTCATACAACACTTGCCTATCTATCCACACATATCTTTGGTGACAGGTATTCTGTGGTGACAATCTGATAGTTTTCATCCAGTTGATGCCCTCCTGCATTACCAACCCCTATAAATCTGGTCTGGCAGAGGCACAGTGACAGGGCTCCTTTCTGTTGAATAAGCATTGTGTGGTGCTCTTGACAGCTTCGTCCCATGTGTGGGAGAATGAGCAACACCTGACCCAGAGAAAAAACAGAGCAGCACAGGCATGAAGCTTGGCTGTGCAAGAACTATTGTCTCAAAAGTTCAAGAAGTATTTTGAACCAACAAGTTTATACTTATCTGCCCTGTGCATGGCATGGCTGGGGTGTGTTTGATCTGATGGCAGGAGGTTTACCACATTGTCAAGCTACAACCTGAAACGGCTGAGAATAGTCTTCCCACAGCTCCGTGCTGCCCCAGCAGACAAAGCTGGGCTCATGGGCAGAGGAGAAGGGAAAGGGAGTGCTCAGCAGACAGCTGGGCTTTTTATTTCCAGTTAGGGTATTTTCTGCTGTTTTTTAAAGTTGTATCTACAGCTAATCATGCAGGGATGTTTTTCTGTCCCTTTTTAATGTTTTTTCCCTTTTACAGAATACTTTCTAAAAAAGCAAGTCTGTACAACAGCCAGTCTGAAACATGTTTGTCCCCAGTCTATCCTTATCACACGTGCTTGTCTGCATGCTCTTACTTCTCTCCTCTTCCAGTTTTTTTCTTTTTTTAGGAGGCAATTAATCCCCAGAGAGATTAAAATAGAAATGAAGGGAGTTTTTCCTTGGAGCGAACATTTCCGAGTGACCTTCCTTCTCCTCCACAGTGAAAATTGACCATCTTGGACAAATCACTCCCCAAGCAACAGATACCACTTGAAGGCTTCCGGCAAAGCTTTCTAATTACCACAGACCAGGGGTCAGGAACAGCTCAGCTGCACTGCTGGCAGCTGGAGCAAGCTACTGGGAACAGTATGATCACCTGGAAATAATGAAGGTATGATAGGAAAGAAAACTTAATACTGAGATGACCACCCTCAGGATCTCCTGGGAAAGGTCTATTTTGGTCACAGACAGAGCAGTCAGGGCAGAGTCCTCACTACCTCCTTTGGAAGCACTCAGCTAGCTACAGTTTGTCCGAGCCTTCCTCTTTTTCATTCTGGATTTCAGTGTGTTTTTTGTAATCAGTTGCCTGAACTCATCCACATCTTTAAACCCCCACGCATCATTACTAGAATCAAGGAACTTGCACTAGTGTCAGCAGGGTCATGCTATGTGTGAGATCCCCAAATTACAACCAAATTTGGAAGAAGCACCCAGAACCTCTTCCTGCCCTCGGTGCCTTATCCATGAGTTACCCCCCACATGAAGCTCTCCACCCTGTGCTGCATGCACGTGGTTGCTGGATTCTCAGCCGACATCCATGAACCCCCCTCCGCAGAACACACACATGTGGTGTGTGACAACCATGTCGGGAGTTTTCGTGTTGTCCGGAAGGACTGTCCTGTATTCACACATATCAGTGGAATATTAACACCTGAACACTCAGGCAAGATCTAGCTGTTTAAATACAAGCTCACAGATGTCTTACAGCTACAGCTGTATAAATACAGCTACATAAATACTCTTTTGCCTGACCACCTTTCAGGCTTGAATAGGCTTGTCCTGCTGTCTAGGGAGAGTTCAGAAATGCTATTGCTCCCAGGGTGTCACTGGGGCTTGAACCCCAACAGCTCAGCATCCCAGGTGTGCCCTAAGGGACATCAGGGAGCTGGCTCTGGATACCCTCCAGCAGCAGTCTGGGAAGGGTGCAGCAGTCCTCAGGGACAGGGATTGCATTGTATGTCCAACAACACAGGGAGAGACATGTATTCTACCCAGGGTTTCACAAAAATTAACTGAATTGCAGATCTGAGCAGCAGTTTAGGACATGCCTTGTTGGGCCATAAGTATGTGATGGTTCACAAGGGATGGGGGAAGCAAAGCCTCCCAAGCCAGTCTTGAGAAAGACACCCTGCTACAGTCAAGCTTGAAAAAGGAAGGAGTAAATAAAAGCCTTTTCTTTCACAGCTTCATGCCTATCAAGTCTTGATCAGCAAAAGGGAGGTCAGTCGCTCGTTGAATTTCAGGCTAACATTAGTGGTTCCACCCTAACAAGGCCTGTCCCACCTTACTGAGGAACAAAAGTGTCTTCAGATGCCATTTGTGTGTCACTGTTAGAAACTAACAGCTCTTCACACATCTGTGGGATGAGCTTCTGCACCCACTGAGTGCGCTGGTGACACAGCTCTCCAGTCCCACAGTGGTGAGAGGTAGCATTAATGGAAGGAGATGTGGCACGGGCAGGAGAAGAAAAGCACTTGAGCTCCTGTACTGTGTGTCCCACCTCAATCCATCGGTTCTCCTTGAAGCTGTTCCTCCTCCTGGTGACTGTTCCTCACATCTCCTGTGTACCCTGGACAGTCATGCTGTAGGCTGAGGCTGTTCAGCAACTCACAGCTCGTATCCCCTTTCTTGCCAAAATAAGTGAGGAAGGGGATTTTTGCTTTGCTTCACTGTGAAGCACTGGGGAGCAGATAGATTTTGCCATAAATGGCAACCTTTTTCTGCTCTGGGGGGAAAGCTTGGCACAGGAGTACAGAGCTAGCCAAATTAGAGGTATTCCTCTGTACTCACATCATTCCCAGCTCCCCAGACCTCCCATCACCATCCAAGGCCATGCATTAGGAACACAGGTCAGGAGGTGAGAGGCAGGAGGGGAAGGGGTTCTTAGAAGAAGATCACATCTCAAAACATCATATTTGCATTCATAGGAGGCAGTAAAGAAGCTAGGCAAGCAGGGCAATTAGAGATAAGGGTGAGCAACACAGTGTTCCCAGACCAATGTCCTGCCTGCTGGTAAAAGTGGGGGTGCAGTGTGATGCATTCTTGACATTTTGTTCTCCCAGCTGATGCCAGCTAAGTTCTTATCAGATATCTCTACGGCCAATGATTTTTCATAGGGGATAATACAACTGAGCTGCACAGAAAATAATCATAAACTTCTGTCCAGGCAGCTGAGCAGAATGTTCCCTTCCTGGCCTTCAAATATTTGTGACTTTATCTTTTCCACTCTTCCTCACTTAATCTCTTTCCTGCCCTGCACATTCAAGGCTCTGACCCACCCTGAGTTACATGAAGGTAATGAACTTCAGACGAGATCTTTCCTCCACTCCTTGGATCCAGTCTGATCTCCTCTTCCGCAAATAACACAGTCTTGTCTTTATCTTGAACACACTCTTTGGTGGTTCCCTGCTGGTCAAACAAACCTTAAATTGCAGGGACAGTACAGCCAGCATGCAGACTTGGAGCTGGGGCAGAAGGGCACAGCCAGAGCAAGGCTGCCATCAGTGACCAGCACGGCAACAGGAGAGGCCATATTTTCCTCCTGACTCCCCAACTCTCCACAGCAAAAGAATGCCTCCATCCACCCTCTCTAGTGAGGAAAGCTATCTCCATGCTCAAGGATGCTCCCAGCTTGATAGTTTCCATGAGAAAAAAATTCCACAGTCTTGGCAGTGCTGGACGAGGTGGAGGTGCATCCGCTGCCTACCACTAGCATTTCAGACTCAGCGTGGAGATCATCTTGCAACCAGCAGAGCTGCCTCTGACAGGAATCTGACCTTGAGCACGCTGGCCTGAGCTCCCAGCAGAAGTGGCACCTGAAGTTCCCTCTCGGGCGGATTCTGGCTGAGGCTCAAGGATGCTTTTGCTGCTATTCTTCCTTTATGCTGAACTTTGTGAAGCTGGGCTTGGTGTCACTGCACTGTGCAAGAGACACCCTCCTTGTTCTGCTCTGTGTCCAACTCTCTGCTAAAGCAATATTTGGGGAGCTCAGTTATGTGTGCCAAAGCCAGGGGAGCTGAGGATGCAATCCAGCTTCTTCCCTTTAGATTCTGCACTCCAGGGTAAGGAAGTTTTCCAGTAAGCACTCACACCCTGGTGATAATGGTGACAAAAGGACACTCCTGCCCAGGTTAACACGTGATGGTACTGTTAATTCAAGCACTCTGCCCTCCACATGTGCATACCACAGCTCAAGACTCTTTCAGAACTCTCTGGGATGAGTTCTACATATTAGGCAACAAGAAGCATGTTAATTTTGGCCAGGAAGTGCTGGCTTCAGCTTACCCTGGGCTGCTCTGCCCTTGGCTATGTGCCCCAGGGGCTCCCCTTTTGCAGTGCCCTCACTGCCAAGGCACAGAGCACACCCCACTGAGGCTATCAGTGATTCTGGAGCTGTTCAGAGCCTCAGGCTCTTTGAAAGAGATTTCTGTGTGCCACATATACATGCATACATAAGCAAACATACACATTTATACAGACATATGAATATCTCTGCAATCAGTGCCTGTATTTACACACATGACTTTATAGTTGCCCTGCACTAGAAAGCTTCTTGACACTGTGATAGCAGGGTTTCTGGGAGATGAGTTGTGTAGCAAGTTTCTGAGCCACTTTAAGCCCTTTCTGGGGTCTTTTTCAGAATAAGCAGGATAATTTCCCATTTTGTCCATTCCTCCATTTTACTGGCAATGATAGGCATCAGCAACCATCAAACTGAATCTCTTCTATGCTGTGTGCTCTACCACAGCCCCGCTGATCTGGAGCCAGTCTCATGCACTATCATATTATGGCATCAGCTGTATCCAGCCACGTTCAGATTTTTGTGGCTTGCATGTTTTGTGCAGGGCCCACAGGTCTGTGTGCAGTTATCCTTTGTCCACACACTCTGCTCTGCAGGTCCTAGCTCCCCTTCTTGCAGTGCTGTGGATTCCCAGCTCTGCAAACAGTTTCAGGACACTATTCACCCAGGCATATCCATGTTTTTGGGGGGATGCACTGTGTTGCTTGGCACAGCCAGGGTTAGTTCTGGCTCTCCAGCAGTCCTTGTTTTCAGTTCCAGCCATGGGCTGGTCTCTTCTAAGGGAGCTGGCTATGCTCCTCTTTTCCCTTCTCCTCCCCTAAAACTACCAAACCTAACAAGCACATCAGAGCCAGCCAGTGTAAGAAATAGGACTATTTCTTGAGATCTTTTTACTTGCTCACATTTCATGCAGGCATTGACTGAAGCAGTCTTTGACCTTCCTCTGCTGCTTCCCATAGCCCCCAGAGCTCCTCTGGAGCTTTAAGACCTCCAGCCTTCTGCTCTGACGTTTTATTGGTATGTCTGGCACTGTGTGACCATCAGAGATTACTCAGTTATTAAATTGCAGGACAGAGGCCTGACTGTGGTCAATAAGGAGGCAACTTTGTGTTTATTACATGCAAACTCTGCCCATTCTCTGTCCCAAGAAATCCTTCCCAGCACCTCTGATGGGAACTTTTCCAAACAAAAGCCTATAAGCACAGGAGTGCCAATTCCCAGCTCCTTGCAATAGCAGGACTATATCTGCCAGATGAAATCCTGGGCAGCCAAGTCACATTCGCACAATTCTTCCCTACCTGACCAGAACAAAGATTTTTTTTTTTCCTGGCTTCAGTCTGGACACTGGTTTACCCTTGAATTCACGAACAAGAGAGATCCTTGAGAGGTTTCCCAGCTCAAGCTGTACACATCTCAGCTCATCTCTCTATCTATGGTCAATCTCTAGAACTTCAGAGAGTCAGCCAGAACTGCCCTGATTTTACAGGAATATTCACCAACGAGAAGCAGTTAAGCAAATGGCTTGCAGACAAAGACATAATCTAGGCCAACAGCATGCCTTCCTCTGGACCATGCAGACAGTAGGCACATCTGTGATGGAGAGGAAACTTCAGAGAGTCATCTTCACACCTGGATAGTAGCTCAAGAGAAAAGGGAAGCTGTAGCTCAGCACCTGCTTCTGTGCACCAAGTGTGCACTGCTACAGGTGCCACAAGGACACTGGCAGTCACAGGACCCTGTGATCTGTCCCTTCCCCCTCACTCCACCAGCTGCCTGGGGCCCTGCGAGTGGGAGCCACAGGATCAGGACTGCGTTTTTCAGCAGACAGGGGCAGGGCCCTTTTGCCCAGCATGGATGGGTGTCAAGGGCAAGGACAGCTCACCTCAGCTGGCTCCTGCACATGTAGCTCCTGGCTGGCTCTTGTTCCAGGGGTTATCTAATGGCAACACAAGGTCACCAGCCAGCAACCAAGCGTCACTCCAAAGCCTGGCTTCCTTGCTTGTGCTTCCTGCCAAGACCAGCCCCCAGCACGGCGTGGGTGTGGCCTCTCTCCCAACCACAGAGGAAACATGCTGGAAGACCCTGATCCAGTGTCTACCCAAGGTCCTGGCAGCCTGAAGGAGCGAGGTGCACTGTCCCACCCATTTGGGTGGATATGACACAGCTGATGCACTCCAGTGGTGGTTTCAGTGGTTAACATTGTTTATTTCTCTGAGAGCTGTGTTGGAAAAACATTTGATCTCAGCAAGACAAATACTCAGCTGTTTCCTCCAAAATAGGAGCTAAATAGAAGGGAGAGGAGTGAAAGTGTGTGTGTGCATTTGTGGTGCTTATGCTACAGAGAAAAAGGGTGAGGAAATGAGGCTTAGTGCAAAATACAGGAAGTGGAAGAAAAACAGCACAAAGCAAACGTTGCATCCATTGAACGGGACTTGAATTGGTATCTTGGCTGCTGTTTGACTAACTTACCGTATCACTAAATCCCATTCTCCTCATAGGGAGAGAAGCCCTGCAACTGTGCATTGTCAGTGTGACGGAAGAAACAGCGGCAGCTGATGCTGGCTGGGTCAGTATTACCCTCGGGCTCACAGACCAGCCTTTGTTCCCGGCGCAGTGACAAAGGGCTCCCTTCTTTCCTTCACCTCCCGCAAGTTGTTCATAGGCGTGTTGGAACAGGGCATGTTTTAAGACTATATCAGCTATGGCTGACATGCCCTTGGCCAGCTCCCATCAGGACCTTGGCCACCCCTGCCCCGTGGGAGGTGTCCCTCTCGTGCACCAGAGCCCTCCACGGAGGGTGCAGTCAAAGGCTCATTTCCTTATCACTTGGTGGAGCTGTGTGCTCCCAAGAGTCTGTTGGTACTAAACATGACCACAAGCATGAGCCAGCAGGTCCACAGGATACCAGGAGTACACACAATGCTCCTATCACTTCCTTGCTCACCTCTCTGGTTACCCTCAGCTCTCCTAGACTTGACCCTTGGGCACTCTGCTCCCCCATCTTTCTTGGCAGATGAGCACTGGGGAAAGGGAGCTGGTGTTGGTGAGTCTTTGCTGCTGTTCATCAGGGTGACCTCCTTCTCCCTCCACATGGAAGAAGAGACTTGAGAAGGTTTGGCCAGTGCCTGAAAAGGGACAAGTTCTGGCTATTGGTGTAACCCCAGACTGTGGTGCATCGTTTTTCTAGAAGAGATAGCCTCTCAGCCAGTGATTTTTGGCAAGTGGCTGTGCCCAACATCTGGCAGAAGGGAAGGATACAAGGCATTGTGCTGAGCGGCAGAGCTCTCCCAGACAAGGAACTCAGCTGGAAGCACACTTCCCACATTCAACCACCCTCTGACTGGTGGGCTCTCTGCCACCTCACTTCCAGGGTGTGAAGGTCTCCCCTCCCATCATGTCTCTGTTGCAAAGGGAGAGCATGCACAGTGGTGCAGTATCTGAAGACCTGAGATGTGATATTGCACTTGTAAGACCATTTGATGTGATCCCAGCATTCCGCATCTGTGCACTCCAAACAGTTCTAGTCTGGGCTATTAGAACAGCAGGATTATTATTATTATTATTATTATTATTATTATTAGTCACATTTCTAGTGCTCTTTAACTTGTCAGCATAAGGACTTCGCCCTTGTTACCTTTCTCAGGTCCTTGGTACAGAAGGTTGAAAGTGCACAGAGACTTACAGAGATCATGGTTTGGATCATGGAGTGCTGATTTTTGACAGTAGGAATGTGCCAAGTGACTCCACATATATGTAGTGTAAGTTCAGGAAAAAAATGAAAAGGGAAGATAAAAGATGTTTAGGGATGCAAGACATCCTTCTTAACCCATATGTGTTTATTTCCCTTACCCCCTGTAATACTGTCTGGAGTAGCTGTGGTAACATCCCCACCTGTGTCAGGGACTACTCAGTGGTGAAAGCTGTGCCAAATATGCATATTTTTGGGAAAGTCAGCACAGAAGCTTCTTCTGTATGCTAACAGGAGCCACCTATGCATTCAAATCCCAGGAGCAATAAGACCAGGGACTGTACCTCACAGCTCATGTGAATCTGGGCAAAAAACCATGACCTTGAATCCGTGATGTTTAAAGAGGAGGTGGGGCTTGACCTGCAGCAGGAATAACGAGTTGCCTACAGCTTGGCTTAGTTAACATTTCCCACAACAGAGCAGAGGGAAGGCCTTGAGCTTGTTTGAGATTGTTTGAGGGAGAGAGAGATCTTGTCTCCAGAGCTGTTTTTTATGGCATACGTATGAAAACAGTTTACATGTGGCTAGAAGGAAATCTCTTTGTTATTGTGGTTCAAATGACCTCCTAGTATCTAGCCTCTATTTTAAGCAGGCGATGTGTATTTGTTCTCATGCCAGTACTCTTCAGCCTTTTAGCTGAAATAGCAGCTCCCTTTCATTGGGATTTACCCATCTGATGTATTAATAGGCAGAAATCATATGCCCTCCTAACATTCCTTTTGCTAGGCTAAAAAAAGCAAAGACCGTCTAGACTTCTACCATCACCTCTCTTTTTGTCCAGAACACTCTAGTGCCATTCTTTCCACTTGTCAGAATTTTCTCTCTCCTTTTCCAACTCTTTTGGAAGGTATTTTTCGCTTTCTCTGTATCAGCGATGCTTCTTTGTTTTGTCTCTTCAGCTAATATTTACATTTTTTCTCCAAGGACATCAGTGAAGATATGAAATTGGCTCATGCCAAAACCAGTCCCTAAGGAATTTCATTAGCCCACACCTTTATGTTTCAGGATCTCTTCGTTACACAATTTGTTACCCTCTTTTGAGTTTAAGTGTGTATCCCTGCACTCCCCTGCTTTCACAACTTTCCAACCATCCTCTGTGAAACCCAGATATCTTTCATATACCACATAACCAGTGCTTTAAAAATTATTTACTCTCCTGTCCAAATATAAAAATAATAACAAATACTCTACCTTTTATACAGTTCCATATCTTTATTATCCCTATTTTGTTCTAGGGTAAAAAAGAAAAGCTGTTCTAAGCTCTTGGGTCTGTCAGTAACTATCTCCCTTTTTTGTTCCTTAATTAAATTTAGGTAAAATTGTTGATACTAGGCAACTGTCTGGTCCCCATCCAACCTCCATCTGCACAGGCTGATTGTATATCAGTGGTATTGGATTTACCACTTGATCTGTCTCTAGGAACCTTCTGATCAGAACAAACCTTGCAAATTTTGCCTTGACCTCTGATGAGATTCTTTGTGTGTCCAGAAACTTTTAACCATCAACTTGTAATCCCCTTCTTCTGCACCATCTTTCCAGCAAAATGAAGCAAAACTTCTGGTTCCTGAAGTATGCCTTGATCTTATCTGCACTGCACAGAGGTCTGATGCCTTGCCTGTTCGTTTTACCTCTACAAAGAACTTAATTCAGCAACTCTGCCAGCTGTATCTCACCTGGATTTCTGTTGACTGACGTGTCTTTTTCTATAAACTTTGTGACCTCTGCAACGTAGATTTCTTTGCTGACCACTCCCATTTTTCACTGAGGAATTTTTTTCCCCAGTCAGCCACATTTTCTATACAATCTCCTCCTGCTCTTTGTTTGAGAAAGTAACTTAGTTATTGCCATAGTGAGCCTGAATGCCTTACACATGCAAATACTTAAGAATTTTAAATCAAATTGCTTCATCACTTCAGTCTTATAACTTCTCTGACCATTAATGTTTGGAGGCTGAAAAATCTTAGCTGTGGCCCCACGATATTTACTCTTCCATTTAATTGAAACCGAATCAGCCTGTGCACAGTCAAGGTTAAAAGTTATCTTCTGCCACATTGTTCTGCAATGTCTCACTGGCTGTCA
Organism: Vidua chalybeata; assembly: GCF_026979565.1. Classification (NCBI taxonomy): domain Eukaryota; kingdom Metazoa; phylum Chordata; class Aves; order Passeriformes; family Viduidae; genus Vidua; species Vidua chalybeata. The sequence continues at coordinate 70,388,861 of NC_071531.1, forward strand.
AGACCAGGTCAAACACAACAGCAGCTGTGGTTTGTTTGCTGCCTCTTTAGTGTAGGAACGTTGTCCTAGAAATCCAAGGCCTAGCCTATGTTAGTAGCAATTTTTTCTCCATGTATGAAGTTAAAACTTGTAGTAATGGCAATCCCTGGTTCTGCATATCATTCTAAAAACATAAGGGACCATCATCAATATTCAGACACAGCCTTGGGTAACAGCAGCAAAACTACAGCTGTCTTTCCTCAAGGTGATTTGAACCCAAGCAAAATCTGTTTTATCACCTCTGCTCCTGCTTTTGCCTTCACACTCAACAATATCATGCACAGGCAATACTACCACACACTCCACTGGTCTTTGCTCCTCTAAGCAGCACAAATCTTTCAGTGTCAGAGGTCCAGCCATGCCAGTTGTCTATCCAGCCCCTGAAAGTCCTGGCATACACAGTCTGCATATTGCTCATGAGGTCCTTGACTTAGCATTCAGGTACTTCCACTTCCTAGTTTCCCATATACATTGGTTATATAATCTTGGATAGAGTATTGGTTTCCTGCTCAAATTAGTATTACACTGATGCTCTCATAAGTTCCTTTAGTCATCATTGTATCTTAATATTTATGCTCTTCCTTCAACTGAACATGAAAAGCCAGGATGGAAACCACACAAGTCCTACCTAAAAAAGCCCAGACAAATTCCCAATCCCTCCTCCTTATGTCTTAGTTTAAAGCCTGTCTCGGGTGTCTCGTCCCCGGCAGGCTGTGTTCTTCCACATGCACACTCGAGCTGCTAAGGAGGGTCCTCTTTCTCTGGATGACTTCAAAGAGAAAACACACTGCTGGCAGGAGTTCCCAAAGAATCTGTAATATCTGGTCCATGGATTTGCACTTCTTCTCTTAGGACATGGTTTACTGAGGTATGTAAAATGCCTTGAGCAGTATCTGCAGTCATCCTTCTTCCATTTCAGTGGGAATCTAGCTCCCTCATTTATCTCAACATGAAAGGAATCACTGGATTATTCTTTTTCCTGACAAGCACCTTTTCAATTCCAGATCCCCTTTGTTACAGGATTTGTCCTAAAGTGTTCCCCCTTACATACACCTATTTTCCCTGGTGCTCCTGCTGGTCTCTATAGCTTCATTTTGTCTTTTCCCCTTGCCCTTTGCAGTGCTTCCTGCAGCCTCTTCTTCTTTCCAGGTTTATGGTCTCATGCTTCCCTGGCATCTGACCTCAAGCCATCCCTATCTCTTCTTTTCATTTTCTTCTAGGTTCAGTTTTCTCTCCTTCTTGTTGCTATTCCACAAGCTTTTTCTTGAACTCCAAGTGAAGAAGCTGCAGGGAAGAACTTGCATGTGCCTGATAAACTCTGCTCTGTTTGCTCAGAAGGTATGGTAGAGGTTACCTGAGTGCATCCATGTCTCCACTGAAAACCTGAAATTCTGAAGAGATCTCAGATTTTCAGCAGCACAGAAGTTGTAATCCTAATTTAGATTTACCCAGAACCCAGTTCTGAAGTGGCCTGCTGATTTAAAGTAGAAAAGCAGGCTGTAGCAGCACAAGGCCAGAACATACAACAGCCTTTGCTTCAAGGCAGCACTTACAAATTTGAATGGAGAATCTCATTTCCCCAGGAGGCGGGCAGCTACTACTACTTGCATCGTACATCATGGTGACAGAGGTTAAATAACCTGCATGTTGTTGTTGACCGAAGCCAGCTCCAGACACCTGTTTCCTGCCCCTTGGCACCAGGTGAGAGCTGCCAGGAAGGTGGGGAGCGCAGTCAGTGTGCCTCCTTTGTAGATATCTCAGCCTAACTGTGCTGCCTTAGACAACACAGGTGAAGGTGGAAATGATGGACATGTCTTCAGCACTGTCATACAAGTGTTTGAGCCTCCCATCTGAACCACGGTCCTGCCCTACAGCACTGTTTGGCACAGCACCATTGGGCAGCATTCCTTAGGTGGAAAATGTGTATTTCCTAAACGAACTTTCCACCCCAGATAGATAGGGTTTTTTTGTCTAAGGTGAGTGACATGATGCTCCCTATTGCTGGGCTGAGGAGCAAATTGTCACAGCACAGCAAAGGACATTGTTGTCATGGGCCCATCTCCCCTTGCCTCCCCTCGGCCTTGCTCAAGGTCATGCTGCATGGCAGCAACAGGAATAGAGCTTGTGAATTCTAACTCCTTATCCCACTTGACCCAGTGCCAGGCTCAGCTGGGAAAAAGCAATATCCGTCCAAGCGCAGCGGCGGTGCCTGGGTGTTGTTGTGCAGCTCAGGAACAGGTTAACACTCGTGCTGAAACCCCCGTTGTGCACACAATAGGCAGTGAGAGGTGCCAGCTCTGGAAGCTGGAGACCTGGGGACATGCTGTGCTGGAAGCGCTGGGGCCCCATCCAGCTGCACCAGCACTCCCTCGCCCGTGGGACTGCGAGTTCCTCCCTGGGAAAGCAGCAACGCCCAGCTGACTGCACTCCAGCCCTGGCAGGAAAATGCTGATTTTTATGACAGTGCCCAGCTGGGGTGATTAAGGCTGTTCAGCAATGCATGGTCCCACGGGTGAGTGGTGTGCACACTTTGGAGCACACCTGCACTCTGGGATGCTTTTTGTGCTTCTTTTTCACTAAGTTCTGTGCATTAGGGATGCTTTTTCCTAGAAAGGCAAAGGAGTAGCAGAGTGTGCTATCCCACTGCCCACCAAGCAGCTTCAGCTCTGCCCCAGAGGCCTCCTGGAGGAGGATGTGGGGTTGTTTACCATCAGTGAGAGCTATCAAATATGTTAGCGTGGACCTTGGAGAGCCTGAGGGATTTGGACACCCAACCACTAGGGATTAAAATGTGCTGCTTTGACTTCAGTGGAAAAGGTCACGCATCACAGGCTACTGCCAGCTAATGAGAAATGAGTCTGGACAATTAATCAATACACAATCTCCTCTGCTAATCATATTGATGGAAGATGAGCTCCATCCCCCAGGAAGGGCAAAGGCCATTGAGCTAAGCCATTTAGCAGCATTTATTTATATCCTTGGTGGTTCAATAATTTGAGTCTTACCCAATAGCATCAGGCCCCTGAGGGCTGGGTAATATTGTCCAGCTGGGAAAAAAAAAAAAAAAAACCACACAACACAACAGAACAGGTATTACTTAGTAGAAAAATAGCATTTTAATGGAAATGGACACTTTTAAGGGAAAATACATTCCTTTTCTCTACATTTCAACCACACACGTATGTACAAAAGAAATTCTGGAATATTCCATGTAAATGGTCATAAAAATATTTTCTAGAGAGAATATCTAAAAGAGTTGTCAAGGTCTCAGGACATATATTACTCTCAGTTGCACCAGAATGCCTTTCTGTAGAAGCCTACCTATTCTATTAAAATAGTCATCCATCCTAAAACCATGCCTTTCTTCTGGCAGGCACAACTCATTTTGTAAGAATGCTGGCCCCATAGGTAAGGTGAGTTCACACTTTTGTAACTGTAACTATAGCCTATGTTGAAACACATACAGGCCGAGGGACAAAGATGATGTCACAGCACAGCTGTTTCTGCGACACAGCTGGTTTCCCGGCTTCCCAATACAAATCCTGCTCTTTCTGAACTGCAGCGAAGCAGGTGGTAAAACTGTCAATTGTAAGTTGCAGCTTGTCCCTGCCTGGTATGTGGTGCTTAGGCTGTCCCTGCAAAAGCTGCCAGAGCCCTTCCGCTGCACTATGTAAACTGTGGAGAAAGGCAGTGGTGCTCCCAAAGAAGCTGTTTACTTACACAGTTGCCTGCTGGTACTTATTTACAGAGTACTACTGACAGCCACCAAATCTGCTTGTATAGCTCTGGAGACAGTTCAAACTCTCTGTTCCCAGGCAAGTGATTAATGGTGTATAGAGAGAAGTTGGGACTGAGGATAAAACTGAGCTTTCAAAACAAGAGCCTCTGATCTCAAACTGAACAAACATTTCCCCTTGACTGTGTCAGCTAGTTTGATTTCCAACAAAAGAGCAGATTGCTTGGGAAACCACAGTCACGCCAATGAATTACTTTCCTACGAGCCGGAGAGAGCTCTCTCAAGCACCCTGTCCGACTCTCTCAAATCAGGTTGAAGGCAGAGCTCCATCTGCAAGCAGCTAGTGCAAATGAAGCTCAGGGGAAGGTGTCACAGCTCAGACCTTTTAAGGAACAAGACAAAAGTCTTCAGAGCTCCACCTTCTTATTAACCCTTACTTATAAATAGCCATAGTGCCAACTTGTGCTCAGAAGATGCACCCAATCCTGCCTGCAGCAGATCCAAACATGAAGGCATCAAGGGAACACTTAACTCACCCTTTGAAAGGACTACAGAAGCCAGAGCAGTATTTTCTCACCGTTTGAAAACATCTCTGAACAGGAAAGAATTAATGGCATTGGCAAAGAGGTGCTCCGTGCATACAGGTCTGTGGCAGCAGCACAGAGAGCGCTGAGATAGCAGGGGCCCAAGGCACAGTGTCTGGATGGCATGGTCAGACAAGGCCAGCCTTCCTCTGTGCCCCATCCACAGAACATATGAAATGTGCTGGGTGATTATTAACAGCTCTGAAAGCCCGTGGGTTTTACCCTACATGTACAGAGCACACATGCAATATAGACTCATATATGTGCACACACACACATACACACACAGAGCATTGTTCACTGTGGAAAGTGCATCCAGCCCAAAGCCATTGCCTTAGGCTCTGCCAATAACTGATGGGATCTTGCTGAAAAGTGCTCTAAGCACAGGTTTAACTCTGTGTGAGCCTCTTCCAGCTGAGCCCACGGAGAACGCTGCTATTGTGAGGGTCAGAGCCTTCCTGCCATGCCAGCACATGCAAAGGCTGACGTTTCATAAGCTGCCTGCCATTGGAAGGACAAAGTCCCGTTGAGTGGGCATTGGCTCTGCCTTCCCTTGCAGATAGTGAGGGATCAGCTGAACTCGAGTTTGGCAGCCTCCCATGGTATGGCAACAAAGCTAGCCAAGCATGTGAGGTAGAGCCATTATCAATGCCCTGTTCCTAACAAAGTGAAGACATTCTCTTTCATCTCAAATGAATATTTGTCCCTGTTCTTTCCAAGTAGAGGAAAAAAGAGCACTGTGCCAGATCCCCTGCTGTGATACATATCTCCTAATCTCTGGCTTGTATGGTTACAGGGAGGCTGCAGGCATGGGAAAACACTTAAACATCCGAATCCAGGATAACATCCTGAAATCAAGGTGTACAGTAGAAACAATAAATAAAGGTTCTTTGGGAAGGAGGGAAGACAAAATTACTTAATTCCATGTGTTTTCCCACCACAATGCCTAAGGAAGCTAAGGTTTACAGAGAGCAAGTGAAGAAGGCAGGTGCAGGCTCTTTTAGGAGAAAGAAAGTGCTCACTGCCCAGATTCCATATCCTGCTGTCTCTTCAGTCACCTTTATCACCAGAGGCAGGAAAGATGAAGTTCTAGGACTTTTCTCAGCACTTTAGTCCTGATTTAGGGCATAGACAAGTCAGCCTACTTCTTTCTGCAGAGAGTAATTCTAATTCTGCATGACCTCTGTGTATTTTCTTTATAACTTGTACCTATCCATGAACTAGATTCACTTGAATTTCTGCTTAAAAATAATCCACCTGTAAACACTGACTTAGAGCTAAGTTGAACCTAAGTGATGTCACAAGTACTGGAGACACCCTGCTCCTGCTCGGATGTTGAATATTTTACACAGAGCTGTTCTGGGAAGCTGCTTGCATGTCTATTGGCCATGATGTAGTGGAGATGCTGAGAGTCCACGTAGCACTGAGCTGCAAGGTCCTAGTTCTAGGCAGGCAAAAGAGGATGCCTGGTTACAGAGGGTGTCTGTTCCTCTGCAAAGGTTAGACCAAGACAAGCAGGGAGGCAGATTAGAGGCACAGCTCAGGAAGTCACTGGGAAGTTCAGAATGACCTGAGGATGATCAGACTACCCTCATATCTTCAACCATGTGAGCTCTCAAGAAATCCCAATGGAGAAAGCACTAGAGAAGATTTTGCTCTGTGTGCTTGCCGCGCCCCGAGTCAGCCAATTGTGGAAATAGAGGACTAACATTAATTTAACACATTTTGCAGTTAGCTCTTGTCCAGAACCAGTTGATGACACACAGCCTCTGAGCTGCTCAGAGAGGCAGAGAGGAAAAAGAGAGGAAAGCTCCTGTATGGCTTATGCCAGCAGTAAACATACATAAGTGGAAAGCAGTGGACTACAGATACCAAGAGACAGGTTTCAAATCAGTCTCAGGTCTTCTGTACCTATGTCTCTCCTGAACCGGAGCTATTTCACACACAGCCAATTCAGAGCACAAGCAAGGAGGTGGGCTTTGCCCCCACTCCCTGTAGAAGGATGTGCCCTTGCTTCAGGAAGGAATGAAAGAGTGCAGTGAGACCGGAGCAGGCCAGACTTTCAGCTTTCAAGTCCACGCTTTCCCCAGTCTTTGCAGATATGGGCCCCTTCATACCATCTCCCTGTGGTGCTGTCTGGAGGATGGGGCAGGGAGTAGAGTGAAGGAGAGCTGGTGATAAAATGGATCACACAGGCCTGGAGTGCCAGGTGCCCTTTACTCACCAGCTTTGCTTTCCCCTAGCAGCCTGCTAAACTTTGATCTTTGCAGGTTACTACAGACCTCTGACATAGCACTTGCACTCCTGAAGCAAAGGCAATGTTTGGCTGGGTGACTCTGGAGGTGTGAGCAGGTGTCTCCTCAAAGGGATACGTCAGGAATGCAGAGATACCCAGCACCACACAGGGGTCGAAGCCCAACATCACAGCCAAGAGGTTGCAGGGCAGGCTGGGCAGCTGTGTGCAGCCCGTGGGGTCACCACGGGAGGTGACCACAGCACAGCATTGCTGTGGTGTGTGATACATGACATGGAGTGGGACAGGCCCTCATCATACGTCTCACATCCAGCTGTGGCTGGGCATCAGCAGGCCTGCAAAACACAGCTAGCCAGCCTTGGAGCATGCACATTTCTTGACTCTTCAATCTATTCCAGGCACTCCTTCTGCATCCAGGGGACAAGGGTCACTGCAGTCCTTTCACAGGGTGCCAGTGAAGCAGTAGGGAAAGAGCCAAGGTAAACTCTTGAAGAAAAGCAAAAGCCACAACAAACACAACTGACTGAGCTCAGTAGGAGCAGGCGTGTGCTCTCTGTTGTCCCTTTAAACAACATTCAGAGAAATAGTGTTATAAGCCAGTGGCAGGAGTCCTGGCTGCCATGGCCAGCCTTGCCAGTCCTTTTGCTTTTTGGCTTTGCTTAGGCCACATGACCTCTGTGTTTCCCTTTCCCTGCTATTGCAGCATGTGGCAAAGCAGAGGGACTCCTTCCAAAACCTTTGCCCTCTTTGAGAGGGCAGCAAAGGACCAACTCGGCTTGGCACTGGTCAGCAAAGACAGGGGCAGCAAAACGCCTGTGTCAAGTACACAGGCTGCCTGCAGAAGTGCTTGGAGCACAGATCCTCAGGAATTAAATCCCCAGGGAAACAGCCACTGTTGCCCATCTATTTACTTCCAGCCACAGAGCTCTGCCTCCACAGGGCCACTATGCTGAGTGGTGAAAGGCAGAGACTTGGGCATCTCTCTCTACATGGTACCTGGACATGATGGACACAAGCCAAATATCTGAGATACACTTGAGACACATGGCCTGACCCACCCTCTGCCAACATCTCAGCTTCTGCCCCTCTGCCAGGGCCCTTCTGCAGCTGGTGGACGCCCATCTGCTGGGGATGGGCCATCCACCCTTTTTACCACAGCACATGCTCTTCATGGGCCTCCCATTCCCATGTCTGCCAGGCTGAGCAGCCACAGAGGAGAGACCTTTTCCCCTCTGTGTAAGAGAAAAAGCTTCAGAAAGGCTTCAGAGCAGAGAAACCAGACTAGCTCTCTTCTGTCCCCTCACAGAGCTGACATGACCGACTATTTCAGCTAAGGGGATCTTTCCTTGGGTGGCTGGCATCTGGGGAACTCACCTGTAAGTCTTCAGTTTTCCTGTATGTCAGTCAAGTGAAACTATTCACAGATGCTTTTTAAGGTACTGGATGTTATCCCTCCAGAGACTGTCTTCTTAATTGTGTTCCTGGTTGACAGCCTGCCAGGGCCTCTGCACCGTGTCCAGGAGTTAATATTTTATCTAGAAGTTCAAGGGAAGCTCAGTGCAAATTGTGCTAGCCTTGAAATGCCAAAGGTAACTTGTAAATATTTCCTTCCGGACTCTGAAATGTTGTTAGTAGAAATTTATTTTTTGAAAGGAAATGGCTTCAGATCTAGGCTAACAGCTGGGGAGATTATTCATGGAAATCAGTGCCTTGAGGCTCTGTATCACTTTCATCTGTCTTTCCAAAACCCCCCACCTTTGTGGAGACCAAATGCATCACTCTTCCAGGGAGATGAAGGAAGAGCAGCTCTCCAGCAGAGGAATATGTGCTCATCCTGAAAAGGTTCCTTTGTTCTCATTGCACGGGATCATTTTTCTACTGTGCAGCAGATTTATGTGAGGAACAGCAGTGGCACAGGGCATAATGATTCCATTTTGTTTAATCATTAACTCACATGATCTCTGGGTGCCACGCGTTCCAGCAGACGCTGCAAGGCAGGCAGGCTGTGCCAGTGAGAGAGCAAAGCAGCAGGTGGGCAATAAGGACAAACCCATTTCTCCTCCTGCTCACTGATGTTGTGCCCTGAGCAGTTCTGGGGTCCTGTTACCTGAAGTGTGCTGTCCCAACTGCTCTTAGAACTCTGCAGGCTCAGAGTATTTTACCAAAACAACTGATACTGCAGTGAATTTTTATAATGGGGAACATAAAGCAACTATTTCAAAGAGCAAAGCCAAACTACGTAGCAAGAGTGAATGGAAGCCAAAAATTCATCTCACTGTGCTTTACAGCTCCCATCAAGAAGCTCTGTCTTTCAAGCCATTACTGCTTGGCTTGATAATGGCCAGGAAATGCTTTACAGTGAAAAGATACATGCTTCAGGAGAATTTCTTGAAAGCTTTTCATCAAACTTTTCTCAAATTTATTGCTGATTCCTCAGAACCAGATAATTTTTGGAGAAAAGATGTTTTCAAAGAACTTGTCAGCTTGAAATACTGCTGAGGGACTCCCTTTTCTAGGTACCATAATATTTAGATATTTTTTTAAGAAAAAAAAATTTACTACAGATATACAATACCTATACAATACTTAGTTGTTAATACAATACTTGGTTGTTAAAATCCAGAAGGCTAGAAATAGTAAGATGGTTCTAAAAAGACCATTTTAAGGTTACTGAAATGAAATATTTCTAAAAGGGCTTCCTTTCCCCTAGAAAAATATGAATTATTTGAAATGCTAGAGATCTAAACTTCTTCTGCAAATAGAAGATAGACGTCTTTCCACAATATCTCAAACCTTTGGGAAAGGGGGAATCTATTCCCTGCTCAGCTTGGCTTTTAGAAAACCAGAAAACAGTAAAGTAGAATGGAATTTGGCTGGAAAAAACCCAAAAATCTCAACCAGAATTCTTTCCTTGAGTGAAAACATCCCTAAGGTTATCAGACACACTTGCAGTCAAGGCTGAGGCAGCTGTAGTTTCAGCAGCACTTCCCTTCCTGACCAAACACCTGAGATGCCATCAAGTCCACATTGCCTGGGACCTGAATTCTGTTCCTGTATCTCTGTCTATTTTAAGGCATATCCCATACACGGTCCTTTCAGCTCCTCACAGTCAGGAATGCAGCTCTTCCTGGAAACCACCTGCTCAGGGAGACAGCTGGGATTTTCCTGAGGGCCGGATGTACGCTGCAGCCCCTGCCAGGTGGGTTAAGGTGTCCTCCTCGCAGGGTTTCACAGCCTCAGCACTTGGGGCAGGGCAGCAAATGTGGGAGGCACTTTGGTTTACGCAGTTACAACTTCTTACCAGCCCTCAGGCATGAGATCGTGGTACAGGTACAACCTGACACCCACATTCTCCCCACCTGCCCGACACGAGTTTCCTTTGCAGGCCTCCTCTGCCCTCTGCACTCATCAGGCCGTGAGTCCTGCTGATCGCTGGTGCCAGGTGACTGCTGCTCCATGTCCTGTGGAGGCTGCCAGCCAAGCTTTGTCACCCTGCCTCTCCAATGGTCTGAAATGACCTTCAAGAGATTGGCTGCAAGGTGGAAGTACACTAGCAGGTTGAAGCTGGTCACTCAACGTCCAGGGATTAGAGCAAATGAGCAAACAAAGCTGGTTTGATTTGTCTGCAAGACATCCTTGTCTAAAAGTCAGAGCTGCAAGCCCCAAAGCAGAAGCTAAGAAGAGCCAAGGGCCAAGGTAACTCAAATTCAGAGGACGAGAGGACTCTCAACTGGGCTGCCTGGGACAAGGGTAAGAGCTGGCAAGAAGTGGGAGAATATCATTGCAGACCACGTTTAACTGGGTACTGAAGTCTGGATGCCAGTCAGTGCCCTATCTTCTCTCCTACAGTCAGTCCCACAGAAATTCTGTATGGTGGCATCATCCTTGGTTCAAAGAGGGAGAGAAAAAGCCCAAACCACTTTCAGTAATGGACAAGTTCCAGAAGAGATCCTTGAAAATCCTCCCCCAGCTGAATGTCCTAGTAATGTTCTAGTGGTTCCTGAAAGCCCTAATACAGATTTCATCTGCCCTGTGACTGCTGAATTGTATCATGTTACTTACCCTCTGAGTACCTCAAGAACAGACTGGCTGGGGGGATGCACAACTGCACATTGGCACCCCAAGATCATCAGGTGGTTGCTTAATTCCTTCAGAGGAGGGTTGAGTGATCTGGGAAGAGGAAAGTGTGGAGGATCTCAAGAGACCTCAACTGCCTGCAATGCCAGGTCTGTGAAGGTGGTGCCCAAGCTCAGGGCACAGCGAGGAACTATAGCTGAAGTTCTCCCTCTTCAGTCCTTGAACATGCAAAGGGTGGCTCCACAATTCCTCCCAGGGCCATCCAGCTCAATGATGTGTGACTAACTCTTTCATTGACCAAAGACCAACCACTCCCTCATGTGACCTTACATAACTGTTCATCTATTCCGTTAATGAATGGAGCTTGAGAAAATTTCCATTGCCTAAGGCCCTTAGGGGACAATGCGCAAGCACTGTCTCCACCTTTTGTGTGCCGACGTGGGATTTTCCTATGGATTAACTGAGTACAGTAGTATTATTTTTTGGTTGCTGTCATTGTGACTGAAATGGTAAGCTAACTGTTGGGTGCCAAGGGGGTGGGAAAAAAAAAAAAAAAAAGAGTCTCTGCCTGAGCCAGAGGAAACAGGAGACTCCCCCTGCCAGGAGGAGCAACAGGGAAGTCATTGCATCATCAGTGTGGTCAGGGACTGCACCTACTCCCAGGCAAAACGTGCTCTGTTTACTCAGCCCTCAGAAGAGCCAAAACACTTCCCAGCTTCTCCTCACTCCCTGCAGAGATCCAGCCATGCCAACTTGCCGGCATCCTGGGGGCCAGACCCAGTCCTGGGGCTAGCAAAGAGTTCTCCCTGGACTGCTGTGGTCAGGATGGAGCAGTCTGATGCTGGTCAGCAGCAGACAGGGGTGATATGTTCCTCTTGTGTATATTGGCATGTCAGAGGTACCCACCTCAGCATTTACAGCAGGTAGGAGCTGGAAGGAAGATGGGAATACCCCAGTATTTTCTACAAGCCCCTACCAATGCTTCAGATTTTCTCATTTTTACCAGTTCATTGTGGTGCTTCCTAAGATAGAAATTATTTCTATGGCAAAAGTCCTTCTGCCAGTGGAAGACTGGGTAGGGAAGAGCTCAGCCTCTCCTCAAGCAATGTCATGCAAAGGTTCTTGCAAGTGCTAGAGACACATGATTTTCAGAAATAGGATTCATGTTGTTTTCTGAGGATGTACCTTGGAACCAAGGAATATTTTGGATGTATATTGTGGCCTCCCCATGGTGTGGGCTACAAATGTCATGGTTTAGGAATGTTGCTGAAGCTAAGAAGGTGGCTAGGTTGAACAGGACATGACTGGACTACCATGATGGATGGAAGTGGCAGCACTAAAATAATGGAGGATGCTCCTTTTTCAGTTTATGGGGAGAAAATGCAAATGTTGCTCAGGCTCCTGTAATGCCTGGTCCATGCGCAATGATAAGCAAATATTTAACTGCAGAAAGAACATTGCCTTCTAGAGACTAAAGCAGCCAAGTTAATCAGTTCCAGACTATATTCAAGTCATGGGTGTCAAGAGGACAATACAGGTTCAAAAGCCTTGAGGATGTTCAAAGTCTGCTATTACACCTCAGCAGTTGCCATGTCTTCCCTGGGATGCTAAAATGGAGGATATTTTCACCTGCTGAGAAAGCAGGATGATGAACTCACTCAAAGACATGCTTCATAGCGTGGGGGAAGGGCTGAAGATGTGGCAAACAGGAGTTTGAAGATCCTATTGTTGCATCCAGATGGTGCTTCAAGATCTTGGGAGAGGAGGCTGCTGCAGCAGTTGGACTGGGAAAGCCCTCAGGCAGGTCTGGAGACATTCCCTGCCCTGTCAGCCCATGGAATGCTCACCATCAGAAATGACAGAAGTTGCCATTGGTAGGAGTTCTCAGGTTTTGGAAAGTGCTCAGTTTCTGCCAGACCCGCTTCTTACACAACATATTTCCAGTTGTTCTTTTCTCCAAGTAAAGTGTGTTCTCATCTGTCTCTCCCTTACAAAGCCAGTCTGTTTCCTTCAGAGATTATGCAGAAAAGGTTGTTAATACTCATGTCTCTAATAAAACAAGTTTCAACAGATATGATATAGTTCATCTTTTTATATAATGTCTGTAGGGCTTGTGCTGCACTCCTGGAGCACTGGAAAGAGGCTTGGCTTTCAGCACCCTTTCTCCCACCAGTATGAGCAGTTGATGAGCTGGGATCTTGGCTGCTCTTGGCTGGTAACTCACCTCTGATTTCTGCTGCTGCTTTGGAGTTGAGACATCTCTGTGGAGAAAAAAACACTCCAAAAAAAATTTATCTTTGGGTCCATCTATCCTCTGATGTCTTCCCCACAAAACCCCCTGAGGTTCAAGGCACATATTTTCAGCCCCTTGCTCCAGACACTATTCTCTAGAGACCATTTTGCTTTAAAGGGCCTCTTTTAAAGTTGGGAGGAGAAAGGACAGAAGGGATTCAGTGTCCTAGTCCATTTGGATGACTGAACATCTCTTAAGTGCTTCAGCCAAAGCACTCATCATTTACTATTTGGGGCGCTTTTTTGTTAACTGTCAAGAGTCAAGTATTTTATCATGAAATTGCAGTCTTTGGGTATTATTCAAAGCTCAACTTCTCCTAGAGAAATGATGAATCAGAATAATGGTAAACTGAATTCTGGCTACAAAATAAAAAAGCAAAAGTCTGTGTTGCTATTTCTCACTTTGGATTTAAATCCTCTGGACTGAACAGCCCTTACCAGGCACTGTGTAAAGTTTTTTCCTAAAATAAGATGACAGGGGTCAGGGGCCCAAGCTAAGCTGATTAGCACAGCTAAAGCTGTATCACATTGCTACAGTGGGGTCATATGACTGATCACTGGGATAAATATTTAGGAAGCTTCCCAAGGGAAGGGGAATAGATGGAACTGGCCATAGAAACCAGGCAATATGGGCAACTGGATTGTAGCTAACAATGGGTCTGATAGCATTCACCTGTCATAATACAGATCAAAAAAGCAGGGATAGCTCTGCCATGGGCATTACCACTGCCATCAGCTTCTCCTTTGAACATGTGTTCTGCTCCACAAGACTCTGCATCACCTTCACTGACAGGCAGCTTTTTCAGCAGGTGGGACAGAGAGATGTCACTCTGCAGCCACACAGCCCCATCCTGCCAGGCTTTGCTGGCTCAGGTAAGTCGTGCTGCCCATTCCCCGCAGCCAGGGACAGCCAGGGCAGGGCTCATCAGCAGGGCAAATGGCCTTTCCGTGGGCATTCCTGTAGGTAGCAAGGGACCCTCTGTGAATGGCAGGTGGGCCAGGAAGTTTCAAAGGGGCTCTGACAGCCCCCAAACCATGACAGTATGTGAGCAGTATGTGGGGGAGAGTGGAACTCAGCACAACTCAGCCCCCAGGTCCTCCTCTAGGGCCAGGTTGTACCCCTTGTTGTGCTGGGCCTCTGTTAGGAGGCTGCTGACTGGCCCCAGGGACCAGAGAGGCCTCTGGGCCCCCTCTTTCTGCATAAATGATGGGCAACATCCTGGCCAGAGCCCAGGCCTCCATAAGCACAGCCAGGGTCTGACTCAGCCATAAAGCCACTCACCATGAAGCACTCAGAGCCCTGACATGAAGAGTTTCCCAAGCTCCCTCCATAACTCACAGCAACCAAAATTGTCACTGGGAGGGCTAAAAGGAGGGAGGGAGGTACTGCCCCAGTGACCACCTTGGAGCCCTGCTACAGCCCCCAGGGGGGCTCCTTCATCCTGCTGAGACCTAGGTACCTAAAACACACAGGAGCAAAGGCACAGCACAGGAATTTAGAAGGATAAACATGAAGACAAGGAGGTTGTGGGCAACAGAAAGTGAGCACACAGCCATCCTGGAGAACCTGCATAATTAAACAGGTGTAAATGCCAGCTGCCAGCTGCTCTGGAGGGGATGGAGGGCATTTGTTTTCCACACATGTGATGCTTTTACAAAACCTTTCCCCCATCAAACTTAAAAAATGAAGCTGCCAGAAGTTAACCTTCTCCTCTAACCCAAGTTTTACCAGCTCTCATTTCTTCACTGTTTGCCTTTCCTTGCCTTGTTGCAGACCGAGGTTGTTTGCCAGAAAATAAGACAAAGGCTTGTTGCTGCCAGAATCTGCCCTTCCAACAACAAGGAATAGCAGTAAGTGAGCAAGTAGGAACACACAGAGCAGTACAGAGAGCAGAAGAGAATGGCTCCTATTATTTTGGTAAGTTGCTGTTGACTTTGAGGCAGGACTCTCAGGGAAAGGTAACAGCTGGTGTTAGACAAATGATACAGCTAGAAAAAACAGAAGAGCTTTTAGACACACAAATCCTTCTTCTGAGCTGAAGCAAAAGGCTGCAAACGTCAGCCTAAACACAGATTGGAAAAGTTTACTCTAAGTGTCTCTCTTTGAGGAAAAAGGAGGCTTCACAGGGAACTTGCCTTTCTTCAGGGAGCAAAATGGACTGGATCCTTGATCCCAGCTCTTCTGCATTGGGATGGATGGTGTTTCTCCACCTGTAGAAACCATGGCTGTTGCTGAATCCACCAAACAAAACCTGTTAAGCTACTGCAATAGCACCCCCAGTACTTGTGAAACATTGGCAGACTCTCTGCCCCACTGCATCGCTGCACACGAGCAGTTTGCAAGTGCCACTCAGGCACAGACTTGTGAAGCTGAGCACAAATCACAGTGATTTACACTGGCCCAGACATTTTAGGTCAGCTTATGCAATCGTCTAATTCAGTCTTTGGTGCAAACATTCATTGTATTTTACAAAAAACCAGAAAAGAGCAGTTTTTAGGGAGAAGCACCAGGGTTGAGCAGAGCTCAGAAACTTCATTAGCACTAGCAGAAGCAAGTGAATTAAGGATGCACAGCATGAAAATGCTTTTGAGCTGAGACATGATGATGGTCAAAGAAGCAAACTATGCTCTGCCAGGTTGCAGGGTCAAGCAGCAGTAGTAAATTGACTAATGATGTCAAAATGGCCAAAGGACTGCTCTCAGGTACAGGAGACAGTTCTGGGATCTGTACATCTGCCTGATTTGAACTGCAGCACCATTCGTCCTTGGGGACATGCCTTGGCTTTGACATAGCGCAGTGGGGCTCACACAGGAGACTGCCCTCAAGTATAACCATGTTGTGTGTCATCACAGGAGAAACCCAGCAGCCTGTGGGTGGCAAACTCTGTCCCTGGTGCTCAGCCACACAATTTTCCTATTGCACAGCATGTACACTTTCTGACTTGCTGTCTCAGACCTGCCTCACCCTCTGCCTTCCCTCTGTCACAAAACTCTAGAGACACTTCTCCAGCGACACCACTATTTTGTTCAAGAGGGAACAACCTAGGGCTGATCCACCCTGCTATCAACAAGCAGGTGTCTCAGTAACAAAAGAACCAGCATCAATAATGGAGAGGGGAGAGAGAGATAAAGGTGCAATGAAGTGCAGAGAGGGAAGCCAATCAACCTAATGAAATAAGGTACAAGGTTAGTGAAGGGCTATTTATAGACTCCAACTGGTTCAGCCTCGTGCACTTAGAGGCTGGTTCAAACTGGCTCCTTAACAGCAGTAATAATCATTACCGAAAAGAAAGAGAAAAAAAACGTGAAAGCTTGGAAAATTCACTGCCGGAGGTAAAGCTTTAGAGCTGGGTCTGGCTGGAGTCAGAAGTAACTGCATTACTGAGAGATTGAAAGGTTAATAGGAAACCAGCTGACACTGAAAGGGAACAATTAGAGAGGTTAAGGGGCTTAATATTAGATTAATGGTTGCCTGGAGGAGCAAAAGCAGAGATTTCAGGAAAATGGGAGAACGGTGTGCAGAAAACTGTTTTTTTCACAGATGAAGAGCCCCAGGTCTGCTCCTGCCACTCTCTGGATAAACTGGAAGAAGGTGGCTCTGCAATTCCTTGCCTGTCTTGCTCAGTCTCCTGTTTCCATCTTTCTTCTTCTCTATCTATTTGTCTCTTGAAGTCTCTTTGGGTTTATTCTCCCCAGTGTAAGCACCATCTCTGTAGTCTTATCATCGTGTTTTTCTTGTGTTCCTCCTCTGTCCTCACACAGTCTCCAAGTCTCCATAATGAAATAATGCTTAGTATTCCCATGGCCCTTCATTCCTCTCCAGTGTGCTGCTCTCCGGAGGCAGGGGTGTGGGAACTTATACTTTTATTTGCATTGCCTATAACCAGGACTCAACACTTTATAAGAGACAAAAAAAAAAAAAAAAAAAAAAAAAAAAAAAAAAAAAGGTTGACAAAGCTCAGATGACATATCTGTTTTATCTGTTCCCCAGCATATTCTCCACAACTAGATGGACAATAATAATGCTGGTGAGGTCCCTGACTACATAAGATGAGCTGTTCTCCCAGCAAAGGATTTGGGATGGACTCATTGCATCTGTTCAGTGCAGACCCCCCAGCCATAACATGTCCTGTCCCATTTCCCCACGGTCACTGCAGGGACACAATCAGCCCCCTGACAGTCCCTGTATCTCAGTGCTACCAGAGCCTTGTCACATAGCACCACCAGCTGCTGCTTAGGACCATGCTGGGAGCACTGAACTCCCTGCACCATCCTGAGGGACTCCTGAGATGCAGGGAGAGATTCTTCCCTCCTGCACCTTCAGTGGCTGCTGCACTCAAGGACCTTCCCAAATGCATGTGCTCCTCCCACAGGATAGGGAGAACTTTCCCCAAGTGCCTGGCCCTTGATGGCTGCTTCTGTAATCAAACAAGTGCAAGCTGGCTGGATCCATTTTAATCTTCCACTGCTTCCCACAGTACAGCCTCCCCTTTGAAAATCTCCGCTGCAAGATTAGAAAGCAATGCTCTCAGCACTTCCTTCTAGGGCTGTAAAAGCCAGCATGGCACTCCAACACTTTGCAGGCACCCGACAGAAAATGTCCCAGCCTAGAGAAGTTATGGCTATTCATGGAATATTAGCCCCAAAGACTTGAAATGCAGTGTTCTGGCTTGATGCAAACTCATGGGGTCCTGAGGAGAAAAGACCAAGAAAGCTCTGGCAGGCATCAGAAGGCAACTCGAGCTGTTTGCTTCTTACATCCATGACAGCTGAGCACTGACTCCTTACCAGCTGGGACACTGCTAATCAGCAGAAAGACCAGAAAGATGGCTAGAGAAGCAGCCACTGGATGTGTTTATCCTCAGGTCCCTCTTTCAAGCAGCCTCATTTGCTTAAAAGAAATTACCCTGAAGGGACAGGTCCTCCCTCTCTCCTTCCCATTCTACATAGGAGCACTTCTCAAATCTAAAATAAACCTTCCCTATGAGCCTGGCCAACCACATCCCTGGAGTTGCATGTGTGCTTCAAAAGATGTGATATACTCTGAGTACTGGCCTCTGCCAGAGCCTGGGTGTACCCATCACCTGCAGCCTGAAATGCCCCAGAGTTCAAAGCAGTTTTCAGCTAAGGATCTTGAAGTGCTGTACAAACAGCCATTAATCCTCAAAACATCCCTGGGAGTCAGGCCTGTAATTATTTAGCTCACCATTTATCTCTGGAACTCTCTGTGCCTGTTCTCCCAGCCTGGGGATGAAGAGAGGTAAAACAATACCTACCATTTCATAACAAACTGCAAATTAAATCGACCGCAGCTCAGCCATTAAGGGAAATGTTATCTTTTCCATAATCACCTCCTGCAGGCAAGTGCAACAGCTATTCTTTAACAGCTAGGTAAACTTTGACAAAAAAAATTACAAGCTCTGAGTGAGACAGCCAACAAGTGGCAAAAGATTTCCAAGAGCAGAAATCAGGAATCCTATCTCTTGGTTTCTTGATTTATCAACTGAATTGTCTTTGCTCCACCCCTCGCCCCCCTCAAAGATGACTGCCAAAGAAAAAAAAAATGCCGCCTATGCCCTTTATGTGACTTTGTAATAGATTAAGGAGCCTGTAGGATTTCAGTCCAATGGAAAAAGATTAAGTGTTTTTCCACTTGTTTTCTTACATTAGACATGCAGGTCTTCTGGAGCCTAGAAGTCTCCAGTCTGTCTAGATCATGACAAAAGTAGGACCAAACAAAGACAAGAGGCAAGAACAGGGTGGAGAAGAGGAGAGGGGAGAAGAGATCGAGCCAAACTCACAACGTGCTGTTTGCAAGCAACAACTGCATAAACACAGTAACAAAATGACGCACGAAATATCACTAAGAAATTATGTGCTATTCAAGAGTTGATTTTCTTGCATCTCCAGACAGGGTGTGAGAATCCACAGAGGTCAAACTCTGAGTACCCTGGGAGATCTGCAGAGCAAGAAGAAGAGAAAAAAAAAGAGAGAGCTCCTCATACCTCTTTTTTTTCCTTCTCAAACAGAAGCCTTAAGTGGCCTGAGATCTCAAAGAAGACAGACCCAACATACAGGAATGAGGAGAACTGGGTAATAAAAGCACATCAATGGTTGTCCTTTCCCTGCCTGCTGTGTTGGCCAGATTCATGCAGATGAGTCCCTAGAGAGGAGAAGTTGAAGGGAAGGAGCATGGGGATGGGTGGAGTAAACCAGTAAAACAAAGGGCAATTACAAAGCGAAGTGGAGATGAAGAAAGCAACAGAAGGACAGGGCTGGAGCAAATGTCGCACGCAGAGGAAATGGTCCCACTTCAGTCCAAAAAGCAGAAAGGGCACTCAGATGGTGACAAAGCTGTCTCTTCTCTGCCCTCTTCCTACACAGCTCCCTCCCCTACCTGTTCCAGGGAGGCAGCAGGATCCCTCCTCTTGTCTAAGCACAAAAGGCAGTAAAGGAAAAATTTGGTCAATTTGAGCTGTACTTGTTTAAACTACCTCTGTGGATGGGAGGTTTAATTAGAGCTAGTCTGCAATATTCAGGCTTTGCACTGCTTTAATAGCTTGGGATCAAAACCTGTATGACCAGAGGATGGAGTGAAGGGCAGTGAGGGGCAGGAGAGGGGCACAGGCAGGCAGGGGATATTGCAGCTGTATTGAAAGAAGTGCAGTTGAACAGGTGCTGTCTAGATGTGGCTGAGGAGTGCACAGACCATGTTTGCACAAGGGCATTTGGTTGCAAGTCACTGAGTACTTCAGGGGCTAAAATCCAATGCTGGAAGCAGAAGCCTTTCCTCAGGAAATCTGTTTTTCCAGTTCTTTGCAGGTAGCTCCTCCAGAAACCTCCAAGCACAGAGCATTAAATAATCACTTGTTAAAATTGCCTCCCTCCTGTCCAACTACCTGCCAGCAATGCTTCATTGCTATCTCTATGTATCCTGAAACCCAGGAGAAGTCCAAGAACTGCCTGCAGTAACCAAGTGTAAATCTTGTGGCAACCCCTTCCCTAGGTGAGGAAGCAGGTAAATACACTCCAGACTGGTGCCTTGAGCTATAGGGACACCATTCCCCCATAAAAGGGAACTGGAAGGGGTTGTGACCAGCTCTCTGTCAAATGCCACAGCAGCCAAGCAATTGCTGATCTTAGAGCGGTGCCTGCTGGCCAGTCGTATCAGAAGCACTTGAAAAAATTTCCACAGTGGACAGAGTTGCAGTCAGGTTCAGGAAAACATTTCTAGGGAAGAGGTGTGTGTCCAGCTCTGCTGTGCTTCTGCCAGAATTCTGCCATCCAAGTTCCCACGTGCTGCAAACAAGCTGTCCTAATTTTGTAAATAACTCTGGTATTTACTTCTATGAGATCTCCAGCCCCACACTGTTTCTTGTCTTTATTCATTAAAGTTTTATGATTTTCAAGCCAATCACAGCGTAACTGATTACTTTATTATTTTTGTATAACTGATGTTGTCTTGACAATGCAATTCCCTGTAAAAGTTCAGTTTCTCAACAGTGTCATCCCAACAAGATCCTTTACCTGTTTGGTGTTGGATGCTGAGAACATAAGGCACTTCACAACACTTAGAGCTTTTGAAAAGTCTGCCTCATTTGCCATACAGAAACATGCTCAAAACAGCAACAATGCCACTTGTGCAGGCTGGGTGAAACAGCTGCCAAAGCCACTGTTCTTTTACTGTCCTTATGACATGCTGGGCAAATAAATATTATGGGTGATATTGTGGGTGAAACACCTCTGATCACAGAGGTAGTGTCTTGCATGCTCACAAACAGCAAAATACAAAAAAGATTAAATTAGAAAGTAATTATGTCCACAGATATAATGTAGCACTCCTATGCCACTGTCACACATGTATAACAAGGTATTAAACTGGAATCCATCCTCAGCCTGAGGATCTGGAGGCAATTTAGATATGAACAAAAGAAAATAGGTAGTGTATCTTATAATTCCTGAACTTATATTATGAGGGAAAATAGAGTTCTATCAGAAGATTGGAATTATGTCCCCCCAAAGCCCACAGTTCTTCTAGGTAATGGCACACACCTCTCCATACACAAACACACACAGACACAGAGCTCTACTCCTAAGGCAGGAGTTTAAAATGGCTAAAGCCGGTAATGGCAGAGGGTTGCATCCATCTTCATGGGTCTTCCAGAGACAATATAGCAAACTCTCTCTTGGACCCATGTTTTCTCACTAATGGCAGGTGGGGCAGCCTCAGGTAGACATTTCCCATTATTCACATTTGTTTGCTGTTTGGCTGCACTTGAACTGTCAGTTTGACATTTTACATCCTCAACATGAGCAGGGCAGATATATGTGGGAGGTGGGCAGGCAGACAAAACAACAATAAGGCTGCTAAATGCCTTTCTGAAGAACTGGATGTTATCTGTACATCTGTTTGAGCTCCCCCATGCTGTACATAAACCAAAACATTCAGCTGAATATGTATTTAAGGTAAACACTGGCCAAATGTCTGTGTTGAACGGGCAACTGCACAAATTTGAGCTGTCCTACTGTCTCAGAAGATGGAAGGACCCCACACATCCACTTCAGCTTGGGAAATGGTCATATGCTATGATGTGAACCTTACAACTCAAAAACATCTGAAAGAAAGTGACTCACTTAAAAGTACATCTCAGGTTACGCACAAAAGCCTGTGGGTTACACAAAGTTAATGCAAAAAAAATCAAATGAAATGCTGAAGCAGATAATTTTTCTATCAACAACAGGAATCTGCTGAAAATAAAAGTATATTTTGAGAACTGGGGGAATAAGGGAAGACTGCAGAAAGTACTGAATTCAGCAATCTCTAGTCTTTCAGTGTTTGACTTTGGTACTGCAATGAACTTCTGTCCTAATTTATTTGGCTTCAGAAAGACAGAACTGAAAAACAACCAGATAATAAATAATTATTAATGTGGAGCACATTACTAGTGATTACAGTGTTCCAAATCACCATATGCATGGTACCACTGTGACACTGTAATGATTAGAAAAAGCATATCATGAGTTCTGGTTACTATACTCCAGAGCTGACCAGAGGACTTTCATACTTAATCAGTGCTGTTCAGCAAAACTCGTGGTTCAGAGCCATGATGGGGCCTGAGAACAGTAGTCTGACTGCATTCCATACAGTTATTTACTTGGAGATCATATAACAGTGATCCCAAATTAAGTATTGTTTTCCATGACCTTTTTGCCTGTTAGGTTGGCCACAGGAACCAAGCAGGTCCACACCACTGGAAGCCAGTGCAACTTTTCCCAGGACCCTGGCACACTTCAGAGTAGATGCAAAGGGGGATGTGATCTGCAGCATCCCTGAGTCACAACATCTTTTCACAGGGAACAAGGCCCCCATCCCCATGGGCTGGCTCTCAACCACAAAGGCCTTCAACCTCAAAGTCCCACAGCCAGTTCCTTATAGTTTTCTTATTAAATCCAAGCTTTGGCCCATCCTGCCTGCTGGCTTTGCATTACCCAAAATCTTGATGATATTGGTGAGATCAATTCCCCAAGGGTACAGGTTCCTTTTTCAGATGTCCTAAAGATAAGTTAAAATATTGAATGTCTTCACCAATTTCTAATTTCTCTAGGGTAAATAACCAACTCTACTGGCCCTTGAAAACATCTACAACAAACCATCCCACATGGCAAATCACCCTCACAGTCACCAAATGCCCATTGAATAACTGGACATCAATCTACTTCCTACAGCTTTTAATGCAAAACAGCAAATCCATAGGTGATTAATCTCAAGAAGCCTTTTTCTCTCCCTCTGAATCAATGTCCTTCCATGGGAAGCTTCACACTCCACACAGCAAAGGGAAGCTGGGAATAATTTCTTGTACTGCTGAGTCTAAGTCCTGCCCCAGCAGAGCAATGTCACCCAGACACACAGAGCTTCAGGCTGCCATTCTGGCACATAAAGCTTCTTGCCTCTTTTTCAAGTGTTGTCTCTCTGAGACAATCCTCTGGCTTAAATGAGAGACACCACCACCAACACCAAGATGATTAGTTTAGTTAAATTAATTGTTTAGTTTAGCTTAACATTTCCTTAAAACTGAGAATTTGCAACTGGAAGTGAAACATCTGAAAATATAATTCTCAACCAGACCTAGAGGAAAATGCATCAGTGGAAATGCATGGCTCCTCTGTTGTCAGGACTGCAAGACACAGCTTACTCCAGTATAAGGCCAGCATTAAAAGAGGTTATTCTGGAATTAATTTATCTTTGTAGCCCTAAAATAATCTGTTTTGCAGTACTCTGCACAGAATTTCTGCACCTTCTTTGCACTTACCCCCACCAATCACTGATTGTTCCGTTCACTTACATTCCATCTTCCTGCTCCAACTCTACACTCTTTTCTCCCCTCTCTTCCCCAGGAAGCAAAAGAGGATCCAAAATGCATACTTGAAGCGCACTGATACTCCCCAGTGAAAAGCAATGGTAAACAAATATAACTGGATATGATAGAAGATGAAAACACATTCTAAATTGGAAAGAAACTTGCAACTTATAAGGCTAGGAATTTTTTTTTTTTTTGGTAGAGAGGCACAGCTGATAGAAAAAATTGATAAGCTTTGTGACCCACAAGCATATCTTCAGATATCCAACAGGGATGAAGAAGCAGCTGCATTTTTCATATAGAACTTCGTAGATTAGAAATTTAAATGTGTCCTTGAGCACAGGATACACTGGTTTCTCCCATGACTGCACTTGCTAAGCCACACTGGCCAACATGATAGCCCACAATTAACCCTACTCACCACCTTTTAAGGAGGAAAATTCCCTTGAGGTCATACCTAAGGCAAAGTTCCTCAAAAGTTTGCTACATGCTCATTAGGGTCCCTAAAAATGTTTCATGTCCTTGTACCTGCCCCACAGTTCAAGCTGCACCCAGAGACGGTCGAGCAGACATGCTCACCTCGCCCTTTTGCTTTGGGTGTCCCTAAATGATGCTGCTACTGCTTGAAGAGGATTGCAAACCTGTGTTCCAGCAGCAGGATGCCACACATGGTGTGTGTCACCTCCTTGCAGTCTGCCAGGCATAATCAGGCCTAATCTAATCTCTGGTTTTAAGGCACAGATACAAATCAGCTCACCAGGCAACCATGCTGCCTGCTGGTGTTCCTGTTGCCCTGACCTTTTGCTGCAGTCCTGCTCCTGGAAGCCAATCCTCTCACCTCTGCTCATGCAGCTCCATATGAAGCTATCTCTCAGGCACTGATGAAGGCTGCCTTAACTCACAGGATTGCTTTCACACTGGAATCTGTAAGAGATTGTTCCCAACAATTGCACAGCCAATGCTAATGTGTGGAAGACGCAACTTTTCAACCAGCACAGAGAGATCCAGCACAGTGTGTTTGCTTTACAACACAAAGCTGCCTACACATCTGTGGGTTGAGTTTTGTGACCAAAATCCACA
The DNA here is from genome assembly GCF_026979565.1 of Vidua chalybeata. Classification (NCBI taxonomy): domain Eukaryota; kingdom Metazoa; phylum Chordata; class Aves; order Passeriformes; family Viduidae; genus Vidua; species Vidua chalybeata. The sequence goes on from NC_071531.1 coordinate 70,413,281, forward strand.
CTTTCAGCTCTACAGCAGATATCGAGCTCTGATCTCATTTATTCTGGAATTAGGAGCAACCTCTCCTGTAGGCACTGCTTTCATAGGTTAAAACTAGTATAAAGCAAGGAGAGTCAGGACCAAGGAATCAATCAGGCTGTGTCTTGTGAGCACAAGTACTTAGCAGCAGCTTCTACTCACTGTGAGTTTGCTGATTAGCAAAAACAGGTCTTACCACCAGCATCACGGATGTTGGAAGGCAGGCTCACTTCCTGGAATACAATGAGCATTTCCTGGGTTCAAGTTGTTCACAGGCCAAAAATAACTGCATTTCAAGTGAACTTCTACTCTTGCTATTGAAAACCGCCTGTTTTTCCATTCACTGCAAAGTAAGATTGGACACAAGCTTTTCACAGAAAGAGTTTATTCGTCTTTAGTTACTGAGGAGACATTTGAAGAGAAGGACACAGGGAATGGCACTGCAAATACTGTCACCAAAACCAGCGGGAAGTCAGGTGAATTTATTCTCCCAAATGTCTGACTTCACATCCTTATAGGGGAAAAAAACCCCAAAATCTACCCCATATAAAAGCCAAAGAAAAAACAATACCAATTTAAAAAAAAAAAAAAAAAAGCTTCACTGTTGCTTTGAAAACTGCAGTTTGCACTTCTACCAGAAATTTCTCATACACAGAAGAACCTGTGCATGGTAAAAGGGTGAAAGCTGGAAGTGAGAGACTGTAGAGCCTGTAGTTCTTGGTCCTATGTCAGCCTGCCATGTAAATGGGTTTTTCTACCTCTGATCAAGTTCCAAAATTCCACAAACTATTCTGAAGACTTCCAGCCACTGTGTTTAATTTACCACAACTGCTTACTATTTTTGAAGGCTGTTGCTTCTTGCTTTGGAAACAATGTCATACCATGTGCCAAAGTTATACCATGTGCCAAAGAATTTTCAAAACCACACTATATGAGTCCTTTCTGTGTTGTTTAGCATGAAATTGCTTGGCATGAACGGAGACCATGACACAAACTGGTATCGTTTCTGAGAGCAGTTTCAGCTAGTTCCACCAATCATTTTTTAACTACTATTTCTCACATTAATAACAGAAAATAAGACTTTGCCCAAGCAGGCAAACAAGCTACAGGTTTACTTTTACCATGATAATCACAACAAAGGATAACTTTGTGTGGAGACTTGTTAAAAAGTTATTAAGAAGCAGACAGCATTATCCTGATAAATTTATTGAAGGTGGAATGGAGAAGGACACTTGGGTCAGGAATACTGACCCCCCCAAAACACAGCAACCAAACAAATAAACAAAAACCCCGTATAAAATACATCACTTTGGTTAAGATTATTTTGGTGATCAGTTAGTAACTTTTAAGGTTCAATAAAAAAATGCATGTATATATTACAAAAAGACATGACAAAGTTTTTTACATCTTGAGTATTTTTTTAAATAAATTACAAATATTTACAGAGAGAATTGTGGGAGTGGAAACCTGAAGCTTCAGATCTCTGGTTACCAGTGTCAAACCTTCATGATTCTTTACACATACTATGTTCAAAATGAATTAAATTGGCTTTCAACTTTCATAAACAACCAGCATGTAAACATAATGAAAAACACTCTATAGCTTGATGTTCTGAAAATATTAATGCATGGTGTTTTTCTTTTTGATTATTTTTAAATTTCATTATATACGCAACCTCAGTTTTCAAGTTTTTGTTCTAGTCTCAAGCAACTTAAAAACATACTATTATTTCCTAGGAATGAGTAAAAGTGAGATGACATTCTTAGAAGAATATGAAGTGCAAAGGCTTTAAAAATCCTAAAAGTTAAAAAAATATGAAAAGCTTTAGGAAAAGCCCAAACCTGCTGTTAATAACACCTTTGTTTCAGTGCAACAATAAGCTAAAATGTAGTTTTATCACAGAATGAACCAGTGTCAGGACATGATCAGTTCGCCAGGCATCTAGCAACTCTAGGACATAGCTTTGTCTAGAACCAAGACTAGAAAATGCAAACTTCCACCCATCTGGGCCTGCTGAAGGATGAAAGTTTTTTCTGACTGTATAAAGGCACTGATAAAAAAGTGAAAGCTCATCAGTTTTTGATTTGTCCACATTCATGCAAATATATAAAACTTTGCAAATTTCTAAATATCAACTACAAAGAGGCTTTAGTGTGTTAGTAAAAAAAACCTATAAAACCAACCATATAACAAACCATAAGGTTTGTGAAATGCTGAACCATATGGTTTGTTAAAATCATATAAAATAATTCAAAATATTTTGTCCATGATTTGGCCTATTTGTCTTCACATAGTAGCACTAGAAAAGGAGGCTGTCTTTCCAGAAAAAATAGGCACTGGAAACAGTTCAGCCTGTCTTTAAAGTGCTTCTTGATGACACTCTGACAACTTCATTGCTTGTGGAAGCCCTTCAAGGGAAAAGGTAGCACCTCCTTCATCACTGAATTCTACTGCTTCTCTTCCATAGTTGTTTGGGTAACAAAGCAATTATTTGCTTCTGCTTTAGGATCTGAAATAAAAGAATAAGAAAAGCACACAGGTAAATTACTATATCTTTTCTTCTAGAAATTGAACTAGATACATGAGAATACTGCAGACTTTAAATACTAATGAGGTGTTGTGACCAAGACACTGTCACATGACTCGTAACAATCCAGTTAGAGCAGGTACATGACCAACGGTATATGATAGCCTCTAAACATTTTACCCAAATTATCTGTTTATGATTAGGCACATTCCTCTGCAACTGGACCACATTTTGAACATTTCTTACTTACTGCCAGCCACCTGCTAAGCAGCTGGTAACCTGTGAAGTTGTTCTGACTCCATGACTTTGGATCACATAATCAGGCAATTAAGACACCACTTCTATTCAAATATTTTATGTCATTGATCTCAATATCAGCTATGCATCACACATGCATGTGTTGCTGCTGCTATTTCTTCCACACAATAATGCCAGGTGCTTTTGGAGTTTTCTCTTTTGAGGATTGAAAATACAGCTCTTATTTGACAAGAAGACTGAAGGCAAAGGACGTTACAGTGCAGGAAGTTCAAGACTGCAGCCTAACTCATCACATGAAACATGCATCAGCCCCTAACCAGGCTGGTTTCCAACAAAGCACCCACAAGCCCACTTACATTGGTGTTTCCACCTTGTTGCACATGTAGCAATTCTATAAAGGGACCCACCTGGATGTGCCAGGACACCATGCCCTTTGGTCTTTGCTCCCATTTTGATAGCACTACCTGTCCCTTCCACTAATCTCTAGCTCAGCATCACTCCAGGATAAGATGTCAGGAGACAGTCTAGGAGAGCAGAGTATGGTGACATATGGTACACAACTCTCAAAAAGAACGCCGTCCCTAGTGTGGTTCTTGCAAGGTCCCAGGATAGGCCTGAAGTATTTTTATGATCGTGTGTTTAAAATCCAAGCAGGTTTACTGCTTTACTTGAGTGATGATACTAAAGAACATGATAAAAAAGCCAGTTGTACGTGTGTGTGTGTGTGTGTGTGTGTGTGCTTGTGTGCTATTTCCTCGTGTCTGCGCAGTGAGAGGGTCTGAATATGAAATAGGGTTCTGTCACTTTACAGCTTCAAGGATAAGCATCAGGTTTCACCCCCCCCCACCCCCAGAACACACAAAATGTTCTGTTCTCACGAAGCAAGCACAGCTGCATCTGGTGCCTCAGCATGACATACCAAGAGGCCAGTTTCACATGCTAAACCTTTAAGGGTGACACAGGAGCAGTTGTTTAGCCCAGCAAAGCAGCACATCACGTAGACCAGGAATAATACACTGAGTTACTTCATTTGCCTTTGAGTATTACTCGTGGTTAACTAACAGCATCTGACTCAGTTATTACGACACACCACACCTTCCTCTGCAGCTATGCAGATTGTTCCAAGTCCATTTCCTGGTTTCATGGCAGGTTCATCAGCAGTTTTGTCCGCATCACAGAGTCAAGTTTTTTATATTCAGTCCTAACTCCTTCCCACCCTCCCATTCATCCATGTTTTCTCACATTTGGAGATTTTTTCACCTCTCTTTTCAACATTGTTTTCAGCAAATACCAGAATTTATAGACACAATTGCTTGGCTGGTAATTCAACAGAAGTATCAAACTTGGCAGAACAAAAAACTCTGCAGCAGTAAGGTACCACTTGCTTTCACACTGCTGTGCATTTTAAGAATGTTTAAATGGATTATCTGCACTAGCAGACTCCAAAGTGAGTGTGCACAAGGTAATCCATTGTGGTGCAGGAAAAAAGTATTTTTGCACCAGTAATAAAATTTTATCGTCATTATAATTTTTAAACCTTTATTTTGTGCATGTTTTATAATGTATGTCATACTTGACTATGGTAATAATTGTATGTAACTTATAAATACACATAAATTGGGTGTGCATGTTCAAAGTATTTTACTGATGTGGTAGACAATCACAAAAGGTTTGGTGACCGCTCACCTACAATACAAAAATCAGAAATTAGTATGAGAGGCCCACAGTTATACCACTCAAGTAAGGACTGTGTAACAGACAAAATTACATTTTTCATTTTTTTTTTCCAAGAAAGGAATATTATTCACAGTCAACCTCTGTGTCAGTCAGCACACTCTCCCAAGACAGAGAGCTTCACCCTCACATACCTTCTTTAGTGCAGCTGGAAGAGTTGTCCAGGTGCCCCCCATTTCCGCCTTCTGTATCCTGGGTCACTTCTGCAAGGACAAAGCCAATACTCAGACAATCCTGGACCTCACAACACTCTGCCTCTCTGCCCCAGATAGACCAAGAACAATCTGATTGGGATTTGGACCATTTGTTTGGCAACAATAGTAAACCCTGACCAACATGCCTCACTCCCAAGGGATCACCATCCAACACCTCCCTTCTCTCCTCCATTCCTGACTCTGCACTGTCTTCACAATCCCTCACACATTCTGTAAAGGCCAAGCACAGGAAGTGCTCAGCACCCGTGGTGCCACCCACTAGGTGGCATTAGGCAAAAGTCACACTGAACAAAGACTGCTCCACAGCCCAGGCACTTACCTCCTTCATTCATATCATGGCCATCTGCATGGTTACTGCGTGCATAACAATATAAAAAAGCTCCTGGAGAGCATCCAAAGGAGGGCCATTAGGATGGTGAAGGGTCTGAAGGGGAAGCCTTATGAGGAGTGGCTGAGGTCACTTGGTCTGTTCAGCTTGGAGGAGACTGAAGAGAGACCTCACCACACTCTACAACTTCCTCATGTGGGGAAGAGGAGATACAGGTATGATCTCCTCACTCTCATGACCAGTTACAGTATAAGAGGAAATGGCATGAAGCTGAGTCAGAGCAGGTTTAGTTTGGATATCAATAAAAGGTTTTTCACCCAGAGGGTGCTTGGGCACTGGAACAGGCTCCCAGGGAAGTGGTCAAAGCACCAAGCATGACAGAGCTCAAGAAGCATTTGAACAACACTCACAGGGATATGGTGTGATTTTTGGGGTGTTATCTGCAGGGCAGGAGCTGGAGTCAATCCTGATGTGTCCCTTCCAACTCACCAGATTCCATGATTCTATGAAGGGATCATGACCAGTTTGCCTACTGGGTTACTAGCACTGACTGCTCCACAGAACAGGCACTTACCTTCCTGATTTACACCATTCTTAACTATGTGCTTGTCTTTCTCATTCACGTCCCTGTCATTCTCATTCAATGCTCTGTCTGAAAAGAGATCAGAGAACAACTGCAGTCCCTCAGGAGCACAGTCCATTGCTTCTGGCCCTCCCCAGCACAGGCCCAGGGCTGAGAGCACACCTTCCTCTCTGCACATTAAGTACTGCTATGCTATCAGCAAAAGCCCTGCTTGAAATTGCTTTGTACACACATTTCAGAGAACATCATAGCCTTGCCTGCTATTTCCCATCCCTACAGCAGTGACTGCCTGTTCCCCAGGTGCTGCTGGCTGCACTGCACAGAGGTGCATTAACTCCCCTGCCTGATGCTCCCATTCTATTCTGCAACAAAATAAAGGACTTTATTTCCTGCATCTCGTGCCCAAATGGAAAACCTTTATCTATGGACCTAATTTCTCTCTTCCTGAACTGTGCGTTTCCCTCCTTTCTACTTTAACTCAGGTGTATAATAAGCCTCCTTTTCCCATACCCATGTCTATGTATATGGAAACAGTTACACAAGTGATGACACAATCCTGCAGTACACCACACCTTCACCATCAGCTACACAATCCCTATTTCTTCAGATGAAAGAAAGCTGTTCCATACCCATTACAATACATGCAGGAAGAATAAGCAGCAAACCCCAGGGGCTTCTGGATTTTTCTGAGTTTCCTTTTCCTTACTGCCATCATTGGTGATTTTTTTTCCTTTATAGGAAAGACTTATGCCTTCTCCAGCCCCTTATCAGCCATTTGTGGAAATGGTGGAAGAGTTAGTGAGTGAATGAATCACTAGTGCAAAAGACTGGGGAAAAAATGGACATTTTTTCTTGAGCTGAACAATAATGTTCAATTTCACTAGCCCTTTGGAGTTAAAAGAACTTCTATTAAAAATACAGGTCCCAGAATTTCCTTGAAATTTACACTGACTGGACTAAGAAAACAAAACTGGAGCTTTGCTTAACTGCCTGATGAATGCAGTCAAAAGACTTTCCTAAAGCATAAAGCAAGTGGAAGATACAGCAGGCTTTGTTCCTTAGAGAAGCACATTTCTGGATGAAGTATCTCCCAAATATGAATTTTGCAAGCTGGTAAGCATCCCATCTCTAAATTGGTGTGCTGAGGCTCTTATCTTTCCTCCATGCTTAGTTCTTTTTCCCACAGATGGCAAAAGCAGCATCATTCTCATCATATCAAGAGGGAAGGTGAACCCCCAAGAAGGTGTTTGCTCTATGCTGTTTACCAAACACAGCCTCCAGGTCTTCCTGATTTCTTTTCTAGTGATCTACCCATCAACATTTACTGTTCCCAAAGCAATAGGTTCTTCTAGGTCAACAGAGGAATGGTAAACTCTATACTCAGGATGTGCTAATATGGCTTGGACTACAAAAGGCCATGTGCAAAATTACTTTCCCCCTTCATGTTCCTCTGTTTTAGGGCTCCATCTCACTTGTTACCTGCTTCAGGCTCTTCATTCTCACAATGAACAGGGTGTGAAAATGCAGCTGCAAGAAAACACAAATCCTTTTCCAGAAACGTGTATGGAGGTAACACAGTAGTCTGCAAAATATGCAACTCAGCCTTAAAGTGACAACTTCATTATAACAGTTTTTAAAGATATTCCTGAGAACCACTATGTAATGCCACTTTAAGGACTCACAATAATTTCAACTTCCTTCCAGCAACCACTTAAGGTCCCAGACCATGACCAACACTTTATATTTATACCTACAACTTTATGAAAGTCTTGCCGATGTAGATCTATTGGTAAAGCTGCACAGATCTGCCATAAAAGAGCCAGAGATAGCTGAGAAGAGAATCTGCATCTACTTTTTTTACTTCATCTGTGTTGCACTAACACTGTAACTTTAAACCCTTGCTCTTTGCAGACCTTAAAGAATCTTTAATAGAAACATTCTAAAGCAAATTTAAGTGCAGTACCAAAATGAGGTTTTTTTGGGGGCTTTACTGGGATTTTTTTCCTACCCATACTTCTCATTTTCTCACTTTCAGATTCATCAATAGTCTTGACTTCAGTGGGCTCTAAACTGTGGGCGAGAACCACAGCTTTAACAAATGTAAGGTACCAGACTGAGCACCCACATGAAGGCACTGTGAGCTCAACACCAGAACAGTCCAAGAGAGCACTGAGCCTGCCACCTGATGGCAGGAGCTCTGGCCATTCCCCACTGAAACACTGTTTGGTCTGGTAACAGAACATTTCTTAAGAATCTTACCCTGTGCTCCCCAGCCTGCTTGACTGCCTTGGGGGTTAATTTCGGTTGGTTCCTAAAAACAGACCACAGTCCTGGCAACAAAACTCCTATATGTTAAAGCTCAAATATGATAGCCAAATTCACCCCTATGAAAGGGGCACAGACTAAAGGAGTTGCCCCCTTCCTTAGCTGCTCCCTATATAGAGTGATTTCCACAACCCAATACACAAGAAACCAGAAAACAGAGCAATCTTGCTGCAAATTAAGGAAGTAAAAAAAAAACCCAAAAGCACTCCAACAAAACACTAAGAATAAAACAAAACAAAAAATCCACAACCAAACAAAGAAACCCCACCCCCCCCCCCCCAAAACTCAAAAAAACCTCAATGCAGATTAGAATGGACAGCAGAAGCCCAGGCAGAGATCTGGACAGGAAGAGGAGAGGCATGACTGATTGTCCTACAGTGTGCACTTTTCCAGCCCTCATCCTGAGGCCAGCCCCAATTCTCCATTGTTAGAAAGGTAATTCACCTCCAAAGACAGCTGCTGACCAGGAAAATCTCAGGCCCTTCACTGTCAGTAACTTTGCCAGCCCCCCATACACATTCACTAGGTGCAAGTCCCTGTAATCATCCAATATTGGACCTCAAGTAGTGAGATTTTGACTCTGCATGTACATACTTTGAAAACCAATTCAAAAGCTCAGATCCTGCAAAAAAGGAAAGAGCAAATCAGACTCCCTGCTCCAACCAAGAGCAGGTGTTTAGAAACATTAATACCCCAATACAGGTTTCTTACCTCCCTCTGAGTTAGATTGTTTTTGGCTGATCCCAGGGAAAAGTTGCTCATGTTCTCCTATAAAGAAATTTATATGTTTTAGAAAGTATGTATTAATGACCTGGAAAAAAATAACTACAGTCAAAGAAAACTTATTCCTTTACCTCTCCAATGAAAGACTACACTGACACAGAATAAAAACTGACAAGCCCACACCAAGCATCAGTCTGATTTCCACACATTTGTGACAGTATCTTACCTGAGCCATTCACTGGACTGTTATTCTGAGCAGTTCTTCTTCCTGTTCCAAGTTTAATTATACCTGCACACAAATAGAATATTTGGAGAAATTACTCAGAAACAAAGTTTTGTGCCTTTGGAAACTTGTTGACGGCCTCCGTTCATTCCACTGCCCTCTCCAACCCCCAGCCAAAGAATGATACACTTCACTGCGAAAATGCAACTGAATACTTGACTTGGAGGAAAAAAAAATGAAATACTGTTTTGAGGGAAAGACAGTCAGTGAGAGATTAACAGAATGAGTCTTCTGTGACAGCAAGTCAGAACACATCTAGTCAAATCTAAGGTGGAGCTTAGCAATTTCTGATTATATGTCTTGCACTTAAAATAGTAAACTTCTGCTGTTTGATTATACCTGTGCAATGCTTATCCTACCAAGGTATAACAGGTTTATTTTCTTTCCCTCATTGTTTCAAGGCAAGTAACTGAACTGTTTTGATTCTAACTGATGGTCAGTTTTGAGTGACATTCTTTGTGTGTTAACACCAAGAGCAGTGTTGTTTAACACCACCAACATGAACAAGGACACAGAAGGCACTTTCAGAAAGCTAGTAGGGGACATGCTGGAAAGCAGTCTTGCCACTCAAATTGACTTCAACAACCTGGAGAAACCTGCTGGCAAAAAAAGTTGAGCTATTCAGAGGCAAACAAAGTCCCGAGTCTCTTAAGTCAGCCCATGGACCACTAGGGGCTGGGCTCTACCTGGCTAGGAAACAGCTCTGCAGGAAAGGACCTGAAAGCATGAACAAACTCAACATTACTCAGAAAAATGTGCTCTTGCAGTAGATGGCTCCAAATACCGGGCTGCGTTAGCAGAAGTGCAGTCACCCCATCAACACAAATAATTCTTCCTCTCAATGTTTGGGACACCCCATGTGGAGCACTCTCTCTAGTTTTAGTCTCCCAGTTAATGTAAAAACACCATCTTTCTGAAGCTAGTCCAAAAAATGTCCACCAAGATGTCTAGGGGCAGGAGCTGTGCAAGGAGGTGCTGAGAGTTGGGTTTGTTCAGCCTCAAGAAGAAGAATAAGAGGATGAAGGATAAGAGGATGATGGATAAGAGGATGATCACTGCAGTCTACAACTAACTACAGAAAACTCTCAGAAAAAAACAGGAGACAATGGCTAACAGTTGCCAAAGGGCAATTCCTAACAGAAATAAGGACAATATCCATCCCTACAAGAGTGATTCAGCATTAAAACACATGCTGAAAGAGGCTGGGAAATTCCCACCCTTGGAAAGTTTGACTGGACAAGGCCTTAAGCAACCTGGTCTAGCTTTGAAGTTGGTCATGCTTTGAGCAGCAAGTTGAAGGAAACTTCCAGAGATGTCTTCCCACCTAGTTTACTTTATGATTCCATGCCAACGGAAACTAAATGGACAATGAACAGGAAGGCAAAAGGTCCACATGCAATATATATCTATTTATGTCCTGATCAGAATATCATCAATTAGTCCTTCCCAGATGGGAGATGCATCCAATACTCTTCACCCTGCAGCCACCTCCAAGTGGTGGCCCCATCTGGAAGTCAACATGAATCTTCCATGCAGAGCATGCATAGGATGAAGAAATGTATTCCTGTTTGGGACTCTCCAACACACAGAGAAAAGATGGCGTGCCCCTCTTTTTCAAATCAGAAGACAATTTAATACAGAAATTCAAAAACATGGCAGAAAAAGATACACAGTAATAGCCTATAATTACTATTTCTGACTAAACTGTCAGACTTACAAAAAAGTAGAATTCAGTGTAGGGATGGATCGAAAAACAAATACAGAACTCCAAGATGATGGCAATACAGGCTGCCAGGAGGCACAGAAGGTCCCATTTATCAGTTGACCACACTGAGTTGTCAGATTGGACTCGGCATATGATATTCAGATCTGGTAGAAGCCTGTCCAAATAATAAATGGGATCTTGAGGGCAGCTTTATAATGCTCTCAAAAAAAGCTGTGAAAACACACTCAGGTAAGAACGGGAGAGGCTACAAATACTTGGTTAGTAGAAACACACTGTAAATCAAACACCCAGTCTGAAGGAGAACTATGCAAATGCAAACTGCAGTTTTTCCTAGGACTCAGAGCCCAGTGTCAGAATGCAAGTAAGTCCAGTACATTATTTCCTTCAAATTGATTCATTTTTGCCTAAATTTGACTTGTTTCTTCTATTGTTTTTACAAAACACTTGATGGTCAGAAATTTTCACACATTCTACAGAACCTTAGATGAGTATAATCTGGAAGCACATAAAGCTTCTAGTTAGGAAGTTTATGCATACCTTTCCTGTGCAGGAGTACTGGGATTCCTACTAGGACTCCTATTAGGATAATAGCTGCAATAAGGTAGTATCTATGTCGTTTGTGAAAACTGTCTCCTTTAAAAAAAAAAAAAATGAGAAAGGGAAAGGTTAGTTAAAAAGCAACTGTGTGATATACTAGTTCAGCAGAGATACAGCCCCAAATATTTTTATAGCTATTTTTTTCAAAGTAACCTCAATAAATCAATACACCAGAGTCAGTTATTAGCAAAACCCTGAGCCATCTCCAGGACAGTTACATGTTAAGTACCTCATTTCAGTGAAGGCACATCACCACTTGAAAGGCAATGGCTATTCCAGTTCTTGGCCTATGAAAGACTGAGCCAGATTTCAAACAAATGAAATTTCAGCAAATATCTTGTATCGGGTTTGCACTGCAAGGTTTTGATGATTTCTGTGAGAAGATGCCAGAAGCTGTCCCCATCTCAGATAGAGCTAATGCTAAGCTGGATCTGCTGCTGGCCAAGGCAGAGCCCATCAGCGACTGTGGTAGTGTCTCTAGGATAATACTTCTAAGAAAAGGGAAAAACTGCTGGACAACAACAGCAAGGGGGAGAGGGGAGTGACAATATGTGAGAGAATCTGCCCAACAGACACCAAGGTCAGTGCAGAAGGAGATGCAGGGGCTGGAGAAGGGATTTCCCTGCAGCCCATGGAGGAGCCCACATCAGAACAGGGGGTGCCCAAAGGAGGCTGTGACTCCACGGGAAACCCACACTGGAGCAGCCTCCTGGCAGGACCTGTGGCCCCATGGAGAGAGAAGCCCACACTAGAGCAGCTTTGCTGGCAGGACTTGTGACCCTGTGGGGAAGCCACACTGGAGCAGTTCATGAAGAACTGTGGCCTGTGGGAAGGACTCATGTTGGAGAAGTTCATGGGGGCTGTCTCCTGTGGGAGGGAGCCCACACTGGTTCAGGGGAGAATGTGAGGAGTCCTGCCCCTAAGGAGGAAGGACAATGTGTAATGAGCTGACTGCAAGCCCCATTCCCCATACCCCTGTGCTGCTCAGGGAGACCTGCTCAGGTAATGATATTGGGAGTGAAGTTGAGTCTGGGAAGAAAGGAGGGGTTTCAGAGAGGTGTTTTAGATTTGCTCTTGTTTTTCATTATCCTGCTCTTGATTTTGACTGGCAATAAATTAAACTCATTTTCCCAACGTCAAGTCTGTTTTGCCTGTGATAGTAATGGCCAAATGACCTCTCTCTGTCCTTGCCTCAACCCATGAGGCATTTATCATATTTTCTCCTTCCTGCCCCACAGAGGAGAGGGAGTGACAGATCAGCCTGATGGGCACCTTGCAGCCAGCCAAGGTCAACCCACCACATGCCTCACATCTAACAAGTTTGTCCAGTAAAGGAAGAATTCTATACTAGTAAACCATGACAATTACTTTTGCACAGTGATGAGAACTTTTGTCAGTTAGGGACTGCCGTATGCACCCTTCAAAGCAGACGGTTCCAAACCTGTTCTCACTCTGTGTTTAAAGAAACCCTAAAAATTCAAGCCTCAAGCTGAAGGCTATCCCAAAGCAATAAGTTACAGGAAGAAAACTCTCTTTTCTATCTTATACCTCCATGAAGTAGGAAGGAACTATGCTCATTGACTCATGCACTTGCTAGATGAGAAATTATTTTATCTTATGGCTGCTAGATGACTCGCTTGAAATGGCTGAATAGTTTCACTCCAACTCATGGAGAGCAGTACAAAGAGGACAAGTTCCTAGCATTAATTACGTAAGGGCAGAAGGTTCAGAAGAGATCTTCTAAGACCTTCTAATCCTTATTATTACTCAATCAAGTCACAGCTAAAGGTTTTATTCTGTGGAGATTCCTGCAAAAATTATCTTTCTAGGGGGATCAAACTGTCATCCTCATACTTTTCACAAACTTCATACACACTTTTAGCTGACAAATCACTTCTGATGCTTTTTACTCTTTAAATTCAATTTCCTGGGGAAACAGGAGAAACCTTACAAAGGCCACGCTGCTTCCCAAACAAGCCTCTTAGACCTGTGTTTGCAACATGACACATTTATTACCTTTTTCTTCCGGAAGGCATTGAATCAAAGAGATTTCGGACCTCCTTTCCGTTTGTGAAAATTTAATGATACATGTAGCATTGGTGGTAATATCAACATTCTCCAAAGGGATGGAAAGCTCCTGGTTCTGATAACTGCGTGGATCGTTACTGAGCTTCCAAGCATAATTCAGAGACCCCTGGAAATTTGCTGTACAGCTTAGTACAAGTTCATCACCACTGGTGTTGCAACTTATTTTAGGTTCTGGAAGGGAATCTAGAAGGAGAGAAAACATTCTGTATTACTTTAGTTATAAACTATATAGAATTCCAGCACAGGACAAGGGCTGGAGCAATGAAAGCAGCAGGAGAGTTCATAGACAAAAGTGTGGGGGTATGTGCACACATGCTTGAGAGAGAAATGTGTTTCTGAAAGTGACCTGTAAACCCACTGTTTGTGGTTCTCCAATTCCTAGTCCAAGAGTCCTCGTGGTTCACTGTCCACAGGGCTAACAGACACACTGGTCACATATATTTCCCAAAGACTACTAGTGAGGCTGCACAGGATGATGCCACAGATATTCAAGCATGTGTAATATGCCTGCAGGAATATCTTTAAGAGACATATAATGCCTGGGATTACCTGGTCAGCTTGCTCAAAAAGCTTAATTGTCTGAAAGTGCAGTGTGCCATCTACACGTTCTAGAAGTCACCCCAAGGTGAGTAATGATGGGCACACAAATGAGATGCCACCTTTGAAAATTTGTTCAAAGTGGCTAAGCAACTTAAAAATAGACAATGAACAGCCCCCTCTGTTTCTGTTTGCTTCCTTGACAAATATACAATATACCCTTTCTAGACATTTTAAAGTGAATAGTGGTTCACATTCTTTATGCAGTTCTTCCAGTACTTACCTAACACAAAAAGTACAAAGTTTAAGTGGTGATCTGTCACAGAATCCCAGTACTGTAACTCATATGTGCCAGCATCATCCTTCTCCAAGTTAACTATAGTCAAGGATCCATTCTCCATAAGTACACTCCTGTCGCGGAGAGGACCAAAATATGTCGGTTTATTTTGCTCTTCCCATTCAGCCACTTTATCTTTGTTTTTCTTCCAGACAGTTTCCACTATTTTTCGGTCTATTTGTACTGGAAAAGTAAAATTTTCTCCCATGATGCCAACTAGGTCTTCAGAGTAGATGTGTGCTAGAGAGGGGGGAAAAAGAAAAAGTTACTTCAACAATTGTTTTATAAAACACTGCTTGACTAACGCCCTATGCAATATCAGATACATTCAAATTTAGGTTACAAGCACATCACAAAGTTGCAAACCAAGGTACACATCAGTTAAGAATTACCCAGACCCAGGTTGTCAGCACAACTGTACGACAGGCACAGCAAAGGAATCCAGTTTCCACATTCTGGTCCCAGGCAGAATAATTGCCCCAATGATCTTCCCTATCCTAAGCCCCTCTATCCTCACTACTTTCCCTCTGTTCACTTGAATTAGGCCTCCTGCCCATGATCTGGTGAAAAATATAAAATGAAGAATTGTCACCACCAAAATCTGTTTTAGCATCTTGTTGCAGAACACCCAGACTGAAGTTCCTGCTGATCAAATAAACTGCAATTTTTTCCAGTATGAATATTCACAGTTAGTAAAAAGTACACTTTTGATGCAAAACTGCTATTGAGTTCAAAGCACCTGCTCTGAAGCCATGGGAGTATTAGGGATTTCCCTTGAAATGTCACTTAAGCAAGTTTATTTCACAGCCAATATATGTGAAACAGCACCCCATCCTCTGAGATCTAGCAGAACTGTCAGCAAGAATGAAGCTGTTCAGAAACCTCCACTGCTTTCAGTTTCAAGTCAATTACATTCTGCTAAAAATGCCCAGGCAATCAATGTAAATAAATAAACCACAACAGAAGAGAGATAAGAGATTTTCCTTAATTTTCATTGAAAACAGCTAAATTTGTGAGAAAAAAAAACCCTCTTGATCTAACAGACAAAATCCTGCCGTAGGGAAGGGACCACAACATTTAAATCAACAGTATCTCTGTGTCTCTGCTTCAGTCTTCAGAAATCACCTCCCACTTCTAAATAGCTCCAAATGGCTCTAGAAAACTTGCAAGATCACTGCCATGGCAGACAGGAACATAGACAAAAACCACTTAGGAATCGAGTTCAAGTTACACTTGCATTTAGGAATCGATTTTGGTCCACAGAAGCTGGTAACCTTTTACTCCTATGTTGAAGGAAGGGCATGGTTAAGATACAAATGAGGTCTCACATTAAGGCAGGATTCCAAATCTGCACCATGTAAAACTTCCCTTTAAACAGTAGCTATGCATGGTGAAACAAATATTTCAGATGTAAACTTCTCAAGCCAACTGGTTCCAAGTGACAGCTAGTATTCTGGGTTTTATCTTTTTTTGTTTATTCCTAAATGGCATCAGTTTAAGGACCCATCAATTCCTATATCCTGACAGAGAGAACGTCAGCTAGGCCTTCCTTTCCCACTGCTAAAGGATAGTGCTTGTCAGCTCTTCTGCCACACCATAGAAACACAGACTTTCTCTGACAGCACAATGAACACAAGCAATAGAAACTCACTTCCGTGTGCTTGGCTAGAGAACTGCACACACGTGTCTCCTCCATGCCTTAGTCTATAGACTATCCAGTTTGTTTGCAATCTACCCATGGAAGCACTCTTCTCACGCCACTGGAGTTGCAACTTCTTGTTTTCTGCACCTACATGGTCTCCTTTTCCAGGCACAGGGATTGTAGAAGCAATCAGGGTAAGCTATCAACTCCCACATCTTGTCAACACTACCTACCTGCTTTCTTTGTATTCTACCCTGTTCAGGTAGATTTTAAACATTTTACTTGAGCATCTCTTTCCACCTATCTCAATTAATGATTTCCAGAAGAAAAAAGAACTCAGAAACTCCAGACTTTTTGTCTGGAGACCACAAGATTGCAAGACCCTGGGTAGGGTGGAACCCTATTTCGATCTGATGAAGCCTGGAGTCTTGTTAGAGACCTTTGTCAAGACAATTTCCAGGAGCACATATTCCTCAAGAAGTCATCCCTCACTGCCTAAGGACCTATGGTATTCCTAGTATGGAGAAAAACTCCCTGCTCTTCCCACTGTGAAATTCTACCTCTCAGTAGCTTTAGCTCACAGACACAACCAGGCTGTGGTGCCTTGACATCAGCATAAGCCAAACCACAGTGGCTCTTGACAAGAGCCTTCAGCAAGGACAGCAGCTGCTTGCTGGGCCCTGAGAACACAAGCAAGGACAGCCACCACTGCTCAGCCAACCACTCATAAGTTCCTACGTTTGGGTGTTGATGCAGGTAAATGCTCCACGTCTTTACTTTCTTTCAGTTAGTCATAAGTGCTAGGCTGGAGTTATGAGAGCAAAGTTGTTGCTTCTTCAAGTCCAGGAGTGAGACTGAAGGAAAGCAGAGCTGAAAAAAAACCCCATTTTTTCTCCACAGGTTCTGCATGGCACAGGGGGGCAGTGCTGTCTTCAGCACACTCTCTTCATGCTGGCTGGTGGAACAAAAGCTTGGCAGCAAGGAGCTGATGAGCTCCTCCCATTCAGGGCTCCTAGCAGCAGAACAAGGAAAAGTTTATTCCTCAAGGATAACAGTCATCTCCCACCTTAAAACATCCCGTCTCTGGGTTTATGTCCATGTTTCACTGGTCTAGTGAAAATGTGAAGAAATCTCCCACCCAGTGCCATCAGCTTCCTTTTTTCAAAGAAAGCATACAGAAATATTGCATAAGCTCATAACCACGCATCTTTGAGCTTCTGGAAAAATATGTGTCATCATGTTTTCTAAATTCCCAAGAAACCCTTCCCCATCTTTTCTACTTCATTTTATATGGAAACATATTTCCTATTCCACAGTGGTGAGCAAAGGGGGAGAAGTGACAACCAAACACTCTCTCACACACTCTTTTGGAACTGCCTTTTCTTTCATTTCTCTGCCTTCTCCCTCTCTTCTTATCGTAGCCTATTATTCCAAAATAAAGGTCACACAACAAAATAGTGGTGTGCTAAGGGCTCCAGTAGCCTCTACAGAAACCATCAGACTACCGGCTCCTGTATCTCCTAAAACCCACTCCAAAATCCTTCTTATGCCAAGTCTTTGTGTTCTTTCCTTCCAGTCAAATCACATGCTCAAAGTGGCACAGATAAAGAGGAGCAAGCATTGTGTGGGCAAAGCCTCTTCTGCAAACCACCAGCTCACCCTGTCTACATCATCTTCTGCTCTCACTTCTCCAGCAGCCAGACCCACACAACTCAGTGCTGTACTCCAGTTTTAATATTCCCCAGACTAATTCGGACTCTTTCAGCATTTTAGCAGGCTAAAGGCATCCATATTCAGTTCAGACTAAGTAGAACTTAATACTCCATTTACCAGCAATAAACACTTTATTACTGTATTTGTCTACCTGGTTTGACTTGCTTCACTATTTTTCTTGGAGCTGACCTAAAGCTTAGTTATTTTGGAGAACATCTGTAAGCTAAGCTCTTTTTATTTTTAAGGCTATCATTATTTTTGGTCTCAAATACCTATTTGAAATGCACATAGGTATATATTAGGTCTATACAGGCAGCAGCTAGGTTCTCCCATTACCATTAAGACACTAACATCCCACCTGCTTGAAACTGGGTGGAAAAGTCCTTACTAATTAATTTATGGCAATGAACTATTTGCTTCAGGAGTAGGACTTTCTAAAGAGTAGACTTTTAATTGTTGGAACTTCCCAACTACCCCTCTCTTCAGTTTTTTTAGAATTTTGAATTCCCCCAGCAACTGCCACCAGCAGACAATTATGTTCCCTCCTAACCCTCAAAACCACCAGGTGCAGAAAACCCTGAAATAAATATTCAGTCCAGAAGGACTATGAGAATATTCACCAACCATAGTCCTCTGAATTCCCCCACAGGCCACAAACACAACTCACTTCCCAAACTCCAGTGAGAAAGCACTTAGAGCCATGGTGTAAAAGCACAAGCAAAAGCCACAGCCAGGAGAGAGAGAACACAGATGACCATAAGCTGTAGCAGCAGCCCAGGCTGTTGCAAAATAAAATCAGATTTGTGCAGGAATGAATGCAAATCCTACATATAATATCCAAATCAGAGGTGTTCTCCTGCATACTGCAGCACATTCAGAGATGTGCATGTCATTCTCCTGGACAATATGGGACTGCAGCTACAGAGCTCTACACATCAGCAAAGGCAGGACCCAAGGGTGGCACCTACCAACAGGCCTGGGTCCCTCCCTACCACAAAATCCCTCATATCCCTCAGACATATCCCTCAGCAAGGGCCCAACAACAGGCAGCATTCCCATGTAGAGGCTACCCAGTCATTTTTAAACTATGCTGGTGACCAAAAGCATGTGGATGACTTACCTATTCTTCCTTCTCCCTTTTTTTTTTTGTCTGCTGACAGATTGTACTTCACACACATCCCCACTCCAATTAAGGAAACAACAAAAAACCCACAGAAGGACTGTAATTTCTGGATGTGACTCACTGTGGGAACACCAATGCTCGTGCATGGAATGGAGCAGATGTGAGCAAAATGTGGAAGAATGAGCTTGAGAGCATAGAGAAGGGGCAGGCACTGATGTCTTCTCTGTGCTGACCCGTGACAGGGTGCAAGAGAATGGCCTGGAGTTGTGTCAGGGGAGGTTTAGGTTGGATATTAGAGAAAGGTTCTTCACCCAGAGGGCTGTTGGGCACTGGAACAGGCCAGGGAGGGAGAGGACTAGGAATCACCACTTTTAGCACTGGTAAACTATTATGAAGGATCATTGAGTCTGGCAGATTATTGATTACAGTCTCTAGGCTTTTCTTAGAGACAGAACTGACTTGCATTTAAACCTGCCTTGAACTATAAAAAAAAAGCAGTTGTTTGAAAGCAATCCAGAGACACTGGACCAGGTTGCCCAGAGAATGGATGCCCCATCCCTGGCTCAGATGGCACTCTGAGCAATCTGGCCTAGTGGAAGATGTCCCTACCCATGGCAGAGGGTTGGAACTGGATGATCATTAAGGTCTCCTCCAACCCAAACCATTTGTGATTCCAAATCCTCTGGTTACTTATTCCCAGCATCTAGACAGCAGCACTTCCTATGCTGCACAAGTACATCTTCATGTAGGCTCTGTGATCAACAGCACTGAGAAAATATTTTGTCTTAGTAACTCTTTCCTTCAGTCGGGTTCATTTTCAGCCAGATCATCTTTGCAGTTCTACTGATAAAGGATGTCACAAACTGATGCCATAGACAGGAACTGTTCTCAACCTGTGGCAACACCAGCTTAAACAGACTCCAAATTACAACCTCTGTCTCTTACAAACCCTGTATCACCCAGCCAGCCCACTGTCCCACTACCCTGAACACGGCCAAAAGGCTCTCTTGAGGCTGAGAACAGACAGGAGGACAAGTAAGGAAAAAAAAAAAATAAACAAATCTACACCCATTTTTTATGAACACCTTTAACACACCCAGGATCAAAGGAGTTTGTGTATGCAATCCAGAGATGATAATGGCTTTCTAAAGTCCAAGACCATTAATTACATTAAGGCAAGAAACTATCGAAAAAAATTTCACTCTGTTCATTCTGTAGTGTTAAATAGCAATGGCAAAAATATTGTTTCATTTTTATTTTAATATGACATAACAACCTCAGCTCTTGTCAAGAGTTTTTAAGCAGAGGGCAAAGGTTTAGTTTGACTTTTTTCCCTCTGTTTGAGGAATTTATAACTGATTATAATTCCTTTGTTTATTCAGGAAGATTCAAGAGTAAGGGGACAGGACAACATAAGCAGGTGTCAGCTTCACAGTGCTGATAACTCATTTTTCCATTTATACTATTTAATATTGTGTTTGACATTTCCAGTAACAACACACAAAATAACCACATTCCACAAACAACCTGAATTTGTTAGGAGTCCAGATTTTCCTACATTCATCGCAAGGCCTTGTAGTGTAGTTCCTATGACACCTCTCATGGAGTGGAGAGACACAGAAGAAACATTGAGCAACCCCAATGCTTTTCTGATCTATAAAAATGTAGAAAGGAGCATATATTTGAGGAAAAAAAAAAAGACAGGAAATTTAAAAATAGTAAGAAAAAAAAGCAAGCCCAGACTTGTTGAACTGCCTAATGACACAGACACAAAAATCCACACTGAGGGAAATTTGGTTTCTATGCTAGTCACTTTCAGAAGAAGTCTGAAAGAAAAATCATTTTTATCAGCTCTCAGGTTGTCAGTCTATGCTCAGTACCGGAGATGGCAACTTCTGCTTTTAGTGAACCAGGTTTTCTCAGTTTAAATCAATTTTTTAAAGAAGTTAAATTGAGAAACAAAGCAACCATTAATGCAAACATAAAATAAAAAATGGCATTAGGGAATATATCTAAATATGCAAGAACTAGAAGGCAAGAACTAATACTGCATAAAAAAAAGTTGATGCTCAAAACACTGAAAGATGTGTGGCTTTCAGATGAGCCTTACTACAGATGCAGAATGCTTCTAGATGCTCTAGTTCACATATCCAGCTTACTTCCCATATCCCCTCTGCTTTTGGGGTAGGATCTTGATGCAGCTAAAGCAAGTTTGGTCGCCATCTGCATCGCAACAGAACATCCTCACAAGTGTGGCTTGCACTTGTGATCCCCCTGTTGGTGTGGTATTATTTATTCACCTCCTCAGGTGGTGACAAAAAGATCTCTCTGTGGGTTCCTTCACCAAACTAGGCCACAGATATCACATTGACTTTCTTTCCAGCCACATACAATATCCAGGATCCCAAATCTGAACAGAGTTTTGTCTTGAACTTCCAACAACTGAACAAGGATACTCTTGGTAGGTCTAAAATCAAAGTCCTTCCATAGCCTTGAGGTGAGGTTTTGTGCTGCAACTGACAAGTCTGAGGTTTCATTAGATAAAAAACTGACTTGGCCTGGCGTCGTGAAAAGCAGGAATCCCTATGTGGCGAGTAGGAATTCTGGACACTGCAACTTCTGGCTTCCACAGGGGAATGAAGAAGGACATCTTCTCCCCTACCCCAGACATCCAGCAACGTGACTGGGATAAGTGCAGTGCTTTGAATTTGGATGGAGAAAGGATTCTGGAGGGGAAGGCTGACAAAGGACGAGGATCTACCAACAGCATCCTGGTGTACAGAACAGGTGTTTGCATGGCTAGAAATTGGCATGCCAAATTGAACTGCTACTGATTTACTTCATGCACTTGGGCAGATCAGTCTGACTTTCAGGGTCTTGATTTTCACATAGAGAGATGATGGATTATTTTACCTTGTTAAAATTAACATGAAACATTCACACATAGTCAACATACACATAACAGCAATAATGCAAGCATACAAACAAGAACATGGTGTGAAACCACAGCTATACAGTTTAGTGAACAATAGTAAAGTGTTTGCATTCCTGATCTCCCGCCCTAATCAACCACTTTAGAATCAAAGTTTTACAGAGTAGACAACAGAACTAGCTACGTTTTTCACTAAAGGAGGATGTTATGATACCTGCAGCCACAATTACCCTCTCCAGCTGTCCAAGCACCATCACCTCTTCCTTTCAATTGTAAGTTCTTTGGAACCTGGAGTCTTTTTTCTCTAGGCAAATCTATAGCACGTGGACTGAGATGTGCAGAGTAGAAGCAGCACTCCAGCTTACATAATGCAAGCTAACAAAGTGCCTTGACTCACAAAAAAAAGTTACAAGAAGATACTCAGTTAATCATGCCTTAGTGGCACTCATTTGGAACTCTTCAGCAAAAGCGCTGCAGGTGAGATAAGAAATTGCAGCTAAGGCTTAACATGGGCAGACTCATGCAGGTGCGCAGTGTCCCGGCTTCTCCACCGGTCCTCCCTGCACACCGGGACCCGCAATGCTCTCTTACAGAACAGGATCTCTCCACATCAATTAAATAAAGCAAATTGAAGACCTCAGGAATAGTATGAGGAGGAAATCGCAGGGAGTTGCTCTGAACTCTCAGCAGCAGAGAAGTTCCTTTTTAAACAGGGTGATACAATAGCTCCTATTTTAGGCACATTCAGGAAACTCCCAAATTTAAAAAAAAAAAAAAAAAATCAAAAACGAACAGATTTTGTTTATAGTTCTCATGTTCACAGCCCAGTGCAAAGCCTATGCGTGTAAGGATTATGCTCCTAAGGCACAGCAGTGGCATTTGGATTAAGAAGGCCTTTGACTAGTATTTCAACAGTAATCATTACTTGTTAATAGTTATCATTTAAGTTAACAGTAGTCATTTACTTGTACCACAAAAATCGCACACATCCCAAGCTTCCCGTTAACACAAGTTTGAAACAAACGGGGCACAGGAGCCTGCCGACAATAGGGTGGGGAGCTCCTGCCCGTGCGGATGGCCGATATATAGGCCAACACATAGTTCTGGTTTTAGGCGCGGGACGGAAGCAGCGGCCCGGTTGTGCCCCCCGCCCCCGGGCAGGGCAGCGAGCGAGCGGCCGGGGACGCCCGTCTCGCCAGGGAGCCACTGTCGCAGGGCAAGTCAGGGGCTGGCGGCTGCTGGGGCAGCTCCCCGGGCACCTCGGGACCCCTCTGCCCTCCCGAATCCCTGCCGCGCCCGCCCCCGGAACCAGCCCGTCCGAACGCCCGGGGAGCGGCGGCCGAGGATGCCCCGCTCCCGCTGTCCCGGGCAGCACGGAGGGAGGGAGAGAGAGAAGGGAGGGAGGGAGAGAGGGAAGGGAGGGAGGGAGAGAGGGAAGGGAGGGAGGGAGGGGGGGGGGAGAGAGAGAGAGAGAGAGAGAGAGAGAGAGGAAAAAAAGCGAAGGAGTCGGGAAGGGTCCCCACCGTCCTCTCACAGCTTACCCAGGAGGGGCGAAAGGCACAGGAACGAAGCCAGCAGCCACATGGGTGCCCACACCATCACTGCTCAGGCAGAAAGCAAACCCCGCCAGCGGCCGCTCCCCGTCCCGTCCCACTGCCGGCGGCAGCTTCCGCTGGGAGGGCCCCGTGGGCGCTTCTTCTGGGAACTCCGGGACGGTGAGGAAGAGGGGTTTCAGCCTCCTGTGCGGTGTCGGATGCCATACATGGCCTCGGAGTGCCAGCGAAAGGGGTTTGTGGTTTGTGGGGCGCAACTTATGGCGACGGAAATTGTCGCGTTGCTCTTACATCAGGGAGGTTCAGCTCTGATGACTGAAAAACTGAAAGTAAATCAATTTAGTGGGGAGTGGGAGCCACGCAGATTAGGTGAAGAACGAATTTCAGCAGGTGGCACGCAGCTCGCCACCTCAGAAAATGATCCCAGAATAGTTTGGGTCAGCTGCAGCCCCTATACTCTCTGGGGCTTCCTGGTGTTTGACACTTATGCTCCCAAAAATGTCCACTGTTCACTTCGAGGGACACCTGGTAATACCTCCTTTTGAGGGGTGGGCTGAAGGCTAAGCCTGGTCACGCTCTCCTGTTCCACCCAAGGTGAGGTTGATCTCTGGGGGAGGGGAGTGAAGGAAAAGAAATAGAGCAGAAACCAACTCTGACTTCGAGGGGCTTTCTTTGGCACCAGCTGCTAAGCAGCCCATTCACAAAACTCAAACCCACTTAGATTCTCTTTCATGAATGACTGGTCTCTTGATACTATTGAGTGTTTTTGAGGAAGAAAGTGTTTCTACCGCAGTTTGGAAATCATAAGTACTTGGCAGGTATTGAAAAATTGCTGCTCTGACAAATAGTCCAGTAGCAGCTATGAGCCAGCTTTCCTCTCACGGCAGTGAGTTGCTGTGAGTGGATGTTTCAAACCTTCTTTGCCTGCATTGCACTCCCCAGTGCATTACTCCAGCTCAGAAGAGTCCAGGTGCAGACCTTACAGCCCCAAAGCATGCTCAGCTTCCAGCAGCTTGTCTGTCTGTCCTGGGGAACACCAGCACAGCACAGTGCTGTGAGGGAGGCTCTCACCACAGGTTTATCTCTCAGTCAGATTTCTCCCAGTACACTTGGCCCCCACATTCACTAATGAGCAGCCGTGTCGGGCTATTCACCACCCCTTTGAGAGACCTCAGCTTTGCACTTCACACAATCAGAAAAATAATTGGCAGCCATGGATATCTCCAAGCAGAGGGCCTACCAGAGTAAACACTGCAGTTTTTCCAACTCTGAGGGATTTTTTTTTCCCCTCCTTCTAGGAGCTACTCTAAGCTCCTTTGACTCATCACTGAAGGCTGCAGCCTTCATGAGCTGGAATGACACTGCATCTTGAGCTGAGCAATGCTGTCTCATTCAGTTCTTACAAAAACAGAATAATACTGATCCTTTCTCCATAGCTCTGTTGGAATGCCATGACATGTAACTCACAAATGGAGATGGGCCCATCCCATAAATTCCCTCTGCTCAGTGACAGAAACCCACATGGAGCCTTTCTGTCCCTCGGTAACCTTGTCCCCTCTGTTCTTAATCTCTGACAAGTGTCAAAGGGAGCTCCCTACCCTGTAAAGGCTCCAAGTCACAGTGTTTACGTCAGAAATGTAACATGGCCGTCTTCCTGCAGCACTCTCGTGGCAGGAGCACATGTTCTCTGCTGCTGACTCATCCTCTTGTCAGGTAAAGTGTCCTCCCAAGATGTCAGAGGCTTTGGATAGAATCTTGTTGCTGGGAGGATGCTTGCACACTACAGCTTCCCTGTAGGTCATGAAATCTTTGAGGTTAGGAGAGAGAAACCTGAAGCAGACAGTTTCACTTTGAAACAGGTTATTTTAGGATGGAAGGAACCACAGGAGGTCACCCACATGCACTTAAGGCAGGCCTGTGTTCTTCCTACTGAGCTGTTCCACGTTGTACAAGATGATTATGGCTTCACAGGGCAGAGAAACTGAGAGAGAAACTTGAACTGGAGGCTGGTGCCCTCACCTAGGCTCTTCTACTTGGTAGTACATGGTAAGGATGCATTCTTCCTTATGCATACTTATACAGGCATACCAGGTGGAAGATCCAGAAAGAACTCAAAAAAGGCTCAGATGGCTGGATTTCCTCCTTTCCTGAGAGAGTACCCAAGCAGACTTGCCCCTGTTTTCCCTTCCTCAGTTACCAAAACAATCTTTGATGTTTACTTCCTGCTCTGTCATTGCTAGGACATACTTCTGAAAGCAGGGAGGTTGTCGTGGTTTGACAAGGAAGTGAGTTTTCTCAGGAAGTTGGGGTCAAACCAAATTGCTTTTTGTTGAGATGAGAACTAATACTGGTTCCTCTGTCAATCCTGGAAACAATACACAGGAGTCTGCATGCTTAACACAGAGCCATGGTTTCTACTTCACAGGCAAATGACAGAAAATACAGGAGTTCTGAGACCAAGTATTCCAGCAGTAAGGGGGATCCAGAACTTAATGAACAGTGAGCTAAGCACTGGGTGTATTTCATGCTCTTCTTTGAATGCAAACCTCTCCACAGGGAGAGGTTTTAAATAGTCATCATTCGCTTAGCTCACACTTGGTTTCCCCCAAGGTCTGGTGCTGCTACCCCAACTGCATTTCCAGTATCAAAAATTAGTTTTCCAGGCTACATGAATTTTCCTATGATCCGATTTCCACTTGACCATTGGCTATTTGCAGTGCTTATATGCCTCTGCCGGCTGTTGCTTTGTGAGAGGAGACTCACCACTTTCATCTATGTTGGACACTTTCAGCATTGGCTTGAATGTGCAGACAGCACATTTTTAAAATTTTCTTTTTAATTAAGAGAATTTGTGCACTAAATCAAGCTTGTTTGCTTTCACTATCCCTGACATTCTCAAGCAAATCTCACTGTGCTTCATGACTGCTCTCTGTAAGGGACTGTTAAAAAAAATCTGAAGTGGTTTGGAAGTCTTTGCAACAGTGCTCCCATTGTCATTATAATCACCCCCACTGGGAAGCAAAATAAGTGGCATTAAGTTTCTGAATTAATATAATTGTAATTACTCTGTAATTAAGTTCACAAGCAATAAAAAGAAAACCCTTTATATCAAAATAACTGTACTTAGTCAGAGCATTTTAAGCACAGAGTAACTTGAGTGGCTTTTGCTGTTTGCATAAGGAATTGCCACTGTGTGCTGCTATAATGAAAAAAAAATCCAGGAATAAATAAATCTGAGAATTCAGATTTAGTAGACAATTTAAAAGACATTTCTTTTTTAAAAAACACCAGTTTTGTGCATTTACAAAATTGTTAAACACCAGGATGTTGTTTAACAGCTCTGCAAATACACAAAATAAAACCAAATCTGCAAATCTTGGCCAAAGTTTTGATTAACTCTAAGGCTGTAATACTGGTGCCTGCTTTATATTACATGGCATTTCAAAATTTCCATAGGACTTGGCAAAGAGGGAATAGGCCTGTTGGAGTACCCAGGCTTTATCTTACAATCTGAGAATTGTAAGATAAAATAAGATGAATCTGATGCTGGGGATGGAAAGATGAAGCATGGGCTGGAAGCCAGGAGATGGCTATTGGCATTGCAGTTTTCAATCTTGGAAAACTGATTGGATTGACAAACTCAGGCATATATTTGTGAGACACTGAGGACCTGCTTCTCTGACAATAAGCCAGCTCCCTCCTGGAGGCAAGTACTTCAGGGTCATAAGGTATGTCAGTATGTATATGTGAGAGAATGCAGTTGGGGTGAGGTTCAATAGTCCTCCTTCAATAGGCCAGGCAGCTAAGGCTGTCTGACTTTCAGTGAAAACTGGAGAAATTTATCTCAGAAGATTTGGAAATAAAATGAACTTCTGCCTAAAACAGCGCCAAAGCCTTCAGCTGGAACAAACTGGGGTAAGGAAATCACTGCTATCACCAATAGCTCTAAAGAAAAGTAGTGTCTGATGCTTTTTGAAATATCTTTGGTCATCTTCCTGATCAGACTGAAGAAATTTCTTAATTTGGTTGTTCAGCTAAGCCACTGTAGATTAGTACTTTGCTCATTACCCTTCCTGCCATTTAGCACAGCCAAAGGCAAAGCTGCCTTGTCCAACACGGAGGATACAGGTGTGTCCTTACCTGAAGGTCCAGGAATATGGTACCTCCACATCATCAGTGTCATGTTACACATCTGGGTGTGCACATATGCTTCTCCATCTGTATACATCAAAATGGTAAAGTTTTTTATTCAAAGGTATTTGTTAAGTATTTGCATGCTTATGATGCTGGTGCATTACTGAAGGGTGCCCCCACCCTGAGAAATGTAGTCTGGGCATGTTATGGTGATATGATCACCAGTTACATTTTAGCCTGCCTTTACCCTGACTTTTCAGATGTAATCCACTGTTTTGCCTTATTTAGACTGTTACAGGTATCTGACAAAAAGCAGAAATACAGGAAAGACAGCAATGCAGTAGGAAAATATGATGCAAGGCTGATATGAATCTTCCTGGTATGGACTTATTGTGAAGCCTTGTGATAAACCAGCATCCCTAGTCAGAATTTGGCAAAAAGGTCTAGGTAGCAAGGATAAAGCACTGTAACTCTGTTGTTTGCTGGGACTGGTTTCACTGGCTGAAGTGAGAAGTTTCCCTTGAGGAAAGGGAGGTAGAGAGGAAAGGAAGGTCAACATCTCCTTTAACCAAAAAGTCATTGAAGCCTCTGCTTCAAATTTTGACTAATGGTTAAATAAGAGTAGAGGTAATTGCTCAAAATCCAAATCAGGTCATTTTCCCAAAACTGCACAGACTGATTGATCATTACAGAGTCAAGCTGATCATTAACCACAGCTGGTTTTCCTCTGTACAATCCTTATACTTGTATTGGACAAACAGGAAGATGGTTGAAGATCAGAAGAGAAAACTGCTCATGGTTCTTGCTCTCCTCTTGCTGCCCAGCTCAGCACAATCAGGTAAGAAAAAGAGGACTGCCTGGCAAGGGATTGAAGGTTTTACAGAGAAGGATCTGAATTCAATTCTCCCTAAACAAGCTGTGTGTCAAGAGGTCCTGGCAATAACCTTGTTAGGTTCTGGGGAGAAAAAGTGGTGCAAGAATGGTCCTTTCTTCTCTTATGCTTTGATTCAATCACCCTCAGTGATTTAATTCCATTAACGTGATTTACAAGAATGATCCAGGTTTACCTGAAGTGTAAGGATGCAGAAAAGGGACCACTTGGCCTCTGGCAGTGGCATCTTTGCTAGATTGCTTCAAAAGGTCAGCAAGTGTGATCTGCAGTAGCTGAGAGAAAAATAAACAAATGCCACACTTCCATTTCTTTCTTGGATTGTACTGTCAATGAGACTGCCTTAGTGATCACATCTATAGTCCCACATCACCTGCAGCTTCACTGCGGTGCACCTCCTACCTTTCCTTTCCTGATGATCCCCCTCATCTTATGCCATTTCTGACACTCACTGTGCTGGCACTGGACCCACTTTTGCTACTTAGACTGGCTCATGACCTACATTTTTTCCAAGCTGATCTATAAAAATATCACTTTCTTCCTTGTCAGTGCACAGGAAGACTGAATAAACAACAGTGAGGGATAGTCACATCCTTCTAGGTGAATCTGAATATTGAATCTCACCCCTTTGGGCTGACCCATAGGCCATGTTTTGTCTAGCTGGTGTAAAGTATCTTCTGAGGGAAATTGGGAAACTGGTTGTTCGATTTAAAAATACATAAATGAATAATTATTTTATCAAGGCTGCTTTCACTTCATCCAGTCCAGAAAGGAGGGTGCATGTATTGTTATTGCAGCAGGATTCCAGCTCTTAAAGTGACACTGCTGATGACATATACTGCTGAACTTTTGTGCTTGCTTTCTAGCCTAAATTTGCTCAGGTGTTTTACTAGCTACAGGTCGGATGTTTATTTTTTTCTGTCTAGGTCAAAGTGCCTTCCAGCAGCAACCTTTTCCTTCTCATAAAGCATTTTCGTCAAGTAAATTAATTAATTGTGAAATTATCTTTGACATATTTTTTTCATCAGCATGCTCATGTTTTATCATCAGCATTCTCATACTTCTGGATTTTTGATGCAATTGTCAGTTAGACTTGCACCTTCTACTAAGCCTACCAGAATTTGAATAGCCCCCCATGCAGTGGTGACTACCTGTTGGCAACCATTTTTTAAAAGATCTAACAGCCTATAAAAGTACTTAGTAGCTGGTGTAGGTGGCCAATTTGCTTAAAAAAAACCAGCAAAATATCACTCACCTCATGGTAAAACAACTTTCAGAAGTCAAAGCTCGTATGATACCCATGGTTATTTTCCCAGACAGAGCTGGAATTCCATCAAAGGACAGAAACAACTTTATCAGTCAGGTAAAGTTTTTCCAGAATTGCCTCATTTTAATTTATTCTAGATAGTTTTAATCGTTATCAATAGAAGTGAAATTGCTACCTTCATTTTCCTGATGAATTAGAATGAGGGGTGTTTTTTTCGCATTCCACAGACCCAGACTAAATGTGCCACTCCCTCCCTCCTGTGCAGGGAATACAGACAGACTCACAGAGCATCACTGCATGGACTTCCAGAGAGCCAGTTTCCTAGGGGGCAGAAAACTTAAGGTCCAGTTTCTTCTGTTCACTTCCTTAAGCCCCAGCTGTGGAGAGCTGATTTCAGCTGATGATGGCATCAAGAACTGCGGCTTCAACAGCAGCCTGGAAACCAAAATCATCATCCATGGCTTCAGGTGAGAGAAAGAAGAGCACTGTAACTAAGTTTTCACTGGTAAATTAAACAGTGCGTGAGTTAGTATAAATTCCTTCCTTCCTTCCTTCCTTCCTTCCTTCCTTCCTTCCTTCCTTCCTTCCTTCCTTCCTTCCTTCCTTCCTTCCTTCCTTCCTTCCTTCCTTCCTTCCTTCCTTCCTTCCTTCCTTCCTTCCTTCCTTCCTTCCTTCCTTCCTTCCTTCCTTCCTTCCTTCCTTCCTTCCTTCCTTCCTTCCTTCCTTCCTTCCTTCCTTCCTTCCTTCCTTCCTTCCTTCCTTCCTTCCTTCCTTCCTTCCTTCCTTCCTTCCTTCCTTCCTTCCTTCCTTCCTTCCTTCCTTCCTTCCTTCCTTCCTTCCTTCCTTCCTTCCTTCCTTCCCTTCCTTCCTTCCTTCCTTCCTTCCTTCCTTCCTTCCTTCCTTCCTTCCTTCCTTCCTTCCTTCCTTCCTTCCTTCCTTCCTTCCTTCCTTCCTTCCTTCCTTCCTTCCTTCCTTCCTTCCTTCCTTCCTTCCTTCCTTCCTTCCTTCCTTCCTTCCTTCCTTCCTTCCTTCCTTCCCTTCCTTCCTTCCTTCCTTCCTTCCTTCCTTCCTTCCTTCCTTCCTTCCTTCCTTCCTTCCTTCCTTCCTTCCTTCCTTCCTTCCTTCCTTCCTTCCTTCCTTCCTTCCTTCCTTCCTTCCTTCCTTCCTTCCTTCCTTCCTTCCTTCCTTCCTTCCTTCCTTCCTTCCTTCCTTCCTTCCTTCCTTCCTTCCTTCCTTCCTTCCTTCCTTCCTTCCTTCCTTCCTTCCTTCCTTCCTTCCTTCCTTCCTTCCTTCCTTCCTTCCTTCCTTCCTTCCTTCCTTCCTTCCTTCCTTCCTTCCTTCCTTCCTTCCTTCCTTCCTTCCTTCCTTCCTTCCTTCCTTCCTTCCTTCCCTTCCTTCCTTCCTTCCTTCCTTCCTTCCTTCCTTCCCTTCCTTCCTTCCTTCCCTTCCTTCCTTCCTTCCTTCCTTCCTTCCTTCCCTTCCTCCCTTCCTCCCTTCCTTCCCTTCCTTCCTTCCTTCCCTTCCTCCCTTCCTCCCTCCCTCCCTCCCTCCCTCCCTCCCTTCCTTCCTTCCTTCCCTCCCTCCCTCCCTTCCTCCCTTCCTTCCTCCCTCCCTCCCTCCCTCCCTTCTGTCTCTTCCTTCTGTCTCTTCCTTCTGTCTCTCTCTTTCTTCCCACATATTTCTATTTCTTTTTTCAACATTTTTCATTAAGAAGTCTTTTCTTTAAGATTCTTGTCCCTTTAAATTGTCTTCTTGGATTTCATGCCAAATAGCCTGTTAATGAGCCATTTAGAACCCCAAGCAGACAGATTATCCTTCTATTCTTGAAAGTGTTGGGATTGCAGCTGGGTTTTTTTTAACTGCCATCCTTCTGCAAGCTTCTGTGCCATTTTTCAGTCAGGTGTGACCATATAATATTATTTGTTTTGAAGTGCAAAATCCTGAATAGAAAGTGCATAGAAAACTGGAATGAAACCATAGCAGATGCTGCAGGGTCTTCTCAGAAAGCCAGCTGTTGCCTTCAAGTGAGACAGCAGACTCTTCACCAGATGGCATTAGGGGAACTGGGCAAAACAGAGCCTCCTCAGTTTTCCTGGAATTCTTTGGTATAGATTCTTATTTTTCATTGTCTAGAGATGAGAAAATGTAGCAGTGAAAGACCAGGTGATCTGGCCAAGGACTTCCTGCCAGCAGCAGCAGAGAAGGATCCAGGTGTTCCCAGTCACCTCACTTACTCCAGGTGGGCTCTGTGGTGGCTAAATGAATCACCACAGAGAGAGTGAGATCTCAGCCTGAGCTCTGCAAATGTTCCCTCATTCATTAAAATATGTGGTCCCCTCCCAAATCAGAGCATTCTGGAAAGTGTTATTACACCACTGCAAAAAAAAATTCCAGGTGTGGGTGTCTGGCACCAAAACTGACTTTCAGCCACTGTCTGGCAGCCTCCTCTGAGACATGTGAAGCGCCAGCACCAGTGAACATCACAGTGGCACGTGCCCTGCTTGGGGAACAGCTAACATCCTTGTCTCTGATGACTCTGCAGGGCTTTGGGTACCAAACCTTCCTGGATTGAAGGGCTTGTCCAAGCCATACTGCACACCAGGCAGGTGAATGTGATCGCAGTAGACTGGGTTTATGGGTCTACAGGAGCCTATCCCTCCGCAGTGGAAAATGTCACACAGCTGGCCCTCGCCATCTCACAGTTCATCAGCAAGCTCCTGGTAAGCTACTGTGCATGTCCAGTGCAGGGAGCATAGCCAGGGAGCTGTTCCCAACCTGCTGTATCCAGGAGTTGGACAAGTGGATTTTTTTATTCTAGATTTTTCCTTTTTCCCCTCTTTAAATCCAGGCTTGAGCATGCTAGCATTTTTCTTCTTCCTTCAGAGTTTTGACATTTTCTGGAAAAAAATTCCCAGTTGTCACCTGCCTCTCCAGTTCAGAACAAACCTAAAGCCTGCTTGGGTCTTCTCAGATCCATATTCACTGGACAGTCTTCTTCTTCTTCTGAGAAATTTTGTCCAGGAAGCTAGAGGGAGTAAGATTTGAGGCTATATTATATTTGCTCTGGGCTTCAGATATACTTCCCAGTATGTGAAAATACCCAGATGTGTCCCATTCTGTTTGTGCAAAGCGCAGCTGAACAAGACTTCTGCAATCAGGGTGATGAACCCTTGTGTTAACCAGCTAAATGTAAACTCTCCATGAAATGTTTGCAGTGCTGACAAACCTGTTTAGGGCTGGGTTTGCATCTGTGGACCTGAAGAAATGTTCTGAAAAACAGAAAGTGCAATAGCCATAATTTCCTTAAGTATTTAGTTTCCCACTCTACACCTCAAAAGCAATCCCACATTAGGAGAGTTATAGAGCTGTTGGGTGGGCTGGGACAGGGTATTTCACCTTTCTGCTACAGAAACAATTTGTATTATTGTCACCCTGCAGGCCCTGGGAGTCTCAGGGACATCCATCCACATTATTGGGGTAAGCCTCGGAGCACATGTCGGGGGCCTGGTGGGGCACTTCCACGGCGGTCGTCTGGGACGGATAACAGGTATCACCACACTGATTCTGGGGTCCTCACTTGCCCTACAAGAGAGAGAATGAAAGAGCAAGAAAGGGGAGTCATTCAGAGCAGTCTTTTAATTTCATAAGGGCTCACTAGATCCAAGCTTATGGGCTTCTTCCTAGATTCTGACAGCACCTTTCCAACATTAGTCCCCTCCGTGCTGCCAAAAGAACACAAGTATTTGTGAAAAGGTCCTTCCACCTTTGCTACACTCTTTGCTTAGCAATGTATGAGCCCTCATGTCTAGTGAAAGCCCACAACACTCATAAGCTTTGCTTCCAAATTATACCATGCACATGTGGTTCTTAAAGCCCACAATGCAGCTGTGGGGGGAGCAGCAGGAGTGAGCTGCTGTGCAAGAAAATGTGAGCTGAGAGCCAAGGGGACAGTAAGGTGGGCAGTGGTCTCACAGACAAGGGTGCAGTCCTACTGTGTCTGGGCAAGAAGAGTGTGGCCAAGAAGAGCAGTCCAGTGACAGGAACCAGGGTCATCCACAGTCTAGTTTGTAGTGATAAGGCAAGCCCAAGATCAAGCTGGGAAGTCAAATCAGGACCAAGCCTGACCAACAAGGCAAAGGCCAGTGCATGGCATCCCTACCACACAGCTCAGGCAAGGAACAAATGCAAGAGCCTGAGCAAACACTGGGAGGACCCTGCTGAGGCTCCTTGCTGTTCTCCCCCACAAGTTGGCTGTTTTCACAGTAGGCTGGTCTAATGCCACCCAACTATACCAAATCAGAGCTGACCTTAAACACAACCAGACTCCTGGGTGTGAAGAAGAGGCTCCACTGGGGGAATTGCAGAGCAAAATTGTTATAGGCTAATCCTGTCATTTAGAGGTTTTGGTGCACCCAGAACCTGTTCAGCCTTTAGGTGTGAAGCATGAATAAAGTCACAGAATCATTTAGGTAAGAAGAAACTTTGGAAGGTCTCTAGTCCACACACCACCATCAGCCCTCCTCAAAGTGGGGCTGCACTGTATGTCATATCAGATTGTCAAGGGTTTTACTAAATTCTGGGAATCCCCAATGACAGAGATTCATTTTGATGGGAGGGGAATGCCACTGAGAAGGAACAGACAGAGTCTCCAGCAGAGTGGCCTCAGCCCATGCTGGTCTGTCTCACAAAGGTATCCTCAGGAAGGGTCTCACTCCACTCTTGGCTGGGCAGTCCAGAGAAATGCTGGCTCAGTTTTCACAGCTACTTATGCTACATGAAATACAGGCATTTCTGAACAGGAAGTGAATTTCATGTTGAGCCCTTGTTAAAGCTGTGAATCAAAGTTTACATTAGGAGAAAATTGGAGTAGCCTTTGTCCTGCGCCAGAATTTTATGATCAGCGATGTCTTCAGATAAGCAGGAGCAGACACATTTCCATGAAACCACAGTGATTAAGTTCAGAGTTAAACACTTTTCTCCTTTATGTTGTCCACGTGTAATAGAAGCTCTGTAGATTTATTTATTCCATTTTAAACTCTGCTCAAATACAACCCCTTTTCCACATTCTTGTTTATCCTGTAATTTCATAGGCACACTGGGAATTGCAGATTCCAGTTCAGCTTTAGGAGCTTTAGGAGCTTTAGTTCAGCTTTAGGAGCCTGAAGACAGTTGGGTTAAACCCAAGATATGCCTGATCTCATCTCCTGCCTCCTCACAAATTCATCACACAGGAATTTGACCCCTGAGCCACAATTTGCTGAAGTGTATGTTCATATTAGGTTTCTGCCTCCTCACTAAGAATTTTATGCCACACTAAATAACAATTTTCAGTATCTTTTAAAGCTTTTCACTACAACTTGGTCTGTAGAAGTGGGTGGGAAACCTCTCAGCTTTTTGTGAATATCAAGATTAAAGAGCCTTACAGTCTTATTTTTAGCTTTTATTTATGGAAAGAAAAAAAGGTTTTTCCTTCTTTTCCTCCTTCCCTTGCCCCTCACAAATGCAGACATGCCCATTTGTATATTGTTGATATTGCCTTCTCCACAGAGAATTAATGAGACTGAGTCCAAAACTGTGAAACCAGCCAGCTCCAAGGTTAAATGGCATGTGGAAAAGATGTACTTCCTAAACTATTGTTGCCTGGGGAGTGAAAAAAATTCTTGTGAGGCCACTTTTCTATAAAATGAGAACAGGATAAACCTCAGGGAAAAAAATTTAATCTGCTTCTTGGTATTGCCAAGGATACTTTTCTGTGTTCCTTTGAGTCCACAGAAGTTGCTCTAGGAGCAAGTTTTAGACAAAAATGTAGATAGTTGCTAAAGACTCAATTTAATTTGTGGAGAAAGGGCTCAGAAGCCTCTTTGGTTTAAAATTGTTAGGTAGTATGAAACTTCTGTGATTCCTGAGTTGGTTAATGCCAGGGTGCTGAATTCACCACCTAACTGGTGATCTGCAGTGACATTTCTCAGACTGTAGTGCTAATACACACAACAGTACAATTTGGGAAGGCATTAAAAAGTTTGATTCTATTTCACCAAAACTCCAAGAGACATTATGCATCTACTCTGTCAGAGCTATTTAAGGTTCAGTCATGGCTTTACAGCATAAAACCTTTAGTTAAAACACTGCCAAAATGTTGTGGAACAGCAGGGACAATGCAAGGAAGCTGTAGTGGAAGTTGGCGCTGGGAGAAACTATTCTGGAGCTTAACCGCTGAGACCTGAGAATAATTTATTATATCAGCCTAGCACTATTTTTAAAGTTCTAGATAAAATAACTGGTCCAGAAATAAGAAGGAGAGGGGCTGAAGAGTACTTGTTGAGGTGTTTGATTTTGTTACAGCCCTGGATCCTGCAGGCCCTAAGTACACCAGAGCCAGCCCTGAGGAACGCCTGGATCCTGGGGATGCCCTCTTCGTGGAAGCCATTCATACTGATGCTGACAGTAAGCTGGCTTCCCTCTTCCTCAGCCTGGCCTTCTGTTCCTCCTGACATCATTATTGCTAAGGAGTCTGTAGGTCATTTTCCCTTTTTTTGCCATACTACTATGAATTGAAGTTCACTCAGAGGAAGTTTCTTGTTAAGAAAGGCTTTGATGATGAATTCATACCCCAGAGCACTTCAAACAACAGACAGGAGGAGATTGCTACCACAGAGTGAGTTTATGCAGAACTAGCCCAGCATGACTTTTACTGCCTGAAGGGAATTTATAGATCTAGCCTCACTTTGTTTTTTCCTGCCTGATGTAAGAAAGGTGCCACCCAGTCGGAAAGTAACAGACAAACAGAGCTGGTGCAACAACAGAGTAACTTCCTAAAGCACTGAGGAGCTACATAGGCAGCACATGGGCTAAAGAATAATGTGGTGCCTTTGAGTCACATCTTTTGCCTGGAGACCACAAAAACCTCTACCAACACAGCTCTCAATTATCCTTCATAATTCCACATTAAGGCTGTGGTCAATTCTCCTTTACTTAGAATCAAGAACTAGAGTTGCTGAGCTGATGGTTAAGACACAGTTTTGGTGGCAGGGCCCAGAGCATTTTCTGCTCCATGCATCAAACCTGCACATGTAGAAGCAGGAAATCTGGCCTTGATGTCTCCAGCATTAGGGCTGCTCCAGTACTACTAATGCTCAACCAGTTATTGGGACCTGTCGTCAACATGTAGGGTAAAGCCTACAGAAGAGCCAAGCCTGAGAATGAAGTGGCATTTCACCTCCTTTCAGATTTTGGGATCCGGATTCCTGTAGGCCACATCGATTATTTTGTCAATGGAGGCAAAGATCAGCCAGGATGCCCCCGATTCATCTCTGCAGGTAAGAACACTCTCTGGCCAAGCAGAGAGCTTTCATGGCCATTTAGCAGACTGTGAAAATGCTGTTTGGCAAGCAGCTCTTGCTACAGCCAGAGCAGTCAGCAAAGTGAAATAAGCATATTCACAGCCCACATCTCTTCTCAGCAGTACAAGAAGCAGGTGAAATTAAAATCACATACAGATCAAGTGTCTTGGCAGCACTGCTGTCAAGAGATGTGATTTTGGTGATGCTTCTCTGTGATGCAAAACTCTAGCTTCAGTAGAGATGACACTTTGCTAGAAAGGCTCTTAGGTTGCACTAACAAAAGCTGCTTTTTGTTTTCATGCTGAAAGTTGTGTCTACTTAGAGAGACAGTTCGTACAATTACTGTCCTTTTCTTCTAGAGAAGAGGACTTTCCACAGTAAACAGTGTGGACTCATTAACATTCAAATATGTTCTGTAAGAGTCAGCTGTGTTGAGGGTCAGCTTTCCTGAGGTACCTACAATACCTCATTTCCTATAGCTGGGGTTTCAGTGCAGGTAGGAGTCAAAGCTGCTGCATTCCCTTACAGCGATCTTGATTGATGGCCTGATTGATGGGACACTGACAGAAACAAGACAGCCCTGTGGTCCCTCTCTTCCAAGGAACTTGGTCTGAGAGATAGGTACACTTCTAACTTCCTGCAGAATTTTTCTTGCAGTGGGATCTGGGCTTGTAGCCACATAAATGCCCTACAAAATGTTATTAATGGGAAGGTGATCACTGCAGTAAGAGTGTTCCTTCACTCCCAGTTCCTTGGGAATGAGCAAAAAGCCTGAAGCTGACAGGAACACTCATGGCTGCTTTTCTCTGGTTGATTTTTTCCTTGCAGGCTATAACTTCCTGATCTGTGATCACATGCGGGCCATACATCTCTACATCAGTGCCTTGAGCCATCCCTGTCCCATCTTGGGGTTCCCCTGTGCAAGTCATCAAGATTTTCTAAATGGTCATTGCCTGGACTGTGCAAAACCCTTCCTGTCCTCCTGTCCCAGAATAGGTACAGTACCAGCATGAGACCTTCCTGGAGCAGATGACAATACTGATTCCTGATGGTGTCAGTGCGGAACACAGGATGTAGTCCAGATTTCTCTGAGCAGGATTTGCTTTGGATCTGTTTGGGAAGAGTGACAAGTTGTTTTGTTTTCAGGCTTCCATAGATGCACTATAAAAACTCATATATTGCCCAGGGTAGAACAGCAAAATCTTGAACATTTTTGATCGTTAAACATTTCCTAGGGCCCAGATATGTGTTGAAAGAGTGTTTCCAGAATCACCTGCCAGAATGAGTGGGCAATCAGCTCAAAAAAAAACTGTCTTGTTTAGAGGAGAAGCTGGAAATTTTAGTTCAAGCCTGAAGTCCCAGTCTTCTACACTACTCAGTGTTGCTGAGTCAATTCCTTTTCATAAATTTCTGCCGTGGTCACTCGAAAGATGAACTCTTTGGACTGGGAGAAAGTAATAGGTGCCTCTTTTAGGCTTCTGAAACTGGGATGTGGCATGAGGAAAGGAAGTGTCCTCTGCTGCTATTTGCAGTATGGTACCAGAGGAACATAAAGAGAGGCCTTTTTTTGGTATAGGTTCTTTCAGATCAGCCACCTCTCCACCGTCTCACCAAACCATTTTGCCAGCTATTCAAGGATGCAGGCCATGAGTTATGGTGGTTCCCTCATTTGACCAAGGAATTCAATTTTCCTTCTGTTTGCACTGTCTTTTACATCTGCACTAAGTTTCCTGACTTGGTAGTCTTTAGTCTTGATCATTTTGCACAGATGCATCTGACAGCACAGTTTGTTAGCAGAGGAATGAAAAGAAAGCCACCAAGAGGTTCTCTGGTGATGATTACCTGGGGTAGCCAGAGGAGGTTTTCTGAGGGAACGTTAACCTCTCAGACACCACAAAATTGTACTCGCTCTGATTTGCACTGGTATAAGAAAGGGACCTGTTCTCCAAGACAGGTGAGTCAGGCAGGGTGAAAAGGAGGTGACTGATACATATTCTATTTCTGTTATATTTCTTACTTATATTTCTGTTCTGTCATTCATGGCTTTTCCTGCACTGACTTTGTTTCCCCCTGCAGGCCTACTGGAGCAGGCAGGTGTCAACATGAGCAGACTGCCCCAGGAAGTGAAAGTTTTTTTAATGACCAGTCCTTCAGCCCCATTCTGTGGTAAGTAGCATGAAAGAAAAAGGAGACAGAGGGGTGTTGGCCAATGAGGCAGATCCTCTGAGGAGCCCAGGTAGTTACAG
This sequence comes from Vidua chalybeata, assembly GCF_026979565.1. Taxonomy (NCBI): domain Eukaryota; kingdom Metazoa; phylum Chordata; class Aves; order Passeriformes; family Viduidae; genus Vidua; species Vidua chalybeata. Next base: position 70,452,399 of record NC_071531.1, read on the forward strand.
CACACTACCCCATCAGAGGCAGCTGCTGTGGGCCATGGGGTCTGAGACACACCCCTGAAGAGCAATAACTCTGCACATCTCCTCCATAAAGCTCTTTCCAACAGATTTTTTAGTGTGGCCACAGCCCTGAACTAACACAGCCACATGTGTTTTCAGGGCTGAAGTAAAAGGGATTGAAAATGCCTGTCTGTTCACACTGGGCTATACAGACATGCCCCCTGTGCCTCACATAGCACAGAGACTTGATTCTTTCTTATGTCTGTTTAATCTTTTCTGCTGGTGGGGCCAGGGAATGAGTGCTAGAGCCCCTCTTTTGTTATGGGCAGGTCCTACAGATAGTACATGTCCTTACACCCACATTCTTTGCTTCTTGCTCAGTATACCACAGCCTGGTTGAGTTCCAGTTGCAGAAGAAAAGAAACAGAGTCACCAGCATTGAGATCAGTTTCAGCAGCAACAGCACCAAGGACACAGCAAAGATCACCATGTGAGTGACAGTGCATGCCTGTTTTTTCCCAGCTCCATGAGTAAGGATGTTTATCTCAGGAAAAGCACAGCAACAGTGTATTTCCCCGAGTGATGAACCACAATCCTGTTTCTTGAGTCCCTCCACATTTTCCTTAAATACCTTCAAGAATCAGGCATGTGCTACCATTACTCAGTAACCCTGACTGGGTCCACATCTTTCCCAAGTGCACAAAGCAGCAAGTACACCCTGGGTGCCCCAGATTTGCATATTTTTGTGTGGTTACGCCAGTTCCTTTTCCACACCATACCCTGACCTGGCTTCACTTCAAACTGCAATCACTCTCAGATAGTTATTAGCCCTGCTCTGGCAGACAGGGGTGGCTTACAGCAAGACCCCAATCCACCAGAGGCTCCAGAGGGATGGACTTGGTGGCTTAGACACTTTTCTTGATGCCCAAGAGGGCAGCAGTTGCAAAGAGGAGACAAGTGCACCTCAGCACAGTCAGAAATGTGTTAGTACTTGCTGCCTCTGCAGTAATGCAGCAATGCTCTCACTCCCATTGCAGGCAAAAGCAAGGGGCACGGGACCAAGATCCACTGTGTAGATAGAAAGATGCCTCTTGAAAGCACCACCCTCCACCAGACTGTGTCTGAATTAAAAGATCAGACTCCACAGCTTCCACAGCTCTTGCCACCAGGGATTGTCCCCACCACAACAAGTTCCCCAGAGTCTCCCTCACTTCTTCCTACTCCTTGCCCATTGCTCTGGACTGGGAACCACAATGCAGCTAACACATGCTGCTGGCTGCCTCAGGAAGCAGGAAAGCAGCCTGGTAAAGAGTCCTAGCCAGCTCTCCTGGGATCACAGGGGTTCCAGCACTGGCTCCCGCAGAGTCCTTACTGCTAAGCCAAAATATTGTGACCTGGGCCTAATTGTGTTGCTGATTCAGACATGGGCACCAGGAGGTAGGGGGGAGAAATGGGGAAGGGGAAGCCACACTCTAGGGTACTTTTCAGAGTGACGCAGATGCTTGGTCACAGATTTCCAGCCAGGCACCACAATTTGGGTTTGTACTCCAGCCTGGTGGAGCTCAGTCTGTTCAACTCCTCCTGGTTTGGAAGCCAAATGTACCTTTTCCACAGATGCAGGAGGGAAGAAATAGTAATGCCCAGGTCAGAGCGGGACCCGTGCAGTGCTTCCATTGGCAGCGGTCAGACACTAGGTTTGGTGGGAGTCCAGCAGGAGGCATGTGAGCACTGGAGGGAAAGGAAGTGAGCCAGGCAGGCAATCCCGAGGCTTTGCTGTACCCTCTGGTTTTAATGAGACAGTGGAGTTAGAGCAGGGTAACCTATCCAGAGCTGCCCTGCGGGGGGGAGCAGCAGCTGTGTTTCTCTTTAATGCCTTTCTTAGAAGCACAAGACCAAACCGAAAAATTTGCTTACAGCAATAAACCTACAGATTTGAGAGTAAAAAATTGAAGATATCCCTTTTATTTCCCACTAGTAGCAAAGGGCAAATTTCCCTACTGTAGGCAAAGCTCAGCCTTCCAGTGCAGTCAAGTTCAGAGTATCAAATGGACATCTAAACATAGATCCTCACATCACAGTTGAGACACTGATTGATCAGTGACTTATCTCAGATGATCTGACATGTATATATCATCCTGCAGTTTCCCAGAAGTGCAGAGGGACTTACTTGGGAGTGTTCAGCTAGTCTCAGATCTTCAGCAAAGGACTCACATGGGTTGTGTCTTGCCTCAAACTGCCCTTCTCGTCTCCTCTCCCAAATATCCATCCCAATCTTACTCCTCCCCACATGTTGCTCAGAACGCCCCAAGAGACATGTCCCCAAGGTTCAGTAGCTGACATGGGCCTTATGAGTGAGGAGTTTGTTACACAGGACTTCCCAGCTGCACTGCTGTGTGCTTTACACATCACAAGACATCATCCCCCACATCCAAGAAAACATACCTCTGAAGCCAGCCAAGTCTCATAAATCCATCCAAACATTGTGCAGGATTGGACCAAGTGTCAGTCCCAGGAGTGGCTCTTTCAACATGGTTAACTGTACTGCATTCCTCTGTCCATGGACAATATGCCATAGAGAAATGGCCTCCATTCGCTATCCATTATTCACTTTTATAACCACAATTTTGCCATGCTTCTTATTTTTAGCAGCTTCAAGCCAGACACAGACACACAAACCCCAGCAACTACTGCTGCAGTCTAAGGGAGGGACTGGGTGTGCTGGTGTGGGTTGGCTGCTGTGAGTGCTGCTGTCAGCCAGTGCCTGAGAGTTACTTTGGTTAGCAGAATTGTAGGCTCCTCCTGACCCTTTTGTCACCTCTCCCCTTTCCCTGCCATCATGTGGCTGATCAGACAGTCACCTAGGTGGTTCTGGGACCGTGCCAAGCCAGCTGCACACATCATTCTTCATGAGCACAAGGAAATCAATGATCTCCATGCTCTAGGAGGTGCCAAGTAGATCAAGTGCAAGGCCCCCTGGATGGACTCCATAGAAGGGACTTAAAATACCTGGGCAGCACAGATCTGTGGCACACAACTCACTGGGCCCTGGTCATTGGCTCATTACCAAACCTCTGTCATTTCTCAGTTCACATTGCCTGGGTAAGAGCATAGGATGGACAAAGGTCCCTCTATCCAAACATTCCACCTTCAACATGATCAAAAGCAAGTAGCTACAGAAGAGTATAAAAAAATCTCCATGTAAGCATGTAGCAATACGTCCCCAAAGAGTTTCCCTTTGTCTAGTTACATCTGAGGGACTTTTCAGAGCCAAAGATGAGATCTTTATATTTACTAGCTTTTGTATTCCAAAAACCTGTCCAGTCCCCCTCCCTTGACTTGTACAGTCATATAAACTTCCTGGCATTCACAACATCCCAAAGCAAGGATTTTAACAGCTTGAAAGGAGTGGTACTCTGTGCAATGGGCATTCTTTTTGAGCCTGACACCTCTTAGCTTTCTTTGAGGACCCCAGTTTGTGTACTGATTCCCACTGATCCCCATCCATGCCATTCACCATTTCATAGATGTTGACTTACCTACTACTTACCTCTCTGTGGCAAGCTGAGCAGTGTTTCAATCAATATGCAACAATAAGAAGAGTTGGTAATGGAAGGAAGGATATTTATACAGCAATATTCCTGAATACAGAGACAAAACGTGGAGAAACAGCCTGTAAGATGCTCATGGAATGCCTTGTTTTGACAGACGAATCTTCTCACTCCATTTTACTATGTGAGGGCTTCACAATAATACTGAATATTCCTCCAGTGTTTTCATGGATCTGCACGTGGACTGTGTCTGCAGGTTGACTGAACACATCCCTCACATCTCTCATCCTGCCTTGCAGACCTAAGGACCAGGAGACAGGCAAACGGCTGCTGGCCCACCGAGTTCCCCTCTGCCAGATAAACAGTGTGACCCTGAAGTATATCCCCAAGAATCTTTTTTGGAGCAAGGATGAGCCATCCATTGTTGGCAAGTTCTGTGTAGCACCACTGCCTCTCAATAGCAGGTAAGCCTCAGGATTGTCATTCAGGGATGCACTAAGCCTATGGATGCACCCTGTGGTTTGAAGCAGTGCATATTTTCCTCCTATTTAGGGAAACACTTAAAGAGGTCTTTTCCATCACCTCTGTGTCCCTATGTAACTAATTTTGTATTTGTGAAAGAGAAAACCTACAAAGGTAGATTTTCTAGGAGTTTTCTAAAATTCTTTCCCCAGGATAAAAGCGTCGTGCCATGGAAGGAATAGGGCTGCAACTCACATCACCTTGAAGATACTTACGTCACAAACCATGGCGAAAGCTTGTACTAACTAGAATTCTTTTGTCCTTGTTTGCCCTCTCCATCTTCCCCTGTCTACAATGGGCCTCCATCTAAAACATGACAGGTGAACATTTTTCAGGATGAGACAACAGAAGACCAATAATATATTTCTGTGTCTTATACAACAAGGTTTATAAAGCACTAAGGCTATAGACAACCACTTTGGCATTTTCTAGGTCAGACATGGTAACATATATACCTTCAGCCATAGTTACCTTTCCTGGAGTAAAAGCAGCCAAGTCCTTCTCATCCTGAGAGAGAAAATTGTCTTCTCCATAATACAATATTCTTGACAGGAGTCTTGCAGATCCAAAGTTCTTGCAGGCAGGACAGAACAGCTGGGTCTATACTGACACATTAAACTGTCCATCCACATTGCTTCTGAAATGCTGGCTCAAGGCTGAAGCAAGCTAGTGGATACTTCAAAGCAGGTTCAAATTCTGTTTTGATGGACAGTAAGGAGGCTGAAGTTCTAGGCAGTAAAAATATATCCAGTAGGCCCAGATAGGAGAAGATAAAAGGCAATCCTATATAAATAGCAGGTACTCCCTTGAGTAATAAGGGCTATTCCTTACTAGCATCTGTTGCACTCCAGGGTTGGGATGGATGTGTTTTTATCCCTTATGAATGGGACAGCAAGGCACATTGCCTGAAAGAGGTGCTAACCTGCACTCCTGGAAGCACTGGACTTGGCTTTGATACAGACTGAAAGCTGTAGCGTTGCACAGGCTCACAACTGTGCTCCTGTCACTATGCAGGGAGCACTCAGGGCAACAGTGGTGCTGCTCAGGTCAAGGGAAAGGTGAAGAACACAAGCCCATGCCATCCTTCCAGCCAGTTCATCCCAGCCAGGGCACAGCACCCCATTCACTATCCCTTGCAAAGCAGTGCAGGGTCCAGCACTTTGCTTGCTTCTGTGTTAGGATAGCAATCTCCACCTGTCAATGCCCAGTCTGACTTCTCTGTGCTCTTCCCACAGCAGGACAATGTCATGTCTGCCCTGGAGCCTCACCCTCCCCAGCAAAACAGACATCTCGTATGAGCTGCCTACTGCTTGTGCCTAGCTCTGCCTTCAGGATAAACAGAACCAGAAAGGAATCCTAAACCTATTGCTGCTCTTTGCTCCCAGATGATACTTTCACCATAAAACTGGATGGGTTTTTTACTCCCTGCATAAGGGGCAAGATGTCAAGGAACAGAAGTGTGTGGCATATTGACAAATACAAGGTTAACTGGTTATAGCAAAATCTTCCAGTTAAAAGACTGGATTGACACTTTTGTCTCACAGGTTCTGTACCAGCTCTCAAAGTGAGACAGGAAAGTAATTTAATCTCAAGGTTTGAATCTGTATGAAAGAAGGAGTGGATAATATTGCTCTTTTTATAGTGGGAGTATTAGTATAATTCATTAGTGTTTTATATTAAACTGTCCTGAAATCTTCATATTAAAGGTGAGAGGTATTATTTTTCCTCAGCAAGGGGAAACTGTGTGGTCCAAGTCTGGCACATGAAGGAGTCATTCTTAGCCAAGGCTCCAATGGGAAACTCACTGGTCCCATCCACAAGGTGCTTTCAGAGGGAGACCCTATTGATTTCACAGCACATAATTCTCTCTGAAGCTCACATGAAATGAAGCAAACACCAGGAGCAGCACAGAGCTCTCACTTCCAATTTTGCACTGCTTTCACCATCTGCCCAGAATAGAAGGTAATAAGAGAATGGAGCATTGTAGCCACAGGGCCACCTAACACAAATTAATCCCAGGAACTCAGCACAGCCATTCAGACCTGAAAAATTAGTTGAAGTCTGGAAATAATTGGTGAAAGATTACAGTGGGATGCATGACCACAGAAACAACACACCCATCCACACCTTTTCCACACCACGATACATATGCAAATTAAAGAGGTGACAAGTCTTTCATAATTTTTGTCCACAAATCACATCTTCTGTTGACCATTTTCTCTGGTTCCCTGTACTGGCTTCACTGAGCAATAGAAAAGTGCACCAGGAATTCCATAATCAGGGGTGAGGGACATGCTAAAAGCATTGAAGAATTATCTTAAGTAATTTGCTGTCACACCTGCTCCACCAGACAGCAGGATTAGCTCCTGCTTTCAGTTCACATCCAAGATCTTGGGCCCTGCCTTATGACTGTTTGGAAGGACAGCTAACAAACACACACTTGGGAGAGGCATAGAGCTGGAGTCTGACAACCTGAGAGAGATCCATGTTAGTTGGCACCACGATTGAAGTTTCCTGGGATCTTCTTGTTGAAGACTGGAATATAGGCTCAGGTGAAGGGCAGTGTGTAATTCAGCCCAGCCTGGTACACTGCTTCAGGCAGGTGCATAAAGCACCTTGACAGATGGACCCAGTTCCACTGCACATTTCAGCTCCTTTGCAGAAGAGAGCCCGACAGCTCCCATGTCAATCTGCTGCAGACATTTCCGAGCTGTGAAAGGCAGTGGGGTCAGGCTGAAGCACCAATGCATTGACAGAGCATGGTAACAACCATGAGCAGGATGATTCCCAGGCCTGGGGCATCCCCATTCTCCTGCCCTGGTGCAGCAGCAAAGGCAAGCAGTGCAAGGAGCTGTGTACATCACAGATCTCGCATACCCACCACTCCAGAGGCCCTCAGCAAGAGTGCCAGATCCCAAGGGCACAGGTTTTGCCCAGCTGAGACTTGTAAGACAGGCCAAACCAGATACTGGGCCACAGCCCAGTGTGAGCAGGGCAGGGCAGGTGGGGCTGCCTCCACCAGCCCAGGGCTGACACAAAGCCAGCCCCACAGGCAGAATGGCTGTGCCCCAGCATTTGTGTGCCAAGAGGCACTGAAGGACACCTTTCCCTGTGCTGATGGAAGGACCAACACTCCTTGCTCTTTCCGTGAATACCTGCCCTGGAAAGGCTCCTACTGCCACTGCTCAACTTGATTGCACCAAGCTCTGCAAGACAGAGGATTCTTCCACAAGTATTTCCAATTCCCTGACTGAGGAAATAGCTGGGGAAGCTCATGAAACAAATCCTGTTGCAGCTGAACTTGGAAGAGGCCTTCCATTTCTACACTATTTTCATTAAGGCATTGTCCTTCCTACCAATGGCTGCTCTCTTCACAGAGGTTTTGTATCCATTCATTTCTTCATTTGATGTTTGAACACCCTGAGGTCATGCCCCCTTGAGCACACACAAAAAAAGTGCTCTTTCCTGCACCTGTTCCCAATCTCAATTCATTCTCTTTCTTATGTCAAGAATCAATGCAAACAACCAACCAGAAGTCTTTTTTCACCAGCTTCTTTGAGAAGTTGTACTTGTCATAAATGAAAAATCCTAACTCCGGGAAAAGTAATTTCTGGTCTTACTAGAGTGGATGCCCAGTGAGATGCATATTATCAAACTCTCCATTGCAAGCCCTTTACCAAAGCTGTCAGGTGGCCCATTTCCCCTTGCCCTATCCACTCTGTGCCTTGAGATCACCTCAAGTGATCCCCCTCTTCAAATCCTCCCTCCCTTCCTCCCTCCAGCTGTTTTCTCCCTCTTCAAATCTTCAAACACCAGTAGTTTCATCTCTGACTTTAATGGGAATCATTGAATCAAAGGGAACACAGATTCTGCAAGCAGGCTGGTATGGCTTGCAGGATATTGGTGCACTTTGGTGACAGAGCTGCTGACAACCTCAGAGAGGCAGGACTAGAAAACAGACCGTGGAAGCACTCTGGGGAAGGCAGCTCTGGTGAACAGCCATGGGGTGGGAGGTGCTGGAGTGTCACACTGCAGTCTTAAGCATGTGCTTCATGTGCTCCTGAGTGTAGATATCTGCTGGCAGACGTCTCTGCATGCTAAAGTGTGTCTCTGGTCAAAAACCTGTGTGAGCATCTGCTCCCTTGGAGGGGCTTCAGGATCAAAACAGCCTGTTGTTCCCTAGAGTTCAGGGGTCTGGGTGGGAGCCAGAGGGGCTCGTCCTTTGCAGAGAGGGTGAGAACTCTGGAGATGGTTTTCAGAGGCTGCAGAAGGAATGAAACGGAGGAGGGAGGAGAAGGGGAACAGAGTGGGGAGGGAGAGAGAGAGAAAGAGAGCACACCATTACTATCATACTTTCAAACTTTTCCAAGACACAAACCGCATGGAGCCCACCATTACCTGTTCTTCTCCCCTCCCCTCCTAAATGAGCGTGCAAAACTATGTAATTCTTCAACAACTGATAAATCAGGAAACAGGGTTATGCACCCATTCTAAGATGGCAAAAACAAACCCTTCCAAAGTGCCTTCTGTGATACTGGTTAAACAAAGCCCATAGCTCCTTTGCTTTTGCTCTCAAAGCAGATACAAAACATTAACTACTAGCTTAGATACCAAGCTGCAGACCATCAAGCATCCATCCGCCCATCTCACCCACCAAATAGAAAGGCAGCTCCAAGATGTAACTGTAAAAAAACAGGTAGCAACAGCTACACATCCTGCAAGCACTTGACAGCAACAAACTAGAACAAATGCAATATGAATAGGAAAAAAAGCAGGTGGCTCTTGATTGTTTAAATTTCCTGGCAAGGAATAAAGCTTAGTTTTCTCCAGAGCACTGAGCTACACTATACTGTTAAAGCAAGTACTGAACAGAACATTTGAACCTGCCTCCTTCAAACAGGCAGCATCCTCCTTAGAGAATGAATTTGCTCATCAGTGGGATATCACTGTCCATCTTACTCATAAGCAGACTAGAAACACTTTCAAGGAACTAGATTACATGAATAATAGAGCCAATATATCTTCCATGAATATTTTCTTGTGTATGACCTTCATAGCATTTTGGGTATTCAAGAATTGCCCTCCTGAACCATAGTGTTGCAAGGTGGCTGTTGTAGTGACAGAAAAGGAAGAGGAATGTCACCCACAGAAGCACTTCAGCACAGGGAATTTAGAGAGCTGCAAGGTGATTACCCACATAGGGTTACTGGGAAAAGAGATGAGAGCACAGACCAGGGGAAAGCCCCAGGAGAGCTCTGACCTCAGGGACTTACTTTGAAGAAAGACACTGCAGGGGATTTCCCTGTTTATATCAGATGTAGGAAAAAAATTTAGGAAAGTGCTTTACCTGAGCCATGGCAGACCTGTTTGGATTATTTGCTGAGCTGTGACAAGTGTTTGGACAGAGGGAAAACCTGCAGCCCCTCTACATCACTAGTTTTTGTGGTGAGGCACTCAAGTCCCTGTGGAATATTGTCCAGATGTGACAACAGCTGCTGTGCCGCTGGGATGTGATGTGGGATGTGATGGGATGTGCTGGGATGTGATGTGGTTAGGACACACAAGTGCCAAGTAGGGTAACAGGGAAGCTCTCATTCCACCATTATGAGCATACTAAACAGAGTTTTTGATTCCTTGTCTAATTACCTTAAAAATTAAAGTACCACACTGTCTATTGTCTCCAGACTGATGGACACGGAAGATCATCTTCCTCTCCCACCTCAAATACAAGCCTCTAAATATCTGGGCTTTTATTGCAGGTCTCTGCTGCCAGTAGCAGCACTCCTTGATACTGTCTCTGTCACAAGATCTAGAAAGACAAGAGCTTCCAGCTCACAACAGGACTGTGTGAAAGAAAGAATAGCTTTTTGCTGTGTAGCAAAGTTTTGTCCAACACACACACTTGTGTATATGTTCACAGTATTGCCTCACTGCCAAAAATGGGTGCAAATTATTCAAAAAAAGCTACAATGTTACTTGCCTCCTTCCTTTTTTAATTGCATTTGCAATTCTGGTTTTATTGAGCTTGATCAACTAGAAGAATTCTACCAGTGATCTGAGAATGTATATCTTCCTTCTGAGAAGGCAAAACAGAATGAAAGCACAGGCAAAGTAACTTCGCCATGTTCACAACACTACTTGCATTCACTTTGATTGCATGTTTTCACAGACACTTTGACAGCTAGGAGGATGGATGTCTCATAAGTGATTCAGTGTTCCTGCCTCTCCAAGAAAGGACTGAAAAAGCTGCAAATTCATATGTCCAGCAGCCTACCAGCAAAAACAGGCTTCACATTCCTAGAAAAAATGTGGATTTTTTTTTCTCTCTCTGCCTCCTTAAAAAAGAAAACAACAACCAACTACACAAAACCAAACAACCCCAACAACAAAACCCTAATCAAAACTCTCGCTAACTCTTTTATCTGATTCAGCCACAAACAAATACACTTGTTCTTTCCCTGGCCACTTTCTTCATATCCCATATAATAAGAAGAATACTGCAGACTTGTCAGGGCTCATGCCAAGAGCCAATGCTCCCTTGCCACTGAGTCCATAGCAGAGGTAGAAGTAGACCCAAGCAGGCACAGAGAAGAGCAGGGTGCAATGTTGCTGTGTTCAAGGCTGCCTGATGGAAGGCAGCCACCCCAGCTGCAGCCCAGCCCTGCAACTTCCTCCCTGCTGTGCAGACCCAACTAAGACACATGCAGGAGTCACTTCTAGGACAGAAATCCCAGTCCCAAGCTTGGTGCCTGGCAGCTGGATTACTGTGGGCGGCAGCAGGAATGCACATTTTGGGGTCTGCAGCTGGTGTGTAGCAGCTGGCATGCAGTGGCTAGCTAAAAGTAGATCAGGGTGGAATTTCTCTCTTGGCCACTTGGATTTGAATTTCAAGCACAAGCCACTCTCCCATCTATTTCTGTTTGCCTGCATTGTTCCTCTGCCCCAACAGCCACCAGGCACAAGAATGTTTTTTCCTTTTGGAGTAAGGAGCTGGCATTTTGGAAGAGAGCATCTCATTCCCACTCATTGGAAAGCAGAGTTTGGGGCATCTTCAAACAATGCTTAGCCTCTCAGTCCACCTAAGGTGACTGGAGGCAAGACCTATTCCACCCAGGGCAGTCTTTTCAACACCTTACTGATCTGGCAGAGATGAATCTCAGCAGAAACAAGGAGGACAGATCAAATGCTGGGATGAGCTGTACTGCGCAGGGAGAGGAAGGACTCTGAGCTTTCTCCTCCTGCCCAGACTGAGCACTTGCAGGGTTTATAGCAACTCCTTGCTACCAATCTGCTGTAAACCCTGGAGCTGTTTCTAGTCCTGTTGGCATCTCCTGGGATGTGGGCTTTCTCACCTGCAGAGCTCTTGCTCAGCTCAATACTGGAGAATCTCCTGGCATTGCTCTACCTCATGATCTGTGTGACCACTTGTGTACCACCTGCCAGCCTGGACACCATTTCAGTGTTTCTGCCTCTCTTCAGGGATGGGGAGAGAACTGGGCAGGGTAAGAGCTTTCTATGGCCAGGTTACTGGCCCTTCTACCCCACAGTACAGATGGTACCTGGAGTCAAGCCCCTGCCCTGCTGCTTTTCCTTAGGACAACCACATAGCTTGAGCCCACCTTCTGGGATTCCTTAGGGCAGCAGGATAAAAAACACTGCAGAGGTGCAAACCCATGGCAAATGGGGTCCAGTGCTTGTCCAGGCAGATGCATCACGGGAAAGACTTGCTCTGCAAGTGGGTACTTACGCGAGGGTCCCACACAGGGTGAGGTGTGCCCGTGCCAGGAGTGCCCTCACTTCATATACTCCCCTTCGCTCACATAGTCCATAAAAGACCCCGGCAACTCAGCAAAATCTTCCAAGACAAGACTGGTGGAGTCCTCACCCAGCAGATCACTGTCGGGCCGGGATGCCCGGGAGCGTGGAGCCAGCGGTGGCGGCGGTGGCGGCTGTGGCGGTGGCTCAGAGACGCTAGCCTGGCCAGAGCCTGGCAGCAGCTCCTCACAGTCCTCCGACTCCCCCTCAGAGGAGGCTGGCCCAAGGACATGGTAGAGGCTGGGCAAGCGGATGTCGAAGCGAAGGCCAAACTTGGCGAAGAGCTTCTCGTTGAGGGAGTAGAGTTTCTCCGAGATGTCATAGCCCAGATGGGAGGAGAAGAGCCGGGCAATGTAGCGGTCCTTCCTCAGGAGGAGATACAGCTTCTTCCTCGGCCAGGTGATGTAGCTGCAATCGGTCTCGGCTGTGAGCGTGACCTGTGGGGCAGGGGGTGAGTGGAGTAAGTCCCACTGCCTGGGTGGGGTCACCCACCTTGGAGCCATGTGCTTCACTCCAGGGAATGCCCTCAGCCCCTTTGAATCCTATTCTCCTTGGAGATGGTGGGGCTGGAGAGCCAGATTGTCCTGGCTGAATGACTGGATAAATCCTTACCTGCTGCTGTTTCCTCTCCCTAAGGAGGCAAAGACCCTGTTTTCCAATGCAATTAGTATCATGTCCTCATTTAACCCAGCCACATGGATGGCTACAATTCACCCTCTTGCTTTCAGATGATGCTCCCTATTGACATCTGAGGGATGTAGCTGAAATGAACAGGGCAGCACAGACACCCCTATTATCCCTCACAAATGCTACAGAGGGGGATATTTTTGCATGCCCACTCAGTCTGAATTGCCAGCAAGTAGCCCTGGGGGAGGCTGCTGACCTATTCTGCTGCTGGATTGAACAGCCCCACAGGCCCTGCTCCAAGAAGGCCTTGAGTGTTGGAAGGGCCACCTGAAAGGCTTGTCTGGTCATCCTGTGCCCAAGGGACCTCCTGTCTCAGCAGTTCTGCTGGACTCTATGGGGCTGAATGGCCTTGAAGGGCATTGCAGCACAATTGCAGCACAGCTCAGTGAGACGGGAAATAAAAAGGTTTTATTGTGTTCGTGTATATGAAGAAAACTCGTGAGGGTTTATTGGATTGATTTCAGAGAACTTAGAAATTTAGAGAACTTTAGAAATTTATTTTCATTTTCCTTCTGGTTTTGCCAGTGTAAAGAGATGCCTTTTCCCCCTAAGTGTAGGACAAGAACAATTTCAGTCAAAAACATTATATAGTATGCAAGTGTATATTATAATAAATAATAATAAAGACAAGAAATGCAGGAAGGGTCAAACTGCCCTGGGCCAAAGAAGAAGAACACATCCGAGTGTAATGGAGACACTGGCATGCGAACAAGTGCCGGAGCCAAAATAACCCGGGGGCTCCCTTTCTCTCTATGCCCAGGGGTCTCCTTGGTCAGCCGCCATGGCAGAGGGCCATTGGGAAGCTGAACATGGCTTGGCTGCATGTGTGTGTCCTTGGGTTTGATATTTAATGCCATTGCCCTGCAAACAGCTGTCTGATGAAAGAAATATAGGAGATAAAACCTGAGAACTTTCCCAGGCCAGGCAAGCAAAAAGAAGGGCCACACGGAAATTGAAATGACCAGAGTCTTATTTTCCTAACCAACCTCTGGCACAGTGATCAAAAGTGATCCCTTCTTGTGAGAGATTGAGGTGCAATAAGCAAACCTGCCACCAAACCAGGACAGCAAGAAAGATTTCACTCTTGAATCCCCCCTGACACAAGTGCTCCGGCATCAGCAAGAGCCTGTAATTCAGCCTTCTGGGGGAAAGTGCCAGCCCTGAAACCGAACTCTTTCAGGCACTGGGACCTAACAGTCCTGTGGGAAGCAGACAGCCAAAGCAGAAAGCTCAAGGAAACCAACTATTCTTGTAGACTGAGTCATGCTTTCTGCCATTTTTCAGAAGTGAAATTGTTCAATCCAGAGAGCCACGGGGCAAGAAAGACCTCAGGCAAGAAAAACCTTCCATGCCTTCCTCCAGCAAAGACCCAGACTCTAACATGCACTTTTTAAATCAAATTATTGCGTTGCTAAGACAAAGTTGAGATAAGTTACAGAGTTTTATTAACTACTCAGGTGAGAGGGACTAGTGTGTTAAACAGCTACCAAAAGCAGCACCTCACGATGGTTCAGCATGGCCACCAAGAGTAAGGTCCTTCCACGTATATGGACTGGTCAAGTGACACCTGATGACTGCTGGTCTCACACAGCTGCTACTTCTTCATGCTCCTCAGTAAGCACACGTGGTGTTTAGGCATTTGCAGCATATGGCCTTCCCTACCAGGGCTTACCTCCCCATCCTGATGCCAGGCACAGCTGACCTCACTGACCAGCCCTGTCTTGCAGAGCAGGAGATGTGCCAGAGCGTGGTGCTGGCAGGGCTGGTGCAGCCTGGCCCCAGCCTGCCCCCAAGCTGTCTCATGTACCACAGATGAAGACCCTCAGGAGGTCTGGAAACATTCAGTTCCACGGAAATCAGCTCAGAAAATGCTGTGGATGTCTTTGCAGGTTGCAAATGCCTGCAGTCAGCCATTTCCCTGCCTGAAGCACTGGGCAGCCATCACTCTCCCTGCCGGATTCTTGGGCAAATACAGCCCAAGAGCTAGCAGCAGTCTGCTGCCAGACTGAAGACCTGTGCAAAACATGAGATACCACCAGCCCTAGCACAGCCATGTTGTTGTTGCCTTTTCTACTTCATTACCTTGGTCCAATATCCCTATTTCTGCTCACAATCTGTAGCCCTGTGCCACAGTCACATAGCCAGCTATCTCCTGCAACCATAATCACTGGTGATGTCACTGTTTTCAGGAGCAATCACCATGAACCTTTCACACATGAGCGAAATTCAGAAAAGCAGATTTGGAGAGCTGCCCTCGTTTAACCAAGTCTGCTTGGGGCTACCTCATGAGAAAGCATCAATCCCTCATGACCCTCCCATGTTCCCAAGGGATTAGCAAAATCCCTCCTCATACGCCCTAATTGACATAATCAGGATTGACATCCTGACAGGTATCAGACCATCCTGGGATGTGTGTTAAAGACAGAGGGATGTAGGGTTAAGTAATCTTCTCCAGAAGGAAAGCCAAAGAAACACTGTGGGGTGTTGACAGCAAAGCCAAAATCCTTTCTTTTACTGCAAATGAGAATTGGTCTGGCCTCTCAGCAGGGGATCCTTCTGCTCAGAAAGAACCATATTCGGATGTGAATCATCCTTTCTGCCTATCCACCCAAAACACATGACCATCAGAAACATCGGTGAGGAACAGGATGTTTATGGATTTACATCACTGCTGCACATTGCCACGGCTGCCATCCTGATGCCAGGACAATTCATCCTGCTAGCAGCGTGCAGGGCAAATGCATCAGTACAGGTACTAGAGAACACCGTAAGGGAAGAGAGCAGGCAATCTGACACCTCGATTCCCGATAAACTGGAAGGAGCATCATGCTCCACCCTCCTTGCTATCAGCAGATAGTAGGAGCATGCCCTGAGGTCTTCAGAACAAGGTAGGAAAACAGGTTAAACAGCTGATCACACAATCCTGTGCTGGCTAAACCACCAGGAAGGGGAGGAAAGTATTCCTGGTCAGCTTTGAATGGTATAATGAGACCTCTCTACCTCCTTCTCAGACATGCAGCAAAGGACCAAGGAGGGAAGCTGAGCTGCAGTTACCTGGAAAGTTCCTTCCTCAGAAGGTCGCAGTGACTCCCATTCTGGAGAGTCCAGGAACTGGTATGGAAAGACGTAGTGAAGGAATTGTCCATCCTGGCACACTCGGATCCTGCAGAGGACAGGTGAGGCAGACAGGCTTAGGCTACAAAACAGATGTCACACAAATGTGATAGCTCAAACAGTGTGTCCCACCAGGGAGGAAAGAAATACTTGTCTCACACATGTCTCGTACCCTCTTGGGACAGCTGCAGGTGCTTTAGTGATGAGGTTATCCCTCCTTTCTCTGTGGGAAACCAATTGCTGCCACTTCCCCATACCCCATCTATGTTCTGTTTCTTGCTACAAAGACAGCCCTCACAGGTGCAATGCTTGGTCCTAACCCAGGACTTCTAAACCCACAGGACTGCTGCCTTCTAGGTACTTCTAAGCCAGCCTGTGGCTTTTTGTACTTGCATCTTCCTCCTGCTTCCAGGATTGCATGAGGGCATTCCCAGTCTTGGTACTGGGAAGTCACTACACTCAGGATCCCCCAAAATCCTACTGCCCATGGTGCCTCACAGATCACCCTGAGAGCTCATAGTTTGCTGCACATTACCACTGACTTTCTCTTGGCATTCTAAGTATCCCTTTTGCCTGCTTTTGCTACAATTGCCTGCCAGGGTCAAGGTCAAACGTGCACTGAGCTCTGCTGTGGGAATAGAGAAGGACCTGCACAGACCTGAAGCAAGGACAATGCCAGAGCACTCTGGAGTTCTATTCATAGCTCTGCATCACCAGACTTGGGGCCTCTTGCTTTCCTGTCACCATGTACCCCTGTTGTATGATGCACAAAGGCAATTCTTGCCTTCAGGAGTTAAAAGATTTTGTTCCCCTTTGGCTTCTAATCAGCTGGCAGTGCTGCCTGGAAGGGTCAGGGATCATAAGACACATTTCCCAATTAAGCCATATTCTGCATTTCCAAGACCCCACTTGCTTTTAGCTTAAGTGCTTTAGTTTAAGAAAGAGCACCGTAACAGCAATGCTCTGCTGGGTCAACAAGGATCTCACAAGGCAATAGAGTGGGTACTAGGAAATGTAAATCCACTCCCGTCTCCATGGGGCATCCTTTACTTCCCACTGCAAAAGAGAGCCCAACAACTACCCACCATCACCATCTTTACTGACTGTTGCAGCACTTTCATGCCCACAGAGTAGCATCACGTTATCCAGTGCAGATCAAGACAGCACAGACTCTTCCCCATCAATATTATGATGGGTAATTACAGATGCAGTAAACTCCAGAGCCAGCTGCTCACCAGAGATGTTTGGTAAGGTGAAGCACTACTGGAAACACACATATCAAATATCCCTCCAGTGCTTTGCTATTCAACAATCTGGTGGACCCAGGGTGCTCTTAACACATCTTAGAAAAGGAACCATCAACATCAAAAAAAGGAAGGTCAGCCATTCTTCTTTGCACACTCCTTCACCAGAGAGAATTGGCCACTGCAGTAAAACAGGAGCCCAAGGTGATGCTTTGTATTCCAAAAGGAAAATCCTTGTGAGACACACCTCCTGCAGCTCAGGACTGCTCCTATTTAGAGATCTTCTTCCTTTCCCATTCTTATGTAACATTAGTGCCAAGTCTCTGGCAGCAGACTGGAAGCCAACACAATTGCTATTTGTATGCATCTGGATTTTGCAAATCCAGTTAAGTGGATATGCTGCTAAAGGCATGCCACAGGATCTCAGGTGAACAAATGACAGTACTTGATCAGCACAGTTCATTCAGTCAAATCTCCAGTGTGACTCTCTAGAGATCCCTGAGGTTCTCCTTGGTGGTCCAGAAGAAGGAATATCAGGGAAAGAAAGACACCTGATTAGGCAGGATCCACCACAGGAAAAATACTCTCTCTTTTGATGAAATGGTGCTCAAAGTGAAAAATGTCAAAGCCCTGAGGGTTGGGGTGTTTGGAACAGGAAATTCTCCCTGAACACAGCTGGCCAGGGAGAGCAGGTGAACTGAGGCCTCAGTACAGTCAGCATACTCAGCACACTCAGCACACAGCTCATCACATCACAGAGGTGTGCCAGCTACCACCAGAGACCACAGGTCCAGAAACACTGTTCTCCTGCCTTGAGAAACACATTCTCACAGCCAGTCTGCTCCCATCAGAAATAAGATCACTTCAAAATGACAGACAAAGGGGGTAAGGATTCATCAGAAGTATCACAGGTAAGGCTGAGCTGGCCACTTTATTGCCCATAGTTTGAGTCTGCAAACCATCCCCTGAAATACTGTTAAGTTAGAAAAACAAAACAAAACTAACACCCCAAAAAGCAAATTTCCCCCTTCCCCAACTAACTGATGCATAACTCAGATCCTTTTCAGAGGAAGGAAACAATCCTCACCCCAGTTTTGACAAAGGGTGATAATACAACAATAAGCCACAGAAGTTTGCTATCAGACTTTGTTCAGAAATGGGGGAGCCTTTACCTGCCAGACAGCAGCAATGAGAGGCGGTCAATGGGCGTCTTGCCTTCCACTGCATAATTCTGGTCTCTGACTAGCGACTGGACCTGCTCTTCACAGCATTTCACAATTTCTTTGTAGACTTCCTGGGGCACCTGCAAGGGCAGGTACATGGTCTTGTAGAGGAGGTCAAACTCTTCTGGGATGGTGTTTCTGCGGAGCCGGTAAGCCAGGTGAGCCAGCTGAAGCAAGCAGGCGAGGACCAGCAGCATGTTCCAGATGAAGATGTCCAGCCCACAAGCGCTCAGCCAGCCCCACAGAGCATAGCAGAAGTAGCCTGGGGCCAGGAGGCCAAAGATATAGAGGGACCCAAAGATGCCACTTCCCCCCATGTAACCCAGGAGGACAATGCAGCTGGCCAGCTGGTAGGCTGCTTCCTCCGTAATCTCCTTCCAGGCATCACACACTGGAGGCCAGAGAACAGCCTGGTCCCACGAGGGGCTGTTTGCGCTCATCCTGCCCCACTCCCCACCCTCCCCAGCCGTCCTGCGCTCAGAATGAATTGTCATACACAAAGGGTGTTGCAGACGTTGGAAACCAGAGCTGCTGGGTAGCTGTTCCTCCTCTTCCTCTTGTGCACCGTCTGGCCCCACAGCAGTGCTTCAAAGCAACATGCTAAAAAAGTGCTGCCAAATGTTTTTGCTCCCAAAAAATTCCAAAAGTGTTCGCTTCTCCTCTGTGGCTCACAAAGCGTCGGCTGGCCCCCTTCTTAGCCACAACAGTGAGAAAAGAAGCTGGCAAACGTGAGGCCAAAAGAGCTCAGTCAGAAAAAGAGTCGAGGCCATTAGCTGGAAAACTCACAGACCGGACAGAGATCTTGCACTGCCTGTCTCGCCTGCCTGCAGCAAATGGAATAGCGACCGTGAGAGAGCAGCAGAGGGAGCTGGTGTTGAGTGTGGAATGTGTATCTCTTGGCAGTGGAACGGAGAGAGACCCCAAATGGATAACCATGTTTGGAATTGAAATCCAAGGAGCAAAAGCAGCGAGGAGAATAGAGAGCAAGCATGCACCCGCTACTTAACATACCTCAGGCGGCCAGATAAGCCCAGCGCAGTGCGAGGAGGGGAAAGGAGAAGGGAAAACAACCAGCTTATCATGGCGAACTCCAGTCACACATCGGGCTCTCCACCGCTCTGCACTCTTACAAGAGAGTGACTTTCACCCAGCACAAAAAAGGAAAAAGGTCACCCCCTTTTCCCACTGTGGTTCATAACTATGACAAGGACTTAGCAAAGGACGAGAGGCTGGCTCTCAATTAATACTTTCCAGGTCCATTACAGCCTCCCCTTACTCCAGGGAGCTTCCTCTCGTGGGGTGTTTTAGATCAAGGGGCACAAGGAAAAGCTTTGCACAGCCAGAGAACTGTGAATGCAAGGGATAAAACTAGAGCAAATGAGCCTCTGGCACCCAGTTTCATCTATCATGAAGATGAGACTATCCTGCCTGCCAAAAGCTTTGTGAGCGTATAACACTTGGAAGCACATTTTGTGGGGAAATCCTAGTTGAGGGATTACAGGCTCTGTTGGGAAGCACCCTTGAGAAATATCATCCCACATTCTCATTTTTCTAATAGCTATTTAGAACCTGCCCCAGACCTTCATTTAGCCCAAAGAGGAGAGCCAACACTTCCCACTCAGGTAACCCAGGACATAGGCACAAGAGAGAGCCTTTGAGGTCAGTCCTCCATGGTCAGCTACACAAAACACTCATAAATGCAATTCCTCCCCTGCTTCAAGTAACACATTATCAGTCACACAGGCAGGATCTGCCCCACTGCCAGGATGCAGTTACATTTCAGGCATTGACGCAACCCACGTGGTCTCCCATCACAGTATGAAGTCAGCCTGCATGGGTCAGTGGGGTAGAGATAGGATTTCAAGGGTGGTTGTGTTTCAGACCGAGCTTGCAGCTGCCCTGCCTAAGATGCCATTCCCATTGGCACCATTCAGTTAAAGACACACTGATTACCTCTCCTAACTAATAGTACTCTGGAATAACACTGTCTCCCAGGCAAGGCTGCAGCAATGCTTTATGGCAACCTTCAAGAATTCATCATGGTCTTGGCCAGTACAATCTTATTTCTACAATGACGAGGCCACGTGCAATACAGAGCTGCATGGCTCCTAAGAGCCATCCTGGCAGGTTGACATGTGGGAAGGAAAGAAGACAAATTAAGCCTTGCACAGGGTGAGCCCAGTCCATTCAGAAAGGTGCTTTCTGTTAAGGGTAAAGTGAAACAGGGAAACTGGTCTTCAGAGGCCCCTTAACTAAGTGAAGAAATAAATCCTATCTACTGAAGCAGAACAACACTCACCTGCAAGAGTTATGGGGGAAATTAAGAACTTTCTCTTGACCTTCTCTGCAAAGCAGGACAGATGATCTTGTAGCTAAAGCACCACAATAAAAATCTTGGGATCCAGGTTCTGTTTTTCATACCATTGCCATATACTCACTATATGATCCCGACAACAACTTGTCTACCTTTAGGCCTCTGCAAAAAATCTGTAAGGAGCCTTCTCTCCAAGATAGGCTGACAGCTGATAAAATGGGGAGTTGGAATATCAAGATTGTGAACACTTAGGAGAAAGATACTTTACTTAAGATCTGTGAGACAAAACTGAACTGCTATGAGAAAAAATGTAGAACTACATTAGAGGAAGCATCCTGACAAGCACCATTGCAATTTCTCCTACCTTTTCATACTACCAAAACCTTTTGCAGGGGCATCAAAGAAAGTGCAAAAAAAAGGAAGTTAATAATTTCATTCTTCTGTTAGGTAAATTCCTGAGTAAAAAATAAACTGGAACACAGTATTAATGACTCATTAGGGCAAGAAAGACCTTCATCTGACATCTTCCAGAACACAAATAGTGGTGTTGCAGCAATGCAGTGAAGCACCGTGGGTGAGGATGACCTGTTGTGATTTCTCTGTGAAAGGTAGACAAGAAGCTTTCAACCCATGGCAATAACAGCACAAAGCTCTCATTAGGAACTACACAATTTTTCTACTGGGTCCCAATGTGACATTGTAGAGAGAATGATACAGCACTTTAAAAGGTAGATCTCAGAGTACACACTAGAGATTAACTTTGTGTTTTCAGACTCAAATTTCTAAAAGGAAGATTTGTAAAGTGATTGAACCACCAAGACTAAATCTTCCTTTCTCCCTTGGCAGTACCATGGCCATACAGATCATCTTCATAGCACTTTTAGTTTTCCACCCAGCAAAAGTAAAAAACTCTCTTATTACCAAAGAGATATTTTATTTTCATGTCTTGCTTTAGATTAGAGTAAATGCCCTTCATCCAGGGATGCTGGTTCCTCCAAGATGAGTATTCAAAAGCCAGTACTGATTCAATGGGAAATGGACATACCAAAGTTGAAAACAATTTGGAATGAAGATGGCAAGTTCATAGAAAATACATGAGCAGCATTAACACCCTTCCCTGGAAGTAAACACATAAGCATTACTACAAAATGTGTTTGTGAAGAACAGAAACAGACATGTCAAACTTTCCAGCACTGAAACAGGCAGTGTGGAAACAGGTGCTTCACTGATTTCCCCACTTAGAATGGACTCAACCAGTAGCACTTCATATTTAGCTGTATGTGATGATGCAACACAGGTACAGCCTGCACTATGTTTGGCAAATAAATCCTCTGTCCTTGAGAGCCACACAACACAGAGATTATCAGTCCCAAATCTCACAGCAGCTGAATGACTGGTTATTTTGCCCATCCTTTAGGAAGTCAACAGGTTCACTACTGATCCCATAAGCTGAAAACCAGTTCAATCACCTGTGTTGAGGACACTAAGACCTTGGTGGATTGAAGTCAGAGAGGGCATAATCAAACACCTCTTTTTTTATTTATTATATAGTGCATTGCTGGCATTAGTTTGCAGAACTGTTACTTACACAGAATAAACACCGTAGCTCCAAAATATACACATTTGATTTATAACTGCTAGGGAAGGTCTCAAGCCTACTCCAGACAAGCTCACGGTGAATTACAAAGGTTCAAAGATGGCATGTACTGTATCTAGTTCTGCTGCTCTATAGTTTAGTCAAGTTTCCTGCTACTGCCACGTTTCCCTCAAGGTACACACCACCCCGTGCAGGGCAGTGCCTGTCACCAACACTGTCAGTAAGTATCAACACAGGAACTCCCACTCCCTGAATGAAGCCCTGAATCCATTCCACAGGAATACCATAGTAAGAAATTAAGCTACTCAGCAAGGAATTTGATTTGACTACAAGGTTTTTCCTTTGTTGCTTTAAGTGTAGAGTTGTCTAGTATCCTTTCTGTACTTGTTGCACACAGGTACATCAGCATCCCACTCATTTCCAACAACTTTCTAAAGTACTAGCCATGCTTTTACCCTCATGGAGGTCTAAACATCCCAATTCTTAAGTGAATAGAATTTGTGTAAAATTGTGCAGGAATATGTTTTTTTCTTTTCTTGACCTGATATAAACAGCACTCCACTCTCATTTGGCCACTCCCTGCCCTGCTCCTGTGGTACCATTTTCACAGTTTACCCAGACCATGCTACCACAAAGCTAGTGCTCATCCATCTTTACCATTCTCTTCAGTTCATGCTCTGACACACAAGGGTTCAACAAGGAATGAACTTATTCAGGTTCCTACCTCAAGACAATAATAAACACCAAGAAGAGCACCAGGTCCTGCTCCTTAAACAGCTACAGTGCCACAGGCAGCTTTGAATGCTTTCTGCCAGAGCCACACCTGCATCCCTACTCTGAGGCAGAAAGTCAGCATGGACACAACTCTTGCCTCAAGGCAGGACCTTCAGAAAACATTCCCAGAGGGAGAATCTAAACTCTCCTCACACAGCTTGTGACTTCAGCAGAGGCAGCACCAAGTGTCACATACTAAATGTTCACAGTCAAAAGCCACTGCTAGCTCAGGATACACAGGGCCCAGCAGGCAGAGAAACGATCATGACTACACTCAATCCTCCAGCAGCATCAAAGTCAGGAGAAAAATCAAGACAGAGCACAGATTTTGTCTCTTCAGTTTCTGAAGAGAAAACTCATCAGGAGAAAAATTAGTGACACCATATTCAGGAAAGCCAACTCACCACAGGAAGAGTAACACTAGGGTTGCAGTGTCACATATTATGAAGCCAGAAAAGCCTCACTTGTAACAAACCAGAAATTGCACCTAATGTTTCTCTAGATTGCAAGAAGGAATCAAAAGCAACAACTACCATCTCATACAACACTATCATCTCATACAAGTGAAAGAAACAGCCAGAAAACAAAGCCCATGCATGCATAGCACAAGACCAACACAACAAAAACTCAGTATAAAAAAAAAGCTTTACTTTCAGTCAAGTAACCTGTACATAAAAGTCTCTTGCAGTGACAGGGAGCAGTCCGCTTCTCCCTTTCCCTTGAAGTACTACTGGCTCAAGCAAGTTTGAGACGGGAAGTACCTAATTTTTCATTACAAAGAATCAAGCTCAGGTAACGGTATTCAAAAACCATCAGAAGAATTTGAACATGGGGAAATCAAATACAGTTTTGACTCTAAGGAAGTTAATTTCATAAGACTGTGGTCACCTTTGTACAAACATAGTTACAGCTACTGTCACAAACAGCACTGCAAGCTTCAGCATGGCTGCTGAAAGCTGCTAGAGTGCAATGCTACTAGCATGATTTCACAATTTGCATCAGTGGGAAAACCCACCAAAGTTCTCTCTGTTCAACCACACCACGTCAGTAATCAGAAGGAAGAAAGAGTTCCTACATTAATGACTAAGCAGGCTTTTCTCATTCTCTCATTCCTGCAGCATGCTGTTTTCAGTATGGAGGGCACTGTCATTTCTTTACTTAAAAAGAAACAGAAGTCAGGAACACCGGTCATTTTCAGGCTTTTATTAAGAGGAAAAAATATATTTTCTGTAGCAGTGGCCAAGAGCAAGCAGTGGAAAAGTTACAGATGTGATGCATACTCTATCATTAAAGAATCTTCATAAATAGACTCTTTGTTTATATTTGTTCTTTGAAGTAACTTGCAGAAATAATTTATTTTGCAGCTTTCCAGAACACAGTCACACCAAAGACATCATCTAGAAGAGAAAGGAAACATAGCTTCACAAAACATGGATTTCCACTGGATATTGAGACAGCAATGTTGGCTGTAATGTCAATGAGGATTGTTCTGCCTTCTCTCTCATAAGGGCAACACCATCATGAGCACTACTCTGGGCCTTGCAGTGGCACCAGCTGAGGTGCCAGGGCACCTCAGAGGCAGAGTTCCTGAAGGCTGTACCCACCTGACTCAGTCCTGCTCATCTCACTCATATCTTGAAGCCCAGAGCTCTCATACACTCCTTGTGAGCTTCAATTAGGTGCCCACAATTTTCTTCTCCCTTCTCAATAATGCTGCAAAACAAAAAGATTTCCAGGGTTCAGCAATAAAATGTTCACTTACTTTTAGTCAAAGAAACAGAATTGACAAACTGTTGGGGACAATTAAAAATCCCTATTAGGATCCAGAGATTTTTTTTTTTTTTCCTATCCTAGTGCTGTTTTGGACAATATAAAACTATCCCAAAAAGTTACCAAAACCTGGAGCTGTGCACCTAAAACTCTGACAACAGGCATAACACAACTTCCTATTCACAGGCCAGGGTCTATTCTGGGCAAGTCCAGATGGGGATTTGTTATACAACACAAGGCTGTCACATCATCAATTACGCTGAGCTGGCCAGTTTCAAATTATTCAGTAGGGAAGCAACATTTCTCCACTAAGAGAACAATAGAGAACAGGTTAATCAGTAAATGATATTTTAGTCCAACTTCAGTTGCAATTTAAGGACCCTGAAGCAAAAAGCAAAACAAAACACAACACCTGCCCAGCTATTGTTGAAAAAATGATTCACCATATATGGTAACTTTTGATGTTACTCATCTATCCAAGTAAGAGTCTCTTATTGTTGGTATCTTATGTATACCACAAAAGCAGTTCAGACTTGCTTTCTGACTGAATGACAGAGCTGTTTCATTTTTTTCTTAGTTTTTTTTACAATGAGCACAGACACGTCCACTGGCTGCCCAGGGCAACTGCATCTGACCAGTAACATCCATCCCACCATCTTAGGGGGCCCTGAATTCACCCTCACTATACTATGTAATTAGACATGTTCCCCCCTAAACTTAGCAAAAATAGTGTTCAGTATTTCAGTGTTACGTCACGTACCATCTATACCACCAGCAAAGTAAAAAAAAAAAAAAAAAAAAGAGACACAATTTGGTCATCAGATTAAAGTTTTTTAAACCTTAAAGATTCACTGTCAAAGACAAAGGAGCTCCATTTTGAGGGTGCACTTCATACAATTTTATAGGTCCTACAATCATGACTATGCCTATAATTACCAATGCAGCTATACAGGTCACTGTCAAATTTTGAACTTCTCTGGGAAATGTCATCCTCTGAGACTCAAAAAACAAGAGTATTTTGCTTTACTTAAAAGACAACGTAATTTATACTCAGGTGAAAAACAAAGAAGTTATCACCTGCTGATATGCGTTGCTTCAATCAACAATAGTGAAGATTTACAAGCAGCATTGAAAGCTGATCTTTGAAACCTGTTTTAAACCCTTCATTTCTAAAGTATCCTTTTAAGACAGTTTCCTCTCCTTCTCCACACTGTCCCTCCTCCCTCGGATGCTCCAGCATCCGGGGCGGGGAGAGCCCCCAAAATGCCCGGCGCCCGCTGGCAGGAGCACACACTCCGGGAAGGAGGGAATGCCGGCGGGGCAGGGCGCACACACCGGCGGAAGGGGAATGCCCGGGCACGGAGGGGCGGCCGCGGGGAGCCCGGGGCCGGGTCCCTACCAGGCGTCCCGCGCCTTCTTGGTCTCGGGGCAGGCGCAGCAGGGCTTCAGCGGCTTCTTCTCCTCCCGCGCCTCCCCCGCGCCCTTGCCGTCGCAGCTGGCGGCGGCCACCGAGGACATGGCGGGCAGTTCCCGGCTCCCTCAGCCCGCGCGGAGAACGGGCCGGCGGCGGCCGTGTGAGCTCGGCTGGCTCCGGGAAACCGCGTATGGTTCCGGGAAACCTCACCCGCCCCTTCCCGGCCCGCGGCCTGCTGGGAGGGGTAGGTGCGGGCCCTCCTCCTGCCGGCCGCCCCGCCTCTTCGTAGCCGTCACCCCGGGGCGTGGCGGGACGAAAGTGACATTTTCCAGGGTCACTCGGTAATGAACGAACCCGAAGGGGACGGAGGGAGCTGGCAGCGGGGAGGAAAAATGGCGTCAGGCGAGAGCAGCTGGCTCCCGCCGCAGTCAACAAGAGCAGCAAGTGACGCCCTCGGCTCTGCCAGCGCCGGCTCCACCCTTAAAGTTGTGCCCAGCCACCTAAACCTCTTTCTTCCTACTCAGCCAGTGGGGAAAACAGAGGATCAGTTCATTGTGGGGGTGGCTACACGGATACAGCACAGTCACCATCGCTGGGATCATTAATGTCGCGGTTTCACGGCAGCGGCCCAGCAGGGCCGGCCCTTGGCATTGCTGCAAAAGGATGTGCTCTGATGCTTGATCTTTTATGCTTTCAAGCCTAAGCAACAAGAAGGAATATTTAGTTTGTGAAAGAGAGAGCAACTAACGAGCTCCAAGTGCTGTCCATGCTTGACATGCTTCAGTGATCTCAGACCTGGGAGGGAGTAACAAGTCTTGGAAAGAAGAATGTGCACTGATACTGGACACAAAGAATGCAGAATGTACAGGCCACAAGGACATCTGGCAGAACTGCCAAGATAAGGAAGAAAGCAATAAAACCAACTCAGCAGTTGTGTTAAAATAGCTCCAACTTGATAAAAATTAATTCTGGTAGGGGGAAATGGTGTCCACCAACTCAGGTACCACTGACCCCAGAAACGTACTGACTCAAGTAGAAGACTGAGCATGCAGACTGTTTAGCATGAAAAGTGAGAAAATCATTAACCAATAAAACATTGAATACTACTTTATAAGAGAACTATGTAACTTGTAACCAATGAACACAAATTCCTTTGTTTGCTAAAATGTGTAAATAGTAAAAAGCTTTGGTAGTTGGTGTGCTTGATCTGTGGAACACCACAGAACACCCAGGCTTGCACAATTCTAAAATAAATAATCAATGTCTCTGCTGAGTGTGTAATTACTGGGTTGTTGCATACCAGGTAATAAATCCAACTTTTGTGGACAACAGCATGAGCAATAAGGGAGAAGATAGAGAGCTGCTTTTCCTTTGTAGTCTGTTCCAAACTGAGGCATCAGTAGCCACTCTTGCCTTTTAGATCTCTGCCACATACAAGTCACAGCTTGACTCTTAGGCCATAGTCTGTCACCTCCCAATGCTACATTTGTTTTTGCCATCAGTCCTGACGATTCCAGCATAATACTTACACGTTAGACTGGCAGGCACACTGCAGACCAAAGGGATGACCCACACAGGTAATGGGGGAAGGGCAGGATAGCAATGGATGTGACACTGCTGAGACTTTGCAAAGGGAAAAAATTAATATTGCCCACTGGGATGCAGCTACTGTGCCTTTTAGTGGAGTGTTGCAAGAGTCAAAACAGAACTGGCACTTTCTGTTGTGTACTAAGGGGATCCAAAGTCATAGGAACACTGACAAGAGCAAGGAGGAACAGCAAGTGTCATGTAACACTCACTCACTCACTCACTCACTCACTCACTCACTCACTCACTCACCTAATCACCACTGAATTATCCATGGATTTCTGCTCAGTAGCCTGTTCCCCCCCACCATGCCATTTCTCTGGCAAGGTTGTTCAGGTGAGCGGCACCCACGCAGCCTCCTGATTCAGCACACGTGCATTGTGAGGCCATGCAGCCAGGTGTGATGATCTGGAACATGTACAGGTTGCACTTGTTGACCAAAATATGATTTTCCCAAATTCACACAAACATGCTGCACGATAAAAGCTGAGATTGAAACATCTATCAAAAGCACACATCAGTTCTCCAAAGCAATGCCTTGTTCCTAGTTTGTTAAACATACTAAGCATGTTTTCCTTTAAAATTAAATAGCTTTGTCTTTCCTTCCTAAAGCTTTATCAGCTGGCCACTTTCCAAAGGCCTAGATAGAGCTGTTGATAGCTCTATGTAACACAAACTGTGAGGGAAAGACTGTAATAAAACCTCCAAGAGGGTTTCTTAATTTTGCAGTTGAATGGTATCTTTTATTTAGCTTTTTTAATATTAAAAATAAAGTTTGAAAGACATTGATTTGGCCTGCAGAAACCAGGAAGACACAAAACAAAATACATTTTATACTCTGGCCCAAGTTATGGAATGCCAAGGGCAGAGGGAGGTTAAAATTTAGTTCATCTTGAGAGATGACTTCAGATGGGTCTGCACAAAAGGTATGGCCTCTGAAGACTAAACATCTCTGGAAGCAGCATTCCACTCTAGCAGCCTTCCAAATAGATAAGGAAGAGCACAGCTATTTTGGCCATGCTCCCTGCAGGATAACAGTATGTAACAGAATTGCCTCAGAATAAGGAATTATTTCTTGCTGGGATGAAAGGACAGAGGCTGGAAGGGAGGAGAAGGAAAAGAATACCCATTAAAGCATGGTTAACACATTTCAATACTGATTGCACCAATTTGGAGTACAATGCAGAGGTGAGACCACAGCCATTTCTCTTCTGACACTGCATTGTGCATAAGAATTGATTGTTACCTCAGTCATTTTTGTTTTCTATTTCTCCTCTGCCTACTGACAGTGGCAGAAGAATTATGTTAGAGAGCTATGTCAGAATGAACAGATTTATCTAGCAGACAAGGAATAACTAAGGGCAGGCTACTGAGATGAGACTGCGAGAAAAATGTCAGAACAAGTACCCAGGAAAAAAGATCCAGTGAAAATCTCAGTCTCTGAAAGAGATAATGAGAAAAGACCCTCCCTCAAGCTGCCGTATCATTTGGCAGCCTGGTGCCACATGTCAGAGTACAAGGACTGCAGGGTAGCACTGGACATTTACAGCTCTTGATTTAAAGGACTAAGGGTGAAATAGGGAGAGACTACCCAGCTGTCATGGGTTTCCAAATTATTTCCCCTGTACAGCCCTTTATCAGAATTGAAGAACATAACAGCAGTGGCTCATAATGTGTGAACATCACAGCAGCACTGCAGTCATTGCCACTGCCTTCCCATGTCTTCAGTTTCACCCACTAAAAGAATGGTTACCCAAAAAAATATGTACTTGTCTCCAATAGACGGATTTTTCAAGAAACCTCAAAAATGTATTTACATTCATTATTACTGTTAGGTTGGGTAAGCCCCTATCAATGTCAGTTGAAAGTAACAGTCTAGGGTAGTCTAGGGTTTTCCAGATTTTTTACACCTCCGATAGAAAGTATATTAAGCTGTGGAAATTTTGTGTGATGAAACTGAGCTGAAGGTATTTTGATATTTTCCATGTAGTGCCTATTCTGGGAACCACTTTATAATTTTGAAGAAAAAAAACCTGTTCAGTATAGTCTAAAGAAGTATTTTTGGTTTTAACTGAGTATAAACATAAGACAGCCAATGCTCCAGCAGCCCAGTCAACCATATGCTGTGTTTTACTGTCAAAGAAGTTGTGTTTTGTGTTAATGCTTAGATAATGTGAAAACAAAGGATTTCAAAGCTCTGAACAAGATGTCTTGTCAGGACCCTGCTGCCTCTTATATTA
The DNA here is from genome assembly GCF_026979565.1 of Vidua chalybeata. Classification (NCBI taxonomy): domain Eukaryota; kingdom Metazoa; phylum Chordata; class Aves; order Passeriformes; family Viduidae; genus Vidua; species Vidua chalybeata. The sequence goes on from NC_071531.1 coordinate 70,482,245, forward strand.
GCTGCCCAAGAACAGGATCGAGTTTCTCTTTCTGATCAGACTGCAGACCTGCAACTACCAAATGCTATCGCTCAGCAGTGGGACCAGAGAGAAAATGAATGCTGGGATAGAAGGGCTTGTGCTCCAATCTAGTACAATGGAAGAGACTCTAAGGTCATTAGTTACACCCCCTCTAAGCTTCAAACTCCACCTTTAGGTGAAGGCAAGGGGTTCAAGCACTGGACTGATATCATCTCAAGAAGCAGTGCACCAGTCCCTTCCCAGACTGAAGAGGCAAATCCTCATGTTTCAGGACTACAGTATGAGTTCTGTACACAATGATTCTGTACCACAGGACTGAACCATCCCCTTCCTGGCAGATCACTTTGGAGGTTAGTATGGAGGAAGTCTCCTTGCACTGGCAAGCAAGCCCTTAAAAACACAAGAGCAGAATCAAGATTACTTTAAAGGTTTTTGTGTCTCTTGAATGCTCTACAAAGCCAGTACTGCAACAAATCATCTCTTGCCAGAAACACAGCCAAATCTTCAGAGCATCAGCCTGGAGGTGGAAGGTAGTTTGAAAGAATGAAGTCACTTTCCAGTTTAAAACCAGAACTGCTGTCTCTAACAGCAAGACTCAGTCCACAGCATCTCAGACGTTCTGGGGTGTCATTCTGGGACTAGGACTCTGGCCCCACCCTCCCAGTAAAGAAGACAGTGACCCTCCTACAAGCTTTGGTATAAACTTAAAACATATTAATGTCTTCCTCACATTGTTTTCTGCACATCTCTCACCAGTTTGTGCTAGGATTAGGACTATCATCACTTTCATACTATGCCCCTTCTTGTCACTGTCCATTGAAAGCATATCCAAACATATTAGTAAAGATTAGGAATTTGCCATGCATGCAACACTGCAAAATCTGGATCAGCAAGTTCAGTGTGCAGTCTCCCTGGTAATAAGGCAAAAGAAGGAAGCTGGTGTTTTGTTCTATGCCACAAAATAACCTGCTTGCCCCACATATGTTAGAAGCAGGAACTATGAGACTTTAGGCACAAGACATGTGGCAGCTTTTCCACAATGCAGATATGCAGCAGCTGATGTTCAATGTGCATTTAAAGGCAGGTCAGGCTTATTTCAGTGCTTGCTGGGGTGACTGACCAGCTGTTCCCTTTTGTGGACGGAACACACATAAAAATCTGAGCATTTTGAAATAAATCTTATTGCACAGACTCATGGGAAGGACAGGTGTTTGCACTCAAATGGCTGCATCTGTTACCAACACAACAAAAGAGCATGACAGAAGACAACTGTCTGTTTTCTAAGTTGCACATAGTAACTTAGAAAATTTTAATCTGCATTTGGGAAAAAACATCACTAGTCCTCCAAAAGACATGAATCTGCAAAGGACTGTCCCTACACTGCAGTCAGGCTCACTGTTTTCGGGTAAAAACCAGAAAAAAATAACCCAGGTTTATAAGCACTTAGGCATGAAGCAGATACACATTAGTCACCCATGGGGAATTTTTTTTTCCCAATATTGCAGAGTTACCCAAGACAGTGGCCTATAAAGATCTTTCCAAAGAGGAAATCTCTTCAATTCCCAGTTCTCATGATTTGAAAGAGCAGGATTTTCAAACTTCTGCAAAAAAACCTATATGAATTGTCAGAACTGAGCAGAATCAGACAGCTGAGCCACTGTTAATGTAAACCACTACATGGATGCATCTCCAGTTAGTCACCCCACAAAAAACAAATGCTGCCTAAGGTCTGTTCTTGTATATCACAAAAAAACCTCATTCAGAGCCCAAGTCCAGGAGCCTGTGTACTAAAGAAAAAAACATGTCACTGTAGTTCCACAAAATCCTCCATAATACAAACTTATAACCTTGATCAGTTCTGCTGCAAACCAGGCAGTGTTTCCGCAACCCTTGTGAATGGTGTTGTCAGTCAACTGAGGAGCAGCAAAACTGTAGGTCCACTTCTTTTCTACTGCACACATTCCATTTGTCCTTTTTTTTTTTCCCTGTAAGTGTTGCTGCTATTAACAATTTTATCCTGCTTCATGGAGGCCATTTTGATGCTTGTGTCAGTGGCAAACCTGGCTTGTTTGAATCCATTCAAGTCTCTCATGATCATATCTTATGAAATGTGAAGCTCCACTACAGAAAATGATTTAACATTCTCAATGAACTGCAGGGCGTAACTGGAAGCCTGGAAGGAATCATTAGTATTTACAAATACATGAGTCTTTCCATATTTGAGATGTCACTGACTGCAGCTGCATACTTCTATGTACTCACATTCCAGCATCTCACGTCTTTTAAATATTGCATCAAGACATATGTTGTGCAGTGCTGCAAGCTGCTTATAAAGAGCCTGCAACATCACATACCTTCTGAATCCATTCAGAATCCCCACAGCTGTTTTTCACAAAGTTACTAGATAATGTAGAAAGTTCAGTCACTCTGAAGCCGTTTCTTTCTCATCAATGGTCATTCTAGTTTTCAACTTTGAACACCTCATTCATTTGCAGTTGTTTTCTTCTGCTTTTCTTCTTACTGATCTTCTTCTCAAGGATCTTTAGAAGAATCCTGGTCCCCACCAAAATCAATGGGACTTGACTATTAAGTGCTTAATGGTCAGATTTTAACAAGCATTAGGACATCTCCATATGCAGGTGGAGGGATTCTCAAGAGAGCCTAGTTACACTGACATCGTCCTTAATACATCATTTATCTGGAGTACAATTATTTTTTTAAAAGTGACATGGGAACATATGTCACCTACATGGCAGAAAATTTCCTCTAAATGCTCAGCTCAAGCCCACATCCTATTTTGCCCTGACCTTCAATATGCTGTGCAGCATTTTATCTAAGGCTGTCTTAGGCTGGTACTTACTCTGTATAATTCTACATTTTAATCCATGCTTCCTGTATGGTCTGGCATTAACTGCTCTAGTCCCTTATTTAAAATGAGAATGGATTCTTCAAGGTCTGGTTCTCTTCTAGGGATCCATACAAAGACTTCGTATCAAAGAGAGGATGTTTCCAGATCAACATGCTAGAGGCTGAGCTCTTATCATGTTCTCAGAGTTGGTATGTCAAGACAATGATGACGTGCTCTAGATCGTGTTTGGTTCAGTCTCCACCATGTGAGACTGGGAAGTGATGAGGGAAGGACTGTGTGCGTGCAGGCAAAGACAGAGGGGAAAGCTAGGGAACTTTCAAGACTGAAGAGAGTACAGGCTGTGTTCTCTTACAAGAAGGAAGTGATACTTCTACATCCTTCCCTTGAGACCCCATCTGATTCTAGCTTTTTTCTTCCAATGGCCCCAGTGTCCTGTCACTGCTTCCTCACCTTTTTGTCTCCGGTAGGCTCGAACCCCTGGGCCCCTGGATGTGTGCTAGCCCTCACCTGACCTTCATCTGGTGGATTGCAAATAAAGCAAAGAGATGATAAGAAAATGCTGAAAGCTTTATTAAAGTTGAAAGATTATAAGAAAATGCTGTAAACTTTTAACAGATTGTATTATGTTGCACTAAATGTTTAGGAGTAAATAAGAGTGTAATATATGGAAGAGTTATACTTTGTCATAATAAGCTGAAATTAATCTCTGCAGCATTTCTGTCTAGATATTTAATTTCTGTGAAAGGAGTGGCTAAAATAGTTACAGAAAATCAGGAGTTTTTAATGCTTGCTTCAGATCAGACAAGCACAAAAATTCAGTCCCCAGAAAAGTGTCTTAACACACTGAAACTTGAAACCTGCAAGCTAACACAATGGTATTGGCATTTAATCCTCTGAATATTACATGAGAGGAGTGAGAACATTAGGAATTCACTAGTTCCCTAAGGAGTTCAATCCAAGATCCTTTTCCTCCTGAGGCAAGACAACACACCTGACTGCAGCCCTGCAAATCATCCAAATGTGAGCTCTGTTCTTTAAAAATCAGCATTTAAGAAGATGACTCAGTCCAAGTGAAGTTAAGTATGAGTGTCCTCCAGAGGATGCCTGAAATATTGGTAAAATTTGGATTTTATCACTGCTTGAACCATAGGCCGAAAATGTCCTTAATTCTGCCTTCTTAAAAAAAAAAAAAAAAGTGCTAATCAAAATCATTACAGAAGTCTTTTAGCAGGCTTTGAAGTGAATTCTTTAACTGTGATCACAAAGTACCACTACTTCATTTCCTTTGAACTTTGACTTTTTAGGCTATCCTCATCTGAGTATTGGTTTTATTACAGGAAATGTGCGCACAGTCATACAAAGAAACAGAAGGCAAGAGAGAACAGGTCTCTCATCTTTTTTTTTTTTTTTTTTCATTTCAGCTGTTGTATGAGAAGATGCCTCTCTTAGCAAGGCTCTTAGTAAAAACAGCACAAATTAACCACAGACTTCACCTTAGTGAAACTCCATTTACCACGATCAGTACTCTGAGGCCATTTTTACAAAAGATGTCGCAAGTTACAAGTGAGGTATTCCACAGTGGTTACCATGCCTTACTATAGTCAAAGGTCAATACAGAGACAAAGTCTCAATCTACAAAGCAGTAGATTTCACAGCACCTGTCTCCTCACATCTTTTTGACACTTACCTCTGCTTTCTGATGGGAATAGTGACCCCCATCTGCCTCCTTCTTTTTGCTGGCTGGAAGGAAGGCTCCCTTCTTCTGGATTAAAAACTTAGCAATGACATTGACTGCAGCCTTGTGCTGCTGCTTTCCTTTTGAATCACACACCTGGAAAAGATGTTTATTATACACAGAGAGTGAATTGTGTGGAACAGACAGCGAACAAACACGAATCCAAGGGATTACCTTGGACGGGTCCGAATCTATTTTACATCAATTCACATTTGGATACAACAGCTGAACTGGGGGCACCCAGGTTCGAGCCTGTGACGGGCAGGACCATACATGGAGGAATTGTGACACCGTGCGGGAAAAATGTGAAATGGCACACTAACGGTTGCCTATTTTAAATAGATTACTTTTGGAACTTACGGATATCAAAGCTTCGACAGTGCTTTTAAGGCTAGAACTTTGTTGCCTGTAGCTTAGATTTTTGTTTTAATGACTAGAAAAGTTTGCCACGAAGTATCACAGGCATCCAGCACCATGACAGTGCTGTCATTTGACCCCTGCTAAGAGCAGAATATGACCATCTACAGAATGAAACTTAAAGCCAGATGGATGACATCTTGCCAGGGGCTTCACAGATCGTCATGGATTGCAGGATAAAAGTCACATTCAGGAAACCCAGTTCCCTCCCAGGCTTTGGAGGACAGAAGGAAAACAGACTAGAGACTCATCATCTGTTTAGCTCAACTTCTTTGCTTTATCCTCCCTAATCCTGCCTTTCCACACCATTCCTCACTTTTTCAGTTCCTCACCTAGGTCTGTCTCCCATTTTCTTGTCCAAACCTCTTCAGTTCTACTCTACTGGCTGCTCACCCTGTCCCTCCCTCCTCCCTGTGCCACACTGGTTCTCTACCACCTCACTCTCCTACTATTTTTTCTCTGCTCAGCCAGCCAAGTTTCTCCTCTAAAATCACGTATTCATGTCCAATCCATCTTGATTTTGTTCAGCTACTGCTCTGCTCCCAACTAGTGCCTAATCCTACCCTGCTAAATTTTCTACTTCCCGCTGTCTGATTTTACAGTTCAAACACATCAGCAAGTCATCACAGCATAACAAGTCCATCAACAGAGTAGCAGTAATTCATCTTGCAGCAAATGACACCATCTTATCTCAAGGTTAATGTGAGGTAAAATTAATGTGGCTCAGCCTTTGTCACAGGCAGCTAAACTAGTGCACTTTTCTGCCATTTTGCAACATGCAAAGTTAATCCACTCAGACTTTGTGCAGGAACTCTCAAGGGTGTGGACAGTTTACTCATACATCTGAGCACCTGGTGTGCCCTGCAGCCAAGTGGCTATAAAAAAAAGATCCAGATAGACAACACCCCAGCTCACCAACACAGTCTTGTTCTGGAAAAGTTATTAATGAAAAAAAAACCACCAAAAACCAAACCCCAACCCTATGGCCCACAGATCTAAGCAGAGAGCTCATCAGTCAAGTTTTTTTTCTTGTAGGAAATAGGAATTTTTGTTGATTGCTTACAGTTCAGTTGACTGCAGCTCACTTTCACCAGAGCAACAGGATATGTCCTTGTCCTTGACATACTCAGACCAACCTACCAGATAAGCTTTGAGTACTTTTCAAAAGTACTGATCATAGAGAAGATTGGCAAAGTTTAATGCCTGGGATCAAGTATTTCCTCAGAGTCTTGTGTATTTTAGAATCTTTTTCTTTGGAAATGTGTGGTTTATATTAAAGACAAATAAATAATTAAATAAAGAAGACCCATTCAGACCAAACCACTTAGCCCTCACAGTGCATTCCACAGCACACAGCTGTATGCTAGGGGCCCTGGCCAGGTCTCACACAGCTTCAGGCCCAGAACTTTGTTCAAGCAAAGAACACTCAATATAGTAATAATCAATACAACTTTTAATTCTTGTAAGGCTGTCCACTGTTTATACCTGTAGTTCACAGAGATTTCTTAGAAATATAGTTAAAAATTAGCCAATATTTTACCCACACATACACTCTAATCAAAGCAAGTTCCATGAACCTTAACCTTGAGCTTTTTCACTCAGCCACATATACCTGTCACCTCCTATGAGTGAGTACCGGTCTTCAGGCAGCTATGGAGTACCCTGAAAACTTTTATCTTTTATTTTTTGACAAGTTAGTTTTCTGCCACATCAGTCTCCAGAGCTGGTTCCGTACATAGTCTTTCAGGTGCTAACACTTGGCAGATCAGAGGCAGCGGGGCCAGGCAGCTCATGGTGAACAAAGAAAAACGTGGCAATATCTCACATTTAGTCCAATTTAATGCAGTAAAAGTTAATAGTGGGACTGTACCTTTTTGGTCGTACATGACTACAGAGAGTACTTATCTGTTTGGCTATGCCCTGGCATCTTGTAGGACTCTCAAGAACCCATTTAGTTATTCCATTGCTCCTTCTCAACCTGGTTTCCATCTGATCCATTCCACCTAAAGAAAAAAAGAAGTCCAGGCTGCCTGTATTTAGTCATCTCTGAAAACCTTAAAGTGGAAAAATATCAGAGGGTGAAGCCAACAAAGAATAATTTTTTGGCCAAAGTACAGTTTACACACCTCATTACGCCAAGGCAGATGTTCAGCATGGAAGAATTTCAGCATGGAAATCATGAGGTTTTAATGAAATAAGATAGAAGAAAGGAAAACTGAACTTGATAATGAGAAATGCCAGGGAACTCTATTAAAAAGTGGCTTCTGTTGCCACATCAAAAATTATAATAAGGTATCACATTGTAAAGCTCTTTAGTAAAATGAGGGTGTTTACAGCCTGCTGGGTATCTTTAGGGCACGGATGATCCATTGTGGGAAGTCACATCCTACAGATGTAGAGATGTAGATGATGTCTGTCAGAAACAAAGCTGAGACAGCATTTCTTAGTTCAGACGCATCTTCAGTTGACCCATTAACCTAAAAATGTTGTTGCTTCAGGCAAGGGGTGGGCCTTTAAGAAAGTAAACTAGCATTCAAAGTTAAATTGTCTACAATTCACAGAGCCAAGGCATTTGGAACTACAGTCCTAAAGTTGCTTTCCTGTAATGAGGTACTGAAGGGCCAGCATTTTATGTCAGATGTGACAAGCTGTGAATAACCCTTTGATACACAGTTTTGTACACAAAATAACTAACGTAAGGAACTTGCTTCAAGGTTATAGACAGAGGACCGGGCCCATTTTCAATTTCTCTGTTTTTTGTGTCCTATTCCTAGGCAGCGTTGCTGCAAATCTCCTTATGTTCACAAAAGCATTAGCCTTTTCTGGTTATAACATTTACCATGAAGAAGCTTCCAACTTTGTTTCTTATAGAAAAGGATGGCCTCCTCCTTGAGGAAACAGCAATATTTTGCAAAGTATGACATTTATTTGTAATGCTTTTTACAGGCCTCTTGAGATGCTCTAGAGATAAAAAAAAACCCTGCAGCCTCTCTAGGCAGTACGTAGCAAGCCTATTTTCATAAAACCAGAGAAGCAATTAGGTTGGAAAAGACCTCTGAGATCACTGAGTCCAGCCTACGACCAAACACCATCGTGTCAAACAGACTATAGCACTGAGTGCCACATCCAGTCTTTCCTTAAACACCTCCACCGACAGTGACGCCACCACCGCCCCGTGCAGTCCATCCCAATGTCCAATTCCTCCTAATGTCCAATCTAAACCTCCTCTGGCACATCTTAAGGCTGTGTCCTCTTGTCTTGTCACTGGTTGCCTGGGAGAAGAGGCCAATCTCCAGCTGGCTACACCTTCCTTTCAAGGAATTCTAGAGAGACATAAGGTCACCAAGGCTCCTGTTCCCCACGCTAAACAACCCCAGCTCGCTCAGCCACTCCTCGCAGGACTTGAGCTCCAGACCCTTCACCAGCTCCCTTGCCCTTCTCTGGACTCACTTTCACCACTTTACAGCTGCAGAAGTCCTAAATGACAACAAGCAAACCCAAGAATAAGAATATCCAGGCTTGAATCCTGTAACTGCTAAACCAGATTTCCTGAGCACTAACCGAGGGTCCCGGGAGCATCACATGAAACAACTCCAGCAGCAGCTGCTGAAAAGCAAAAATACACGTGTCCTTCCTATCCCGGCCTCATTCCTGCTCTGTCCCCTCAAAGTCCAGCTACATCCCCGCACCAGCGCCGCTCTCCCGGACGCGGCACAAGATGGAGGCGGCAGGGCGAAGCCTTAGGGCTCTGCGGAAAGCGGGCGCGGGGCGCTGCAAGGAGCACAAGCAGCAGGGGAAAACCCCGAGGGGCGCGCCTGCCCGCGGTAGAGGCACGATCAGCCGCCCCCAGCACCGGGCAGGGCAGGGTCCGGCTGCAGCAACGCCCGGCCGCAGGGGCGGGACATTCCCGGCCCCGCCCGCCCGCCCGCCGTGGCCATGGGAACGCAACCGTGCCGGAGCCGCTCGGTGGGGACGGGCTCCCGGCCGGACCTTCGGCTGCTCCTTCGGTACCGAGCCCGGCCGAGAGGGCAGCGCCCTGCCCGCGGCTCCGCCCCGCTGCAGCCCCGGGCGGCGGCCCCGGTACGGCCAAGGCCGAGCCCTTCGGGGGGCGCGGGGCCGGGAGTTGGGCGGGACGGGGCGTGAGGGCCTCCCCCTGCCCCAGGGACCCCCCTGGGCCCCGGCCCCGGCGCCGTCGACGAGCTCGGCACGAGGTGGGTGCCGCCCGGGCAGCGGGCAAGCGATAGGGCTGGCGGCTCCAGCGAGGCTAGGACCATGAAACATTAGCTGGAGCAAAGCCAGCTCTGTGTCCCAGAGGGAAGCATCATGTACAGTATGGCATTTCCCCTGATTACCATTGCACCATGCCTTCCTTTTAATGTTTAATGTCATCACATTTTCTGTTCAAGTTGACAGTGCCTCCAAAGAAAGCAGATTTTTCTACTAGATTTTTCACCTGTATCTTCCACAGAACAGTAGGATTTCAGCTCTGAGGCTCATTTGCATGATGGTGACATCTGTTTGATACAGAGACATATATTTCAGTTCTTTCTTTTTAGTTTGTTTTATACTCTCTTTTAGACAGACTTTTAAAGAGGGAAGTGGAGCCTGATGATTCGTGCTGATTACTCAAATATGTAAGTAGTTCTGTTTATTCACTTGTCTTTCAGACCCTCTGTACACACTGTGAAGTGAGAAGGAGCCTCCAAAGTCAAATGTCCACGCTCACCTTGGTGATAGACTGGTAGGTGTTGGCCAAAGACAGCTCACATGTTCACCTTGTCTTCTTCTGCATATGCATGAGTAGAAACTCTGTCTTAGTCCTAAGCTGCTCCCTAAAACCAGCAAAATAAAAAGAAATAAGTTTTATCTAAAACAAGACAACACAGGGAGTAGCCATGATTGCTGGCCTACAGTGACTCTGTAACAGCAGCCTAGAAATACCCAGCATCATATTCTGACTAATTTCCTAAGCTATGTGTCAGTATTTTTAATAGACTGTCTTCAAATGCTGCAACTGCACAATGAATTGGATTTTAAACAGAGTCTTCCTGAAGCCAGGCATGTGACTGAGGCTGCAAGACAGATATTCTGAACTCAGACTTCATTGCTGTACAGCAAGGAGAAAAGCCCTGAGCAGCTTTCCAACAATGGAGTCAAGGAGAATTTTTTGTGAAGAATGTTGCTGGGTATCTCTTACTACATTATTTCAGAATATTTCTTATATCTACATGAAAACAAAAAAGTATTTGTCTGCCTGTCAGTAGAGAGACAGAGCTGGGAACACTGCCTGTTATCAGTGAGACCCTTGCAACAATATGGCTGTGGTAACAGTTCAGGCCAGATGAAGTAAACAGGCATCCTGTCACTAAAGTTGCCGTGTCACAGGTGAAACGGTGCAGATGGGTGTGGTGGCAGACTCTTGCATAAAACATGTTTTAGAATCAATCAGCAAGTGTGTCATGTGCAATTCGAAACCCTACATCCTTGAATTCTTAATCTGTAGCTTCACAATTTGGGATGGACAGAGGTTGTGATACTATTAGTTCGTAGGGTATTCCAAATGCTCAAAAGTTGAACTCCTTTTGAAGATAAATGGAACAAAAATATAATTTCGGGCACAGCAAGCAGCTACTTGTGGTAGGGTGCCTAGATCTTCATCAACTGACACTGCCTTACATTCTGGTGAGTATTCTTGAAATGTCACCTGTATGCATTTGAGTTAGCACCTGCTGAAATGAAAGGGTCAATTCACAACTCAGTTCTGATTTTAGTCTTTACAGAAGCTCAAGCCAATAGAGCTACATCACTTATGATTGCAAAGATTTATTGGCAACCATAAATTTAGCAATTTAAGGCATATCTACCCAGGGAAAATAGTCCTTAAAAGGAAGGGTTTAGATGTTTAATGTAATCATTTTTGTATGCTAGCTCCCTTTGAGTTATTTTTAACAAATGCTAAAATTGTTCCAGTATAAAATAATGTGACTTTACCCTGCAAGTGGAATATGTTACTTAATTTCTAGAGCACTAGAAATAGGAGGGAGTTACATGGGGTAATGTGCTAGAAGTTCACATTGCTGCACATTCACAGTTACTGCACACTAACTTCTTTATGTAACAAACTGTTAGACCTTTTGATTTTCAGTATAAGTTTAGCACTGGAAAACAGCCAGAAGACAAATCTGTGCATCTGCTGCTAGTCTGGTATGCTCCACATCTTGAGAAGAACCATCTAACTAGCTGACATCATTAGCATACATATGCTGCCTTCTTTCCCCATCCCAAATGTGCAGTCCTGTAAATCACAGCAGGCTGGAATTCTGCTCTCTTTAATGCTGTTTGAAGTGGCTAAATTACAGCCGCTCTTCTTTGTGTCTACACAAATGCTAGGTGAAGGCACTGATATTCTGAAGCATGGCTACTGGACTGATTCACTTTCCAGCCTGCAGTTTGTGTTTCAAGGGTGAAGATCCAGTGCCTGCATATATTGGTCGAAGATGGAGGGCTCAGCAGCGCCTGGAGGCTCTTCAGCAGCTTGCTGTGTAAGTGTTCTATGGTTGGACAATTTAAAATGAACATATGAACAAAACCAACAAAAAGCCATGCACACTGAAGTGGAGATGACTGCAATTTGCTCCTACTTATATCTCCCTTGAAATCAAGAGATTGCAGCTGTTGTGGAGTATGGTTACCCATCTGTTTCTTACAGGGTGGATGTTGCACATTCCTTCATCCCTGTGCTATCTGCTTTGCATCAGTTGCCATGAAAAAGAAGAGAGTTATTTCAATCTCTTACAGATCAGATGAGTTATGAAGACTTCAGTGACTCATGTGTGTTACTTCAGTGGGAGCTCTTTGATTTTAGTACTGTGCAATTGCAGCTGGTTAGGTTGCTTTTGCTGCTCATTCCAGGGTCCTTGAGGCCTGAACCAGGGCACCACATTTTTAGTGCAGGGGTTTCTTAGTTGAGCTTTCTCCTCATGTCACAGTTTGGCTTCTGATTAAGCAGATACATTTAAAAAAAGTTTATGCGTTTTGCCGCACCACAGGTTTTTTAAGTCCTCTTGTAGCTGTATTCAAGAATGTGGGCAGCAGCCTAGGGTTTTGTCTTCAAAGGTTCTTTCTGCTTTAAGCAACTAACTTTAGACCATGGGCTTTTCAGATGGTGTTTGCTCTGGGGTTGCTGGTAACTGAGTTCTGCCACATGCCAGACAATAATCAAAGATGCTCAAGAGTGATACAGTGGATTTCACACCTAGTTTTGTTCTGTTTCAAAGGCATATTCTTCTCATTTCCACAATAAAAAAAAAATTTGGAGTATTTTTTTCTTAATACTATTTTCAGTGTTTCAAACTGTCCCCAGCACATGAACACCTCGGTGGCTTCTTACATTTTGCCTGCAATTCTGTAACAACTTGACACCTGCACTGCTTTAAAGTTCATTTACATTTCAACAACCTGTATTTTCAAAATGTCTTGCAATTAACAAAAAATGAGAAATACATCCCCTCTGTTTCAACCTGCACTGATTGACAGTGCTGCTGATATGGAAGACAGAATATTTCCCAGCTGTCTTCTCAGTATTTGCATTGCCTCTGCAAGGTTACTGGGAATAAATGCTCGTTTATTTCAGCAAAGTCAGCAAATATAAGTCAAGGACATGCAAGAGGCAGGATCTGTGGAATAAAAAGGGCTATTTCCCTGGGTTCCCATTGTGCCTATAACGATACCATAACAGGATGAACAGTTTATGCTAATAAAGTTAGATCATAAGAATAAGTGCCCACCTGTGCTGAATGAAACACAAATCCATCTGGATGGAGCAACAGTCTGATATGTAAAGAGTCAGCTAATGGAACTAGCCATCAGCTCAATTAACTCATTTGAATTACAAACACAACTTCACAATAATAGGTTGATTAGTGCTGAGCAAGTGTATCAGGTTAGGACATTGCATCTCAAAATATTCCCTTCTCTTTTCTTATGTGATGTGACTGAAAGCCTTGGGAAGAGATGACTTTAAACTTACCTTGGCAATAAATTGTGTGTCACAGGAGGTTAATGAAGCATCTCGCTCAAAGCTTTCCTGTGGCAGGTAGCCATACTGTGCCTCCCCAGATTCCACAGCACAGTTTGCAGGAATTGGACGAGGGCTTGGAGGGCATCTGGTCTCAGCATGTAATCCTCTGTTTTGATCTCAGCTGTCGAGCAATGTTAAGTATTGTTAATTGTATCTCTGTAAATATACCTTTGTAATTAAAATCAGGCATCAGCAACCAACCCCAATACCCACAAGCCCATACATCTTGAGGTCAGAATTCATACAAGTTGCCAAAAATGGTCTTATAGAAAACCTGGCCTTCAGGACTTGCCTTATACATAGCTCAAAGAAGTAAAATCATCATAGAATCATAGAATGGCCTGGGATGGAAGGGACCTTAAAGATCATGTAGTTCCAATTTCCTTGCCATCGACATAGATACCTTTCACTCAGAGTTCCATCCAGCCTGGTCTCAAACACTTCTAGAGATGGGGCATCCACAACTTCTCTGGAAATAACTTCTATTTTTTGTCTTTAACAACTGTGCAGGTTGAGATGAGTAAGACTGGAGTATAAAGCAGTTGTGAACTCAAATAGCAATCCTGATTAATAACTTCGAAATTTCTCAGTTTTACCTATTATTATCTCACTGACTGCCTTAATGAGGTTTTCCACATGATCTTCCAAAGCCTTAAAGAACACTCTTCAAGATGCTTGAGTCAAAAATTTAAACAGTCTGCCTAATTAAAATTCAAAATGGGGAAAAAAAAAAAAAAGTGTTCTTGCAAAAGATATGGTTGTTCCAGCATAGATTTTTGAAACATTCCTGTGATTGTCCTAATTTTTCTCCTTTACTGGAGAACTCAAATTGAAATTGCTGATTCTAAATTTTTAAACATTTGCTCAGAATCTCTTTACCTGCTTTCCAAAGGTATAAAATGTCTTCTCCTTTGCTCATTCTGTGTCTTTACACATATTTGGAAAGTGTTTAATTCTTAAGATAATAAGCTTGCTCCCCCCACTTCCAATAAAAGTGGTTTCCTTTACAAAGTCAAGCATGTACAAGTGGTTAATGCTTTTCATAACAAGCTCCTAAGAAAGTTTTAATAAATGCAGCAAAGACCATTTCTTGACCACATGTAGTGGGAAATAAACATAAAGTGTCAAACGGTTCTGCTACACAGGTAAATGTGAAAAAACCAAAATATAATTGCTTGTGTAAGTGTGAGGCTTGGGGGGAATTTGTAGTTTGCATGTTGGATAGTGCAACCAGAGGGGAGAAAGAGGAAAAAAATACATAAGAAATAAAGATAACTGCTCTGAATGTACTTCCTAAATGATATCCTGTATTTTGACTTTCAGAGGTCAGTCTTCTCTTCAGATACCTCAGGTTGTGTATGAAGATCCTGAAGTTGATGGAAGGAATCGCTACAAATATTTTGCACGGTAAGGAATGAACTGATTTGAAACAGGGCTCAGCGTCTTTCTGTGCATTTTCAAGAGCACCTAAGTAAAGGCCAGAGCATTATTTTTTCTGTATTTTCTGTCAGTACTTTGATAAAAGAGAAAATTTTAATAGTAACGAGGTCTCAAAACACAAGGTCTTTCTAAATTCACACTATGACAGAATTTTCAATTATGAGTTACCTTATAAGCAAATATATCAGACATTCTGTACTTAATAAGAAAGCTTTGGGCTGTAGATCATCCTGTGCAAAGGAAGAAGATATTTACAAAGCCAATGTGGTTCTCCAGACCCCTAGAAAGGTGTTTCCTTAAGAAGGAACCTTTAAACTCCCAGTTTCTGCCAGGAGCAGAAAGGGAACAAAGGGAAGCCTGATTAACTTTTCATCCATATCCCTTACTGTAGGACTGCTCTGCTCCTTCCACAAAGACACTTCAGGTCAGCAATGGACTCAAGGTCTGAACCAATAGCTACCATATAAACATTCTTGACTTAGTCACATACACTTTGAATTGCATTCACTATTTTACTCAGCAGCTATTGGCCACTATATCCACTTTAAATATAAAAAAATTGCTAAGTGTAATAAGTTGAAGTCTATTACATTTTTTTTTATCATCAGTTTTAAAAGAACAAAGATGATGTTATCTTCTGCAATATGAAGTTAAGCTTCACAGTCTCCCAAAGGCTAAGGAAAATCAATAGAGAGCTGCAATATGCAAACTATAAGAATGCCTAGGAAGGAATTACTAATATGTAGTTGAGCCCAAATCACTTTCAAGATACCTCATAAAGTATTGCAAAAAATGAAACAATAAAATTAGATAAGTCCAAACCAGCTTATCAGCTCATTGTAGGAATGAATTTCAGGATTTCAAACAGTTATTTAAAAAAAAACCACTACTCTTTCAAAAAGGTGGAAGTGAAGTGAAAAAATTAAGCTAATTAGTGAAACATACACAAAATATTGGGAACACACTCAAAACTAACTTTAGTAATTGTCTTGTTTTGCAACTCCACTTTCTGCTTTGACTTATAAGAATAACACTTAGTCCTGGTGTTTACTGGTGAAACTTCCTCTGTTCCTCCTTAGCTATGAAAGAGTTCTTTAATATTTAGGCATAATTCTTAAACATGCAACTAACAGAACCACAGTTGTGGAAAATCAGTATTAACTCCACTGAATTTAGTGGACTGCAGTTTTTCTGAACCAGAATGATCTTTTAGGCTCATTCTTGTTGTCTGACTTTCATTCTCTCTCTTCAGAGCTCTCAGCTCTTCTAAGATGCTTCCAGAAGGTGTTCCAGAAGCTGATAGAAAGACAGCTGTTGCTGATACAAAGACAGAGTAAGTAGTGACTTGGAAAATTACTGTTGTAATGGGTAACATCTCACCAGAAAAAGATCAGGCAACTATTTGGTCACCAGCTTGGTGACCACTATTCTTCATAATGAACCAACAGGAAAAGCTTGGTAGGACGTAAGGTGCTGCTCTCATCATTGAGAATTCTAGAGGAAATAGATGATAGACTGTTTCAGAATTTGCTTGCAGTATATAAGTAGTGCTTTGTGAATAAAGGATGTGTCTCTAGTGTGTTAAGACTGTGAAGCTTGAAACAGAAAGCTAGATATCTCTGAGTTCTAGAAGAGATACCATTGCAAAGAAGATTCTCTAGTAGAGCAATATTGTTGAAAAATCTTCTGATATTTTCTTACAATCACTGTGATAGATGCAATGCTGCTCAGAGATGTAGAGCATCAGTAATACAGTCTAATGTGGTTTTCAGAGAGTATCAAATTTTGAGGTCACATAATAAAATTCACTTCCTAGTGGAGTCAGTGGAAATTGCACATGCTTATATCAGAATTAAATTTTTATTCTGGAATTGTTGGAAAGAGAAACATGTAAACTAAATTGAAGCAGTCCTGCTTCATGGAGTAGTACTTCAACAATTTTGTGTCTATTAAAGGCAATGCTTTAGAATGGATAGGTAGGGACGATTTGTATGTAATAATCATGAGAGATGAAACTAGAAGCTTTGTGGATTATTTACTTAAGAAGTGTGTTTCAGACTCAGTGTAGCCTCTGTCTGCTTTTATCAAAGATCATGGAGTTAACATCAATGGGAGTAATGTTAAGACAAACCAAAACACATTTAAGACTCTCACCTTTGACTGATGTGTTTCTGCTTTGTTTGCTTGGAGGTTTTTTTAATGAATGTGACCAATCTTCCATCTTGCACCTCTTTTTAGGACAGAGCCATATGTCCTGTCAGCTGCAGGAGACAGCCAGGTCTTTGGCCTCATGTTCCGAACTCTGGGGACACAGACAGATTACAGGGATGGTGAAGCACAGACAGATCCCTATTCCCCTGAATATATAGTTCGCAGTGGCTCAGTCCCTGAAATTCTGACACTTGCTACACTCACTTGGGGTGAGTTGTGAAATTAAGATAAATGATAATAATCTTGTCACCTCTTTAGAAGGAAGTCCTTTTCTTTTCAATGTCAGGTTTCAAGTCTATTGTCAGCTTTGGCAGTCTTTTTTTGTGTGCATTTGGGGCAATTATTTTATCTGTTTCTAAAATAAGTATGATATTTCCCTTCCTAATGGTGCTGTTCTGGGGCATTTCATGAAGAGTTTTGAGGACCATTCAATAGAAAAAGGTCATGTTTCACAGATGTGAACTAGGAGCAGTTTTTCCATTTACCCACTGTTCTTCAGCTACTCTGAGTTTTGAACATTATTTAAAACAAACAGTATGAAGACTGCTGCCTTGGAACATACCTGTGATCCTCATCTCCCAGTGTCTCACCTGTAATGATGATGGACACTGCACATGCCAAAGAAAGTGCTCATTCTCAGAAAGTATCTTCCTAGAAAAGCTTTTCTCCCTCTCCCTTTGCAGTAGAAGAATGAAGTGCCACTGTTAGTGTGCACTGAACTGTAGCAACTGCAGGTCCTACCATGCCTTATACTGTAGCATCTCACTGGCCTTAGAAGTATTTACTTCTGGCTTTTGACAGTTCTGCTTGTGTTTACCACATGGGCCTGTACCCATCCAGCCCTCTCATACTTTTTGGTGGTGGCTATTTGTAGGATTTGCCAGTCTTCCAAAGAGTTAATGCTTCTTGTCCCTGTAAGGTCGGGGACTGCCAGCAGGACAAGCTGAGATGGAGATTATTGATCGCATCCGGGAAAAGCGTGCTTGGGAAGCAGCTCTGCCACCCATGGACAGTCCCTCAAACATTGCAAAGAGGTTGAAGATGATGGAGGCTATGGAAAGGAAGGAGTGGGCCTATAGAGAAGAGGAAATAGATAAGTAGGAGTCCAATTATACTCTTTTATTTCTTTTAATTATTGGCTGAATAGAGGAGGAGCAAGAAGGTTTAGGGAATTGGCTGAAGGGTACAACAAGCCTTCTATTTCTGTGAAAATACCCTGATTTTGGGAAGGGGTGTTTTTCTTAAATTTAGTCTCCAGGTCTGCTACCACAATACATTTTACCAATGCTTATCTCCCTTTTTAAAATAAAAGATTGAATATGAGATATGCATTATGAGCTATTTGGAAAGGTATGTAGGATTTGATGGTGACAGCATTGCACAGAACACTGCAGAGTACACTCAATACTGTCTGACCTTTTCTTTCCTTGCAGGTTGCAGAAGGTTCAAATGGAAGTCTTTAAGAAGCTGCTACAGAGGCGAGAGGAGAATCGGAATGAGCTGAATGCCATGCGCTTGAACAACCACTGGCAAAATCATCAGAAGGCTAAAGAAGAGAAAATAAGAAAGATTCAGCATGACGGTGCATTGAGTAAGTCTGAAAGACAGGAAGAGAGGGGTATGAGACAGTTTTCAGACAAGCCATTTCTATTTTCCCAAGGTTATCATCTATTCAAAACTAAATATGTTGCATCCACAGTATAAATGTGCATGGCCAGCATTTGGTCTGTCATGTTTTTATTTTATCTAGCAAAAGCTCTTGTGAACTTAAAAAGATACAGCTTTTATAGAACTTTTTGTGTGAACTGTCTCACATTTGTATTTCCTTTTCAGTGCTCAGGAAACTGATAGCTAAGAGGAAGAATTGGATGGGAAAGCTGGAGAGACGAGATATCATCAGAGAGTATAATGACTTTTCATCACAAACATACGCTCCTTTGTCTCGAATTGGTTTTTTCCCAGACAGCAATTCTGACTACTATGCGGTAAAAAACTACTATCTTAACACCTTTGCAGGTAAGGCATTTTGGAAGACTTTGTTATGGGAGGTACTTACTTGAGATATTACCAAAATTCAAGTTTCCCTCCCCATCACTCCACTACTTAACCACTGTTTGTATTAAAATCCTTGTATATGTTATAATCTTCCTTCATATTATAATCTTAGGATTGTGTGAACTGGAAAAATCTGTCCAGCCTTCTGTCTTCCCGCTCAAGATTAAAGCTCCAAAACCTAAATGCATTATCACTAAGACTGGCTATATTAAAAGGTCGGGAAGACTAGAGGTAGTCGTGGCACAAGTTCACCAGGTATGAAGCTACATCCAACAGCATGTCAGTTCCTCTTAGATTTGAACTGTTCATAATTTCAATTGGGAAGATGTGTAAGCTTCTTCCCAATTTCCTGAATTCTTATTCTGTAAAACAGCTTCTAGGACAGAATGAATCAAACATGCAGACTGTTGCAGGCTTGACCAGTACTGCTCTGATACTCAGCCCATCAGTACTCTCACTCCTGCTTCTGCTCCAATCCTATAGACAACAAGCACAAACAAATCTGTCTTCCTACAGATCAAGTATTTGGTATTTGGATTTGAACATATTATGCCAATTTGAAATTCTCACCCTTTTCTCATTCTCATTGCTCCATTTTATAATACACTACTGGCTACACTGTCAAGCTTCCAATAATTAAAGAAAGTGAATCTGGATTCATATTCTAAACATTTTGTACATTATTTTAAAAGTACATTTTAAGTATATATTATATAAAAACATCTATAGCAAAGCATGATTAAAATGACCCTGCTCAAAAAATCAGGTCACCATGGTGGATGCATATCACTGTTGTTCCCTAAGAACAGCATCTGATTTGCAAACATGCTAATGCATTTAGCATATCTTAATTTATATCACAACTGTTCATGCAGATGAGGTGTCCATATATGTAATTAACCACCAAAGAAAGTAGTGCCTCATTTGCACCTGCAATCACAATATTTGTAAATTACATGTACTTTAAGTACACTTCTTGTGATGCTGTTGAGGGTTACCTTCATGTAAAATCAGGAATATTCTTGGCTGGCTGCTATATCTTTGGAAAATAGTGACTCTAATTTGTAAAGCTTGGCAAGTTTCACTTACATTTTTATATATTATATATGTATGTATGTATGTGTGTATGTATGTATACCTTTTTGTTTTAGAGTAATGTTATAATAATTTTAAAGCAGACAGTAACCTGCTATTGCCGAATTTTAAATTGAAATCTTGCTCTGAAAAATCAATCATATTATCTCAAATTTAAGTTCTGCTGGATCTTGTAAAGATGAAGTATTGCATTTCATTATTATCCAGAAAGAAGATTTTCAAAGAAAAGCTTGAGTGCTACAGGAATTGTGCAAGAGAAAGGACAAAACTCGTAGTTTTAAAGACACAGAAGTGTTGAAGGGGTTTGAGTTTGGGTGGGTTTGCATAAAATTCAAGAAGTAATTGTGTAATCTGCATCATAACAGTTTTCATTGGCAGCAGAATGTTAGTCCAAGCTTTTGGAGCTGAATTCCAGTTACAGCACTTGTATTCTGTTTGTTTAAAATACTCCTCATGGTTTGAAAGACTGTGGTGAAATGTCTAAACTGTAGCCACAGAGAAGAAGTGTGAGCAGCCAAATGCTGGCTGCTCACACAATAATATCTCTTCAAAGAAAAACTGGTGGACAAAGGAAGATGGAATGCAGAACAAATGCAGACAATTCTGCACATTTTCTTTCTTAAATCAGTGTCAATCACTTGGTCTGCATTGATTTATAGCAACTGAGAGGCTAAATAAGTAATAATCATTTCCCCACCATAAAAATGCCAAATGTATATTCTTTTAAAATCACAAACCGTTTCCTTTGCAGGCAAAAATGCTAAAATAAATCCATTATGCAAAAATTAAACGCTGCTGTAAGATATACAGAAAAAGACACTAGACTGGTTGGTCCAGACAAGCAGAAAGTACTGACACTGTGAAACACCCAGACTGCCTCCACTGTTACATTTAAACCATCTTTCTGTTCAGAGAATCAAGAAATGACTGCCCTAATTAGCTCTTGAGCTCTATGGTGCTGTTCCTGGTCACTTTTTCCATCAGAGGCTTTTGCTTCTGAAGTTCGATGGCTATAGCATGTTCTGGCTTAGCAGAGCCTTGCTGACAAGTCCACTTCAAATGCTGCTGAAGCTGTCAGAGCAGTAAAGCATGCAGAGTAGTTGCATTAATAGAATTCATTAATCCTCCCTGAGAGGAGTTCTCTGACCAGTTGGAATAAGCAGTCCCAATTGTGCCAACAAAACTCCTATCACACACAGTAGAAAAGAAGTTTAAAGTAGGTAATTAGGGATCATCTTACAAGGGCACTCTGTTGCTTTGCCTTATTTCTATAGCTGAGTAGCCAGATCAGTTTTCTATCCTAAAGCTTTATTTTAGTGCTCTCCTAGCACACTTAATCCATGAATTCTCTCCCACAATCCTAGAAATAAAATGTAATCCTAGAAAATTTAGAGAGTCCATGGAGATCTAGCTCTACAATGAGTTTTAAAATTTTTTTCCTGGATTATCTAGAAGTGACAAATATAGGAGGAATGCTAGATATTGGCCTCAGAAGTAATTAGTTTTAATAAAGGAAGTTTTCAAGGCTTGTTTCTCTGGCCAAACATGAGGAAAGATGGATGAGTTCTCCTCATTATATTCCTCTTTGTTCGCCATATTGAGGGTATTCCTAAGCTTAAAGCTTTTTAGAAGGGATGAGCAATAATCCAAATAACTACAAAAAGGATCTGTGTCCTCCTAAGAATGAGAGCTGCTTCTTTCAGACATGAAATTAAGCCAAAAAGAAGTGATTTTAGAAGCAAATTTTTTAGGACCACCCTGAAACCTTTTGCAGAAGTATTATGTACACTCAGTAGTCTTTGAATAATTCTCTAAAATAAGAGAACATGGCAAAACCAGGAGTGACCCAAAATTTACAGTAAAACCAAAAATCTTTATCTTAAGCGAGATCAGTAAAAGGACAGAGAAAGATAGTTCCTAGCCAGCACAGCTAACAGTGCTTTAAGGTGCAAGTGAGCCATTATATAGACAGCCTAGTATGAAAATCCAAGGCATTAAGGACATAATACCCAAAACCAAATATCTACTGCAGGGAGTGAATGCAACTAGTAAGTGAATACACCAAGGAATGGAGTAGGTGGTAGAAGACATCTCAGTGCAGAACAATACATGACTTTAGGCAGACCTTCTGTGCTCTGGTGACTCAAGAGGGATAAAGCATCAGGTGGTTTCAAAGTGTTAGATCAAGATGAGGTCAGAACCAGAAACTTCTCACCTCAGCATTAAGTGCAATTCTCACCATGTCTGTTTTCCTTTATCCAGTTGCTGAAAAGAGCTAGAGAAGTAAAGGGGCCAAGAATGTCTCTGGAGAAAATCTCTGCCAATTTCAAAGCATAGGAAAGGCTGTTTGAGCAGTTAGTTCTTCAAGAACAGATCTCCTCACAGTGTTAGTTGGCTCATGGTCAGACAAGCTCTGAGAGCTTTTATGGCAGCCTTGATCAGCCAAGATGCAGCAGCCACACTGCATTGCTAAGCAGCTTGGCAGCCTGTCCTCAGTGATCCTACCTGAAAGGAGGCTGTAGCCAGGTGGAGGTTGGCCACTTCTCCCAGGCAACCAGTGACAGGACAAGAGGGCATAGTCTTAAACTGCACCAAGGGAGGTTTAGATTGGAATTAGGAGGAATTTCTTCACAGATTAGACATTGGAATGGGCTGCTTAGGGAGGTGGTGGAGTCACGGTCCCTGGAGGTGTTTAAAGAAAGCCTGGACATGAATAAAAGACTCAGTGCCATGGTGTTCTACGTGTTGCTACGGTGGTGTTCAGTCATGGGTTCAACTCAATGTTCTCAGAGATCTTTTCCAGCCTCATTGATTCTGTGTGATTCTGTAATCCCACAATTATCATTTGTGAGCAAAAAGGAAGAAGGAGAACCATGACTGCATACTTTGTGCTGTACACAAAAATCAAATATACCTAGGATCTTGTGGGATGGAGAAGATCACAGAGAAGACAATGGAGGAATCTAAAGAATGGATTGAATGATTTCTTTGAATGGAGAGTTGCTTCTTAAGCTGTTATCCTGTCAAGAGTTCTGCTTCTCTCAGAAGCTGGCTGAGAAGCCAAGGTGTATGGTGAAAAGCATGAGTGCCATTTGCTGTTCACTGCATTTGCCAGGAGAATGGAAAAGAGATGACTTTTGTTCTTTCACTGTCCAATCCAGTCAGATCCCACTTTGACTCTGAACCTGCTACTTGAATAAAGGAATGTAGTCTGTATCAGGAAAATGGGAGTATGATATGTAGACAGTAACATTTGGTGTATGTTGCTCAGAAATTTAGCACTTTTAAAATCAAGTATTTTTGTAGTGATTCTTGAGTCCTGGTGTCTCTGTTTCCAAAAATGAGAACTTGTTAACTTGGACAGAACCAGTTTAGGCAAAACCCCTATATTTTCTTTTTCTTTTCTAATGTTAAAATCTTAAAATCATTTAAAACATCAGATTAGAGAAAGCAAATCGTAAGCTTTTTTTTTTACTTAGTAAAAATAGTCAAGCAGGCACTAGATAATGTTGACATGAAAATATAAAGCCACTTCTAAGAACTGCAGTGTATCTCAAATCTACATTAATGAGGATTCCCGCTTGTCCAAATTAATAATAGATTTTTCTGTCTTTAAAAGTTGTTGGTCTGGTTATATTTTGTTGTTCTGGTTAGCAGGAAACATTTTTGGAGGCCACAGTTTTATTAGGAAAAGTCTTATGAATGCAAGATTGTACTAATAAACATAGTAGCCATTGTTTTCAAGAGAGTCACAACTACAGCAGCTTTTTCTTTCTGCTTCCCTTGCCCTGCCATGCAAATCTCCTTATAAATCACTGTCGTAATCTTCATGCTAGGGAGCTCTAAGGTCTTCACATACAAAACACAGTTCAGAAAATCTCTCAACATTTTTGAGCTATAACCATTTCACATGGCTGAAAAGCAGTTTATAGGCTCTGATTCTTCCACTATTAACATGGACCATTTAAGAAGCTTTCAATAGTATCCCCTCCACCTAGAAACCTTTCTCCTTTTCTGGAGCAATTCATTATCCTGACCTGAAAGATCAGATCCTACATGCAAGGAGGATTTTTGTACAATGACTACTGGAGTTTTGAAACTTCATTAATTTCACAATTAAATTCTGTGCAAATGCCATCACTTTCCTGGTACTGGAGAGCTAAATTCAGCATTGAACTTTTTTCTAAAGTTTTTCTTTTGATTTCTCTCCCTGGTGAAATACTGTATTTGAACATTTGAAAGAGAGAGAGTGAAAAAAGGAGAAGAATATGATCTTTCAATAATAAGACTAAAGATCCAACCTATACAGTAGTAGGATTATAGTTTTGAAGAAGCTTTAAATGGATATACTCCCTTGCATTTCTGTGCAAGACAAAGTGTCATGTCCTGCAGCAGGCAGGCATTGCCATGCAGTTGGAAATGCTTATCTGAGTATCTAGTTCTAAGGGGCTGGTGGTGGGAAATCGGCAGGACTTGGGCTTTTGAAACAGTTTGAAAATGTCTTGAAGGAGCTGAGGCTATGGTGGCACTTCCACTCTAATCTGCTGACAAAGTGTGGCATCTGCTGCCAATCAGCTGCAAGCAAGATAAACCCACACCCAATGGCCTTTTGCATTTTCTTGGTAGAAGGAAGTTTTTGAACAAGACAGTTTCTCTTTTGCCCCCAGTCCACCTGTATGTACAGTTTCTGTGGGTGCCACAGGGCTGCTGGGCAGTTGTAGGTGAGCAAAGCAGAGTTCCAAAGCATATTTTGCTAAGAAGGGGTCATTTGGTTCAACCTTGTGCAGTAATAGCTTATCATACAAAGACATTTCACTGTCACAGAACAGTGACAATACCCTCTTCAAGTGACCCCTTCATAAAACCTCCCGATTGCATAACATTTCTAAACCACAGTAACAAGCATTACCTATTGTTAAAGGCAAAGAGTTATAGCATTATTAGAAAATTAATTATTTGAGAATTAGAGATGAAGTTCGTAACCATTTTAGATTAATTTTAGGTGACTCACAAGTGCTGGTGACTTATTGGTAAATACAGCAAAATAACTCCTGCTTCCTTCTTACATATGATTTTGACATTCCCATCAATGTCTTCTGACCAACCAGTAACCTCATCTACTCACCATACTCAGTTTTTCAGTTGATCTGCAGTAAGAAATAGAAGCCACAAGCTTGCAAAGCTTCCAGCTCCCTGCAGTCAGTGTGGTCAGAAATTGTCAACATCTAGAGGACTGGCCTTATATTGTTCTGTCTACCCATGTTCTTATTAAATTGGATGTCTTTTGCAGGCACTGCTGGAGAAGAAGAATAAAGCCAAGGAGCCAAAGAAGTCTCCCCCTATCTGTGAAAAAGTAGAAAGCCCTGTTCCTAAGCCACCCACTCTAATCCTGGAAAAAGCATCAATTGTAAGTGAGCTGGTTTCAGTACTTTTTTCCCTATTGATCCCTGATTGTTTCCTACACAGTTGTTAAAGGAATGCCAGGGAATAAAAGAAGGGAGCTATATCCTTTTTGTGTGCATCCATGTTAAAAATAGCCATTATTTCTTAAGGCTCTCTTAGTCTCTATTCTATAAGGATACTAGCAGCCAAAGATTTGAAAATAATTTACAGTATCTGTTAGTCAAATCTTGAAGTAAACTTTATTTTATAAAGACAAAAGTAAGTAGACATGTTATTCCCTGGTTCTTGGGGGACAAAAAGGCATCATCATCATCTTCATCATCATTATTATTATCATTATTATTATCATCATTATTCAGTTGCTTCCAATCTTCTGATCTGACAACACTATCATAATCCAGTGAGGCAATTACATTTAGACTTACTGAAGTCAGAGGGACATTGGCTGCTTAGCACTGAGCGTGCACTTCATTAGTTTTCTGGAGGGAAGCTCTTGTCATCATGCAGGATGCAGTGTTTGATGATCATGCACTAGTTCACAGATAATGATTCTCCTGTAGAGATTGAAACAGCAGTAATGATGTGTCACGGGGGCTGTGATATACTGTAGGAAAAAATTACTTTTTAGGGGAGCTGCAACTTCCTTTCCTTTCTTAAAGTAACATACTTAAGAGTTGGTTGTCCCAGTGGACTCTTCTGTCTTCTTACGAACACCATTTTCATGATGTACTAGGAATCAGACAGAATTACCATTTAAACTTGTGAATTTAAGAGTCACACAACCATGGAAGTGAAGAGATGAAGTCTTACTAAATCATCCATGCTGCTGTGTTCCTTTGTGCAGTATGATATTCTATGTTTTATGCAGTCCATTTTAAGATGACTGGAACAAAAATTTATTTCCTTGGGGAGAGCTTTCCACAGCTTTACCTACTTCTAAGCATTAGATACTGTATTGCAGTGGTGGGTTTACACTGGTCAGGTTTACCAGTTTGTCAGATTTTTAAATACTTTGAGGTAATATGTAAAGAAATCAGAAAAAAACTTCTACCACTTGTAGTCATTCTTGAGTGTGTTCACAGATTATAGTTGGGTGTTTTTAAAAAAAAAAATCCAATACAATAGAATTCCATCTTCATGAATTTTGTCAACATTTGGTTTATTTTCATTAATCTTTATGTGAACACATAAAAGATGGAGCTCTCCAGTGAAGCTCCATCTGTAAAATCACTTGAGCCACTGAAGTGCAGCACTAACATCTCCTGCCTTTTCACATCCAAGTAAGGTTTCTCCTACCAGGTGGCTGTGAGGAGCAGTGAAAACAAGGCTCTTCTCTTTTGTTAATGCTTCTCTTCCTGCCACACACCCATATGAGTACCAACTGCTAAATGCTTCCCACTGGAACTGAGGATCTTGGAAAGAAACTGTGCCAGGATAAAGTGGAGAGAATGGAGGCACTACTCAAGCATCCTCAGCTTCTCTCCCCTGGTCATTTCTAATGGACTTAATACTTAATAGCCTCAACAAGCTCACAGAGCACCTCTGAATTCCTTCATTACTTTACAACATTTTTCCAGCCTCCTCTAGTTTGCAGCCATTTCCTAGATTCTTCTATATCCTTTTTTTTTTTTTTCCCTGCAGGGCATGATAGGCTTTTCATCTCCCCTCATTCTTTCCTGCTGGTCTGTAGCAGGCAGATGGACAAGCTGATGATTACACTTGCTAAGACATCATTTGCAGCATTCAAAAACAGAAGTACAGAAAAACGCTCCTCATAAAAATTCAAACCTAATCTTAGTTAATATCACACCAAGCAGTTTGGCTTACCAGTACGTGTGCCATTACCATCTCCCAAACTGTCCTGAAGGGATTTCACACTGTAGACAGGTGATGTGGTAGAGTTTAGCGCTCTAGGACTGGAAATTCATTCCTTCTTTTCAGAGAAGAAAAACATACCAAATCACAAGTCCTCTCGCTAGTTCTGTTTTGCTCCTCCTGGCTGCTGGTGCGGAAAGGCAGGAATGCTTCCTTTTGCATTTGGAAAATTCATTCTTCAACACATAAGAAAAAACAGATAACTGAGATTCAAGCCCACACAACTTCTCTCATCCCACACTCTTCCCTGTTTTTCCAGCGCTTCTTAAATATCACATGTCAATGCAGACCTCATAGGTTCTTTATTAAAAAAAACATGCTTCCAATTTTAAGATTTCTTTTTATCTTTCCCAGGCGCCCAATGAACTTCTTCCTTTTCCTACTGTCAACTCCAAACTAGAAAACCCCTTACCTAGAAAAATGCTGCCATCTGTGCTTTGTCTACTTCCTCTAGTTAAAATAAGCCTTTTTTTTTTTTTTACCTTCCATGGTCATGTTCCCTTTCCCACCATGCTCCAGCATTCTTCCATTCCAAGCTGGTATCAATCACACAACACTAGGCCAGTAAAGTTCTCAAAGGGACAAATCACAATGGACTGTGGTTAATTTTACTTCCAAACTATCACTTTCTGAGTCTTAAATTTACTGAGTTACTCTGATAAAGATCACCACTGGAATAAATATCAAAAGAAAAATTGTAAATGTTCCCTTTTAATTTAAAACCCTTTTTTATGGTTAACAGCTCTCTTGGACATATTCTGTCCTCTTAGTGTCTCAACCTGTTAAATTAATGTAGCTGATGGTTTATTTTGCAAGCTTAGATACCGTCAAGGTACAAATAATACTTAAAATGCATACAGTAATTTTCTCCATCAACATCTCCTTATCATTAGGTTCTCATCTCTAAAGACCCTCTAAAATTTCAAATAGAATCTAAATATACAACTTTTCTTCCCCATCCCTTGTAAAACACAAAAGTACATGTTATTCTGACTCACCTTCCTTTCCCTAGAAATTAGAAGAATGATGTTGCAAAACAACCAAGAAAAGACAGGATATGAGTTAGACTGTTTAACAGTTAGACAGATAATCTACAGAAATCCCAGCCTCCAAAGAAATAGTTAATTATTGTGTGGATATTTGTTATACTTTGGCAGGAGGAAGAGGAAATAGACCTGGCAGCAATCTGTCTGCAGAAGTTGCTCCGAGGCAGGGCTCTTCAGAACATGGTATTCTGTCTCTTTGTTTATGTCAGTCTTCAGAATGATGGTGGGAATGACTGATTGCAAAGGGTGTTTGCAATCTTTCTTCCACAGCACTAATCAGGGGTAGTGAGGCTCTGCACAGCAGAATTACTCAAATGGCAAATTCTAGACTGGATCTGGACCATGAGTACATTCTGCCATGATTATGCCAAGATCCCATGCACAAGAAAGGTCCCACATCCCAGCAGGGCAGCCTGTATTTCATACCATCTTTTTGGTTTCCACTGGTGGTGAGCTGGACCCCAGATGAGGAGCAAGTGAAGCCTACCACCATGATGTGCAAGACCCATCATTCTGCTTTCAAGGGAACAGAAGGGGGTCTAACTAAAAATTAATTCAGTAGCCATGCCTCATGGGCTTTATATTAAGCAAGTCTGTCACTTATGATCAGTCCAGAAGGTTTGTTTTTGTGTCCACAAAAAGTAGAACTGGTACTCTCTCTTGCAGTAACTATTTAATGTTTTGAACTGTTCCCATGCAGGACTCTGAGCTTTAGCAAACAGTACAATATTGTGAAAGTGGTTTGAGATGGAATATGTACTTCCCAAGTGTTCTACCGTTGTGTGATGATGTGTGAGAGATCTGTGGTTGAGGCCACTGAAGGACTGTTGACTTTCAGAGCATGAAATGTCCCACCATTTTAGGAATCTTCTTCCAGCTACTGCTGGATCAGAAATACATTACTGAGGTGGAGAATGACACAAGCAGGGTTGAGTGATCTTTTGTTGCTCTTGGAAGTCCTGTTGGAAGAGAGTGGGACTGAGAGTAAAACAGTGTCAGGGAGGGCGGGGCCACATAACCCCATAACAGGGATGGCAGCAGTTTAAGCAACCTCCCCACCAGTTTATGGCTTTGGGCTGTTGCTGGGCTACCTCAAAATGAAGGTCAGACGACATGAGATGTTGGAACACTGTGAAGCTTTGACACTGAGGCTGATATAACAGGGTATGCAGAAGACTATTACCCTTTTGCATAGGCGGTGGTGTTCTACATTCCAGTGGTTTGAGTTTGGTAAAGCCAAACAGGATAATAATACTAATAAAAATTTAAAAAAAAAAAAAAAAAAAAAAAAAAAAAAAAAAAAAAAAAAAAAACGTAGCAGATTACCTGACAGCTGTAGAATTTGCCTAAATGCAACCACAAATTTGTTAGGTCTTGGTAACAGCTGACCTTGCAACTTGGAGAAAAAGGGTGTGTTTTGCTGGCAAAAACACCTTGTTCTATATTCTCCATTTATTATGCTCAGTTGTTCACCTTTATTTTAAAGATATTTGAAGGGAAGGAGAGGCACCTGGATCTGATCCAAGAGCTGCGCACCACTCACGCGCTCCAGGAGGATGGACAGCTGCTCTTGAAGGCACAGAAGCAGATGACACTGTCTTTACAGCGACAGCGTGACTCACAAATGCAGCAGGTTTGCTTGCATAGATGGGAAGGTTGATTCACAGCTCTGTCCTAACTAGACACTCTGTGCTTGCAGTACCACAACTCTTTCACATTTAATTTTTTATGTTTTCTATTATCCAAAGCACAGAAGGCACCCCAATAGCAATAAAGCTCTCCTAGCAAAGGCCAAGCACTGAATGCCTGAGGGGCTAAAATTGCTCTCTCACTGCTCTGGAGGCTCTGGGGAATCTCAGAAACAGACTGAGGCACCCTGACCACAGCTGCTATGCAGCCTGTGTTTGCTTTGTTTGCAGACAGAGCATTTATTTATATTTACAGGGCTTTGAACAAACTGCATTGTCAGATGACCCTCAGTTTTACCACATTTCAATCCATTTGACTGGTACTGTGACCTAGTATCACAATATGTGCTTGTCACTCACATCTGTTGGATGTTTTCCTGAGTGTTTGTTACTGCTCTGTCATTTTCCTGTCCCTTTTCTACTTTGGCACCCTCTCAGGCTCCTCCTCACACATAAAACCTCACAAAGGCAGCCAAAGCCAACTTATTTTGTAAATCCTGCTGGGCTCAAGACTTCAAGAACCTTAGCAATGGTGACACATTGAGGTACCTGCCACTGTATGCAGAGTAAAGAAATTTAGGGCTCCATTCTCTGCCAAGGATCTAGTGAGAACCAGGGATGCAAATTCCCATCCTGTTTCCTTACAGTGCCACAGCTTTCCAGAGGAAAGAGAATGAAATGGCAGATGCTGGTCAGGAGTGGATCATAAAGAAATTTTGTTCATAGTTCACTACATTTCAGAACATGCAGTATCTATCACATTCCTGCAAGTTTTCTTCTAATTTTTACTACTCTGCTGTTTTTTCAATGTCCAGCTGTGAAGCAATTTGGCAGCTTTCATATTACAAGAACAGCATCCACTGGCAAGTTGACCTGGTGGAGATGAAGCCTCACTGTTTCCTGCTGGTTGGGCAGCAACAAAATTTCCCTTTAGATCTCAATAAAAATTGAGCCAGGTGATTGAGTTTTACCATTTAGCATTTCCAAATACTCCTTCATGCACAGGAAACCCAGGTGTAGAATGCAGGAATACAGAATATTTCTATTGAGGAATTAAGAAAAAAATAAAAGCCTTAGGCCTTAGAAACTTGCAGTGCTCCATTTCTTCTAGAAGCCCAGATGAGAGTGAAAGAGAAAGCAGTTCAAACACCACAATGACATTCATAGAGGAGAGAGAGCAAATGGTAAAGATATTGACCTCTGCTCTCAGAATTTCCTTTTTGGAGAGCCACTATCCCCCTCTGCTGGTATCGGCCTCCTCTCACTTTTTTTTTTTTTCAACTGTCTCTGAAGGTTCACAGTCCAGGGCTCAGGTTGTCAAACATTTTGAACTTTAAAACTCTCTGGAATGCATGTGCAGGAGTTTTCTATGTGTGTGGCTATTTCAGAAAGTCACTGATAACTCTCAGTTCTATAGGGTTTGGTGGTCACAGGTTTTTTTCAGGTTTTTGACCATTTCAATGTAAAGTAAATGCTTCCTGCCTAAAGAGGATGGAAACTCCACATAAAACAGTCAGAGATGAGGAGCTGAAAATTTTGGACTCGTATATAACAAAAATTTAACACAAGAGTGTTCCTGAGTTGTTTTCCTCCATTTCACACCAGTTTTATATACAGCACCTGGAGCAATGAAGAGGAGGGAGCACTTTAGTTCCATGTTATCCCTCCCTGTGAGGTGGTGCAGTTACTGCATCACCATCTTCCATCTGAAACACCTGTGGGCTAAGTGCTGTCACTTCTCGATGTGTGCAACATTGACAATCCCCCTTCCTTTGAAACACTGCCTGGGCACATGGCTCAGCTGTATAAGAAAGCTGATTTATTATTACTTGTCTGGGAGATTTCAGCTCCACTTGAACTTTTATGTTTAGGTCTATTCTGTAATTGCCTGTTTATTTCAACAGAACACAGCATCTCAGCCAGTTCCAGACATTCCCTCCTGCCAAGGCCTGTGGCTTCAGAGTCCATTCTGGAGATAATGAACTCCCCATAGATCTTGTCTCTTTCTGTAGTGCAATCACACATACCCAGTCCATAGAACAGGATGTGCCTGGAACAAGGAGTGAATGGCACAGTAATGCTGAACACCTGGAATCTTGTCTCAACTCTGCCACAGACTTTTGAATTTTCCATTTCCCGGAATTTTGAGGTCTCATTTGCACTTCTGCAAACTTCATATAATTACTGTCAATTTGAATTTGTCAGCAGTTAGTAACTTGTACAATTTTAGGTGCAATGCCTGAAGCTGCAGGTACTCATGGTTGCACTATGCAGAAACCAGTCATGGCATGTAACACATGAAGAGTGCCAAACTCCTGGGACTGTCCCATGGCTGGTCTGAGTGGATGCTGCAGAGCATCCACTGCCTGTGGTAGTCATGGGACTTCGTACAACATTCCTGGGGTCTGTAACACAATTCTTTGCATTTTTCTTCTGAAAGCTGTCAGCACTGGAAAGAGACTTGGCCACGGTAGAAGGAAGGGCACTGGCGAACATGCTTGATTTTCTGTCCAAAGAGCTGGTGAGGCTGCAAGAAGAACAGAAGATCCATGCTTTGCTCATGCTGGCTGAGAGGCAGAGGCGGATGCGGGAAGCAGAGGAGAGCGGACGGCGGCAGCTGGAGGAGAGCCGGCGGCAGGAGGAAGATGAACTTTTCAGACAGGCAAGAGAGGGAGACTGCTGGGACTGTAGGCTGTTTGTAGGAGCTGCCTCCTTGTGGGAAGGTCCAGATGGATGGGAGCTGCTTCAGCACTGACTTTGGGGATGGCTAGTTTTAAAATTGAGAGGGAAAGCTTAGTGAAGAGAGGGTGATTCCTTCCTGATAGTCATGTCCATTAAACTAAGGTTGATCTGAATACCCCTACAGACAGTTCTGTTAGGCCTGTCATGAATGGGTGTAGGTTTCTAAATTTCTCCAGTAAACACCTATGGAGAACAGATGTACCTAGATCATCTCTAGGATAGTGTTTTGTCAGCACTTGTTCTGCCCAGCAGAACAATTATGTGATTTTCCAGGAAGGAATCCTTTAAGCAAGGGTTTGGAAAGATTTTGCCCCCCCCCAGCCCAAGTGGACTGCAAATAACAAGAGGTACAACACTTATTTTGAAGTAACAATAATAGATAAAGTAACCTTGAAATCAAGGAAAAAAAACTGTATTACCATATTCCATAACTATTCTATAGTCCTGTTCCTATTTCCTAACTCTTGACTGCATGAAGCATATTTCTCCCCATTGAAAAACATGAGTGGGAGTCTAATTGACTAAACCAATAATTTTCAAACTTTGTGGAAGGCGGTTAATACCAAAAGGGTCTGGCATCACGTTTATTTTTTTTTTTAATTTTAGCTTCTCATCTTTTATGTATTTCTGAGTGGTAAGCAGGTAAGGCCAAGGTGCCATAAGCTTATGCCCTGCAGATTAGCAGATGGAAAACACCCATTTCTAAAATCTCAGCTCTACAACCATTACAAAGAAACCAATAATTTTATCTTGGTTTTTGACTGGCTTGATGGAACTTTCTCCTTCAGGGTTTGCTTGAATAAAAACTGATTTATTTACTGAAGTCAATACCCATGATTATCACTTGGCAATTGTTGTTCAGGGGACCATGAGAACTGAGGGAGCAACTGCCATTGCATTCACAGGACTAACCTGCTGCACCAGAATTGGATCTGTGAATTGGTTTTCTTTCACCTGCACTTGTTCAATCAGTTCTCAGAAAGAATTACTAGAAAAGAAATTTTTACAGACAGCATCTCTGAAAACAAATCTCAGGTTGGCCTGCCTGAAATAAAGTGTCTTATGAAAATCTGTTGTTCATGATTCTCTGGAAATCTTCCACTATGTTCCTGGCACAGCAATAGGCAGGGGAACAATATCTTGGTGTTTTGTTCTAGGTGGTGGATGTTCAGGACAGAACTATTGACACCTACTTGGAAGATGTTATCCTGAGTAGCATGGAGAGGACAGCTGAAGAGCAAGCCAGGGAAGAGATTCAGAAAAGGGCTGTAGCAATCAATGACATTGCTTACGAAATGGAGAGTCGGTAGGTTATTAAACAGCACGTGAGGGGCTGTTCACAGCAGTTTAGAACCTGCCTGACCAGGTGCATCTGTGGCTGTGTGCATCACCCAAACCATGGGAAGGGCAGAGCAGTGCTGCTCGTGGTCACTTCATTAGTGTGGCTGCTGTATGGGAACCACGCTGCTCCTACCTGCTACACACATATAAATCCATCAGAGCCTTATTTCCATACAGCCTGTGCCAGGTTCCCTTTGCAAATCACTTGTGTGATCTGTGAATCACCCTTTTTAGATTTCTCCACACCAGTGCAGGCTGTGACTGAGCTTTAAGTGAATCTGGGAACTGCCTAAAGCAATACCCATTCATACCAATCTTTTCATTTATTTACACTACTACAGAAAATCCATTTGAAAGAGATCCTAAAAGATACAGCTATACACAGCCTTTCATTCTGGGGTGGCTCTTCTTTATGGAACTGCCAATTTCCATGGAGGTCACTCATACTGATGGCTGTCTGACAAGGCACTTTGAGTAAAGTAAGTTGTTGAGAACACCACAGTCTGTGTTTAGCTGGGGTATCAGCAGTGAATACTTCTTAGGACCTGCCAAACCCCCAGTTCTATGAGTTTCTATGCTCTTTTTTTGGTATTGAGCCATAAAAATCCCAATGACACAGTGACTCTCCTATGGTAGAGAAGCTGTGTATTTTGTATCTAGATGAATACAAGCAGAACATTGGAATCCTTGGGGGAATGAAGCGTAGATAATGCATGCAGCCCCTGAGCCAACTGGGAACCCACCAAACACTGGCATGGAAAAGAGCACAGGGGCAGCCAAGTGCAGAGTCACAAAAGGGAAGAATTTAGCAAACTCAGCAATGGACCAAAGACTAAATTGACAAAGACACAAACCCTCAGCGATATCTGTGTGCCTAATTCAGTTTGTCATCAGAGGGAACTGAGCTTCTCAGTACCTTTGAGGATAAGGAATGTAAGATGATCCTGCTTTCCAGTGCACTGTTGAACACACTGGCAGTGCAAAGGGGGATAGTCACACTATTGTAGGATACAATACTACAATATTGTAGGATAGTCACCTACTTGTAGGATAAAGACAGACCCAGCTGACAACTGCTGCCATGACAATACACTCCCTTGGAAAGAGTGAGGGCATTTACATGGGAGACCTGTTTTTGCAGAGGTGGTCTGCAGAGAAAATTAAAATGCTAATACCACTGTGCATCTGTCCTGTAGTCGAACTCGCCTACAGTCAGAAGAGATTGTAGCAGAGCTGGTTTATAATTTCCTGATCCCAGAAGCTGAGAAAATCTTTATGAGAGAAAGAGGTAAGAAATCCAGTAAATTTATTTTCTTTGTGAACTGGTTCACTCTCCTTATTCTAGCTCCCTGAAAGGAATGATGTAGCCAAGAGTTGTTTCAGTTCCCTGAGATTGCTTTTTGGCACTCTGCAGGTAGAAAGTTAAGCTCTTTCACCCTTTTTTCACCAGTTTCTTTAGTCTTTTTAAACGGTGACTGAAATTCAGACCTGCTGTAAGATCTGGCCTGTGCTTTTGCCGGAAAGGTTGAATCAGATAATCCTTGAGGTACCTTCCAACCTGGCTCGCTATGATAAAGTTGGTGTATCTGCAATAATAAAACTGCATAAAAAGAAGCAGCCCATTGCACATTCAGAAACAAACTGGTAAAAATCTTTAAGTAGAACAGTTGTGAATTGTGTGCAATTTCTAAAACTGCGTGAGACTTTAACAAGCAAATTACTTAAATATACGTCATATATGGAAGGAAGGTTATACACTTTCCTATGCTTCCCTCTCCTCCCCAGTGGGCTGAGAGCAAGAGGTAAAGATAAAGTTTTAAGGTTGGCTGTAGTGGCATCATGTTGTAAGGAGGTAACCTCGCAGTTGTAAAGAGGATGTTTCTGTTTAACAAAAATGGAATAGCATCTGTCAAAATACAGAGGGGAAGACACTGGAAAGCTGTGTATTACATTAAGTAATGTCATAAGTAAGTGGTTGTTCCTAACTGGAATGTTTCCACTGACCAGCACAGGTGGAAGACCCTTACTAAAGCAGTCACCCACAGAAAGTGAATATGACCTAAGCAAAGCAACTGCATCACAATAGAGCTTGAAGGGAGGGGGGTCCTTGCTGCAGTGCACTTCTCTGCCTTGAGAACAAAGGCGCTTAGTTCATTGCCTCTTTTATTGCTTTGTGAATGAAAATACAAACCCTGAGTATGCATTTTGTGGTCTCTGAATTGTGCAAACTTTCTTCTTCCTGGCTTGTGCATTGCTACAACAACAGGACCTGTTCTGCAGCT
Organism: Vidua chalybeata; assembly: GCF_026979565.1. NCBI lineage: Eukaryota > Metazoa > Chordata > Aves > Passeriformes > Viduidae > Vidua > Vidua chalybeata. Next base: position 70,518,545 of record NC_071531.1, read on the forward strand.
GGGATTTCTGTACAAGCTTATATCACCTCCCTTCACTCCAGCACTGCTTCTGCCAGCCTTCCAGAGCAGGTGATGTAATGGTAGTCAGTGAAGCCTGCGGCTCAGGCACTAACACACACAGGTTAGCCTGTCTCAGAAAGGAGAGCAGAAAGAAGACCTGGAGATGGGTTAGGATTCTGGACATACTGAGGACATACATCAAGGCTCAAAATACGTACTGGGCTTAAATGCAACAGCAGCTAATGAACAAAACACCTCAGATGCACTCCCAAACAACAGAAGAAAAAAAATCTTCAGAATCTGTGATAGCTACAGTGAATTTGCCTGGAAAGCAGAGCTAGACACAATTAAAAATCAAAGTGGATGCTGGTGGAATAAAGCAGCAGGCTGTTAAGAGAGCTCCTTCTAATGCGATCAGGAGAAATTTGTCACAATATTCTTGTGATGGCAGAAATCAAATGTCAGGAAGAGACCTGGCTCATACTCTCTTCTGCTATTGCTCCCTGGGGTGGAGAGGGCTCCATTCACTTAAGACAGTTGAATTCTACCAGATGTACACTCTGATGAACACACCCTGCTGTAAACCTCCTGCACAGTGATACTTTCAGGGAAGCAGAATCATTAACTATTCCATGGAAATCCAAAGGAAATGGTAGCAAAGAATGGCATTAGATCTCATAAACACATGAGTGTATTGCATTTCTGTAGTGGCTTTTAAAGCCTTCCCTATAGTGAGCCAAATTATTCATTATGAAACTGTTTTAGCAACCTGGCCCATGCTTGAGCATTCACCTTCCTTGAAACTATCAGAAAGTGATCTAAGAGAACAGTTATCTGGCCTGTCAAAGGAGCAAATCCATTTGTAGAACAAATATTTGAGGGCCTGCAGTTTCAGTCTTTGTCTACACTTTACCTTCCCCTTAAACAACTGTTTTGCCATTACCTAGTTTGGGATTTTTTTTCCTCCTCATTTTGTTGCATTTTGATGCATAAAAGCAGGGATTATCCAATACTGGCTCACCCTGAGAAACCTCTGTACCTCGATTTTGAACCCTGCCTCAATGGAAGTAGAAGTCACTGTGCTGATATGAAAAACCTTGCTTGGAAAAGGACAGTCACTCACCAATTTCAGCATGCTGTCCTTGAGACAGAATTCACTGTGGATGGAGAAAGGGCCTGCAGCAATTCCAGGGGAGAATTCCCAGTATAGTTGATGCAGTTGATGCAAACATGATTGAAGCCAAAATGCCTTGGGTAGAGAAACCTCTCCTGGGAGTGAAGGCTGGCTGGTGAAGATCAGCTTTTCAAATGCAAGTGAGATCCAGTTGCATTCATTGTTGACAAAGTGGACCTGGGAGATGGATAAACATAAACAGGGTGGGTTGGTAAGGCTGAGTGACTGAGACAGGGACAGCAGAACTGTGTGCCAGCATGCAGGACACCCTTGCTTCAGATTCACAGTCTAAGTGCAAACCAGCCTTGGAACAGGCCAAAGTAAGTCTTGGACTTCTGTAGGGAGGTGACAGGATGAGAGCCACCCCTTGTTCCTGCATCATTCCTCACACTCTCTGTAAGGCATACATTACTTCAATCCCCGTGACTGAAATAAAGAGGGAAAGGGCGAACAAAGAACAGTGAAGAGCAATAAAGAGAGCTGTAGGGTGAGCACTTAGGATTGGGTAATTATTTCCCAGGAGGTGGGTTGGAAATACATACAAATGACTTTGGATGAAAGGAGGCAATGCTGCAGTAGCTGAAGGGAGGTGATAAGGTAGGCAGGTGACTTCATGTGTCAGTTGTGGCTCCGAGTCTTACTTTGAACTTAGTAAGAGTTTCTCAGTGCACGTCAAATCCTGGCACAGGAGATGGCAGATTTCAGCTGGATCTTTCCAGAGGCTTGCTGCAATTAACAGACACTGAAGGAGAAGTTATTTTAAAGCCTGATAATATATCCTGGCCAGTCATTCCCAAAGCTGGAAAGGAGAACACTTTGGCTGTGCTTCCCACTGTGGGGGCCAGTCTTCAAAGTGAAATGCAAAGTTGGTTGCTGCTATTAGGTGGCAGTAGAACGCTTTCAGCCAAAGTTAGAAGGGCATGATTTTTTTTCCTGAGACAGACTTTTCCACCACTGCAGGACTGCTAAAAGCTACTCCTCCCTTCTCCCCTACAGAGAACACTTTGCTGCACATTTCCAAGTAAAAGCCTTACCTCTTTTTATGCACAGTGAGGCAGTCCCAAAGAAAACACATCTACGCTGCTCATCGGATCATCCACAGGGGCACAGAGAGGGCTCTGGCTGATCTGGCACCGCATCAGGAAGCATCTGCCACCAAGAGAAATGAGGATTCTCCTGCTGGGACAGCCAGCACAGCTCTGAGTGGGACAGCTGCTGGACCAAGTGCAGCTGACAGCACTCACCCTGCCACAGTTGCACGTGAACTTGCACAAGGCTTCCACAAGGATCCCACAGCCTCCTAGGACAGAAGATGAGTGAGGTGGGTTTCTCTTCCCCTCTGTGATTTGAGTTCGGAGCATGGTGAGGGAAAGGGAAGCACATTGTATTTACTTTTTCAGGGCACCCTGAATGGAAAACCCTCTCTCTCCCTTGGGCTGTCCCTCCTGCTGCCTGCCAGCAGTGTTGTCCTGGAATCATTCTGTATACATTCTGGTGTGGCAGCTCCCTCCACTCCCTCCCCAACTTGCTTTGGACTTCATTATCTATTTTTTTTCTTGCTCTGATTATTTAGAGAAGCTTTAGTGAGAAAGCAGTGTTAGCATTCCTTGTTTGTTTTCCTGGCACAGACCAATAAAAATCTGCATCTGGGCTTTTAGTGGTATTTCCTTGCTTCAATAACATTAAATGAAAAAATACTCCATAAGTGGGAAATTTTGAGACCATCCACAGACAAGCATGTCCCACTGATTTCTTTAGTGGTTTAAGGCCCAGAGGCTTCCTGCATTAGCACTGCTATTAATAAAGCACAGGAGCTGAACAAAAACAGTCAGATTTTGCATCATCTTTTCACATCATTAGTCCTTGGAGAAAGAAAAGGTGTCCTTGACCTCAGCAGGGTGGTTTCTGACAAGCAGGCAGTGTCTGGCACAAGCCTAGGTGACAGCAGCATGGCACGGGCATGGCGGGGCTGATGCCTTTTCCAGAAGTGTTCCTCTTCAGGCTGACTGGTTCTTGCTTTTTATCACTGCAAAGAGCAGTTCTGGAAAGAATCTTATTTTGCTTGGAACAGTGTTGGTCACTCTGGCTCTCCAGCTCTGGGGGCTACACAGAAAGGATGCTGGCTTTGCTGTGTGCTGGCTTTGCCGTGTTTGCAGGCACGGGGGTGCTCCAGCTCCAGATGTCGGGAAGCAGCGGGCTCAGACAGGCGCAGTGCATCTGTCACAGAGCTCAAGGCTTGCTCAGCTCTCCAGCACTCACGTGTCAGAATTCCTGAGGGCTGTGGCCTTAGCGCATAAAGGGACATTTACACCAAGCACCACATTTTGGAGGGGCGGGCACAGCCACGACACCACACCCAAAATGCTCATTCATTGATGGCTACAGCTTACACAGCCAACAGCAGTACTGGCCCTCAGTGCTACAGTGGTAATAGGCTGATCTCTCCCTGCTGCCATCATTTCTCCCCGTGGATCATCTTTTCCTTGTGCTGGGTCTGTAAAGCTCAGGTGTGGTTCAGCTAATCCCAGCCATAGTGCCTCTCCTACATAACACAAACCAGCAGCTGGTCAAAAATGGTGCTCATTAATGCATTCCAATAAAATTCCTGCATTGGGTCTTTGCTCTGTGGGTTAGGCTGGGGCAGGGTACAGGGAAAGGAATTTACAGGGAGGGGAGAGGGAGGAGAACGGAGTCTGGATACCCCTGTATTCCACTGGGGAATAAATAACAGCTGGAAAGAGGGAAAAGAGCTGCACCAAACCACTGCTGGGCTCCAGGTCGCTGAACCAGGGGCACCAGGGGACTGCTGGGGTCAGGCAGCCTCTGTAAATGCTGCAATGGCTGGCAGGAGTCAGAGGGGGGTGACCAGTTTTAATTAGGACTCTGTGAGGATGGGGACTGGGGATTTGGAGCAATTCTCATGGTATTTGTAGCTAGTCAGTGAAAGGGAAGGTTGGAAATACAAAAATATAGAACAAAACACTCTCCACAGTGTGGGAGGAGAAGCTGTGCAGGAATTGACTCTGTAGCCTCAGGCCACCTTGGACAAATTTATCCTGGTTAAAAGGAGGGGGGATAACAATCACAAGATCCAATGTAATAGGAGAGGCATGGAAAACTTGATGCAGCAGAACAGTGGAAGACCCATCCATTGAGGCATTTGCTGTATTTCTGAAGATGGTCTGTCAAAATAAACGTTCTGCATGTGGCTCACTATACAATTTGATGTGGTTTTAGAAAGAAGTATTCCAACAGATGTGGGAATGGACAGACGTTGCAGCACTTTGGTCTTCTGTAGGGACACAGCTCTGCATGACAACAAGGGGGCAGGGGACTCAGAGGACTCCAGATGCTGTGCACAGGCTGAGCTATAAATGTCTCACCTTCTATCATGATTTAAGAGACACCATCAGGATAAAGCCATCTTTTCCACATGACATTGCCTACCATGTAAACTGAAGGCCACAGCAGGATTCCTGCAGGAAACTCTTCTGTAGAAACTGCTTTCAATTGTCATGTGGGGTTTTTTTCTTAAGCTTTGCAGAATGTACTTTCAGAAAGAAAATGAGCACAGTGAGAGGGAGTTGGGATCATAAATCAATAGCATAAGAATGCACCGTTCCCTCTTCTAGCAGGAGACAGAACAACCCTGGGGAGGAGCCTGTACCCGAAACAAACACAGCAGATGCCTCCAGGGCTGCTCCAATACAGTGCAAACATGGGGAAAATTCAGCTTGTCCCTTTTCTTTCACCAGCTGCCCACGGGGAGGGAGCCTGGCTGTGCCGCTCTGCTGGCTCCTGTCTCCTGGCAGGTGGGGGAGACAAGGCTGAGCCAAACAGGGCTCTGGGGTCACTGTGCCCTGAGAGTGGTGAAAAATTAGTCTTTGCAGTAAGTGAATGAATGCAAATTGTCCCAGGGCTTCCCTGCCAATACGGCTCTGGTGGTGTGGGAGGAGAAAATCTTATGGCACCAAGAACAGTTCAGCAGAAAGGACTTGGGGTCCTTCTTTACTGGAAATGTACAGTGTCTGCATTTCTGTCAACAGAAACCCACACCAGACCCACACTCCCCCATCTCTCCTGCCTCACTCAAAAGCAGTATGACCATCACAAGAGCTGCAGCCATAGACCTGGGCGTGGTGCTGTTAAAAGAGTTCCTGCCACTTTCTGAGCACAGCTGTTGCTTCTGCTTCTGGTCTTGTAAGCATGCAGGATTTGCCTGATACTTCATTGGGCTCAATTCAGCCGTCACACCATTTCTTTTAGGAGAGTGGGATTAACCCTACAAGTATGATCCTCACATGCTCAAGGCTTTTAACAAAGCATTATTGCTATCTCCTTCAAGTCCTGTTTCTCTGCTTTCACCAAAGTCCTGCTCATGCAACTTTTCCTGTGTTTTAATGATTGGTGAATCAGAATTGTGCTGGTATCCAGCCTCCTCACCACAGCGCCCTCCACAATCAGGCCTGGGCTTGGATGGGGAGCTGTTGTTTCCTGTGCCTGCCTTCCATCCCACCTGGGAGGTGGGAATTGGTTTGAACACCTGCCAAAACTGCCAACTCCCCGAGACAGAATGTGTACACCTGCATTAGTAAATTCAATTTTCCCGGGACCACCCTGGACCAAGGCTCCCACCCCTCCTCCCAGCCACTGCCTGGAGCAGAACTGGCAAGGAAAGCATCTCAACAGACACTGTTTGCACGAGACAGAAAATGCCAGTAGGCCGAGGGGAAGGGTGTACGCTGACACCCATGGAGCAGGGCAGCTCCGGCTCTCTGCTCTGATCATATCATTCATTCCTCTCATTCCTCCTTTTCTCCCACATGCTGCATCAACCCCACACACCTTTTCCTCCACTTCTGGCTGGAGTCAAGGCCACTTCTCTTGGCCTCCTCCCATGTGTCACATCCCAATCCTTCAAGTAGCACTTGGAAGTAATGTCCTATTCCCCTTTCCTTCCTGCAGGGCTGCTTACCTGTATCCACATGTGCTGCCTGGCTCAGCACACCATCCCCAATGGACCTGAGAGCTATGGCTGCTCCTGCCAGCAAGCACCCACTGTTGCAGCTGCCCACTGCTCTACAGCAGCTTGGACTGCAGGGCCTGGCCAGAGGAGATTTATCCCCCCCAGTTCCCCCAGTGGGGAGCTTGCAGGGCAGCTTGCACTCATGGCCCATCCTGGAGCTCCTCAGTCAGTGCTGGGGATGTTGGTCTTTGTCCTCAGGGAGTGCCTGGGGGGAGCGTGCAGTGCCCCTGCAGGGCTGATTGCAGTGAGATAAAGGTGGTAGAGACTTGAAAGCTGCACTTGCTGCTCTCTCCCTGAGTTGCTGCAGGATTGATCCTAAGAATCTCCCTTTTGTCTGTTACTGAGTCAGTAACAGCCTCTTGCAAACACCCTGTTGGTTCCTTACTTGTTGAATTGGAGCCTCTCTCTGCCTGCCAACATAATTTTTCTGCCCCCAGCCAAATGCAAACCATTTTTTCATTGCTGTGTGGGCCCCAAATCTGTTGTCTCCAGCAGAAACAGCTTCCATTGACCAACCTCTTCCTAGGCCCGGTGCTGTGAAACAAAAATCTTAAAAGAGGTGTAATTGAGATGGTCCAAAGAGTTCCCAGCTGGGCAGTCCTTTTCCCAAGGCTGTTAACTTATGGCAGCATTCCAAACAACATCAATGATCTCCTTGAGTAAAAACACTCTCAAACCACCTGGATTATTCCAGTAAGCACCATCTTCCTCCTGAACACTCTGGCTTGGCAAAGGATTTGGTTACAGGAATAAGCTGCAGAAGGGAGGTAGAGGGCATGGCTGCTGTCATGCCAGAGGAGATAATCATAGAATTGTATAGGATGTAGAGAACCTCTAAAGTCACCAAGTCCAACCATTAACCCAGTACTGCCAGTCCACCACTAAACCATGTCCCCAAGTGCCAGCTCTTTTAAGTATCTCCAGGGACAGTGGATCACTCCACCACTTCTCTGGGCAGCCTGTTCCAGGGCTTGACAACCCTTTCCATGAAGAATTTTACCCCTAATATCTAATGTAAACCTTTCCTGGTGCAACTTGAGGCCATTTCCTCTTGTCCTCTCACCTGTTACCTGGGAGCAGAGACTGACCCCCACCTGGCCGCAGCCTGCCCTTGGGGAGTTGTGGAAGGTGATAACGGGGATCTGGTGAGGGGGGTGGGAATGCCCTTTGCTTCCTCTCAAGCTCCCACCACACACCTGACCCTGCCCCGCTCCCTGCAGCCCCCGTGTCCCTCTGACAGGACCTGCTACACGTCCCTCTGTCACAGCAGGTATCTGGACCCTGTGACCCAGCTCAGCACTTGGAGGTGAGGTAAAGCACAGGAAGGTCAAGCAGCCAGTGACAATGAACAGTCCTGCTCCAACTCCTGCCCTGCACCAGTTTTTAGAAAATTTGCTTAGGAAAAAAAAAAAAAAAAACCAACCAAAAAGCCCAAACCCTTCAATCTCTCTGCTTAGCAATCCATTTCATTCTCAGTTCCCTGGGCCTGCCACCATGCACAGGGCCTGCAGCTCCTCTGCTGGGACAGGTGTTTGTGCTCTGCCAGACAGCTTTGCCTGGGGACCAGGGTTTGTTTGCCCACAGCCACATTTTCTCACTCTGCAGCAAGTGAGGGGGCTCTGCAGATGGCCCTGGGCCCTGGGCCTGGGCACACTGCCTCACTGCAGCTCTCGGGGCAGAGCACCCCGGTCAGAAACACCCTGCTGCAGCCAATCGCAAGCTTCCACAAGGGAAGAGGCTGTTCATTCCCCACTTGTCCTGGAGGATCCAGCCTTACCTCTGGAGTATGTGAGCAGAGAGGGGTGATGCAGAGAGCCTGGAATTCCTGGAAGAGAAGGCTTAACTCCACTGACTGCATGGGACACCTACCCAACTGCATGCAGGCTCAGGGAGCAATAGGATACACCAAGTAGTATCTGTGCCAGGGCATCAGGAATTAGCTGGGTGTGGAGCAAGATCCAGGGCTGCATTCCTGCACTGGCCAAAGGCAGGTGTTTGCTGTGAAGTCCAGTTCCCCCTTACAGCCCTGAGCACTCACCTGTACTCTCACCTGAGATGAGCTCCAGCAGCAGTTTCTTTTGGGGGTCTGGTCTCTGCTCCAAAGCCTCACATTGTACAACGCACACCCAGACAGAGCCTGGCTTTCCTGCTGTGCCCTGTGGGGAATTGACACCTACACACCCTCCTTTCCTACCGGAGCTTGGATTTGGCAGCCGTCGGGTCTTGCAGCCTTTGTGCACAGCTGATTTAGCAAAGCCAGGAACACCACTCTTCAAGACTATCAAGGGATGACAGGACAAGGGCCCAGCCAAACCCTTCCCAGAGCCCAGGGAGGGAAGTGAGGTTCCAGGCTGGCTGATGAGGTTGTGTACCATCTGCTGGGCTCGCTGTCTCCAAGCAACTGGACGTGGTGCCTCAGATAAACTGCAGTGCTCTTCTCTCCCCTCTGCAGTTTGCGGCTCGCTTCCTTCCTCCTCCTCCTTTGTGGCTCTTCTTCTTCTTGCATGGAAAGCCACTTGGACCTTCCCACCAGCTGCCCCCTTCAAGATAACAAATGGTGCCAGTAGCCTTGACACTGACTTTTAATTCCAACGCAGATGGCTGGCAGCTCGCTCGATAAAGACAAAGCACATCAGTGGAGCAGACTCTTGTACTGCATTCAGCTCGGTGCTGCTTTACTCCCGGATTAGCATTTTAAATCATCCCAAAGCACTGCTGACCAACAGCTAAGTGGATTTGACCCTGGTTTGCAGATGGGTCTCAAAAAGTATTTTCCCACAGAATGACAGAATGATGTTCCCTGGAAGGTTGTGCAAGGACTGGCTCTCGATGCTAAGGTGTTTCATTACATCTTTTAGAAGGGTGGTTGGAATATAAACACGATATGAAACTGCAACAGTCCCACTGGCAATGCTTGCAGGAGTTACAATGAGAGTGCATGCTGGATAAACTGGACAGCTGCAGCCTCTGCGCAGAAGGGTGAATGCAATCCTCAGGTAAGGAGACAGGCAGCAGCTACCAGATGCTCTCCAGTGCCTTCACTGACACTGAGGAGAGCACTGTAGGGAACCTCTGGCTTCTTTTGGTACTACAGCTTAAGGAGGGGTTCAAAATGACTGGAGATAAAATTGGAAACGTTACAAAGATGCGAAGGAGTTGAAGATCCCCTTCCAATCAGCTTAGCAGAAAGTTATGAGGTGCTTGAGTTCTGTTCATTTGGCTCTGACATTCAGAAAAGAGACCTAAGACTGCAGATGAGAGTTCCTGTGCAAAGACAGTGCATAAAGAGAGCCCACAACTTGCATTCCAGGTGAGGGAAGGTCAGCAGATGCAGGAGATCCCAGTGCAAGTCCATCCAGAGACGTGCCCAAGGATGACTGACCACCACCCCAAATCACCAGGGATTGTGATGAATTCCCACTAGAGGCAAGCTTTAAGTAGATAAACTCACCCAGAGAGGCACTGTAATTTTGGCAGCAATGTGTTTGCAGGTGTAAGTGGCCACCCTGAACGGCCAGGGCCAGACTTGACGAGGAGAGCAGTCCCAGTCTCAGCACGAGTTGGATGCACCCAGAATCCTGGTGACCTTGTGGGACAGAGTAAGTGAAGGGACAGCAGCATCTACTCACTGTGTTGCTTCTGGGGCAGCCAGGCTCGGGTGGCCACCTGGCCCTATCACCCCGGTGCCCAGAGCCTGCACAACCCAAGCCCCGAGCCCACTCAGGGAGCTGGGGTGTGCCAGCACCTGCTCTGAGAGGCACAGCTCCAGCACCCAGGAGGGGCCAGAACAGCTCCTAGACACACATTCGGCAATCAGGAGAGGATCAAGGGGATCCTGACTCAACACTCATGGTGTGGACCCAGCAAGGGCCCCTTCCCACCCTGCTCCCATTTGTCCTGGAGGGCCTCTGTAGTAGAAGCTCCAGCCTGGAGCCCAGCAGAGGTGTCATGGGAAAAACCGCGGCTCGTGGCACACAAACAAAGCAAGAGGAGTCTCTTTGCAATATAAATTTGTTTTTTATTGAAGCAGCAGTCACATGACCTCGCATCTAGCCTTTAGGATAGCAACAGAATGGATTCGGCCAGGTCAGCCAGCCCAAAAAAGGATTTTTATTTTTTTTTCTTTTTTCTTTTTGCGCTAATAGACATGTCATGTTTAATACATACATTATCCAGTACCGGAAACCCAACTCAGAGATAGCTATGTGCTGATTTGCTGGAGGAACGGTCCACTGGACGTGGTCTCGACAAACTTTACAGATCACCACCAAATAACATTACTAATGGGATCCAATGATTTATAAAAAAACAACCCAAACAACCATGAGTGCAGGATTCAAAGCCAGCAGTTTACACAGGTTCTTAAGTTTGTATCTATAGGTGGACGGTAAAGGAAGATTGGTTGGTTTCAATTTGAAATATTTATGTCCCAGGGTTCCTCTCTCCATCAAATCAAACGGTGTCATAGACAAGCTGGCATCTCTTTAAAAATAGCATGGAATAACACAGCTCATTTAAGAAAACATGCTCATTTCTTGAGGTTTTTCTTTATTATTACAAAGATTCACGTCCACCTATTCTTGCAGAGTGGAAAGAGGCATAAGGGTGAGGAACAAGGGTCAGAGAAGGGAGAGAGGAGGAGGGAAGAATAGGGCAATTTTTTGAAATAAAGACCACACACTTGGTATTTTTTAAATTTCATTTCCAGGCTAACCTACTTTTTATTTAATGCAAATTACAGTACCAGTTAACTATTTCCGAACCGAGTCACACAGAACAAAACGTATTTACAAGGGGAATGGGGCGGGGGAAATAATAAAACATTAAGCATACTTTCCACAAAAAAAGTTTATATTTAAAATGAAAAAAAAAAAATCAGTCACAGAGGCATTCAAGTAGTAATAATGTTATACAGGTTTTGCTTTTCCTTTAAATCAAGACAGATTTGCACAAGTGTATGCAATAGTTTGTATACAACCCACAGTCCTTAATATATATATATTTAGATTTCTGTTTTTAAGATGGAAGTGGTCACGCTAATTGGTGTGTACAGGCCCAAGTGATCCATCAGCAACACATTAATGAACGCAAATTTTACAGGCAAGCAAATTATATATATATAAATATATTTTATATATATATATTAAAAATAAATTGAGAAAGACCAACACAAGGAAGCTACTTTTCTCGAGCTAACCCCTTAGGTACTGTTTTCCTTTCCTGTCGTTTTGCCATTATTGCAGTGTTGCAAAACGAAGCCAACTACGACCAGAACCGGCCGAGAGCTCCGTGGAAATCAGCTGCCACCCCAGGGGTACCCGCTGGCAGTCTCCGGAAGGCAGAGCCCGGATCGAATACCCTACTGTGCTTTTCCTCATCAGCTTTTCCTTTTTCTCCGCGGTGGCTGAGGTTCCTAGTACAGGAGTACGAGTCTGACAGGCTGCTTGACTTCTGCTTTTCCAAGTACTGAAAACTGGGGGGGAATTTTAGGTTGCAAGTGGCAGGCACCTGCCATTATTTTATGTAAAGCTTGGCTTTGAAATAAGGGGACAGAGTGTTCAGGGGTCTTCTACCAGTCAATTTTCTTTTGCAGGTAATTTTTTTCTTTTTCCCTAGCAAGGTAGATAAGTTTAATAGTCAAGAACACCAGTGTCTTGATTGAGTGTCCATCGGGGGAGACAGACTGTGATCCAGCCTGGCTCAGGGACCCACTACGGCAGGGCTGACGTAAAGGACATATCAAGACCACACTGGGTTAAAAAAGAAGCCCGAAAGAGTGTAAAAGAGAGGGACAGCTCTGAGCAGACTGTCGCCAACAGCTTGACATCACTGACCTTCGTGTCACCAGAAAGAAAGTGCAGCCTCTGCTTCACTGGAATGAACACGAGATGCTTCGAAATAAAACAGCAACCTTTGGTTTGGTAAAGAGTTACGTGTTTTCCCATTCAAGACAATCATATGTGGAATACTAACAAGGTAGTAAAACACAAGCAAACTAGTTTTAGAAACAAGGCCTTCGTGCTGGGCACAAGAAATCAAGAGTCATGTTAAACTTATCTCAAGAAAACAAAAGTGACTTCAGGGAAGGATGTGGGGGAAAAACAGGGAGAAGAAAGGGAACAGAAAGTCCTCCCGGCAGAAAAAACCACCGCAGTCTCCTACAGCGATGGCCCTGCTCCCACTGCAGCCAAATGGCTCTGAGCTGCACCAACCCTGGGGGATGTGGGGATTTCCCTCCCTGGGGGCCCTTTCTGCTCGCCACTGCCCCTGGCACAGCCGCAGGGAGGGTGGGAAGGCTGAGCCTCCTGGAAGCTGCTGCTGCCCAGATGCTCCTGGGTGCAGGGTTGAGGGGAGAGACAGGGTTGAGGGGAGAGACAAGCAAAATCTAATTGGGCTGCTAGGGCAAGGGTCCGAATGAAACCAGCTGCTGCTAGCGGGAGGAGGAGGGCAGGGTGGGCACCTTGGAGACTCCCAGAACAAAGCCACGGCTCCAATGAAGTGAATGACAGTGGAGATGGTTTCTTTTCGTTCCGCTACTGATCAGGGTATCACCGAAACCTTACAGCACTCAAAGAGTTAGAAAGCGGGGTGGGGAGGGGGAAGCAAAGATGCAGGTTTGGGGTGGGAGACATTGTTAATAAAGAAGGAGGAGAAAAAAATAAAAGGGAAATAAAATTCAAAAATCATGGAAGCGAAGGCACTCCAAACTATATAGATACACTATACATCGCTAGAGTTATTGTTACAATAATACAGGCCGGTACCTACTGTACAGAGTTAAAACTATATGGCTTTAAAAAGCTCGTCTACATTTTGTCTGATTATTAAACAGAATCACTGCCCTGAACGGTAACTTTTTGCTCATTAATAACAGTTCCTGGGTCCACATATTTACATACAAAACAATAAAACTCAAAATTCAAAAACAACCAAAAATAATAATGTACAAGCTTGAATTTGGTGAGGAGCTTTGTTTTTTGTTGTTATTTTTCTGTGGTTTTTTTTTTCCTTTTTTTTTTTTTTTTTCTTATTTACAAAAAAAGGTTGTTCAAAGACCTGGATCTAACTTGTATAAAAGAGTGTGTGATCCTGCTATGATCCTTGAAAACAGAAATAAAACCAGAGGGGCACCCCTGACCCTCCCCCCAGCCTAACACACACACGAGACACACACAGACGCCGGCACAGCCACAAAACCAGAGAGAAACGCTCTGACTCCCCTCCGCCAGTCTTTAACAAAAAAATGAAAAAGAAAAGCCACATGTCCTGGCACAAGCAGCAATTTTTCTTCCGATGTATTTTTATTACTTTTTTTTTTTTTTTAAAGACTCTGTAATTTACTGCCTCCAAATAACAGCGCCTGTGGCCAATGCTTCAGCAGTCTTGTCTATACAGCAGATCCATACCCTGCCACTGTCCTACTTTTTGAGTCTCCTGCATGAATTTGGATCACTGGGTCAACCAAGCCCCTTCACTTACCTTTCAGGTCACTGACTAGCTAAGCGCACGCGTCAAGACGCTCTTCAGCCCTTTCTATTAAGTTGCAGGTAAGGATTTGGAAAGCCTTGTTTCTCAACGTGGGTGTGCTTTCCTTTGCAGCCAGCCAGAATGCAAAAAAGCTTTAAAACCTTTTTTTTTGTGTGTGTGCCCAACAGCAAATCGCCGAGGGGTGTAACTTGAGGGTTTATCGGTTTCATGGTAGGTGGTCACTCACCTCTTCAATCAGCTCCTGCGTCCCCAAACCCACCGTGTGCCAGGCAGGAGGGAGAGGGCAGAGCTTTTATCACTTCCAGGGCTGCTAAGAGACAGTTTCCAAAAAATCCCACGTCAACAGCATAAAAGGTACAAGAAGAAACACACCGAGCTCGTGACCAAGCCCCTGCCGCCCCTGCAGCGGCCAAGCTTCCAAAGCCGCTACTGCTGGTTCCCCCCGGGCCACGCGAAGTTCTGCGTGTTCCCGAAAAGCAACTGCTTGCCTTAGAGATCCGCAGGTCAAGGAACAGCTCGGTAAGCACCAAAGGCGACTACAGTTTCTCTGAAGAAGGATAAGGCTGGAGTGGACACCAACCGCAAGCCTACCACAAGATCAGGTCTCCAAAAGTCTCGATTCCGCGCCGGGGCTGCATCCGGACGCTCACCTGCCCCTTTTGCAAGGAATATTGCTTTGACTTCAGGAAGAGAGACGTGGATGCTCGCACCACACGCCGTCGCAGGGAGGAAACCTGGACCCTGAACTGATGGACTAGAACAAGCATTCACCTCACGCTTCAGTCAGACTGCTTCAAGATCGTCGACAAAATAAAAAAAGCAGTATTGTGTCTATGTATACATGTATATATTTATATAATATATATACACACACACTCATATAGAGCCAGCTTTCCTACAAGTCAGCAGGTACAAATTACCATCAAGAGCATTTGGATGTGTATTTTAATATTCTACCAATGTAAAAACATAATGGTGACGTGGCAACACGCATCAATAAATAGAGATTAAAAAAAAAAAAAAAGAAAAAGCAAGAGGTTAAAAAGGATGAAAATTAAATACAGATTCTACCTGTGGATTTAAAATCAGAACTATCGGAGAATGTGGCATCCTGCAAGTTAAAACTGCAGTTAAAAAAAAAGTATTACAAAATAAACCAGTAGCCTGTTACAGTTCACATTATAAACCCTGGTGTCCTTTTCCTGTATGCACCTTAGGAAAGGGAAGCCTGTTCAAATCAAGAGCCAAGGAGGGGTGGGGAGAGAAAAAACCCACACTTTCACAGTGGCCACTTCCCAAAAAGTCCCTTAACATCCATTCACCAGCTGGGCCCCTGCCCCTGCCAAGGATTTTGTTCGTCCGCTCTTCTCTGCTGAAGCTGGGAGCCGGCCTGAGACACAGAAAGCAGGAGCTCCAGCTGGGCTAAGGGGATGCCTCGGCAGAGCCGACTGCTGCTGTTGGTGCATGTGTGTGTATTATATTATATATCACCCACTCGGGCAAGATTTTTCCCACATGAAGCTGCAGATTTCTCATCACTAGCACTGATTTTTAAAATGCAAGGCTTCCGCTAGTGGTTCAAGCCTTAGACACATGGCAAACCCTCCCCCACCCCCCCATGGCAACCTGTTTTCCTACCACGTCGCCCGCTCCCCGTGACGAGCCACGCCAGTTCTTCAGATAACCTGGGATATGCATTTGCTGACAAGAAACGCTGAGCTCTGTTGAATGACCCCTGCTAAGCTCCCGACCAAATTCAAGCTGTGCACTACATCAAAGTCCAAAACTTCACTTAAAAATAAAATAAAAAAAGAGGGTAAAAAAAAAAAAAAAAAAAAAAAAAAAAAAAGGAACTTCAGCAGAGAATGAGGTTTGGGATTTGTTTGTTTCGTTTTTTTCCTTCTTTCTGTTGTGGGAGGGGGTATGAGGCAAGAGTCCTGGTTCTGAAGTACACAACAGCAAACTTCCAACATTAAGAGATTGTCGAGGGGAGACACTGGTGTGTTGTATTGCTCCACTTTCCCTCCTCCCCCCACCTAGTCCCCTGCCCCGGACACCCTGCAGAGTGAGAATACAATGAAACTGGTTTGTATTTATAGATATTTTACAAGGTTAAATAAGAACAACAATAATAATAATAAAAAATTGAACACTAAAATGAACAGGTTGGTTGGTTTGTTGTTTTGTTGGATTTTTTTTTCCTCTTTCTAATTTTCTTTCCAAATGTGACCAGTGTTGCTGAGCAAGACTCAAATTACTGGTGATTTTTCCTGTGCAGCTGGCTGCTTGGTACTGGTTCAGGTGGAGTTGGAGGCTGATGCTGTAGCTACACTATTGGTCTGAACTCGTTCTCCTGCGTTAACATCTGCAAACAATAGACAAGAAGGGGAGAGAGAAAAAAAACCCAGCATTACCTCCAAAACAGAGACACATTGGAAACAACAGCTATGACATTCTCCACAAGGGGAAACCCATAACTCCCACCAAGAAGGTGTGTGGTTAGGATGACTGCCCTGATTTCAGGAGATGCAGATAGAACAATCCAATCTGGGGAAAGATGGAAGATAGTCTTTAAGCAGGGCAAAAGCAACCAGGAGTGCTGAGGGCTGTGGGCTGGGCTCCAGCCAGTTCTGCAGTTTGTAACACTGGCTGCTCAGTGCCAAGTCATCTGTGTTACATCCCATAACTGCAGGACAAGGTACACTAGCATTGCCAAAGCAAACACCAGTGTCTGTGGTCACTATGAGGTTTCACATTGGTGAATGTGAAAGCTTCACATTGTTAGTTAGTCCTTCTTGTACTAAGTCTGCATGTTAGTTGTGTGAATGAACGCAGACAAGGAATGTGACAAGCCTGCTCCCCTGGCAGAAACAGCTGGTGTGCTACTGTGCAATTCATACACTTGTTGCCTGAGAAAGTCTTTCAAGTTTGCTGCTGTTGCTCAACCCAAGTTGGATCTGCCACCCTCTGAACTGCTGAAGCACATTAA
This sequence comes from Vidua chalybeata, assembly GCF_026979565.1. Lineage (NCBI taxonomy): Eukaryota > Metazoa > Chordata > Aves > Passeriformes > Viduidae > Vidua > Vidua chalybeata. The sequence continues at coordinate 70,535,222 of NC_071531.1, forward strand.
CATCAAGGCCTGAAGCCAGTAATGAGGTTTATGCAAGCACATGATATGTTCGAGGATTGGATCTCTGCAGTAAATGCCTCCAACACCTTCTCAGGGAGGGACAGTGCTTCACAAAGAGACAAGTCACAGGATCAAGGACATGTGTCAAAGTGCATTTCAAGAGAACAGAGGGTTTGCAAAGAAATAACAAAAGGAAATTAGCTGTGTTTTCATAGGCTGCATGCATCTGGTATTTCCTCTAAAAAATATTCTTAGTATTAGAAGAGTAGGTAGGGGAAGAAAATGCACCAATTTCACCTGGAACCATTCTATATAGTATCTAATTAGCCAAGTCAGAAAGACTGTAAGATACTTATAGATAAGTGGGTGAGCACCTAAATGCGTAAAATACAGGATGGGAAAGAGGTATTAAATGAGGTTTTCTCCAAGAGACTGTCATGCATTTCACCCACCACTTAATTTACATAAGATTAACTGCAAAGCTATTGATACTGCAACAGGAAAAAACATCATAAAGACTTATTATCTTGGTACAGAAGAGGGCCGACTGGGCAAACTGTGTATTTGAAAAGACACATGGAAAGGGTTTATAAAAAGAAAGAACAGCTTTGGTGACCTCAGCCTGAAGGGCTTTGTGACTAGCAGGAGGAATACCAGGCATGACAAAACACACCGGTGGGCACTGGATTCTCCATCAAAGAGGAGCTGGGCAAGGCTCTGCAGTCACCTGTTAGCAAAACCCCCTCCTCTTCAGCCACACTGACCTGACCACAGCCACTAACAAGGGCAATGAACTCAATCATGGACCGCTTTGGGTTGGAAGGGACCTTAAAGATGTCCAGTTCCAACTTCCCTGCCAAGGCCAGGGACACCTCCCAGTAGAGCAGGTTTCCCAAAGCCCCATCCATCCTGGCCTTGAACAGTTCCAGGGGGTCACAGCTTTTCTGGGCAGCCTGTGCCAGAGCCCCACCAGATTCACAGTAAAGAATTTCTTCCTAATCTAAACCTATCCTGTTTCAGTGTGAACTCATTTCCCCTTGTCATAACACTTCATGCCCTCGTAAAAAAGCCCCTTTCTGGCTCTCTGTTAGAGACCCCTGTTAGGTCCTGGAAGTTTGCTATATGGTTTTCCCAGAGCCTTCTCTTCTCTGGGCTGAACAGTCACAGCTCTCTCAAGGGAGAGGTGCTCCAGGCCCTGATAATCTTAATCACCTCCCTCTGGACTTGCTCCAGCAGGTTCACATCCTTATGCTGGTGGCCACAGAGCTGGGCACAACCCATCACAGGCCAGAGTCAAGGGGCAGAATCACCTCTCCCGACCTGATGCCAAACTGCTTTTGATGCAGCCCAGGATACATTTGGCTTTCTGGGCTACAAGTGCATGTTGTAAACTGATGTCCAACCTCTCATCAACCAACACCCCCAAATCCTCCTCCTCAGGGCTGCTGTCAATCCATTCTCTGCCCGACCTGTATTTGTGCCTGGGATGCCCTGACCCAGAGGCAGGACTCTGCTCTTGGTCCCATTGAACTCAGTGAGCTTTGCACAGGCCCGCCTCAAGCCTTCCAAGGTCCCTCTGGATGGCATCTCTTCCCTCCAGTCTGCCAACTTGCCAGCTAGAAATGGGCAGCACTTGCTGAGTCACAAATTAAGTAACATTGACAACAGCGACAAAAATAGGAAATCAAACAATCGGCAGCATCCAGAAACACAACTGATAAGTGGGAAGAGAGGGTGATGCCTATTTGAAAAGGAAATGCTGCAAGGAATGTGTGGGAAGAAAGACAAATCGTCCTGTGGGCAGAGCATGCAAGATGACTGCCCTGGGAGTTTCTGATTCCCTTTCATCTCACCCCAAATTAATTGCATCACCTCCTTTAAAAAGGAATGACCATCATGACAAAAAAAAAAAAGCTCATGCAATTAAAGCACAAAGGCAGCATGACAACAGTACCAGTGTTATGTGGGAAGCTGGCCTTGCAGAAGAGAGACGCCCTCCTACATAGAGAATTTCCCTGAAGGAGCAATTCCCAAATCTCACATGCGTGCAGACCAAAAATGACCACAGAAATCAGAAGTGACCCAGCAGGCCAGATAATAGTGTCTACATTTTAAACTCTCACTGTGCCTGTTCTAGATTAATTTTCAAGTATGGATAAACTGCAGTTAATGCAACATCTGCTGGCAGTGCCTGATGCAAGCAGTCCAGCTGGATTCTATACTGTTGGCAGAGGATTTCTCTGTATGTGTACAAAAAGTGCTCGTATTTCATTTGCTGAAATGAAACATGGCTTTTGATCTCAATTTCCTGAAGACAGTAGAGGCTGAAATTGTTATCATTACATTGCTACTACACAGAGATAAAGAAAAAAAAAGAGGAGGGGATAGAGCCACTTCAAGTAACATAAGCTCCTTTTCTGTCATCACTGTAACAGGAGAGTTCCTGAGAAATATACATGCCACGTGTTAAAATACATCAGGTGATGCAGGCCAAGAACATTTTCTTGGGGCTTTTCACAACAATATATACATACAGAATACAGAAGTCTCCCCAGGCTAGGACAGAGTACAGAGCAAGCTTAAGGCTGCCCTGACTCCCAGCCTGCAAGAAAATGCAGTATTTTAACAATTCAGCCAATTTGTTGACTCTGCTTCAACAGGACGTTTGAGGAACAAAGAGGGGCTTATTCCAGCATTGCTTTGCTGAAGCACCAGAAAAAGAGCACAAATGGAGTATGAGGTTCTCTGGGCATTCATTTCTCACAATGAAAAATCTATATTTGGGCCTAAGAGAAGGAAATCTAGGCCCTCAGCAGTGCTGACAGAGGACAGCAAAGCCCTGCTGGGGAGCACAGCTAGGAGCTGGCACGCAGCTTTGTGGCACAGGACAGAGGAGTGCCGAGCTCAAGGTCAGGGCAGCCTCTTTGTCCTGAACCACTGCCTGACACCTCTGCCTGTGCAGGCAAAGAAGCGTCATCAGGGCTTAAGTGCTAGCTGCTTCCAAAAGTTCTTTCAAACAGAGGGCAAAAGCTTCTCTCATCATTATAGAGAACTTCTTCCAATTCAGCTTTTCCTTCTAAGGAGTGCCTCAGCTTTCTTGGAGGGTACATGACATTCCTTAAAACCTCCTGAAAGGAGAAGACAGGGCTACAGTACAGAGAGCGACAGAGGTGCCAACTCAGACTGAGAAAGCCCATTAGCACTGCTGACAGCATTAGCTGGGTGCATTTGTGATGCTGACAGGCTGTGCTGCTCATCTGCAAAGAAACAAAGCTACCACCAGCCTGGGAATCCTCACAGGACATCTGAGGAGCCAAGTGGAAAGAGGAGGATAGCCTGATTTTCATATTGTGCCTGCTTATGGATGTAGAAATCCAGACTCTGAGCAAACCTGGCAAAATGTGCAAGCTTTACTTCTCTTGTCGTGGATTCATCCCTGTTCTGAGCTTGTAGAACTCTGAGAGAATTGCTTGCCCATCTTCTCCTGGTTAAGGAATTCAAGTTTTTCAAAATTCCTCCAATGCGAATACCACAAATGCACTAAATCTTATTTCATGGAGCACTGTGGTGTTTTTCAACTACGACACACTGGCAGGCAACACCAGCTCTAATCTGTTCTGTTGGTGAAAGTTCAGGCACACCATTGCATTTGGGGTCACATGGGATCAACACAGCAAGATGCCTAAGACGATGACCCCAGAATCCCTGCTGGCACAATTTCCCTGCAGATGGCAATTATGCTCTTCCGATCTTAATGCTGACTAACAGAGAGGTAGCTACTATTGCTGGCTGATCCAGGAAGAAAAATGTAGTCACACAAGCAGATATGCATTGCATTCAGCTTGGTCTGCACACTTCCCTCTCAGATGCTGTGGCTGCACAATTATGAAACCATCTTCTTCCTCCTCTAGCCATCCCCGGGAATATGACTGCACTGGCATTTTTCATCAATGGCAGTATAATTCACAGAAAGCTAGCACATCATTTCAAGAAGGGGCCAATAAATCTCATAAATGTTTAGGAGAATTTACTAATGTCAGAGCAGCAAGGCTACATACTCCCACTGCAAAGCCAGGTTCCATTACTAGAGCAAGTACAGCTTTGCCTCAAGAGAAGAGGAAATTGACAACGAATGTGGGTTTTTAACACTGCTTGCTAGAGAGAGGCACAAGTTACACATGAATAATGTGAATTACAATTACATATTTGCTCTTCCCTTTACTGCTGTGAGAGCTACATTTTGCTGCATCACTGCCACTCAAAAAAGCAGTTTCTGAACCTGTACTGCTTACTCACACAAACATTTTGCAGAGAAGTCTCCTGCTATCAGGATGCCCTGGGTTAGGTGGGAGACTTGTTCCCACACTGCTTTAGCAGTTACTGAGGAACTTAACATTTAATGCTTTGGGAGATGCAGGGGGTATAGAGAAAGAAGGGACTCCTTGTATGAAAATCTCTTGCTAAATGTAGCAACAGCATGCAAAGCAAAATAGATTATAATAACCTCAACAGGACGTAATCCTAAACATCATAACTCTGATGACATTCCCACCACCTGCTGTGAGAAACCCGCGTCAGTAAGAAACGACCAACGGCAGAAATCCGAAGCTGTGCAATACTAAACTTAATTTCACAATTTCTTTCCAATCAGCAAGGATATTATTTTTGGTTTTGAACCACAAATAGGAGGACATATCCCAACTCAGTGCAGTGCTGGCAAACAGAAGCTTTAAAAATGTTGACATCAATAATATGGGATGGGTTGGGGTTTTTTGGCTTTAGTGTTTTTTGGCTTGTTTTTCTTAATACTTCACATTTAGGACTTGGACTACTGCATTTTCTCCCTATACAAGCCCTTGAAAAGTGCTGAGTGAAAACAGATTTCTTAACCCCATTAATTCTTCATGACATGTGTCTTAGTGGAGAGAACTGTTTAAAAGGCATGAAAGGGATATTAGGTGAAACTATTTTCCAGAAAAGCTTAAAATAATTTTCCATGTTTGTATTTTGTACTTTTTAATCACTTTTACTACTTTATCTGTTTTCTCACTTGTTGAGCAACAGATGCTCAACAACATAAGAGGCAAACAGAGAACATGACTATTTGCAAAATACCACCAAGTGTATGAAACAAACATAGTAAATTTGAAAATAGCAGTTTTGCTTTCTCCTAAATTCAGAGTACATAAATGGTACAAGCTGTGTCTTTAATCTACTGCTACTACAATTTCAGAGAGAAATCTCATCTTTCAAACCTGGGTGCATCTGTCCCAGAGTATGAAAATTCTCTCTTCATCACTGGCTGGAGCAAGTGCATCAAATAACTGTCCAGCACATCAACCAGCAAATGCCTTCCTGCATATTTCAAGAGCAGCTTTTGAATCAGGCCTTCTCCTCTTCAGCTATCCTACACTAAGGAAGTGTCCTGCACTGCAAAAGGGCTGACGGCCCTTGTGGGCTGGGGCTGATGTGCATGCAGGACATGTGGAAGCACACCTGTTTTGCAGCCTGCCTTTGGTTGCCCAAGCCCCGAGAAAGCCTCTGGTATGCTGAATAAGGGCTGACTCAGAGGAAGAATTCCATGTACTAAATCACCTCTGCCACATCCTGCAGCACCTGGGAGTTTCTTTGGGAGTCTCCCAGCTAGTATTACCAGGCATTAAAACTTTCACTGGAAACAGAATATGGAGTGGCTAAAGGTCAACAGTGAGCTTTTCAAAGGTTTCTGACAGAAACCTGAGAGACCAGGAGCCAAACAAAAAATTCACTCAGTACTGGCCAAAACCCAAAAATATCTGCCTTGTGCCTGAAGATGACACAAGAAAACTCAGTAGTAAGCAACTGCAACTACTAAGATGAGGCAGTGAGCATGCTGACTGAACTCCCTAACTAGACTTTTAGATGCCAATGCCCTTAGGGAAAAATCCTCTCTCTCCATCCACACTACACAGAGGCCACATGCTGTTTCTTTTCTTTCTAGGCATCACAACTCATTCACCAACTTAGTGTTAATTTCAGGATGGCTGAGAGCACAGAAATTAGGTGCAAACCAACCGTGAGAAGGACCAACAAATTAAGCAATCAAATGCAAGTTTGAGTGCCTTGGGTTGAGATTTGGGCTGGTGACCACAGCTAGCACACAAATGACCACCTACCAAGACCAAAGTTCAGGTGATACTAAAACAATCCCTTCCTCCCCATTCACTTTGTGGGCTGAGGTGGCTTGTGGCCTCAGCAGATGGAAGCTGCCTGGGCAGCAGGAGCGAGGGTGGGGAGGGAAGGAGGCAGGCAGTTGCACGTTCTCACCTGAGGCTGCTGTAGCATTTGTAGGGGTTGAAGCAGCTGCTTGGTTCCGGGCATGAGCAGGGATGAGGATCGAAGCCAGAGATGGGTTACTTGACAGTTCTGGAGGGGAGGTGGAACAAACAGTTAGCTCATCATCCACAAAGTGCTCCACATGCAGGATCAGCTCCCAGGGTTTCCCCTGTAACGGCACCTCAGGTGAAACACATGCCCTTACAGCCCAAGGTCACATTACATTTTCTGCTTTGCCAACCAGTGAGAGGAAACCACAGCGATATTTAGCAAGGCAGTCTCCCAGAGCAAGACTGCCAAAACTACAGACAGTGGTGCAAAGGAGAAACTTCCTAGAGAAAGAGAGTGGCTTGGGAGTGAGCAAAGAACCAGCCAAGCCGGTACCTTGTCAATGGCCTGACAATGCTGTTTCCTTCTGAGCACTGGAGAAGGATCCCCTTCTTCACAAGCCCACCTGCAATCAGTCCCAGGGAGAAGGCTGATAACAGTGGTGCTGCTTTGGGCACTGGTTCAGCAAACAAGCAGCTGCAACAGTTGCTCCAAGAGCTTCAGGGATTAGTTCTTTGGCTCACTCAAGCATCATTTTTTCTCAAGGACCCGGGAACCCAAGACCAATCTCTCACAGCAGTCTCCTTGAGCGAGGCCAAGAAGAGGTAACGTATCCTTTGAAAGGACAGGGAAAGGCAAAGGGAATTGGTCAGCTGGGCAATTTAAATGGACAACAAAATGATGCAATCATTCTGTCTGAAGACATTAACCAGGGAAAAAATAGTAATGTCTTTTAGGCTCCAAATCTAATATAGCTCCAGTGTGTATCAGAATGAGAAATAGGCATCTTACAGCCACAACTGTGGGAGGATTAAGGGCAACACATTGCCAACAAATGACAATCTTCTGGCACCCTTTCAAGAGAATGTAGTGCCTCACAGAAGGTGGGACTGAGCCGAGACAAGACAGGTCCTGTTTGTTTCAGAAACAGGAGCGACTGGCTGTCTCCTGAGAAAGCAACATCCGGTAAAAAGGATGTGAACAGTCACCTCACAGAAGGAGACTGATGACTTTTGGAGCTCCAGGAGGTCATCTGGAGGAGAAATGAGAACAGGAGAATAGACAGCCTTTTATGCAAGACCTCCAGATAGCACAGGCTGTACAGAAGCCCAGCCAAATTGTGGCATAGGTTCAGTAAGGAGCTTTTGGACACAGTCTCAAATTATTTGGGCTCATTTTTAAGAGGCTATTGCTATTTTTTAATGCTAGCTCTAAACTCAGGGCCTAAAGGGAGCAGCAGTCCACTTGCTGATATTTTTTTCTCTGCTGTTACATTAAGTTTCATTACCGCTGGGAGGGCAAGAGGCAGAAGACTCCCGATTACAAGCCTCTTATTACTACACATTTTAAGTTGGTGTTACGGCACTTATGAATGCAAGCAGGTTGTTACACTACCTGCAACCCATATATCTTGTAATACTCCATTCAGGTCTAAGCAGACCTAGCTAGTCCTTTTAGAAAGCCTCAGTATTCACAGCACTTGTACAAATACAAAATCCTCAATTCATGTGGGAGTAATTCAGAATTCATATATTCATAATGTTATGCAGAATTTATGGATCTCCATTTTAAATGGAAAAATAAACTGAAGAAACATGAATCCTTACATGTCAAAGTGAACACCAGTTATAAACCTATACTTCAATACTATCTTGGGTATTATAGCTGCTTTGTGCTAGAAAATGTTGCTCCCTTAGTATTTTTTTCCAAATCTGTTTCTCAAGTCTGTTATTACTGGGAACTTACTCTTTACATTGCTCTTTTGAAAGTTTCTATCACCCCTGCATTATTTTCTGCTCATCACTTGAAACAATACAGAGCTGTAATCCAAACAAAAGCAGAACTAAAACAAGGAAATCCCATGACACTTGCTACCTTCCGGTGCTGCACAGTGCCTTGAGGTGCAGCTACAGACTGTCAGTGTTGCTGTAGCCCAAAAACTAGTTGACCAGACAGAACACCACCCTTGCAAGGGCACTTTGACCCTCTCCTCATTCCTTCTTCATCTAATGTTGTCAGAACACCTCCTTTTGTATTGTGGCAATAATAATGGCTTTTTGTTGTGCTTAATGCAAGTGCAACCATTTCTCTGAAGCTATCTTAAGGAACTTTCATAGGGACTAGAAGACTGTTCTTGTTCCCTTCTCAAACCTCACATTATCTTTCTCAATATGATGTTTCTTAAATTCAGCATACTCTGAATGTCTTGAACTTAAGAGGAGCAGGCCAATTCAGAAGAGATATAAACAAAATAAAGTGGACTCTTTTGGTTGAAGTTTAATAGCAGCTTTGCTTGAGAACTTGTTTGAATTTTTGCTATAATTTATTTTTGCACCTATCCCATCTCTAAGGATGAGACATGGCAATACTGAGGAGCAAGTTTGACCTGTGATTATCTGCAGTCTACAAAATACTGAGAATCTTTGTCCTTATTTGGGCAGGGTGTTCAGCTGTAGCCTGGTTATGGAAACCAAATGTGCAGCTCAGGGCTGGGTTAATACAACCAGTACAGCTGCAAGAAGCTATTGTGGTCAAGGCAATCCAGACAAAAGTTTTCAATATAATGATGTGAACAGAGCAGCTATCACAATTAATTTATGAGACCCAACTCCCATCCACATCACCTGGGAGAACACCTTTGGCTTTCAAATCATACCATTTGCAGCCACTTACGATCTCCAAAAAGGAGCAGGAATGAAAATGTCCAGTTTTACTAGAAGACCAGATCACCTTCATTCTCCAAACACAAGAAAATGCCTGGTATTGGGAAACAGTGCAGTGTTCTTTTTCAGTATTATTATACTTGATAAATCAACACTCCAGGAATTACCTGGAAAAATTGCTCTTCTACCAGGGCTTTTTTTTGGTCACAATAACAAACTTTCCATTATATATACACATAAACATACACATATATATCTCTCTAAAGAAAAAAAGAATTAAGGGTCACAGGGTAGGGTCATTAAAATATAAACAAGCAAAAATCCCAATGCACTCCCCCTTCAATAAAAAAGTAATTCATCTTTGTGAAGCATGATAACCATTATTAAGTGCTGAATCAATGAAAGAATTTTACAGTCTTCAGTGGCCAACATGGAGTGACATTAACTTTTGTGACACAGCACAATTGCTGGCATGTTATAAGTGATTTAGGAAATGGCAGTCATTTCACAGACTATTTGAAAATGTGGTTTCTAAGAGAAAAATTGTTTTTTGTCTTGCAGATCTAAAAGCCTAACTGAATTGCAGCTCTGTGGCTAGCAGAGATACTTCCTTAGCCAAAATAACTTTTTCAAAACCCAATTAGCATATAATGCTAATTTTTAAAAATTAAGAAAAACTTTCAGGCAAACTTTTCATTACAAATGACCAGACAATGGTCTCTTCAACAGATTTAATCTCTAAGATAAACACCCACAACTACATGGCTACCCACCTACTACATGCCCCACAACTACAGCTGGCTGCCAAAGACCATGATCTTGATCTTCCATATACCCTCACTGCTCTTTTTCTAGACTCTATCTGAGCAGCATCAGCACCCAAATCAGGAGATTTGATATGCTGTTTAATTTCTTTTTGAAAATCAGTCCAATGCCTTAATGGTCAGATTTATCTTGTCATTTCTAACAGCTTTGCCTTCAAGCCCTCTGCAGTCACCTCCTACTTCATGGGTTTCAGGCAACTGGCTACAGCCAAATCAAACACTTCTAGAACTTAATATTGCCTGTTGAAAACAAATGCTATTTAAAACAAAATTGTCTTTCATTACTTTTTAAATCACCACAGATGACTCAACATCACTCATTATCCATCTAATGATCTGTTTCCTAGTTGGGATTTCTGCGCTGGAGTAGCCAATTTGATGGAACCTTGAACAGTAAAGACCAAAGAACAAGGACTGAACAGTAGTCACAGAAGAAGCAAAAGCTTCTTGTATATCTTGAGTTCATAGTCAGGACTGCTGTACATTTATCAACTACAAAGTTCTTCAAATCACTGTGCTAAGCAACGTATTGAGGTATTTAAAAATAACTCTGGTTTGGGGTTTATTTTGAGTTTGACTGGTCACCTGCAACAAAGCATGTTTGGAAATGCATTAATGATCAGCCTGTGTCCTATCTTCCCTTATAGATGGTAAAACTGGGACCTGTAGATGATAGAAATTTCCTTTTTTTATCTTAAGGAAATTGCTCCACAGGAACTCTTTTCTCTTACCATTCCCAGGAGCTGCTTTGTGAGGGAAGGCACATGAGCTCTTTAGGATGGCAAAAGAGGTGCTTTAAACTTGCTTCAGCATTAGGGTAACTTAGCCAGCAGCTTCTACACTATCTGAGGGGAACCAGGGACACACTCCCAATACATGTAACTGTTTTTCCCCTAAGAAAAACATTTTGAATTGACTCACTATAAAGCCTTCCAAATATTTTTAAAAACCTTATTTTTGTGTAGTAGGTAAGTTCAATCTTAATGTCATCATGAAACAATTAATCAGTACTTTCAAAAAGAACAGGGGTGAAGCTGTATTAAGATACTGGGATCAAAACTATTTTAGCTACCGAAGACGGCCTTAGAGGGGCAAAACAAAAGGCAATCCAGGAGTACAACGAAGCACTTGTAACATAACTACTAAATTTCTAACAACAGATATAGAAATCAGCACAGAGGACAGTGACCTGGAAGCACAAGCTATTTACTTGACCACTTTAATGTGTTTATGCTTCATAAATGGCCTTTTATTTTTTAAATAAAAAGGCTCTACAAGTGGAAGGAGAGAGCTCTTTCACCTTTTGTAAGAAGGACACAACATGCACTAAAGAGTCTGAAAAATTACATTAATGCTAAATGGGCCAAAAGATGTTTTTTAGACTTTCAACAGAAAATGCATACAGAACATTCTTGCTCAAAGGGTGAGAGTTGGCAGCGAATCGCTTAAAGAAAAACAACAGAAAAAGTGCTCCAAAATTAATGATAAGCATATTTGTATGCCATACTTCTCACATGTTCTGTTTTGGCAGGCAAAACTATTCTGGGGGGGAGGGATATCAGTTTTGCATTTCTGACTTCTGTAGAAAAAAAAGAGATGAATGGTTTTAAAATCTGATACTAGCCTGGCTTCAAATAAGAAAGTTAGTTGTACATGTATTTTTACAGTTTCTAAATGACTGAGTCAGTGTAATGCCAGATGAACTGTACAGCATATAAAATCTGGACAGTAAAGCATCTGTATTTATCTTGCATCCAGAACCAAAATGGGCAGCAACACTACAAACCTCCCTGCCAAACCTAACATGCATTACTACTTGGCTATGGTGTTTCAGGTAAGAAGAAGCAGGACCATCTCTAAATAATATTCTAACCTGCATGGTCCACTGACTGTGATATTTCACACAAAGCCATCAGCCCAGTTGCAGACTCTGACCTATTCATATTCATACTCTGCAGACACATGCTATAAGCATTGTAATCCTTCCTGATGCAGTCCAGTAACAACCACCCTCGGCACCTCAGCAAAACCGAATTGGAGGAACCAAGACTCTGAAAATCCTGTAACGTCAAGACCCCTTCCTCTCCTTTTGAAAAGGACACCTTGTTATGCAATTACTTAATAAACTTAGTAACACTCAGAGATTTTTACTCCCAAGGGAGTAACATCTGCATTGCAGCCAACATTTATCCCACCGCTTCCTCCTAAAGAAGGGATCCTTCAACGCTCTCAGTCTACCTTGAGTGGTGAAATTGAAGAGTGCAGGTTTATCTCGCCCGTTTGGTAACTTGACGTTTGGGTCCCGTAGTTCATCGAAGAAAGAGTGCGCACAGGCCTCCAGGGGAGTCAGGCGGGCCGTGGGGGTGTACTCCAGCAGGCGGCTACATAGCGCAATTGCTTCGGGGGGAGTGCGGGGCCGGAAGACCTGCGGGGACAGCAAGAAAACAAGCAAGGAGAAACATGTTGTCTGGCTAGGTCTCGTCTCTCTGTTGACCAGAAGCAAGTCAGAGCAATTAAACCTCTCATTGCCCAGCAAGCTGGAACAAACTTGCAGTTTGCGCTAATCAAAGTCCTGCAGTAAGTGTGGAAAAATCCATTCCTGGGGTTGAGAAAGGGTTAATTGCAACGCCTTGCACTAGAGTGAAGGTGCAATGCCAGCAAGAGACTTAATGAGAGCGCACTCAGAAAAACAACTTTGAGAATGAAGGGGAAACTCATTCAAAAAATCATGACAAACACACACAGGTGCTACCAGCCATGCATATGGGATGGAGTGAAGGTGGGGAAGAAGGTTCAAAATGAGCAGGATTCACTGAATGTAAAAATATAATACAGCCCCGCTATGGTTTTGGGTTGGGTTTTTTTCTGGCTAGTGAAGGAAGTCTTACTAACACGGACTTTTGCAGGCAGGCAGGTCAGACTGTTGCTATGGAGGCTGCTGTTCAGCTTTGGAGAACAACAAGGAAAGCACGGGTGGGGTGCAGGAAATGTCTAGCTCCAATTTGCAAGTTACTCCTTCTGCGACCTTATTCTGGCAAACTACTCCTGTAAGTTTATAGGGATAATTCCTGCACATTTGGTATTTATAAGGACAGCTGAAAATTTTGTCAAGAAAACCAACTATTTTAATCTAACAGATTTTCACTTGGAGTGATTACAAAAAGCAGTTCTACACTGCAGCTTTGTTTTAAGCCTCTAAGAATTGTTCTACCCACTGCTAACCACACTCTCCATAATCCTTTCTCATTCCATTGTAAGCAAAATAGGAGTAAATCATGTACATGACCTGGATGGCTGCCTCAAGCATTTGTCTCTTGCTATGTTGCAGGTAAAATGCAGTCTGGGGTAAATGGAATAGGGTGGGTGTGAGTTTTAAGTTCTGATGCCAGCATTTTTGGTAAAAATTGAGGTAATGCAAAATGCCTTTGCACCAGTGCAGGTGAACTCAAGCCACACAGCACCAAGGAGAGAAAGAAAAAGAAAAAAAGAAGGAAAAAAAAAAATCAGTGCATGACATGCTAGATAATCACAGACAAAAAACTTGCACAGGCACTCTTTTAGAAAGAAGGTTTTAAACCAGGCATATATGCTCTCTTGAATGAGAATCAAACACAAAAGCCAAGTTCTGCAGGGACTGAAATTTCCTGCCCCTGGTACCCAGCAGGGCCAGCAGCACTGGGTTTGCTGCAGTGTGTGCTGTGCTAACTTGTGTAGCAAGGAATCCTGACTAGTAGAGTCAGGGAGCCACAGACAGGAAGACTCGACTTTATTCCTACTACCAAGTTTTTGCAAAACAGACTGCTAAAGTTTTCACATGAGGCCTATAATGACAAAAAGAAAGGCTTTAGTTTAACACTACTGGCAGAGAACCTGTACTGACGACTGTGTTACTGAAAAGGCAGCAGAAGCTGCTTTGTGCCCGCTGCCTGCAGAGCTTGTGACCACAGCTCAGAGAGGATGCAATTATTACTCCCAAGTCACAGCCTGACCAGAACAAAATCCAAGACTGTCTCCAGTTAAAAAACAAAAAGCCTTCTGGCTTCCCCCCACCTCCACACGGTAAGTAGCACAAATGTGTATGTCTTGAGGTAAACCCACAGAAGTGAAGTTGTTCTGTATTTAATGAGAGGTAAAATTTAATGAGAGGCCTCCCTCATGCACCTTCACAGTAATATTTTAACAAGATTGATTTATCACAGCTTGAAATTTTAGTACTTCACTCTTAGCTGTGTTTTTCTCCTCAGCTCACATATATGGCACTATACAGATTTTAAAAAGAAAATAATTTTATTTCCTTAAGGCAAAGATGACAAGCCCTTATATTGAGAAAATTAGTAGGCAGACAGTCACAAATCTGACACATGTAAAAGGAGTACTTGCTTGTCCATTCAAACCCTTCATTTTCAAGTCCTTGAAACCCTAACATGTTTCCTAAACCCTGTTATGAACTGCTCAGCCTGCTTTTGGATCTGGAATTAGTCATTTGGGGTAGGCAGTTCCCAAAGTCTGCCCTCACTACTTCAAACCAGGAAGGGGAAAAAAAATATATATATACTAGGAGGGCTCACATAGCCTTCCCCTGCAACAAGGGGTGACTAACACATGAAGCAAGTTACAGGTCTATGCCCATCTCATCTCTATCACCTCGTGTTACATTTGCCTGGCTACTGCCTCAAGGATGCAGTTTGAACTCATTTATTCCACTTCTAGCATTTCTCTCCTTTATTTTTTCAAGGCTAGGCCTAGTAATTTGAAAAAATATTTAAGTACATACCCGTACTCCTGAGGTGAAATGTCCTGTTCCTGACGAGTCCTAAAGATGATAATGCAGTGAAATAATCCAAACAGGGGGAGTCAATCCAAAAGAGAATAGTCCAGCAAGGAAAAATATAGCCAATATTATAAGAAATCCATGGTGTGGGGGACATAGTAAATGTTTATACAATTAGAACTTTAAACATCAGTCTCCATAGCAGCAAGTCCAACTTCACCACAGTGTATGCCAAAAAATCGATTGTGCAATGGTGAGGCATAGTATAGAAACATTTCTATATGAAATTTATGTTCCAATGCCAGTGCATTTACTAAAAAAATAAAAAAAATTGAAATCAAAACTCTAACTTGAACTAAAAGGGTAATTGAAATTGCCATAATAAAGAATTTTCAGTCCTTGGTCCTGGATATAAATGTCCACAGAACCAAGTGGCCAGATTAGTTTCTCTCCAAAGATCCATCCCACTTGTAAATCTGTCCCAGACACAAAATGTAAACTTTTGAATGGGTTTGGGTTTTTCTCAGAAAAACCCAAATCCCTAGAAATTTGTAATTTGTGCTGAAGATGAAGTAAAAATCTGAGATCTACGCTTTAAATTTGGATATTTTTAATTTGTGTGCACTACAAGTACCTCAGGCCGCCGCGGATTATTCTCCATTTTGGATTGACTTCCCCCTCCACTGGGTTTTGTTTGCTGGCATTATCTCTTTAGGATTCTTCAGGAACTGGACGTACCACCTCAGGAGTGCGGGTATGGACTAAATTTCTCTCTATTGCGGGTTTATTCCCCCTCATACCCGTCGCACCCGTTACTTAAGAATTTTTTTCCTCCTCAATTTGTCCCCTCCCGCCTCCCTTTTGAATAACAGCCTAAGAAATAAAAGCAAAGCCCTCTACGGTCTTTTAGCTCTTCCCATTCAGCAAAGTTCCCCCGGGAAAGCTGCCCAATTCACCCACCGAGAACTACACGAGCAGCTGCTGCCCACGGCAATGGCTATGCCAGCACTTCCATGCCACAGGGCACCAACGCCAAGGCTGGGCTGATGCTCCGTGGTGGGAAGGAGCGGGAGGATGGACAAACAGTGGGACTTGTGAGCCGTGAAGCCCCTTGCACATATGTCTCAGCAGGAGTTTAAAGTCTCTGTAGTTCTCAGTGAGGGAATCAATTTAGTAAATAATCCGCGGATTATTTTTAGTCTGCGGACTAAAATTTAGTGCACGGACTAAAATCCGGCCCATCGGAGCAAAGTCTGTCTCGGTCTAAAATACATTTGGGTGAAAGCAAAAGAAAAAAAAAAAAAAAAAAGAAAGGAAAAAAAAAAAAGGAAAGAAAAAAGAGAGAGAAAAAAAAAAAAAAAAGGAATAAAAGCTAAGTGCACAAAGTGTTTGGGTAGACTAACATTTAGTATGCAGACTAAATATGGCCGGGCAAAAGGCACAGCAAGTCCACAAACAAAATCAAAACCAAAAATAAAACACTGACAGGAACTTTTAAAGCAATCAAATACTACCCCACCGGCGCAGCAATTCATTTTTCTAAAATGAAACAAGACCTTGTGTAAGGCTATTTGTCCACAGGAGGGACCGAAGGCTCAAGTTTTCATTTTAAAAAATGAACCTGTTTTGGAGATAAACAAATGCAAAAAAAAGGCTTTACATACAATATTCTTCAAGAAAAATTTGCACTTGAATAACTCAAAACCTCTTGTTTCTGCAAAGCAAATGAATTTCAGGCTGAGACCCAGGCTGCTGGTTTTTCTTTGGGGGTTTTTTTGGATGAGTTACAAAAATCTCTGGATGATCATGTCAAATGGAAATGCTGACTCATCCAAAGCCACAGCTTTTGATGCTTTTGTTGGTTTTTCCTTCCCCCCTTCAGATGCCAATAAATCTGTACCTCACCAAGTAGCTGAGGGACCAGTGCGAGTTGTTTCTTTGTTCAGGCTTGCTAGTGGTGCTCAAATACTGACAGACCATAAGAGCGAGTCAGCAAGGCCTGACACACTCCTCCCTCCTCTTAAGCTGAACTGCTATCAATGCAATTTTTTTTATTATTACTCCCCCTTCATTTTTCTGGAACTACCACCTTCTTCAACATTTCAGGCTTAAGTTCCCCTGGTGCACTACACAGCTCTCATCACCAAGAGACTTCAATTCAGATGAAGGCTTTGTGCACTAGCAGAGCAGTCACATTTTATCTTACTAATTGGAAATAGTTCCTACCAGTGTAGCGGACTTTACGCCTCTTCTGAATTTTATTTTTCTGCACATATGGAAAGATGAAACAAAAAGGATGGAAAGCACAGAATTCTCCTATTTCACTTCACCCACATCAGCATTCAGCTCTCAAATAAAACCACATGGGGCAAGAGCTAAGTATTGTTTTAACAGAATGGTTGCTCTGACTTTCAATTCATTGACATTCCTCAAACAAACTTTCCATGCACAACACGAGCTCCATCGTCTTGGCGTAATTAAGCCCCAAAGCCAAAGCTTCACAATGTGACACCAAGGTGCTCTTCTAGTCAGTGTGTATTAAAAGACATGATTTCATGCCATCAGCCACTGTGTGTCTTGCATGCAGATTGTGAATATTGCCTGCATGCTGTGCTACCTAAGAGAGCAGAGGCTTAGGGAAATGACACCTGTTGCTAACACATCAAGTTTGTGACACCATGGTTAAAAATTTCCTCACCAGCTTCAGACTCACATGCTTTGCCAAGAACCACCCACACCACCGATTCAAGGCTGACAGTCTGTGCACATCCTTTCGGCTTGTAAGCACATTTTTTATTGCATATGAACATTAGGTAAGAGAGAAAGCTCCTCCCTTCAACCAAAACCTTGTGCTGTTTACAAGCCAAGTCATCAATGTAGAACACAACCCTCAAATCAACTTTTAAAAAATGCTATCATACAATACAATTACTATGAAGCATCATTTTGATCACCCAAATTTAACACAATAAGGCTCATGAGAAACACAACACATTCACAAACAAAAGAAGAGGGAAGAGACACACTCAAGACAGCAATGTATGCACTGAGCTCTACCGGGCACAAAAAACCCCAAGGCTGCATCTGAAGCTCTTGTTCCAAAAGCCTGAGAATTTCAACATGGGATTTCTGAAATATGCCATTTGGCTATTTTGAAGTGTACAAAACTCATGTGATAAAAAACAGAGGTTAAAAGATGTCCACAAAAGAGGCAGTGGTGTTGGGAGATATTTTAAAATATATATAAGCCCCCGAACTTCCTTCTCTGATTAATTCCCTCTATGTTTTTTCTAAAAGCACCTCAGAAATGGTAAATGCCTGATTAGTCAAGAATTCCTGTCTGATGGCACTTAGACAGGGGAAAATGAAGTAAAGACAGAAGGGTTAAGTGGCCTACAAATGAGCCAACACAGAACTGGGAACAGGACCAGGAACCTGTCTTCAAAGCTACTTCTTGTTGAGACCACACACTTTTTACTGGGCTCCTTCCATTGAGGACCCTGTGGAGACAGAACGAGCTCGCGTTTGTTACCCAGTGCATGTGCTCTGCTTCTACCGAGCTCCAAAGGAAAGCAACAAAGCTAAGAGGAACTGAACAGCTCCCCTTCTCCTGAGAGAGAACCCCCAAAAATGTACCTCAGTGCTCTCAATCTCGCTGGACAGCTGCTATGAATAGCCTAGACAGATGTGTTGCAGTGGCATGGCTAAACAGATGGTACACTGCAGAAGACATGTTAAATTTAGCATTTGATTTCCATAGTCACTGATGGAAATCCTTTCCTAATGTTGCATTAGTGCTCACTCATCTACTGTTAAGCAGTACTTTCTTTACTGCATACGAATTGGGCAGAGGCAGGGCAATTTACCACCCAGCAAACCTGGCTTCTTTGCTCAGCCATGTAAAATAAGAGATTTACACTGTCAAAAATCATTGCTGCTGCAAAAGGAGCTGACAAATATGAACTTGCCAGAAAAACTTTTTTTTTTTTCTTTTAAGTTAGTCTCTAGAAGAGCTGTTTTCACTCTTTGTTTGTAAGTCATTACACATCAAGCAAAAACCAGAGCTGTACTCTTTAGAAAAAGGTCAAGGCACAGTTTTACAACAGGCATAAATCAAGTCCAGCTCATGCTGGAAATGGGAGTTCTGCCCTTTTGGACATGCAGGTCTGCCCTGGTCCCTTGTTCCAATATCTGCAGTCTGGTCAGAATGGTCAGTTAGGGTAAAGGAAATTGATTCAAATTCTGAGCATGTGTTGTTCAAGAGGTTTTTACCACCCTGCGAAGCCTAATGCATTTCAGGAATATGCAGGTGGGAGGTGGAGAACTGACCCGGCTCCATGATGAACTTAATACCAATTATGTAACTGCAACCAAAGAAACATCTCATCCTCACTGTATCTTTGTTCTTCTACAAAAGAGCAGACTAAAATCTCAGAAAGAAGAGTTTGCATTTTCATCTGGAATCCAAATCCAAGTCCACTTACAAGATTTCTGACAAAAGAGTTTTTGCTTTCTTTTGTCATCAGTTACAATTAGAAGTGACAAAATGAGCTGTCTGTTTATCCATTTGACTGTTTGGTATTCTTCCTTGAATCTACAGTATGAGCAGTCACTTTGGAAGCATTACAAGCAAAACAATCTGCTTAAAAACTAGACAAGAACAAGGAGAGCAGGAGTAGGACAGGATGAAGACATAAAACCAGTTCTGGAGGGTGGAAAAACATGTTTATGAGAGAGACCAGGGTCTTCATCCCAGTCCCAGAGTGTGGGAAAGACAACAAGACTGCCTGCTACTAGCACAGAATTATTCAACATTCATGATAAAGTGATTGGTATTAGAAAGACATACATACAGAACACACATGTACACAAGAGGATATCAAAACCAAAATATTAGGCAAGCATTTTATAGTATTAGCAGAAATTATTTCATAATGTAGGCAGAAATATGAATTCTGAAGTCAATATCCAAAGCTACTCTTCAGCACAACCAACAGTGGTTCTGCACAGCTTCAGCTGCAGCTAGAATTGGCCAATAGCTTTGGAGAAGTGCCAGAAGGGATGAGCTAGAGTCTGAAGTCTCATCTTAGGCACTGTTTTCTTATGCTACAACCATCTCGCTTAAAGACACAGACAAAAAAAAAATACTCTGAACAGTACAAACAATGAAAAAGCCCCTAAAACAAAACGGACATGCTTAAAATGTTGGGAGGGATCCTGCCCAAATCTCCCACAATTTTATTGTGAAGGCAAAGTAATGCAGAGGAAAGTCCCTGTGTATTTATCCACAAGAGTGCACAACAGAGGGGCAGAGATGCTCAAAACTCATCTAAACATGACAGTTTTTCTCCCTGTCTCTTCCACTGTCAGGCAAATGACTCCTGTCTTTTTCCAACTCAACACTGACTTGGAAATTATTACTCAGATGCCAGCTAAGTATAGATTTGGGGATGGTGAATAAAACCATTCTCTTGAGTACACCTGAATTTATCTCATCAAAAGTATATTTTAAAAATGCCTGCATGTTTGAAAAATCTTGCAAGTACTTTCAGAACAGGAGAAACAAAGGCAACCAAACCACAGCGCACTGAAGAGACTCATTTTCCATTTTTAAGAGCTGCCTGCAGTAGAAACTGTTTCCATGTCTATACAATGGAGACAAGGCAGAGGTTATGATTAAGTAAAGAAAACTGCCTTTGCTGTTACAACTTGTATTCTTCTGCCATCATGAAACATGGGCATAAATATTTCATTATCCTGACATTATATCTGCAAACATGTGGCAGTATCCTTGGGTGGGGAAAAGAAAAAATCCAAGAGTCATTTTCCCTACACAGAAAGGGTCTAATATACATAATTCTATTACATTTACTACAATCTTAATGAGATCCTTTACTAGCTAGATGCAAGAGGAAAGGCAGGCTGTCAAAGTTGGACATTTTATATATTTCTGGAAGTTATAACAGCACTGCCTTTTTTTTTTTTTTTTTCGTTACTGCAGGGATCTGAGACCTAAAGGTAGCATCTGAGTAATGCCAGGATAAAGGGCAGCTGTAATGGGGCCATGGTAAGTAACACCAATCTACCGCAAGCTTATAAAGAATGCCTTTAGACCTTTTCTTGGCTGTCCCACTGTCCCTGCCCCCTTCCAAAAGGGCCAAAAAATTCACAGAAAACTAAGCACCAAAGCTGAACTTCAACAGCCCTGTGATTTACAGTCTTGCACTTGATCCTGGATTTCCTCCTTGGCTTTCCAGTTGCAGAATTATATGGAATAGATGAAGCTTAGTCAGAAGAACTGAAAGAAGTATAAAGATTAGTAGCACAGATCAGACTGCACTTCTGAGAAGAAAGAAGGCTCAAGAAGTCGAGGTGGCTGAAAGACACAGAAGCAAAAATATGACCCAGTAAAAACAATAGCAGGAAATCTCAAGACAGGGTAGTAACTTTTATTTTATGATCTGACATCACTGGAAAAAATGGACTGGTTTTCCAACCCAAGATATACCTGAAGACATGACTGTGTGTTTAAAAGCCTACCTATTATTTTCTGACTGTTGTAAGTCAGCCATATTCACATCCCTGCAAAACACTGCTTCTCTTATAACATGATCCACTTGCTTCACAGACCAAGGGCAGACAGGCTGTAGGATGCACCTCCATGAATACAAAATATTCTATACAAAGTGAAAATAAAGAGAGGTTTGGATGAAAATAACATTTAAGTTACTAAACAAACAGGTATTCTGAAAAGGACCCCTCTGCGAAAGCACCAAAATGTCTTGGATTCCTCCTGTTAAGGCTGGGGTTGTAGGGATAGGTGATAAAAGGAAAAGAAGAAGGAAGCCCTGTTTCTGAAGAATGGTTTGAGAGATTCCTGGAAAGTTCAGATTCTCTTTCTTTGGCTAGCCAGGGACACGTTGAACTTCCATCATTATGTGCCTCATGCATGTAAACTGGCATAAAAACACGCATGCTTGGCCAACACAAAACTATACTGGAGACAAGAGGCCTCTGTAAGTTTTATAATGGGAGATTCCAAGTCTTAAGTTTTTTTTGTAACTCTTAAGTTACAAATTTACTTCAACCTCAAATTATCAACAAATTGAAAAATCAGTCTGAGAACAGTTTGCACTACAAACTCATACTATTGCTGCAGCATAGAAAAGTACTTTTTAGACTGTTAGTTAATACTTCTCTCATAATTTAAGAAGGAAGGCATCAATACTGTGTTAGGATAATACCAATCCATTTCTACTGAAAAGCCTAAGATTCATCTACGAAGTTAGGCTTCAAACATCTGTAAAACTTGTGCTCAAAATTCCAATTTTAGCCCAAAATGTATTGAATCTGAAAACCAATATTCCTTCATAGATTTGTCTATCTTCAGAGTTAAACAATTTCTCTGTGTCTTTAAAAAATCCAGAATATATTACATTGCACTATAGCACCAGCCACCATTCTTCTTCACAAGTAGGTAAGAACAAGTGTGAGCAGATTACACAGCATCACAGCAATACTGACTAGGAAAGCAACATATCTGTTCCTCCCAGAAATGCCTGAGAGCGCAGACCAGAATACATCCTATGCAAGTCAGCACCACAGAATTTCAGATGCAACCTACAGATACTACAGCTTCCAAAGAAAATTCTTAATTACCATCTATGCATACTTTTGCAGACCAAAGAAGTTCCCTTAAAACAAGACCTTCTTTTTGTATAGATCACTGGCCTGAAAACAACCAGTTCCAGACTGCATAGAAACATGCATTGGGCATCTCAACTGCATGAAACTCAAGCCAGGCAGGGCTCACAAACCCAACTTTGACAAATACCCATGTTCTGTTAAACAGCACAAAGCAAGGAGAATGCTCTTATGTCTAAGAGCTTACAGCAGGGAGTGACTATATTCTCAGTAGTTCTCTTTTAAACATGCTGAAAGTACTGCCTAGAAGTTATTTCACACATACAAAAAAAATCCTTCCTGTCTGCCGAGTCCTCTGGTCATAACTACTCAACAAAAATAGCCACCTTCTGCTTATTGTCATCTTCAGTAATTCTTCAGCTTAGATGGCAAAGATTTGTGCTTCTGAAGCTGCAAGTTCAAGTCCTGTTGGCAACCAGCTGTAGCAGTCTAGTTACATGCACAGTTGTAACAAAAGAACAAAACCAACCAACATTATCACTTTCACTTCTTGAGTCACTCCTGTTTTTTTTCAAAGCTAAAGCTCTGAAGAAGTTTCTGTCACTATTCAATTGTAAGATAGAGAAGCTCTGAGAAGATTGCCTATGCCCACTGACATGTTGTCAGATGTTTTATCAATACAACTGGGTAAGAAGAACCAATTCTATGTAATACTACTACTTAAATCTATCATGGCTCAACATGCTCAAATCGTTGAAAGGAAAGGATCTTGAGAAGTAATAAACTGAGAAGATAAGAAGATAAGCATCATTACCAGCATCATGCTGGGTAATCCATCTTTTAAATTTAGCATTTGTATAATAAGTACAGATCTCACAAATGAAGTCTCATGTAACCCAACTGTAATAAACTGGTTTAAATGCTATTCTACACCCAGCTGACATCAGGAAGGGCTGTGTGCAGAAGGACTTGAGAATGAGAAGCTAGACTGCAAACACAATTCTCCAAAACTAATTGTGACCTAATGGAGAGGGCAAATTTGATCTTCTGGCAAGCTTGTCTCACTTCTTAATTTCACCTGTGATCCTCTACTAAAATAAAAAACCCATTCTTTATAAATAGAAGGAAGTTTCAGTCTTTTCATGAAGCTTCCATTTGCTTTGTGTTCTAAGAGACCATCAAGTCCATACAGATGATTTATGAGACTGTTCAAGCTAAGATAAGCATTTAAACTAACTGTGCAACTCCACTCCATGTCCTACAGTACAGCTCTGCACTCCACTATATATTAATTTAACCTCCCCTAATCCAAATGCCTTCAGTGCAAGAATTCAGATGCAAACCTAATATTCAGTGCTACAAGGTTTTTGGGATTATTCTTCTGACTTTTGCCAGGATACAGTTCACAACTGAAGAGATCACTCCCAGGGACTTCTTCTGCTCTAATTTTTTCCCTCAGTAACATAAGGTATTAAAAAGCCTTATGTTAACTAACCTCCCATACTATTATACATCACTTAACCAACACACAGAAAGTAACTCTGAGATGGAAACACAAACCATGGATTAGTGGGAGAAAGGTACATAACTCATTGGAGAATCTATCACAAGAACAGTGATGTATAGTACTGCCCTGGCATGTACCTGTCAGGTATATGGCCTGCTATCAATTAGCCCCAATTAGTTTATTCAATGTTTCTACTGCCATAGAGTATTTGGTCCAAAAGAATCTGCCCTGGACATGTGCTTAGCTAGGCATGCAACCCTTCCACACACAGATATTACTTTCTTAGCAGAAGGAAACCTGAATGCTGAGATAGGATGGAAATACACGATGACTATAAGAGACAGGTCTCAAGCAGCCAGAGGAAATGTTAACTACCCAGGCTTCAACTGTTTGAGACTCAGTATTTCATTTATTCCACACCCAAGAAGCTGACTAAATGATTGTTACTCTGTTTGAAGTTGAATATTCATCGTTGCTTGATATATGGAAAACCAGTTAATTGTGCAGCAATGTATTTGTTTCATTGCTAGCAGTTTCCTCTTTGCTCATGGAGGTCATAATATTGCCTGCATGTACCACATTGGTGTCTCCCTATGAAAGCTAGAGAACAAGAAATTGTAAGAAGTAACTCCAAGAAAAAACATCTCTGCTCAACAGCACACCTACAGAAGTGCAAACAGATTATTATCTGTGAAAGAAGCATTTAAGAAAGTGACTCTCAGCCCTCATCACACTATTTAATAGTGCTACAAAAGTGCCACATACATATTGGAACACTTTCCTCATTTCTGTGTGACTTTTGTGTGTATTAGCTAATAGCATGATAGTATGTAGAATATTGCAATCTGCTACTAACACACACACTATGATCAAAAAACAAAACAAAACGAAACACAACCCACCTATAAGCAAGCCCCAGAACAACAGATATTACAATGTACTGCTT
Source organism: Vidua chalybeata (assembly GCF_026979565.1). Taxonomy (NCBI): domain Eukaryota; kingdom Metazoa; phylum Chordata; class Aves; order Passeriformes; family Viduidae; genus Vidua; species Vidua chalybeata. The sequence continues at coordinate 70,559,940 of NC_071531.1, forward strand.
CAATATCTACTTCTCCTCAGCTACATCAAAAGTCTGCAGGTCCCCAGCTTAGTTAAAGGCACCCAGTTTAGATGAAAGCCACCAAATCACTGAACAAACTGAACAACTTGAATTTTTACTTTCAGCCTGCATCTTTATTATTCAGATCATACAGACTCACCTTAGTCCATGGATGTGCCTTAATCTGAGGAAATTTGAATTCAGTATAGTTTGGATTCATTTCTCTAATTTGCTCCCTTGTAGGCGTTCCCAGAACCTATACAGGAGAAAGAAAAAGGCAAATTGTTTAGATATGCTTCATATGGAATTAGGACTGAAGTATAACCTAGCAGACATTGAGACAACTGAAGCCCATCTATGTAACTAGTAAGTTAATGTAACGTTGAGAGCAAAACAAAACTTTTGCACCCAGGAGAGGGAAGTCCTCTCTCTGAGCATCCTTCTCCAGTCTTTGACCACTGTCCAGAGTAAAAAATTGTGCTGAACTCTTTGCTGCTGCCACTTGCCCAGCCAGTGGGCAACCCTAAGAAGAGCCTGGTTGTTTCTTCATTCCCTCACATCACAAGGCTTTTACACACACTGATGAGATCCCCCCACCCCTGGCTAAGCCTTCTCTGCTTTAGGCTGAACAGTGCCAGCTCTTGCAATCTCTCCTCATACAACAGATGCTCCAGCACCTTAATCACCTTTGTGGCCCTTGCTCCAACATCAGTGGTCTCGTGGGCAATTCAGTTCATGCTCCAAGCCTAGTGCCAAAAATTTAATTATCTTATAGAGTTTTTCACAAAATTAAAGCACCTCTCTCAAACTTAGTGATATTTTGGTGAGATAGAGAGCTCATGTTCATTAGGTTTATATAAAACAGTACTACCAAACACATTCAGGGATTGCAGTTCACTGCATATGGTTGATTAAGGATCAGACAAGTAGCACAGACTGCATTTTACAAGTCACAAACAGCAGTCCTCTGACAAGCTTAAAAGATCAGCCAGTTACTGCTAAGCATCTCCTGCTCTCCCTGCAAACAAAACCATGTGGGTTTGGGCAGTGCTTCCTCATCTCAGTATTTCCACATGGAGGATAGACTTAGTTTAAATCAAACTTGGAAGTATCTAAAAGGCATACCAACTGTGGTTTACCTTCACCAAGCTGTATTTCTCATTCCCAGAATCTGCACAATGTCATTTATAGATGCAAATTAGTTGTATGAGAAATAACAAACAATTGCACATCTCTTTGTAGGGCTGGGTACATTTTGAAAGGATTTCAGAAATCCCTTGAGGGAATATGCCTGATAATATGGCATTAGTGCTTTCTTTTCAGTTAGCACCAAGTGTGAAAGAGTCATTGTCTTCTAGCTATATATAAAAATTGCAAAGTATCTGCAAGAAATTCCATTGTTTTCTGCTTGCCAATTGTGGGCACCTCTTTGCTCTGCCCAGAGAAGGGGAGATGGCAGAAGGCAGGAGTCACTCCTCTATGCTGGGCTCAGGCTCATCTATAGGAAACCTGTAGTGGCACTATTTTGGCCCCATGACAAACCCCTCCACACAGCTTAGCGTAATGTTATCACCTCATCTCCTCAGACTGCACTGTCACCACCAGGCAACAAATGATCACACGATGCTGGCACTCTACCTTGCTGCTTGATAAAGAAATATCTGGTTACAAATTTTGGTATCTGTATACATTTTCATTCTGTTAGAAGAATGGGAATTACAAAAATGCACTCCAGAAAGTCAGGTAAGGAGGTAAAAGAGCAAGGTAACTGCTGTTTGAGCAATTTGTGGAACAGAGAAACTATCATCAGGTGTTATGAACAAAACCTGGTATCTCTTTGCTATTTAAAATAAGAATTGCACAACACAAAAATATCCTATCCACAAAGCAACCTTTTAAATAAAGAGCAGCAGCAGAGGAAAAACTCCACAACTTGTTCAGACAGTTGCTCCTTGGATATCAAATTTGACCAACAAATTGTATAAAATGAACAATAATGTTTTGTAGATCATATCACTCATGAGGATTTAAAACCCACCTAATTCTAAAAGCCAAGGGTTAGACAGAAATGTCAGAAGATTTTTTTGGGGCGTGTCTGAAAACACTGGTTTTGCTTAGCAGTTAAAAAAGGAGAATGTCTGCAGATTCCATATATTTTGCTCAAGTTTAAAAGAAAAAAAGAATTGAAAGGAAAATGTGCCCTTTCCCTGCTGGTTTTCTGTCTGGCACACACTAGCTGCCAGCCCTGCCAAGATGGTGCTGCTCTGAAAGCTTTGATGACTATCACTCTCAAACCTTTCCAGTTCTAAAAGATCAGGGGATTTCACTCAACTAAATATTATTTTCATCCCAATTCAGGATAAAAGTAATTTTTAAAACCTTAGAAATTTTTTTGATTACTTAAATTAACTTTCTGAAAAATGACAGGCATCTTCTATTGCTCTCTCATGTTTTCTAAAAGCTAGGTTTTCAGGCCTCCCTAGCATAAATAATACTTTTTTTAAAGCATGTTTACCTTCTTTACCCTTTTTCTCCTCAAAAAGTTCATTCAACAGCTTTTCTAAGAAGCAGCAAATAGATTTATTTTAAATTTAGCCCGAGTATATCAAACTTGCTTGGTTGCCAAGGCTGCTCAGAACAGGAGCCTACACAGTGCAAGTATATTTAAAAACCACCTATAGCATCAGGTAACTCAGATTAGATAAGCAAGGGCAATTTCATGGAAGAACCCATAGACAATGTCTATTCATACATTTCACTAAAAGCACAGCTGTAACTCCAGATGATGGGAGAGGGCAACTCCTAAGCTCAAGCACAGGCATCTAAGCAACAGCACTTCAGTTTCACGAATGCTTAGAAAAGAAGGTACTGAAGAGGGATCATGGTAGCTGAAAGAAGGGATTGTCTGACCTTTGAGCTACATAGCAGCCTTTGACACATAAAATAACTGTACAAAAGGAAAAGTGTCTACTAGCAGCTACACAGTGTATTTATATTTACTCTGTTCTCTCGAGACTGTAAAACCAGATTGTGCTTCCAATTTGTACTGAAAGCGGATTAAAGGAAAAAAAAAAAAAAACACCCAACCACAAAACAACATGCCCCAAAATCCAACCAAAAACTGAAAAGAGAATAAGTTTGGAAGGAAGAATAGAAGTTTTGAAGACTGTGTCAAATTCAAGTTACAAATTAGAACAGTGGGATGAATAAAGTGATAAACTGCACCAGTATTTGACATATCTTGAAGAGGTCCTATAGTGGATCTCTCCTCACCCCGCAACATACCAATTCTGTTTGCTACATGATCTGAAATTGTACCTTAATGATTTACACCGAATTTTCAGTATATTAGGAATACTTTCAAGTAACCTTGGTAACAGCAGTCACTTAAGCTGCTGCAAAAATTGGACAAAATTTTTCTTTTGAGAAAGAAGCATGAATTACTGTGCTCATTTTTGGCAGAATTACTCCATGAAACAGCTGGTTAGCATTCAGATTGAATTTCATGTGTTTTAATTTGTGCCCATTCTTCTTGTCCTGTCATGAGATGCCAAAGAAAAGAGGCTGGCTCTCTCTTTGAACCTTCCCTTCACATACCCTATACACTGGTAAGATCCCCACTGATCTTGCTAAAGTCAGAGAGCTTTTAAGAAATACAGGGTCCAATACTGAATTATTCAGGTCAATGCAGATTGGTACATACTATTCTAATTCCTGGGGAATCTTATCGAAAGTGATTTTATCACGGGAAAAGTTGAATTTTTTTTTCTATTTAACACTTGAAAAACAAAAAGAGAACCAACATAAGTACTGTAATAATAGAAATGCAGTTGTCTGATGGAATCAACTATAACTAGAATGAAGACTCAACTTTCAAATGAATGAAGGGGAGGTCAATGTGAGAATATAAAGCATCTTCCTTTTAGTCAAGATGCCAGGTCAACTAGTTTTGCTCTTCATTACCAATTGTCATTATCATCATCTCTTAAATAAAAATAAAGAAGCATTATCTACTAAGAGTAACTAAAGAATATACTTGCTGAGAAGTGGACACTGCTCTGATTCTCCTACAACAAAAATTGAACACAACAGGTTTCACGCTATATTCCGTCAAGTTTTTCCCTTCCCATTAGTCTGTAATGGACGAAGCTCCCTGAAACATTTTTATTCCACAAAAGGATTCGTGAAGGTAGGGTAATGGTATTTATTTCCTGCAGTTAAAGAAAAGCTACAATAAAGAAAGGCTCACAACAATGTCATCCTTACCCAACAAGAAGCAGGGATTTATGAACCTGGAATAAGCCCTGAACTTGAATAAGGATTTTCAGTTTATGTTCTTACAATCAACTTTTTTAGGAGGAAAAGATGGATTATTCAGCTCCAAAAGACACTTCAGTTACACCTCAGTACCAAGACAGCTGCTGCCCACACCTGCTTCACTATGCAAAACTGCACTGAGTCATGTATGACCAAACCCACACTGTTGCAACAGCAGAGGAAAAGGAAACTGCAAGAGTTTCAACAAATCTCAGTGGAATAAAGGCCCTTTATGACAACCATTATTACTGCTGAACATTTGCCAAAATGTAAGCAGTTAGAAGCATAGGGACCAAGGTAAGAACCAAGCGTTTAGAAGCTCCAGCTGGTAGTAACTGAACTAGAGAGGGGAGAACGTGATAATTTAAATCAGAAACCTCTAGAAAGCCATGGTTGCAGTGGTATAGTGGTCTTCCCTGGGAAAACTGTGCACGTTTATGAGGAAATGTATTCCTAAAAGTCTGATGCTTATGGCTTACCAGATGGCATAATTAAAACTTCTGCAAACATGACTGCACCTCTTCAGAAAGTTGTGAGAGGTGTGCCAATAGTTATTTAAAAAACTCAGTGTAACATCTCAAACAGTTAACACAGCTTGAGACAATACTTCAAGAGGTCTGTGGTAGAAAGTAAAATAAACTTACCCACTTTATATACACTTCCTTTCAAAAACACTTTCTTGCCAAACAATAAAAGCCAACTAAATATAGATATTTTTTCTATTCATAACACAAAAGGAGCTATACATCAGGAATAGGAAGAAACCCATTGTCACTGCTGACATGAATATAATTGCCCATCAATTTTTATACTGCCTGCAAGCACTGGAAGTGATGAATTAAGTGAGGCACAGGAACAGCCAAGTTGTGATGTGGCGGGGGGGACAGCAGGGAAAAAAATGCCAGGAGACTTCCCTTAGGGTTGAGGACAGAACCCATGCAAAAGCCCATGTCAGAGGCAGGCAGGTCGTCAGCAAAGGACCACATTCAATACAATGAAACACTCTGTGGCTTACTCTCCTGGAAGACAAGTCTCCTCTCTGCCCATTAACTACTCTGACTGGATTTATTTTATTTCAAAAACTGAGCCCAAAATAGTACCTTGGCATTTGAGCATGAGCCATATATTATAATTGCAATCTATACTTAGCATTAGGTGCAGTAAAACTGTCAAGAGCCCAAAAAGTTACACATGAATAGGATTCCTGATACTGTTGAACTTGTTTTTTCATACATTTTTTCCCCCCTAGCTCCCCCTTACTCAGGGAAGTATGAGAAGATGATTTTATTATTCCTCTTAAATTACCATGAAATGCCAGTTTTGGTGCAAGGAATAATCACAGTGCAGTAGCAACCAAAAAACTCAAAGCAAACACCACCTCCACCCTGTAACCCCCACTTCTTTCCTGCAGTTTTCACAAGTTGGTTGATTCATCTCACACTCTAAATAGCAGCACATGGAAAAAATATTTCCGGTAAAGAAAACACCAGGCAGATTGGCTGATGCTGTCCTCCCCATGTCCCAGGGCTGCTCAGATAATTCATTATTCCTGCTTCGTTCTTTGACAGATTTTTTTTTTTCTGCTTTTGAGAGGAGTAGGGGGAAGGTACTAAACAAACTTTGAGAAGATAATTATCTTAGAAACAAACCCATTACCCTTCTGAGATTCACTTCCTGCAAGAGTAATAAAGAGTAACTACTGTCTGCAAGAACTGTGCTTGAAGACATTTTAAGTTTGGAAAGCATATACCAGCCAGCCAGCTTTACCTTGATGTTTCTGGGATGCTGTAGAGCTTGTGAGGCCAGGGATGCCAACAAACTCCCAAGCTTTCACAGGGAGCACAGCAGTCCTGCAGCCACCACTGCTGCACTGCAAGCTGTGTATAGGAGACTGGAGATTTACAAAGGAGTCTGTCCTGATTGTATCTCAAAGAAAAATCACTCTCGTGGTCTAAATGCTCCTTCTTTCAAACTGTATTCATCAGGGTCCTACTTGCACAGTGGATTTTAAATAATGAAGTGGCAACTGCAACCCTCCTGGACTGCTGGAAGAATCCATCAGGTACACGGCTGCATGACTGCTCTGAGGCATGGTGTTTACTTGTACATAATTTCTTTATGGGATCACTGATGAAATCCACACTACCACCACTGTGACTGTTTCAGAAATTGAGCACATTTCTGAAGGAGATGTCACTTGAAAGCCAGTAGGGGCATGAATTTTAACGAGTATATTGGGTTACCCACTTGAGATATTCCCAGCAATGGGGCAACCTAACATTTGGATTAGCAAGCAAAAGCTAAAAATAAAGAGAGTCACCATTCAATATCAAAATTTGGAAAAAGCACAGCACATTATTTCTCTCCTGTAACAGCTTAAGTATTCAAGAAGAGTGGGTTAAACTATTTCTTCAGATGAAGCTCCAAGACAGTATTCCCCTGTATCAAATATAATTTTGTCAGGAGTAAGTGGTCAAAGTGCTCTCTTTCCTAGTCAGACTGAGAACATGAGGAAAGACCATACTTAAAGAAATAGGAACAAGAGGAAAAAAATTAAAAAAGGACTGTCTTTTGATGCAATTGAACATGATGCTGTGTTTCTAGAGTGGCACAGTTTTTCAGAGCTGTTTGCAAATACGCAGTAGGTCTGGAAAAACTCACGTGCAACTGTGCGGAGAAGATCTTGCAAGACTGCTTGAAATGAAACTACATGAAGCCTGTTGAAAGTGTCTCAAAGTCTGTCAAAAGCCAAAAATGCTTGTGATGCAGCAAGGGACTGAGGATGTTGAGCATATGGCCTGCAGGAAGGGTGAGCTCTGACAACTGATATATCACCAGGAACACAGCTAAACAGGGGATGTCATCAAGAACTGCATGAGAAAGGAGAACTAATTTAATGTGATGGTATTTTGAAATCATTATCCAGTCTAATGCAAAAAACTTCACAGCCAGGTGTAGCATTCACTTGCTGTGTTGTGAAATAAACTCTGAATAATCATTGCTAAGTAAGCAACTGAAGAGAAAACTGAAAAGTTTATCTTGGTTCAAAAAAAAAAAATGCCTCAAGTGTAACTGTGATTCAATCATCTTGAATTGATAAGAACCAGCAGTAAAGCTTCTAAGCTGACCTCTTCCTCCAGTGGAATCAATCAAACAGAAAGGATGCAAGTCTGACTTATTTCCAAATGTGTGGGTAAGTATTTTCTTACTATAGCCCATTTTTGGGAGTTTAAAATACACTGTCTTCCCTGCCCCTAAGTTTCAGACACACAGTTACAATGAAGCTATCTGAAAAGCAGGACCCCAGATAGTCAAACAGCAGCTCCCAGGTCCCAACCTGCAAGCTTCTACCAAGCTCACTGCTATTCTACAACCATCAGATCCCACAGCTCTGCTCCTCCCACAGTCAGCTAGCATTAAAATAAGTCTGTGTTACAATGAAAGCTTGAAATACTAATTTTCTATGGCAAATGGAAGAGGTGGATGCCATCTGTCAAATTTTTTTTAATGAATCCTACCCTAAAGGAAACTTTATACAACATCACGTTTTACACATTGTGCCAGGATTTTAACATTTCTGCTAAGTTTTATACTGCAGAATCCTCAACCATACTGAGGCTACAAAACTTAAACTCACTCAAGCGGTTGCTTCTTTTATGACATCCTTTCAAATTTAAGTTGAATTTAAGCATCATTCTGGAAGTGTGTAAGAGCAGAATATTTAATCTCTTCTTTGCAGAGTTAAACAAATCTGCTTAATTCGATTATTAGTCTTTTTTAAAGGATACACAGGAGATGAGACAGATTTCTCCCAACAGTGGGCAGAATGGAAAAAAAATTGACCTCACTTTCTACTTCTTCCCTATTTTCAAAGGATGAGGAAAAATTTGAGGTAAACATACTTTTTCCCTCTACTCCCACCATGAGAAATAATTGTAATTGGATACAGCGTTACGAGGGAAGCACCTTGTTATCCTGTTCCTAGACAGTTTTTCATGGCTGTTGATCTTGAACACAATATTCAATTATAACTTTTCTCTGTATTCCCACCTTCACCTTCTGCTAGGGCTTTTCTGAATACTTTTTACAAAACTTCACAACAGAAGATTAGGGAGACAAGGACACTGAAAAGCAACCTATTTCTCCAGTTTGTACTCAGCTTCTCTTCCAGCCTTGCCTTCAGAATATATGCTGCACCAGTAACAAGTACTGTCAGAAGAACACAGTACCCACCCATTTAGGCTCACATTTTACATTACACTTTCTTCAAGTTTCAGTGATCATCCTTTTTTGTGATTACTGCTGTAAGATTTACAGTATTTTTTCCCCAGACTTTCTTAAAACATACTGCCTCAGTACATTTTATTTCACTTCACTTCTGTGTGTGAAATAAAATACATAGGTGACAGAAGATGAAAAAACCCCAGCACAACACAAATGTGGAATGACCATTAAATATCCCCTTTTCTATATTTAAAGAAATTAGTCAGAAGTCTATTTCTGTGAGGGTGAGTATCATGTCAACCTGTAATTTGCTGAAATACAATCACACTGGGTACTCCTTCAGTTGCCTTGAGAAATAGCATCAGTTTGCCAGTACTATATATCGTCACTACCATGAGTTAGTCAAGAAAAGTTACCACCACAGATGGTACAAAGGCTATCAGCAATTTAACTGAACTACTCCTCTGCTTCAATACAACTGAAGTGTAAAAAGGTAAGTGCCACAATTGAAGAACATATGTGCTGTGAAATTACTGTGCTTATGGATGTTTTCTTCAGTAGTGCAGAACTGATGTTAACAGCTTCTTAGCAAACTTTCAACCAAACCACAAATTTCTGCTTGTCAAGTATGTCAATAATAAGAGACCATCTATCTCCTCATTACTTTCTCATTGTGAAATCAAAGCAATGGTAGGGCAGAGCACTATGGTTTCGCCAAAAAGGTCTCTCTACACTCAGATTCCTGATCAAGCCGTGGACAATCACCATGATATAAAGTTTATTTACAAAAATTCAGGTGGAGGTTGGGCTCTTCTTGTGGACAACAAGTGAAAAGACCAGAGGACACAGTTTTAAGCTGCACCAGGAAAAGTTTAGACTGGACATTAGAAGGCATTTCTTCACAGAAAGGGTGATTAGATATTGGAATGGACTGCCCAGGGAGGTAGTGAAGTCACTGTCCCTGGAGGGATTTAAGGAAAGACTGGATGTGTCTTCTAGCGCCATGGTCTAGTTGACATGGCAGTGTTGGGTCATTGGTTGAACTTGGTCTTTTTCAATCTTGCTGATTCTTTCATTAGCTTTAGTTTTTTCAGGATTTTAGACATTCATTAAAAAACAAGCCAGGACTTTTCAGAAATGTCCAACAGCAAACATCACACGTTATTGCAAAATCTTGAGGAGGTCTGGTCATCTGACATGGACCCCTTCACATGTCACAAAAACAGTGTAGCAAAAAGCAGCACACCACTCCAAGACACTTCTCAAAAGTTAACAATATTGTCACTTGTACCATCATCAGCCCTACATATGAAAGCAACTCTAGTTTTTCTCTAGTGTTTCCTAAGCAAACTGACCCAACTTGGATAAACTGAGTGTGAAATACACTGGGCAGAAATGCAGTAAGAAGACATCAAGAAAATTACAGAAGTATGTGCAAGACATGGAGTCTCCAGAAGAAAGCTGATGACTGGACAATGTTCAGCAGGACAGACAGAAACTCACTGTAACAGAAGCCAGGTTTACGTGGTCAAAACCTGGAAGAGATGGGGTGACAGTCTAGAACTGTCACAGCACACCACTGAGAGCCCATGTCCTTCAGGCAGGAGAATGACCAGTCAGTGTTGGTTCACTCTCTGAGGACAGGGACAAAGACAGTGGTAGCTCTCCTAATCAATGACACAGACAAGTAGGAAATTCTCCTTTTTCACTAACAAGTTTGGGTTTTGCATGCCACACAAATACTTATGCATCAAGGAAGTGGCAAAATCAAGGAGGAAATTCTCTTAATACAGTCCCCTCACGGTGATGAAATCAATAAAGCTGAACAGTATGTGTACACATCTTACCCTCTGCAATAATGCCATCTAATTATGTGCATAGTATAGATTCAGACGAAATTTATACTTCTCTCTCTGGAAATCTTGTTTCCTTCACTGCAGAAGTTGAAAAAGATAGAGTAGACCAGGGTGCTGGGAAGTCAGACACCAATCTATGAACTATTCTTCTTCCATGCCTCCAATTTGAGAACCATAGAATATTCACAGCTTTCCAAATGAAATCAGTCAGGATGTGCTTGGACATAAGTGGTATATAAGTGTTACATATTTTAACACATTAGTCATCTACCTTGAAAAACAAGACTCTTCAGGTGGAAGGTACCTTTGCTCTACATGTCCTGATTCTCTATCTGCAAAAACAAGTGCCCTTTCTCACCTTTAATTTTAAAAGAGCTAGGAGGAAGGAAGAAGAGAAAGCAACTAAATATGTGAAGAATGTGGCATAAGGAATTTAACAACACTGTTTCCAAAGCCAAATACTAATTGTCTGCAACAAAGGAAAAAGAGACAGATTCCTAAAGAATGAAAATCATACATTAATAAATACTGGAAGCACACTGGAAGTGCAGTCCTTTATGAGGGAAAAAGCCCCAATATATCATTATGCATAACTGCAAGAAGAGAAAGTAAAGATCATCAGGTTCTCAAAATAGCATGAGAAGTGTTTTCAAACACTGTTTACATACAAAACCCTGTACAATCGTGTCAGAATATATGTATGTTCACCACTTTATAACAGTGCATGTTTTCATACTGATTCCCAAGGAATAATGCAGTCAAAACAACAATTAACATTCCATACCTTGATTATTTCCACCAACTGATCCACACCACTGTCACCTGGAAAGATCGGTTGTCCTAGTAACAGTTCAGCCAATACACAGCCTGCTGACCACACATCTAAAAAGGGAAAGGTGGAGGACAGGGAAAGGTATCAGTAAAATATACATATTAAGCCACTAATAAAAAACCCAGCCATTTTAAGCTACTTACTTTATTCTTTGCCATATTTGATAATGTGTGCAACACAGCTAAAAATAAGAAACATTCCTATCCTAATGTTACCAGGTGCTTGGTATAAAACAACAGTGTGCAGACAGTGTTAGAAGTCAAACTGTGAGATAATGAGAACTGGAAAATCATGTTAAATGCTGTAATATATTGACATTAAACTTACACATGCAGGGAGAAGACCATAAAATGCTTGCCATTTGTAAATTGAGAATTTCTCCAAACCCTGTGTTGGTTTAAATCGCACTGATCATGAACTATGCACAGGTATCATCCAACACAATGGCTGATGTTTTTACTATTTCCAAGTGTTGAACAGACTCAGTTTTTCACACATATATTGAAGGCACACATGCACTGACAGATGAACCAGTACTGCAAGTATTACTGGTATCCTGAAGTACATGATGATTAAGGGATCTGGGAGGCAGCCTCTCTAACCAGTCACTTAAAGATCTAATCTTTATCCCAATTCCATTTGCCAACTTGGATGAGTAACAGAATTGCAAGTCATAGATCACATGTCAACAGCATCTGTAGAAGAAGCCTTTAACTAATTTTTGTATGTATACCAAAAGCCTCAAGTAGTCCTTAGGAGCTATTCCTCTCACATAAGGGAATTTTTCACAATCTATTACAGGTATATCTTCTTGAATGATTAGGCAATTCAGTATTACAGAAGCAGCTTAGCAATGTATTTAAGTGTACTACAGAATATAGCATTTGATTTTTGGAACGTAATTAACTAAAAAGAAAAATCTAACAAAGCAAATGCAATAAACACAGTTTAACAGTGTTTGTGAGAATCTAATGTAATTGCACAGAAAATAAATGGGATTTTAAGCTGCTCAATACAGTAGAAGTATTGTACTTGGATGAAGAAAACTGCTTCTACCCCAAAACAGATTGATTATAAGGTTTTCTAGAAAGTAATCAATTGTTGATGAATACCTGAAACTTTACACTAAAATCCAATCTCAAACAATCAGCAACAGAAGATCTGTAAAGCCTATAATATAAAGAAACACCCCAAAAGGTAAAACCAGTCCCCTTCCACCCATATTTCTTTCATCTCTCACGTACTTTTACGAGCTAGCCTTGTCCCCTAGGAGACTTTATTTCCTGAGGCCTGTTCCACCTGAGATAATCTATGCTATGACAGAAATCCTTATTCCCTCATCTATTTAAACTATGTCACATCCCTGGAAGTGTTTGAGGCTGGCCTGGATGGAGCTCTGAGCAACCTGGTCTAGTGGAAGGTGTCCCTGCCCACGGCAAGGGGTTGGAACGAGGTGATCTCTAAGGTCTGTTCCAACCTGAGCCATTCTATGACTCCATGGTTCTGCAAAGCAGGATATACACAACCCTGCCAGTTATGGCTAAAGGTCCAAGTAAGGAAAACATCTCTGACAGTTCTCCAAGCCATTTATTATCACTTTGTCACAACCACTACAGAGTGGTGCAAAATAAAATCAAATAAAACTTTCAGGAGTCCAAAATTTATATAAAAATAATCAGCAAGTTAAAACACAGTTTTCCTTCCCCCATTTCTAAAGGAAAGAGTGAGAACACTATGCAAAAATACTTCCCCTCCTCAAGAATATGGTTCAATTAGAACATACAGTAGAATAACACCACTGTCATTACTTCAGCTTTTCAAATTATTCACTTCCAAATCAAATGGATGTACTTTTACCTAATGTATGGGTACAAACATCGCATCAGGGTTTATCCTAAAAAGTAACTACTTACAATGTAAACAGTACCAGAAATAATTTGAAGTTTGAATCTTGAATTTTAACAAGCAAACATACAAGATGATGCTTTTTAATCTTTTAGCCACATTTAATAAAAGCTGATATGGCCACTGAGGTGCTAAGATCTCTTGTACAACAAACTAAGAAGGAATTATGTAAAGAATGTTTAATTGCATCTAACTGCTAATCAATGTCTCTCTCTGATAGCTGTTGGACCAACATATCCAGTAAAATCATGATGCAAAGCATAACTTTTTGTGTCTCCCATGCGTATTAGGTTTAGAGGAATTACATAACAGTTCAAAAGACAGCACAGATTTCTTCAGAAGTATTGAAGAGATAGATTAAATGAACTAAGCAGTCAGAGCACAGTAACTTAAAAGTCTATTTAAAGATACCTTTAAAAGGTTTTAAATAAGCCAAGTCCTTTAGACTGTCCTTTACAAAACAAGTAGTTACACCAAATCTGTAATCATTATTTACAACTCAAATCCTTGTTTTGCACTGAAAATGTTATATATGGCAAGGAAAAATATTTGACAGAATATATACAAACGCAAACCTGACAGGAGAGTAAGTCTTCAATCATGATTTACTTCCTTTTAAGATTTTGAAACTTTCAGATTAGACTGTGGCTTTTTTAAACTGTTTTAAATAACCTTCTGGTCTGACTGCTCTATTAAGTTGGCTTTGAGCTGTTTTTGCTTTTCCTAGTTTCCCTAAATGCTCTTGCACTCCACCAGCCTATTTCAGACAAGTCTGTAGGGCAGAAGGCTCAAACCCAATACAGAAATTTTATAAAAACAGCGGGGAGCATCAGTTGCATCAGGCACCTTGCTGCCAAGGTGAGGAGAGTTCAGTCCCTCGAGGAAGTGCTGGGCTTCCCCAGTCCTGCCAAACTGCAACTGCAAACAAGTCAAACAATGTGCAAGTCCTTGTTCAAGAAGGCCAAGCACAAACAGCAGAGGGCACATGAGAAAGCTGAGGGCATCTCATGGGAACAGAAGGGAAAAAAGCAAGGATGTAGGTCATGAGGAAATAGGTGGCAATGGCTGAGGAATACTTGCTGCATTCATGCTGGGTTTAATCCCTCAAACATACAACAAAATCCATCAGAAACCTATTGCTCCTTATGCACTGAAATCTTCTAAACTAGGCAATTTAATGTCTTGTTAAAAGTCTATTTACTTTTCCTTTATTTTACTTGCTAACACTTCAAACACACAGTGAAGTAAAACACAGGAATTTCAAAATCCCCATCTTTTTCCAGGCATGTAATTTCACCAACTTCCAAATTAGGACTTGGGCAATGTTCCCTGGACAAGGAAGTGAACAAATCCTTGAAGCATCCTCAGCAAAATCCAGAGAGTGGAGGCTAACTTGAGCAGCTCCGAGGAGTGATGAAATAAAACACAATATACACAGGTATTTATACAACTCTTGATAAGCAATGCACAATAAGGAACAAACTAAAATTTCGTCTCTGCTGAAACTGGATGGAATTTATGCCATTGGCTAAAATTTGGTTCCAGGATAGTTTGCTCTTTTTTTCCCCACACCCTTTATATCTTGCATTTTAAAATTTATCAACATCAAGATAACAAGATTTTTTCCTCAAGCCTGAAGTAAACAAGTACTAATTTCTGTATTTAAACACATGTTACTTAAAGGAAGTGATCAGCTTATGGTAGTTCCTTCACAGAGATTTTTCTGTCTTAGTATAGTCAGAGCTAACTGCTACAGATTAATATGTGCTGTAACTACCTGCTCCCACAGGAGAAGAAGCATTTTCTGAACTATTTCTTTTCAGTATGTGCAAGTCAATTAAAGCAAACTAAGACTCTCATTCACATGCTTTAAATTAGCTAATAAACAAGGTAAGAGTGAATCTTAAAAGAAAATACATCAACAAATGTTCCTTATGCCAAACCAGTTGGGACAATGTGAAATTTTAGGAGAAAATACTGAAAACTATTCATTTTAAGAAAGCAGGCAAGAGTACTTTCTTCATATCTTCAGAGAAATGTAGTCTAAACAATACAGAGAATATATACAACTGCCAGGCAACAGCAACCTTCAAATAAGCTTATTTCAGATGGTTTTCACACATTACAATGGTAGCTAATGCCATCTTTTCTAGACTAAAGAACACTTAGACAAATACCATTATCACCTAACCTACCCCCATTAATTTAAACACACAAAAATTCATATGGACTCTTGTACTACATAACTTTTCTTAAATTAAGTTTCTACTACTTTATTGATCTTCAGAGCTGTTAGATGAACATTGTCTAATAATATAATCTTCATAATGCCCTTGCTTTTTAATGCATTTTAGCATTACAGAAGGTAAAAAAACCAAGTATTTCTCTTTAAATCAGGAAGAGGCATCTGGGAGGGCCACTGCAAAATACACTCCTTAGCTTTAATTCTATAAGCGTGCAATGGCCATTTTGAGTTGGAAATTAATACCCTGTCCACAAATTTCACTTTTTCTGGTCTCCAAATCTGCCTTTCCAAGCTGAAAAGCTATCTCTCTTCTTCACAGCACAAGCACCATTCATTGTATTACACTCTAGCTCCTCTTAACTCGTTATTTGGAGGAGGAAAGAGGGAAAAAAAGAAGGTTTCTCTTATCCACTTAATACAAATTAAGAACTTCCATTTATGATGCTTTATGGGGCGTATTTACCTCCTACTTTTTTCATTACCCTCATCTATTCATCTCTGCCTCACTATCCCTTCATCTTGATGGACTTCCTCCATCTTGGAGGTGACTCAAAGTTGCTGCTCTGGAAACTGTGGAAACAAACCAAGAGTCAGAAAAGCAGCCCTGGGAAGTCATAAAATCAACAGCTGCTAGTTGCCAAATGCCAGACCCAAAGTGCTTTTCACTGCTGCTTGTTTGAAACAATATTTGGGCGGTCAGAACAAGAGCAAAATTCAGGATTACAGGCAGGCGTGCTATGCTGCTGGAAGTTTCATATATCAAGCTACCCCAGACCCATGGACTGAGGAGAACGAGTAAGGCTGAAACATGAAAATGCTTGAAAAGACATGCTTGTTCCAGTATTTGGAACAAAAGCTAAACACAGGTATATCTATTCTTTTGCAGTGAAGAGATAAAATTACAATGACAGGTGGTAGAGTAGTTCAGTAAATTAACACACCTGCTTACTTTCAGCACTGGAAGTTGCCATCTGAGAAAGGAGCAAATTCTTCTGACTGCTTGGCAACAGTTCAGGACACACCTTGTGGTGGTTCTTCCCCAAGAAACTCTGAGACAGGCCAACTACAGATACCTACTGAAGAGCTTCTGCTCCAGACTGTTGAGGTGAAACACTCGCGCTTGCTAGGAAAGTGAATGAACAACTTGACAATACTGATTTTCAGACACCCCAAGAGAAGCCAGCAATGGTCATGCGGATCAATCTTTCCCTGCCAGTGGCTATAAATATTCCCTCTGGAACGCGCTCAACTCCTACCAGCGCAGTGGTGGAGCCAACTGAGACCAGGAGCCCCTGCTTGTGCAGAAGCACCACCAGGATGTGGTGAGCCCTCCCCTGCCCTGCCACCTCACCTAGGGAAAAAACACATGAGACTGAGGCAAAGCTCAGCTGCACAGCTTCTTTCCATACAAAAGGAGCTCGAGGCAACAGAAACATCTGCACTCACCCCTACTCCAGTGCTTGTCCCAGGACAATGTAGGGGAACGTGTGCCACCATCCCAGGGTTTTTCAGCAGCAGCATCACCCATATGACCAGCACAGCCAGAACCATGCCATCAACACACTTTAGGATGCTGTAACAAACACAGACTGGGGCAAGGAAGAAGCCTCAGCCAAAACACTGTCAAGGCATAGCTGAAGGGCTTGGTTTGGGAAAAAAACCAACAAACCAGCCCCCCTCAAAAAACCCCAAACAACCAACAATAACAAACTCCTGCAAATCAGCTGCAGGAAGTAAATTGTGTCCATTCCCAGCAAGCTTTAGGGACACAAACAAACACACACACTTGCAGAATTCATAGTCAAAGGTGCACAAAGGCCCAATCTGTACAAGCTATGAAGGCACCCAATTGACATGAATATTTGTGCCTGACCACTGAAAAATCCTGTAAAGTTGTAAGGTAGGCACATAACAGAGCTATTATAGGTAGGGATTTGCAGCTATTTGGCAACAGTGACTATTTAAGAACTCGAATAGGTCATTTCCCAGGTCATTATTTTAAAAATAGAGCCCCAGGTCTGCTGGAGGCACTAAGTGCAGCAAATGTGATTTGATGCTACGCTTACTATGGTATATATTTAAATGCAGCCCTAATGTGGTGCTTTACAGAAGTGTAACAAACATCACATCCCTGGCTCAGTTATTTTTTAAAGGGACCTCTTAGGTTAGAATTGAAGTCATGCACTTCAACGAAACAATCAAGATCCTAGAAGTTAAATGCCAGTTTACAGTTTGTTGTGACATCCAGGATGAAAAGACACATCCTGGAATGAACTGCTACACTGAAGAGCAAGTAATGTCATGAGGACAAATTCATGTGTTTCAAGACAACCTGGATGAAGCCAGACAGCCTAATGCAACTCCTGGTTACAATGCTAAACAAGGTGACTAACAACTGACATTGTCATCATGCAGCTGGCTGTGCCATCAAATATTGGGCCACCAGTGTCACTACCTAGTTTTAAAAAGGACTTCTTGCTCAGAAATACTTCCAGTCATTATGCTATTGCAGCGCATTGCAGTCATAAGCCCTGCAGTAACATTAACAAACAACAAAAACCTTCACAAAAACAGCTGGAAGCCTTGCAGATAAGGTAGGGAAATTTCTACTTGGAACACTTTTTGGCTTTGTATTCTTCATTGATTTTACTTTTACCATAGTTTTACTAGAGGCTATTTAACTGGGGGAATGAAGACCCCTGCCTTACATGTAAAGCTCACTTTTTGTTACCACACACACACAAGTGATTCTTATAGAATGATAAAGACTACAGTGGGAAAAGGTTGTTATGCTAACAGCTCACAATAAAAATAAGAACTAAAAATACCAAGCATGCCAACATGTAAGTGTAAAAGGCAGCATTACAGTATTGAAGCATTTCACAATTCCCTATACTTTGAGCTATGGATAAAGCACTAATAATTACATGCTCTTTTCTTTCTTTTAATAAATCTCTCTACGCTTGTTGATTGGTTTTCCAAAAAGCTGGATGAGTTTGGATGAACAAACCCACATGAAATAAGGAAAAGTTCTCACTATGCACCATTGCTGCCTACCAGCAAGAACTAAAATTAACCCTTAGAATTTCTAGCATATTACAGAACACTGGGAAACTGTAGAGATTGCAAAAGCATTTTAGTCCTGCTCATCTCCCAAATCTAAAGACTGCTGAGAAAGAAGTGGAAGGTGGATAGGATAGGAAGGAACGAAGGAGTATTAACTTAATTTTCAAGCAATTCAGTACGAATTTCAAAGAAAGGACTTGGAGGGACAGGTGGGGTTTTTTTGGCACAAGAAAGAACAATGACTAAAATTCAAGATATTTTTGGAGGCAAGTGAAAAATTGCACTTTAGAATGAAATTTTTATTAGAACCATTTTAGAGACCAGCAGATAAAACAACAAAAATGGAAAGCACAACTTGTAAAAGGGTCTGCAGTAGAAGCAAGAGACATTTCATAGGCCTATATACAAAGCAGTCTCTCTCTCCTGCTGACACATAGAATACACGTTTTATGCAGCTATCCTTTGAAACAAGAGGTCTCAGTGCACTCTAATAATGCAGCTGAGCCAATCTATTAGCTCTCAGCTGGCAAAAAGATGTCAAATGGGATCAGCCACCTTCCCCTCATTCATGAGCTCACAACACTTCTTTGCTTTTACCTGGGCTTTGCTGCTTTCTGGACTGCACAATACTGCTGATTGCACTCACTCACACAGCAGGAAGTTAACCTGCCAAAATCTCTTGTCAGTTGATGCTGAATCGGCAAATTAAACAGTAAACTGTGAGAGCCAGGGTATCCAGGGACAAGAGCAGGGGTGGGGCTGCTACTTCTGGCAGCAGCCAACAGTATGTTCTGCCCTTGTTATCTTTATTGTGCCATACCTTCCCCAGACTACTCTTGGTTCTGCCGCTTTTTCCTACCAGGAAGATATGCAAGAGTTGCTACAATACATACTGAATAGTAATTAATGGGAAAAAAATTCCTGAGAGCAGGGAAGGCTTCAGGAATGTGTTGAGGTGGGGTTTTTTGTTCCTTTTTAAGAACTCCACAGTTAAGCCAGCCAGCCACTGAGTTTCACACTAGTTCAAACACAGTGAGTTTAAATATACAGGTTATAAACCTAATCTGCCAAGAGTTGATCATGATCTCAAAATCCTTTTGAAAACATTAAACCTTGCCTAAATGACTCAAGTCCATAAGCAAGGTAAAAGGTTCCTCACTATTGTGCTGAGAGCCAAATCTGCTCTCTTTTGCACTAGAACTCAGAAGGAGCCCAGGCAGTACCTTGACTGAAAACCTGAAGTAGTTAGCAACAATCAGCCAACACACTGTTCTTCATTTCAAAGGTTTTTCATTTTGCTCTTCATTTTTGGTTCTCTACTGTAAGAAAACTTGGTTGTTCCCTGATCTCCATCAAACCTCCAGCTTCCCTAGTATTTCCATGATACAGCTATGTGTCAGGTATATAGAAAGAGTTCTTTGTGTTCAAAATTAATGACTAAAGGACAGTAAAGGCTAGCAGAATTAGTTGAATTAGAAGGACTGCTGCACACAATATATTAAAGTTGTAAAGAGAATTTAAAGTCAAATTATTAGGCCACACTTACCTCTTTACTAAAAGCCAAGTAAATAAATTACAGGTTTATGTCTAAACCACAGCACATCAGAAGCAGTAGCTGATTTTCTTTTTTTACAATTATTTCAAGTTATTAAAATGCTTTTCTGGCTTGAGATCTCATACTTCCTTTTAAACTAAATGGCAACATTACATGGATTCTTTTTTTTCACTTGCAATCAGATTACCCCCTTTACATTGAAAAAGCCCCTTTCCTCGTGTAATTAATGCTGAAATCTCAAAAGGCGTAGAAAGCACAGCAGCCATCTACAAAACATTTGTATTTCTTTAAAAAGTGGTATTTAAATTTACAACCAAATTCAGCCCCTGAGAATTACATTTGAGATCTCTGGAAACCTTTACACTTCAGTACAGGATAAAAACTGAGGCAGCTGGTACAGATTTCAACCAAATGCACACACATACCTATACTGGAGGTATAATCGGTGGCTCCAAAGATCAACTCTGGTGCCCTGTAGTACCGAGAGCAGATGTACGACACATTGGGTTCTCCACGAACCAGCTGTTTTGCACTGGAAGGGAAACAACAGTATTTCAGCAATGAACACTTCTACAACATTGCTGTGCACACTAACATTAAGCTTTGGTACTCTTCACCTAGTCCCCATTCCCAAATGTTGAAATACATGTTCTTCTAAGCTGATGCAAACTGACTCCTTGATTCACTGTGAAATCAGTCCAACCCATCAAACATCTACCTTATACTTGGGACAGCAAAGGAAATTCTGACTACAGTCTAGATGAAAAACAGGGTCAAATTTTTGGCTGCCAGTTGTCTTTTGCCAGATAGAAAGGCTTGTTTACAGTGGAAAAGAGGGCAGAAAACAGTTCAGTCAAATGTAGTCACCATTTAAGGTTCAAAACCTCTGGATACTCACAAGGACTGAGTGGAGTATTTTTTTCTGTTTGGGTTTTTTGTTTGTTGGTTTCCTTTTTTGTTCAGTTGGTTTTTAACTTCCATCACAATATTCTGCTCCTTTGCTACTTAAGGGAGCATGGTCTTTGCCATTTTATTCATATGTTAATGGTCCACAATTAACATGAAGGTTTCTCTTATACTGTAATCGATCAGCTCAAAAGGATCCAACCTACAGTATTGCCTCAATACTTCTCTTTGGAAGAACCCAAGAAAAGAATGGACCACAAGACCACATTACTTTGGGAACATGACTCTATGGGCATATTACACTTCTTTCTTAGTTAAGAAGTACAAGACAAAAAGGAGCTGGAAGACAAAACTTCCCTTTTGGAAATAGGACATTCACCTAAATAGTACCAAACACTGCAGAGTGGCAAGCCAGTCAAATCCAGTGTTCAGCTCTCCAGAGACTCCTCCCAGCCTTCAGTGAAGAACTTCCACCACCCATTTAAAAAATCTCAGTCTTCAGTTTTCTATATAGAAACTACAGTTAACAAATTCCCACTGATAAAAAATAGTAGATATTCCCTTTATGCACTGTCAGTTTTGAGCTTCAGCATGATTCCTACCTTCCTCCAACGCTGGTGAGGTAGAGCTGAGGAGGAGATCCCAAGGCACCAGCCATGACAATGCACTGCTCGAATAACCCCCATCTGACATTCCTATTCTCTATGGGCAAGCAAATTTAGCAACAGCAGCTTCTGTGACCTCTCACACATATACCCCAACTATTTTAGTCTGCAAAGTTACAGCACAATCTAAAGATTGAACTTTCTCAGAGAGAAATCTATGCCCTGTCTCACAGTAGATTGCCAGAATTTCTGTATCAGTTCTAAGGTGGGGGCTGGACTCTAAAGGTGATTCTGAGCGGATATTGGAAATAAATGTGCCTTTGGAAACTAGAACATAGATGTCCACTGTCCAAGAGCTTCAACTGGAAGTGCTGCTTCTGATTTTCAGCCTCTATGGTATTTGCAACATTAAGTGAATTGTTGTAAATGCAAGTAGACTGTCTAGAGTAACATCAGCCTTTTTAAGTTACAATGCCACCATGCCTGTCCTCTCTTGCCCAAACACACTTCACTGCAATAACTGGTTCTGTTTTTCCATGCTGCAGTATTTTCCCTATGTCATGGTGTATTTATTTCATTTTTCTAATATCTGCAAAAATAAGAGGCGTAAAGTTTAATTCTCTCCCTCTTAATATTCTTTTCCAGCTCTTCCCTGCCACTCCTTTGAACTCACTTTGGGGGGAAAATAGAATATCAGTAAATCCTCTTTTAAGATACAAATAAAGACTTTCTAAGGGACACAGAATTTCTTGGCAAAGTTGCATCAAGGTTCCCTTTGAAGGAAGATCTTTTCACCTGGTTTCAGGCCACAAATGTGCTTACCTTCCAAAGTCACAGAGTTTTAGAACAGCTGTATCAGGGTCCAGCAAGAGGTTCTGTGGTTTTATATCCCGGTGGCAGATCCCAAAGGAATGGATATAGGCTAAACTCCGGAACAGCTGATACATGTACAACTGGAACACAGAAATACCAGTCAAATCAGGGTAAACAATTAGTTTAGCGCAAACCCTTATTAGAAGAAAAACAAAATCACTGAGAGAAAGACCATACTGAATGCCTATTAGGGCTATGAAGGTGGGCAAGGTATTTGCATACCTTCCCCACACGCCCTTTGCTACATATACAGACATGTGGTTCAAATCTTTTTATGTGTCCTTTGAGACAGCATAATTAGCATAATTCCAGAGAAATAATTGTGCCAGTTTTCCAACATTTGTAAATAATGGCAATCATAAAAAGCATACACAAAATAAAGATGTTTCAGTTTGCTCTACAAATCAGCCTCTTCACAGCAGTGATTCCAGGTTATTAAAAAACCCCAAAACAAACAAACAACTAAAAAATGCCCCACAAAATCCGAAAGAAAACCCTTTAGTTAGTGAAGCTATATTAAATGTTGCCCAAAGACAAGGGTAGTGTCTCAGCCTGTCACTGAAGTGAATCTCCCAGTGTTTCTTGCTGAGGGGATAGGGTCATTTTAATTTCAAATCTCTGGATAAAAGCAGAAGGCAAATAAAACCAACTGTTCAGAATACGTTTATGCAAGGCACAACAAACAAGTATGCAGAAGGAGAGTTTTCTCTGCCCACTTTCCAGGGCTGGCTAACCCCTTAGCAAGGAAGAACACAGCAAGGGGAGATATTACAAAGCCAAGAACTTCACAGGACAAGCTTACAGGGCAGGGGGAGGATGTCCATCTTCTGGAGTTACACACTTTTTGTTATGGATAATAAAAAGCTGCTGGATACAATTAAGGATGTATAGCATATACAGTCACAAAGGCATGGAAAGCCCTGCTTTAAGGTTGACAAAAGGCTGCCAGATTATTTTTTATTTTTGTTGTGTCCCCACAAGTTTCCACTAAAAACCAAGCTACAGGCAGGACACTATACCAGAGATGCATCTCCAGACTTTTCTTTTACAAGCACATTTTCCACAGTTCAACTTTAATGGTCTATATAACCAGGTGCAATTACTTGATATTGATATCAGGTCATGTTTGCTTCTCTTTCACCATTATCTTTGTCGTCACACTTTCTCTCCCCCTTGTTTTTTACCATTTATTTGGAAGGCAAGTAGGAGAGGGAAGAGAATTGCTTGAATTTTGGCTCTAGGCCTCTGGTTTTCATACTTGTTTCTGAAAACCACAACTCTGCACAAAGAAAAGCAAACAAACATTTTTTCCGAATTGCCTATTCTAGTCCCTTAAGTATGTATTGTGCAAGTGTATTGCAAAATAATGCAAAAGACTGCCCTAACTTGAGGGGTCAAGTCAACACATGTGGGATTTATAAAGTATGCCTTTCATCCCCACACAGCAAACCCAAAATTTCCAAGGACTCCTTACAGCAGGTTAGAAATTACAATTAAAATTTAACCAGAAGATTACTAGAACAGCTTCTGTGCAGCTTTAAGTCCCTTTGTTACCCAGGGAAAAGCAGCTCTCTGCCTGCCTAGCTATCCATCAGAAATGAACAAATAGGTACGATCTGACCTTCGTGTAGCAAAGATGCCTGGAAAATTGCAAAATCCTTAATGACATTAAGGTAATATGATCTTTTAAAATATATAAAAGCCTTGCCAGAAAAATAAGAATAGCTTTACAGACTACCTGGAACAGGAAGTCCCAGACATTCTGCAAGATGAAAGAGTTGAAGCAGATTTTTCTCTGGAAGTGTAAGGAAAAATTTTCTCAAGTTCCCACAACAGAGAGCAATAAGGGAAAGAATACTGACAAAAGATACATAAACAATTTATCAAAAGCCAAGCCTACAGATTTTGGGGAGCATATAACGTGAAGACATGATGTTCCACCAACAGACCAAAAGAGAGAGACCTTGAAGTCTGCTGGATGATAAAATTCTGTGCTTTCTTAAAAATCAGGCAAAAGTGATGCCTATTGCAGAGACATGTCATTTACAATTTAGTTATGGCACAAAACTTCATTACTGAAATAATTACTGTTTGTAGCTTTCACCTTTGAAACTTTCATCTTCTTTCAACCAAATTGAAATTTTTTCTTAAGCCAACCCTTACATTAAGCAATATACTTTTAAAGAGGAGTCTGGAGAAATCAATATGCATCAGGAAATTTTGTTGGTAATTTCCATTAAATATTACCTGTGTGCCATGTTAACAAGTTAATGCCATGTGAAAACATCATCATTCACTAGTATGTGGATTGTGGTCACCACAAGATATGAAACAGAACTATGAGGCCCCAGATGGGTCCCACGTTGGACAGCAAATGAGAAATTTTATTTAACTCCTGTGTAAAAGATGTAGACAACTTGAGTAAGGTTTTGAAACTACAATGTGCACACAAGCACCTTACCCCACGTAGCTTCTGAAGACACAAGCCAATGAGTTTCAAGTAGAAACAAAAATGTGCCTTTCATGACCACAACAAAAGCACATGAACTCTTATTCATATGCCAGGAAAAGGGGAAGATAACAGATTAGAGAACAACCTCCTAACATCCTCTTGCAGTTCCTGACCTTTGTTCTATTATGTCTTCACCATCTCGGGAAACTGAAAGCTGCTAATCTGGCTGGTCTCAGTCATCATCTAAGCTGCTTCAAAAACAAAACACTCCCCCCACACTCAGTCTCCCCAACCCATTCCAAGATTTCTGTAAGGTCAGAAATTGGGAGTGGTGTTTAAGTCTCAACCCTCTATTCTTCCTTCGTAATAACAACAAGTAATTCTAATTTTTTTTCCTTGCCTCAAGATCTATTTGCTTCTAAATATTTCTGAAAATTTACTATTATGTCAGAAAAGAGTATCTACAGTGTATTTCTACAGTATCTTTCTTCACCTAACCACATCTGTCAGTTACCTACCTTGACATAAATCATAGGGAGTGTCTGTTTGGCCCGACTATAATGTCTGGCAACTCTGTATACTGTTTCAGGAACATAGTCCAGCACCAAGTTGAGGTACACCTCGTCTTTCTGAAAGAGAATAGAGAAGAAAAACAAATCAGCACTAGATTTGAGGCATGAAGTACAATCAAAGTGTTCAGAGAAACCTAAAAAGAGAAAGTTGTGGACATTTTAAATATCCACAAACCTAAAAGATGAGAAAGCTGTGGACATTTTAAGTCCCATCTTTAGTGTGTGAACTGCCATGGAACTATTTAGGTTTTGCACTCGTGCATTAATACTTTTGTCAAACTTATGTTTAAGATTATGTTACTTGTTCTGGTCTCCAGTGTAAGATATTTTCTGATTATAAATGGAGACAAGGATCTAATTGTTCTGCCCAGTCAATATTTTCATTAAGAGAGTATTTCAACGTAACATCTGCGTAATTAGTTAAAAGAGCCTATTAACTCATTAGTCCCTTACCTGCCAAAACCCAAGAAGTGCAAATTTAAAAGTTTAAAACTCAGCCCCCAACAACAGCACATCAAAAAAAGTTCAAACAACCATCATCTTTTAGAAATGTTACTTTGATCTGACTGAATTCCCAGCTATTAAGAGATTAATACATATTAACCATTTGTATACAATAAGCCAGTGTTAACATTTGTAACCATTCTGTTTACAGGTATTTCTGGGTCTCAGTTATCTCCAACTTAAACATATGAACTTATTCATGACAAAAGAGAAGAAGCCAAAACCAAGGTCTCAAGTAAAATTTTTAATATCTAGGATTAAGTTAGAAGTTCATGTGAACATAAAACAGAGAAACAACAAAAGTAGCTTTATAATAAGGTACTTTGTTACATTATAAAGTACCTTATTATACACTAGCAAAGGAAAGAAGGAACAAAGAGGACTTAAATAACAAAGTATTGTAATCATATAGTGACTAACTACAAAACTGAGAATTTTCAGCAGTAAAACAGGTCTTAAAGAGACTTCTGATATTTTAATGCAGTCTTCAGTGCAAATCCTACCAGGATTGTGAATACATTTAATGGTGGGGAGTGGGTAAAATTAACTAGATCAGCATGAAAAATTATTTTGAAAGCTAGTGAATTAACTAGAAATAACCTCTCCTTTGCCTGCTATTTTATCACCTAGAACTTTCTATAGAGAAAGACAATACATAGAGAATTTACATGGATGGAAACAGCACAGAGCTCCCAAGTCTTCGACTGGAGGCCCTTGTCAGAAGATCCACTGGCTATCTGTATCTTAATACCTAAACCCAAACCTCATCTAGCTACAGCAATTTAATACTACTACTCTACTGTGACTTGGCCCATCACTTAAAGCAGAGTGAGGTGTGTTTCTCTCACAGTGCTCTGCTATCGTGCCACAGCAAAGAGCAGCAGAAGTCTGCTACATGGTAACACACAGAGAAATACACACTTTGAATACATATGCAGAGAAACTGCTGGCTTTGTGTGTTTTTAAAAAAGTTCAGAATTCAAGATCTCTGTTCGCCCTTATTTGACAATAAAGGCTTGTATTTTCAGGACATTTTAATAGATCTTACCAATGCCTCCTAATAGACCAAGTCACCTTGCATGGCCCTGCCTATGTCATTCTTCCCTACAAAAAACAACCTCTTTTCTTAATATTATTGCTTAAATGACAGTGGCAATAGCACAGCACCAAGCAAATGACAATGGCCCACCAACTTGTATCTATCTGGTCTTATCAAACACAGACAAGGAACAGCCTCCAAGACCCTGCCTATGCTGGTGCTTCTCCCAGGGCCATCCCAGGAACTGGGAACAATGTGAAGGCTTCTGGGGACCAGTCTGGGGCGAAGAAAATTTTTGAAATGGATGAGAAGGGACAACTACCTGCAGTGCAGATGAAATACTAGACAGCTCTGGAACTCCACAGACGTGCAAATATATACAAGGTAAAAAAAAAACCAAACCACTTGTATTTTAGCACTTTTCCTGCAGCAAGGAAAGTTCTTCTTTCCCTGACTCTCACTTCAAGCCAATAAAATTCATCCACCGCCTCGTCTTAGGTCAGAGCTTTCAAGATTTAGTTATAAAATACCAAAAATAAATGTTCTAAAAAATTCAAAGTTAGCTTATGCTGGTAAAGCAATCTGTAAACTATGAGGGAAAACAGTCACATGAATATGAATGCTGTTTGCTACAGTGTAGCTACAACCTGATGAATATGCTAAATGTCTGCCTCTCAGAGGATGGGAATGTCTTACTGGTGACAAATCACTTCACTGAATACTGTTATTGAGGTTGGTGATTTTGATTCAAGGATTCATGTTTCATGTATGAAAAAGATTTACATGAGAAATTAGAGGGGAAAAAAGAGTAAAAATTAAATTATAGTGATGTTATAATCCTCTCATAATACAAACAAAAGGATGCATGCAAAACAGTAAAATATATGATAAGTAAATCCCGTCCACACTACTTCACAGCAGTGAGTTTTGAGAATTACAGAACTACTCTCTAGTTCATATAATCTTTGCCTCCATTTTTATTTCCAATTTTACATGCTATTAAAAATGGGACCAATTCAATAGCATAACACAAGCACAAAAAACCTTGAGGAATTTGCATCTTTAGAGATAGAGGTTTCACTTCTGAGTTTTGATGCCAACCGCGGTACCTGAACAAACAGCATGTGTTTTGCGTTGTGCTGCTCCTGTGTAAACGTATATCACACAGAACACAAAGGCACATGAACACCTTTCCCTGCCTCATCAACTATCAAGTTTTGACGTACCACTTGAGGGACCCAGAACTCCAATATGCAGCTATAAAGGCAAGGTCTATGCCATTGGCCATGTAAGTAGAGGCATATTCCACTCCTACGACATGCAAATGACTCCAGAAGTTCTCTTAATGACTGTTATAATAAATTAAAGATTATTCAAATGTTTTGAGTGACATCCTCCTGATGTCATCTGGCACTGGTCTGATAAACATACAGGAAAGAGTTTTCATGAGCCCTGATCCTTCTCAGTGAGCATGAACTGGATGAAAATAATATCCAAGTTACCTGGATTCCCCTGAACAAGATTCAGGACAAGCTAGGAAGCAGTCATGGCTTGACAAGCTCTGAGCATGATGTAACCTGGTTTGCCTACTTCATGCATTCCTCCTAAACACATATTTTTCCAGTGACCCAGATGTATTGCAATAGGAAACAGGGTTAGCTCAAAGAGCTTGCCAAATGAGGGCAACAGCTCAAGGATCAACTGGGACGATCAAGGCTTATCTTTCCATTACAGGGAACCTCACCACATATTCCACAAGCGACTTGTTTCCATTCTGCTGTTTAAAAACTGCTGGTCTGGGAACAAAACAAGGTAACCTGACTGTCACAAGCATGTCTGAAATTACCTACAGAAAACAGAGGAAGCTGCAGCATATGAAATAGAGAAAGCAAACATAAGATGTCATTAAATAACTCACTTCTCCTTAAAGACCTTGGGCTTACTAGCTTTCTGTGGCAGGTCAAATGTTCATGTGTATTTGTATTCTCCTGTGCTTGCTCCTAAGGTTATAACCATGTACAGTTCAAAATAAAAAAGGGGAAGGGCAGAAAGCCAGATCCTGAAACCCAGAATCAAAGTATTTAATCAAGATTTTGACCTCAGCAATGCGGCTCATGTACCAGCATCAAGTGCTAGAAGATGCTTTTTGTCACTTGGCAGATGAATCCCCAGTTGACGAACAATGCTCCAAAATGAGCCACAGCGTGATGCTTTGCCATCAAATTGCTCTGCACCTCTCAAGAACCACCAATTCAGGCACTGCTTCTCTTTGGTGGGAAATACTTAATGCAAGTGAATACTCACATAACCTGTACCATAATAAGAGGCATGAGAAAGACTAGGACACAAGAGCCAAAACGTTTTAGCAACTTCATTCTTTTTCTTGTGCCAGAAACTGGAGACAAAACAGGATGAAAGTACATGAACATTACACACAATGTGGCTGAGGACTGAGTAAAATTGAAAACATTGCCTTACTGACAAAGGAAAGGCTAGAGGTGTCAAACTCCATTTTAAAACTCTTGTCTCTTTCAGTCCACATAAGTAATCTGTTCAAAGCATCCTCCAGTTGTGCTTGAGGCCAATATAAAGAAACAGCTATTGAATTAAAATAAAGCAATAGGTATTGAATTCAAAGATTCACTTTTCTAGATTGTTCCTTGCAGTGATAGTTAAAATATTGCTTCTCTGTGATCACCCCCTATCTCAACAAATCTCAAATTGATCAAAAGTGGTTCCTACAAGCTTTTGTTAGCTTTTGTTTTCAATTATCAGACACACTCCTTTTACAACATGCACATATAAAGCAGCAACCAATATTAAGTCAGTCACAGTCCAACTATTCCCCCTATTTACCACCATGATGATAGAAGCCAGGGAGGTCATACATGCCAAACACCAAACTGACAGCAAAAGGAGAATTTTTACTCTGAAAATACGTCATTATCTAATAAGATGTTGGAAGTATTCCTGAACTGTCAAGGCCTATATGGAACCTAAGGAAAACTTCTCTGAATATCAAGTAATAGGATAAAAAGGTTAAGAAACTATTCTGGGTACTCTTTCTTCTACGGTGACCATATTTACTGCTCAGCATTTGGAAAAAGTGATGAACATGCTCATTTCAGTTTTCATCTCCTGGCAAATCAGTAACAGCATGACAGTGGTACTGGTGTTGTTTGGAATGGGTTTTTGCTTGTTTTCGATGGACTCCACCTGATCAGCTGTATGAGCATAACTGAGAGGACATGAACAATACAGGAGTTTCTTAAACTAACTTTGCATTAGGAGAAATAAATGTGAAATTACACTTGGAAGAAACTCACTTCATATGTCTACTCTAGCTAAATGCACACAGACAAGCGATACGCCTAAAATTAAGTAATATGCCTCCAAAATGTACTTCTTGTTATTAAAATTATCCCAAGGCTTCAGTATTAGGGCTGTATGAGGTAAATAAACCAATCCGTTTACCCAGGAGGATTTTTTCTTTACCATATGACAGCACCCCACTGATGATGTTTCAGAGGGAGGTGCTGCATGAAGCAGTTAGTGACAGGATGCAGCAATGCAAGGGTTCTGTCAAAAAGCACCCGAGGGATTTACCTGTGAGTTGGAAAGCAAGAAAATGCCTTTCAGCATTTCATGCGGACTATGCCTTTTCTGAGAGTGCGTTATTTGAACACTGGAGTGTCAGCATGAGGTAAAATATGCCCTTCACCCTGATGTAAGCATCTAAATTTAGACAATACATAAAGTTCAAAGTTTTTGCCCTAGATTTAAAAAAAATGTTATTTAACTTTTCTTAAAGCCACAACCAGCACACACTTCACACTCCTTTATCAAGCACCATGAGAGACCCACCTCTTATCTTGAAGGCTGACATTGTACATTAAGGATACAAAGACTTTAGACATACTTTCAAAGACAAAGCAAAAATTTGCAGCCTTCCTACTCTAAGTGCTGAGTAGACATGATACACAAGAAATATTTGAAAATGCAAAATATGTGCTAGCTGACCTTATTTGTATGAAGGAATGGTGACATCCAGTGGCCACGTGTGTCTGTTTTTACTTGCAGTTTACAACCACATCTATTTCAAAACAGCTTTGGCTGCCACCAAAGTAAAGGGAGTGCAAGCGTGCAAGCCTAGAGATACAGTTACAGTTTCAAACACATAAATGCAAGGAAGTAAGAACAGGTGAAGATTCAACTTCAATGTTCAGAAAGAAACCAATACTTTCTAATAGTACCGCAAATACTGGGCAAAGTATCTTCTTTTCTAATCCCTCACTCTTCATGCCTGAGTTTGAGAACTGAAATCTGTACCAAAAGTTCTGTTCCTACGCCTACTTGTCAAAACTTACCAAGTTGCTCTGTAATGCTCATTACTCTTCAGCAAAACACAGTCAGTCATGTGTAGGTAGGACAGTTATGTAGGTAGGAACTGCCAAGTGGGTCAGCTGCGATGGCAGCATAAGGCCAAAAGTCAACCTTCCCAATAAAATTAGTATTTAAGAACTTTCTTGGGTCTTGTTTGAAGCCAGCTGATTTACATTACCTACCTTTGATCACTGAAAGAGTAGAGGGTCTTAGGTGATGCGCTAAAGCATTCTTTGTCAGAAGAAAAAAAAAAAAAAAAAAAAGACATTTTCTGACCTAGTTTTCCCCTCTAAAGAGCAGCTACTGTAAATGAAAAGGTCACACATTAAAATAATTTGGGAATCCCTGATGATTCTTGTTTATTTTATGCCCTGTGAATTCCTTAAGCTTATAGATGTACTTCCAAGGAGAATTTCTATCAAGTTGGAAACATCTGCCCAAGATATAAAATGCAGGACTGAGCTATCATCCTTGACATAAATGATCTGTGGATATTTGAACCCCAGCTCCCAAGCAGGGACTGTGTCATAAACTGGCCGTAAGTCTGTTGCAAGATGAAAATTAACAGATGATGTTCGAATCACTGGACTGTCCTACACACCTCGTGATGAAACAAAAAGCAGAGTCTTTGGAGATCCACTTGTTTTCCTGACTGTTCACTACCTTCCAGAGTGAGTATGAATTTCTGAATCAGGATAAATCCATGACAAAAAGGCAAGACAATACACAATAATGGTTCAAACTACATGCCTGCCTCAGGACAAACAACACAAGGATGGCCTTCCTAGTGGCCATCCAATACTGGGAAGATGAGAGCAGGAGCTAGAACTGGCAGAGGAATGACTCAAGAACAGAAGAATGACCAACCAGATGTACTGGATGGCTCACTGGCCATCCGTATTTCATCCATATTTCTCTCTAGAGAGAAATCTCTGAGCTGCCTATTTTCACTGCATGCACCTCCCACTCTAAGGATCTAGCCACTGCTGCCTACTCCGCTCTTGTGAAGCCCTACCACAGGCAGGCAAAACTGCTATTTCTAATAACAAAATCTACTCAAAATCAGAGACTGCTCATAACTACAATGAAGGAAATTCCCAGCCTGTTGCGAACCCTAACAGCAGTAACTGATAATCATTATATGATGACTGATGCCCTTTCTGAAATGAGCTTGGCAGGCCTCAGGCAAGGACTACAGAGATACCAACATCACAAAACTCCTCATAATTGGCATTAATTGCTTTTTTGTTGACAATACACAAGATCTGCCAGGGACTGAATGAATGGTAGTTACTAAATTCATCTCTAGTGATGGCCCTTCAGCACATTACTAGGTTGGTGCAAAACATTTGCATAGACTGTCAATACAAAATTGGGCTCAAGGCTCACTTAATTGCCCTTTTTATGCAGTAACTTTTTTTTTTTTAAGTTCAATTAGGAAACCAAATGGTTCCCATTTTAACAGGAACAGAATGGATAATTCTTACATGAGGACTCATCTGAACACTCCTGCAAGAAATAATGGTGATGTTCATGCCTCTCTGAAGGTGGAGAACATAATAGGGATACAATTTGCAAATCAGACAATTGCCCCTTTCTTCCAAACTTCTTCATTGCTGTTTAATCCATTAGCTGACAAAGCCCACCAGGTAGTGCACAGAAGCTTATAGATGCAGCTCAGCATGTATCTCCTGCATGTTTATTTTAAACTTTACACTAAGTCCATGGGAGTAAATTTCCATCCTGAGTCTTCATGGACTTTTGGCTACATGCCCTTATAGCTACAGCTAAATAAGACCTGACATCAATTAAAGCAAGCAGAAGGGCCAGCTCAGCCTCCAGAAAAGTGTCAGCATATTGCCTGTTTGTGATCTCTCTCTGCTTCCATTTTTGCTCTGACTCCTCTGAATACTAAGCCACCTTAAGGAGGAAAAACTAAAGGACACAACTGCAGGTGCAATTACTCAACAAAAATTGTATTTACTTTTACTTTGATTTGATGCAGAAATAAATCCCTTCAGTAACTTTTCATCCTCTTTTGGACAAAGGTATGGCTCTTCAACACTCTGAAATATCCATACAAGAAAAACTGACAGTTATGAAATGCCACAAAGATCTAACCAGAAATAGAGAGGGATAAAAAAAGGTGGAATTAGGAACTCATTTCAGGTTTTACATAGCTGAGTAATTTTACTTGACAGCCACTGATTTAAGAAGTTAGGTCATTCTGTAAAACATCAGGGAATACTCTTAGCAAAGGAGTCAGAGGAATTATTTCCTATATTCATGTTTGCCCTGCCTGGGAACATGGCTTGAAAGGTTCTCCGCAGAATTAGGCTAGAAAGGACAGGTGGCAAGACCATCCCCACTGCAAAAGTAAATCAAGACCTACATTTCTGTATCATGCTACATGCAAAGCAGTTCCTGAAATTAAGGAAATGTAGAAAAAATTAACCCTGAAATATATGCCTTCCTAATACTGTCTGATCTGCAGTGGAAAGCTGACAGGCAAACCAGGCATCTTGTTCAAGATCTTATCCTAAGGCATAATACCAAAGCTATCAAACAGTGGAGCTGGCTAATCCTAAAATCTTGCTCATTTTCTCTAAGAATTACCTAGAAAACTACAAATCACAGAAATACAGCATGGAAAAGTCTTGTGGCTACTTTCAGAAGAAGAATCTTTCATACACCATTCAACCCATTATTTGGTTGTATTTTCTCTCCCTCTGGCTCATTCCACCAGATATAATTACACATTTTAGATTACTGAAAAGCACATTACAGCTATGAAAGTCAGTGCCCTGTTATCAGATATCTCATACAGCCTCAAAAGAAGAAAAAATCAGAATCTACTCTGATAAATTCATTAAGAAAGAGGCTTTTGAAAAAGCTGGGTTATCTAACAGGTCTGACAAATGTCTGTAAACTTTCAAAAAGACTGAATTGAGGAGGAAATAGCTTATAGAAGCAAGTTGAATGCCAAGCCTGTCAACTGTCATCTTAATATAAATTATGTACCTTCTTTGAGCTCTTTTAGACTAGAAATTATTAGTCAAACATAATTAATACTTCGTACTCAGAACAACTTTTTATATCTATATATACACATAAAGGTATAAATATGTATGTATGTATATATATACACACACACTTTGCTACATAAAGGCAATATAAGTCCAAAGATGCTCAGACAAGAGGGAGTCACCCAACCACATAAAAGAAAGGAGAAGAAATCAGTCAAAGCTGTGTTTGATACACGATTTTCATGCTGCTATGGCTTGATGGCTTTTGTCAAAAGAAGGAAAGAAGTTTAAGCAAATGGGTGACATAAAAAGGAGAGTTCATCACAAGAAAAAAGAAAAGATAGGGAGCTCAAACCCTTCAACCAGCTCCACACAGCCTGCAGAAACAGCTAATGGAGAGCTCCAAATCTCTACAAACTAGTGCTACAACTTGGACACAGCTAAGGAATGGTCTTACTAGCAAGTGGTTTTTAGACTTGTTTTTCTATTTCATACTATTCCTGTTTTCCAATCAAGAATCAAACCTCCTGTTTTGCTAGAATGAAGCCAGTTTTAAGGTTTCCCAGTGTCTAAAAATACCCAGCAATTGAAATTATCTCAAGTGATTGTTAGGCACATGGCTCTCAAAGAGTGCCAGTCTGACAAGATACAGAAAAATCCTGAGATATCTCTAAATCAAGACAGATTCAAGCTTCTTGGAGACTGGAAAACCCCCCCCACCAAAAAAAAACAACAAAAAAAAAACCCCAATCCAACAAAACAAAACCAACAAAAACAAAAAAGCTAACAAAACCCCACAAAACAAACAAAAAATCAACCAACCAACCAAAAAAACCCCAAACCCATCCAGAAAGAGAAGTCTCTGGGCTTAGGGATGCTGGTGTCAAGCACCAGGGAAGAAGGGAGAAGTCCAAGCAACATGAACAGATGGAGTAAACACAGTGGCAAGCAAATCGTTATGCAAAAGAATGCTTGATATATAAGTATCAAAATTTAATTAATGAGATCAGCAGTAAAAGAGTTACCTCTGAGAATTTCCCATCGCTACCAGACTTAATTATCACAAACACAGATTAATGGCAGAGGATCATCAAGTTCTTCACAAAGACTGTCAGCAATTGCAAGCCTAACTCATCACTACACCACCACATTTTCTGCTATATAATTCTTGGATTTTTATATTACTCTTCCCATTGGACTTGCCTTCAATAATCAGTTAATATAAACCTGTGGGGACATACCATCTATGTCTGCAACTGCTTCCTAAACATCCTTCCTGGTTACCAGATAGGACATTACACTTTCTCCTTCTCCACCCCACAGACAGTTTGATTATGAGGGAAATATGAAGGAAAAGATGCTATTGCTTCTCCAAACTGACAAAAGCATGACAAGAAATGTTTTCCTTCCTTCCCACATCAACTTGAGAACAGCAACTGTCTTCTGTCTAGAGCTTTTCCCAAACAGCAGACAAACTCCAGCCCCTTTCCTCCTAGCAGAGTACCAGTCTACTACAAGGCAAGAACAGCAACCTATTACACCCCGTAGTCCATGGAGGAAAACCTGTGGCAAGCTGCTGTGCTAACACTCAGCTTGTGTTTGCTACAGCTTCTTCTGCAGGTGTTTCCTGAGAGCTGCAAGAATGGGCAGGAGTCACGCACACCATCACACAGTTATCTCCACATGCTGCCACCTACACGGAAATACTTGCAAGCCAATTATGTGGCATTTTGTATTGAACTGCAAGAGACCTTGCAACCTGAACTGCAGCATTACACTGCTGATGTTCTGCTGGGTGTGTGCTGGCCTCAGGCACTGCTTCCCATTTGTCCTCTTTTGCAACAGGGCAGCAGTGGAAATCTCAAAGGCACAGAGCAGAGGCATGAAGACCAAGGAGAAGAAAGTAACGTGAAAGAAAACTTCTCAGTGAAGCATAAAGATTCATTGGCCATGGATAGAGACATTTTTAAAAGCTACATTAGTGCTGCCAAAAATCAGCCATGAGGAGTTGAAGCAGCAGAATGGAAATTCCAGCCTCAAGCTCAACTTCATTTAAAGATTTCCAAAAGAGTTTTTCTCAAGTCACTGTTACACAAAAGCTCCTGAGATAGTGATCTGAGCAGTTTTAACACTCCAATGTTTGCAGGAGGCTTTTGAAAGCCCTTAGATAAGGCAGTTGTCTCATTTGTCCAGGAAATTCTACTTCAGTTAAGTTACAAGCTGTTTTAAAAATCCCAATGAAACAACCAACAAAAAATCCCAAACCCAAGCCCTCCTCCACAGCATTTTCCTTTTTGTACGCATGCTGCTTGAGGAACTTCTGTTTATGAACAAAATACAGCTTAAAAAAAACGACACTGCACTACCAACAAAACATACACAGCTGAAAATGCTTGTTAGCACCATCCAAGAGGAAGGAAGGAAAGGGGAGGTTGATTAAAAAAAAAATTTTAAAACCCCTGAATTATATTTCTCCTTGAATGCTGTAGCTTTGCAGGCTCTCTTTAGGCACAGGCAAGGTACAGGGCCAGGTCCCCAGCAAAACACCTCTCAGGTAACAGCAGATCTCCTCCAATCATCCCCCTGTGCACAGCACAAGACAAAAGCAACTTATCCTGGAGACGTCAGCTCCTTTTCTGGCTCCAGAGAGCATGAAAGGGGTGAGTTGCCTCTCCCAGTCTGCTGACCCACTTCATGAACCTGCAGTTAACAGCCTGCCAGTAGCTATCAGCTCTCATAAACAGCCCTTTATAGCACTGTGGACAAGTATATCAGCTTCTGAAGACAGTTAAGGATGCAATCTCCTTTTAAAAAATGGAAAAAAATGGCAGCATTTATATAAATTATCTAAAAATTATATAAATATTTGTAATGATATATAGAAAGATCAGAGAAAATTTAGAAGGTCATCTAGCTCATTTCCCGACCTCACAGCTTACATTAACTCCCACATAGACCACAATGACTTTGCTTTTACTCCATGAATAATCCTGCTTTAAGGATAAGGTTGGATCAGATGCCATCTTGAAGTCCATTTCATCCTGAATTCTCCAATTATTTGTAAAATGCTGATACATACTTAGATAAGGAATACATTATAATTTCACATTAAAACTAAACCTTGTAACCCCTTCTTAAAAAAAAACAAGGGCCTTTTAAACCTGGACTGAATGAAAACAAATGTCAGTATCTACTTCTTGAGAGTTATTAAGTCCAGCTATTTGCTCTTTCTTCTGGAGCACAAACATTCTGTCAAATGATACAATCACATGATCATGTATTATTCTTTCCTTTGGGCTCTAAAACTCAGCCTGTACCTGGAAGAGATGCACAATGAAGAGGGACAGAAGCATACAAAGACTGGTTCTGGGAAAAGACAGATAAATGCTTTAAATCTAAAATGCTTAACAATGAATCCTAGAAAACACGCATATCTGCATTTATAGAAAGGTAGTCCTAGAACACAGAGCCCAGCTGTGATCCTTTAAATTAAGAAAGAGGCAGTGTACATGCAAATCTACTGCAGCCTTGTTGTATTTTTAGTGTAACACTACTCCTTACAGACCACACACTTCTATACTGAAAAACATCTGCTCCAGCATTGGAGCACCATTATAGAGTTGGGCACCATTAAAGAGTTTGCTCAGTAGTAAATGTCTGATATCTTCACATTTCTGTCTCCAGACATTCAGACAGTCCAGATATACCCCAGACAGTTACCAGGACACATTCCTTTGTTTTTCATTCTTACCTTCTCTCCACTAGAGTAGAAGAAATAACGCAATCGGACAATGTTACAATGATCCAACTTTCTCATAATCTGGAGCTCTCTGTTCTGAAACAAGAGAAAAGCAAACAATTAGAAAAACTTTCTGTGGAAAAGGTAAGGTACCATTGTGAACACTTTACCATACAGATACATTAGTTGACAAACTAAAGAACAACTAAGTTGGAAAGGCAACAGCTTTCACATGTTTATTAGTATTTATTGCAATTGCTTTGTTATTGAGAATATTGCCAACTTTGACTACATTTTCTCTTTAAAATAAACATCCACAAATCCATCAAGTAATTCAAGAATTACCTATTTGCATTACCAAAGGGTCAGTGGTAAAAGACAAGAAGACATTAACTTTTCATTTTTATTTTCTGATCTTATAATAATACAATATATCAACCAGAGGGACAGGAAGCCTAACCCATTTGAATACTATAAAAATAATGCAAACATTGTGAAAGCAAACAACATTTCCAGCCACATGCCCACACTTCTTTACAGTGCAAGAGAGGTTTGTAACAGATCTTTTTCTCTACCATTCTTTTTGCAATACCAACATAAAGCACCTGAAATTGATTAGGTAACTCAATCTCCACTTTTGTTCAACCAAGGTTAAACCAGTTTAGACAGAATAATAGCATTATTTTCCCATTTTATATCAACCTGAAAAAGCTGTTAAAATAAAATCAGTCCATCACATGCATGATAAACTGGGAACTTTACTGCAATATCTGTTGCATAAATGACGCCTGAAC
Source organism: Vidua chalybeata (assembly GCF_026979565.1). NCBI lineage: Eukaryota > Metazoa > Chordata > Aves > Passeriformes > Viduidae > Vidua > Vidua chalybeata. The sequence goes on from NC_071531.1 coordinate 70,598,833, forward strand.
AAATGAAGGATCTTACAGCCTAGCAGGTAAAAACAAATGAAGTTTTGAAATACAGGTGGGAGTAAAAACAAGCAAGTAAAATTAGCACAGCTATGTTTGTCACACTTCATTCCACAGCTGTTGCTACAATACTGCTTTCCTCTAGTCACATTTACACGTCGCTGTTTTTCCTTTCTCAATTAATATGCAATCTGCAGTTACAAAAATAGAGGGTATTCCACTTTTTACTTTGATCATGGGATTGCTAATCATATATCCTAAAAGAGCAAAACTAATACACTAGACTAATTCACTGTTCTTTACTAGCATCATTAACTCTGGCCAAGTTCAGGAATATTTGGGAACAGAACTCTTTAGCCACCATACATTTTCACACTTAAATGCACAAAGCTAACACCCACTTTGTGCAGTGCTGCCATCAAAACAATGATTTCAGAGTCTGTGTTATCAGAGGGTCACATACGGTTTCTGTCACTACAATTATTAAGGAACTCCACAAGAACCATTCAGATCTTCTACTGTGAACATGGCTACAAACTCTACTTTTAATTCCTCTAAGCCATGTAGCATTAGAAAAAAAAAGAGGTGCTACATAAGATGGAGTACCATTAATCCTATCAACCCTGCCACCCTCCGACTGAAAAATACTTCAGTATTAGCCAGCTCTGTACAAACATGAGTGCCATCTCACACAGTTATCAGCTGGCAATTGCCCAGCCACTGGTTAGGGAGAAGGTCCCTCCCTGAGCCTGCCTGGCCTCTGAACAGATTAAAGCTGAAGACCATTCAATACATACCAAGACAGGCCTATTCGATATTGCAAGATAAAGAGAGAAAGTAAGAGAAAGCAAGGAGAGATCTGTGAGGCTTTCATGTAGCTCCTGAAATCTTATGGTGTGAATTTATGAAAAAGGAATACAGGCTTCACCACATAACCTCATCAATATGCCTCACATCTCAGAGAGTAAAGCATTCTCCTGGTAGGAACAGGAGCTCACATATTCTCCCCTTACTCATTCTTTACTAAATCCAATTTTTAAAAAAAGTCAATTTTGGGAGTCATGGATGGGATTCCTATGCTGCATAGCACAATTCGAACTACAGATCAACAGAATCCCCTCCTATTGTCTTGTCCAAACCACTGCTGGCCATGGGGTATCTCCCTGGACCTTACAACATGGGGGAGATTTCAATTAATGAGTGAAAGAAGGGATGGGTCTAGATCCCACTGGTTACAGAATCACCTATTATGACAGAAAATTATTTTCTCCTGTTGCCTTTTACAGCATTTTACTATAGGATTAAACTTAACACTACAGGTTCTAGCACTTCAAGCAAATTCCACCAGCACTTCATAGCCAACATACAGCAAGTTATTTCATCTTCCCTTTCTCCTACTGACTGTGAGATGGGAATAATACTTTTTATCTCATGGATTTACTGGAAGACACATGAATATGCTAAGCATTAATGTGCAAATATTATTTTGGTAGTATCTCTACTAGCTTCTTAAAATACCCGTACATACTCTAAGTCAGGTTATTGCTTCATGTTCTTTAGATAGTGTGTACGTGCTGATTGGATGCACTGGAAAAAAGAAATCAGCAGAAGTTATTCTAATGCTAGGCTGAAGTTATATTTATACTCTGGTATCTCACCCTAGCACAAGCACAGTTTCTGCCTACTGTGATGCCTTCCACTTTGATCCATCTCCTTCGGCTCTCATCCTGACCATCTGCTGCAGCTGCACAAAGAGTGTTTCAAGAGGTGCTAATATCAGGGATAAGTCATAAACCAGTTACACAGTAACCTATATCTTGCATCCTGTGACTAGGCAGAAGGAAACATATCTAAACTGCAATCTTAGCCAAAGAGTCACCTCAGCTGTCTTAAAACCAAACTGATTTCTAATCACCACTCCCTGGTGGAGTTAAAACTGGAAATACTTGAATAATTGCAAAGCTCAAATTGGATATGGCAGGGAACTGATGTTCATGTTCAAGAATTTTTTTTTCCTCAGATGAATACTTCCAGTCGTCTCATTTTACCATATACTTTCCTGTATACATCTTAAATAAGTAACAACCTTTTCACATTATGATGTGGGCTATTAAATACCAGCGCAGAATTGCTTGGAGAGGAAGGGGAAATATCAGATTATAACCAGGGAACCTTTAGTGAAATTAACAGTGACAGATGTCATGTACCAAGTGCAAGAGACAAAAATGCATGTCTAAAGATAATGCAACTAAAATAATTTCAAAACATGCTGATGAGAAAGGCTGACAGTGCACATTCAAAATACAGGGTAGATGAAAACCTAAGGCTCATGCTTATCCTTAACTCATCATTTTTGTCTTCCAAGAAACACAGATGTGAGGTCAAAGACTCAAAAAGGAGGAAGTTGTTATACTTCCCTGTTCTCCCACCCATTCAACATGAAGGAAAGGGCTGAGTTTTCTAACTGAACGAGTGTGCCAGGCCTGGTAAGCACTGCAGAAAGCAACACCCTTCAGCACCAGCCCTGCCACAGGAGAGGACCCAGCAGACATCTGTTGCCAGCAAAACGTGCTGCTGCAGCACACGTTCCTTTGAGGAGCCGCAAACCAACGGGACTATGAACGGACTACTCAGCAAATTTTCTGCAGTTCGATTTCCTTATCTAAAATAAATTTCTTTATCCAGAAGGCAAAGGCTGCTGATGCAGACTGCTCTATGATCAGTGTATTTAAGCCCTTCACTAACTAATGAGACAAATGCCATGTGACAAAACCCTGTTCATCACTTATGAAGACAACTTTCCTAGACCAGACTGCCTCTTATCTGTTCATTATATTGAAGAAAACTGGTTGCTCATCAAGGTTAAAGATTTGGTTAAAGATTGCCAAGACATCAGATTTATAAGTTCAAAGCACAGCCACTGAAGTTCATGCATGAAGATTCATGCCTTCTATCCGAAGCTACATTCCCAATCCCTCAGAGCTGTGCTAATGCTGCATGTGATATGATACCATCAAAGCAATTGGTATCACATCATTTCTGCCTGTATTACTACTGTAATCTGCTATTACAGACCAGGATAACCATCACTCCCCCTGCCACATACAGTCCCTTTCCTCCCCATCGAGGGATTTCCAGAGCTAAACCAGTTTGCATTCATCACTCTTAGTCTGATCCTTTCCCTTCTCCCTGCCTCACACCCTCCCCAACCCCTTCTCCCTCTCCTTCTTACAGCAGGGTAAAATGACTGGCTCATCAGAGATGAGGTTTTATGGACTTGCAAGTTCCTGAATTGCACTAGAGAAAATGATGGTGAAAGATTGTACAGCTCACTTTAGCATGATGTTGCCAATATACACCCAATGAAGTGGAGAAATATAACTTGGATCCAGTTCAGAAGAGAATGCCTCAGTTTCCTTAGCTGAAGGGCATGCTGGGTTTAGATTTTTTACTTTTGAATCACCTTTTTAAAGTCTCAGCAAGGTTCTTTGAGGACTATGTTCAGTGCAGATGAAATGGGAGAAATTAGGAATTTATATTTTTGCTTTCTGTCACACCAAAGACATGATCTGGTTATTTTAAACAGATGAAATTATGTATGTCTTGAACTTTTAGAGAAGATATCTTTTAGATGAAAAGGCAGGATAAGCTGTAAGTAAAGAATTCTTTACTAATAAGTAAAGAAGGTACTTTAACAAGTACCTTCAGCATCAGACTTCTTGATTAAATCAAGTAAGAACAGCAACAAAAGTTAATGCTTATTTTTGCACTTTTTAAAGTAATTGTTGCTATTCTTGGTGTAATACCTTCAAATGTTGAAGCTCAATACCTTGTGTTCTTCTATCAGGATGAAAAAACAGAATATGGAGCATAACTGCATGAACTGTAGCATTACAAATGGACAGAAGTGGCACGGGTAGATCCAAATTTCTCAGTATACACACTATTCCTGCTCTTGTATGTGTCATGATTATTGTTTCCTCCTTTTCTCTGCTTCCACCCTAATCTTCTCCATTTTTCCACATTTCTTATCCTTCATAAAGGTCTTCCCACAATGAAGAGCATGAAGAGAAAGCCATGGGCAAACTGGGGAAGAAACCAGCTTCCAGCAGGAGGCACGAAGACAACGATGAGCCAGCAGAGCTTGCTTCTTTCCACTTCTACAGCCAGAATGAGTCATCACATCCACTCACCTTCACCTGCTGCACTGCTGAGCCTGCCCTGAGAACAAGCTCAGGCCAAAACCTTGAGAGATTTGAAGCATTTTTCATCCAGCAGCAAAAAAACTCTTTATTCTGACTCTCTCCCACCACAAGAAAAAGGCTGGACTCCAAGCAAAGGGAAGCAGACACATGTTGAGAGGATTCTCAGTGTGATCCTAGCCAACTACGCTTGATGCCTTGCAGAAACAGCTTCTTGCACAACAACAAAGCCATTTTTACTAAACTAAGCTTTGCAAAACTTAACAAAACAAAAACACTCAAGGCCACAGAGGATATAATTGAAATAGCACCTTGCAGGTTACCAAGGGGTAGTGGGATCAAAAACCCCAGCGTATTTAGCACCTTTTCACTAATATTGTTATTAAAGTTCCCATCCTAGTATATGTGGTTTGTCCTAAGCTTAGTAGTCAGTCCACAAAATAAAAGCTGTACCACATCTTCTCTAAAACCTCCTGAAGTTGCCTGACCCATTCCTCCAAAGACAGATTTCAAACTCCATCAATCATCAATCACAAAAATGCTTTTAACACTGTCCTGCTGTCAGTGCAAGTATTACAGAAACTACTCTCACAGAACTGACTTTACTAGATAGATGATAATTCAGGCATTTTACAGAATAAAGGCCAATTCCTACATCCATCTTGCCCCAATATATCACAAATACATCAGTGCTTAGAGGCAAAAGGAGTGCAAAAGGGGCTTAACTACAGAAGCCTGGGCTGGGAATCTGTCCATGCTGGTCACCAATAGCTACCCACCCACGTTAAGTCCATTTTTTAGGCAAGCAATTTAATGCAGAGATAAATGTCAACAGGGATCATAGTCTCCCTCATTTATATTTGAGGTGTGGATTAGGACAAAGCCTCAGTCTCCCCCTCCTGTCAGTCACGGCATATTTACAGCACCAGCAGATCTAATTTGGGGTGGTCTCCATTTTTAGCACACCTGTTAGTCTCAAACTCACGCAATCATGACCTTTAATCCAAAAATAGTGGACAATGCCAACAAACAAATACTATCTATTAAATATCTGTATCTGCATCTATGACATACCATATGTTGTAGTGCCACAACACCCACCACTCAGTTCCTGCTGTCCCATCAATGACTGTTAAATACTTGGGAGCCAGCAGGTCAGAAAGTCCACATACCCTGTCCTGCTGCAACCTCTACCAATGTGTAACATGTGCACAGAAGCAGTTTTGAAGGTTAGCAATTGTAGAAACACTTGAAATTTATAACCCAAAAAGTCCCAAAAACATAGATCAAATACTAATTTATATATTGCTGATGTTCTCAGATTCCCTAAGGAAAACAAAAAACAAAGAAACTAAAAAAAATCAAAACCAAACAAAAAATTGGTGATAGCCATCAGCAGTTTACAGTTCAAATATAGAATTGCTGCTTTAAATACCCTCACCCTCCACCCCTTCCTTATATCTCTTCCTGTTTGCCATTCACAGGAATCCCAAAGGGAAAACCCAGAGGCGAAGTACCTATATAACATGAGAATAACGAGTGCATGTGCACCGTGCCACGCAAGGGACACGAGCAGAGGAAGCTGCCAGGGGTCCAAGATACAAAATGCTTGTGTATGCTCTTGCGTGCAACTCGGCGCATTGTGGCTGCATCATGCTCTGTTTTGCTACATAACCAGAAGGAAACAAAGGCTCCAAAACCCAGCTACATTTTCCTATAAAGACCCACAACGCTGCTGCACTTTTTGCTGTTTTTTGTCTGTAAAAATCTGATAATTAAGATCCCGAAGCAGCAAATGATAGAGGCACACAGCACGGCTGCACCAAAAGTGTTCCTGATACGCTGGCCTGCAACACCCAGAACGAATCACAGGCACAAAACGCTTGTGTCAGCTGTATTCTGTCCAAAATTTATTACTGAGCACAGCGACCTTCAGCCTTGGCATGGCTACAGAGCAGGGCAAAAAGTGTCAGCTCTGAATGCAGCAGCAGCAGGCAGGACCTGCCTGAAGAAGCCAGTAGGCAGAGTTTGCTGGGCTGGAGCTGGAGCCAGACCAGGGCAAGTTGAAGGCACAGGGTTCAGGCAAGCATAGGTGGGGCCACCAGCACACTCCCAACCTGCAAACCCATGATTATTAACAGCTTGGCTGAAATTTAAGAGCGGGCAGGGGCTGCAGGAGTCAAAAATATGCTTTCAACTAAAGATCTAGAATAATGAGTGAAACAAAAACGTCACACAGCTACCACAAAGGTGGGCCAGATTTCATTAGCCCCTTCAGAACTAGACAGATTTGAACCACAACCATGCAGTAATGAGTGAGCTGACAGGCATACTGGATGAAAATCTGAGCTACTAACACACACCTTGTTTTCACCCTACTAATTCCTTCTATTCTATTACTGCTCCAAATAAACTCAGGCATTACATCCCTTCTCAGGAAGAGACCACATGCTCTCCAGTTCTTAACTCTTCCCCTAGACAGTCAGTGATGGCAAGTGCCACATTATGTCATCACCAGGCTGCTCTTTCCAACACAGAACACAGTCCTTAAGCAGACAACTTGATCTTCATACAGCTATTACACATAGTTTCCTATAACTGGAAACAGAAATGGCTTATTTGTGTTCTTAAGAGACAAAACAAGCTTTGATCTCTCCTGGGGGAACAGAAGAAAAAAAATCTGACTTTTCTTTCATTTTCTTCCTGTATCTCAGCAGTTAATTGAACAGTGAAGATGAAGACAAATTCATTAGCTCACTGTTGCCTCTTTGAATGGAAGTGGACTTTAAGAGCCTCTCAGTGACTTTAATACCATCTCTAAATTCCTTCCAGCTTTGGAAGCTTGAGACTAAACTCGGAAGACAAACTTATTTCCAGCATCACATCACTTCTAGACCACCATCTGGAATTTACTACATTTTTAAGTGGTTGTTTCAAATACTCTGACCTGATGAACAGCTCAGTTCTACACTTCTATTCTACAGCATCTGCTGTGCTCTGCCAGCAGCAGGTCCAGATGCAGGAGGAATTGCAGTATACCCAAGACAGAAGTTGAAACTCAGAGAGATTGCTCAAGTCCATTATAAGATTGAAATAAAGTGCAGTAGAAGAAGAACTGAAAGGAAAAGTATTCTGTAAAAGGCAGCCCTATGCTTTCAGAGATAATAATAGCCATTCTTTTTCAGTGGAAGCACAGAGGATCTCTGTTAAAACACTCTTACAGTAAAAATCCTTTTTCTCTCAAAGAAATAGCAGTCAGATTTTTCCTCATGTTTTGATTTTTAATTCTTTAACTAAGACGAAAGAAAGTATAAAAATGCCTTTAACATCAGTCCTCAGGGAGTCTGCAACATCCATAGAACCTTACACCTGCAATCGTAACCAGAACAGGTTGCAATTAATCTACTAATCAAATAAGTTCCAATCTCCCACGGGCATAAGACATTTGCTGGGTTGCTAATCACTATGTTATTAAACATTAATGAAATGTTTTATTACTCTTGGCCTTCTCTTATTACATATAATGTAGCAGATGTTTCATGCAAACAGATTCCAAAGGACTTGCAAAACAAAAATAATTTCTCCTCACCAACAAAAAAAATTTATTTATTTAGGGAGCAGGTAAGTACTGCTTCCAATGTTTATTTTACCTTTGTCTCAGGCCTATTGCTACATGACATGAAAAAGCCTGATGTTAAAAGTCATGTGGGGCTTTTATTTCAATCTAAATGACTCGCTCAGACCTGAGAGACCAGGTTCAAATTAGAAGACACAAAAAAGAGAAATAATGGGTGGAGACTGAGCAGGGAGTAAAGGGAGAGTGGAACTGGCAAGTGGAATTAGCCTGCAAATGATTATTTGCCAAGCAGAATTAAATTTTCAAGAAGTACAATTTCTTAATGATGAGATCCCAAATAGCTAAGCTTTTAAAAGCATAAGCATCCCCTGCTGAATTCAGAGGTTGGGCAGCTCCTCCTCTAGGGCTGGGGGAATGGGAGAGGAAATTGGCCCAATTCCAGCAGTGAAGTTAAAATTGGAACTTACACTCCTTACCTTGTGCACATACACAATAAGCTATTCTCCCCAAATCCATGTTGGGTTCCCCACCCCCTGGTTTGCTAAGTTTGTCATGGGCAGATAACAAAATTTATTAACTACTGCTGTAACTAAGAAAACTACCACATGTGAATACCAGATCTAAGCTAAAGCTAAAATAATAAATACCCTACCAAATTTCAGGTGATAGCCTGACATATAAGAATGTTTCAGCATTCCTTCATAGTTTTATATATAAAACCAATTCAGGCTTCCACAAATAAATATCTTCATATTAAAAGGCAACAGCACATTCTTCCCAGAGCTGCAGAATAATTTCACCACTTGATGCTTGCTAGATACAAACAACTTATCATACACTTGGAAAGGGAAAGCCAGCTATGTCAAAGTCCAAATTTACTATAAGCTGTTGAAGAATTAGTGTTCCAAGTTTGAGAAAACAGGTTATCAGACTTCACGCTTGAGGGTTTTTTCCTTAGTCAGCATTAGAGCTTTTCAAACATTGTCCCATTTTTCAAGAAATCATTTCCTTCGGCAAAAGGGTGTCACAGCACTAAAATGAAAAGATTAGGAAATCTTCACATTCACTTCTAGCCTAAATTGCCCCAAAAGCAAAAGTACAGAGTAAAGCAAGTTTTAGTAACTATTTGAGTAACAAGGTGTGTTTTTTAATGACATATTTAAAAGCAGAGACACAGCACTATGATTAGATTCACAACTTAGTCACACTGAAAAGGAATAGAGATGTCAAAAAAAAAAAGAAAGGTGCAGAAAGAAATTATCTCATGTATCAGGTGAGCACCATGAATTTAAAGTGGCACACTTTTAGCAAATTTCAAAAAGCTACAAAACCACCTCATGGGCTTCCAGTTTCAGAGTTTTCTCAAGCACCACGTCCAGCTGAACCAATACAGGGCAGGGGCAACCTAATTACCACGAAGCCCAGTCCTCCTTCACCCAGTATGTGCAAAAATCATAGAATCACAGAATGGTCTGGGTCAGCAGGGACTTTTGAGGTCACCTAGGTCCAACCTCTAATGGGCAGGGACATCTGCCATTAGACCAAGTTGCTCAGAGCCCCATCCAACCCAGCCTTGGACATTCCCAGGAATGAGGCATCCAGTTTCTTTGGGCAGCCTGTTCAAGTATCTAACTTGCACAATGAAGAATTTCATTTTAACATGTAAAATAAACCTAACCTCTTTCTGTTTAAATCCATTACCCCTTGTTCTATCATACATGCCCTTGTAAGAAGTCCCTCTCCAGATCTATTATAATAGATCTTATGTAAGCAAGACCTCCTTCAGGTGCTCGTAAGCTGCTCTGGGATCTCCCTGGAGCCTTCTCTAGGCTGAACAGCCCCAATTCTCTCAGCCTGTTGTCATAGGAGAGCTGGTAGCTTTGTGAGCATCCTGACTTCCATCTTGCTTCCAGAATAAAATGAGAACTTGCACATAAACCCTCTAGCAAGTAAATGGAAGAGAACTGCTGAAAACAGGAGACTGAGGGAGCAAGCATGACTTGGTCAGACCAATCATCTTGGCATGACCTTATCCAAAGGTTTGTCAGCAGCCATCATGAGATGCTTCCAAGGAAGTTCCTAGTCACCAGGAAGCCTAAAACCTGAAGACATGGACATTTAACTTCTCTTTACTGAACCTGTAAATTGTTTCCAAAAATGCAACTGTAGAAGAAGATAAGAGCCTCAATGCAAGTCAATCACAAATTATGTCAGAAATTGTTTCCTACACCACCTACCACCCTTTCAATGGACTATGCATTCTTTTGTATTCCACACATAGTGCTAGACAGGATTCTCATAAGCTAATTCATTAAGACATCCACCGTTAATAATAATGCAAGTGTCAAAACCTTCACTGACTTGCCAAATATTTCCCACTACATGATCTTATTTGCACTGTTTAAGAATATCTCCCACGACACACATCATGCAAAACAGATATGCTGTGGAAATGACCAGGAGTTGAATAATGACCCTGCCCCTCTACCCAGCTTCACTAAGGCCACACCTGGAGTGCTGTGAACAGTTCTAGGCTCCTCAGTCCAAGAGAGACATGAAGCTCCTGGAGTGGGTTTAGCAAAGGGCAACAAAATGATGAAGGTACTGGAGCATCTCACTTATGAGGAATGGCTGAGGGGTCTGGGCCTGTTCAGCCTCAAGAAAAGAGGACTGAGAGGGGACCTCATCAGTGTAATTATCTGAAGGGAGGGTATCAAGAGGATGGAGCCAGGCTTTTCTTGGTGGTGCCAAACCATGAGTCGAGAGACAATGAGTAGAAACTGATGCATAGGAAGTTCCACCTGAATATGAGGGAAGAACTTTACTGTGATGTTTAACCACGCACTGGAACAGGTTGCCCAGAGAGGTTATGGAGTCTCCCTAACTGGAGATACTCAAGAATCATTTGGAAGCACTCCTATGCCATGTGGTCTGGAATGACACTGCTTGAGCAGGGATGCTGGAACTGATGACCCACTGTGGTCCCTTACAACCTTGCCCATTTTGTGATTCTGTGAATTAATTTCCTTGCCCCATACCCAACCAGTGAAAATATATTTTTCACATTTTGTTGAAATCAAACTTTCTACAAAGGATGCTGAGACCCTTTTACATTCAAAATCACAACAGTATGAAATCATGAAGATTAATGTCTGCTGAGGATGTGATACTGCCTGCCTTGCTTATGTAAGCAAGACAGTATTGCTCCCTACACATTCTGCACACAAGGTTAGGTTAAAACAAGAGTCACTGTATCTTGTGCTCACTGTCTACTTACATTCAGGAAAATTCAGATAGATTTTAAAAGTGACTCAGTTAAAACTTTCTGTATTGTTTAACTGAATAGCTGAATTCAGAAAGGTCTCAGACACATGCATTTCTCTTGAAAAGTTCATTATCTACTCAAGAAGTCAACTACAGCATTATCACCCACAAGCAGATCTATGCAGACAAGCCAGTAGGACAGCATGCCACAGCTCTGTGCTCCACCAGGAAGGGACTTTCTACTACCACCTGCACACGGCATTGTGCTTTTGGACTGTGTACAGGTTGTTCCCACTAGCAAGGAGGATTCTTTCCAAGAGATATTCATCAGTTTAAATCCAAACAAGAGTCCTTGCACTGTTTATCCTTCCTGCTAATTGATGGCCTTCATGCTGCCACAGAAACTGTTCAATGAATACACTGACTCTGTTATGCCTCCAACACTGCAGGCAACCCTCAACATGCCCTAGTTTTTCCTACATCTCATACTACTTTCTTGTCCTACTAGATCTGTTAGCCCTGCATGAAAGGCAGATAACCTTTATGCCTGTTATGCAGTTACAGAGTCATTGCCTACCAGGAAATCCAGCATACTGCAAACCATATCTGCAAACCATGTCCTTTCTTGACCTTATGCTGACTTAATTAAAAAAAAGGGGGGGGGGGGGAAAGCACCAAGTTCTTTATTTGCTGTGGCTCTTCAAATGCTGACTCCAATCAACCTGTTGTGGTTCCCTGCACACTAGGAAATAACACTTCCATTCCCTATGTTCTCATACTCCTGTGCTTTTGCAGATATCTAAATGGCAAGTAGATAGGATTAATAAATCCAGTATAATCAAGGAAGCTCCAGGCCTCACAGACAGGCAATTCTAGTACAGGTTACTATGATACATGACCAGAAGAACCTAACCTAGAAAGAATATAGAACTACTTTTTAAAAAACTACAGAGCTTCCAAATACCATTGCTTCACCTAAAGATTATTTTCTGTTGTTATAAGCTGTTACCAGCTTCTAATTTTATAACTCAGAATTGCTCACTATTTATAAAATATGTTCAGCAGGGCACTACAAAGTAAGAAAGTATTATCCTCATTTTTAGGAATTCTTCAGAAAGCTGTACTCACCTTAGTTCTCCTGCTCTACATCCTGTTACGCCTGCCAGACTTCATCTGAAATGTGCTTACAAAGTTGCTCAGCATCAGAAAACAAAGCAAGTCCATCCATGTAAGATACTCAACTAAATCTTAATGTTCTCTAGCCCATGCACTACACTTTGGAGTAACAAACTGCTATGTCCTCATTTCCACACCTGCACACTTACTACTAATTCCCATGGTAGTCAGCAACACATCTTTTGAAAGGTTCCTCTATTATTTAACAGCAAACCTGAATTTTCCACTAAAGTGGCCACAGGCAATGTCAACATCCACTATGAAGTTTTACTCTAAAAAGAAAAAAAATAAAAGAAAGGTAAAAACCCTCTTCTGTCCACTTGCAGCAAGAGCAGTGCAACCAGTGGACAGCTCCGTGAGTAGTAGTCATGTCTCACTGCAACACCCATATAAGTGGCAATATCCCACTTTAGGGACTAAACAGCCTGCAACAAATTACTTCACTTATAATCAGTCAACATGCCTACAGTGTTAAACTCATCTGGTGTAAATGAGATGCCTCTGTTCCAGCCCAAAAAACTTGGTACAACCTTCATGACTCAATGTGCCTGCTGAGATTAAAGGAAGATGAATGCAAAAGGGCCTGCCAACTCATTCTGATAAGCAGATCCTTGGACAAATCTTTGAATGAAGAAAAAAAGAGGATGAATCTTTAAAAGACATCAAGTTATAGAGTCTGTCTTCATCACTTGATAAAGCTTAGGAAGGAAAACAAGGAGCTTTTTGTGACAAAGTGATTTTTGAAATTAAAAAAAACCCTGAAATTAAATCCAGCTGTTGTTTTCCACATGCATTGTTATGCTTCAGTGATTCAGACTGGATGTTTGTATTTTGACTAGTTAGCTCAGGACCTAAGCAGTCTAATCACCATGGCTGGGGCTTTCAAAGGAACAGCACAAATGAAGATGTGAAATAAGCACCTTTGTTGGGCCTGTAACAATTAGACCTGGCTTCAAATCTTAGAAGAACTAGAGAATATAGATGTCTGTAGTCTGCTTATTTGCATCGTGACACATATAAGAGCGTCCATTACTCATCTCAGTTCACTGTACTAAGCACTACACAAACAAAAACCCACCCTGAAGAAAGCAGACTGCCTTCTCCTTAGTTTAAAGTCTGTAACATATATTTAAAAATATGATAAACATCACACCTTACATTTCACCTTAAAGAAGAGTGAGTCCTTTCTTTGCTCCTGGCCAAAAAAACATTACAAATGCTCAATGACCACTTCCTTGACATCACTCACTGTATTTTAAAAGAAGTATCAACACCATGCCAAAGCATCAAGGACTGCAATTAGAATGTTCCTTAATAGAATAAGTTTCTCGTTGCCTTTCCCAAGAATTTCTTATTTTGGGTTATTACATGATATAACCCTTACAAAACCACTCAAAAAAAGAAAATCAGATTCATTTTTATTTCTTGTGGTAGATTATACAGCAGAGTCTAGGTCATCCAACAAAACTTGAGTCCACATTATCCTTCAAATGTAATCTTCCAATGTTCCAAATGGACCACATTTCACTGCATAATGCAGACAGAAAATGTGATGGAGAAAACAAAGTGAAACAAAAAGCCCAAACAAGCTTTCCTCAAAAACATGCAATGTAGCAGGAACGTAATTCTTGGTATTGTGTAGGCTGTTAACAATTCTGTTGGTCACAAACATATCACCTTCTCACCCAGGAAGTATCCAAGACAAATGAAAAAGATGGCAGCACTGCTAATTTTAGAATATGTCTAACAGTCTGAACTGTTTCTGTACTTTAGATGCTTGACAAAATACTTAAAAGAGCTTCCTTTTATTATTTTCCCACGTCTTGGTACTACTTTTCCAAGAAGCAATGGGCGGTGCACATATTGCCTTTAGCAGCAAAGAAAACAATTACCCATTAAAAACTCTTCAAGTTTTGAACACTTCCGGGAAGGAGCATGCCATTTGGTTATAAAGAGGCAGGTCTACTCAAGAAAACAAGTGGAAAACAAAAATTATTCCCATTTTCACATTTATTTAAACCTTCCTCATTTTGTTTGCTGACTTTGAGTTAATCCTCTTCTAGGAAGAGCCACAAAAAAAACCCTCAATTACAGCTCAATTAAAAGGTTTTAAACAGAGCCAAAAGGGTTGAAGTACAGCACAGTGCTGGAGGGTTGGGCACAGCTGTCTTGGTGACATATAAATGAGAAGATCTGTCCCTCTTTGCTTCAGGAAGCCTCCCCTGAGCAGCAGGTGCATCTCTTCTGTCCCTTCTATGACTAGCATTTTATAGGTTAACCCTTCTTTCCCCCCAAGCGTAATAGCTGCCACAGCAGGATATTTGACTAACAAATACTGAGTTCAAAAAGGACACAGAGTTTGCCACTGCCTGATTTATCAGCCATGCATTTTAAAGACAAAACCCCCGCAGTGTTCCCTGGCAAAAACTGAAGATAAATTATTTAACGATATATTCCAATCATGCTCCAAGACTGGAATGTTGCACCAAAGATAATTTAACCAAGTAAGAATTTTGTAAGCAAGTGAGAGTCACAGGTAGGTAATGTTGCTAGATATAAAGACTATTTAAGCTAAATCTTCCGTAGCCAGGCAATCTCATGCTTCCAAAAGAGGGACTTCCAGAAGACTTCCATCATGGTACAACCAAGAGCCTTGAAGTATCTGCACACACCAAAAATCCAAATAGTCTCAAAAGCACCATTTTTATCCCATCAAGCTAATCTTCTATTTATAGTCTACACAATACTCTTTTCCCTAACTAGGAGACAGGTGTGGAAGGTTCTCCTGGGACACCATTTCCACCCAACACCGGCATTCATGCCCAAGCTCTCTATAGCAGCAGCACTACCAAGCTCTCAAGTGCATTAGATGAGCCTGCTCTCTGCCTGATCATCTCAGCGTCTCGTCCAACAAGAAAAAAGATAAAACTAGCTTAGAATTTATATACAGCCTCATACACAGTTGACCACTAAATCTCTGAGCTTCAGAAGGACTTCAGGAATTTTACTGTGAATTTTTTAATTGACCAAGTTCAGGTTCCATTCACAAAACAATGACTGCCCTCGATTCTCCACTTGGACTGGTTGCACACTTAGAAAGTCTACTCCATTGCCACACTAAGACCGTCAGCCATTAAATATTTTGATTTCAGGTAAGAATGAGAAAACCCAAATCTGCTCCACCAGCCTGTAATCTGCCAGTCTCAGAAACACAAAGATATAGAGTCATCTCGGTAGTGATCCTGGAAAGGCTACCAAAGATCCCTCCATAAGACACTACAAAATGAAGAACATTAAAATCAATTTTTACTTTTGTTACACAGACTTACAAATCCATGCCATAATCAAGGCTCCCTTTAATTAGCAGGTGTGACCCAGATGTCAAACTGGTTTGTAAATATAAAATGGAGAGATTATTCCTACTGCATCCAGAGTTACTGTTTTTCTATGCCAGTCCTTCTCAGGCACTTAGAGGCAGCAATGTTAAAAAGTCAAAGGAAAGGAAATTATCTTTCAAAATAGAACTTAATTTGACCACAATCAGGAATTCTGCAACGTCCAAGTATGCTCTTACAGTTATAATATGCTGTCAGTATGTGGCCGAGTTACAGCTATTCATGTGCTTTAAACTATGCATTTCCATACCTTGATGGGTTTGGAATTCTTTTAAACTGCACTCTCCATTCTGAACGTTATTTCAGAATAGCATCCATTTAACTTGTGTCTCTCAAAACAGTCTCTAGCTAATTTGTATCTAATTTCTGTATCTATACAGAATATATATTTCATAGACTATATATAAATATATGTATTTTATGAAAACCAGACATATGAACTCACTTCCTTTGGAAGACTTGAGAGACAACAGGAAATAAACCAAATCATTATTGGAGCAGCTGTATGAGTTATCTGGACCAGTGGGACTAAAGACTTTTCATAAATGTAATGTATCTTCCAGTTCTTTTTGTTGGTCAGTAAATTCACAAAGGACAGACAGGTTTCATTTTGGTCTCAAGTTATACACTAAGAATGAGCAAGAGGAAAGAAAACTGACAAAACAGGTATCTTGTTTTAAAGTCCCATCTTGGTCCTAGTTTAGGGAGTACCACAGAAAAACTCAAAATCCAAAATAAATGCACCACTGAAACTGTAGCACGTATCTATACAAGGCCTCATGCAAACATCCACGGGGCAGGAGTAGAAAAGCCCTCAAGGGCTCTTTTGACTCCTCCCTTTTCAAAGAACACATTCCTAGGGCCTATTTCTCTTCTAATGTGTTGGTTTCCACACGGCAACACGTGGAAACGCATGTCTAAACATGCACAAAGCCAGGTCTGCAGATGAAGAGCTTTTCCTCCTGTATCCTAGGCCAACTGCAGCTGGGTCACACTGCATTCCATGGACATTAATTATCAGTCCAGACTCCCCTGCTAAAAAGCAGAAAACTGAAATCAATGCTCATAGCACAAACTCCATGTCATCTCATGTACCAAACTGAAGACCTATTTTGCACTAACAGCTATTATGCATCCAATTCAGTTGTCAGATTTGAAAACATCTACAGGAGTAGCCATAACTACAAATAATTTTTTATACAGGCTTTAAAATAATATAATGTTAGAGAAATATGAATCTTAAAGAGTTCTTAGATCTTCTAGGCCACTGAAGTATGTCCAGGGAGGTTACAGCTGATACAATGAACAGTACACTGCTTTCTTCAAAGACTGTGAAAACCAAGGGTAAACAGATTTTTTATCCATTAGGAAAGTCTGAGAAAATTGGAAAATTGAATGAAATGATTGTGAGCGAAAATTCAGATCTCTACCCAGCCTTTTTGGTTGCTGCAAATAGACAGGCACTGCAACTGCAAATTACAGCTAAATGATAGAATTGGCTCCTCCAGTAAGCTTCCAGGAGACAGCCAGATCAAGTACTGCTGTAAGAAAAGCTATTATCTTGGTAAATGTCTCTGATAATCTGGATAAATTAAGTTGGGCC
The DNA here is from genome assembly GCF_026979565.1 of Vidua chalybeata. Lineage (NCBI taxonomy): Eukaryota > Metazoa > Chordata > Aves > Passeriformes > Viduidae > Vidua > Vidua chalybeata. The sequence continues at coordinate 70,616,050 of NC_071531.1, forward strand.
AGAGCTACAAATCTGGCCTCTATACAAGAGTTAAAGCATAGATTAGAAAAAAACTCTCTGAAAGCAAACATAGCCCTCCAGCTGTTTAGAAGATGGAACAACAACCTGAACACATGCCCAGGCATCTCCAATTCTGGAAATCTTATCTGATAGCCTCAGTCTTAAAGAGTGACTGTATTCTCTTAGATGAGGACAGCTAGGAGTAAAAGGGCAGTTTTGATCAGGCTCAATTATCTTTCTACTGCTGGTTTAACTAATGTTCGCAATATTTTCTGAAGTCACTGAAAAATATTTTCAGCCTTCCATCCCCACTTGTGATACAAACGCAAAACATTTCATTAGTCAGAAGACAGATCTATTGTTTTGGGTGCTCTTTCTAGCTATTTAACAATAAAATTAAGGCATCCTTTAGAGAGTAACACCTCCATGATAGTCTTATGAACAGTGATTCACTATTCCTCAGATCTTCAAAGTAGCTATGATGTGCAAGCCCTCAAAGACTTAAAAGAAACGTGCTTAAATGTTACTAATTCTCATCACCATGTTTTTCCTTTGTGAATTTTTATCCCATGGGTGCTTCCAGCTCAACTGAGATGCAGTAAACAAAGGCATTCTTCTAAGACAAGGTCTTAAAAATTAATGTTTGAATATTCAATGATCCTTAGATGGAAATATGAGATGAGAGAACACATCTAGCTCACACATAGATTACATTAAAAAAGGAAGTTCAGTCTGTAGTTGAGAGGAAACCTGTGCAGATAATGAGAGGTCACAGTAAAAGATAAACACAAATACATCAGAGCAAATCCAACCTCTACACTGTATTCAAAACTTTAAACACTGACTTAAGATGAAGACAGCAATCATTCTGAACCTCTGTGATAACTTTCAATTCCCTTCTAGAAAGGAGTGAAGTAGGAGGGAAAAGGAAGATCTGGAGTGACCTTATTGCTCTCTGTAACTACTAGAAAGGAATTTGTAGTAAAGTAGGGGTTGGTATCTGCTTTCAGGCAACAAGCAAACAAGAGGACACAGTCTTAAGGTGAACTAGGGGAGGTTTAGGCTGGACATCAGGAGAAATTTCTTTACAGAATGGTTATTAAAGTTTGGAATGGACTACCAAGGGAAGTGGTGGAGTCACCATCCCTGGAGGTGTTCATGGAACAACTGGATGTGGCACTTGGTGCCATTGTCTAGTTGACAAGGTGGTGATCAGTACAAGGTTGGAATCAATCTTGGAGGTCTTTTCTGTGACTTCAATATCCACCTGTGTGCTTGAAAGAAAGGGTCTACAACTCAGGCACATGTAAAGGAAGTCAAGGCTTCTATGAGATATCCAGCAGTAGCAATGACTTCTTTTAACTGTACCTTTAACATTCTCATGACAAAGCTACAATACATGGAAATAGGAGTCTGGAAGATGGACCTGCTAAAACATTAAAAAGCAATATGATGCACACATCCTGTGTGAACCCAGCAAAGGGAAAACAAACCTGCACAGAAGAGACAGTGATACCACTTCCCTTAAAGCTTTATACCTGGGTTCCGCAACACATGTCAAGAGGATGGATGTCTGCTTGTCAGTATATAGACATGACTATCCATAGCCCAAGCTTACAGACTGCAAAACAAAACTTAGTTTTAACTCTTCTTTCAGTCAGGTTACCTGAGTAACTTGAGTACATCTGTCCTCAAAACAGCTCAGATACACCGAAAGTGGCTTTAACAGACTGAAGCCCCCTGAAATGGAGCCTTTTTTTCCAGTATAATGCTACTATCTGTTATATGTTTACTGGCCATTGATAACCAAGAGCTAAGAAACAAGCTGGGGGGCAGTTGGAAAAAGTGGAACTAATTCAACCCAATTTGAAGTCATATTCTCACAGTGATCTGTTAACCATGGAGATTCTGAGACCAAAAGAGGCAAATCATTAATTAACAGGTTCACTTTTTCACATGCATATTTACAGAATTATATCTTCAACCATGTGCAGAGACACAAAACCTATTAAGAAAAAAACTGGGTCAGCTCTAGATTTCTGAATGCTTTAAACAGGAAAGTCTCTTGAAAAGTTAGCAGAACTTAAAAACCTAAACACCTAGTCATTTTTAAATGGAAAGTCTTCCTTGTGGTTTTACATTTTTCATGGGAGCTGCTATGATCAAAGTTGCTGTAACTAAGGTAACACAAACAGCGGATATGGGCTACTTTGAAAAGGATCTTTTTATACTTAGCAGCTTGATATATCTGAGGCAGGAACTGAAGGAAAGCTGTTGCTTTCAGAAGCATTTCAAACAGCTCACAAAAGTACACACACCAGCAGAGAAAGAAAAAAAACCAGAACCTCAACACAAACTTATTTTTCCATCCTGCTGCTTTATTGGGCTTTAAGGCTCAAATTAACACTGAGACTTTACATATTAACAAACAAACAAAAAAAAACAAACCAACCCCAAACCAACGAACCAAAACAAATAAACAATAAACATGTAAATACTTATAACACCTTCAATAACTAAAAATAGGAAAGAGCACTGCCTACTATTCAGGGGCCTCAGCTTTAGCAATGCAGTGCTTCACATTTATGGACCATCAGGGCCCTAGTTTGACATCCTCTCACACTCCAGAAGATCTGCCTATTTAAATAATTCAGGCAACTAAGCCAAGGGCACACACGGTTGGATGGCCAAACCAAGGCAGTCCCTGAATGATTTGACAGACTGGATGGCATGAATGGTTCCCATTACAGAATTTGTCTTTCTCTTGCTGCACACTTTATGTCTCTGTGAGCCATTAACAAGAAATGTGGTGCCCAGTCTAGACTGTTTGAAAAGGTACAGGAGGAGTACAAACTCTCTTCATCATTTAGATTAAACAGCCCAGTGCTAAAAGCAGAAACATCAAGTATGCAATTCAGATACAAGAAATTTAACTACTTATTCTCAGTCAGCTGTGAAATATTTCTAGCAATTCACACATTCATTTCATTAGAATGTCTTAAAAACCTTAATGGAATGGCAGAAATAACAAAAAATAACTATTTATGCTGATATACCTCTCTGCTTATTATTGGTTTTTGCACAATGAGACAGCAACGTGACAGACTCTTCAGCTGAAGAATATTCCAATGAAAATGCTAACAAAAGCAGTGCAAGAATTTTTATGCTACTAGTATTTTCTTCTCAAGCATCACAATTAGGCTGTGTCACTTGAGGGCCTGCACAGACACATGAATGAAAATAATTGAAAATACTACAAACCTTTTAACTGCACCTGTTGATGCTTTGCATAAGAACCTATTACTACAAATTTGTGGAATAGAAGCAGAAATACAGTATAGATCTGTGAAAGCCAGGTCATTGTCTTTTGGAAATTTTGCCATTTGAAAGCACTGTGGCCCCAAAGTTTGTGAACAGCTGCCTTACACTATTTTTCAAAGAGAAACATCCCTCTCGCCCTTGTTAAACTTTTAACTGAAAAATATCCAAAACCCACCACCCCAAAAATATAACCTTCCATAAGAGTTGGTTAGTTAAATTAAACAAATTAAATTGTTTCACAGACTAATGACAAACAGCACATAGTTTGTGAACTACTCATTCAAGTAGCAGGTAATTGCCCAAAATTACATTACTTAATTCCTCACACTTAGTATGGAGAACTAGCTTACTGAAGGCAGAACTACAAACTGAAATTAAGCATAAATCTCTAGGTGGTATTTTATTTATTCCCTTCAGGGACTTACCACTTATTCCTACCAATACTATCGCTACACATTACACTGAACTCTAGACACACACATTCTAAAATCCAGAACAATTCAGAGACCCTGTTTAAAACACAGTCATGCAGGAACTGCAATGTCAAACTGAAGAAGCACTGAACTGCAACAAGGGAGTAAAAAGAAGAAGGAGCATTGCAAACTATCTTTACCATCACAGAAACTCTAAGAATCAACTCTTTAGCACTGACTTAACACTCAACTTCTTTCTGGTCTGGACCAATGCTGGGAGGCTGACTTGTCATAGTAATGGAAATGGAAAAAATAAAAATAGGCAACTCCCCCTCTGGTAATTCCAACTTTCAAGCTAGCTTCAAACCTGGACAAAAGCATCTCAGCTTCCTGACAGAGATCTAAAATTGGCAGCTGAGGCGCATATTCCAGACCTACACAATGATGGCCCTCTACATTCACAAAATGAACCAAGAGCCTAGAGTTTACAATTTCTTGAGGCTTGCTGAAGTTTCTGAATCATGCACTTTCAGTTTCAAGACTATATGCTGGCTCTTCCCAAAGCATTTTTTGAAGAAATCATGACTAAAGAATTATACTGCATGTACCAAGATAAATATATCACAATAGACAAGCACAGGGATAAGCAGGCACCAACCTGAAGCATACAGCTGAAAATTTCGTTCATAATTCAAATTTCAGGAAGCAACTTCCATACATCACTTTCCTCTTGTTGCTTGTCCACCACTGGGATCAGTGCAGACTGGTATTTCTAAAGTGCCCCCTCCTCTCTTCCTTCCCTTGTTTGATTCATTATCAAAGTGATAATGAATCAAACAAGCTGCCACCGCCTTGGGCTGTCTGCAGTAAGGTTGGCTTTTTCCCCTCAACCATCGGTGAAGTGGGAGTATGCATTAATGAGAGGGGAGTGTCAGATTTCTTAAGGAACTCCACTGACCAGGCCTTTGATTTGGACTCAGGCAGCCAAGCAGGGATGACAACAGCCCAGCTGTGCTGCACTCCCAGCTCAGCTCTCTGAACACAAGAGCTGGCCTGCTCCTACACTGCACTCAAACCACTCAGCCAACAGATTTTCCAAGCTCCCTCTTTAACTGGTAAATGATGTGGTCCAGCATATACTACCTAGATCAGGTATTCCCAAAGAGTAGCATACCCTGAAGAAATTGTATGCTATTCTTAATATAATATACATCTGTCTAGCTTCCAAATCTGTCCAGGCAGAGGCTGTCATCCAGCCTGCAAGAATTTACACCTCCTGCCAACATAACATACACTTCTAGATCAGAATATGAAAAAATGAGAGGACTGAACTGACAAACGATGGGAAAACTAAGGGAGCTTAGACCAAAGGTAGATGACGCTGTGTAGCTGGGATAAAAGTTTGGGATAAGAATATGAAAAAATGCATTACTTGGGTATTGCTACAGATGTGACCCATACAAATTATGAAGTTTAAAAAAGTATTTTTAAATTAATGCTATCTATGTGCAAATCTATACATGGACTTAAGCGTTAATTACACCTAGTTTAGGGATATTAAAGCCTCCAGGTATTGGATGTTCTCAGCTTGTATTATCAAATGTAGACAATTAATTCAGAGTCCAAACTGGAAAAACCCTACTTAGCTTTTCAGTTCTGCCTTCAGAAGGGCTAATATTCAAGAGACAATTTTTTCTATCACTTAAAGAAACACTCAAAAACAAAAAGATACATAGTCAGATAAAATGTCACTAAACCAACTACCAAAAGAAAAAGAAATCAAAGACCAACATTTTACTCTAGAGAGAGTAATTAAAAAACAAAAAGTAAGATGTCACAAACCATTAATATCTGATGGTCAAGAACTAAAATGCTTGGCCAAGTCTTCATTTTGACACACTGCAAAACCCCAGAGTTACGAGACTAAAGAAATCAAAGATTATTGTCAAAAGCACTAGCTGACATCTACCAAGCATGACAGGGTAGAGGAAATATCCTGACCCTCCCTCTTACACCTATGCAATGGGAAGAGACAAAAAAAGCTCCTTTTAAGTACTAGGTTTAGAATTTGTTTTTCCTTTTCTGTTTTACCTCTTTTTAATTCTCCTAAAATAAGGCACTCTTACATCATATTGCATACTTCCCAAGTACTAATTACCTTCAACCCATAACAGAGTCCAAAAATAACTCAGATGTAAGAACTGTGTAAGAACTTTATATGCCTTCCTTAATTAGAAGTAAACAATTCTGCATTGCATTAATTTAAATGTATCTTTCCCATTTTCCTTTGAAACACTTGAAAACAATGTTTTTGCTACCAAAAAAGGACACAAGTTACAAATATTACCAGTGAAACTAGCTGTTCATGAGGTCTTGCTGTGAAAACAAGAAATGTTAAAACCAGTACCTCTGCTATCATGTACTGCTTGCACAAGTTGATCTGCAGGCCACCTGACTATAAGGGAAAGAGGTCAAGCACATTAAGTACCAACCTGAGGACTAACAGAAGTGTTGAGGTGGCTTATGGTTCTTAACTTTTATTTGGTTTAAAAATCACTAGATAAAAAGATTTCTCTTTGGAAGGCTACTAGTTTAGAATAGAGGATCACTAGTCTATTAAAACCACCAGGTTAGAACACGTTTATAAATCAGGCAACAAGAAAAATAAGTGATCTTCAGCCCAAACTGCCTTGGGCTCAGTATTTGTTATCTTCTTGCTTGGCCTTTACAATTTCTCATTTACTCAAATATAACCTTCAACTTTTTATGTGTAGCAAACAAAGCCCAAAGACTTCTGTTTCTTCCAGCAGTTGAATTGCTAATGATTAGAGGAAAGTTTATGTTAGAAAAAGTAACCTTAAGACAAGCTTTTCTCTTGTTTCCACAGCTCACTGTCTGACAAATCTGGCTGGCAACATGGAAACAGCACATCAAAACAGGATTTTTAGCTTCCTGATTTGCACTAATACACAAATAATCATAGTGACTCACTGATTTTCAAGTTAAACTACTGTTTTATCATAATCCATCTGTTTAATCTTTAGTCTCGAAAATTTTTATGTGTATTTATCTGCTCCAATGAAAATAAATTAAGAAAATCAAAACCACTGCCATCAAAGACATGGAAAAGAAAATAACATTCATGAAAATACTGTGAACTTATGCATAGGCTCACCTTAAATCTTTTATCCTGCAGGACTTTCTTAATGGCCACAAGCTCTCCTGAATCACAGAGTTTGGCTTGATACACAACACCAAAAGATCCATTTCCAATCACCTTGGTGTCTGTGTAGCTGACTTCTTGTGGTCGGTCTGGACCTTGTCCAGGAGTTGCCACTACTGTAGTCACCTTGCTGCCATCTTTGTCTCCTGCAAAGCAAGAGATACACAAATAATCAAAATACATGTGTAAACAAGATGACCAACAAGACTAAAACAGAGGAGGGTAAGACAAATATTTAGATCAGCATATGTACTTCAATATTATAGAGAAAAATAGAAAATCTCTGACAAAATGCAAAGAAAGCACTGAGCATGTTTTTTACCAACATATATTAAGTGGTGACAATTTTTCATTTAGATTATTGCTAACAAAAATTTGCTCTCCAGAAGCAAATAACTGAGCAATAAAATGTAATGTACAAAGAAGCCAAGTACTTATCCCTGATTATCAAGTAAGTGATATTATGCACAGTGTTGTTTGCATTACCAAAATGAAGCATTTTCCCATATTTTTCCTTAACTGAAGACACCAAACTGCCAGTACGAGCTCAGATCAGCACTCTGATCTTTACAGGCATTTATCTGTCAACAAAAACCAGGAGCACTTTAAGTTTGTTACAAATCCACCAACAGGTAAAGCTTCAGCTTGCAGCACTAGGAAGCATAACCTTTGTCAAACCCGGCTGTGTACACCTGAAGCAAAACCCAGGCTGCATCAGATGGCACAGTCCTGTTCCTCCCTTCTTCCACGTCTGGACATCCTTGCAAAGAAGGGAGGCACCTGCCAGGGCAGGGGAAGAAGGGGAGAAGGATGCCAATGGCAGGCACTTAGCTGGTATCTCAACATGAACGGTAATACAGCCAGGGACAGTGCTCAGGATGCAAGACCACAGTGGAAGCTGCACAGGTGAATGTGTTTTGGCACAGATGCAGCAGCTGTGGGGTTCCCAGCCACTTTCCCATCAAAAGACCCAAGCCACTATCTCTTACTCTTAGCCCCACTGTTACTACCAACAGCGCTTCACCCTGTTCAAAGTCTGATTTTGTTCATAACAGGAGCAAAGCTTTAGGCATTTTACAAGCACACTCTGGGCATTTCTTGCCATTCAGTTGCAATAAAGAGCCCTTCAGGCTTGGGTTACAAAATCAAAGAGGGCTGCAAGAAAAAACAGAACCTGCTGTTTAGGCAAAATGATCCTTGTTCTGCTCCAAAAGGGCACCAAAAAAAAAAAAAAAGGCACAGCTCACTCTCTTTCCTCCCACTGTCTGCTTCAAATATGAGGGCTGTTGCAAAGAAAGTTATTATGATGGAGAAGTTATTTCTCTTTGGGGAGCCTCTCCCCTCACTGCTAAAAACTATTCAGGTACAGCACCTAAAACCAGGCTCTGCAAAGGAAGCTTATCTCAGCTCTACCCAGCATGCTGATGACTTATTGTATCAAACTTACAACACACTTGTTTGCACAGCTCAGCACAATGCTTGCAGCTTGTGCAATGCTGCAACCTCATGATCAGCTTGTGTACCGAACTCTCCTCTGTGGAGCTGCTGCCTGTCCAATCCTCATCCACTCTCCACTTACACACCTGATTGCTCTTATCAAAGCCTAATATTTTGCATTTTGTCCTGACTGAACTGCATCCAAGGTTACTGAACTCTCTTGCCATCTTGTCACATCCTTCAAGCACAGTCACTATCTGGAGATACATTTCCCAAAGGTACATGAAATTTACCTAAGAAATTGGTGATAACTGGTGATTCCTATGAGACTGCTTAAAAGCCCTGCAAAAACCCGCAAAACATCTCCTCCTTTTTTTTTCTCGGAACTCCTGTTATGCTCAAACAAAATAATCAGATCATTTTGTATGTCTTTCATGGAATTTCCCGTAGTCCATTGTTCTCCTGGATTTCTCGTGAGAAAATTAGTTTGAAAACTTCAGAGTCAAGATACCCACATCTACTACTACTTCTTCTGCACCTATAAGATTCAGAAGAAAAGCAGGTGGCTTGACACAATTTCCTCCTGAAAAATCCACATTAAATACTATTCATCTCCTATGTTGCCTTTTAGGTTCTTGCAAATTGTTTCCTTTTATGATTACAACTAGTCTATGAAACAAATTAACAAATCAAATAAAAAGTACATTATAGTGCTAAAGGTGCCAATTACTTGCCAAGCAATACAGAGTTGGTATAGCCCTTCCCCATTATAGTCAAAAAAGTTGAAATGCAGATTTATAGATTTGGAGAGAAAATGGGGCAAGGGGTAGAAAGGAACACTAGATAGATGAAAGTCTTCTTACAGGGAGAGAGAGAAGCATAAATAGAAGCATACTAGCTGCATGGAAAATTCATTCTCCTCTTTGATAACTGTAAGAAATAAAAGGAAGGAAGCCTCAAATACAAAGAAATGCCTTTTTTTTTTTTTGTAAACAAGCTTGAAGTGTAACTCTCATAGCAGCAATGCATTTCATTTGCCCAACTATTCTATTATTAGCATTCTAACTCACCAAATATACAAATAAGTTACATCTGCTTTACTACAGCAATCCTCATCAAATAAAAGGTAATCCCCTACCTGCTCAATTTTGAGGGGCATCTTTCTTTTTGGCAGGGTTCAGTAGACCAGAGTATTGAGATTGTGGTTACTGAGTTTTGTTCTCCATTTTTCCAAGTATCAATACTAACGAACTCTTAGAGATAAAAATAATTGACCCTGGCAACACTGGTTGAGATTTAAGTACTTGATATCAAGAGATCTGCTCTAAGGACTTTCTTCAGAGCTGCAACTCTCTCAGGGGCCACCTTATCCACAAAAGCAAACCCTGAATTTCAGGCCACGTCAAGTGTTTCATCCCAATGTGCAGCACACAAGCAGCAGCCACCCAGCCAAGTTTTTCCAGAGCTCAAATGAAAAACCAGTCAGCTTTAGACACTTTTCCTTTAAGTCCACAGGAAAACAGCTCCTACCTAAACTTGCTGAAATCATCAGTGCTTAGAAGTGTATGCACTGACACTTTAAACACTACACCAAAAATTACTTTGTTTCTTTACCAGAATTTACAGAGCATTACGCCTCACAGAGCTTTCTCCCAGCTTCGTCCTTTCAGGAAACAACAGTTTTTGCAAACCATCCACAAAACACACCATAAGGACTCCAATCTTTTAAAAGTTAAGCCTGTTAGAGTTTCAGTTACATTCTATTTCAGTATTGTTGAACCTGAGGGACTATAGGGGTAAAATTCACCTTGCACCCTTGACAGCTTTGATCTCCACAAATAAAACATCTCACTGCTGCTCGAAGTATAGAAATAACGTGTCTGTATTGCAGCAGCAGCATCCAGAGGCCCCAAGCCTGTTTTGCCACTCCTTGCACTACGTAGATGTAGAAACTGCTCACAACATCATACACAGTTCAGAATGGTTATTCCAGTTTTAATTGTCTGGACAGCAAGCACTGACTTGCCAGCCAAACAGCACATAAAGGAGTTCACTAAACAACTTTCAGAAATGCTGGGTTTAGCCTCAGCATGATGGAAAACAGCAGAGAGGAAACAGCCCTGCCCAGCAATCTTCAGTACCTCCAAACAGACTCCTAACAGCAGACACCAAGAAACATTACACCACAGCAAGTCTTAAAGAGAAGCCTAGACAGTTCTCATCTCATTCCCTTCACCCCTTATTTTGTTTAGGACTGTCAGACTCTGTGACCCCAGTGGATAGGCCGGCACTGCCAAACACTGAATATCCTCAACACCTTTGACTGTAAGGTCTACAACAGAACTAGGACATTAAATAGAAAAACTAAAGAAGGAAGAAAGGACTAAATAGCAAAATACTTATAGCACAGCTCACATGAAAAGCATCACTAGCACATGTCCAGAGCCTGCCGCTTTCTAGGGCCGACAGCAACATGACCTTGCTTTACTGTAAGCAAAAAGCAAATTCATGTGACTGTATAATTACCATCTATGCCAACCACCTTTATAACATCTAGGGTAGAAGCAAAAGGAAAAATAAATAGTTATCACATTGTAATACACTTGCATGTGATATGTTTCAAGGAAATCCTTAAAGCATTTCCTCACATACTGATGTTTAACATCCATGATGTGATATTTGCGTTTGAGGTTTTTTGATTAAGAGCTCTTTCCACAATTCTGATGTGAAATTGAAAAAAAAAAAATCCAGACATTTCAATTTCCAAGTGTTCTGATTGATCTAGTTCACTTTCTACCTTTAGCACATGATGACATGGGACAAATTACAAGCATTAGGCAAAATCAGTGAAAGCACTGCTCAAAGCAGAGAATATTCATCAGTTTATGGGAAGAAATGAGCATACTCCACTTAGAAGACCACAGACCATCAGTGCAAGCTACAACTCTATTTTGCATCTCAAAAAAACAAACAAACAAAAAAAAAAAAAAAAAAAAACAAAAAAAAAAAAAAAAACAAAAACCAAAACATGATGGCAGATGTTTTTGTTTTTACCCAGGTGAGAGCAGGGATCCTGCTACTGGGCAAGCATTTTGTCTCATATATACCCCACTAGCTGCAGATTACTACTACTAAGCTCAAAGGTGACCACCTGTAAGTGTACTGCATGTATATTTTTGGCCTGTACCAAATAAGGTGTCATTCAATAAAATTCACTTCAGTCCTCAGGGACCATGAAAGGCATCCTTTGCTATTGATCACCCACACACACCTTCTACTGAATGGGCCTGGAGAAAGTCCAAAATTATGTCTGCCCTACATCCCTTTAGCTGTTTAGTGTCTGACTGACAGAGTCAGACTGCAGAGATCTAAGAGTGCTTTTTTACCTCTCAACTATACATGTGTGCCCTCTTCCTCCTTTTCAATGTGTTTTACAGTTGAAGTGAAGAAACAATGTATTAGTACCAGGATTACAGCAGCTTTACTTCTACTTCAAATGCAACCTTGATCCTTTGCACTGTCTACAAACTTCACCTTTTCCTCTCTTTTGACTTCACCTGTTTCCTCTCGCTTCCCTCCTCCAGCATGTTCACAGGCTTTTCCATTAGATATTACTTAGGTTGTTTTTAAGTCCTAAAAGAAAACTTTACAGACCTACAACAAACACTGTACAATCTCTGAGGTCACATAACTGTTCTCTTAAAAATCTTCACTGATTTGTTCCAAATCTCAGTTTCACCTCCCTACTAAGATATGGCTCAATATTAACTCACTTGACTACTTCTCCCCTTCATAAGGCTTCGCTGCACTGCTTCATCTTAATTTGCTCAATGCAGTCAAGGAGTCACTTCCACAGAAATCTGACACGGCTGGATCCAGCCCCTGCCAATGGGATCAGGTTACAACCAGTAGCTGACACAACTACCTCGAAAGAAATGAGCAACCAGAGGGGGATGGAAGTTTATCATAACTGCAATGGCTCTTCTCAGTCATGGATAACTGGATGGTCAAAGATCTGACTACTTTGCGAAGCAAATGTTTTGAGAGAAAACTTTTCTTGAGTTATCTGCTAGAATCTGGTGCTCATCATCAGATTAGGCTATGGAATAAAACACCTGACTTCTTAGATAATTGTTCATGGCATGTGAAGGAAGAAGGAGGTCAGCAGCTGCTCTGGAAGTCTTTAACATGGCCAATGTATGCTTGAGGAAACTCACTGTCAGCAGCAGAAATCACTACTCATTTTCTTTTTCTAATTAATTTTTCCTACATTTTTTACAAGTTAGTTGCATGAAGAGCTAATTATTATGAGTTAGTACAGAGGAGAGCGTATTAAAATGGTATTTATGAACTGTTTCACTAGACAACTTCCTTTCTTCATCAGTGAACTGCATGAACGCTACCTAGTGGGAGACAAGATAAAAAAGCCTAGAACCATACAGAATCACAAACGGTTTGGGCTTGAAGGGACCTTAAAGCTCATCCAGTTCCAAACCCTGCAAGAAGCAGTAGAGAATCTCCACTTGATCAGGCTATTCTAAGTCCCATCCAGGCTGGCCTTGAACACTTTCAGGGACAGGGCATCCACAGCTTCTCTGGGCAACCTGTTCCAGTGTCTCACCACACTCACAGTTAAGAATTTCTTATGTATAATCTCAAGTTTTCAGTTTGAATACATTCCCCCTTGCCCTATCACTATATGCCCTCATAAAAAGTCCCTCTCCAGCTTTCTTGGAATCAACATTCATGGACCAAAACAGAAAAACTCAGGGAATCAAAGAAAGGAGTCTTACAAAACACAATTTTGGTTTGGTTTTTCAATTTACTCCAAACAAAAGGAGTCCTTGGAATTCCAAAAATAGTTCAGGTCAAATATTGAACAAAAACCTGAAAGTGTGCCAATCATCACCCAGATAAGGCAGATGCATTCACTGAAAATATATATATATATACACTAAAACAATCACTAAAAAACAGAAATATATATATATATATATATATATATATATACACACATACACACACACATACACTTGTTTTAGCACAGAAAATGTTACGTGACTTCCTGACTGTAACTGAATACTGCAACAAAAGAGTGGCCATTAGACATTACTTAAGATCAGAAGAATCTCATGATTTCTACCCAAGAATTTTGGAAGAGCTAACTAAGAAGTCTGACAAGTGATTTTTGAAAGGAATCAGAACACTCAGAGAACTTCTAAGATGGATGGGATGATACAATCCTGTTATTTTGACAACAATTTTGGCTTAAGTACCATACCAGTTACTTTAATAATGAATAAAGAAGCAGTAAGGTACTTCATAGAGACCCAGTTGTTGGATTCCATATTGTTAGAGACTACAGGTTCATTTAGAATTAAAAAAAAAGATAAAAGTATTGACACACAAGCACTGTGATTTCTAACTTGCCATCACATCCCAAATTAATGAAGAAACACATATACAGAAAGAAAAAAGATTATGAATCAAATTATAATACACTAGCCTATAAGTGCAACATAAAATATAATAGGACATGCCGCCAGCATCAATTTTTACCCTCACGCTTACTGCTTTTATCAACAATCTGAAAGGAAAGCCATGAAGTACTAAGACACAAGATTTAGAGTTATCCACTGTGTAGAGATCAGTGAAAAAGGAGCAGACTTTCCTTAGTAACCAAGGAGCAAATTAGGCAGAGGGATCCAGAACCCAAGATCATAGGCCATGCAGCCAAGTCAAATAAAGTCGTCCAAAGAGTGGAGTCATCAACTCTGACTTGCAGGACCAGCACAGACAGAAGCACACATAGTTACAGAGACCTAAAGTAATCCTTAGATGTATAAGCAGAAGTATATCAAACAGACAAAAAAAATAATCTCTTTGCTATTTCACACTCATTGAACAGCTACTGGAATAGCATGCTCAATCCTGATAGCTGAAATTCAGCAGTGATGAGTCAAAACACTAGAGATTCAGAAAGAAGCCTTAGACATCATAAGGTCAGCAAAAATGCATTACTTTGAGTGAGACTTAAGAGTACAGACAATTTAAGTCAAAGAGAAAGCTGGAGGATTATCTCTAAAAGGAAGAAGGAACAGACACTTCAGAGGGAGCTCTGATCTGCAGGTGGAGGACATATTGCAAATAAGGACTAGAAACAGAAATTGTAAGAGTTTAGGACAGAACTGCAGGTGGACAAAATTTAGAAAAAAATAATTTCCTTATTAAAAACTCTGAAAGATAGGGTTATTTTTGCAACCCATATTTTTATTTTAGACTGGAATCTTTTTTTAAACAAAAAATACTGCTGAACTGCAACTGCTAGGCTTGAAATAAGAAAGCATGCACAGGATGGATGAACATGATGTCTCTTAGGGTCTTAAGAAGGTCACCAAAGTTGAATATCCACAGAAATTATTTCTTTCAACTCAGCACTAATGCAATGGTGTCATAACTCAATGTTATATATGCTGCTTTTCACAACAGTCAAAATCCAAAATCTGCATTCAATTTAAACAAAAACACAATAAAGTGATAAATAACGAAAATGTGAAGCGTGACAGGTCATTCTTTGGCTTTATTGCTAATGATCAAATGATAGGCACAGTTAATTATGTGTCAATTCACTTCAGCTCCATCTTAAGACAAATAATCAGGATAAGTTTCAGCAACAATTGCCAAGTCAAAGATCACCAAGGGAAAAGGCTTCCAAGATACCCTGAAATCAAAGGCGACATTACCTCTAGCTGGATACACAGGAAGGAAGTAAAAGCAAGATGTTTGTTCATTCCACTTGTACCAAGTAACAACGCTTTTTACATGTCAATTGTTTGAAAAAGTAATATTTTTTCTCAAAAAAAATTAACCTTGCAGAAGGCTAAACCTGTAACTTTAAAAAACAGTAGCTCTACATTTTGCTCAACAGTTTCTAAAACAGCAAATTAAAAGCACTAAGTGTTAAGTTTATGCAGGAAAGAATTGAAAAATTGATCAAAAAGTAAACAGAATACCAGTGACTGACTTCTGTCTAGTGAAATAAACTATCCTATCACTAAATGTAAACAGCTTAGAAAGGTGATATAACATTACTATAAAAATGAAATTGTGTAGCTCAATTGACCTATTTTTGAGGTCATTGTGTCACTAAAAACAGAAAAAGAAACTAAATGTATTTCCAGCAAACTGTGACAAGTAATGGCATGACTCATATGCCTATATTTGATGTAATAAACGCATAAAATTACATCAAGATGCAGGGACATTTACCCACAATTATTTAACTGTTAAAAAAAACCAACTAAAATTTGGATTTACTGCATCCCAGTTAAGACATTCAAAATGTCATTGGGGCATTAAGTCTTTCTTTCAAGATAATCATAGACTTTTGGAGGGGGCATTCAATTCACTCCCTTTGAAAGCTTAATGCTAAAGATTGCAAACAAACATTTAAAGAAGAAGCAGGGCAGTGAGCAGGCCCCACAACATTCACATGATAAGCTTAAAATGTCCACTGAAAGGTCACATGAAGTTTGAAGGCATGGACTTTCTACAGGTTTTTATATCTTAACCACGGAAGTCAAAGTGAGCAAGGTACTGGCCACACAGTTGTGCTTCTCTACTCCAGCATAAACTTGACTCTGAACAGTTTAAAAAACAAAACAAAAAACACAAGAGGAAAAAGGATGAGAAGGGTCCTGTTGATCTAGCCCAGATGCCTATCACACTGGCCATCAGATGACCTCCCTGGATCTAACTGTGGCAGATGGGATTCCAACAATCAGCTGCTTACATCGGCCGCCATGAAATCCCAGCAAGTTAACACCCCACTGATTTATAAACCAAACAGCTGAATCCAGAAGGGATGTTTACTCTCAGGGCCTGAAAAAACCTTCATTTTGCTATAAGCTGTCCCTCCTACCAATGCGTAAGGTGGCGCCCACACTTTTCTGAGGCACATTTAAGGTCTGTGTTATCCATCTCATTAACACAGAGCTTGCTTCAAGTACTCTTTCTGTTATGGCAAACACAGACCAAAACCATACATTTCTAAAGACGGCAGCAATTAACACTCAGGTGGGGAAAAAATTCTGCACAATTGCCTTAGGGAGTACATAATTTTTTTTTTTCTGTGATAAACAAAATATCCACAAGAATGCTTACACTTATATTTCTGCTTCGGAAAAAAACACAGAAACATACAATTAAGGTAATCTAAACACTGGCTACCAGAGGGGTTTCATAAGCAGTCTCATGCTTGTTAACAAGCTATTTTTAGTAGGCTCTCTTTCTGTTCTCCGCTCTCTCCACCCACATGCAGAAGAACCCACCTCACAAAAGCTATTTAGCTATATAAATCAATTTTAAATTTAGATAAGGTGATTCCACAGATTAGGAAGCAAGTACCAAAAAAATCATAATAAGATTTTTTTTTTTTATAATCTTAGATCAGGTCATTTCAGCCTCAAAAAGCTTATAAGTTAAATGCAGTACAAGAGACAAGGACAGAGACAGGGAATGAACAGAAACAGTATGACATCGTTTTAGCATACGACTGTGGCCTCAGTAGTATTCTCCTTTGCATTTTAGCTCCGAGTTAATTGCTAGCTGAGAAATTCAGCCCATACAGTACTAGGATTTCTTATTTAAAGTTTCCTTTAGTTATTCTTTCCTCTTACATCATCAGGGAACATGATTTAGCAAATATTTGCCAAAGACAGCTATAGCAGTTCAGCTGACACGGAGTATCTCATAAACCCCTGTAACTGAGCCCTGACACGCAGAACCCCGAGTTACAAACATATCGTGTTTATCCACTTGTTAGTGCCATTCAACAGTTGACCCTGAACGAGTCTAACAGACTCTCCTAGCAGGGTTGAGGAGGGAATCCATTGTTAGTCACCTACTGACATGCCTAATTTAAGACCACTGTCAGAGACTCCAGAACTCTCACCCCTCAAAGAATACCAAATAATGAACAGCTCATCTGGGGAATTCCCAGGTGGTCTACAATCTTCTCATCAAAATATCTGGTATGACCTGCAAACCTGTCACTAAAGTAGCTTCTTGCAAACTGCTTCAGTAGGGAAGCTGTCTACTTGCTGCACACCTCCCTAACTGCATTTGAGTTTTTAAATCCAGTTAAATGTACATAACACTGAGACAAGCACATCTCTGACCCCTGAGAACAGACATCACCACTGTTTTGTCCTTTTCATTCTGTCTTTGCATCCACCAAGAGGCTTCAGATGCGCAAGACCGCACCATTAAGCAAAACCCACAGAAAGCCACCTGCAGTACCTGCAAGTTGCCAAGAACCTCTCTACCACACACTTGCACAAATTAAGAACACCTTAATACATTTTAGAGGGAATCTCTACTCTCCTACTAGAGGTTTAAATAAAATGACTTTCAGTTATGTTAATTACAGCAGTGCTTAAGTATGAAGTGTGACTAGGACCCCACCGCGCTAGGCACAGCACCAGGAATAAGAGACAGCTCCTGCTCCTGCTGGGAGGGAGGGATCAAGAAGGAAATAGGCTAAAGAAAGAAGAAAATAAGCGAAGGTAAGGAACAGCAAAAACACAGGTGAAAAAAAACCAAGATGTCCCAACCCCCCAAAATGCTAGCACCTAAAAGTGTGGAGAAGCAGAAGCAAGAGCAGAGAATCTAGGAGTGAATCTGGAGCATGACTGTAAGCATATTAACACTGAACTCAGAGAACTTACAAGTGAGTTCTCCAGGGGTATGAAACACTTGCTGTCACCACTTCAGCAGGCAGCCCAGGCCAGCAGAGCCTCTGGGTAGTTCTCTGTGGCCTCTGCAAGCCTTGCCAGACTGTGGAGAAAGAAACAGGGCACAAAGCAAGCAGTTCCACATCTGCTGGAGTCTTCTTGACAGGTCCCTTCTGCCACACTGTGAAGCCAAACCTTATCACAAAGGTGCACCCACAAACCTTAATATAATTTTGTCCACAAAATGAAGATCAATTTCTGTATTTATGGGCATCATAGGTGGACTTGGAAACCCACGTGCAATAAACAGCAACACCCACTTAACCTGCAAAGTTTTCCTGGCAGGGCAAAGGATGAAGCTCTCCCCTTGTGAGAGCCGTGGATTCTAACATTTTTCTGCTCTCTGAAATATCAGAGGACGCTTCTTTCCTTTGCAATTTCTCCTTTCTGTCAAGTACTCCATAATTATGTCATCCAATTAGGACCTGACATGTTTTCTTACTCTTCAGCTTCACTGAACACATCACAAAAATACATTACGTACTTGTCATGCTTGTCTCTCTATGACCAAGAATCAGCATCTTGGACCCAGAGTCCAGCACAGACAGCAAATGAGACAGATCAAAATCACAGTGAGAAACAGATTGTTTGGAATCTGAGACAGCAACCAAATCCCAAAGAGAAAGACAGATGAAACTAATTATGAAAATGCATTTGGTGACTAGCTTTTAAGATTGGAGGAGTAAGAGAACTGCCAGCTGTTCAGAACCAACATCCACCTTGGATAGGAAGTACAGTGAATAAAAAAAGTCAAAAATTAGTAGTAGCCAATCTGAATCCCTAAGATAACTGTAAGCTGAGGTTAAACACCATTCTAAGACTGAAAGAGGCATTGCAACTGCTTCTCCAGAGAGCAAAATCAAGTTGTGCTACACTGTTCAAATCATGCTGCAGAGCATAGACTATCTTTAAGATACTCCACAGCCCCCGCATGCATCTCGAATTACTGCTTTAGATTGTGCCACAGAACAGCACAGGAATGGAACAAGCCCATTTAGGTTAAAGATGGTTTTGAATTCAAGGAGAATGTTATCTCAATTAACATTAAGAAACTGTAGGCATGCCATCAATGCAATGCAGATATTCTCCATGGCAGGAGTAGCTATCTTGGTGAAGGAGCTATCATTACAGATGAGGCAGCATTGTAGAAGCCAGATGCATAAGCTATTCACCACTGGCAAGTCCTGCTTTTGAAATTTTTTTATTTTTTTTAAGTAATAAAAATAGTAGAGCAAGAAGAGCAAGAGAACTAAGTGTTGGACATCTCTAAAGTTATTTAAGGTAGCAAGAGAAACTACAGCTCATTTTCACATTATACGTAATCTGATCAAAGTAGGGGCTACTGCCAAAAAAATATGGTCTTACTTCCCACTTTTATGTTCCTGTCACAGCAAATCTGGCAATCTTGTGGCCTGAGGATGAGTCAGTCTAGCCTACTGATCTGACAAACTAATCCATCTCCAAAATAAAGCAATCCTCAAATCAGCAAGCTGAACTGACTCATCTTGAGGACATGCAGTTGCTAGATCTGAGGAAAGGAAGAACTGGGAACAAGCCTGTTCCTTACTGCCTGTACTCCACAGGAAAGCCATGCTAAGTGTAACACAAACCCACACCCAATGGCATGGCAGAGCTGCAGCCTGTGGAGGAGGCTGCCTCCAGGGGGGCAATCCTGGCCCTCCCATCCCCTGACACCACACTGCCCTGGTACCAGGTATCAAATGACTGCTCTCTGAAGGTGAACTGCATCCCAACTGCTTCCAGAGGAACAGAACTGCCTGCCCAAAGCCATGTGAGCACTGGGGCTGGCAGAACGAGGAGAAGGAAGCAGCCCAAGCAATTCCTCGCCGTAACAGCTTGTGCCAAGGGCAGGCTGAATCAGCCAAGCTGTGGGCTTGGGTGAACCAAAGTGGAAGCACCTGGGCACCACATCCCCTGCCTTCTCAAAGCAAAACATAACTTCATACTGTCAAACAACTGAAAAATATTTCTACTATGGTTTAAAAATGCTCAACAACCAAGTTACATTACACCAGCACAGACTTCTATTCTGGAGAGTAACTATATTGCCTTAAAATGCATGTTTTAAGGCAATATAGTTACAATAGAAAGTATAATTTTCTCCTATGGTTTCTTAAACCTACTAAGAAGTTTATTTTTCCTTTCTCAGAAACAATACACCTACTTCAATACGAATTTTTCCCCAGTGAAAGGACAGTAATATAATTCAAACTACAGAAGATGTCTCCAAATATTTTATTGCAATATACAGACTTTAGTAAAATAAAATCCTATAAAATGGGAATAAATTTTCTCCAGAAAGAAAAACATGAACAAAAGTAACACTTCTCTTATGAACGAGCCCAGGCATCTGGGGATTTAATTCCCTCCTGCCAACATATGAGCAGACAGAGGCTTTCAGGGACAAATACACATACAGCTGAAATTTTTGAACTGTTCCTGTAATTGTTTGTTAAAGAAGACTGCTGAGGCTTGAAATCCTAAAATAGAGACAGGTATCTGGAAACAGAGAGAAGAGAGCACCACTTTTTCAAGCAAAAATTCCTCTCAATTATGCCAGTAAGAGGAAAAATAAGTACAAAATCAGACCTTTCCCAAATTCTGTCGCTTTCCATACTGGACAAAGGCAATATCACTCTTGAAGATGTCACAAAGCAGAAAATAAGTTATACTAAGTAAAAAGCCTAAAAACTCAAGAACAATTTTTAAGGCAACAAACATTTATGTTATCTATATCTATCCATATATATATATCTGCAAAAGTCTTATATCTATCTAGAAGGGGCAGTTTTCAAGTTCTGCTGTCCCAAATCTATCTAAGTTTTGAAGGCACCTAGGCTTTTTTTGCCAGCAATGCAGCAAGTTTCCTTAATTACAAGCTTGATTGTCTTGGAGTGAAGAGAAAACAGACTCAGGTCTCAACACTGCTAGCTTTTCCTTCTCTTCTTGCATGCACCCTCATCCCAGGAATCTCAGGCAAGATAAACCAGGTATTATGAAGCCAGGATTGAGTACATGCAAAAGATTTCCACTTCTAGAAGGAAATAATGGAGCCTAATATTTTTTTACTGCTGTTACAGCTGGAGAATAATGGCAATGCATATCTTGGTCCAGGTAAGGAGGCTACTTTCAAGACAATAACAGACATCCATCTCAGAGGAGAGTAAATACAGAGGAACAATCTAATGTTCTTGCAGATAAAGGTTTCATTACCTGCCTCAGAAGACAGTAACCAACAAAGCACTTTGAAGAATACAATTCCTTTATTATAAGGGCTCATGTTTAAAAAAAAAGATACTCAAATATGATATTGATCAAGATAACAAAAGCACATAACAGAGAAAGCATGGCTTCATCTACTCCATTTTCCCTTGTCTTACAGCAGCAAATAGTATTTAAGGGAGAGTATAAAACAGGACAAACTTGCAGGGATAGCTACCCAGCACACTCTCCCAGAACTCAGGTACAGATGGCTTGGGAACTTCCTAAACCAGAGGCAATATCTCTGGATTTTTCTTCCTGAGTTTGCAAACCCAGCCCAGGATCTGAAGATAATACACACAGTAAGCCAACCATCCATTTCTACACAGGCATAAGAAGAGGGAACATCTCTGAAGAATATCAGTGTCAAGACTATCCAGTAGAAAGCTGAAATTTTATCTCAACATGTACAGTAGCAAGTAGTGACAATTCTGTTCAAAGACCAAGATGGCTAAGGCATGTGCCAGCTAAGGCATATTACCCAGCATCCAGACATTTTTTTTTACATGGCAATTCTCTTCATCTTGCTCATAAATTCATCTTTCACCTTCCAATTGGACAGAAACAATATAATCTAAGCTAGCATCTTTAAATAGACTAAATAAACTAAGATTAAAAACACTTAGCATGAATTTGGGAATAGGAGAGAGTCACAACATTATAAAATAAAGATGAAGTAGCAGTAAGAGTTGAGAAGAAAGTAATTCTTGAAAAATTCTTGAGCATATAGAATATGTTTGAATGCTTGCATCTTGGCTGAGACAGGAAGTCTCAAATAGAAATTATTTTTCACAGTAGCAGCCACTCAACCACAAACCCACAATGAAATTTCATTAAGACATTACAGCCTGGCACTGTAGGAGAGATAATGAATGCATAAATCAAACTTATGGGAGAAGGATTTTGGCAAAGGCAAGATGAGACTCATAATCTTAAAAACTACGTCAAAACCCAACAAAAAGCAGACAATTGGTCACGTTTCAGCTTAGATAAAGTTATGACGAAGTACACTCTATTTTTCTTATAATAGAAACATTCTTCTGAATAAACGTGTTTTTGTAATAATCAAATCAGTAATTGTCCTTTATCTGTCAAGAAATGAACCCAGGATTCTGTTTTTCGTTACACTTGCATATAAGAAAACATCTAATACTTCAACTTTGGATCCTTGATAAAAATCAAACAGCCCTACAATTCAGTGTGCAATTAAAAGAGCCAGCTCTTTTCCCAGTATCTTCCTTGAAGCATATAATTGAGTTGGTACACAATTTTGTAATTAGTGATAATGTTTGCAAAATACTTATTTTCTCTGTAAGATGACCTGAAAATACAATCTACCTTTTAATCTAAATACTGCTCCTTCTAGTTTGTCACATCCAAAGATTCTGACAGCTAACGTGGCAGATACAAACTACTGGATGTAGTGCCTGCTGCCTGCATCACAAATAAAGCAACAAAGCAAAACTTTCCAATATTTATATCTATTGCTCTTGATCAGAAGTGGTTAACGCGTGCATTCAGCAAAAGTAGATGGGTGGAAAATATTCAAACCCAAATTCACGCCATTTCCAACACCAAAGATTATGGCAATATTGATATTACTCAAAGATGGGGTTTGTAGTTTAACAATTGATTGCCATGTATCCCAATGACAGATCTTCCATCTACCTTTACTCTTAGCTCATTTGCCACGGCAGCAGAATTAGTCCTCAGAAAACCAGGATCAGATGAATAAATGGACAATTATGAGAAACAAAATATTTAACAGGATTTTTCCCTTATGACAAAAATTAGTGAATATACAGACACCAATAAACTTCCAACAGACAGGTTGAGCTCCAGGGTTTCACAGCCAACATTCCCATCTCCAAAATGATGGCTGAGCTTTGGCACTAGAACATCCCCTGCAAGTAGGTAATCACACGCTGGTACAATGTATTACAGTTTTACAAGTGTGTGGTGTTTCACATTCTATTATTTCAGCTTCAGCATCAACGAGAGCATGATGATGTTCTCGTTATATCTGTTATATAGATATTCTGTTCATGAATATCTATATGCAACATAAATGAATGCAACATAAAGCAGAAAAGCAATTTGCTGTCTTCCATATTTCCTATCAGGATTCAATAATGACTCACTGTCACCAACACAAGTCTTTCTAGATCAAAGCAATGCTACAAGAGTTCAATATTCTATTACCCTATGGCCACAAGTCAACATTTACTGCATGTTACATATTTGCACTTAAACAATTACACTGTACCAGAAAAGGGTAGCAGTGAACTTCATGAAAATAATATCACAATCATCACAGCAGCCACAAGTGCAAAGCAATTTTTTATGAAGAACAGGATTAGAACTCCTAACTTGATGGGTTTTACATACAAACTTACTAGTTGATATTGTAGTTGCATGTTGCTTTTGTCTGGTAGCTAAAAATCAGATTAAGAAGTCTCCACACACTGTGACAATTCTCCCCTCTATCATAATCCATCACACACTAAACTATGCTGATGAAAATGTTTGTGTGGCTATAAATACCAATGAAGAAATATATATAAATATATGCTAGAAATATATATAAATATATGCTATAAATACCAATGAAGAAAAGGAAAGCAACCTATGTTTTTTAATTAAAAAATACATTTGCAAGTCTGGATCATCTCACTAGTTGGTTTCACAGCACAGTTGTGGGAAAAAAAAAAAAACCTAGCATGGGGGATTGAAGAGGTAAGGGACTTACAGCCTTCCCCACTAGGAAAACTAATGTAAAAAAGAAACAGGCAGCAAGAGGTAAGGGGCTTGTTTGTCTTAACACAGATAATTCTTGTCACTATCAAAAAAGACACGTAACACAACTACTAGGAATGGCTCAGCAATTGTGCCAATTTTTTTTTTTTAATTTTACCAGAATTAATGTACTAGAACTGTAAGTCACATACATATTTACATAAAGCCATCTGCCCAGTTCGGTTCTAATCTGCCCTGTAACACAGTGTAGTTAAAAATCTGCAGGACTGCTCTAATTGTAACTGAGTTTTCATTTCATATTATCCAAACCTATGCTTTTGGGCACACTGAGTCAGGAGAGGAAACGTCTCATTACATGCAAGTTTTTCTCAAGCTCTTCAACAACCGGCTCTCCAAATAAATTCTCCAGTGAGAGTCTCTAGGGGTACAGACAGGTAAATGCAATCTCCATCCATGGCAAGACTGCCAATATTAAGAGCATAGCAAACAACCTGCTGAAACAAGTTGAATATGCCTTTGGCTAAGAGAAATCTAGCTAGAACTCCAAGCAAACAGGTAAAAGAAATCCAAGGAAAACACATACTTGGACTTGCAAAAAGTTCAGACTGCTCCTTTAACAGTTTATGGCAAAAAGTCAAGGCTATAGAGGAAAGATCCAATTATAAGCAAAAAGCTGGCTAAAGACTAGGAAGACATGGTGAGACTTAATAGTCAACTTTCCACTACAGAGAAGAGTCAATAGTGGAACTGACCTGGCAGCATTGCTAGGAATCATTCTATTCAACATCTTCACTGACCTAGATAGAAGTGCACAGTGAAATCCTCCAAGTCTGCAGATAAGGCTAAGCTTTTTCAGGTCAGCCAGCTGCAATGGCAGCGAACTGGCATTGAACAGCGAATGGCAGTGAACTCTGGAAGGCCCTCACTAAACTGAGTAAGTAAAGTGTGGTAGCTGAGCTTAAATGCAGAATGAAAACAGATCTACAAAAATAAATGGGGGGGGGGGGGATGTTGCAGGAATACATTAGGCTTCCATACCAAATTTATAGCTAGAGTTTACAATTCAAAGACGTGATCCTGAAGTCATGACTGACAGTCCTGAAATTATGCACTGAAATGTCATCTAGATATTGGACATAACCAATTCCAGAAGAACTCAGAACAAGTCAAAGTAATTTTGCTGCTATGTAAAAATTTAGTGCATTGCAGTCTTAAGAACCAAGATGTGGACACAAGAATAGCATATGAGCAGGGCAAAGTAAACTTTTAAAAGGTATAGAAATGGTCAATTAAAGGATTAGCTGCCTTGGAAGAAAAGACTGAAGAGGCTGGGGCTCTTCAAAATGAATGCAAGATGATGGGGGTGGGAAGGCTTAACATTTTCAAAGCTTACTTGAATGGCAGTAAATACCTGATGGCAGTAGGTAAGATCAACATAGCTAGTAAAGAACATTGGAAATCTGCTATCTCAGGAGTGTGAGCAGACACTAAAGGGAGCAGACAAGGATGCAGTCTCTAATGTTTCCAGTCTGATGACTGGATCCTAGAAAAGTGGGAGGATAATGAGTCACAGAATGGCCATGCTCACTTGTACTCCCTAAACAGCAATGCAACTGTCACAGTTGAAGACCACATATTTGGCAATATAAACACCGAATACCTGACTCAGTATGGTACTTCTTACCATCTAAATCAAAACTGGAAAAGAAAATGTTAGAATGAAATATTTCAAACTGGCTTAATATCCCAGGAAAACTTATTAAAATACAATTTCATTATGTAATTTTCATTGTATTCTTACAAGGAGACAGGTCTCAGAAAAGTACAGATTCTAAAGTAGGTGTGGTAAGAAGCCTGGTTTCCAGGATAGAGAAGAATGAGAAGGAAGATACGAAGCTTAGTTATTTCAATTGCACATTACTCTGGATACTTAAGAGACAAAAAAGCTTGGTTCCAAAACAGCTTCTGTGCCATAGGCTCCATGTCTGAGAGCTTCAACATCAGCAAAGGCAGCCCAGGTTAGAAGTGGGCTGTCTGCTCCCGGCTGTGTGACCAACCATAGTTATTGCTCCTTGATGTCATCTCAAGGGAATTCTACCTGGAGTAAAATACACCTTTAAAAGGCTCAAATGCCCATCCTCTCCAGTTAAATCTTAAATTAGGAGGAACAGAAATAACAAGCTTAAAACACTGAGTCACTGGCCAGTATCTCAGACACATAAGTTTCTTCAAAAGAGACAAGGCCACATCAAACACCTGCACATGGCTGGTTTCAAGTACTAGCAAACAAAGCAACCTCACTGGTATTCCCCTCTGCCCTGGAAATGAGTGCCACAGAGCAGGGTGATAGTGAGGCTCTCATCCTCATTTCTGCTTCTGAACAGATCTTCTGACCCAAACTTCATTTACTGGGTCCTCTGCAGCTGGGCAGAGCTGTCTCCTCCTCTGGACTGAGTTTCAGGACAGTAGTACACAGCCAGTACACATTAATATTACTTTTATCTTGTTCTTTACAAGATGGTCTGAAAACAGCTTTCAATACTACACGATGCTGTGATGGATAACACAGAAGACAGGCCTGGAGCACACAACCTCTTTTTCCTTTGAGACGAGCTTGCATAGAATAAAACTCTTACCCAGTGGTCAGTCACTGGACTGAGCTGAGACCTGGCAACACAGACAGACCTTGAATGAGTAGCTGCTCTGATCAGCCAAGCTGGATATGAAAACAGCTGCTCTTGTAGGACCAAGAGGTCCAGTGCAATTCTTGCCTTGGGTCAGCACCCTGAGCCCTGCTGGAAATGGGTTTCAGTGATGCCTTCCAGGGCCCTGGGAAGCTGTGGAGACCATCCACCAGCAGAATCTGCTACAAGACCATGCTCTCTCTCACTCCGTTTGCAGGCTGTGAGGAACAAGCACCCATGGCAACAACAGAGAAACTGTAAGAAAAATTATATGGGGCTTTTCCATGTCTTTAGATTCTAGTGAAAGAAATCACCCATTTAAGTAGCAACAAAGAGAACTCAGCCTGAAGCTCTATTACCACAAAGAGCAACTGCTTGCTTAGGAATAACAGCACTTGTGAGTACCCCAAACACTACAAAGGTACTAAAGACCAAGGGTTTCATCCCCACTTAAATGCTTCAATTGTCATTTTAACAACACATCCACACATTTAACAACAAGCAGGTATAAAAGCAACAAGTTATGCTTTACTAAAGAATTAAATTAGGAAAAGTGGGTTTTTTAAATAAGTCCATTTCTGTCCACATATTTAAACTAGGGTACCTTGGAAGTCCAAAGTTCTCAAATATTACACTTTGTATAACTAAGATAAGCATCCATTCTAATGTCTTTGCTCACCTTGGGTTGGAAAATAAATAAACATCAAAACAAAGTAAGAAAAAGTCAACCTGACCTAAAAAAGAAAATGCCAAGATGACAATACACTCAAATCCACCAAATTATTCACAAATGGGTATCAATTTCATTTGTTTTGCCCCAACATTGCTGCAAAAATTAGATTTACAACTTTCTGAAAGAGTAGTTCAAGTCCAAGCATAAAAAGAAGTTCAGCCATGTTAAGAGTCTTGTGAAGAAGGATACAACCTTCCCAGCTCCTTCAAAAGGATATGGATGGAACTGCCATGTTGCAAAGGCATGATGGAGAGACTACACTGTTCAAAAGCTCATTTGTAATCATTACATGCACACAATTTAAATCCTTATCACTGATCACAATAAAAGCTCCTTGAAGAAATTATGAATTTTTGTTTGCTCCACAAGTTACACAGTTCTTCTGATTCACAGGGCATTAACAACCTCAGTGTTTTGATGGATGGGTGTTGAAAACAATGTTAAGATTATGA
The DNA here is from genome assembly GCF_026979565.1 of Vidua chalybeata. NCBI lineage: Eukaryota > Metazoa > Chordata > Aves > Passeriformes > Viduidae > Vidua > Vidua chalybeata. The sequence continues at coordinate 70,644,146 of NC_071531.1, forward strand.
GGTTTTGCAATATATCCTAGCCATTCTAAGGATATAACTCAGGATTTTCCATATACTAACACTAAATGCTGACTTGTTAATGTTTTACTACACACACTGCACATTTTTATTCTTCAAATATAAGCAGTTTCCTGAACACAGTGTTTATGATATCACAGTACAAAAGTCATTGAACCTGTTACCAGAGGCTACCTACATCTTCTGCTTGCATGACTTCAGCTCATTTTATTTTTCTTGTGTTACTTTTGCCTGACCACATACCCTTTAACAGTTTAACAGGGTAACTTTTGCGATTAACTCCAACATTTAAATCATGTTCTTTTTTAAATCAAGTGAGGTAAGTGTATCAAAAATACAAGTCCAAACAGAACAGTAGTTTTTTTCTATGACAAGACCAACAGTCTTCTTCCAACGAACAGAAATCAGCAAGATGATCAATTTCTGCACTATTTTTATCATCACATATTCAACTGTAGGAACTGGGAAGGCTTTCCATGGTTGTTTAATTTGTAAGGCAGTCTATCTATAGAATCCTCTCTTCAGTTAAGTTTACCATACTGTTTGGAGAAATATTCTAAGTGGTAATTCAGGGGCTTTTCCAAACACAAAATAGAGCAACAAAAAGAGAAAGGAAAACACCAAGAATTACTTATCATTGTAATGGGTAGAGACAACACATAACAGCAAAGAAGCCCAGGAATTAACACAAACATTGAGATTCTGTCAATTAACTAACAGAGATAAGGAAAAAAGTGATAAAATCCCTTGAAGTTAAAAAGGCTACAAAGCCCTGTGTTTATTACTACTGTCTGGAATAGGCAGCAGTCTTTTTTATAGAGTCTGAAGTTACTTATCATACCATAAATTCAGGTCTCCTTAAAAGCAACCCACATCTCATAATTAAGCAAGAATCATGGGGAATACAAAGAGGCTTAACCTTAAAGACAAAAACTTCCTTGTCCCACCTCAAGCCTGCAGTGTCGGAATTCTGTTTGTGAACAGTTGACAATTACAACAGTAAGCACAACAGGCAGTTTCTGATTGTTTCACTGCAAAACATGGCCAAGTGGAGCTCAGCCCACCTAGGTTTACTCAGAGGGCAAGAACAAGTTCAAACTCCTATCAAACTGCACATTTGCTTCACAAATCTGGTGGGCTTACTGAACTTAAACTAAAATAAATGTTTCAAACTTGCATAATGTTCAAGACTAGTTATGTCCACCTAAACCTTATTCTTCCCAGTTTCATTATCTCTTCCCTAATTTGTATTCCCATATCCTTTCTCCATTTACTCCAATTGCTTCTCAGATCTACTTTGCTCCTTTCAACTCTTCTCCTGTCCTGCTTCTTCCCTGTGACTCAGAATTACAGTGCCAGCCTCTAGTTTGCTCCTTCCAATTCCCTCACATGGGAAAGTGTAACTCTCCTCATACCCAGCAACATACTCCAATCTACCTCAAAAGGTGAGTGACAGTCACTGACTTTATTTCAGCCTTCTTTGCAGCTGTACAGCCTCCCTGTGATTAAAGGCAAACTCAAATTTTTGTACGACTCACCACTGTCCAGAAAAAAGCACAATCAAATGTTGGTTTACAGAGTGTTTATCCTGAAGCTGGGAAAGAACCCATCACAAATCATACTCCCCAACGTCTGCACACAGGAGTGCAAACAGCATGATCCTCTTCCCAGCAGAGTTACTGAACATCTACCCTGCTTTACTGCAAATTCATTGAGCAATCACAAATATGCTGCTCCTGTGGCATGGGGACAAAAATTATTCATAATGAATTCATTATTCATTAGGCTTTAAAATCTCCCAGAATTTAAACTCCTCCCACCTAAAGGCCAGGGTGCAAAAAATCAGTTCCCAAACTGTAAGGAACTACAGACCAAGAGGCACACAAAGTTGCTGTCACCAGCACTGGCACTCCTGAAACACATGAGCCAGAGGTAACAGATTATACCTGCAGTAACCAGTCTGATGCCAGGACCAGACACAAGGCCAACAGCTGGAAACTGCTTTCACAAAGTCAATTATTAGACTGTCATTACATTAAAATCTAAGTCAATTTTAGCCTCTGGCTACCTTTTAAGAGGTGCTTCCAACCTTGAAGGCAAACTACCACGCAGCCAACAGCCCATTCAGACTGGTAAGATTGGCGTCCTCTCCATTTGGAGATATCTCCAGGTACATCACCTGCTGTGCCACTTTGGTATTTGCATGTGTATACACCTCAAGAGAACATCTCTTTTTTGCAACCTATTCTTCTTTCAAAAGTTGAGCAAGTGCTTGTAAAGTATCCAGAACTCATAGGGAAGTTGAAAGCTCCTAATCCAAGCTTATGGGAGCAATTATAGCAGCTTTTGAGTGTCATTTTTAATGCCTTCAGCATAGATGCTTTTTAAAGGATGGATTAGAAAGTACTGAGTAAACTGTATTTCTGTACATCAGAAACAAAGCAACTCAAAACATTTCTATTTCTTGTACAGCAAAACACATCATCATCTCCCAAAAGGGATATCAAATTCTAGAACTATTTCTTAAAGTACCCCTCCATTCATACACAGTTTTCATTTCATCCTGTAATTCACACAGCTGTTAAAAATGTCTTTATAATACAGACAAGTTTTCAGACATAAGCTGTCATACGCTGTCATATGACAACTGCAGCTATGCCTTCCATGTATCACAGCATTCAACACCATACAAACAATATTTAAAACACACGAACATGAATTATACACACTTACTATCAGGAGAATGAAGCATGAAGTAAGAAAAAGTCCTGCACTACCTCCCCATTCTCCAGATACTTGCATGGAACAAATGCTACTGCTTACAGACAACACTTAACTTCCATGTGTGCATCTAAACCAAGACAGCTTCACACTTCTAATTGGATTGCCACATCTCCAAATGCCAAACTGGAAGAGAGAAGCTGATTACTTCGATGATGGCAAACAGTAGAACTGATTGTACATCATTTTTGGAACTGCTTGCTTAATTTCAGAAATCCGTTTCTTTCAACTGATTTTTCCAAGCTGAGCATAGTTACAAGAAATGCTACACTACCACTAGCACAGGCTGAAGAATGTAAGCTTTAAGCAAGAGCTTTCCAATTCTTCCCTTTAAGTACAAGTTTCAGCACATGAGGTGAATGCCTCATGTGCATAAAATTACTTTAAATGCCTACTTTCAACTGGTCTCTGTTAGGTTTGATATCCACCTTGCAAAGCAAAAAGCTGAAAATCTGAATGCCCTTAAAGACCAAAATAATTTCCTTCATAAAAATCACTCCCAAGAATTATCTGCAGTTATAAAAAAAATTATCTTAATATTGCTGCACCAGAAGTCTATCAATCTTTGAAATGCTGTTAATTCCACCTTTAAACTAGTCACAAAATATGACTAGTACGCACAAAATACGAACCACATATTTTAATTAGGTCACATACAGACAGCAGTATCTGACTAGGCATCATGTCTGTATTTAAGACAATCCCCAAATATAAGACCTGACTAGAAGTTTCTACACTCAGCAAGTCAATTGGTGCACCAGAACAGCTACTCTTCCAAAAAAACTCCAGGTACAAGTAACCAGCTGCCAAGTACAGCTCACCACATACCAGGGCTTGTCTGAAACCTGTTTAACTATTCCACTATCTTAAAAAGCAACGATAATGCCAAGACATCTCTAGGTACTGCCAGGATTTCTTTGGCAAGTGCACCCATCTTCCATCTCCTTCCTTTCCTTATACATTATACAATTTTTAATCCAAGTGTAATCTTCACTCGTACCTGAAACAAGCACTTCACCCTCGTTTTTTTGTTGGTTGAGGAGAGAGGGGTGGTAAGAACACATTGAAAAACATTAAGAAGAAAGTGTTATTCACTGAATGAAGCTGAAACCTTGCTGTTTTTCAACTATCAGTATGAATGCAACATGAAAAACTGTTTCAAGTAGTGTTTACCAGCCACTGCCATGATAAACCTCAGCTCTAAGCAGTTTTAACCTACTGTCACCATCATATGAAGCAAGTGATCTGCGCAGAGACCTGTGTCTGAGAATCTGACTGCAGGTTTCCATCTAAGGAAGGAAACTGCTACTCAAGGAAGGATGTCTGCCAGCCCTCCAGGACAAACATGCAAGTGCCTTTAGTCTTTAACTGTGCTGCTACGGGTGTGGTTAAACAAGTCTGCTAAGGTGACCTAATACTTTGCTGTCATCAGAAGGGACACGCCCTTCTGCCCTCCCTCTCCCCCCAGCCATACAGTCTGTCCCATCCCTTGTCATCACAGCTAAAAAATAAGCCAATTCAACTCACTACCCCAGCAGAAAACTGTTTACTCTCAAAATTAACTTTCTGATGAATAAGCAATTTCAACCCGCTTGCTGTGTGGTCATTTAAGCTCCCGCGAGACCATATAAGAAGGAGCAGGAATATGGCCAGTAGAGGAAGTCCATTTTGATAGCATGAGAAAAATCTAAAAATATAAATATGTATAATTTACTTCAAAGAGTTCAAAAACAAATAAGGGCATTTTTTTGACCTATTGTGTAAGTTACTGTTACTATGTGTTGTTCCTGAAAAATCACTGAACAGAAAACAGGGAAGGCGGCTCAGAATCTGTTACATAATGTCATTGATTTTTGAGGATTTTTAGGGGTAAACTCAAATAGGCTCTGACAAAGTAGTTCTCTTAGAAAAGTAATTTCTGGGCCTAAAATACATCAGAGGTGTGCGCTGTGAGTAGAAAAACCATTATAACAGAGGCTTGTAATTTCAATGCCCTCTTGAGAGCATCTACTTATTTGGCCACCACTTCTCAGAAAAATAGAAAGGCTTAGAAGAACAGTCGGCTGGCTCTCTCCTGTCTCATGAGCAAGGTGCTGATAGAGAAGTAGTTAATTATTTCGTTGTTGCAACTTATTTCATTATAATTCACTGGTTCCGGTGGCAGGTGGCTAGTCAAAACTAACTTTATCAGAAGTTTCACATCAGATGTTTTGTTACAGATATTGTGACCAAAATTAATTTGCTCATATGATGAAAAACTAGCCTTCTATTATGTGTGAATATGACTCATCCTCAAGTCAGGATAGACACTATTTCTCACAATCTTTACTTGAAGTGGTAAACAAGTAGTGACAAAAGCAAGAGTTACAGCCAATGTATCACACAACAGACTGCACTGAAAGAATGGCATCCCACGCACTTCACAAATAGAAGCAAGAAAGGAAACTTCATTAGTAACAACAGAAGCTGATGTGCAAGATGCCAAGTCAACAAAGGAAAGCTCAGTAGCCACAGAAGTAGTGATACCTGGAGAGAAAAAGGAACATGTTTTGTGGTAGGCAGATAGAGAACAATAAAGGAAAACTAAGAGAGCAAATATGCCAAAAAGGAAAATGAGAATAAGCTTAAAACAGAAAAAGGAGGAAAATAAAATGCTACATCCCTTATTAAAGTTTTAAAATACAGTAATGAAATTACTGTCAATCAACTGGCTATTACTTTCAATCAATGGTTATTTAGACAAGGAAGACAAAGGGAAAACTACCATGCCTCGCAAGACTGAAAACACAGAACGATGAAAGGGACTAAGCAGTCAGGCTTCAAGTTCAGATTGTTAATTCCGTTCAGATTGAGTTATACTGGCAAATCTGAGTAGGGAAGACCTCTAGCTTGAAAGGAAACCACCCAGACTTCTCAGAAGTACACTCAAAAGATTTCTTCTTTCCCACAAACAGATTAAAACTAACAAACATGGAAAAGAAGAGGAGAGGAGACCACAAACATAGAGTATGAAGTAACTGTACTCAGCAGGGATCAGAAGCAAGGAAAGGAAGAGGACGTTTAGTCACTACCTTCCACAAGTACTGAGATGAATCTGCCCTACCTCTTCCTAACTAAATTACTTCAAACTTGTATAGAACAACGCATACTGGATTACAGTGCCTCAGTACTTAACTAAGAAGAAAAGTAATTGTTATCACATACTATTTATGAACTATTTTCCAGCTACATTATGACCTTTGGAAAAAGCAGATTTGTACAAATCTTAAGCAGTCCTCAGTAATATTCCCTTGGCTGTACAGGGAAGTCCTATACAGCTATGCACATTGCAATCTGTACCTCTGACCTCAAGGGGAAGAACTGGAGCATGGCCCCAGAAAGGATTATATTCTGGCAGCGTCCTCCTGTCTTGGTACAAGAGACTTCTTACTCCCCCCACATGTTACCACAGAAAATGGGTCCTAAGTATAAAACACTTAAAATCTATGCTACAATTCCTTCCCAAAGTCTTATGAAGAAACACTCTCAGGTAGACTGTGATTCCCTCCTTCAGAAAATGGACATACAAACAACCCAATTCAATCAATTATGTGATTGAACTTACTATAGGATAGTGTGCTACAGCCTTCCATCACACCCTGAGATATTTCACTGCCCTTTATTTACTTTCTTTTCCTGTGGCTCTGACTGAACACACACAGCTACGGAAATGTAGCATTTCACTCAGCTGACCGGCAAGGGTTGGTCACGCGTCCATACCCTCACTGTAACACACAAGGGCCTCATAAACTGTAACTGGCCTCAGAATGTCTGATAATATAAGAAAAGGCCATTAATCACTTGTTTGAGTTGAGGCACTGGACAAAACACTATTTGCCTGCATCAGACAGCAGTGTTGCCTGAACAGTAAGAACCCTACCATGGATAAAATCATGAGGTTATAAAGGCAGTTTTACACTGGTATAGCCAGTTCCACATGGAATAAGAAATTGCATGTGAGATGCTGGCACATGTGGTCTATGCTGGCACACTGACCACACCAGAGCTTTCCACAGTATAGGCACTCTTCTTAAAAACTCAAGAGCTAGCAGGATGGCAGCCAGACACACACAGTTTGCTTAGGGTCCCAGGACAGCAAGAGCAGGAGGTGGCAAATCAACCCAGACCTCCCAGCTTCCATGTTTTCTTCACCTGTAAAATACTGCTGATGCTCTTCACCCTGTTCTCATTATTTTCTTCCCTGTCAGGATGACAAGAACCAAAGCTTGCAGAAGCTCTGCAACCAAGCACTTGTTTAGAGTTCACCTCACAACAGGCATTGCCATACAGAAGTACCATAAATCAACTTTTGTCTCTCCACTATTAATGAAAAACTGTCCTGTGACTTAAAGCAAGACTAAAAACTGGTGTGAAGATGGCAAAAGTAAAAACTGGGAAAGACCTCAGGACTGAACTGAAAGACTCACACAGTGATCCGGTCTTTCTGGCTGACAGTTTCTTTAGGAGGCAACATTCCCTGATAGATTCATTAGGAAATGCTTGCAAGGCACTCGGTGTAATGATACGGATTAAAATACGACTTGCAAATTGATATGTTGGATAAAAAAATTAAACTTTTGCCTTAAGGGACAAATTATAAGCAAAGTCCATCTCTACTTTTCTGTGTTTTGTATTCTACTCTGTTTTTTTTCTGTAGATTCAGAATCTTGGATACCCCACTGCCCTTAAACTGGTTTCCCGAGCTAATTACCTTTATTTGGTCACTAGTTTGCCCATCTATTTTTCCTCCCCACCACAAAAACATCTGGACCTCATTGGTCATTATCAGCCTAGTCTGATAGAGCAGAAATCTCAGAGACATTTTGGATCCCCAGTCAATCAGCAAATCAGGAATACTCCCCCAGCTCTTTGATCCTGTTTGGCAGCAGGGAGCCAACTGATCAGCATACACATACCAGGCACCATACTGCTCCAGACAAGTCAAGGTCCATGCCTTCTCTGCCTGTGAGAGGATGAAACCAAGGTCACCAAGTTACAGCATATAAATAAATAAGACCGGGCAAATCCCTATAAAGGGGGCATCACTAATTCCAATGCTGTGGTGGAATCCAGCCTCCAGCTGGATACCAGGTGCCTACCAAAGCTGCTCTATCACTCCCCTTTCTCAGCTGGACATGGGAGAGAAAAAATATAACTAAAAGCTGACAGGTTGAGATAAGGACAAGAAGAGATTACTCCCCCATTATTGTCAGAGACATAATAAACGCAATTTGGTGACAAATTAGTTTATTACCAATCAAACCAGAGTAAGATAATGATAAATAAAAATTAATCTCATTAACATTTTCTCCCTACCCTGCCTTCTCTTTCCTTCTTTACAGGCTTTACAGTCCCAATGTTCTCTACCTCCTTCCCCACAGCAGTGCAGGGAGATAGAAATGGTGGCTGCAGTTGGTTCATCACCTGTTGCCTCTGCCTGTTCCTTCCTCCTCAGGGAAGAAGGCCTCACACTCTTCCCCTGCTCCAGCATGGTGTTCCTCTCACTGGAAACAGTCCTCTATGAACTTCTTCAATGCCAGTATTGCCCACAGGCTGCAGTTCTTCACAAACTGCCCCACTGTGGGTACCCCCAGGGTCACAAGTCCTGCCAGCAAACCTGCTCCAGCATGGACTCCTCTCTCCACAGGTCCTGCCAGGAGCCTTCTTCAATGCTGGATTCCCACAGAGCCACAGCCTCCTTTGGACACCCACCTGTTCCAGCATGGATTCCTCCATGGATTGAAGCGGATCTCTGCTCTCCCATGGACCTCAATGGGTACAATCTGCCTCACCATGGTCTTCATCACCAGCTTCAGGCCAATCTCTGCTCTGGCACGTGGAGCACCTCCTCCCCCTCCTTGTGCATTGATCTTGGGTCTGCAGGGCTGATTCTCAAATATTCTCACTCCACTCTACCATTCCGATTGCATAGGTATTTTTCCCCTTCCCAAAAATGTCATCACAGAGCTGCTATCACCGTCACCGATGGCCTTTGCCAGCAGCTGGTCTGTTTTGGAGCCAGCTGGCATTGGCTCTGTTGGACACGGGAGAAGCTTCTGGCAGGTTCTCACCGAAGCCACCCCTGCAGCCTCCCTCTGACCAAAACATATCCACACAAACCCAAAACTGCTCAGAAATCTACTCCATACAAAACTTCTGCCCACAAACTTCCGAACTTTTGCTTTGAAGGATTGCAGGGTTGTTTCCACCTATATTTGATTTAAATTTCTTTACCTGTCCTGTCTCACGTTGCATGTTTTAATATCTTGAAAACATACCCTTAAGAAATTTGTAATAGTGAGAGCTATGTCTTTGGCAGTACGGTCACTCCATGTTTGCACCTGTTTGTGTATGAAGCAGACATTCAGAATGCAAACTGAATTATAACTGCAAGCCAGATGTGGTTTTTTATATCAATGGACACCTCTGCCACCAATTGCTACCTACATCTAAGTATGACAGGCCATAATGAAAGTAGCGACAGATAAAAATATTACAAAACCATCTGAAGCTATAAATAAATGTAATTCTAACATTATCTCCAAACCATAATCTCTAAAGTGGTGTAAAAGTCCTTGGCTTTTTTTTTTTTTTTTTTGCAACAGAGCAAAACAGATTTAAAGCAGAGCCATCTACATTAAAGAGATACTTGACCAATCTACCTCAATTCTACACCCTATGGAGAATTCCAAACTGCTGAGGACTGACTACTTTCATTTTCTTAATGCTACTGCCACCTAACAGATTTCAACAGCAAAGCCACCAACCCACAAGTGCTCAAGGTTTTCTGGGAGAAATACTTCAGAGACAGGCAGGAATCAACCTACACACAGCCTGGGAAGTTAGCATTCACACATGCTCTAGCTGAACACATCACTAAATGAGAAACAGCTCTAAGTGAGACAAGGGAATCTTTAGCCAAAAAAAAACTCTCAAAAAAAAAAAAAAAAAAAAAACAAAACAAAAAAAAAAAAACTCTCAAAAAAAAAAAAGTCAATTTCTCCTAATCAAGAGGACAGCAAGCAGAACAATTTCCTAACCTTTACATTGTTAGAACAGACTGCTGCTGTAAGCATACAAAAGCTAAGCCAATATGTTTCAAAGTGTTCAAGATCTAGAGAACTGACAATTTGGTTTTCTATTTCTGTCTGCTTACCCTGCTGCTTCTGCCTGTAAACATTTTGTAGGAGGATGTGAAATTCAACAGAGAGGACTCTGAACTATGAATGACTCCACAGTGGCACATTCTTAGAAGTGCGTGGTGGTGCCTATGAGCTCACTCACACATAATAACGTCACCGGTTAGGGTCAATTCAAGGCAGCTACAGCTTTACTTGGTTACAGCTGAATGTATGTTCATTAATGTCAAAGTGCCCTGTCCCCACCTCCAGTGGTAATTTGAGGACAGAAGAAAAAAGAGAAAGAAAGAAAAAAAAAAGGAAAAAATATATCAATGTTTATGGGGAAAAATTAGGTTATGAGGACACCTGGTAATACCTTCGATTCTTTGCTGGTCTTCAACTTCTAGTAAAAGCATGCACTGAACACTGATGTCTTATATCATTAGGCCTAATAGTTTGATTTACCACACTCATTTTGTCCAACTTGATGACTTGAAGACCTCTGTATACATTGCATAACTTACTCTGAATGCCTGAATTCTGCCTCACAATACCTTGTGAGGTACCTATGCAGTAAGTATTTGCTTCCTGGTGTGTATTAACAACATAACCAGCTGCCTGAACTAGTAAATCGTAATACAAAAAACATCCCAAGGTCTTACCTACACAGGGCTGAGGAAAATTAAGTAAGATTAAAGTAAGATACATTACACACAGATATTCTCACTTCAAATTACGTATACACAACTCACCTTTAAATATACCTTGACCTGATCAGCCAAGGTCAATGCAACTGCTTTACCTCCACAACAAGGAAATGGTTGGCTTTACAATCACAGTTACAAGATACAACTTAATAGTTGAGCAGAACATTGTCTAAACAGATCAGAACAACTACTCGTTTTCATAAACACATTATTGAAGAACTCCTCACTGCTTCTTCAAATCAGTCTTTGTTGATTCAGTCATCAACCTATATCATATCTAAGACTTCTACCAAAAGAACTTGCTATACATGGCACACCACATCATTAAGGATCTGAGAAAAAGAATAGACGTAAGTTTCTCCACCGACATGGTTTTTCCATCAGCTGAAGACAATGTACAGGACTGCTGGCTGCAGAACATAAACTGTAATAACAAGGGACTTGGAACTTCAACATCCCAAAAGATAGCAGAAGTGCATCTTCTGTTTTACAGATGCACATGTGAGCAGATGGAGGGAAAAATTATGAACCAAAAGAGGAACCAACACCTGTTTTTAAATAAAAATGCCATTTTACCTAACATGTTGCAGTTTTAAGTACACTAAAGCAGTAAAAAAGAGAATATCGCCTAAACTTTTTAATTCTAAAAATTATAATTTTAACAACTTTGGTATACCTTGAGTTTAGGATAAGACACACCATATACATCCCACATATTTGTTATACCATTTCTATAAAACCAGTATAAAAATGTACACCACATGGAATGAAAAGATGAAGTGCTCTACAAAACACAGCCTCTCAAATTTTGTTGTCTTTTGCCTATCAGAAATGCACATGCTTGGCCAGGGAAGCTGAAAACTCCAATATTGCCTATCTATAACATCAAATCAAGCTAGAATACATAAAAAGCTACCACAACACCATAAACTGATTTTACCACAAACTCAGGCAAAACACTGGATAGTAGTTCCCATCATTACCACAAAGTAAAAAAAATTGTAACCATACGGATGTTTACTGAAGCTGGAGCCTCCCCAGCACACAGCCCCCTGCTAACCACAGATCAATCCATTTGGTTTCCCAAATTCAGGAACAGCTGGTTTAGACTAAACATCTCTAACTCCAACAATTTTTCCTCTGCCTGTAGCAAAGCTTGACTGCAATGAAATAACATTGTCACTGCTGAAGTAAAGTACACTTGTATGAAAAAAAAATAAAATCATGAGACCAGAGCCTCTTCAGAAGACAGGAATTTCAACAACTTATGAATAAGGTGTTTGGTGTCTACACAGCTTCCAACTTTTATAAACTTCTCCAGCTTCAAAGTATGTACTACCACAGTGAAGTAACATTAAATTCTGCCAAAAGAGAGCACATTTCCACCAGCTCTATGGCAATGAGCAACAATTTGACTCAAGTGCCCTACAAAGGCTTGCAGCTACTGTACACCAATCCTAGAGATGAAAATAAAATTTTACACTGAAGACTCATCATGTCATAGGACAACTCTTAGAAGAAAATGTGTGTCTTTTACCTTTTTTGGACCTCAGACTTTCACATACAGGGAACTAAATCGCGAGACAAAGCCGACAAAGCAGGAACTTGCATGGAATGGAAGTCAAGATTTTATCAACAACTACATTTGGTATGTAGTTGCCATACAGAGGCTCAAAGAAAATTGTTTTACACTCTGGTAACTCCAAAGGTGACATCTTTAGAGCTATTACCACAACATAAGAAACAACTCCTAAAAAGTAATAAAGACATACTTCACAATTCTTTCCATAGCAGAAAATTCAGTACTTCTATTCAATATTTCAAAGAAACAAAAATATTTCAAAGTAACCGCTATGTCAGTATTCCAAAATAACCAAAACTCACCATGCTTCTTGCTGGAATAAAGCTTCCTAAAGACAACACAAATATACTGAATATATTTTTAAAGTTTGAACAAAAATACATTTCTTATTTCAGACATTTAAGTGTATAGCAATTTTTACCATTAAAGCAAGGATTCAAACACTCTGCTGTGTAAATAATCTAATGTTTTCTCAACAAATTAGTGGCTTTCTCTAAGCACACTGCATGTTCTGAGATTTTTTAAGTGGATATACATTATACATATTAAAGTAATTGAGTCTTCTGAGATGACTCAAAAAGCCCAATATTCCACACCAGTCAGAGTTCCCAGTATCATGGTTGTTTACGAAAGTTGATGAAATTCAAATAGATTTGCATTCTTTCTGAGTTACACTGAAAGACATTAAACCCTTCAACCCTCAGAACAGTAATTGTGGCCATCACTTCAGACACCAACATATCAAACAAAAATCTATTATCCTATAGATAATCACTGACTTTCAAAATCACTGTTTTTTCCAGTACTACTGTACCACAATGAAGAATGCTTGTTATGGCAATGTAACTATACTTCCTTTGGGAAGAGAGAAAAATAAGAAATTTTGAAGGCAGGCATTTTTATTTAAGTACAGTTTTAGCCTCATATTCAGAACAATGTACTGCAGCCAGATTATAATTCAAGGAATTCTGAGTGGAAACATGTTGGTTTTTTTTTTTTTTTCCCTGTAAAACAGTAAATTCTGAGCCCTGAATCACAGCCAAAGACAACAACTCCAATTTGGGTGTATACTGGGAGAAGTATGGAGGCAAAACAATGAGTTTGAACACACAAGAAAACATGAAGGCCAAGATTTGGAAGCAGAGGGACATACAGACCATGTGCTTGGTCTGCTTCCAACCAAGATTAAGCAGCTAGCTAGTTCTTACTGGAAATTATTCAAAGAATAAAATGCTTATCTAAAATGTTATATTTTCAAATATCAACCAATAATATTAGAGTTTTTATTTTTTTTGTTATAAATTTTCTTACATAAAAATCAGATTGAGTGCCCAGTTTGTCAGCAAATAAAAGGCAAAGCATACTTACAAAATTAGGCCAAAATAAACAGTTCCATTCCTAGAGTGTAGATGATCATTTAAGTTGAATTCACATTTTAAAGACAGACACAGGCAAAATTATCTCAATTCCTCTTTCTGGAGCCACCAGCAGGAAATGTACTAGCAGTCAGAGGAAACCAAGGAGAGCCACAGTTGACCACACACAAAATTCAGATGCAAAACTTCTCACCTTCATAGTAACTGTGGTTATTTCATGGCCGTACTACAAAATGGAACATCACCCTCAGATATATGCAGCAACTTAAATGCCTTAGCACCTCAGATTACACCTGCAGGTGTACTTTGGTGAACTAAACCAGATGGTTCTACATCAAAAAAGCTAAGCATTTTGGTTTTCACAAAAAAAAAAAAAAAAAAAAACACCACAACAAACAAGAAGCCTTTAAGCCAGAGTTTAGAAGTTCAAGGCTGTTTACGTCCAGTTATAAACCATATGTGACAGCACTGGAAGAGGCTGACACCTCATAACCATGACTTGCCAGGCTTCACAGAAGTTTTCGAAGGGTTCTGCCAAGAGTTGAGCAAACTTCTTCTCAACCCTGCAGTGATCAAGCTACTTCAAATGACCAAGTGATTGTCTTGTACATACAATTAATTTCACTGCCTGCAGTCTTGAAGCTTCACAATAACCAAGAGAGCAGAAACCTCCTCAAAGAGCATATTAAACTGGTGCTTCATTTTTGTGTATCCCAGTTTCTTTTTATCTGCTACAAACAAAGTGCACACAATTCTGGACTACTTGATAGGACCGAAAAAGCATGTTATTTTCATGGAACAGGCAGATTTACAACAAGTAAATCTTGTGCTCATGGTAGGGCTTCCCAGCACTACATATCTGGTAGCATCCTGTAGGATCAGAGGCAGGTGTCTGTTCCAGCAACAACATTGTCACCAGACTGGCTGAGGCACTGAGCTCAACCATCCAAGGACAACATACTCCACATTACCAAAGGAACTTAACAGCAACAGAAATTCCTTGTAACGATTCCTCTTGAAGCTGTGCTTATCCATGTAAGAAATGCCACTTGGAGAAAGAAAAACCACAACAAAACCAACAACCATGAGTTTAGCCAAAATGTTCAATACAAAAGAACCATAGCAGGAAGAGTCAACAGAGAGAAGAAAAAATACTTAATAAAAACACAAAGTGGCACATCTCAACACTGAATTAAAAATAAATAAAACATGATAAACAGACACTTGCACGCACTTTTATCCAAGTCCAACAGAACTTGAAATAAAGAAAAGTTTAGTGAGTCATGATCCAAACAAAAGCTCATCAAGGCTACCTATGCTTGGAAACAGCACAAACTGTACTGATGTTTTACTACTTGATTAGAGTTAAGACCCTGCCAAAATTAATTTTTGTTGCTCTTGTCTGGGCATTTATCATGCTGAACCTCCTCACCTGCAGAAGCATTATGAAACAGATTTTCATAATCAACCACATTGAACACTAACAATCTTAACTTGTCCAAGATTTTTGCCTAATACCTTCACAAAAAAAAAAAAAAAAAAAAAAAAACAACTTTCTAGAAAAGGTTTTGCTGTTAGTAGGTCAGGGATGTGAGAACAGCAAGTGGAAATAGGTGAGGCATTCTGACCAAAACCACTTTTGGTTTCAATTTTTTCCCCCCTTCACAAAATCCTTTGACAAAACGGGTCAAGAAGATCAGAGAAAGAACTCTTCTATCCACATCTAGAATATATTGTTTCACTAAAAGCAAGAAGAGGCACTTAATTTATAACTTACAAGAAGAAAAAAAAAAACAAAACAAACCATACAAAAAACTACTAAAGAAAAAATTGGATTAAGTAGTAAAATTTTGTTTAAAACAGAACTCAAGTAAATTCATCTAACTGCCTTCATTTATAAGGCTTACAATTTTGATAAGGATATTCTGCACAAAATCTGACATGTACTTTGCATAAACCAACCAAAAATCAAAACTTCATTATGACTTTTAAGTATTCTCGCCCATTTTTCTCCAATACAACAAATGTGTACAAAAATACTCTGAACACTGAATTTAAAAGTCCAAGGTGTCACACTGATGGCTTACAGGAGGCTGCTCTAACAGTATAACCCCATTTATCTCAGGAATTCCGCAGAAAATTAACTGTAATACCTTAAGATTCAGAAGGTAAGGCATGCCTGCAGTACTTTCAAATCAAGCTGGTTTCCACTACATTTTAACATGCAGTACCAGTCAGTATATTCTTTCATGTCAGACACTACATCTAACTCCCCTCTAAATGTCAAACAATCCAACTTCCAACCAGGCTGCACAAACAGTGACAGTGACAAGCAACTTAAACATCAACTGATACATGTTCCTGGCATAATACTCATTCAGTCCCTAACCTGGATTATAACCAGAACACTGGTAGTTATGGACTTGAAAATGAAAAGGGGATTCCCCTAAATTATCTTTGAGCATTCCTAATATGCTAGAGGCAATGGCAAAGAATATTAAAGTCTCTTCCAGAATGGTAGGAAAGTTGAACAAATCAGACAAATTCAATACAGCGAAGAGTTTATTTTATTTTCTCCTAATACAAAAAATTCAGGAGAAAATTTTACATTATCCTACAGACAAAATGCTTTTTTTGTACAGGTCTCAAATCCTAAACAGGAAACTGGAAAATAAGTCTGCTGATATAGAAAATTCCTGAACTCAATGCAAGCCAAGACAATTCAACATCTGATAAAACTACATGGCTTCTCTAGTTACTACTAGCCACAAAGAAACATTTCATACATGTTCATGAATAACTACGTTAGAATGTTTCTGCTTATTCACTTTAGCTTTATTTCAGTCACTTTAGTGGTCTGGATGAAGGCACACAATTGTTCTTTAACAAGAGCAACCAAGGCTTTCTCTTCAAGCCACAACAAAGGATGTTTCCATATACACCAGAACACTCAGCATGTCTGAGGTTGGGTTTATGTTGTTAGTGTTATAAAATCATGAAAACTTATCAGCTTTAACTTCTCATATATCTTACCATAATTGGAAAAGTAAAAAATATCTTTTAGGTTCTCAAGTCCAGCAACTTTTACTGAAGGATGCTATATTGTATAGCCCTGGGTATATGTAAGTGAAGACAAGTCTTCAAGATGCATAGTTTTTCTTGAGGAAAAACATTCTAAAAAATCTTTTCCATTGGGTGGGGAGAAAAGAAAATAGAGACATTTCAGCAGAAAATACATCCTTTTGTAACTTCAGTGCTGTTATTTTTACACAGGCAGCATACTTGAGAGAAGTAAAAGCAGCAATTAATGTTTGCTCACTCTGCCCCCATAGTACTTACAGAGAAAAAAATACCATTTACATCTGACTGTTTTACTAAAGTTAAGACAAAGATCATCAGTTTCACTTCATGATTCGCCTTTCCCCTGATATCCCAGCTGGTGTTTCAGATTGAACTCCTCTTTTGTGAAGTCCAAGTAATCAGGTGGGTGTTTAGTTCTCCACATGTATCCTGAGCTGCAGCTCAGCTCTGCTCATTTCCCTGTCTCCACTGCAGAACACCCACCACAATCACTTATTACCCTGACAGCTATACTGCTCACCTGTGCCGCTCATGCCAGCATCCTTGTGCAGAACCTTGTCCAGGCTTTCAGCATATGGGCTCTCCAAAACACGCTATTTCTAAGACACCTGGACTGGCAAAAGTAAGAATCTGTCCCATATTAAAGGCTGTTTAAAAGCAGAAAAAGGCAAGATGCAGCAAAATAAAGAGTATAAATTTTGCTTCTGTATTCAAATTTTCTTGAGTGACTTTAGACACCATATTTTCTTCCCACTGGCAGGAGTTAGAAGAGTGGCTCAATGAAATATTTCTCCTTCATTTGCCTCCAAGAAAACTGTTCTTCTCCCCTGTAATAAAGTGCTGCTTTTGGGTACATCACATGACTTAATTAGCATGCTTAATTAAAAACTTCCCAGCTGGATCCACTGATCTGCACATCAATTTTAGTCCAAATGTAGAAACTTAGCCCACTTACATATGCTTCTACCACCATCTCTAAAATGGTACCAAGACAGTATCCAAAAAGTTCTGTTCAAAAAATGTATTTAAGACATTGGTAGGATATGAAACTTCAAATTTTCACTGCTTTCTTTATTTAAACCAAAGGTGCATTGCAGCATTCTTTAAACCAGACCCATTTTCAAGCTTGCTGTTCCACTTACTCTTTTCCCTGAAAAAAACTTTCTTGTATTTGTAAAACCGATTTGCACAGAACTGAAACTCACAAAAAAAATACCCTTCTTGTGAATGTAATATCAGCTAAACTCTGGCATTGCAAAGATTAAAAACAACATTTTCCAGAGAATTCCATTCAAGAGTTCTGGCTGCCTGCAGTTTCAATGGATACTAAGTACAACAAATGTAAAGGACCAAGAAAGTGACATGTGACCATTTAAACCAGAGGAGACTTTAAACACAAAGACATCTTACTAGTATTTTACAAATATGGAAGGGGAGGAAGGAGCACTTTTCTCCATTTCCTCTTCATGAGAAAGATACTTTAATGATAAGAACTGCATTAACTTAAAATTTCAGTTAGCTCACCAACTGCCTCATACTCGTCTAATGCATACTAAACTCCCAGCCACGTTCAGGGAAGACAGGGGATTTAAGCATTTAATTTTATTGTTATTATTTATTTTGAAGCCTCATTTTCAGAAAACTCAATCTGAATGGTTCCCATAACCCAAAAGACCACTTGGTTAGGCTCTACTGTACTTCTTTCCTTCCTGCCTTTTCTGATGCCAGGTTACTTTGTTGCTTTCTTGTTGCTGTCACAGCACTGAAGCTGAAGAATGTCAGCAGAAGCATCCCAGTCTCTCACAGCTACCAGCCGGGAAGGGGAACAAGTTTTCCACAATACACAAGTTGTAAACTCTTCCATCATTCAGATAATGACAGCTGCAGACAAAAAAAGAACTGTACGCCCAGGCAGTCTAAGCCATCTAAGAGATGGGACTATTTTGTGCATGTTGAAGTCAGATCAAACACTAAAGCACAGCCTTAAGCCAAGCACTGCCTAGAAATTAAGTACAACTGTCTCCAGCAAGAGCCTCACTTACAGCTAACCTTCTAATCCTTCCATCAGCCAAAGATTTCAAATGGAAAAAATAAAAGGCATTCAGGACTACTACTGTACCTTACGAGGACTTTGGCATAAGGTTAGTGAGTTACCATTTCTTCTCTTTTATTTGAGCAGATTAAAAGGAAAAAAACATTAATTTGACATTTATCAACTTTTTCACATTCAAAATCACATGGAATATGGAAGCAACGACTCAACAGAATTTTACAATTCAGTTGTATTTACAGTTTAGGATTCCAACCTTCCACAGTAACTTCACATGTGTACAAAATAAGACTATAGCTTTGCGAGGCACAGAAAAAGCATTTGTTTAGTTCTAGTCAAAGCTTCTGCATCAAAAGGGAAACCATGTACCAATACAGATGATCATTTCATCTCTTAAGTACCTTTATAGTTTCTCATGTGACAACTCTAGACTTAACAGACTCACACATCCATCTTACTTGCCAGATAGCTACATATAAGTCAATTAAAATCCCTGAAAAATTCAGATAATAAAGTGATAAAAGGCAACATTTGAAGATCCTCTTCGAATCTTTGCATTTTGGACTAATAAAATGAAAATAATATAACAACTATCTACACTCCACAAATGTACAAGACTGAGAATGTGTTTTATTTCTTGGTTCATGTTCTGTGTAACATCTGGTTTCTACACACAATCTTCAAACACTTGTCCCTTTATTACATTAAAGCAACTGCTGTGAACAGACAGTAATTATATATTAATGGATGAATATTCTTCTTGCACTGGCATTATATACCAAATCAATACACTATTAAGTTGGTTGGAGCAGACAGACACCTCTAAGATAAGCTTAGTACCTATGCAGCTAGTGCAGTTTGGTCCTGGCCTCTGCCTGAAGCTCTGAGTAGTTCTTGACTTGTGCTAAATTCTTTTGTGTTGAAGGAAGAATCACAGGATGAAAAATTGAAGGAAGGCATTGCTTTTCTCAGGACCCACATGAAGCAAGATCTAGAAATCCCCCACAAAGTCTGTGGTTCTCAACTGCAGTACAAGGCTACCAAAGAGCAAGTTTTCAATTGAACAATGCTTGTACAAAAAAATTAAATTCAGAGCAGATTTAAACCCCTGACTAAAAATACACCCCAACTGCTTTTCCAAATACAGTACATCTACCTAAACTCCAGGACTGAGGAAGCTCTATGAGTCTAGGTATAGGAAAGATTTTTTTTTTTTTTTTTTTTTTTTTTTAATAATGAAGGTGTTGAAACACTGGAACAGAAAGGTGGTGGGTGCCCCATTTCCAGAAACTTCTGAAGTCAGATTGGACAAGACTCTGTGCAACCTGTGGCTGAAGATGTCCCTGCTCATTGCAAGGGGACTGGACTAGATGACCTCTCTAGGAATCTACCTTGCTTTTAAGTGTTAAAGCTGTGACCAGTTTCACAAATCCTTATCTCCACATCCACCAACTGCCAGCAAGCTGCCAGCAACACAAGGCTACCTCATCCCAAGGGGAGAAGCAAGAGGATCAGCGTGCTGTAACTGAAATTCATCCCAAGACCATGCAGAAATAACTGAAATGACATAAAGTAATACCATAAGGGACTACAGGCTGTCTTAATTAAAATCTCTCCAAACTTCTATATATAAACTACCTGGCAAGCATCTTCATTTTTCAAACAGGCACTACTGGGAATCTGACAGCCTTCCCTAATCTATTTCAGTGCTCCTGTTCTTAAGAGTTGACTTAACTAGCTTAAATAGTGTTTGCTACAATTTAAGCCTACAAATAGTCTCATCTCCAGTAGGGAAGATGAGATGTCTTTTCTTTCCAGCTATCTTTTATGTATTGAAAGAACATTATCAAAAGAAATCTCCTTTCCGCCTTCTCAAAAAAAAAAAAAAAATCATCCAAAGGGTTTTTAGTTTTCCCCTAATAGCACTAAAGCACCTCAGTTTCTTTAGGGGAAACTGAAAGTTCCTCTAAAGCACTTTTTTTAGACCTCTGACCATTTTCCTCACCTGCAACTGTTCTTCCAGTACAATACAAAAACCAGGAGCTGTACATTAGCTCATTAGCATGCCAAGAAGTGGGAAGGCTAACTCCATGTATTTTACACAACATTGCCATCAACACATCCAGTAAAAGATTTGCTAGTTCTCCAGCATTGATTGACTTATGGCCACTGTGCAAATACCTGACTCCAGATTCTTCTCTGCAGATCTCCTACTGTCCCAGTTACCCCCAAACCTGTTATCAGCACAGTCAAACCTTACTGAAGAATAACAGATGACATCAGGCCCTCCTACATTTTATCCTAGTTAGGGTACCACTTGGTTAAACTAATTTTGAACATGTGCTCCTTAATCCTAGGAGCACCTCTGATAGAACAATCCACAAGTCTAGAAATTTTAATTAGATCAGTCACAAAAAAACATTACTACTACACTAAACAAAAGTGCAGAAGGCCTGATTCTACACATCCTTCTGGTTTGACACGAATCCTGACTTCAAAGAACATTTATTTTATAATGGCTGCAGACCTGTTCTTAGATAAACAAAAGTCATATTTTCTGCCATGATATATAAAGTAATTAATGCTGTGAAAGTGAGCATACACAATATATAGATCTGTAAGAACAGACATACTGGGTCAGATCAAGGCATTGCCTAATCCACTTTCCTGTCTTTGACAGCTAACATAAGGAAACACCCAAAAGAATAACATCCAAGCCATTAACAGGAGGTCTGAATATAGACATTTGCCTTGAATTTTGTGTATATATATATATAATGCTGCCCATTTTAAGCACATTCAGTAATTTTACCTAACAATAAATTACACAGTTTCCAGCACTGCATGTTGTCACCCACATCCAACATCAGTTTAAGGGAACTAAACGCTCTCACCTGCATAAAGCCAAAGAAATGAAAATGATGCAGTGACAAAATCACTGGAGGAAAAAAAAATAACAGTATTCCATAAAAGTAGACATCTGACGGTTTTAGTGGATGATGTGTTTTTAAACAAGCACTTTCATGCCACATAGCTGACTCCATTTACCAGCACAATCCATGGCTGATCTTTTAAGAGGTTTCATTCATGTGGTCTACATATCCTTTTCTTCAAAGAATAGCCATGGGATGGGTCAGTTTGTAAGAATCTGAAGAGCACAATATTTTTTGAAAGGGCATTTCTGAACAACTTCTGAAGGTCTGCAGCTCTTTATGCTAGTAGCACAAAGGAGTAGTTTTTTCCTTAAATCTATGCCAAGTTGAAGCAAAAGTGATTCATAACTGCACCAGCCTACTCTTCTGTGTCCTAGAGAAGAAATACACTCTTGAACCTTCAGTAGGGACACCAACTCTCAAGTCAGACTGCCCAGCTTCCAATAATGTCACTATAGTTTCACTCCATTTTTCACATTTAAAGAGTTACACTCTATACAGTCTACCCCCAGACATCCAAAGAGGTACATTTCACAAGGGAGAACATTCCAGATACAATTTATAAATCTGGTAGAATGTAAGAATTATTGCACTAGCTCTTTATATCTTCATTTTAAAATGGGGGAAACATATTTTGAGGTAGTTGTATATTTAATGTTTAATGACTTACTTTGCACCTAAGCACAAAAATTAGTAATACATATGGCACAGCTGTTTCCACACACAGAATAACTCCAAGTTAGGTTTGAAGAAGTTGCAGAAAACAAAAATTATCAAATAACCATTATTTGACTCACTGAATGTTTAAGTACGAGATGGTTTTATATTAACACAGACAAAACAAGAAATCAAAGTTCAACAGTACAAGAGATGTCCAGAGAAATTCAATGGATTTCAAGGAACAAATCCCCAGGAGTTCAGGAATATCTGCTCTCTTCAGTGTCAGATGAAAGCTAATTATTCCTCTTCATCTACAGACAGATTCCTTTCCCTTTATTAACCACTTTTTCTGACAAAATCCTGGACATTAACTGAATTTTTAGAAATACTTGCCTTTATTCTCTACTATTCTTAGAAATCACATGGCTTTCAAATACAGTCATAAAAACTTGCATCTATAGTCTCAAAGCAAAACTGGAATAGCCTATGTACAACATTCTTTGAGAAAGCTGAGTCCTACCCATCAACTTTTTGTTCTCCTTACTTCATAAACACCCTGCATCAGTTCAACAATTGAACGGGCTACTGATACATTTTCCATACACTTCTTCCTCATATTTCCCAGAAAAATGTTTTGCACACAAGAGATGCCATCCCTAGCAGCCTTGGCATTTTTTACCCCCACTAGCATATCTTAAGTCTGAAAAGTGTAAGGCATACCTGTAAAGTACTAGATGAGGGCTGCTCACCTCTGCAGCAAATCCCAATGCACCACAACTTCAGAACTTCACTGGAAGCACAGCAGTGCACAAGAACACTGGGAGAGTTGAAAGTACCACAGCACAGAAGATTGCACATGAAGAGTGAGTAACCAGAACAAGCAAGTTAAAACATACACCTTACCAGTCTTCCCAGATACTCAGACAAGAATACCATGAGCACTTTTGCATGTAAAGATAAACTTTTGCAATCATACATGTAGAGCAGTCTGCTTTAAAGCAGAAGCCTTCACATGTGGCCTACATTTAAATTCCAGATCTCAGAACTCTAGATCATCTCCTCCCCTTCATACCATATTTCTGACCATGCAAGTGTGTCTTTCTATAATCAAATACATGTAAAAAGTAATAGAGCAAAAGGAGCTGCTGGAGGACAACTTAACATGACTTTTCTCAGTTAGAATCTATTGATTTTGAAATAGTCTACCAGGAACACCTTCATAATTCCACTTGCTCTTCACTTAAAAGAAAAAAGGATTAAATAAAAAAAATCCGCCCTACAATAACAAAAAACCCTAAAAAGCATATGTAGATACTACATGTTTTAAACGAATGCTAGAAAACATTTATATTTTGCAATTATGCCACAACGTAAGAATAAAAATTGAGCTTTCACCAGGTATTTTGAAATGCAGACAGTGTCATTGTTTCAGTAAATATTTCTGAAGTATCATAATTATTAAAAGTTATAGACACAGCATAAACATTTCTGCACTACTTCCTTTTAGGGTTGGTCCACTGTAATAAATATTTACAGTCAATCATTAACTGCTCAAACATTACCACTGAAAAAATAGCCTGGGTTATTAGAGAAAAAAAATAAATTCACAAGCTATTGCTTAAAGCCAAGGCATTGACACCAAACAGAAAATGTTGCTTGTTGCCTCATGAATCTCTCTACCTGTCTCCAAAATCCCACAAGCATTTCAAATATGCCACCTGGGAAAACAGCCACTGTTCTTTTGCTGTCAGAGATCCATGTCACTTGTCATGCTTGAACCTTGTCAGCTTTCATGGACACGGAAAGCCAGCTACTCTAGATGAAGGGAAACTATAGTCCACTGAAGTTGAATCTATCCCAAAATAGAAGAGACTTGCAGATTTGGCAGTTTTCATTCCCCTAAGATCTTCCATTAAGCCCAATACATTTCTGAAACATACTCTGATTGCTTGAATGACATTCAGACATTCCTGCTGGCGAACTTTACTTGTGCATGCGAAGAGTCCATCGAACTCAACTGCCATCCCCATGTCACCTGAATAACAAACTATACACAATCCCAAACCAACTCATGCCCACTGCACTGATCAAGGAAGAGCAAGTTTAAAGCTGAGCTCAATCTAAAACTGGCAGTACCTTATTTTAGGAGTTGCAATTAAAGCTTTCCCTGCCCTCTCACTCATCAATATCATCTGAAGATTGGGTCCACAATTTCTGGAATAGCGAAGTTCTCCCACTCCACACAAACCATATGCTTTTGTCTCTAGTACACTTAATAGATGTTTCACTAGAAAACCCAGACAAACAGAAAAACATCACCTAGCTTTCCATGGGCCTCTAAAACATTTCCCCAAGACTCAGATCAAATCTGCGATCCACTATGGTTACTAAAACATACTGGTAAATCTATTCCAAAGTCTCTAAAACTGGAATTTGATTAGGAAGGTTCTATTCTCTGAGGAACACCAAGAAAAACAATTAACTTGCAACTGCTATGGTGCATGACTATACATACCCGTGGCTCACAAGGCAGTACACATGACCACAAGTAAGACGGAAAGATTGGAAGTGAAATGGTCAACAGATACATTCTTCTCAAGGACAACAGTATTTTCTGCTTCTTTAGGTTTCAACTGAGCAATTGTATATATAAAGAAAACAAAACATTTCATCTACTCACCTGCAGAGATGTTGCCCTGCCAGAAAACTTTCGTTCTCTAAGTGAGGCACAAAACATTTTTTTCTGATGCTGATACTGAACCCCACAAATTGAGGAAATATATTTATGGTTATGGGCTTCATTCATGGGGATACAGATCTGTGCCAAATGATTCACATTTACTTGGCCAACATCCAAATATTCCGTTTATTTAGGCTGATGAATTTGTGACCCCTTCCTCCCTCTAGGAAACCTGCTCACACAGGTCAATTCATTGTGCTGCTTTTCTTAAATAGATACTTAAAACAACTAAGCAGATGAGATGGGGTACAAATAGCATTGTATGCTCTATGTAAATGTTTACAGGAGGGTGTGAATCAAAAAACCAGATTGACACTATCAACTGTGACTAAATAGTTTTCCTCTTTCTA
Organism: Vidua chalybeata; assembly: GCF_026979565.1. Taxonomy (NCBI): domain Eukaryota; kingdom Metazoa; phylum Chordata; class Aves; order Passeriformes; family Viduidae; genus Vidua; species Vidua chalybeata. Next base: position 70,669,584 of record NC_071531.1, read on the forward strand.
CACAGCAAGAAAAAACAAATTCTTCTCTGCAGCAACAGTCACAGTTTATCTTTCTGCAAAACATATTCTTGGCCTGTTTGAAAATTAAACAATTGCCTGCATTCCTGGCAAAAGATATTACTATGAGCTACAGGGATTGTATCTGACAAGAATTATATTCCTACTAAAAAAGTCAAAAGAGATGATGTGGCTGTAAGAAGTCTGCCTTGGATGGAAAAATTCAGCTGCTGCTTCCCTTCTGGTTATAACTTCAGAGCCAACACCCAACTTTTCTCCTTCTAAGTGCTCTGACCCAAAAGACTGGCAATTTTTGCAGCTGCAGTCAAACATTTACCCTCATGTGCATACAACAGCACACTGCAGGGCCAGAATTTCTAAGTCCTATATACCCTCCACAGCATTGCTTATCCAGTGGCAACAATAAGAAATATCCTCCCTTTCCCTTTTGATCAGCAGGTCTCCTATTATGATCATCTACTGTCAGGCATTTGGACTACTAAAATGTTTCTCCAACTCAGTCCAGCTGCCTGAAAAGATACGTCAAGCAATGTAACTATATCATTACACATTTTTGTGACATATCAAGTTTAAGAGACATTTTCCAGACACAAAAATACTTTCACCAATGCTACATTGGTTATTATATCCTTCAAAGAAAGAGAAACTCAGCCCTATTTAGACATATTACAAAGCTATAAAGGTGTATTTTTCTTAGCTGTGTGTTCTCACTTCTGTACAAGCTAAAGTGAATTTCCTATGGCAGGGACCAAGGCCCACTGCAGCCCCATAACACTGATCCTTCAAGTAACCTGACTCTGTATCACCCACACAGAAACCCTGGAACTCATCTAGAAATTAGTCAACATAGAAGATAACTGCCAGCCCACTTTCACCTGAGCAGGAAGCACTAGCATTGATATACATTTAACAGCCCCTCCCTCAGCTGGTGAAACCAAGACAGAAAATACATAGTCCCTTGTTACAGAGACACAGCAAAGCTCCTGGCAAGGACTGGAGCCATCCCTTCAGAATGAGCTGTTGCTGTATGGCTTTTGTTAAAAAAAAAAAAAAAAAAAAAAAAAAAAAAAAAAAAAAAAAAAAAAGCCCCGAGTTCTTGACATTGACAAGCTATCTTACAACTTTCCTTTCTTCCATTATAAGACTAGGTGAGAACACAAATTGCCTTAAATGCTTAGATCTACTTCCTGTCTGCAAGAGATAAAAGTACAGAGTGAACTGCTTTGCTTTATTTCCTTTTCTGAACAACAGACAAGCCATCTGTGGCAAGAGCACCTAATGAAAAGATTCTTTGATAGCACTGAACATACAAGAAAAAAATCACTGTCCACTTCTTTTAGAGGCCCAGCAGTATGACTTCTGGGCATTCATATTTTTGACAATTCTCAGAGAGTGATACAGGACTGCTTTCAGAAAGGTCTCCTACATGGATTTCCTATTGAAATACCATCATCTCGCCTCTCCTACTGTCCGACAAAACATCACGCAGCAACACCTATAGGACTGAGTCAAATATGCACCTTTTACATGGAAAACACCTAAATAATGACCCTCTCTCTGGGGCATGGTAAGCTATCATCTATGGGGGCTGGAAGGATTCTGAACAGGTGGTGAAAACAAATCGCTGTTAACCAAATCCAGTTTGCAAAAGCTTCAGGTAGACATTCATTTTAGACTTCTGTTTAATGAGATCCAGCAGCACTGACCAGGAACATCTGTCTGAGCATGACCATGATGTTGTAGCCATTTCTCACAGACCTGCATCTTGCTACCACATCTCACACCTTTCTTACCTCAAGATCAGATTGCTACAGTGCACTCAAGCGGTTACATTTTAAATAAATTCAAAAAAATAAACTGGCATAGACCACTATGCCTCCAAACTTACACCTCCTGCAATGGCAGCATGCAGCATTTTGGAAACAGTCTCTGTAGGATGGGAAGTGACAAGGGAGTTTCTGGTTTTGCATCTGAAGAAAGGGGGTCTGACCTGTAAATCCACTGCGGGTTTTGAGCCTTTATGGCTGAAAGAGTATTTTTTCTTGTCACATTGTAAATGTTGTAATTGGCATTTATTTTCAACATACATAAATAAAATATCACCTATCTGTGCAGCTTTCTGAAAGAAGTTCTGAAAAGACAAATGTTTTAATTTTGCATGGACTTGGATATTCTGTGAGGCATTCAAACTTTCAATATTCTCCTTTTCCTAGATGCCTTACTTTAAAAGTTTTGTTTGTCTTTCAAGGCTGCTCCAGGCTGATGCTCATTAAATTCAGAAAGCAGCCAAGTAACTCCACCAGCCATATCGCTGCTACAGGAGACAGCCACTTTAGCACTTCCCACACTAGCTATGGGTGACTAAAAGTCCTCAGAGTAAAGTTGATTTTTAAATTTTTTTAACGAAATCTAAAGGGAGAGAACTCCAGAATAATATTCAAGTTTTAAGTTGTCTACAAAAATTTCTCAAAATTCAGAGGTAACAGACTTTTCAATTTAAAATGGGACTCGGTCATTTAAAACTAAAATACTCCAGTGGCTTGAACCAAGAGGCTTCAAGTGTTCTCCAAGCACCTGGCAGAGTTTAGCTACTGCGTTCAAATAACCAAGGGGTTTAGCATTAATTCATTTCAGAAAATGCTACAGCTGATTGCAGCACAAAGCTTTAACTGCAGGCTTTTTGCACACAGATACCCTGTACACTTTCAGAATCTTCTTCAGCCATCCTTCCAGTTTAAGACAGAGCATGGGCTGAGGGAACAGCAACAGCCAATATCCCACAGATTCATTACCATTGTGAAGATCTGCGATGAGTACAGCAGTGAACAGCAATATTGGAAAATTCCTTTATATTTTATCTAAAACAGCTCTTAAAGATAGAATACAAGAAAATTAAAGAACTCTCTTGGAGCAATAGGGGGAAACTCTCCAGGATGTGGGGTGGTCTTCAGCTTTTCTCATCTCCCTGGCACTGCTTGTGATACCAGAGCATCCAGAGCCAGGATGCATACAGGCAAGGAATACACTCCATAAGCCACAGCTGTGTAAACAGATGAACAAGACAGTTCCAATATTGCTAGGAAATACAGAAGGTGAATCAAGGGGTAATACAAGAGGGGATCACCTCCAAGAAGCAGTGTAGGGAAGAAGAAATGTGCAGAACAGAAATGGAATGCTCAACTAGCTAATGGTATGGATAAAGAGGAAAGAGTCTGTCAGCATCAGAATTAAGTACAGCAGACAGTTCTATTCCTTTTCAGACTACAAGGCACAGCTTTGGGCCACTGTAACATGAAACACTTTCCACTCAGGCACACATGTTCATTAGCTGACCCCCTCCATGCATTTTTTTCCAATCTAAGAATGAGGAAAGCTGCTCACCCAGCAGCAGTCAGAAAGCTGGACAGGGCTAGGATGAGGGATGGCCAGACACATAACACCCAGCAAGCTTCTGGAAGGGAGTGATTTTCCTCTCTCCAGCAAGGAAAGCAGGATGGGCAGCTTTCAGTTTCACAAACCTATTAGGGAGAAACTGCTATCAAAGCAATAGAGAGGGCCCTACCCTAACTGGGTTGAGAAACACCAGGTGGTATTATCTCAATCGTTTTGCCAGTTTCAACAGCCCCACTCATTCCTTCTCACTGAAGGCGCCCAGGGTGCCCTTTTCCAAGGCTCTTCCCACACACCTACCTGGACACCACAGAGCATTAAACTAAACTGTCACCTAGACACCACTGGTACCTAAAAAGCAGTCCCTTTTATGTTGTGGTTTGTGGAATAGCTACTAAGAGCAACAAACTTACAGACTTTATTCCTTCATGAATGACTTTTGAAGAGCCATCCCACTCTGTGTGAACAATACACAGCAATATAGGCTTACCAAGCTATTGTGCTTTCAGGAGATTTTACAATACAGAAAAAAAACCAGTGAATCTAAGAAGAAAAGAAAAACTTCAACAAACCCCAAGTTTGGCACCACTGAAACATTCTTCCACAGAGTCCAAAATGAATTATTACAAGACTGTCTTTTAGATTTTGCAACCAGGAGTATGTGGTCAACATCAGAATTAGCTAAAGCAAATAAAACTGCCTTCCTCACCCTCTGAGTTGACAAATCCTGTATAACCAATTACAGACCCATGACACTCACACATAAAGCAAAAACTCTTCATGGCAAGTGTTAGCCAAGACATTATTTACTGCAGGCCATCAAGACAATTGGCTACAGTTACAATAAGTACTGCTGTCTGCAAGGACTTGGTGTTACTTGAAACACATATATTTCCCAGAAGCTCAGAGAAGGAAAAAAAAAAAAAAAAAGCATCAATTCTACAGTTATTAGATGAAAATTCTCAAACTACAAGCTTTGAGACTTCTATTTTTATACTGATATTTTTAGTAATGTGTTGCATGACTACCCTTTGTATTTCAGGATTATTTTTGTCCCATTTGAGAAACAAGGTACATCTGTAAGCAGTGTAAGAGCAACTAGCTGAAGAACAAAAGAAAACTTTAAGCTCCCATCTCTTCTCCTACTATAATGAGCAGGTTGATAGTATCAGCAAGTGGAAAACTGGAAGCCTAGCTCCCTCCTTTTGAGGGACAGGCTTAACACAAGGAGTATACACATGCTTCTTTTTTTTTGTTCAGGGAAAGCCTACAGACCCAGCAACACAGACCCACACAAAAAATACCCTATTTGAGAACTATTTCAATGTAGAAATCCATATGGTTGAGTGATTTCCCAACTACCAAAATATAAATAGAGAAATAAAAATAGTTAGATTTCAGAAGACAGATGTATGGCTTGAAAGAGATACATGAAGGCCACAGGGTTCCTACTGTTGCAGAGATGTTAAAATCCTTGTAACATCCCTGACAGAGCAATGAGAGCAGCATGCATGAGAAGGCATTTTTCCCAACAGCCAAAGGAGAAGCAGCTGTTGGTAAACCCCCATCCTTCCATTCAAGGCTTCATTCAGTTACCAACTTCTGAGAACAAAGTATCGTAAATTCAACTGCCAAGAGATGAAAAATCCTTGCTCACGCTTTCCTCCCCATATAACTTGGGAAGAAGTGCAATCACAGTACAGTTCTAGTTCTGCTCCTCCCAGGAAACACAAGGAACAATGAACCCTCCTCCAGTATTTTATGAATCCTTTTCTCATCCCTTAAATCTATCCTTCCTAGGTAACTGTTGCAGCACTCAGCCAGGAAAAGCAATAGCTGCAACAGACATCAGAACAAGAGTGACTTCATCATCTGATTTCACCCCTCCTTACAAATGACAGCAAAAAGGCTGACACCAAACAAGTCAGGTTTTGCTTCCAAAGACCCACACCAAGACAGAAGCAATAAAGATGTCCCAGACACTCAGAAGATACCAATCCATCTATTTTCACCTTCCTCACAAGGACTCTTTTGTCCCAGCTTTAACCAAAACTAGTTCAGAAGATAACCAAGTATCAGCCTATAAATATAAATCAAAATGAAAGAACCGACCTAACTCTGTTCACCATACAAGCACTCCACACTGGCAATACACATCTTGCTAACATCATGTGTTGTTACCAAGACTCTGCTAACCAAAAAAAAAATAAAACCTTTTTTGACACCCTGGAATTTTTCTCACTTAAAATGCAAATAAAAAAGTTAACTTCCCAGGCTGTCTTACATGGCTGGATTAACTGAAAATAGAAACTGCGCTTCCCACAGAATCCTTGAATGTGGTTCTCTTGCTTTGTTCTGACATTTTTTTCCAGACAGCAGAAGGACCAGGAGCACATGACTAGAGAGACTGGGGGGGTTATCACAAGTGCATGCGCTTTATGTTACGGCCTTTGTTTCTCCCTCAGTGTTATACACTTGGGATTGAATCATATTTGCAAACTTGTTAGTCTGCATCAGTTAGCACCCTCTTCAAAGGCAAGCATCTGTCTAGTCTTTGACCTCAAATAAACGTGGAAGGAGCATCAATGACCTTTCAAGAATCAAGCTGCAGAGCCTGAATAAGACAAATTTCATTGCTGAGTATGACAGGCTGAGGTCTCACTTGGTTTAGACAGCCACCTGCAGAAATACTGACCAACAAGACCTGCTTTCCATTCCACAGGCACATAAAGTAAGCCAGTAAATTAAAATGGAGTCACCCACAGTTCTCCTCCGTACAGATCAATAATCCTTAATAAATACTAATGCTGGACCTGATCAAACCTAAACTGTCGTGCTGCTAAGATGGGTTAACTGCACCCATGGTTTTTGGAGGGCTGCTGGCACACTGATCATGCAGTTATAAGGTGGACTACAGCCCCTGAGCCAAATGCTCTCTTCAAGGCTTCAACAACAGTGGAAGACATTTCAGTACAAAAAAGCTATCAAAATTTCTCATCTGTCAAAAAGCTCTCAATCTCCCAGTGCTTTGGCATGAAACACACTAGCCCCTTCGTTGGATGCAGGCATGTACCCACAGAGCCATCTCAGGTGTGGCTTTACACGAATATCAAATAGATCAATCGAATGGGAATGCATATTGAGCATTCCTGGTCCAATAAAAATGTCATCCTGCATTTCCGTAAGAAAAAAGAAAATATCTCTAAAAACTACACTGTTCATATGAATCTGGAAGAACAATTCAGGTCTTAATGTGAGCATATTCAAGTCAGGAGTAAAGAAATTCCATATGATAAGCACATAGCTGATCTACAGCAACTCAGAACCGGGCCTTTTTGTATCAGCACAGAACATTTGTTCAGGTTTAATTCACATTTTTAATTCCCATAAACTAGCTAACCCCATCGGATAGAATACGAAGAATGGGCACACATTAAGCATTTCTGACATGTCTGTGCAGAATAAAGCACAGGCCTCATTCTTAAAAAATATTCCTCTGATCAGAAAATTGGAAAAAGAATGCCAAGCTTGACATGTGAGCCCATGGAGCAGTTATTTCAAAATAAGCATTTTCTTATGCGCCTTCTTCTGAGCATTTTACCAGAGCCTGGAGGATATTAGAGACACCTTTTGTAAGCTCCCCTCCCCCTCCTTTTTTTTTTTTTTTTTAATGGGCTGGACTACAAGGTGCTCACACCCGATCTACGGGTGCATGGAAAAACCTTCCATGCTCTCTCCCCTTAACAGCCAGGAGTGCTTTAAAACAAAAAATTCAAAAATATACATAATGAACGTGAATGTCACGGTCATACCTGTGTGCCCGCAATTCGTTTCCTCCTTTCGGTGGGAGGAGGGGGGAAATGAAAAGGAAATAGAGACTACGGAGCTCCCAATCCGTTTCACAAAGGGGGGAAAAATGGCTTTTTAATGAGGCAGAGGCCGCTGGCAGCGACCAGGAGCTAAGGACGAGGACAAACCCATCGGGATTTTCCGTCCAGCAGGCCCCGAACGGAGCGGCGGCGTGCGCCTATTCAAGGTTAATGGGGGGGGAAGGGGAGAGAAAGGAGCTGCCGAGGCCGGGGCTGGGGCCAGGCTCCCTCCGCCGCTCCCCGCCTGGGCGAAGGGCGGGGGCAGCCTCCCCAGCCCTCACCCCCCAACCCGAGGAGGGCAGGATACTCACGGCTGACTTTCATGCTGCCGAAGGCCGAGGGCTGCTGCACCGGCTTGCAGCTCTCCGCGAAGGAGGTGGTCCTGGGCCGCCCGGACATGGTCTCTCCCGCTCTGCCCCAACGGCGATCACCTCTCTCCTCTTCCTGCCTTCGCCCTCCGCCTCGCCCCGGCGGGCCCGCCTGCCGCTCCCTCGCTCGCTCAGCTGTAGGAGACGGGTGGGACGCGCCACATGAAACGCCGGGACCCCCCCTTCCCCCCCCGGGGAAGCCCCCTCCCCTCTCGGTCTCTGTCGCCCGGCGGCTGCTTCTTCTTCTCCTGCCTCCTCCTGCTCCTCCTCACGCCGCCCGCTCCTCACACGACCATCCTTCCCGGCCGCGCCGGTGGGTCCGAGAGCCGCCTCCCCCCGGCGCCGCTCCCGAGCGAGGGGGGTTCGCTGGGCCTCGCTGCCCCCACCCCGGGCGCCAGTCACATGGGGCGGAGGCTCACGGCCCGGCTCCTCCGATCCCGCCGCCGCCGCGTTTCTCTCCTTTTATTTGCTTTATCTCTTTTTTTTTTCCCTTTTCTTCTTTTTCTTCCTTCTCTTCCTTCCCCCCTCCCCGTTCCTCTCCTTCTCCCTCGCCTCTGAGGGAGGCGGCAGGCAACGGAACTATTTTTTTCCCTGGCGGAGGGATCTCGGGGCACCGCCGAGCGGAGGCGATGCGGCAACCAGGCGCAATAGGATCCGGTGGTGGCGGCGGGATCCGCGGCGCGCGGAGGGGGGTGAGGCGGTCGGGCGGCCTCGCTGCTCGCTGACGCTGCTGCTCAGTGCGGCGCTGAGGCGGCGGCGGCTCCGGCGGTGCGGCCGCTCATTGCGCCCGCACGGGCAGCTGGCGGCGGCTCAGGCAGGGCACGCTGCACTGCGGGCGGCGGCCGGCGACGACGGCACGGGCCATGACGGCGGCGGTTTTCCTGCTCCTCCTCAGCCCGGCTTCAGAGCGCTGGCGGCGGTTGCTGCTTTTGCTGCTGCTTCCCCAGGCGCCCAAGGCACATAGGACTCGTCCGCCCGGCTGAAGTCTCCCGCCGGGCCCCCCTCCCCGTTCCTGCCGATCAGTCCCTTTGTCCCTGCTGCTCCCTCCGCTGCGTGCCGGGCTCCCGCCGCTGCGCTCTGTGCGTGCGCCAAAGCCGCGCAGCCGCCTGTGCCCGCCGCCGCCCCACGCTGCGGAGCAGCCGTAAGCGCCGTCTGTGAATACCCGGCCGAAGAACCCGGCGCGCCCGCGAGCCCCCGGCCCGAGGCCGTTACGGAAACGCCCGAGCCTTATCGGGACCAATCCTGAGGCGGTTACAAGAATGCCTGTAACCGGCCGGAACCAATCACAGAACCACCGCGGGCGCGACCGATTCTCCCCGAAGTGAAGCGGAGACCCAATCGGAGCACGCCGCCGCCGCCCTAGCAGCGCGGGCGGGTGGCCAATGGAAAGGAGGGCTCTCTTCCGGCCATCGCCGGGCCAACCCGAGTGGAGCCGAGGAGGGAGAGCCAATCAGGGGGCGCGCTGCCTCCGTCACCCAGCCCTGGGACGTCTTCAAGCCGCAGCCCGAGGCGGAGAGCGGTCGCGGGCTGCGATTGGCTGGCGGCGATGAGGCTGCCTGCAGGGGACCAATCGCGAGGCGCGAGGCCACGGGCGCGCCCGCTCCCGACGGGGCACGGCCGCTCACCTCTGTGGGGGCCGGGGGAGGGCAGCGCGCATGCGCAGCGCGGCCGGGCACCGCCCCTCAGGCGCGCCCCCGCGGCCCGTCCCGCCGGGAGCGTGTTTGGGGCAGCGCGAAAGGAAACTGGAAATCGTGGGGTTTGTGCCTAAAAGCCGTCAGGTACATAGGTGTTGCGGTTCTGCTTCATTGAGCGGTGAAAGAAATGGCACTGACGCGCGCAGTGCTGTCATAGAATCATAGAATGGTTTGGGTTGGAACGGCTCTTCAAGACCCCTCGGTTCCCACCCCCCTGCCATATAGGCAGGGACACCTTCCACTAGACCAGGTTGCTCCAAGCCCATCCAACCTGGCCTTGAACATTTCTAGGGATGGGGCAGCCACAGCTGCTCCGTGTAGCCTGTTCCAGTGTCTCACCACCCTCATGTAAAGAATTTCTTCTGAGTATCTAATCTAACCCTACCCTCTTTCAGTTTGAAGCCATTCCCTTTTGCCTGGTCACGACAGGCTCCTGTGAATGAACAGTCTGTCTGCAGCTTTCTGGCAGGAGACGAGAGGCTGGAACAGTCATGTTCATGAAGCGATGGTGAACCCATTCTGCACAAACTGGGCCAAGCAGGGGAAAGAAGATCAAGGCTCTCATAGAAAGTCCTTCCAATTCAGCTGTTAACAGCAAGGCTCCCTCACAGGAAACACAGTTTGTATTGAGGCACTAAACAACCTCAGAGTTAGGTCCCACTGCCACCATAAGTAGATTGAGCTTGGCCCTGGCTGGAGTTCCAGGTACTGTTCTGGAAGAACTTGTCCTTCAGGGCTCTCTGGAGCATCCCTGGGGGCAGCAGCTCCCAGCCCTGGCACAGCCAGCACTGAAGCACTGCTGCCTGCTGTGAACTCAGTGAATTTACTCGGCAGACATCAGCAAAAACTGAGCACCGCTTGCTTATGCCATTAAAAAAAAAAAAAAAAAACAAAACAAAACAAAAAAAAAACTGCTCTTGCCAGAATAGTTTATACCACAAACAAAATAACTTGGACTAGCAGAAACATATTTTGCCAGTGTTAGAGACTAAGACTGCTGTTTTCTTTTAAGGCATCAAAATATTGCCAGATTTACTTTTTTTGCAGCCCTGTTCTGAACACCATTGCTATGTGACCAAACAAAGACCTGGCCAAAGGCAGCTGAAATTTATCCTTTACAAGAGCTGTTTTCCAAAGCCAAAAACAAACCCAGTCTCTCAAAATGATCCTGTTCAGCACTTTGCTTGCCCTGGGGTGGTTGGCTTGCTGGAAGCCTTTTTTCCTGCCTGATAAATGATGAGTGGTTTTACCCACTACAAAGGCCATGGGACTGTTTAAGGTTTGATTCTTCAGGATCTACCTGTGCAGCTCTGTACAGCTGGGAACCTGACAGGTGAGAGTGGTGTGCCCTAGCAAGGGCTAAGAGACACTGAAGTCACAGCATAGGAGTGCTCCTGCAGCCACCCTACCATACTCATCGTTCCAGTCCCCCTCTGAGACACCACTGTGTCAATTGTTACTTAGACACACCTTCAATGAGCTGCCAACAGTGAAAATGACATTTTCTCTCCCGTTTGGCAGAGCAGTTGGCAAAAATTAGGGTTACAGATTGGGTTAGCTCTCTGAAGAGCATTCTTACATAAAACAAAAAAGTAAATATGCCACCAGGCAGTGGCCAGCTCTCTTGTACCTGAAATGTACCACCAGGCATTCCAGTAATTATTTTTTCTGGCTTTGGGCATCAAAATGCTAACACAAATCACATTTTCTTATTTTCTGACAAAGTTATTTCAAATTACTATATAAACAGGAGAACTGACTTAGGAGAGACAGCCGAGCTTTGTTTCTTGAAAAAGTTGGCAGTCTGAAAAACAGCAGGTGGGGGCAGGGTGAGCTCTTTGTTTTTCAGCATTTGCTGTTAGTCATGATAGTGGTACATAAAAATCAGACCGATGCATAATTTATACTGGTGGTGCCCATTTGAAAAGTGTCCCTTAAAGCTTTGTAATGAGTCTACAACCTGATAATAAAAATGGGAAATCAACTTCATTTACTTACAGAGAACAAGCTACTTCATGAAAATAAATTTGTGCTTGTCCTCCTTTATCTGGTAAACCTTTATCTGGTTTATTTCTTTAAAATCACCCTGTTTCCTCTTCAATACCAAAACCACAACTTCGTTGCTGCTAATAACACTTTTCTGAATACCAAACCTACCCATCCACAGGGGGAATGCATATTACAAAAATCCCAGCTGCAGTATTTCATTTGGCAATCCTGCACATATTTCCATTTCATAATTAAGCAACCAAGTCTCCAAAGCCTGTCCATTCAAGTTGTAGCATCTTCTCATCCACCAGGAAACCACAACTGTGTTTTAAAGGAAAATTGTGATGTATTTGAGGGGATGGAAAAGCATAAAGCACCTTCAATTTCTGTTGGTCTTTTCATAGATTCTTTTCTTAACTAAGACTACTCTCAGAAAAACCCTAAACACACAATAAGGGCATATATTAAGCTTTCATCCTCAATTTCAAAAATGGACAGACAATTAAAACCATTTGTGAGAGTCATGAATGAGCTGGTTGCTTTTTTAGACTGAAAGATTCTCTTTTGACAACATTGCAAAGTCCATATTTATTTTTGGCCCCTTGGCTGATGAAATGACCTCCCTTTAGAATCTGCAAATATAAATAGAATTGACGTTTTAATGATCAGTTTTCACACGCCATTATAATTCAGCATCCCAAGCATCAATATTGTTCCAAGTCTGGATGCATGGGGCAGTTTTACAGCTGCCATGTCTCTGTGATGTGCAAGTGCCCAGGGAGATTGCCTGAATACGTCAAGTGTCCGAGAGAAATTACTGAGGTGTTATCTCTCTGAAATGCCATAAGATGGCAGTGAATTGGAAAATTGGTACAACTTCTGGGTAGAACAAAGCTCTAAGGAGCTCAGGAGAAGAGATGGGGAGGGGTTTTGTTTGCTTGTTTAGGGGTTTTCATTTGTCTGTTTGCATTTCATATATCAACAATGAACTTCAATCATTCTAATCAGACACTGAATAGGCCTGCTCCAACAGGAACTGGTAGACATGTTCCTGCACAGGAACTCCTGCTATTTTCTTTCTCCATTGCTTCCTTTTCAAGTGATCAGCAGGAAGATTTTCTGTTTCCTTACCTTGCAGCTCTTGCTGGGTCATTCCACCAGAAGGCATGGTGACAGGTCTACCTCTTGCTAGTCTGATAAGGATGCAATGATTCAAGGCTGTTTTGAACCTTGCTATGCTAGAGAATCTAAATTGTATTAATGGATCTACCAGTCTTGTATCTAACTCCTTGATATTGCTAAGGCAATTATCCGGAGAACAATTTAGTGAGACATTGTAATGGCTTGTCTCTTGTTTGATTGGCATGGGCAAACTCAATACTTATGGTTGAACTTTAACTTTGCGCTTTTTTTTTTCCCAGTGGAAAATCAGCAATTGTAACAGTAACAAATTTACCAATTGCCCAGAAGTTAATGATTAAACAATAAATCCTGAAAAGTGGTTTTGATTTTTGTCCCAGAACAAAACCCAAAGGAATCTATGTTTAGAACATACCAGTTGCATATACGTTTCTGAGCAGGACTCAAATTTTTAATCCTGACATGTTGTAATCACTTCCTGTCACAAAATACGTCATCACCAACAATTGCTTCGGAAGACAGCTGATGTTCTGCTGATCTGGATGTGCGTGGGTTCTCCTAGTCCTTGCAAGACTCCAGGTAAGTTTGCCAAAACCGATAAAGCCGAGTGGTCCAAACAGTTCAATGTAACAGAAGCTACAGACTTCTGTATTCCAATTTGTAGTGGAGGTGAATGACCAGACACCCCAAATACAGGTTCATGGGAATATTGCAACATGTAGAAAACATCAGTGACTCAGGCAGATGCATCCTTCTGTGGAATTAAGTTCTCCCTGCTGATGTTCTGCACCGGTTTCAGGTTAGTTTTATCCACTGGCTCTTGACAAAAGCATCAGGTTTCCCATCATGCCAGAAGAATATCTTGTTCAGTTGGACAGTTGCCTTTGCCCCAGAATTTGTATGACCACACTGTCTTCATAGATAACCCTGGAAAATAACCCTGGTGTCCAGAGCCAGAGAAGCTCTATCAGGCTAATGAGCTTTTGACAAGTCTTCCAGATTCTTGTTTTCTGGAAAACAACATCTATGCCCATTTCCTCAGGAATCTGAAAGGGTTCAAATCTAGAAAAAATGTTGGTCTCTTCTGTGTGTATGGTCTCACTCACGTTAGATTCAGACAAGCAGCCCAAGACTGACATCGCTTTGCTCTCTCTGTACTACGGTTTTGGTGGAAGGCCCTGTGGATGTCCCATGCTTGTAATTTCCCTGCTTCCCCAATCAACTTCCAAACTGGCTGTTGAGGAGACTTTCAAAGTAAAGAGAGTTAAAGCCAGCCTGATTCCTGAGGCCTTCAGTTATTTTGAGAAAACCCTGGAAGGATAGACAGCCTTAACTACAGCCCCAGGATTAAGACTACTCTTTAGCTGGATCTTGGTAGACGTATGGAAGAGGCATGGGCAGTGGAAAAGAGCCAGGTTGGCTTTCCAAGTCATCACAGTGACCTAGAATTTGTATCAGGAACCAGACACAACAGCCAACAAAGGAGATTTTTCTCCACTTCCTTCAGACAGCTGGGGGATGTTGCACCAGGGTGATGAGGCTTATTGTGCCTTCTCACAAATGCAGGAAGAGGATTTGCTAGTTCCAATTGAAATAGTTTTTGGAAAGAAAGCATTGCACATGGTGCAAGGTGCCAACAGGAGAAAAGACTGTTGAGAATAGATGTTTGCATCACCAAAGCAGCAAAGAAAGCAGCAATAGGCCTGGTGAAGTCTGCCTGGGATGCTGTCCTTGCTGGAAGGGCTCTCTGCAGAGCAAAATTACCATCCTTAACTGCAGTGAAATGCTCATCCAGCTCTTGCTATTGCAGCTGTTTTTATCCTGGCTGAGAATAACTGCATGGGTACAGGTCTCCCCAGGGCAGCCAGCTCTGTGAGGGAGAAAGAGGACAATAGTGCTTGGTGGGTTAGAGCTGTTCTTGATATCCACAAGGCAAACCGTGCTACAGTATGTCGGCAGAAAGAAACTATTGCTCTGCAATAGAAAACACATAGCAAAATGGTTGAATAGAGCCATCAAACCTTGGTCATACATCACCTACAGCAGTGACCTTGTGCTGTTGCATGTCTCTCCTGTGAACTGGGGTCTCTAGTTTGCAGCCCTGAATTAAAAGTTGTGATTCTCTTCAGAATCTGGGAGAAAATGCACAGCTAATTATGAAGTGGCCAAAAATGTAACAGTATTTTCATTTAGTTCATTGAGGTTTTGCCAAGCACTCTTAATTGATTTAATGATCCCTGTCCCTGGCTGCTCACTAATCACCATCACACACTACTTCCTTCATCTTTGGCTGGCAAATCGTTACTAATTGTTGCTGCATCTTGCATTGTACATCTGGTGTTGACAGCTGTCTTTGCCCTGAGATGGAGAGACAGCTGTTTTTAAATGGAGAGCTCTCTCTCAAATCTCTAAAACATCTGGGAAAATATGGCATTGAAACTGAGCTATCAAATATAAAAAGTTAGCAAATGTGTGGAGAGACTAGAGGGTCTGCAAACACAAAACTTAAAAGTAGGCATAGGAATCAGAACAGAGAAGACTCTCTGCTGTATCTTTAAAACTCAAGTCCTGGGTGTTTCCCATAAAACATGACTCTTTCCCCTAATTCCCTGTAGACTGCTTGATATCATAAAATCTTTTACACTCTGCACACCTAATTTGATCAGGCTAACAACCCATGTTGCTTTTGCTTCAGCCTATTAGACATAATTCAAAAGCCTTTTTAAAAGGCAGGATTCAGGATCAGACAGCAAGATCTAACCAGCTGGAAACAAGAAACCAGTAGCATGAAAGTACCAAAAAACCCTAGAAATCAATGGAAACAATTGCATTCCTTAAAAAAACAAGCCCAACCAATCTTTTCCAGAATCTCCTTTCCTCCTGAACATTTTGTGACCGTGATTGTTACGAGGAACCTATTTTTCTTCCTCTCCCTGTTTATTTTGTGTATTTAGCAGCACTGAGAGTACAGTCCATTGTTTTGCTAATGGTCAGCAAAGCTTATCTCCTGATCTAACCCAGCCGCTATTGCTCACATGCTGTTCTGCAAGACTTGGATGAGCACTCCTCTCAGACCCTGCAGAGGCTGCAAGCCAGCAGCGTGAGCAAGGTTGAACTCAACAGGCAACAATGAGCAGGCATGTAAGGACATAGAAAGGAAATGGGTGAGCTTAAACCAGGTTATCGTGATTGCAGCAGGAGACACTACAAATAACCCCTAAGAAAAGAGTCTGCAAGCAGAAAAGGCCTGGCAGAATTAACAACGCCTTTTTATAAAGGAGTCATTTCAGTACATCTGACTTAAGGGAAGTGCCACATTTATGTATTTTTAATTGGACTGGATTTAAGCCATATCAAGCTGATGATGCCATTCTGAGTTCAAAAGGATATTCTCTTTGCCTCATAGCACAGGAACAAGGGCACAATGCAATTAACAGGAAAGGCGGCACTTTCAAAAGCAGTAGAAGGGAGTATTTTAAAATTAAGTAGTTATTGTATATTTCAGGCACTTAAAGTAGAAGTTTGAGCAAGTCACTGAAAGGTGAGACACTTCTCCAGGAGATAATTCTAATTCTCAAGTGTGGTTGCTTTTAAACTGCCCCTAGAGGAGCCTGTCTCTTCTCCACACGCATGGAAGGACTCTAGAAAGACCTGCCTGGTAAGTGGCCTCTGGAGTAAGAAGCCTTCCCCAAGGTGACAGGAAGACAGTTACATTTCTAACTGGACTCTGAAAGTCACTGATGCAGGATATCACTGATGGGCAAGAAACTGGATAAGACTGATCCCTTTTTTTAGGTAAAGAGTGCTGTTTGGAAACGTGCTGTTTGAATTCAAATCACTCTCTAAGTGTAGATGTATAGGAACATTAATAAAGTGCTTTGAAACATCTTGCTCTGGCCACAGTAAGGATCAAGATCTTGAACTAGAAACCAAGGGTTGAGCTGTTTAATCATCCCCTTAAAGCTTAAGAGTGGTTCATCCTAACAAGAAGAAAATCAAGCAGTGGTGTCAGGAGGCATGAGTGGATGAGCAAAGAGGTCATGCCTAAACTCTGACATAAAACGGAAATGCACAAAAGGTGGAAGCACGGGTAGGTAGCCCAGGAGGAAGCCTTACTGATGACAGTGTCCTTCAGCAATCCCAGGCCCCCGAGCAAGGGGCCCAAAAGTGCTGAGAAAACTGGATAATGTAATTAAAAGGCCACTCTTTAAAAGATAACACTGATCAGGAGAGAGGTTCCTGAGGCCTGGAAGAAAGCCAAAAGCCATTCCTATCTTCAACAGGACAAGAAGAAGCATCTGGGGAACTAGAATTTAGTCAGTCTCACGTGGAGTCCTGTGCCCAGTTCTGGCCTCAGTACAAGAAAGACAGGGACTTACTGGAATGACTCCAGCAAAGGGCACAAAGATGATTGAGGGACTGAAGCACATCTCATGTGAGGGAAGACAGAGAGCTGGGAATGTTTATCCTATTCATCCCAGAGAGGAAAAGGCTTAGCAGGAATCTCATCAGTGTGTATAAATATCTAATGGGAGAGAATGAAGAAGAGGGAGATAGGTGCGGGCTGACAGGACAAGAAGCAATAGCCATTATTTAAAACATGAAATTCCACTGGAACACCAGAAAACACCTTCTTACTCTGCGGGTCATCAGAGATCTGGAGAGGTCATGGAGTCTCATCTTTACCATGTATCCAATTCTTTACTGTGAGGGCGTTGAGGCACTGAAAGATGTTGCCCAGAGAAGTTGTGAAGGAAGTGTTCAAGGCCAGGTTGGATGGGGCATTGAGCACAGTTGGTCTAGTGGGAGGTATCCCTGCTACAGCACGGGGGCTGGAACGAGATGATCTTTAAGGTTCCTTCCAATTCAAACCATTCTATGATTCCATCTATGAAAATGTACAAAACCTGACTGGACCCAGTCCTGGATAACCACGTATAGCTGACCCACCTTGAATAAGAGGAGGTTGAACTAGATGATCTCCAGAGGTCACTTCCATTCTCCACATTCCTGTGATGATTCTGTGAATCACTACAGTAGCTCCTGGTGTCCTGTATGCTCTTGGTTCTTGTGTGTTTTGCTGATTTTTCCCCGAGGTAATTAATTATTGGTGAAATTAATTGCACTGAATGCATGTACCTCTGAGGATGAGGTGGTTGTGGAGAAACTTGAACTTAAAAAATACTCAGAAGAATTGTCCATTAAAAAAAAAATAGAGGATCGGGGAATCACATTTATGACTGTGAGGTTTCATACACATGCTTTCAGCAGAGTAAGGAAGGTCCAAGGAGATGGAAGCTGACAGAGTGCACAGGGCAAGGTCAGATGAGAAGTGGGAGAAGAGTGACATATGACAGTGCTGAGTACGGCACACAAGAACTTCGGTTTTATTTCCCACTCTATGAGAACCAATGCCAGGTCTGGGCGGTCTGGGTGGTGGTGGTAAAATTAAAGCCCTAAGACTGCATTGAAACAGGGCACCAAGCATGGACAAATAAATCAGAGCCAGTATTTTCAAACTGTGCATCCCCAAAAAATGGAGAAAACACAATTAATTACTGCCTAGGAGAAGTTGGATTTACATGACCACCCAGGAACTCTGAAGCACAGACAGTTCTCCAGGGCAGCAGTCCACAAGCTGAACCATGAACCTGTCCTTTCTCCAGCTGTGTTCCCAGTCTCCTTCACAGCATGGTCCCAGTATATTTTATGCACTAAGGCAGGATGCCATTAAGAAAAAATATGTGACCCTGTAATTAATGTCTGTCTCACAAAAGAAGATTAGAGAAACATTTGTCAAGAATCATCTAGGAATAATTGTTCCTGCCTTGGGAGAAAGAGATGGACTGGAGTCCCCAGATGGCTCCTTGAGGTCCCTTCCAGGCCTGTTTTCCACAAAGTCATACATGCCAAAATTAAGCCAAATTAGGTTTGTGCACATTGTTTTCATTCCATTTTTCTGTAACTTCTGAATGCTTGATTTCAGAGCCATTTTGGCACAGACTACAGTGCCCTGCTTTTTAGGATCCTGGTCAGTTTGTTTTAAAGCCAACCCAGCTTAGCAAGGATGCCATGATATGCACATTCACCCCTTGTAACAGCCTCCTGACAAAGACCTCTTCCAGGGACTGGCAGAGAAAACCAAGGTGACTGTGACCTCTCCAACTAACAAAGGTTAGGGTGGCAGTAGGAGGGGAAGCACCAGAAACTTGCCTTTCAGAGCCACATGCTGGGAGCAGATAAGACGAAAATCTAAGGTTGCCTCGGTTCCATCCCAAACTCTGGAAAACAATATGTACCATGAGGAGCTTTTTGCTTCTTGCCATCCATGTTCTCTCCAATCCTGTTCTTTTTTCAGACCCTTGAAAGCAAACAGCTCCTTTGCTACATCTTCTGCTCCCTGTCGCACCACTGTCAAGTCAGCGTCTTTCCTCTTCCCACTCTTGCCTCCACTAGTTAAATCCCACTTCAAGTCATGTCAACACCCTAACTCTGTCCCCCTCCCAGTCCCCTGGCTTGTCCTGCCATCACACATTTTTTTGACTTATGCTATTTTCCCTACTTCCTCACCTTCTTTTTTTGCCCAAAAGCTGCTCCCAAACCCTAAATACTTGGTGGCTTAATCCTTCTCCCTGTTCTCATTGCTGTTCATTGTTAATTCAGAAAATCAGCCTCCCCCCCATTCCTGCCTCTCCCCAGTCACACCATCTTTCCCTCTTACACCACCTCCTCCCTCAGCTATTCAGCCCCAGTCACAGCAGATTCTTCAAACAGATTTATCTCTTTCCTCCCACATCTGGCTATCACAACCACTCCTCCTGCTATGCTGCTTCACAGCCACTGTGGTGGTCATCACCTAATGAGATAAACCCCACTTTGCTCTCAGCTCAATGCAGCCTCCCACTGTAATGCCTGGCAGGTGGGGGGGCTTGGCCACCACCTGTGCACAGCCCAGGTGATGGGTGCTCCAGCAGCTGCAAGGACACAGAATATACTCAGCCAGGACTTCCCAGAGATGATTTGGGGATGGCTTTTTGTCCAGTAAGTGCTGATAAGCCTCCATAGACCTATGTGGTCTATGATTTTTCAAAGTCATAAAGTGTGGTCCAGTTTGGATAGCTTTTGTCAAGACCCATAAAATTTAGATTTCCAGTTTGTATAGTGTGTCTCAGACAAAAACTAAGACATGCTTGAAATGGGACCAATGCAATTTTTTAGCCTTCTTCTTGTTAATGTCCTGAATCACTTTCATTTTAACTTTTCATCGCTCTGAAAATTATAAGTGAGTGAATCCAAGATATTTTTATAGGAAATGCTGTGTGGCCTTAATATGCAGGACATATTATGCACCCCTATGCATAGGAATGTTAATTGTTAGATAATGCAATCATAAAGTATTTCACTTTTTTCACCTTTCTTTTTCTCATTTCTATTATCATCAATGATCAAAATCTGCTAATTGCTGCATACTCCGGGCCTCTAGTATTTTACTCTTAATTGGAGACCTTTTTGCTGCAGGACAAACTCATCATTAGCTGAAACATCCCCTGAATTAATTTATTCAATTGGTGACTGCTGAGTCATAAAAATAGTGGTTTTATACTGAGGACTTAAGTCATAGTCAGTGTTAAAGGAGCAATTTGCTTGAGCAGCGGAATTGGTCTGAGCAATATCCTTTTCAGCACAGTGTCATGAATTCCCTTACACTGATCAGGGTTTTTTTAACAAAGATGATATTCAGGTTTATTAAAGGTATTTTTCTTATCCTGGGCTTGGGCATGCCTGCTAAGTTGCTGGAAAAAAAAGCCACAAGGTTTATGTCAAAAGTGGAAGTAACTGTGCTCTTTCCCACAGACACAGACATCAGTAGAACAGCTCTTGCTGTTTGAATGGCATGAGCAAATCGATTTCTTACATCTGTTTTGGTCAGTCCAGCATTTCCTTTATACTCCACAGGTAGGTTGCAAGACAAAGGAGACAGTGGAAATTTCCCTGTGAGGAAAGCGTGTCTCTCAACGCTTCCAGGCATGTTGTGGTAGAACAAAGCTGTGACCCATTCCTTCATCTGCCACCCTAAGGGAAGGAAGATCTTTAGAAGTCAATGTCTCATTTATGACTGTGCATTAGAACAGCCTAAACTGCTCATGGAGAGAAATTATTTTACAATAATCCTGTAAAAGGAGAGACAGAATCTCTGTAGCTCAGCTGTTGGCCACACAGGGCTTGGCACCGATCTTGAAATCCACTGGACAATGTTGGAAACTATATTGTTCCTAGATTTCCAGCTGTACCAGAAGGTAGGTGGTCAGTGCAAAACCTACCCTACCTCCTGCTGCTGGTGCTGCAAGATTGATGCTGTCTGGATCAGGGGGAGGATAGCCCAATTCTGTAAAATAAATAGGCCTCTGCTGTGTCCAGCATAGAGGTGTCATCTCTCCTTTTAGGAGTGTGGCCCCCCTGCAGCCCAGGGTCTGATTGTGTTGCAGGACACTCATTTTTCCCAGTGGAAAGCTGCAAGATGTTTTTTTTATTTACATGCTTTACCAGACATACCTCACATGCTTGTGGTGTTGTTTCTAATGCTGTCATTATCTAGAAAAATCTTTGCCTCGTGGTAGAAATCGCATACTCACTGATGGGGAGCAGGGTTCTTTTCTATTTCTAATTGATGATCGTCAAATTCCAATTTTTCCAGACAGTGGGATGATCCTGAGAAAGAGGGATGTTTTTCCTCTGTGTAAAGACACAAATATATGCATGAACATGCACAGAAATATTATTCAATTCACTAAAACCAGCTGTTGTGAACAAACCACCCACATATAGCAACTACTCAACAGCAAAAACATTGGTCTCCCCTGTTAATACTCCAGACTGTTGTCTGAACTTCTTCTCCATCTTCTCTGGCCTCTCACTTTTTCAATAGGACATTTGGGATGTTCACTGCCATCCAAAACCTGCTGTTTAAGGAAATTAAAAAGGACCCACCTGGGAGCATCAGCTCTTGTTTTCCTGTTCTTTCATAGGTCCTATTGGTCACTCAGGCCTTGCTGGTGAAACACGCAGATCCAGTTTTGCAAACATATAGTGAAGAAATCTTGATGCAACTCAGGGAGATGGCACTTGAATGCCAGATGCCAGTGAGTGACAGAAGAGACTGTGGTTTTTCTCTCTGATAGGAGCATAACAGTCAGTAGAAGAGACAATGCTGTTGACCCCCAGGTTTCCTCCTTGAGTAAATTAGACTCCATGTCATCCTTGGATACACTTTGTTGTTCTTGGGTTTGTCTGCTTTAAAGGATTAATTCAGATGCCCTCAGACAACTGTGGCTGAAGGCAGTTGGGGCTAGGAGCTTTATTCCACGACAAGGCAGTGAGTATTTAGCCCAAAGGTCTTGTACTGAGGCACAGCAGGTACCCAGTAATGCTGGGCTTCCAGGGAAGGGAGAGCCTGGCTCCCCCACTAACTGCAGCACACTCCTGTCAGTTATTTGCAGAACTAGGAAAAAGGCCTCACCATTGGAGGGTTGTGAAGAATTGACTGCAGAAGCAGGAGAGCTCTAAATGTATTTTTGTTACTGGCATGAAAAAGGCTGTAATAGCAAGGAAATGCACTGATACTTGCCAAAGTGTAGGTCACCATCAATGTAAGATTCACCTGTCAGATGAAAGGAAGTCTTTATCCACCTCTATTTGAGGAACTGTTAAAAAATACCCAACCAAAACCCAGCTGCTTTCAAACAGGGTTTGAATTTGCTGTAATCTCATACAGAATATTCTACTGTTCATGGATCTAGCACTAGCATTTGCAGCCTAGCATTGCTGTAAAGTCAAGGTGCGATTGCATCAGCTAATATTATTCCTGCCGTTCTCTTTGGTTTGAAGTATCACCCGACTCATTTGGGTTAGATACAAGATGCAATTGCCTGGAAACCAGTGTACAACTCCAGAAGGGTGCCTTGCTCATTATATTCACCTTTTCCAATAAAATATCCATGCTATTCCTATGTTGGATCATGTCATCAGGACACTGCAGAGGGGTGTGCTTTCATTTTCCCCTTCTGTGAACCCCTTGAGAGGTACCAGGGGCTTTCTAAGGAACTCAGGTCCTTATGGATTTTCTAAGCCATGGGAAACTCCAAGAAAAAAAAGCTTTTCATGGTTTCTGCACTCACCAGACAGAGGTGTATCTCTCAGCAATTGCAGGACGTGTGTCGAAAGGAAACATGGATGGAGCCCTTCTGTGAGATTATTAACATACTGGTGGTAAATCTAGGACCCAATGGGTGCTGGGAACGCCAGGGCCATTGCAGACTTGCAGAGAAAATGTCAGCTTCCTGATGACCCTTAGGAATTTTGCCTGCTTCTGGCCTGCCTTTCTGCTGTCCTAACTCCCAATGAGTATTTCTTCTCTCTTTTCAAAGTTGAGCATGATCCTGTCCCAGCACCCTGGGCCTCCTGTGCAGCTGGAGGCAGGGAACAGTGTATGCAGCCATCCTCACATGGCTGCCAAGGGAAGGGTATGACCTAGTAGCAATAAAACCGGGGCTCTTCCTCAAAGCCTTCCTGCAGACAGAAAGAGGGGTAGGTAGGAGCAATTGAGGGAACTAAAAATAGATAGTCTCTTCTCTGAGTAGACATGGGATCCTTGGGAAGAAGAGGCCACATTCTTCTTCGGCATGTAAGAGAGTAGGTTGGAGAATGGGAAGGAAGCACAGCTACTGACTAGAAGATAGCACTGGCATGAGAACAAGTAGACAAAAATAGGCTATGAAAAAATGTGGGCTGCAAATCAGAAACAAGTTTCCTTCTGTCAAAGTGAAGTTCTTGAATAACCTGCCAAGAAAATTCCCAATGACTTAAGATGGACTGTGATAAATTAACAAGAGGGACTTTATGATTCATTGTTTGTCATTGCTGGGAAA
The DNA here is from genome assembly GCF_026979565.1 of Vidua chalybeata. Classification (NCBI taxonomy): domain Eukaryota; kingdom Metazoa; phylum Chordata; class Aves; order Passeriformes; family Viduidae; genus Vidua; species Vidua chalybeata. Next base: position 70,692,977 of record NC_071531.1, read on the forward strand.
TTTGATGATGACTAGGAGATCCCTTCTAGCCCCACATTCCTGCTGGTGTGATAACAGAGGAATCTGTGTAGGGTGCAATAAATGCTGAATCACTGAGTGCTTTATCTAGCTGCCTGGCAGGACAAAGTCCCTCGTACCCATCCTGTCTGCAAGAACTTCCAGGGAAAAAAAAAACACACTAAAAAACAAATTTAAAAAATACCCTTATGATGTAAATGGTTGTGCTCTGGCAGCACAAAGCATGCAGCTACAGATGCCTGAGTTAGAAGAAAACCATCTCAGCTTCAGGCACCTCTACACAGGGGAAAGGTGGTGGTGTGGGTGTGAAAGCAAGGAACCCCACTGTAAACACTGAGAGGCACACATTCCAAGGTGAATGTGCTCCAGCAGCTTCAATACACAATCTTCATGAGAGAAAGAAACTCTTGGAACCATGTGGCAGTGTCCCATGCATTTGCCCAGCCAGGTGTGTACAGGGATCAATCAGGTCCATAGGGCATGACTGTGTCATGTAGCAGAAAGTCCCTGCAGTTAACATCAACCACTAAGCCATCCATAGTTCTCCTGCCATGGCAGGATCCACAACTCTTTCAATGGTATTTTTTCTCTGTCCCCATGGAGTTCCTCAAGCACTTTCTGCCTGAGCACAAGGCCAACAATCAGGATGCAGCTTACACGGATGGGTTTGGTGCCTCACAACTGGCTGTAAGAGCAGACCTTGGGGTAACAGCAGCAGCTGGAAATTCAGCAGCGCAGAGCTGGAGGCAGAGGCCAAGAAGACAGCCCTGAAAAACTGGACAAGGTAAGAGATAGGCTTGGTTTCTTGGCTCAGGAGAGCAACACTGCTCAGGAGGAGAGTGCTTCTCCACAGCCTTTATGGCCATCAGACTCAAGGAAGACTTTTCTGGAGCTTCTTCCAGACCTGTGGAGGTCATGTATAGATATGGGTGCTCCCTCACCTCCTCAAAACCTGCAGCACAGGCTACTTGGAGTCGTAGGGCCCCTGACTTCTGCTCCCTACTGTGCCACAAGGATGTCTCCACACAGATGTGGCACCGCTGTGTCCAGGGATTGCATGGTCTGGTTACTCTAGGCAAAGGACACCAGAAGGTTCTCTCTCCTGCAGTACTTCCAAATACTCATTATTTCTCATAACTGCACCTGGCATCAAAGATCAGAGCAAGAGGTTCCCAGAGATGCCAGCTGCTAATGCCAACATGAGCCAGTGGGGAAACTTCCACACCAATGGTGAGGACTCCCATGCCAGAGAGCCTGTCATAATCCCTCTCTGCCATAGCTAACAAAGCTCTTTTCATCTTCTTTCCCTTTTCTTTTCTTTTTTTTTTTTTTTTTTAACCAGGCAGCTGAATCACAATCAAGATAATTTTTTTTATTTCCTGAGCAGTGGCAAGCTGATGGGGTAACAGAGGCAGACTGAGCCATGGCAGATGGTTGTGGCACAAGAACCTCAAGGCTTCCTTGCCTTCCTGCCTCTTGCCAAGGCTCACCAAGCAGGCATGGAGAGACAGCTCATCCTGGCTCTGATGTGACCCTTCTCCTAAACAGCCATCAGCAAGGAAAGGGCCCAAAACTGAACACAAGGTTCGAGGTGTGAACTCACCAGTGCTGAATACAGGGGGATGATCACTACTCTGGTCCTGCTGGGCACATTATTTATGACACAAACCACAGTGGTCTTGGCCTTCTTAGCAGGCGCATCCACAGGCTACACAGTTTTCAGGTGGTGGCTACTGGTCACCGCACAGAAAAGCAACGACCTCAAATTCCAGCAGTGAGTTTCCAAACAAATCCTAGGTTCAAAGTCCTCTGGAGGGTTTTTCTGCATTCATCAGTGGATTTAAAGTTAATTTTTATATCAGCCACTTCCAGGTGGGTTCATGGTTGATAATTTCCTTTGACTGTGCTGCAGTATTTCCCAGCCCCAGAGCAAAGTGTTATTCTAAACACGTTTGGGGGTGGGGAGAGGTTTTGACCCATATTTAATAGGGTCCCTGGAGCGAGCTTGTCTCCCCCTCTTGTCCCAGCGTGGCGATGCCGTGGGATGTACATGGTGTTTGCCGGCACACCCGGCGTGGCAGCAGCAGCACCTGCTGCGAGCGCTGCAGAACTGCAGGCGGCTGGCAGGCGACGGGGACAGACATCCTGAGTCCCACTGCAGGGAGCCGCCGGGCTCCCGGGTTTGCCCTGCACACGCAGGGGACCCTCCCAGCCAGTGCATGTCTCCCATGCCAGAGCCAGAAGTGCTCAGAAAAAAACTGAAAGAGAACGGTTTCTATTAGGGAAAAAAGGGACGGGGAAAAAAAAAAAAAATCACACTTTGTCTCTCTGTCTGGGGTGTTTCCATTTTAAAAGCAAACAGGAGCTATGGGAACATTGTTCCTCGTAAGATTACTGACTTTGGTGATTTGCCCTACGTGCAAGCTTGGAAAACTGCAGAGGTAATGGGAGAAAAAAAAGGTGACACCAGTGAAGGGAGAGAGAAGTTAGGGATTTCATCATCATGAAGGGTAATGGAGAGGGCAGTGCTAACGTGCTTTGTTCAAAACCGGGTTTGGGATTCTTCTGACACCTGCTTCTTTTAATCAAGCCTTTCTCCAGAAGGTTTATATTGCACTGGGCATCAAGTCTCAGCATCCTGAACTCCTGTGGAGGCAACAATAAGCTCAAATGCCATGATAAATATCCCAAAAAGGCACACACACTGGATTTACTGTTCTTGGTGTTTCTAAGATAAAAATTAAACAGAACATGTTAATTTAAACCAACCTTATTCCAGACTATATCATCCATACAAAGACAGACAGAAGGGCACAAGACCCAGAAATCAAGGTAAAAAAAGAAACCCCTTTTCAGATCTTCCTTTACAATGGCTAGCTTGTCTTTCCCTTCAGCTCTGACCTGAGTCTCACCTACAACGATGCACCTGAAGAACACAAAATGCAAAGACAGCTCCACAGACATCACCTTTGGACTCCATTTTCTCGTTCAGATGCTACAAAAAAACCCCGCCAAAACCCAAAAGTTTGCTGTGCACCCCCCATTCCAAAGTCCTTGTTTTGCCTGGAAGCAGCACACCCCAAGTGAGTGGCAGCCTGCAACTGCTTCTGATGTCTGTCTCCCATCCCCAGCTGGGGGTGATGCCAGTGGGATGCTCTGCTTGGGTAGCCTCGGGGGAAGGAGTCCTCTGTCGGTCCATATGGAGAGGTGTGCAAGAAGCAATGGTTGTTTCTGAGGCAGGTTGCTGCTCCCTGCCAGTGCAAATTGAGCAGATCTCACAGGGGAAGCTCTCTGAGGAGATGAAGTTTGGACTCTCACAGACCCCCAGCCCCGGTTTCTCCACTGCTGGCACCAGGATGGACAGAACTGCCGGCTACCTGTGGGACACAGGCAGCTGCCCAGAGCAGCCAGGACAAGGCCACCGTCACCTCCCTGAGTGCTGCCAACCCCCTCTCAGCCAAACTCAGGCTGCAGTCACGGCTGACCAGCCTGGAGCTGACACTGCAAATCAGAATGGGGCAAATCCCCAAATTCCAGAACAAGGCACATTCCCCAGAGGGATGTGTGGCTTTAGCATTGCAGAATACATGCAGTGTTTTGGGGGTGGGAGGGCACTTGGCCTTGGGGTAGGGGTGCTCCCAGTCACACGAAAGTGGGTTTCAGATCGTCTTTGAAATTCACCACAGGCTGGGCCCCACCGTGGTGCTCTGTCTGGTGATCCTCACAGTCACTGGGCTCTGTGTCCGTGTCCGTGCTGCTGCTGTCCAGGGAGCCACGTGGGCTCTGGAAGCAAACCTCGCAGCAGGGTCGGTGGCAGCCATGAAACATCTCCTGGGAGCTGCTGCTGCTGGAGTCAGAGTCTGGGTAATAGTACAGCGAACGCAAGGAGGGCTCAGCAGGGCCCCTCGGGGTGCTCTGCCACCGCCGCTGCTCCTGCGGGATGCACAATGAAGCACCCTGGGACTTGGGCCATCCCAGCCACCCCTCTGGCTGGAGGCCAGCCTCCCTTGGGATGGCTGCAGGGGATGGTGCCGAGCGGTGAAGGAGCCCTCTGCCAGCCATGTCCCCTCCCGTTCCCAGGGAGTTATGTGCTGACTCCCCACGGCCCCAGCTGCCCACCTCCTTCACTCTGCAGCTGGCACGGGGGGATACATGTCCAGGGAAGCGTGCGGAGGCAGGGGGCAATGGGATCCTCCGTTGATGCCTTGCCAGGTAGGGGCTGAGGGGTGTGTGGGTGCCTGGGTAGCCCTCCTGGCCCACCTGTGTTTCTCTCTCCTTGCCTGAGGTGCCCCGGTTACCAAGTAGGGGTCCTGCAGATAAGGTTGGGCTGTAGTTTTTGCCATCCAAGCTTAAATCCTGCAAGATTTCCCACAGCTTCTCACTGTTTACATAGCTGACTTTGGGGGACGACTCCCAGGCTACACCAGCTGAGTTGTCTTGGCCTGGCAGCTGCTCTGGAGGCTGCCCCTGCACTGCAGGTGTCCCACACTCCTGGACATCTTTCAGGCCACGTTCAGTGCTGTCCCCTGCATTAAAAAGCAGCATCTGAGTGCAAACAGGCTCTTGATTTGCATTTTTCTGGAGGGCCTGAGCATTGCTACCAAGAGGTGATGTACCCAGCAAACAGCGGGGCTGCCACTCATCCCTCTCTGGATTCGGGGGGCAGCAGTCCCCTGGTGCATCCCCAGGCTGCCCTGAGCTCCAGGTGCAGGGAGCTGATGGCAGCACAGGGGGGTCGCAGCCGCTCTCCGCAGACATCAGCCTCATCAGCTTCTCCTTGGCGCTGCTCACTTGCTCCTGCAGGCTTTCGATCACGGCGTTTTTCTGTGTCAAACAAATAAGCCTGTCAAGTGTGGGGTGGGCAGAGAGGAGGAAAACGCTGCCAATTTGGAAGCAGGCACTGCCAGAAAAAAAAATCACCCCTCTCTCCATGACAAGAGCCACACCAGCAGTATGTGTGACCTCAGCCTCCCCTGCAGCCCCCCAGACATGTGTGTGGGAAGGGGCTCACTGGGCAGGCAGCTCTTCAGGCTGGAGTGTTCCTGCCCATGCAGTGCAGGTGACGGAGCAGGAGGCTGGGGGCTTTTCTGAGACAGAGCATCTCCCCTCCAAATTAATCATGTATGACAAGGCTGTGGGAACCAGGCTCTCTTGTGCTCCTCCCTACAGAATTTTTTAAGCCCTCCAAATTATGCCTAAATTGTGGTGCTTTGGAGTGTGACAAAACAAAGCAGCTCTTCCCTTCAGGAAGGAAGAGGCTGGTGAGGGATCACCAGTGTGGACAGGGGTGTAAAGAAGGGCTTCCCACCCTGCAAAGCCTTCAGCCCACAAAAGGGAAGGGGAGAAGCTGGAGGAGGGGGGCCGACAGAGCCCTATACCTCAGTGAGCAGCTGCTTCATAGAGTTTTTCTCCCCTATGAGCTGGTAGAGCTGCTCCTCGCTGTACACTGAGCGGCAGCTCCTGCTTGGGCTGGTGAAATATTTTGCCATGTGGCTCATGGTTTGGCTTTCTTCTTCAAAGGCTTTCCACTGCTTGAGCTGGGGAGTAGAAGAGGGTGTTATCCACAGAGCTCCAGCTGACACAGCGGGAGGCAGGCACAGCTCAAGCGCGAAGGAGACAAAGGGACGGAGAGGGGGAGACAAAGGCAGGGTGTGACAGGGGAGCAGAGACAGCCAGCCAGAGATGGCTGGGCGAGGGGCTGCAGTGTCACTTGGAGCCTCCCATCCATCTGAGCCCTACCCTGTTCCTGGCTCCAGCTTTTAATGCAGGAGAGGGTCAGTGCCTGGCTGCACTGAGACTGCTGAGCACACTGTAAAAGCCCCCTCCCTCTTCTCCCCACTCCCTGACTCCATGACAGACAAAGACAGTGTCATACATGCCCCCTTATCCCTGAATCACTGGTGACAAGCTGAAAACCAGCAATGTTTAGTATCTGTTTTCTCATCTAGTGTCTGCCTGGAAGCCTTGTGCAGCCCAGCTCCAGCTGTTTATCGATCTCAGATGAGCTATAGAAAAGCAAGCCCATTAGGAAAAACAAGGTAATGAATTAAAAGATCCTAGTTAAATAAAATGTTCAATGGCCCCAGGCTCCCACAGAAAAATGGTACAGGCAGAATGCAAGTACAGCTCATCAGCTTCTCCACCCTCAGTCCAAGAGACCTGGTGCTTGGCAGAGCATGGCCAGCAGGCCTGGAGCTCACCAGGGGAGGTTTGGATCCTTGCTCCCAAAGGCTGCTCATCTAAGGGCTTGGGGGCTCTGCAGTTACACTGCCTCAACTGAGGCAGGAGGGGACCTCTGGAAATCATTCCAAGTGCCCTACTCAAGCAGTGTCAGAGGGAGCAGCCTGCTCATGACTGTGTCCAACTGGGCCTTGAGTATCTCCAAGGATGGAAACTCCACAACCTCTCTGGGCATTCTGCTCCAGTGCTTTACAACTTTCACAGAAAAAACTCCAGCCTTTTCCTCATGTTTAAATAGAATTTCCTGTGTTTCAGTTTGTGTCCATTGTCCCCTGTCCTGTCAGTGGATACCACTGTGAAGAGCCTCGCTCCCCCTTCCCCATTCCACCCCCATCAATATTTATATACATTGCTGAGATCCCCTGAGCCCTCCCTTGCACAGATGTGCTTTCCTCAGCTTCACCTCTTCCTCCCTTTCTCACCTCATGTCCTTGAGCCCAAACATCCCTCCAAACATTCAACTGAGTAAATAACTGTTTCCTTTCCCTCTAACAATGGGAGCATTATTCCCACTAATGTGGTGGCCAGGCACACCAGGCTGCTCCTGGAGGACACAGGAAGCAGAAGTACCTCACCTCACCACAAAAGGCTTCCTTTAAACACCTCTGCCTCCTCCTCCTCATCCTCGCTTGTGGCAAAGCCCAGCTTCCTTCTCCAAAAGTGCAGAGGAGGACAGCCTCCCCTGGGGACCACCAGCAGCAAAGAAGTCTCAGAGTGGCTGGGCCATCTGGATGGTCTGCGCCCAGCTCCATTGCTGCCAGCAGCAGAAGCTCCTGGTGCGAGTGGGCATGTGAGGTATGAGGAAAGGACAACTGCACAAAGGACAGATCCCACTCCCTACATGGAGCAGGAGAAGGCCAGTGGCTGCCTTGCCTCGTGTGCTGTCTGCATGGCTGTCACCTGTGGCACATTCCTGCAGGAGGGTTTCTGAGCAGCAGTGCTGCACTCCTTGGAGACTTTCCAGGACATAAAGGGGACAAGAAACAAGAAAGCTGGAGATGGACATTTTACAAGGACACAGTGACAGGACAAAGGAGAATGCTTTTAAACTGAAAAGAGGGTAGGTTTATATTAGATATAAGGAAGAAAATCTTTACTGTGATAGTGGTGAGACCCTGGATCAAGCTTGCCCAGGGAAGTTGCGGATAGCCCAATCCCTGGAAATGTTTAAGGTCAGGCTGAATGGCACTTTGAGCAGCCTGGTCTGGTGGAAGCTTCCCTGCCCACAGCAGGGGTGTTGGAACTAGATGATCTTTAGGTCCCTTCCAATACAAACAATTCTATGATTGTTTGAGACTCAGGGAACTTGCTTGGGGAAGCAGAACCACCAGGGTGGCATGGGGTGGGGCTTGGAGAACTAGCTGTGCAGGTGAGTCCAAACATTTGGGGAAAAAAAGCAGGAAAGTGAGTGCAGTGATGCCCATGGCTGCTGTTGTTAAACTCCGAAAACGTGCCCATTCCCAGCCAAGTGACAGGACAGAGGTGGCAGCATACCTGTGGGACAAAGATGAAACAGTTGATCGTGGTTGTACAAACAAAGATGCCTCCAGAGGTAAAACCAAACAGCAAATTGTGCCAAGTACGGAAGAAACGGTGAACTAAGCAGATGGTACCAGCAGCCAGGAAAACGAGGTTGACCCCAACGATGAGTGTCAAGGACTGGTTCACTGGTGAGGAGCTGACGCTGTCGGTCAGACCGGCCAAGTAGGTGCCGTATAGCAGGAGGATACTCTGGAAACAGAAAAAAGAGGTTTCCAGAGTGTGGAAAATTACAGCCTGATGGTGTCAACCCCCATGTCGCACCAAGCCCGGTGAGCTCAGATATACTCAGCACAATCCTCATTAATGCTCTTTGATCTATAATGCAGACCTGGAGCGTGTGGCGGTGACGCCGCAGCAAACGCCTGGCACGCTGCTGCAGGCCAGGAGTGGGGCTGGAGACACAGGGCAGGAGTGAGGGCACTGGTGGGCATGGGGGGTCCCAGACAAAGGGCGTGAAGAGCCAAGAGTCAGAGGTCAGCAGGTGTTGCCACAGAGCAGGGGATGGCTGGGAGAAATTATATAAGCCACCTGTTGGGCAGCCTGGAGCAGGAGAAGCAAAGGCAGACAGACAGGAGGCAGAGGTCCCTACAGGGATGAAGCAGTGGGTGCCATCAAGGAGCAACAGCATACCTCTGAAGGAGCAAGAAAGATATCGAGAAGGAATTCAAAAAAGAAGAAGGCAAGGAGAAATGGAGGTTTAGACCGGAGGGAAGAGGATGTACTTGGTGTCTCTTTAAATAGCATTAATCCAGGAAACTACCAGGTGCAATTCTTTTCCCTTCCCTTAGCTGTTTCCTGACTACAGCAGCAGGGAAGGGCACTACAGAAGTGCTCTGTACACAAAAGCTCTCCCTCCCTCTGAGTAGAGCCGTTGTTTCAGAGCAGGCTGTCTCACCACCCTCTTCCTCAAGGGTCTCATGCACGCATTTTGCCAGTGTGCTCAGGATAAAACTACCCAGCAGGGTAGTCTCTCCTTCCCTAGGTAACACTAGCAGGAAACACCAAATATTTTTTGCCTGCCTCCATAGAGCTGAGCATGGTCTGCCTTCAGGACCATTTGTAAATACCATCTAACAAAGTCCCAGCTCCTGCAAGGACCTGGAATACAGGGAATGTGACCTACATTATTCCTGTGCTACCCAGTAAGTGTCAGCCTTTTATTAAGTGTAATGGTTATTTGGGCATCAAGAAGTGCTTTGAGACACGAGATGCAGATGTTTTTTAGACCCTTCTGAACCCCTCTGTGCTGTGGCTGGTTGATGACTGTGTTGGCCACTGCCAGGATTAAGGTCTGGAGGGATACAAGCAAGGGAGGTTCATGTCCAAATCTCTGGTGAGACTCCCAACTTCAAAGCAGCACAAAGTCTCAGGGTGGAGTTGGAAAAGTGAAACCTGCCTTGCTGGGAACTGGGCTGATGCCTGACCCTGCTTTGTAGAATCTGCACCGGATCATAACTGTGTCCACCATGGGGCACCTCCAAACAGCCCAAAGGCAAAGCAACCCCTAATCCCTGAGCAGGAAAAAAACAGCACCAAAGTCCCATTTAAATTCATACAGTCTATCTGGGACACAGACAACAGTGCTGCCGTCTTCTAAACTAGGACTCTCAGTGGCTTGTTTGTTTGTTTTAAACTTGAGCAGAGGACTTTGCTCCTAATTCCAGGCATGTCCTTGGCAAGTCATTTCTCTTCATTGCTCTGTGCCAGTAAAACCAGGATAATACACTGAGTGTCTTCCCAAAGGGCTGAGCACATTAATGCTGTGGATGCTAAGTGCTATGTACACAGAGATAAAGCCTATACTCACGTTAGTGTAAATCCAGACTAACTCCAGAGAAATCACCAAGGAAGTACTCCATGACCCCCAGTAAGTAGGAAGGAACAGGGCCAGCTTCAATGCAACATTAAGAAGATTACCTGGAACTGATAATGGGGATGTTTTATTTCCAGAAGGATTTTTTTAAGGGCTGTAGGCAGAGACATTACCTCTCTAAACCCTAACACAAACTGCAGACAAAATCAGAGGTGGAGACACAGCACTGACAGCCCAGGTAATACCTACCTTCCCTAACCAGAGGAAATTAAGTGTAGAAGGACTTGGCTGGATTTTGAGGTCCCTTTCTGCTCTTTTTCCTATGATTCTGGGTAGATGGTCAGTTCGTATTACATTACAGTGAATCACAAAGGAAGTGCCTGTGCTGCACGCAGAGATGAAGCCATTCCCAAAAAAAGGCTGTGATCTCACAAGCTTCACCAACATCAACTTTCTGAAATGTGTCCAGCCTCTGCCATACCAGAGACACATGAGACCAAAGATAATTACAGTGATAATTATACTGACATAGTTACATCAGTATAACTAACACTGTTGGAAGAAGACTGGCCATGTGCAGAGATTCACCAGTGAAAGTGTACCTCAGAGGTATAATTAACCTGATAAGCATCCTGTAAAGGTGGGGACCAAGCACTTGTCATCAGCACCTCCTTGGTTTGAAGTCACAGGACACAGGGATTGAGCCACGTTGACAGTGGCCATTCACTGGAGTCTTTAGGGGAGGAGTGTGACATAAAGACCAGCAAGACATGAGTTTCAAGAAGTGAGATGAAGCTCAGGGGGTTTCTGGGAGAGATATAGAGAGACTGTATGTGCACAGTGTACACAAAGGGGATGGTGAAGCAAGGGGAAATCAGCTAGCAGGGTTTTCACCCTTCCCAAGATGGGAAGGACTGGAAATAGGAGGGCTTACGAGATGAACAGGAGTAGCCGGGATCTGCAATGGGCATGTAGCTTGGGAGGGTAGCAAAATGACAAATGCTGCGAAACAGTTTAGGCTGAAAGACAGGGAGGAGATGAGATTCAATGCAAGAAGCAGTAAAAAGGTTACATACCTTAAACCCTAAAATGAGAATAAGCCAAAGATCGGAATAGAGCGATGCGCAGGACTGCACCCGGCTCACAGAGCACGTCATGCCTTTCTCTGTCGCCTACAAGGCAAGGCAAAGGCAAAAGTGAAGGCAGCAGCCTGGCACAGACCAATGGGAAGGTGCATCTAAGCTGGTCTCCTCTGTAAATTTCTGAAAGGAGAGGTCACAGCTGGTGCTACCAGGGGCAGAGTCTTAAAGCGAGATGATTTTGGCCTTTTGCTGCCAACAGGGCTGCTTAAACATTTCTCTAAAGCAGATGCCTTGGAGCCCCCCTGTGTCATGCAGGTGATCTGCATAGACCTGGAAATTTTGCAGTGGACTCTCACCTCTGTACGAGACCAGACATAAACCAAATCCAGAGTGCACAGGTTTTCTGCCTCATTTTTCTTTCTGTTGTTTCTCAAAGACTACCTCCAAATGCCTAGCCACCCACTAACTCTGTCCACAGAGTTCAGGCAGGACACAGCAAAACCCCACACCACTCCTCCTCATCCTTTTACCCGCAGTGAGACGCTGAGGCTTCGGAAGCACTGGACTGGGTCAGAGAACACCCAGGTCAAGAGCAAGACAGTGTCTGCCAGCACCAATGCTGCTACCATTCCCAGCAACTGCAGGTCTTTGATAATCTGCAAACATGCAAGAAGTAAAAGTTACTGTGGGGAAGGAATGGACACCAATGACCTCCATCGCCCTTGGGTCCCTTTCTGTTGTTTCTTTCAAGTCACACATCTCTCCTACTACTTCACCCAGACAGGTGTCCAGCACCTACATTTGAGTTGGCCACAAGATCTCTGTCTTCAGCTCCCAAATTCTTGGGAACCGAATCAGGCTTGAGACCAGGTATAAACCCTGCACGATGGTGTGGATAGCAGGTAAATGCTATGACAGAAAACAGTTCTTCCAAAACAAGACTATCATCCCTTATGACCATATCATCAGCAGAGACAAAAAAGGCAGAGAAAAATACCTGGTAGGATCATCATTTTCCAAGATTAACACAGATCCCAGTGTGAAACAGGAGTCCTTGCTGATACCCAGTTCCCCTGCAAAGCCTCTTGTCCCATCTTTCATCTGAGCAAAGCCTCTTGTCCCATTTTTCACTGCTGGAAAGTGACCACTGAAAGTTCTAAGTGCACTTTTTTGTGCACGTATTTTCCATTTCTCTCCCAGTTTCTGAATCCTCATCCTTAAGTGCTGCAGAGGAGAGCCTAGCACTCCCTTCCTGCCTTCAAGAGCAAATCGGATCCATCTGGGGATGGCCCTAGATCAGATGCTTTTGAGGACACCTGGTTTATTTTCATTCCACAAAAACAATCAGCCCAGACCTGAACACAAACATTGGTGTGTAGCATAACAAAGGCATGTGGCCAATGTAAAATGAGAACATTGTCTGGTGATGGGGCTGGGACTCCACTGGGGAAAAGGCAGCCTGGCAGAGCAATCACTTGCCTGTAGAGTATAAAAGCTCCTGCCTCATTGTGCAGGAATAAATGAAGGGCCCATGCCCAGCCAGGTGTGAAACCAGACCTGTCATTGTGGCATCCATCCCTGTCATGTGCCATTTTCATCTGGTTTGGGACTTGCTGGTGTTTGCCCTCCATGGAAAGTCTGTCCTCCCCCCTTCCCGCCTCAGATGCTGGGTACTCACCACCCGCTTGTCAGGCACCCGCTGGGTGAACACCTTGTAGAGCCGCCAGCTCTTCCCCAGGACAGGACCGAACACCAGGGAGGTCCCCACGCACAGCAGGCACAGCCTCACCTGCCAGGGGTCAGAGCGAGGGCGCTGAAAGGGGCTCACAGGGACACCACACACCCTCCCAGCCTGGGGTGCAGTAAGGATGGCTGGGGACATGTCTACACTCTTCTGATTTCTGGAGGGTGATATCGGACACTAGAAAGCTGACCACAGGGTGAAATAAATTGAAAGGCAAGTACTCCTCTGTAGGCATGCCTGCTGCCTTTCTCTACCTATCTAGAGACTCTCATTGGAAGGGCAGACAGGGAGAGACAGGCAGCTTGTGAGCAGCAGGGGCACAGAAAGTCCCAGCACCCATAAATCACTTGCTGGAACCTCCGTTAATTATCCTCAGCCCAGTGGCTGAGCAGAATGCAGGATGTGCACCGTCCCACTCTCCCACATGGGTGCATGCCCAGTCCTCAGTCTGGCAGGGTGGCTGCCTCAGGCCAGGACATGGGGGTTCATCACACAGGTGAGCGTTTTGATGAAGATCTGCAGCCAAAAAAACTCACCCACAGCCTTACAGCACCTGTGCTGTGTCAGGCAGTGTGGAGGATACCATCTCCATTTGTGCTCTCCTCTGCCTGCTGCACCTCTACAAGCCCAGCAGCCTGCCTGCCTGCAGGACCTGTCCCCCGGGGACCTGCCTCAAATCCCTTCCTTGGTGCAGATGTGGTTTGCAAAACAGTGAAGGCCGTTCAGACAGAAAGTGTCTGGCTGCCTTTTGCATATGTGAAAGCCACAGCCCAGCTGAGCAACGTGGTGGTGACAGGCTGTGGTTGGGACAGAGCATGTACAGGTGACAACTGGTTGGGAGAGAGCATGTACAAACAGGCCAGTACATGCCTCAAGGTGCCCATCCCAGCAAAACCCCCGCTCACCTGAATAAGCTTTTCCATTGAGTCTCCAGATGGCAGGCTCTGCTCCTGAATCCCAAAGAGGTAAGCACTTGTGTAAGTCAAGCCACTGCCCAGCAGGGTCACAATGTTGAGATTGGGGCTGGACATCTTCACAATCCTCCAGGAAACAAAGCAGGGAATTTGATGACAGTTACTGAGCATCATGACCTGGCAGCACAGGGGTGAGGTCCCCTTACAGGGATGATGACGGTCACAATGAATGCTAACACACTGTCCACCCCCTGCCTGTGCTGTTCACCACTGCTCCAAAAGCTCAGCCATTACTTCATGGTTCCCATCCTCTCCCCTTTCTTGCTGGAGTGCTTCACAATCCTTCAAGTATTCATTTAGCCCTATGACTAACTTCTGCTGCAGAGGGGCAGAGGTGGAAAACCACACCAACACAGCCCAGGGTGACTGTCCCCAGGCAGTAAGCTTTAGGTGCAAGAGCTACGTGTGCCTCCAGGAACAGGCCCTTCCCACTGCTCCTTCCTCTGAGGAGATATCGCCACACTCAGCACAGGAAGCCGCCAGCAATGTTCAGGTTACAGTCTCCCCTCTGTAATTTCACCTCATCACTCATAATCCTGTAACTGTATTCAGGGAGGGGAGAATCAACCCACTGATCTCTTACGACCTGTCACCCTTCCCCAGCAAGTCTATTGAGTGAAAGCTGGTCCTCCTGCCATCCCCTCCAATAGCTCTGCCCCTTTGACCTGCTGCCAAGTCATTACTTTTCTCTCTCCTTGAGCTCTTTCCTGGCTTGTTGTCTTGCAGTCACAAGGCCTGGGGTTCAACTTGTCTCTCTCCCTCCCTGCCTTCCTCACCATGTCTCAGCCCTTGGAGAAAGATACTCACCAGCTCGTTCTCTCAGCTGCAGCCGAGAAAGGTCTCCTCTGCCCTCCCAGGTTCAGGAGGCAGACCAGTATTTATTTACCGCAGAGCAAATAAATAACACACATTCATTACAGCATGTTCCGAGAACATAAATTCGAGTGGCCACTGAACTCAACACCACTCAGTAAATGAAGTGCTTCAGACCAGGATGCAGTTGGGATGCAGGTCATGCAGCTGCTGCAGCACAGCAGGCACGGGGCTCTCAACACAAACCCTTATGGGCAGGACCCTCCCAACAGCACCGTGGTTGTCAGGAGCATTAAATTCCTTAAAGCCATCAGTAATGTCAAACAACATCAGTCCAGGCTGCACTCAGATGTACACCTCTGTGCAAAACAATGGCACATGGAGAGCAAAGGCTTTACCAGGTGAAGCCTGAGAGAGGGATGTATCCCCGGAGGAGGAAGCAGTTGAAATTCCAAGGGACCAAGGAGGCTGAGGAGAAGGTGGCAAAGAGGCAGCAGAGACATCCAGAATTGCTGAGGAAGGCTCAGCACTGGCTGAGACAGGTTGAGCTATGAGGAACTGCCAAGCCTTCTGCTGGATTTATGCTGCCTTCAGAGGAGCAGGACTTTTATCTACTCTGTGCAGACTGAACAACACCAAAAAAAGTCTACACTTCACCACCAGCTTCTCTCAGTAATGGAGATCATGTTCTCCACCAATACGAGCAACCACCAAGAACAAAAAGGGTTATCAATATCTTTAAAGTATGTGTGGCCCAACAGTAAGAAGGACATGGCGCATTGTGGGGAGTATGATGGCCTTGCTATGGAGCTGTGCTGCTCAGAGCAATGCTCTCAAGCATGTGGAGCAGAACGGAGACCTCTTTTTACCCACTCCCGTTGATGGTTTTATTGAGTAACACCCGAATGAGACCATGCAGCACTATCTGTGCCAGAGGGCACCCATAGAGTCATAGAATCATTAAGGTTAGAAAAGATCTCTAAGACCAAGTGCAACCTTTGACCAAATACCACCATATGAACTAAACCACAGCACTAAGTGCTACATCCAGTCTTGAACACTTCCAGAGATGGTTATTCCACCACTTCCCTGGATAGCCTGTTCCAATGTTTGACACACCTTTTTGGTGAAAAAATTATTGCTGGTCCCCAACCTGAACCTCCCCTGATGAATTTCCTTTCATCCTGTCTACAGCTCCCTGCCTTGGGGAGGAAAGGAGCAGTGCAAACAGGACTGTCTCCACCAGTGATCAAAACTCTGTGTGATGGAACAAATTGCAACATCCCTGGCATTACCCTTGCTTGCCCTGTGCTGTTTTTTCAGGCTTACACCCTCCTGATCCTTAGCTGCTCATCAGCTCAGAGCTTGGTCCTGAAGGAGCCTGACTCCACTACTCCAGCTCAGGGGAAACCTCCCAGGAGAAGAGGGATGCCCTTACCTGTTTTTCCTGAAGCGAATAGTGAAGATGAAAAAGAAGAGTGCTAGTAGGACACCTCCAGTCAGGAATGTCCACACAACTCCCAGGAGACCAGCAGAGAAGGATGGGGAGCTTTTCATACTGTGGTCAAACGATGTCTGCAGGAAGCAAAAAGGATAAGGAAGAGGACACTGCTGGGGCTCTCAGCAAAAAAGGTCCCTACTCCAGGATGATCTCTCCCACAGTTATCCTGCTCAGCCAGAAACCACAGCTCCCAGTAAGAAGACACTCCAGCACCAGAATAAGTCCTGCAGGTAGGGCCACTGAGATGTGTGCGGACAGGACGTGTGCTCTGTCATTTGCTGAGTGTTCAGGAGTATACAGCAATCCAAGAGCCCTCTTCCTATGGTCAACTAGCCAAATCCATAATGAAGCTGTACAAGTCATTCATAAATCTCAGGCAGCCCTGCCTCTGAGACACGGGAACATGGACACTGGTTCCCCACTGTCCTCTGGAAAGAAATCTTTGGAGAAAGGCCCCGTGATGCCCCAGTTGGTATCATGCTTCTTTAAATGCTCCTTGGTTCCCACCCTTACCCCTCCCCACAGCAGACAACTGATCAGCTGGCGGACATGACTGGGAGCCAGCAGCAGAGCTGCCAGTCTGTGCAGGAGCTCAGCAAAGGGAGTGTGACAGCGATTTTCAGAGGCAGTGACACACTGAGCTGGAATCCACCCGTCTCCCAGCCGGACGGAAACTAACTTGGTCCCAGGCAGGCATCAGCTGAGAACTGGCTTTTGAGGGACACTCCCAAAGTGGGTATGATGGAGGCACCTCTCTCCTTACACACAAACCACCTTATGAGTTTAAATCTCCATTTAAAATATTCCCTGCTATCTCCTTATTAACATAAAATGGATAAAATGATCCCACATGAAACAAGAAACCTACTTCCGCTGCTGATCTAAAATGCTCCTGCATTTTAAACAGGATCTGCATGTGTGAGTTACCAACTTTTTTTTTTTCCCCTTAAAAAAAGCATCACTTTAATAAAAGTGCTGGCACATCCCCTTTAAGGGGGGGAGAGAGGAGAATGGGGTTTGAGCTGGATCACACACCTCCTCACTAACTTCTCTAGTGCTGAGTTCTTTCTCAGGTATTCCTGCATCCAATTTCTATTGCAGAAGACTACTTTTCCTGACAGTTGACACTGCCCCAAAGTCCCAATTTTTACTTCAAGGTCTAAGCTGTTTCTGCTTCCAATCTAGCTAGAAATAAATCTTCAGGCAGAAGAAAGGCATTTGTTTAGAGCCAATGCCTCATGTCCCTCTTCCCCAGCCAGGCTTCATCTCCTCTGGGCGAGCAAGAACAACGCACAGCTTGCAGAATTAAAGCCACCACATAATTCTTGACACAAAAACATGTCACTGCCACATGAGCACAGCTGATCTGCAGGCTCCTGGCAGCTCACATGCTGGTGCCACACTGGTCACAGGGCAACTGGGAAAGGCAAACCCCTGCCTGGGAGAGACATCCAGCTGAGAGCTGCTGCTGGGATACAGCTGCATGCATATCTCAGCATCACTTTGCAGCAGCATGGAGGAATCCCTGGGGGGATACTCATCTTCCTCCTGAAAACTGCTTCCCACCTCCTCTTCCCTCTTGCTATTCCCTGGGGAGCCTTTGCCTCTCTGGGAAATGAAGACCACACCAGATGGTGGAGGTGGTCCAGTGCCAGGTCAGTGCCCTGCTTACACCAGGATTCTCTGTGTAAAAACCCCATCATTCAGTACAGATCAGGCCCATCCTTCCCCCTGCCTGGAGCAGACAGGGCTGGTACACGGCTGTAATGCCATTCTATTTCTGTGTCCTGCCTGCTCGAGCCCAAGGGTAACAGCTGGCTTTTGGCACTGAGGTGAGCAGGACAAACTCAGCAGTCTGGGGCTTCTGCACTTCACTTCCAGATGCACCCACCAACAAAATCTTTTCACCTCTATCTGCTTTCAAAAGCATTACTGCACCTTATTCCCAGCAACCACCCAGGGATCAGAAACACCCCTATGAACTCCACTTTTTCTCTCCCACACACCCTCCCACCTGACTGCTGTTTCCCTGGATGTTGATGCTACTTGAAGTTGATGGAGCGCTTTGCTGGCTGCTGAGCGGAGTAAATCCTGGTCCTGGCAGGGGGAATATTAATTGTAAGCCGGCTGCCAGAGCCAGAGGAGCCAAGCAGCTTACAGTCTTTTAATTAAAGGCCCATGGTCGTGCAGGACGTGATGGAGAGCCGAGTGGGCCAAGCCTCGCTGCTCCATCCAGCAGCCCTGCGTGGTGCCAGCTGCAATTGAGTGCATCCCAGTGTCATTTCTACCACCTTACTGGTGGAGGGGGTAAAGGTACCACTTATTACAGATGATGACTTCTAATTAAATCCTACTCTACTCATATTTGAAAAGCACTTTGAAGTTATAGGGGACAGGAAAGGTCAAGGGGAGATGGGGCCATCGGAGGCCAATCCTGAGCAGCTGGCTGACACATGGGAGGACTGCTTGACATGACTTGCCTGTCGTGGATGCTTTCCTCCCTTCTGGATAATTGCTGGGGGTCACCTAGACTGGGCATGTCTTGTCTATCAACCAGGTGACAGTGTGCTGCCTTCAGATGGACTGGGATTGCTTGGCAGCTGCAATGCCCTCTTCATCCCTCCCCCAAATTTACTTCTGCAGAGCAAACCTCATGTTCCAGAGCACTCCCCTGCACCCATACAACCCACTGCATCCATACATACCACTGTCACAGTGCAGAGCTCCTGCAGGGCCCACTGCTGCTGCTCCTGGCTGCCAAAACTGGAGCTGCCATCGCAGAGCTCAGAGCAGTTGAATCCTGGCTCCATAGCACATCCTCAGCTGTCATCCAACCGTACCTTTGCCCTGCTGGAAGGATGAGTGTTGGATTTCTCCATCAAGAAGAAACCTTTGGCACACACCACATCCCCCCTGTCAGCAGGGAAGGGTCTGTGGACAGCCTGAGGCTGAGCTTACCCAAATTGATGTGATGCACATCCAGAGCCAGGACAGGGAGTGCCCCCTGACAGTGTCCCTTGGGTGTCCTCTGCAGCAAGGAGAGTCAGCTTGGGACTCAGGCTTCCATGGAGCACGGTGGCATCCCCAGCACTGCTACACCACCCTGTAAAACAACACTTGTGGAGGGTCACAGTGGCCCCAGACCCTATATCCCAGCTGGGAGCTGAAATTAGGTGCTGTGCTGGTCCAAGAAGGAACATGGCACCCTGGCACCCTGAACTCAACTGCATCTTTCCTTTGCCAATGCATTTTCCTGCACTGGAGCAATTTCAGGGTCATTTTGCAAGAACCCTCCTTGTGCTGGCAGTGACTGCTGGTTCCATGGAACATCCTTTTCTTCCAGCAGAGAACCAGCCAGTGAAGACAACAACGAACAGCAACCAGTGTTGCCATTGCTTACCAGGACCTACATCCAGGCCTGGGTGAGCAGAGGGGAAGGTGCTTGAACGCAGTGTTTTGGCTGACTCGGCCCGAGATGCAGCCTGGCTACCTGAAGAGCTGGCTGTTTATTAAGGAGATTTAGAAGCCTGACACCTCCATGCTCCCCCTCCCTCCCTCCCGGTGCTCTGGCTGGCAGGTATTGTCCCTGCCTGCTCCTGCTCCCTTTGCACCACCTTTGCCTCTGTTCCCCCTTTCATTTCTCTTTTTGGTGTGGATTTTAATAGGCCTCATTACCATTTTAGACATGAGGTCATACTTATCCTCAAGCATCCTTACTCAATTACCATTGTCACCAGGTTTAATTAGCTTCCAGTGCACGACCATAAGCAAGTCTCCCTCGTTTAGCAGCAGGGAAGGAGGCACAATAGCTCACTCCCTATTTGTGCCTAACAACAGGTGGGAGGAAAAAATTATCCCTATCCTGCTCCTTGGTGCTGCTCCCTGGCTAAGCATCCCCTGTACTGGCCAATGCTCCAACCTTCCCTGTTGCTGCTCCTGACCTGTGATGCCCTCTCCTTCCAAGTCCTTTCTTTGGAAAAACTCTTGTCATTATGTAAGCAAAGAAAGAGTCAATTAAAAAGAAGCATGGTCATCAGGACCTGGTCTGAAACTTGATGTACATCAGGGGGCATAATTGAGATTCAAACTACAGAAAAGCTACAGGTGCTGTTCTCAGCTCAAGTGTAGGCTGATTTTTCAGCTTTAGAATAGTTGCCTAGAATTCCCAGCCCAAGCACATCAAGCTAAGTGGGCTATTTGTCCAAAATCAGCAGACCCACCTCTGAAGCAATAACCCCAGCTCTCCTGCTGGCAGAAGCCTTCGTGTACTGCAGGTCCAGGCACTGTCCTGCTCCTGCCAGAACTTCCCCCAGCGTGAGATCAGCTCGCTGTGTCCTACAAACACAGTATCACACATCAGCCAGACAAGTTTTACACACATGATGTGTAAAGATGTGTTTTTCAAGAGTGCTGAAGCCACCCAGCTCCATCAAGCCTCCTTCTCTCTAGCTCATAGCAATCTGTGGTGGTGTTTCCCCTCTGCAGCAGGATAATCCTCTGGGAGTTTTCATGCCCTCCATAGCTCAGGCTGAGTGACTGGACAAGAGCCATGGCTGCAGGAGATATCCAGCTGCTGCAGTGAATGCCAGGATTGCTAAAATGCTGGAAGTGCAGTGGAGAGGAGGAGACAGGCTCCAGGAGAACAATTCAGAGACCAAAGGACAGTGTGGAGTGGTTGGGGATGGGGGTAGGAGAGGGGCACTGAATCTTTGATGCTGAGAAGACCTGAAGGTGAGCACTGCCCAGCCTCCAAGGGGCTCAGCTCCTCCCCATGCCCCTGGTGGGTTTTAAGACAAAAACCCCTATAACTCCTTGTAACCTTCTGCCATGTCAGAGCGGGAACACACCTGGCAGGTGGATCACTACCAAGGCTGGCATGAGGCCAGCAGGCACAGCCTTCCTGTGGCTCACAAATTGAGGTGTTACCACAAGGAGCACCAGTTGAGCCCTCATCCACCCAGGAGGCCACCCCTTGGAAGGCAGAAGCCCCTTGGGGTCTCCCCAGCCCCCACCCCTGCATTCTGCAAACGGTTCCCACACAAAGTTGATAACAAGCTGAGGCTAATTAGTGTTCATTAGTATGCAACAAAGCAAGCACCAGGGCAGTTGTTGCTGAAAGGCAACAGGCATTTCCAGCCCAGCTCCTGCCTCTTGTGAGAGCTGGCAGGAATGCTTCTCTGTAGCCTGGAGAGGATCCGAAGGGGACTAGCACTTTGGGGGGTCACTGACCTTCAGGCTGAGGCTGGCCAATGGTTGTCAGGAGAGCCCAAAACACAGGTAAAACCCCACATCCTTAAAATGAAAGGGACTGTTGAGAACAGAGACTTGTGGGGTTTGTTTTTTTGTGGGTGTTTTTAAGACTTAAAATGCCAACCAGTTCTGATAGATCACTTCCAGAGCAGAATCACAGAATGGCTTGGGTTGGAAGGGACCCGAGAGCTCTGCTTGCCTTGTTCTGCCCTTGGTCTCTGTAGCCTTACACCTGCCAGCTGTCTGGGACATGGTGGAGAGTATTTGGCCACAGAGGAGCGTCAGCTTGCATGCAGACGTGATCCAAAAAGCCAAAACTCGATAGGAAACAAGTGACTGGACCACATGAAAAATATTAGCACCACCATCTTCTCAGATAAAAGGGAAGCACTGACCGCTAGAAACAGTATTTGGATAAAAGCAATTTGTGGTCACCTCAATGGTTGATTTCCAGGCCTGGAAAACCTGTTTCCTTAGATCTGTCGAGACCCAGGAATACTTAGCATAAAATCATTTAGGTTGGAAAAGAGCTCTTAGATTATCAAGTCCAACAATTAACCCAGCACTGCCAACCCCTCCACTAAACCATGTCCTTAAGCACGACATCTACATGTTTGTTGAACACTTCAAGGGACATATACAGAATCACAGAATCACTAAAGTTGGAAAACACCTCAAAAATCACTGAGTCAAATATCTAACAATGCTGAGTAACTGTAGACTAACACATAAAGAGCCCTCAAAATAGATGCATTTGATGTCATCTAAATGCACATCTTGACTCTCTCAAATTTTCTTCTTCTCTTTCAAAACACTTATTTCAGGAAAAAAAACAGAGGAAAAAAGCCTTTAAAGAAGCTGAAAAATTGGTGCAGCATGTATAGACCCAGAGCAGGCAGAATGAACTTTTCACCCCAACAGGTTCATTTTGATGTAGTGTTGAAAGAGAGTCTTCTTCCCAAGGGTGACATGGCTGCCTGGTAAATCAAAAGGTGCAAAACCAAAGATGTCAAATCACAGACAACAGAACAATCACATTCAGAAATGTGCCAGTCTTCATGAGCTCTGCAATCCTGGTCACACCAACCCTGACAGAGAAATGGTACATGCACACCTCTGCAAGGAGCACATCTGGAGAAACATCTGCTGAGAAGAACTTCTGGGAAGGTGGCCGTGTGGCCAGAGGCAGAGAAGAACAACTGGAGAGAAGGAGCAATGTGCAAAGGGCAGAGCCACTCCTGCTGCCTCAGGAGGGGAGCAGGAGACCTCGGCTCACCCATGATGGGTCTGTGCTGCTACTGCCTGTCCTAGTGGGAGATGGAGCTCTGCTGGCGTGGAGCAGCCTCAGCTGTCAGGACACAGGGCTGCACGCTGACAGTGGGAAATCAGCCGGATAACTGTTCCGGCAACATGAACACCCCGGGATGGGGTTTTGCAATTCAAAATCTGGTGCTTCCGAGACAGGCTCCTGCTTTTTCTTTCTGCTCTTCTTGTCCAACAAGATCCCTTCGAGTTTGGCCTGAGAAACCTGCAATATTGCCATCCCCAAGGCGATCAAAAAAAAAAGTCACAAGCCAGACTTACTGCAACACCCCCCACTATGAAGCTACTTAAAAACTGTGAGTTAAAACACACAGCATATCTGAAGATTATTTTTAATTTATATTTAAAAATTTGGCACTTACATTTTCATGCTTTTCCCTGCAAACACAAAAGGAAAAAGAAAGAAAACCAAGAAACCCATCACATCATCCTAAAACCTGGGTTACAAAGGCTGAATCCCCAGGAACACTGGGGAGCTACAAAGTTGTCACCCTTCTTCTCAGGGTCTGCCTGTGCTCGTGCTTCATTCTGCTCTTGTCCCTGGGATTTCCAGAGCCATATCCAGGCCCCTCAGATATCTTCATACCTCACAGACAGACAGCAAGCTCAGTGAGGATAACCACCAGGAGCTGCAGGACCCACTGCACAAAAAGGACAGAGATGCAGGACAAGGTGCTTCTCACTGCATGCATGGGGGGCTCGCTGTGTGACTGAAACCTGAAATTTTGTGTCGACTGAAGCTAGGTGAGATTTTCAAGCTTCCTATCATTTTGGAAAGCATGTCCCAATATCATGAAGGCAGTAACTTCTGAATGTTGATCTTACTGTTTGTCTGTCCACTGTAGCTCCCTCAGCTTGTGAGGATTGCACAAGGTTGGCACATTTAGGTCTACCTCTAGACTTTTTAATTTTGTAAGTGCAGGTTGAATACCCACTTGGCTTTTTCCAGTTCTGTGGTTTACATTTTGAATTAAAGAAACCTCTATGCACAAAAAAAACCCAAAAAACCCACATTACTTTTTTTGAACCACCACACAGTCCTGCAAGAAGCTGACTCACACTTCCCCCACTAAGGAGCTGATAAGGCTTTTAACTCTCTAACCATAATTGCTATACAATGACAGGCACGTGAGAAACAGAGACAGAATAGATTGGAGATGCTCAGAAGAAGGAAAATTAGGAGGGAATACCAAGAGGCATAGGGAGCATGCCACAGATGAGACCAGTATGACCAGAGCTGATGGGGAGGTAAACCAAATCCTTGGAGCTGCCAGGGAGTGACTTTGTGCCACTTGAAGATCTGAGCCCTCCCTTGTGTCCAGCTGCAGCAGCTGCTGAGCAGCACGTGGAAGAAATGAGCAGAAATTTCCAGGTTTCTGCCTCCCCAAGGGGGCTGGGAGTCCAGAGGTCGGGACCCCACTGCCCCTTGAGCTGAGCTCATCCCTGCTTGGCCAGGCGGCCAGGCAGCCTCCTCACACAGAGCCACGCGACAGAGGAAACAGCCAGAAAAGTCCTTCTAGCCAAATTTTAGTGACACCACGGTACCCCCAGGGGGAAGCTCACCTTCCTGCAGCCAGTGAGAGAGGCAGTGGGACCTCTGCTGCGAGACAGCAGCCTCATCACTCGGGGCCAAGGAAGACACAGCTACCTCCCCCAGAAATGGGCAGGGGACATATCCCAAGCACCACTCTGAGAAGGAGCAGTGCTGCTCCCATGCCCAAGCCTCTGCCCACAGCCGGGGCAGCAGCAGCTGTGCTGCATGGACAGGAAGGACACACAGAGGCTTTTCACCACTTGGGGAAAAATCCTGGGTTTTCTTCACTCTGTAACAACTTTGCCAATCATTTCATTTATTAGTGTGAGACCACACCTGTAGGTGTTCTGCCTCCATGGGACAGCCTTCCTGCTCATTCCCAAGCCCTGAGTCAGGAAGGTCTCCATCCGAAGTGCTGGGCATGTGGCAGATGGCCTGAAAGTGGGATGGCAGGGGCTACCTCTCCAGAAACACACTGCACCTTCACCATGAAGAGGCAGAAGTGGCCAGGGCTGGCTAAAGGGCCAAACTGTGTGGCCACCATGCCTGATGCCCACAGAAACACAGCTCCTGCCTGCCACACTGCCAGGCACAGCCAAAGAGAAACAATGTTCAAATATTGCTTTTTGAAGGTGTGCAAATATTCCCAAGCATCTTGCTTCACAATTTGCCCTGGTAGTTGCTGCAGGCAAACCAGGAGCCCGCCCATCTGCCAGGCTGGTCAATCATGGATCCCTGCCATGGATCACACCCACATCCCTGTCCCAGAGAGGCTGGCACCTTGTCACAGGACAAGGAGGCTGCAGGGCTCCACTGTAGCTGTGTGACACTCACACTTTTCCACCAGGATGCCGATTCAAGGTGCTGTGACTGGTGCAGCATTACCAGGTCTCAGGGCTGTGCCCATTCCTGGTGCCTCTGTTACCTTTATACCTGCTCCCATCCATCCACATGCATGACCTGCCTCAGAAACCTTTTTGTGGCATTTCCCAGGCCTTTTCCCAGGCCATTCCCATCAACTGCTGCTACCTTCTCCTTTGGGCACGTGCCCCAATATGCTGCTCTGAGGCACAGCTCAGCTCCAAGCACTACTGCTGGAGGCTCCAACATCCCCTCCTTCCATCAGCTCCCTCTGCCTTCGGGGTATTAGCATCAGCCCAGCAAACGGGAATATGCTAAACAGTCTTACAGGAAGGTGTTGCCTGTGATTTTTTTCTGTCTTAACTGTACCACCTTTAGAGAGCTACCATGAATAAGAGGTAAAAAAAGCCTGATGATTTAGAAGTTTGATTTACAAGGGAGATCTACCTTGTGGTTGAGGTGTGTGTGACTTAATTAAAAGCAGAAGCTCACCCCCACTGAAGCTGTTTGCTGCCGAGCTATCAAATGCAGAGGAGGAAGAGACCTCAGAAGGAGTATTTCCATAAAGATATATTTCACATTAAGCATATGCCTTCAAGAGCTCTCCCTTTCCAAAGCTGGCAGAAAGCTGCAGCTGCTCCTTCATGCAATCAGACACCATCCCCTCACAGCCCTCGCAGCACCAGCACACCTGTGTTTTCACAAACAGGGCTAGGACGGCCAGGCTACAAAGCCACACAGCCACAAGCATGGGGACAGCTTCTAGCCCTAACAAGGTCAGCATGTTTTTTCTCTATTTTACTTTTTTTCTTTGAAATCTGGCAGGATTTTGGAAATCAAGTGACACATTTAGTCCTTAAAGAGGCAGGAAAACAAAGCATTACAGCTCTTTCACCTTACCCCTGATGACCAAGCAGCAGGGCATATTTCCCCCTAGGAGACAGATTTGACTTAAGGCTCTGAAAGCCAGAGATGTCCACAGCTCCTCTGGCTCCCCTCCCGGGTACCACAGGCTGCCAAACTGCACCCAGTGCTGCCCTGCTCAAGGCTTCTAGTCTCCTTGCTGGGCAAAACAAGCCCCCCACCAAGGGGCAGGGCCACATCAAGGTTTCCACGAGGTCTGCCAGCCTGGCTCCCTGCAGACAGCGGTGAGGCTTGCTCAGGGGTGGAGAGGGGCAGCTCCAAAACTGGAGGCACAACCAAACCCGTGTGGGAAGTGCTACTTGTAAACTGTGGCAGGACAGAGCTGACAGCACAGTAAGAGCGGAGCGTGCAGTGCCCCGGCAGCAGGTGGGTGAGGGGATGTGGCAGCTGCGCCAAGGCTGCATTAGAAATGCCAGCTGCAACTCAACACTGGCAGCTCCCGGTTACCCGGGATCTGGTTCCCTTGGCCTCCTCCCTGCCCTTCTGAGGATGCAGAGCACCTGTGGGGCAGCAGAAAATCCAGCTCTGGGTCCATGAGCCACCCTTCCCTGAGAGGTGACCAAGTCCCTGGGAGTTGTGTCATGCTCTGGCAGCCAAGGAGAAGCAAACAAGCTGGGTCCTGGAGTGTTTCCTGGCGGGGGTCTCACCCCTTAGCAGCACTGTGAATCCAGGGCACATGGGTCCCTCTCTCTCTCTCTCCCTCTCCACCCAGCAGGCTGCTGCACTGTGGAGTTGGTTGTAACTTTTCTTCCCCGTTTTGAACTCCGAAAGGCACACGGCTCGCCCAGGTAATAGCAGTTTGGTTAGCACAAATTGACCTAGCGCTGCAGCTTCCCATCTTGGCATCCTGCAAGGCAGCCCTTTCCCATCGCCAGGTGCTAGTAGGCTCCCGCTCCTACAGGCGCCTCCCGGGGGCTGCTTGGAACCTTTGGGACAGTATTTTCTGGAGAGCTACAAAACACCGGCCCGAGCCCGCCCCGTTTCGAGCTCAGGGGTGCACTCCGGGCACAGCCAAGCCAGCGAAGGGCGAACGAGGAGCTCTGCATCCCCCAAAATCGCGCCCAGAGCACGGCTCCGTGCCGCAGGGCGGGAGCGCTCGGGGGCTGCCAGCCCATCCCGCGACCTCGCCGCACTGGGGTCCGGCCGGCTGCACCCGCGGCACCCCGCGGGCGACGGGCAGAGGGGCACGGGCAGCAAAACCACCAAAGCGAACAGCCAGGGCAGGAAGGCAACTCGGGAGGTAACCTGGGCGCCCTCGTCTCATCCATCCCGCTCGCAGCCCCAGCCACGGCTGCCAGCCCCTCTCCCCACACCGCGCCCGGCGGAGCCCCGACCCACCTGCGGGGACGGCACTCGTACCCAGGGTGCCAACCTGGGGAAATCTGCGGATACCTGTGGGAGCCTGGCAGGAGCGGCGCGCCCGGGCCGGGAGCAGCTCCGCAGCCGCTGCGGGGCGCGAAGCTCGGCGCCGGTGGCCGCCCCTCAGCGCCCCGGCTCCGCCCGGCCCGGCCCGGCCCGGGGGAGGCGGGCGGCGGGAGGGGCCCGGGCGGCCGCGCTCCTCCCGCCGGGGCGGTGGAGCCGGCCCCGCTCCCGTCTGAGCCGGGACAAAACTTTTCGGCAGCGGGGAAAAAGCCCGGAGGCCGGGGCTGTCCCGGCAGGGCTGGATCCCGTTTCACGGCGGCGGCTCCTCCAAACGAGAGTAGCATCGAACCCTCCCCAGAACACCCCGGAGCCAGGAGAGCGGGACTCCCCGGCACAGCCCCCGGCTGACCTGGCCGCGCCGCCGCTGCCCTTTAGCCGCGCTCTCCCGCGGCCGAGCTCCTTTCCGGCCCCTGTCCCGCTGCTGCCGGCGGGATGCGCCCGGCTGGGAACGGGCCGCCTCGCTCGGGTGCTCCTGGCAGCTGAGGCAGCACAAAGCCCCACGTCTGTGGCAAAACCGGCCCGAGAAGGTGAGTAAACGCGAGGGCGGCCAACCTCGCGCTCTGTACCTGCTTGTGCCGCCCTTTGGCTAGTGGTAGCCAGCGTGACTACTGCAATAGGTATGTTTGTGTGAGCAGCGTTCAGTGTCTTGTGGACAGACCCACCGTCACTGACAGCATCACCGTGCTGGCCGTTTCCCTGTCTTGCCTCCCACGGTCGTGCAGCTCGCTCGCATCAATTTTGTGCTTTCTCCCCTCAAGACACCCACACCATTTTACTAGAACTTTTCCACAACTCTGAAAGCCAAAAGCTCTGCTCCAACACCGTAGTTTCTCTCCCAGCCTGCAGCCAAGTGCCAGGTGCTGCTGGAAAGGGCTGTTTGCAGACAGGTGTAGGTTGTGCAGGTTTTCTCCCTTTACACTGTTCTGTTTACTTCATTTACCCAACTCTGCTAGGCTCTGCCATGAACTGTGCTAATTTTCCACTCCTGCCCATTCTCAGACCTGCAGAGCCATGGACCAGGGGCAGCTGTGGTCTGAATGGGAGCAGAGAGGTTTGCACAGCACTGTTGGTCACGCTGTGCCCCACAGCACCATCAGAAGCAAACAATGACCTCTCACTTCACAAGCCTGGTAAAAGCATCCAGTTTGCAGCCTCTGGTTCTGGCAGCAGCTCCCACTGCCCTTTACTAGATTTGACTGATGTCCCAGAGGAGAAGCTGCTATAGGAACTCTCCATTCCCTTTTCCCATCCTCCTCTGAAGTGAAACAGAGGCACGAACCTTGCCCAGGGAGTCTAACACCATGCTCCAGAAAGTATTTTCCAGCCTGGGCAGTGATGGGCAATGAAGGCTCAGTGGGGCCAAGGGTCACATCCAGAGCAGGTGAAGGAGGCAGGAGCCTTGTTACTGCCACATAATGAAAAAGCCTCTTGGAAAGCCTTGGGAGATGAAGATCCAGCAATTTCAAATAAGGAGACCCATGGATTAATTCTGAATTTTGGCACTGAAAGCAGCCCTCCAATTTACAGAGGTGCAGATTATCTGCAGTTCACAGTGGCTATAACGAAGTTTCAGTATCTCTGGAAATCTGATCTCTTTTAAAACACACAGGCTCTTAGACTCAATTTAACAATCTGGTCTCTGCCTCCATGAAACCAGGACCATAAGTAGAAACATCTCTCATCAGGAAATGAGGGGAGAGGAGTGAGACCCTGACCACACAGGAGCAGGAGTGAAGTGACTTATTTCTGGTTCTTCCCAAAGCTAGCAGAGAACACTCCTGTTGCCCCACTGACTCATGTTTTTTACTAAGCACTTTGTAAACTGTCATAATGAGAAATGCCCGCTTTGTGTGTGCTTCAGTTTTGCACTGAAACAAAAAAAAAAAAAAAACAAAAAAAAAAACAAACAAAAAAAAAAAAAAAAAAAAAAAAAAAAAAAAACAAAACAAAAAAAACAAACAAAAAAAAGCGTGCAAAATTCTGGAGGTATGGACAACTGTCCTTGGCAACTGTTACAAACACGTGGATGTGCATCACCTCTTATTCCTCACCCAGCAGAAGTGGGACCCCACAACCTCATCCCAGTTGGCTTTGCAGCCCTACAAGAGCTGGGACATCCTTCTCGGTGTCACTTGGCATTGTCAGAGAACATGTAGTTGCAGCCAGGATGTTGGGGAGTCTGGGAAAAATGCCTGGGTATTTTGTCTGGAGGCAGGAAAGTGCCTGCTGCACTACAGGTATGCACCAAAGAAGGATTTGTGCTGCCGAGCAGGAAGGAATGGAGGTCTGGAAAGGCACAAGTGAGGGCAGAAAGCCCATAGTTAAGGTGAGTTGTATTACAAACTCTCCAGGGACGAGGGTTCTGCTGTGCTTAAAGCACAGTCAGTAGCCCCATATTGGGAACACATCACCCTGTGCCAGGGAATAGCTGGAGCCCAGCAGCAGCATGGCTCAGCCTGAGGCTGGGTCCTAGGAAGGGAAAGCAAAAGCTGAACTCATTTGACACTGCCAGGGGAGGCAGGATGCAATTTTCTCCGTCTTCCATGTCTTTTCTCACCCCTTACTCTTTTTAAACATCCTGTTGAAGAGTTGAATTCAGAGCTCCCTGGAGAGGTTCAGTACCATCACAACATTGCCTGATAAGAAGGATAAACCACCTGCTCATGCCTCTTCACTGCTGCTCTGGCTCTTCGTCCTTAGCACCTTGTTCATCCTGCATGGAGCTACTTACACCTTCCAGCTTCTGGATCCCTTGTGGGAGCTGTGATCACCTGGGATACAGCACCTCATGTTGGAGGTCTGGCCCACATCATTTGCTCCAAGACGTACATAACGGTTGGATCCTTGTTTCAAGTTTACTGTTGAAAAAAGGGGGCTTGGAGCTGATTTTTGTGGACTGAGACCCCCCCCTGCTTGCCAGTCATTAGCTATAACTAATGAAATAACACTTCTCTTCTGGGGTCTGGCTAAGGGTTTTAGCCCATTTAACAGTTATGCTTTGTCCATCCTCAAGGGTTCACACCAAACCAGGGTATCACACAGAACCATCAAAAATACGCTGTACTTTAACTGCAGCTTTTGGTCATCTGCTAAACTCTTCTTAAGCAACTTACATTGCAGTCAAATTTCACTAAATTTGCCTGAGTTTTCTTTAGGATGAATTGCATTCAGTTTTTGCTTCATCTTGGGGAAAATTAGTGTCCTGGAAAAGCCAAATTGATATATGACTACCTATGATTGTCCTGACTTTGCTCAAGTCCATTGCAACTGCTCAGCTCCACTGTCTCTACCCATCACGATGGATCTAAAAGGGAGACAGGATGTGCTGGATGGACGCATCCTCTGCTGAGAAATTATCATCCAGAACACTTAGAAACTCTCATGAGACTTGACTGTGGCCTGCAGCCAATCTCCACAGATGTGTCCCAGAATTAAATTATCTATGCAAATACAGTTTTCTTTTCACACATTGCAAATGAGCCTGTAGAGAGAGACCCGTGCTGGGCCTCGTTTGATGAGGCAGTCAGGTACACACAGGCTTGCACACAGTGCTCCCTCTTGGGCTTTCCTGATCTACATAGTCAGCTCTGAGTCCCTGCTGTAGAACGGGTAATACTGCCATTAGCATGAAGCACCACCCTTCTGTCTTTCAGGCAGTCTCTCCTTTCTCAGCATGTGGCAGCCAGCAGTTGTAACATCCTCCTTTAAAAAAGCATCTAGCCACACTTAGGCAACACCAGTTTTGTTCGATGCATTCCTAAAAGGGCAACTTCTTCACGTTTTCCTCTTACAAAGTTTCCTATTTGTGAGTTTAAACAACTGATAATTTTCTTTTCTCATACCTAGTCCATGGTCCTTTGGGTGTAAAATGTTTAAGTTTTACCCATTTTAAGGTTTGTTAAAGCCATCCTGCCTTTCCCAGCCCATTTCCAGGCCATAAGGTTGGGCACTGGACTTTGGACAGACAGCCATCCAGAGAACCCATCTGCAAGAACCAGGGCTTGTGCCCCACACAGTGAAGCCTCTCAGCAAACACCAGCCACTTCTTCAACCTTCAGGAGTTTCTAGTCTCTTCTCCAGCTCTCAGGAGCAGGACCTGGGACTTTTTCTACTTTCCTGAGATTTCTGAAGGCTTGAACAATCTTTTGCTGTTCCCACACCATCCTTTTGGCTTTCTGTCACTTTCCAAACAACCTCTTCTCAACTCCTCTTCATTCCCCTTGACAGAAGCTCCCCATTGTAACCATTTACCTTGATAAGGCAACTGGGAACATGTGTGGACGATTCTTATACAAAGGAACTGCCCTCAGGGAGGTTGCCACTGCTCACTCTGTTCCTCCCAGTACATCCTGGAAGACTGTCCATTCAGATGGTGAAATCTCTGCCAGGAGTAGTTAGGTGCAGCTGAGGACATGAGTATGAACCAGGTCACATTCCCTTTAAAGCCCATTTTCCATGGCTCTGTGAACTACTTTAAGATAACTTTGTAACTCACTCATGCCACAGAAAATTTTGAGCCCAGTTAGTGCCTCTCCATCCAGGGCAAGTTAAAAAACCTTTGTCGTACAAGGCTCTGCATCTTCCCAGAGAGAGAATCAGTCTCTCAGAAAGATGATCTTTCTATGGTTGATTTGGACCCCACTGTTGCTAGATGGACAAGCCAAGATCTTAGGAGTGAGCCAGGTGGAAAAAGAAATAGGAAAGTGTGGGGAAAACCAGAGGGATAAAGAATATGGTGGAAGAATAGCACCATGTGAAGAAGAGTGACATGTGACCCACATCCCCTTGTAGTAGAAGCTACAGCACTTTGAACTTGTCTAGGGCAGGAAGATCAGCTCCAGCGTGGTTTCCACCATGCTTAGAACTGCAGCTCACTCCCACCCATGAAAACTGGTTTGTTAGCAACACCCTGCTCATCCTGCCTGTCTCTTATGCAAAGTAAGGCTAATCCCAGAATCACCTGACAGGGGGCCAGGTCAGAAAGTCACAGAGGGCTTGGGCCTGAGACATGACCTCCTTCAAAGCTGCTGTTTGGCAACTCCCTGTAGAAGCGAAGCTGGTGCTCACTACTGGAAGAAAGGCTGGTCTGCTTCAACTCTTCCTAATCCTTTCTGCTCCATCCATGAAGCCAATCTGTGGGGTGTTAGAAGCTCTCTGTGTGAAGACTCTTTGCATCCTGCCAGTGGCATTGCTGGATGGGGACCAGCTGTATGGAGAAAACCCTCAGTCAAGTCTGTCGGATGTGGGAGAGAGGCTGACAAGCTGTTGTAAGCTGGTTTCCCACATGCTTTCTAATTATTGCCTTTTTGGGGGATAGCATCAAGGGGAAAACATGAGGTTATGAATTAGGTACTGTGGCAAGGAAAAGGGAGCCAGGGTACAGCTTCTGAGAAAGCAGCAGGATGATCCTATGCTGCAGTGTGTAACCAGATTGTGTGGGAATCAAGTGAGGCTGTGACCAAGCTTTCCGGTGGAGGAGGCACCAAGCAGCTCTGTGGCTCTACAAACAAGGATGCTCATACAGATTTGGTCCTGGGACTCAGAGACAAATGGCTTCGTCTCTGATGAGATCCTTTCCAAACAGTTAGGACCATCACTCCAAATGTCCCCCCATTCCTCTTTCTTCCCTCCACTTTACATACTGAGCATGAAGTCACAGGGTGTTGAATATCCCTTTGGTCAGTTGGGGTCACCTGTCCTGTCTGTGACCAACCCCCCAGGACTCCCCAGCCTCCTCCCCAGCCTGGCAGCATGAAAAGCAGGAAAGGTCTTTGCTCTGTGTAAGATCTGCTCAACAATAACATCTCTATATTATCAACCCTGTGGACAGCACAAATTCAAAATACAGCCCCATACCAGTCACTGTGAAGAAACTTAACTCTACCCCAGTCAAAACCAGCACAAAGTGGAGAGAGAAACTTGGTGGATCATTCCCTCTTCCACATATGGTTGGAGCACATGCACAGCTTTTATTAAACATCAGCAAATCCCTCTCACAGGAATGGGATGGGGCAGAATCATATTTTATGGCAAAGCAAAGGTTCTGCCAGTGGGAGGACAGGGCATCCTTGACTGAGCTGTCCACAGGTTGACACATTTTATTTACCATAATATAAAAAATAGTGCAGGTAGGATAGAGGGAAGCAGAAGAAGAACCATACAGTTTTTTTCTTGTTTTTTTTTTTTTCCACTTGTATTTTCCATTGGAGACTTGGTTTTCATCAGTCCCTGGTTTTGGTGAGGGAATAACAAATGCCCTCCAAGGTTGGATGGTGCTTCAGTGAAAGGCCATGCCTGGTACCATACTGCAGAAAAGGCTGCAGAGGTCTGAGCTCCTGAAGGACCAGGCAGGCTCTGCCCAAGCTCTAGTGCATGCTGACACAGGAGAGGAGGAGTTCAGCTAATTTTAGGTAAGGGACTGGTCATGCCAGATGCAGTCAGTAAGCTTGCCCACTCTTTCCTTTCATACTGAGTCTTAAGGTAGGATTTTTATTAAACGTTTAGCATGACCTGGAACCCAGAGGAAACATTCAGCCTTTTGGATGCTAATCTGAACCACCAAAGCTTTTAAGGTTCCCTTCGTGCTGCCAGCAACACCCAGTGCCAGCAGTGATTAGTGGTCTCCTGGGAGGTATCTCAGCCTCTTAGGATTTGACAGGGAAACAATAAAGTTTGCAGTGGAACCGAGTTTCAGCTGTGCCCATCTGCTAAATAACAAGTGGTAAATGATAGTTTCCTTCAATTGTAGCAGTCCATGACTACTCATGAAGTCATATAATGATCTCATCTCAGTTATTCACCATGTTCTTTCTTCTACCTGACACAGTGAAGATGTTTTTCTTTCTAACAGTAGAGAGTAAAACCAAACCCAAATCCCCATTAATACAGATCTAATGCACACACAGTGCACAACAGAAGCATCTCTTGTTTCTGGCTCTAGCTGCCCCATCTGAAGTACTTTTCCATCTAAGAACAGGAAAGACAGGCCACTGCCTTCCTTTTAAGGTGTTCCCTTGTCACCGCAGGGGCCTGGCACTTGTCTCCCTGGATGCTAAGCACTCTGCTGCCAGGTAAGGACTGCACATCCCTGTTTCCAGATACTCACAGACAATGCCCTCTTGCTCATGGCAATCCTTAGAAACAAAGACTTCAGGCTGAGGCTGAGAACCATGTGGCACAGAGGGCATTGAGGGGGAGATTTCATCACTCAAGATTAGTTCCTGATGCTGGTGGGAATGTGTTGAATGAGAAGGGTCCCACATCCATCCTGAATGGGCCATCCTGGAGCAGAGACCTGCTGTATGTGTCCTTCTCTGTCCCCATGGGGACAGCCATGGAGTGCTGGGGGCCAGCTGTGGAAGGTATTTCTGGGCTCACTAGGAGGAAGAAGAGGAGGCACTAAGATGTGAGGACAGAAGGAAAGGCCACAAACAACTTGCACCAACAAGCCCTGTAGAAAAGCACGCCCATGAGAGTGGGCTCCTTGGCATAGTGGATGTCTATGTTAGCTGCCAAAGAAGGGGCTGCCGTGTGAGGAATGGAAGGGAAATGGCTTACCATGGGGCCATGGAAAAATCCTTGTGCAGAAGGAAGAGCAAGAAGACAGGAAGGAGGTGCTGTGTGGAGGCAAATGGGAGTAAAGATAAGCCTGTAATGCTGAAAAGCTGAATCAGTCTGCTAAATCAATGTAAAGCCTTGGCTTTCACAAGGACAGCGCTGCTGACTTCAGAGACAAAGGCAGAAGGGGTTATGAGAAACAGAGACAGGAAATGAAAGTTACCACCATCTACATTTGGGCATCCATAATGCCAAGAATAACTTACTAAATAGGAAGTTAAAAGCCAGGAGCTCGTCAGCTGAAGTGAACAAGGAAAGTAGAGCAGGAACAGGAGGGGTGACAACTGAGAAACAAGACAAATGCAAGCCTGGCATGCAAGGAAACAGTTATTCTGTGTAAAAGCTGGCACAAACAAATTTTAGAAGCAAAAGTATTGTTTCTAATACAACTTTCTGTGGATGTGCAACACCCAATTGAATAACCACTAAAGTACACCTTACCCTTGGTGGATGTTGATCTAAATATGCTCATATTTTACAAGTCACATGATAGATTTTCCATGGCCTTTAAAGCTATTTTGAGTTAAGGACATGAATCTGAAAAATCACAGATCTTTAGTACAGAATTTTTAACTAAGCTGTGAAGTATGTTGATCAATAAGCTCACTGCTTTGTTGCCACTAAGAAATTCAAAGCAGCAACTGCTAATTGCTTTACCCCAACATTTAGAATCTGAGATGGGAAAATAATGTACAACTCACAAGAGTTTCTGCTTACTGTCCTTTAAAGGGATTATAATCACAGGCTTCATAGGACAACACACACCAGCCTTGAAGTTGTGAACTCCTCAGTCTCTCTGAAGGTTCTGACAGCCCATTCATCATGAGATGCTTTAAAAATAAAAGAAACACACCTTTCTTTTCTTAAAAAGAAATTGAGAAAAATGGATGTCTTTGAAAAAGTTTGACTAGATGCTTGCCAATGAAATTTGCATGAAGAAGACACTTGTTCCTGAATAAAAGATTGTGAAGACAAGACATTTCTCAGCTTTATTCACCCTGGAGAATTCTGAAGAAAGTTTGTGACAAAAGCAACAGGACTTGCAAGTATGAAAAGGTTGTTACTGTAAAAAGAGAGGAGAGAAGAAGGGAGGAAATGGCTGGGCTGCCATGTACAGCTCAAAAGTCACATGGAATAGCTCTCAGATCTGGGATGTTCAGGCCCTTTACGACAAGGAGAAAACACAGGCAAGGGAGGATGTTTTTATTACTGTAGCCAGGAGTGCCAGCATTGATGTCTTCTCATGAAACAGCAACTCAGCTTCTGCAATGGTTAGTTAAACCCAAGGATGTAGCAGGCTTCTGGGAAGCAGGCTTGGGGAAATACATTATGCTGGCACCTGGAACAGTAGCAAAAGATGACTGGAACAGCCTTTTCAAATGTCATTCCAGCCTTTCTGTTGCCAGGCTATTACTCTGGACTTCAGAAATGAATGCACTGAATGAGCAAAGTTACTGCAGACCCATGCACAACTCCTGTGGTTGCCTGGACTGAGATATAACCAACATAAAGTTGTCTGTAGAGCCTGTGGAAGGATGAAAGGCTTTTCTGCTGGTGATGAACCAGCCATCACCTTAAAGATTTGCTGGGTCATGATAACCATGAACCTCCTCATCCATCCCAGGTATCACTGGAAGATTCATCTGTTGATGCATTAATGAATGTGAAAGAATTATTTGTGGGGCATATTTCCATATTCCTACATCCCTTTCCTTGGAAAAAAGCAGCATCTGTTTCCTTTACACAGGATGAAATATGTTCTGCACTATCCAAAGGCCCTTTGTCACACCACTGTTGCTATTTAGTCATGTCCGCCCAGGGCCTCATTTTGTCATATCAAATTATCATCAGGCTTCACCTTTGGCCACAGAAATCTGGGGACAACACCATGATGGTTTAAAAAGCATAATGTGAGACACCCTCACTAGACACTTGTGATGTGTGGAATGGTGTAGAAGGCATATTTGTTGAAAAGCTGTCTGAAGAGGGAGTGGCAATCAGAAAATGCCATTAAAGAGGATGTTTCCTCCTCACTCACCTGGTACAGAAGCCACCTTCAGAGCACCTGATGGATAGCAGAGATCACCCCTGGTGATGTCCTTTTGGCAGGAGACTACAAATGATGTTGGAAGGTGTTCTCTGCCACGACACCCTTGGTTCAGAAGCTGGTGTTGGGTTTGAGGAATTACCCTGGAGTCAATGTTATTTCATAATGTGAATCCCCAAAAAATGTAGATAACTGGCAGTGTGACACAAAAGTGACACTTTTGCCACCCATTTTCAGTACGCTTCTCAAAGGGAGTCACCTTGGAGGGGCACATCTGTGACTCTGGGAGCAAAGCTCTTGTGACAACCCAGAGCAGAAGCAGGCAGCCACTGGTGAACCTCTTTCTCCACGAGAAATGACCTTTTGGATGCAAATACTCAACTGTATAATGGCAAAGGCATCTGCCATTTCCCAATCCTAAGGAGACACCTGACATGAGCCTCCCTTGGACCATGCAGGGATGGGCCCTTTTGACATCCTCACCAGCAGCCAGTTCTCTTATAACTTGTTTTTGGGCCAGCCACCTGCAGCATCAGCAGCAATTACAGTGATACCCCCTGCCCTTGCACATGCCCTTTTCCAGGCTGCTGGTGGAAGACAAGCCCTGCTAATCCCCTCCTGTGCAAATGGCATTTATGTGCAACTGGTGCAGGTAAACAAGAACAAGCTCAGGCTCCTCCTTGCTGCAGGAACACGTTGGCCCTGGGAGACGCTCTGCCTTTGCCCTCTTTCCTGTGGGGAATTCACTAGCTGCAATGCCCTGCTTGAAGTGGGATCACAGGAGCAGGAATATACCCCATCAGGGCTTTGCCAGCCACTATTAATGCAGACCATATTTATAGCAATAAACCAGAGCAGATCCCTTATTCACGCAGAGTTGAAATGTAACATGCCCACAGCCCTGTATTGAGAGGTGTGGAAGCAAACAAGATGCTCCTGAACATGCTGCACAGTGGTTTTCTTCCTCATGGCCCACAGTTGTAGGGACCTCTGAGCACAGGGTTGAAAATACCTGCTGCCAGGACACACCTGGCGTATGCCAGCTGTCAGCATTCAGTCAAGGGCAATTTTTGCTTCCCAAGGCCATAATTGTTCCCTCCACACACACACCAAACAAAATCTGTTTTCCTAGAAGCACTATGAAGCATTTCTAGCCAGGATTCTTGGAGGGCTGTGCGTGGGACTAGGGACGAGCTGTGGTCAGGCACCAGTGTGGGCTTTCCCTACAAACCATGGCAAAGGGTCATCTCTCAACAGGTTTTCAAAGTGCAAGGCAGCCAGATGGGGTTGCAAGTTGTGAAAGACCAACAAAGTTTCAGACATTCCTGGACCATTTCAAAACGTGTTTTGACGAGCCCAGTTGCATGGGGTTTTCTGCAAGGCCTTTTATGATTATATCTCTCAGTCAAAGACTCAGGACTGCTTTAAAGAAAGAAAAACAAACAAAAAGATGCAATTTAACTCCAAATGCCTGAAGAGAGTAAGTAGGGAACCCAACTTTGGAAAACACACTGCAGTGTTTATTTGAAGATAAAAACCACTGCTGCAAACCACTCGGGTCTGATTTAGATTATAAAGGGTGTTTGGTTTTATAAATGCAAGGGATGTTTTAAAGTCTTCCAGCAAGGCCCTCAGAACAGAACAGAACAGAACAGAACAGAACAGAACTACTCACAACAGAAACAAAGTGCTGGGTTCAGCCAGTGCTTTCACCAAGCCCCCTGTGCCTGTGGGGAGGTTTTATGAGCAGGGGTTGAGTTCAGGGCCCTCTGAGGGAGAGCAGGACAACCCACAGGGAAACAAATCCCTGTCCTGAGTGGCCCAGTGGGATCTGCTGCCAGGAAAGTACACGACTTGCAGTGAGCCGTTAACCTGATACAAAGGACGTCCCCAAAAGGACAGATTTACCCCAGCCTTCAAGAAATACCCAGCATGTTTGAAGTAGAGGGTTATTGTTAAGGGAAATGAGAGGTCCCTCATTTCTAGCATCTAGGCCCTCATCCATATTCTGCCCCATTCCCATGAAATGCCAGTTTGGTCAAGATTTGTTCAGTGTTACCCTGCTCACAAGGAGAATCCGTTAAGTCATCTACACCCATGACATGGCTGTTCCTGAGGAACCACAGGCTGCCCTTCCGAGTCAACAAAGAGCATTTGCAAAGCAAGGCTTTAGAGCAACCACGGAACATTGGCTGGCAAAAAGGACATTGTTTGCTCAATATTGTGCATGTTTGTTACACTAACTTTTACTAGGGATGCCAGGAACACCAGGAATTACTGAAAAACATTTTTCCACAATGGCATTTCCTATCCATTTTCAAAGGCATTAGTCTGAAATTTACTCTTTCAGGGACAACCCCCAAATAAAACAATGCTGTACCTTTCATACATGTCCTTTCACCAGTGTTAAGTATCTGTGTCGTTGCAGATGCAAAGGGTGACATGCTGACCTGCTGGCCTCACTCTGTGACCCCCTGCCCCCAGCTAAGCTATCACTCAGATGAAGGGTTTGTTTGCCCTCCCAACTCACCTGTTCATTAGTGCCCAAGTCAAGCTCCGGCAAGGACCCTGTTACACTCTGGTCCACCTCATTCCCTTACAGGAGGAGTGATAGAGCTCCATGAAATCATTTATTTGCCAACACAACTCACTTACCAGTACTGACTCTGGGTCCTGCTTTTTCCATGGAGTCAAGAAGGGGTTACAGACAGGGCACTTGCACAACACTCTGAAGATACATTAATCCTTCACCACTCTGAGAGTAGTTTTGTGCTGCTACCAGTAAGTCCCAGGCCAGGACAAAGAGATGGCCCTGCTCTTCTTCAATGCAGCACTTGGACTTTCTCCCAGAATTTTATTTTTTAAGGCTGGCAACTGCAACTCGCAACCCTAGTGCAGAGAAAAAGGTGCATATATTCAGCTCTAACTGTCTTGATCACCT
Source organism: Vidua chalybeata (assembly GCF_026979565.1). Classification (NCBI taxonomy): domain Eukaryota; kingdom Metazoa; phylum Chordata; class Aves; order Passeriformes; family Viduidae; genus Vidua; species Vidua chalybeata. Next base: position 70,732,623 of record NC_071531.1, read on the forward strand.
AAGGCAGCATGTCTAAGAGAAGTACAGCTCTACTTTATGATGACACACTTCCAATGCAACAACATAATACTGCCCTTTAGATCTGTGCAACTGCATGAGCCTAAAACGTCAATTTGACATTCTGAGCATCTGGTTCAGCCACCTAGTCACTCACATTTCCTCTGTACTCTTCCTGCTGTTTTAGTGCTAACGACAGAGGAGAGGGTCTGAGAGCCAAGATTTGCTCCTAAAGATGAAAACACGGGCAACTCGTGTCAGGAATCATCACTTCAAGGATTTGTTTCCACATATAAGGTAAGCATTAAGAAGGCAAAGAAAAATGTATCCTTAAATTAGTTAACAAAAAGAAATAAGAATATTCTCAGCCTGGCTATTACTGCAAGGTCACTGCATTCCTCTGTGCTTTATGTTACTCAAAATGGAGCTGCTGCATAATTTGAGAGGTTTTTCCTTACATATGAAGTTGAACCATCTCTGAAATAGTCCCTGCTGAAGTTAGTATCAAGTCATTCTTGTTTCCCACTGTCCCATTTTCCAATACACCACATTTCTGCACTGACAACTGGTAATTGCATGGCAGGATCCAAAACATTTTGGCAATAGATCACAAAACTCTTCAGGATGTAGGAGGAAACATGGGATTACTCAAGAAATGGGAACACATTAGCCAGTTAACATGATCAGAAAATTAGCATTCAAAAAGTCATTTACAAGTTTCAAGGTTAGTGTATTAAGAAGGAAACAATTCACAACGTTTAGAACTGTTCCATATTGTTGGAAAACTCCACCATGATGCCACTTGCTCTTGTTCGGGTATTTATCCTGTCTGCGAGTTACTTCTGCCTTTGAACTGTGGAGCAAATCTCTGCAACACTCTTCCAGAAGTAAAACAGGGTCTGGTCCTGTAACACACACTGGTCTGTCACAAGTAGGCCCCAAGAACCAGGAATTTCAGCATTCCCTTTGGAAGTCTCACCTACTCCGTGGTTTTACACAGCACAGATCAAATCCCATCCACTCCCACGTACGGCCCCCTTTTAATGCTTCCAATCCTACAAGAGTTCTGTCTGCAGAAACACCAGAACTGAGATGTCGGGAAATAATGGACAGACAACAGCAGAAATAACATTTTTGTAGGTTTAGTGTTTGCAATTTGTTTTACAGCTTATAATGAAATAGAGATAGTCTACATTCATATGTTTCAGGCAAAATACAGTTTTAAAATCATAAGGCACTTTAAGATGTCCCAAAACAAATGCTTATATAAAAATTCAACAAGAGGGCTGGATGAGAACCCTTTCTACCCTTAGTGTTCTGGTCAGTATACGATCAATTCTCTAGTCAGGCAAGCAAGTGAAATAATCAATAGAAAGGTTTCCAAGACAGAGTTACTGCTCTATTAGTGTGCACTCTGGAGCAGTCTATTTGAAGTGTCTTCAGTTGGGGAGGGAGGGCATGGTGTGAATAAGATGCATTAAAATAGTTCTTTGAACTGGGCAACAAAGATGCATTGCAAGGATTAAGTTTCATTACTTTCATTGGATTAAATTCCTTCCATTCATTATTGCCAACAAGAGTAAGGAACAAAAAGGAGTTGGTTCTCCCTTCCCTCCCCCCCAGTCCCATTATAATTCAACACAAGATTTCAAAGACTTAAAATGACCAGGACAGAAGCCCATGAAAAACTGCATCTGGCCACTTCAGAGTATGTTTAAATATTCATTACTGACTTCCTCAGGTCTCACCTCTTATTAAAGAAACATAAAAGAATTGGCAACTGTCTAAGTTGCTTCCCATCGAATTGATATTTTGCTTCTTTTTAACATGACCCCACTGTTCCCATCAAGTACCTGCATTCAGAAACACACCAGCAGCTCTCCCTGGCAGAGGCTCAGTGGGGCAGTGGATGAATGCAGGCAGGGCCCCAGGCCCCACATGGAAGAAGGAATGAGCAACTTTGCTTAACACACTTGTGTCTCAGCTTAAGAACAGCTTCAAAAGCTGGTCATGCTGGGCTGCTGCAGCAACAAGGGGACGGATACCAAAACATTGACTGAAGACTTCACTTAAAGATGCATCTTCAGGAGCTGAGATCTGCTACAAACTGGCAGAAAACAAACAAACAAACAGACAGACAGTGGCAAAAACACTGCCTACTTCTCAGGGCCCCTGAGAAGGGGATGGTAGAAGCTAGTGCCTATCATCCACCTGTGTATTTAAGAGTTGTGTCTCACCTATGTTATTGCCCAGTACATTTTCAAGTCTTTGGGGGCGAACAATTGCTGAAAAATGACTCATGGGGGCTCAATGTGTTAGGCACTACAGAATATATCCACATCCCTAGTCTTCTCAAAATTACCTCAGAGGGAAAAAACCTCAAATCCAAACAACCAACCAACATTTGTTTTTCATACAAGTTCTTGATTGTTTTAAATTCTGACTTACTTGAATTGCACTTTAAAGCCCAGCAGCAAAAAGAAAACTTGGTAGCTATATTCAGGAATATATATATATATATATATATATATGTATATATATATATATATATATAATAATTTTAAGACACATTTTATCAAGTCTAAAAATGCATAGATATCAACTGTGTAAGCTGTCAAGTTTTGATCTGGCTACAGTGAAGAATCTGTGGAAAAAAAAGATTACCCTAATAGGCCATATAATATTTGGGCAGAAGTGGGATGCCTGTTCAGTTAGGAAAGAAACTGCAGTTAAGGATCGAGCTAAATTAGAACCAGCCACCACTGGACTGAACTCATCACACACAGAGGTGCTACTGTGCAAGCAGGAACTCTGATGAAATCTAGCTTTGTGAAGTGAAAAAATGCATGACTTCAAGGCAGCTGCTGCTAAAGACAAGAAAGGAAGGTGGTACCTCATGGCCCTGAGCTGAAAAGATCTTGAGATCTCAACTTGTGTGGCTCACTTTTGCTGGCAGGAGAGTCAAGCTCTAGATCACTCAGTTGACTGCTACAGTTATACCAGCAGGCAAGTTAAAACTATGGCTCTGGAATCATCTTACTGTCATTCAGCATTGCTATGCCTATGTTCACTTGGGACAGCAAGGAGCATCTGAAAGAGATGAACACAACAGGCCGCTCACAGGTTGCAATTTCACTAACAGCATGCAGTCGGTTTCTCTCAAAACGTGTAGATTCTTCTTCCCAAGCAAACCTCATAGAATCTGCTAAAGAGACGTCCAGTTGCTTGGCACATACTCCTCATTGTGTCTTAAAAATATACTTTAAAAAACTATTTGGAAAAGCATAGAGCACATGCAATTAATTCCCTGTGGATCAAGGCACACAGGGAATCACGTGTGTGTGGGAACTAAGTTGCAATGATTAACAATGAACAGGGTATTATTTTACTATCAGATAATTTCAAATTCCAGTTATGTCCAAGGGAAATTGGGGAAATAAAGAGTTCTGTCAAGGAAATGCAAGGCAAGAAATTCAGCTTGCACACCAAGACAGACTGGAACATACAAAGTTTCACAGACCATGTTCTTCAGGTTACATGAAAGCAAGAATTGTAGTCTAATTAAAAAAAAATCACTAAAGCTAGTTATAAAGAGCAGAATTATCAAAGTGCTTTAATACATGAAGTGTCAAACATAATTAAACAGGACCATTAACACAGAGATGTTCAAATAGGTATATGTGTTTTCTGAATGCAGGAGAGAAGCACAGGTTTTTAATTACCCTGCAGGGCCAAAGTGGGTTAAGAAAGTTTTTCTTGTTCATTTCAGCTTCTTAACATGATGATTTTGCTCTGTTCGTGCATTCAAAGGCACAGCTGGATTTGCTCTATCAGGAACTGCATCAAAAGGACTGTCTACCATGAAATATTAATAAAGGAGCAGCTCTCACTGAGTGAAGCACACAACAGCCTCATAAAGTAGATTTATAGATAGCTGTCAATTTGTAATATTAATTTTATAAGATATTTCTTGATGCTTAAAAATTCTGAGCTATTTTCTGCAGCTTTCCCTTAAACATAGTTTAAGATAACTGAGTGTATTATTTGAACTATCAACAGACTGCCAAAGCTATTGCCACAAGAGCAAATGCAAACAAATAAGGAAGACATTTCAAAAGCACCTTGTGCAAGAAGTCAGATAACATGCCTTTGCCTCCCTACCAGTTTTTCCTCTCCTGTTAGGAATCAGGAAAAAAAAAAGACATTCTCCACAGCATTTCTCTGGGTATTTCAATTCACTGAGCTGCTATGTACCTCAGGCCCATGACCTTAAAGATGGAAAGTACTCTGTACCAAGCACAGCAGAGCAAACTGTGGGAAAGTGTGTCTGTTTATAAACAAAAAATGTCAACTGAGACCTTTCCTACAATTCACAGCTATAAAAGCAGATTTGTTCCAGTAAGCTGAGACTCAAAAGTATGAAACAAAGCATCACATCTGGTCCCTTGCACAGGCCACAAGTCTGAAGTAATACCAATTATAACAGAACAACTTGTCTGTTTTCTGAAGGCACCATAAAGACAGCAACACTTCAGGTGTAATGGTAAGAGGGAGGAGGAGGAAAAATAACAAATATTGTTAGAAGGAAACACTAAGAGCAGCTCAGTATAACAAGGGAGAAAAAAAGGTGGCTCAGTTCTATGATGGCGAAAACATCTGTAACAGTTCAGAAACCCTACACCTCTAGGCAAAGGAAGAGTAACCAGAGTTTGGAAAAATCTAGTCCTGAATAAAAAAAATTCAACTTTCATTTTCAGTGGATGGGTATAAAATCTGTAACTGAGATCAAAGGAGACAGAAAGGAATCAAACTGTTATGTAAAACACTGGGGTCCATACATACTCACATGGCATCATTAGCCTGTTTCTGATTTACCACAGTGTTAAAGGATCTGGACAGTCTCCTTTGCTCTGCAGGATGACTGAAGTCCAGTCAAGTTTCATATATTAAAATCCTTCTGAATCCGCCAGTGAGAACAAATCCCTCTCCCAGCCCATCTGAGGGAGGGGGGGTGCCTCCCAGCCAGGAGACATTTCTAACAACCCCAGGCAACCTACAGGCAGCACGCTACTGAGTTAGATCTCCTAAGCAGCACTGCACCAAGCAAGTCCAGGCTTGCTAAGATGTTCTGTCCCTGCATGAACTTGAGGACAATTTCTCATGAGCCCTTCAGGCCGGTGGCTCGTGCTTCACCATTCCACTATTGCTTTTCAAATCCATTTTCCTTCCCGTCTTCCCCTCTGGCTGCCCGTTATCCCAGAAGGACTTTCTGCATCCTGTGCGCGGCGACGCTGGCCTCATCCTCAGAGTCAGACTCGCTCTGGGAAGTGGAGCTCTGAGAGGCAGAGCTGAAGGGAGAGGAGCACTCTGGGGAGCACAGGTAGTGCATCAGCGGGAGACGATACTTCCCACAGAAGTCAACGAACTTGATCTGTCTGACGCAGCTGTCAAAGTACACACCTGTGGGGGAGAGGGAACAGAAACACATGAGACCCTGAACCCAGAGACCTGCAAAATCCACAGGGCTCTTGTGCCTGGAGCATATGCCTTCAATTAGGATTTCATTGGCACTGTACTGCACTACATGTAGGAGCAGAAGGGATACTGGTGGAATACCTCTGAAAATGTGAAATTTCTTTTCTTAGTAAAAAAATCCTGTAAAACTGTATTTGATAGGTGATTCAGAACAGCACACTCTTCATATAAAGACACAGGGCAGTTACTTCCAAATAACGCGGCAATTTCTTCATTACGGAGAAAACTCAGGCTGGGAATTTGCAAACTTCTTCAACGTCAAATGAATTAATGCACTCTATCTTCAAACTTGTAAAACCTCTTCTACCAGTTAGTAAAAATGCATTCACGAATAGACCTTCACAGCTCTACTTTTCTTCTGCTTGAGTGAAGCCACCATGCTGAGCTTGGATGCTACTTTCCATGGCAACAGTCTTGCTGTAACACACAATTATGTTCTCTTCCTGTCACAGCAAGTGATTTTAGACGCTGACATTTTCAGAAGTTTCCAGCAGTGTTTAAAGTCCTTGCTGGTCAGGAGAATACTTTTCTCCTGCAGTGCTAGAGCAATGCTGCAGTACTGTGCAAGTACATACAGCATAGTGAAAAAGCACAAAAGCACTGCTATCCAAGCTGTGTAAAACTCTTAAAAAAAGAAACTTTTCTTTCCCTCCCAATATAAGTCCTGGCCCTTCCATCTTTGCTTATGGAGCATGCTTTGATATTGTCCTGTAAGAAGATAACAGCTTGCATTATGACTGCAGGGTAGATACTAATTAATGATTTCTTTTCCCTTACTCTTCTAAATGCTAGATGTGCAGATCATTTACTCTGGTTAAAGATTAAGCATTGAGCCAAATTAAGCCAAATCATTCCAGGCTGTTTTATGAAGTCCTCTCCTTCCAAGAACTGCAGGCTAGTGGTCCCAAGCTAGAGCTAAGCAAGTTGCTGTTGGTAACTGCTAATCACTCTCCTTTTTTCCACCCAGAAATGATGCTCACCATTCAGCCAAGAGTATGTGCAAAAGTTCTGCTGTCCATTACTTGCTCTGAGCTATTTCAAGGCAAATGGATTGGAAACTTCAGATCATAAAACCATAGTGGAGACCTGGGATGAGCTATAAACACTCTGACAGAAGTGCTGTCTTACACTCCCATGCAAATACAGTAAAACATCACTGCAACTCTGAATACTGTTCCTAAGTGAACAAAGCTCCTTAAAAACAAGTCTCCAGGAGACCTGGAGCCAGAGAAATACAGCCAGAATGTGGCTGCAGTAAGTAACACTTTGAACCCGAGAGAGCTTATAAAGTCACAGTAAGTCAGAGGGAGAGGAAACCACAAGGTACGAGCAGGAAGCAGAGCTGTAAAGGTGAACTTACCCCCACATTTAGGATTGGGGCAGTTGCTGGCCAAGCTCAGGTAGCGGACAAGACTCTCTGGGAGATCGCTGGGAGCGTAGGGAACGTTGCGAGTTTTAATTGTGCGTCCAGCCAGCTCCTGAAGGCTCGGGGGATTGTAGGTCAGGTCACGCACAAACCGCACCACCAGCGGGTTCCCACGCAAGCTCAGCTCGTCGAGGTGAACCAGGTTAAGGATCTCTCGGGGAAGGTAAGTCAGCAGGTTATTGTGCAGGCTAAGGGAACGCAGGGAATGCAGCCTAAGGATGGAGATGGAAACCCTGTCAAGATGTGCAAGCAAAATTGCCCCACAGCTGCATTAAGCAGACCTAATTACTCTCCCACCAACTACTTTTTCTTTGGCTTTTCTCCCTTTTAAAACATAAATTCACACTAAAATAACTGTTCTTACTCCAGTACACACAATGCACTAGAAAACTCGGCTCAGCACCAGAATACCTGCTAAAGAAACACAGTCTTAAACATGCTGCTATCCCTCTCAGTACACACACAGCCCCCAAAAAAGGTAGAACAAAAGTGTACAAACTGAGTGCTTTCAAGGGACATAACATTTCCTTGTACCCAGCACATGCATCAAGAACAGTCCCATGCAGTGCTCTGAATAAGTCACCTGCTCTGTCTCATGCATTAAAGATGATTGCTGGGAGGGAGCCAGCCCTGGAAAGCCCCATGTTTTCACTGCTTGCGGCTGCACCACCTCACGCTGATACCACCAGATCTGAACGAGGTCAGGCCAGGCCAGCAGCAGCACAGGAGACAAGCAATTATTTTGCTTTTGGACAAGGCTTTCTCCTCTCAGGAAGCACAAAGCAGTGCTCCAGCACAGCATCCAGGGCTGCTCCCAAACTTGTAGAAGTTACAAGACATTGTACTTTAAGAATAATCCCACTACAGCCTCAAATTCCAACTTGGAGAACTCCATGCTGCCATTCAATTGTTTTTAGGATTACAGCTATACATCCCATTTTCATTTCCCATCTTAGGCTACACATACAGGACTGCAGTGTCCTCTTTCCCCCATTATGAACAGATAAAGCAGTAACCTAGCCATTAGAACTGTGCTGTAGGATTACAGAAACACTCTTGAGATCCTAAGGTAAGGAATGCCAAGGGAACACAGAGGATGGTACAAGACAAAAGTACACACAAAAAGGTTTTGGGTGAAAGGCAAAACCCATCAAGCATTCATTAATAATAAATCAGTACTATTCTTACTTTTTAAAGTAGCAATCTATCTTTTCTGAGTTGCCCAGGTACTTTTCAGGGTCCTCTATAAAAACCTGTTAATTCACTGTAAGGTGTAATCTCGGTGATTGTTTTTTAATATAACCCTTTCATTTAGTTTTCCAGATCATATATTCATGCTCTGCCTGCAGTGCACCATGCCAAGGATGTTCTTTTTCTATTCCAGTCACATTAACAAACTGAAGGACAAATAGATCTTCCCAGGTACTTTTATCCACACACACAGAAGAAAAAGTTCAAAGAGTTAATTACAGCTGGTGGCTAATGACACTAAATACTCACTGTGCCAGCTGAGGTGGAATGCTCTGGATCTTGTTGTCACACAGAACTAGATACCTCAGAGAAGGCAGTTTTGCTAATTCAGGTGGAATTGCCGTAATGAAATTCCCTCCAAGGTATAGAAACTCTAAACTGAAAAACAGAAAAGAGTGCATTATTTCATTAATTTCAAGTATCCTTTAACACCTAGGTTTTCACAGCTACTGCATTTCTTAAAGGAAACTGACAGATGACTACCTATGAGGTAATTTGCTGAGCAAGAAAAAATCCGCTGAGTTGCACATCAAAATTACCACAGGACTGCTGTTTCACAACAGATAATGTTGAGATTTTTACCTCCAGACTCCTGCAGTCACCATTACACCTGCAGGTAGGTACCGGACAACTGTATAATCCTACACCAACCCCTCATGCCAAGTTCCTGTTCCTATTTCCAAGGACGTGCAGCCTGCAAACACAGGGTCTGCAGCACCTCCACAGATCCTGTTGCAGCTAGTGGGAGCTCTCAGTTCCAGCAGGAATGAAGCACAAGCACAGTGTCTCTCCCTGGGAATCCTGGCCCTGCACCAACACTAGTTGCTCTTTGTGGAATCATCTGACTCCTCAGTGACTAACTGGAACCATTAGTCAGAGGAAGCCAGTCCCCCTTTGATACAATTCACATACCAACACCACAGCTGCAACAGCACAGAGTGCACCTAAGTCACACAAGTACATGCATGCAATTTCTCAGAGAGACTGATTTCACTGCTCTGAAGTCATGAAGCCCAAACCAGAAACCATAGCTGGACTTCACTGTAGTTTGGGCCCAAATAAAAGAATCACTGGATGTCCTGTGAAAACTCAGTGGATGGGAGACAGGAACAGAGAGAGGCACTAAATCCCTTCTGCCAGGTGGAGTAGCCAGTATGTGCTGCACATCTCTGCCCTTCTAGGAAGAAAAATTGGCAAGCATTTCTCTTTGACATAATAGCTTAAAGTCTCCATTCCACAGACTCAAGTAGCTTTCTTTCCCTGTTCTCAGATGTTGTCTGAAAGAGGAGCAAAGGCAGGCTCAGTCTGGGTACATCTTGCTAACCACAGTCCAGCCAAGATTTTTCCCATGTTTGAAAAAGGTGGATCCCACAGTCCTGGTTCAGTATCTCCAGTACACGCTCAGGCTGCCTAATTCCAATGCACCTTGGCCTTCTCTGATCCTGCAAGCATTGCCTACAGGCCAGGGAAAGTAAACTCATCCAGGTTCCATCAGCCTTTCTTTAAGTATAGGTTATAACTTGGAGTAGAAGACATCTTCATCTCACCCCAGCAACTGAGAAATGCTATGGATACAACTGGCACAGAAACACAGGAACAAGCACCCAAAGGACATGGTGATCCACCCAGACAAGGTCTAAGCCCTGAAACTGTGTCACAGCATATGTGGAGTGCAGAGAAGTTCCCCCCTGAGACTTCCCCTGGGATGAAGCAGGAGAACTACACAGTGAGTCTATTTCGCTCAGTTCTTGCAAGAAACTTGAACCCCAGAGATCCGATGACAGCATCTGCTTGGACTACAGTGGCCACTACTGCAGCAAAAATGCACTTGCCCACCAGCAAGAACAGAATGACAGACCTTTGCAACACACCAGATGTTCACAGAGCTCAGCTTTCCCTGGATTCTCTCATATTTTTCAAGTATATCAAAGGCAAGCAAAATAATAGAAATTGGACAAAGTGGACAGAAAATTAAGCCTTAAACTGAATTGGATTATATGGAAGGCAGTAACTACAGACCAAGTGGGACAGCACATTTGGAGGTTACTCTGAAGGTGCAAGAAAGTGCACAGTGAAAAACCACCACCAATAGCCATTGTTTCAAAGTAACCCAAAGTAACCTTAACCTTTCTTCTACTCCAACAACCTCTATGTTGAGGAGTGGGGGTAGGAGGAAGGCTGCTGTGCAGAGACCATGTCAAGGAGAGATTATTTTTAATTAACTTTTGATCCCCTAACAAAGCTCTGAGTTTAACCAAAATTCTTCCTTCAAACTTCCATTGTTTCCTGAGGTAGATTTAGGCTGTTTGGCTCTCATTAGGGACTTAACTGCTGAGTATACACTTCCATACAATTCCTAACTCCATAACATTGCTGGAGCCCACACCAAAAGCTGTTGGGCAAGGGAATTCTAGCAATGTGAATTTCAATATTTAAACAAGGTTTAGATGTGTATGAGTTTGCACTTCCTAGGAAAAATGAGTAATTAACTCCTCATCCATTGTGTTTGAGAACACTAATGCCTGTAAAGTGACATGGCATAGAAAAGGTTAGGCACTTCCTACCAGGGAAGGAAAAGAGGGCACAAGTTATACAGTAAAAATGTTTTGGGAATTCATTTCAAGGCATAAAATGCATATGTTTCAAGGGCAGCCTACTGTACAAACTAAGTGTGCAAAAACACTGCCTACAAACTTCTTACAGCTTCAAATTTGTTCTTTTTAAAGTCTGTAATGAAAACACTCAGTCATACCAGGAAGGATACACAGACCTAACATCAGAATACAAACTGTCTCTAACCAAAAACCCACTAAATAAGTTAACTCTTTCACTGGCAACAAAATGCTTCTTAAAAAAATGTTTTCTTTTTACTCATCTTCTGAATCACCTTTTTGGGGTCAGTAGACTGAAAACTCATGGGGCCCAGTCTGGTACAGCAAATTCAGAACTTCCACATCAACGTATGGTATTAATTAGATGATTAATTTACTAAAAAAACACAGGAAGGAAGTGTTGAAACTACAAAGTTTCATTTAAAACATAGGAAAGATTCTTATAGCTTCCACTGAAACACTTCTCAATAGGAAAACAAAATCCTTAAGTCTCATCCCTTTAAGTACAATTTGCTAGGAAGAAGGATCTAGGCCGATGAAGGTGAAGGAATCAACAAACAGCCATTTCTGAAGTGTCTTTCAAACTGAAGTGTCAAGAATTGTCTGAGCAAAGCTAATCATGGCACAGAAAAGGATTTTCAAGAGGCATGACCCTTTTATCAAGAGCACTGACCACAGCAGTTTGTTCCCAGCAGTTTGTTCCCAGCTCATCTGCTCCTGGCCTGATATTCATGTCACACTCCTACTAAGCCTGTATCGGGAGGCAAAGGTGATGCTGGCTCTAGAGTTGTCCTGCTCAGAGCAGGGCAGTTTGCTGCTCGGTAAGACAAGCAAAAGCACTGCTCAGCTCTGCCCTCTTCACACAAGAGCCTGCAGTAAGGCAATTCCACAACATTCAGCCCAGGTTTTACAGGAGGACCACAGCAGGGATAGCACTGAGCTAGGTGAATGCTTCTAACTAACCTTTCACACTTAGACCTAGTCCTTCTGACAATCATTAATCTTTACAGTCATTTTGATCGATCAGTCTTATGAATTGCTGTGTACACAGAGGTAGAACTGGGTTTTTTTTTCTGTACTTTCAAAATTCCAGAACCTTCAAAAAGCCAGAGATCAACTATCATCAAATAGACATAAGCTCAGTTCCAATTTTTGAAGCTAGAATGAGCGATTTACTTCCAACCTGCCACACAGACTCAGCTGAATGAGTTTCAAGAGGGGACAAACACTCACAAAACCAATCTCAACAGAATCTGAAAAAAACCCCAACAACCATGTGACAGAGTTACTAAGGAGGGTTGACACTTACTCTCCTGTCTTTTAGCAATGTTGACAAATACACTAATAAAAGGCCAGAGTCCCTTTCAGCCTCACACCCAGCAGCCCCCTGCTCAGCACAACCAGTCCTAATTGCAGCCAAGAACAGCCAGCACACTGAGTCCATCATGTGGTGCTCCTCTCCAGCAGTGCATTTCACACCACTGGGCTGTAGGGTAGCAATGAAAATACTTTTACCTACTAGGAAATGAGTGGAGAAATGCTCAAACAACTCTGATCAATTCAGGGGGTGGCAGCAAAGTTTAACATAAAAAGAGACTGTACCTTCTTGCTTGAGTATGTCCTTGATGTTTTCAGGTCATCATATAGCACAAAGCAAACCCAAAAGCCCCCAAATATTCAGTAAATAAGAAGAGCCACTCTGAGCACTAGAGGTATTTTTTATACCCTATCAATTACCACAGCACTCCCACAGTCATATTTCAAGGGGATAATGTCTTCAGGCATAGGAGATACTCAAATTTTCAATCCACCCTGTTTCCCCATAGATGCTTCTTTGGATAAAATTTAACAGCTGACATCAAACAGATGCATCTAAATAGGTAATATAAAAAAACTCAAACCAACAATGGTGCCTGAAATAGCTCCGGGTTTTTTTAAGATAAACTTTTTAGCAAGAAATTTCCAGGGCAGTTTTGAGGCTCATGCAAGGGAGGAATTTCAAAGCAGCCCACAATACACTCCTGTTAACCCTGTTCTACGATTTGCTAATTCCTGAGAGAACTGCATAGCCTTTGCTGACACGCAAATTTAAGATCAAACGGTCGTCTGAACACTATTTGCAAAACGTTTGAAGAGGGGAAGAAGAAGGGAGACAGCAAGCAGATTTCCTAATGCTGTATCTTTATCAAAGCTCTGCTTGCCCTTTTTCCCACACTAACAGCCATCCTTTAAGTGTATGCTTGTCTAACATGCTTAATACTACCCACGAATGAAAGCAAACACTTTGGTTTTCAATGCATCCAAGCCTTTACACAAACCTTGCATGAATCCAGTTAGGCATTTGAGGTCTTTGATCCCAGCCCTCGCACAGCCAGGCTTTATTAGAGGAATACCAGCAAGAAGGAAAGGAACATGCACGGGTCTTTTCCAAGCTCTGCCTGCTCCCAGGGCTCTACAGAGCTTGAGAGTATTCACCAGGAGAGTATGACTAAACTCAAAATTCCCATGGGAGATTTGAAGTATCAGCTGCATTTCACTAGGCCCTTGAGAATTATTAATTTCACAGGACACTTGCAGGACGTTTCCCCAGGCCTGCACGCTGATCAGGGCAAACCTTGCACCCTTTAATCCAAAACTCACAGCTGCACTGTGAAGATCAGAGCTATGTTTTACCAGATTTGCCCTTCAAATGTTGTGCCAGGATGGACACAAGTAGATGGCCACATATCTAACTCACCAGCTGTAATACACCTTGCCCCATAGTGCATCCCCAGTTGGATCAGCAGAGGGAGGATATGCAGAGCCAATGTGCAATGGGATCTCTCAGCAGATCAGGAGCTGCTGAGGACTGTGAATTGAGTCAGAGAGAGTGACTGACCATAACATCTCCCACTGAAAACACAGCAAGGTCAGCAGGAAGAACTACAAAGATAACACTTGTGTCTGCCTATGCTAAGCTTGTATTTCATCTGGCAACAAACAGGAAAGCAATGCAAAGATGGCTGCTCTCACATGTCTGGTGCATTCCTCACTCTAAATTCACAGCAAGAGCCAATACTCAGATCTTGCACTGTACTGACACACCAGGTGACAGGAATTGGGGATGCTGGGTATACAGAAGGACCTGGCATGGCCTCAACATGATCAAGAAAAAGCTCTCAGCAGGTTCAACACCTACATTTCTCAGAAACACACAAGGCTATTGCTGGTCACACTCAATGCTTACAGTAGAACTATAATGAAAGAGCACTGAATTTTCCTAATGGAAAACATGAAGCAAAGGTTATTCATCCCTGGTGCCAGCTTGCTATGATTAGCATCATCCTACTGCCAACACCAGAGCAATCACAATCATACCTTATGAAGCCATGCAAAAGAAGCTTCAAGCATTTTGGTGGTCCTTCCACAACAGCCTAGGAGACAACCAATAATCAGGAACACAGCACTCACTTTCCATGCAGGATCTTGCACTGCACACAAAACATTTGAGTGGGCAAGGATGGGGCAGGTCGCTGAAGCCAGAAGGAGCAAGACATGACAGCAGCAGGACTGGTTGTGGCTCTTATCACCAAGTTCATTAACTTACCAAGACACCAGGAACATGCCAGGGAAGTTCCTGCACAATATTTCTGACCCAAATAGAGCTCGTGTGAAGTGGTGGATTTATTATCTTCCTGTGAATAACAATACATGGCACACATCTCCCGCTCCAGGACCTTTGCATTCAGTCACCGGCATGTTCCTTCTCCTTTGGCAGCTCAGACCCATCATCTTTTTATACATTTTTTACCACATACACAGACTCCTTACCTGCTATATTCCTGACCTTCACTAAAACTGACATGCTGTTTCTTCAAAAACTAAAACAGGATCTATGGGGTGCAGAGGAAAGACATGAAGCTTAGTTAACAGGAGTATTTTTTTTTTAAAAACTCATCACAGCTCAGACATTCCTTGGAAATCCAAGAAGCATTTCTAGATTTCTGCAACTCCAGTATGCTCTATAATCAGTGACTGGAGGAAATGGGTCACGGGAAGAGATCACTGCTGGTCTCAGGAAGTCTAGTAGCAGCAGGAGGAATTTGATCAGTAAGACAGCCTCCATTCCCCTGTGGTCTCAGAGTCCCTGAGATAAAAGAAAAATTTCTTTTTATGAGATATTGCACATAGAAAAAGGGTCAAGGTCTTGGCTTGTCAGCAACAGCAAGACTGGCATTTGCAGATTGAGCTGTGAGGTTAATAAAAGCCACAACACCAGTTCCCACCTCCAGCTTCTAGACCTCAGAAAGTAACAGCTAGCTCTGTTCTGTCCTTGCTCAGGCTCATTTTACCCACTTTCACAACAAGCACACTCACACTGATGACATCTCTCTTGTCAGCAGGTAGGAGCAGAGTCTGGCAGCAGTTTCTCTCCAGAATGTACTTTCTGTGTTTTTGGCAAGGGCCACTGGTTATCTGGGTTGCAATGAATAGATTCAGGATTCCCTCTAGAGAAACAACACATTATAAAATGTTGTTTTCTCCCAGCACTGGCAAAGCCGTGTGCAGCTCCCTTTCATTACTTAAGCAGACCCAGATACAGAAGTCACTGATGGCAGGGTGGTAAAGAAGCTGACAATCCTGGTGGGGCACAGATTTGCTATCTTGAGTTAAAGTTCAATTGTATTATGTTGATGTGTTAGCAGAGTTCAGTGAGGTAGCAGTGTGACATGGGCAGCAGACAGAAGCTGTGTCTAAGTGTAACTTTTCCACCCAACACATCACTTTGCAATGATGAACAGACAGTTCAACAGCTTTGTCTGCATTTGCTCTCTCCAAATTCTCCTTCTGGAGATTCCAGCATGACCAGTCCAAGAAAAGCTGCAGGACAGGACAACAAGGAGCCCTGCTTCAGGGCAGGTCAGAGGAACAAAGCAGAATGACAGAGGTGCAGCGTGGAGCACAAGTCACAGCCTGCTGGAGCACCATGTGTCGTGCTACGCAGCCCAGTACCTTCCTCGGGACATCACAGAAGAAAAACAGGGCTGAGGTTTGCTTTCTTGGGAAAAAAAAAAAGGAAAGAGAGAGAAAAAACCCAAAACACACAGAGACCACAGAAATAGCAGGAGGGAGCCTCTGACTCAGAGGTGGGAGCAACTATCAGATCCCAGCCACATGCTGGATGCTATCAGACATGGTATGGAGACAATGTGTATCACCTTCCTCATACAAGTGTCCTCCTCCACTGGCCTCCTCTCCATTGCCTCATTTCATTTTTCATCCCTGAAGCGCCCGTTCCCACACAGAAAAAAAGCTGAGCTTCTTCTTCCTCATGACAGGCCCAACCCAGGATGTATCACAACTCTGCCAGGAAGGATATAGGCATTCTCCATCACTCAAAATGTCTCATGGCATCTCTCAGCCCAGAGAGCTTAACCCAGAAGTGCTTCAAATCCTTAACAGGTGCATGCTATGGTACCTGGACAAAGCCACAAACCCAATTGTATTATATTGCAGCAGACAAAACCTTTCCTCAACAGCACTCATGCAGTTCTGATACCTCCCACCTACACCCATGGGAGACATCCCTCCACACATCCTGTGCTTCCACTGGATGCAGCTCTGCTGAGCCATCAGAGTGAATCCAGGTATTTAGGGTCAAGGGTGCTGGATTTTGCATAACAGGGGCTGCTTCTGGCAAGTCCCTTGGCAAAGAGTTGGAGCAAACAAAGTTCAGATCCAAAGTCTTAGCAGAGAGCCACACAGAGGCCAGCCTGAGGCTTGGGAATGCAGCAGA
Organism: Vidua chalybeata; assembly: GCF_026979565.1. NCBI lineage: Eukaryota > Metazoa > Chordata > Aves > Passeriformes > Viduidae > Vidua > Vidua chalybeata. The sequence goes on from NC_071531.1 coordinate 70,749,220, forward strand.
ACACACTGAGGAGCCTGTGTCACTTAAGCCACAACAAGCATCCTGCTTGCCCAGGAGGACACCAGGCTTCAGGAGCAGCCAGCCCAGGCCTATGCAGGCAGCCAATACCCTGTGCTGTCAAAGGCCTGTGTCCCACCCCACTACTGTTCCAATTGCTGTGATTGCTGTGTATGACCAGCCTCCGGTGGCTGGATACAGTCCCAGAGCCAGATGTACCACCGCAGCCAAGCACAGCCCAGGGCTCCACGCTTCTGTCAGTATCTGTCAGATCTACGTGAGCTGACAGGTTGAAAGAAACAGCACAAAACCCCATCTATGACAGCAAGCCCCCAGTGGGACTGCAGCTGTATGGGCAGAAAGGCCCTGTTGTTTTCATGAGCCACAAACACATCTTTATCCTCCTGTGCAACCCATTGTGCAGCCATGAGCTGCAGGACACATGGGGTTTAGCTCGCTGTCACCCAAAGATGTGGGCGGACATAAGAGGAAAACTGCAGAAAGCCTTCCTTATGCCAACACTCAGACCAACCACACCATCACCAGGAGAGCGGCCCTGCACCAGGGCAGCCCACGGACTGAGCAGTGCCAAGAGTCACCCAGTTTCTGAGCACAGAAGGCCCATCATTGCCTCAAGAATACACAGGATCAGTTGGGTTGGAAGGGACCACAGCAGGTTATCTGTTCCAACCTCCCTACTCAAGCAGGATCACCCTAGAGCACACAGCACAGAACTGTGTCCACTGGAACACAATCAGTGAGGGAGACTCCACAACCACTCCGGGCAACCTGTTCCAGTGCTTGGTCACCTCCACATTAAAGTTCTCCCTCATGTTCAGGAGGAACTTCCCGTGCATCATCATTTTCTGCCTGCCGCCTCTTGTCCTATTGCTTAGCACCAGCAAGAAGAGCCTGCCTTCATCCTCAATGCCCACCCTTTAGATACTTTTATATATATGTATGCGGATGAGGTAAAGAACGTCCTGGAGTTTTGGTAACTCAACATGACGAAGAGGAAGAGCCACGTTAGCGGCAGCAGTGCTTGGAGACCCTGAGGCTGGAGAAAACTGACCCCCCGAGGGGAGCGTGGCAGAAAACCCGGCCGGGCTTGCCGAGACTGTCCCTCTTCCCGCGGGGCCCGTCCCTCACCTGTGGAGCTCCTGGATGTCGGGCGGGATGCCGTGGAGCCGGTTGCCGCCGAGGCTGAGGCTGCGCAGCCCGCGGAGCTGCAGCAGCGCGGGCGGCACCTCGGAGAAGCGGTTCCCGCTGAGGTTGAGGACGCGGAGGGAGCGGGCGAGCGGCGCCTGCTCCAGCCCTTTGGGCAGCGAGCCGGGCCCGCCAAGACGGTTGTTCTTGGCCAGCAACGTGTGGAGACACGGCAGGGACAGCAACTCCGTGCCCATCTCCGTCAGCCCCGTCCCGCTCACGTCCAGCACCTCCAGCGCCGGGAACCACTGCGACAGCCCGGCGGGCAGCGGGCCCGACAGCCGCCGCGGCGACAGCACCAGCCGCCGCGCCTCCGCGCTGCGCCGCGCCGACAGCTCCGCCGCTAGCGCCGGCTCGGGCTCGGGCTCCGGCTCGGGTTCCGGCTCGGGCTCCGACTCCGGCTCCATCGCCAGCTCCGGTCCCGGCTCCAGCTCGGGGCCCTCCCCGCCTGCCGCCGCCATCCCGCCCGCACCGACCGACGGCCCCGCGCGTGGCCCCGCCCCGGCCCGCCCCGGAACCTGCATACCCCCCCACCCCCCGCGTCATGCTCGATCCCGGGCGCGCTCTTATGCACGTTGCGGGTGCCTGCGGATGGGCGGCGGAGGGAGAGGGAGCGTTCGGCGGCCCCGGAACGAGCACGGGAGGGTGGCGTGCCGGCGGGCGGGAGGTGCCCCCATGGCGGTGGCTGCCCGGGGGCCGCGGCTGGCCCGGTCCCGCTGCTCGCCCCGGCTGCGGCCTCAGTCTGCACCCCGCGGGCCTGACTTGCCGTGCTGATGCGGAACCGCCGGCTGGAAATACCACCAGCTCCCTGCCAAGTGTTTTACTCCAAGCTCGGGACACCAGAGCTGCTAAGTGTAAAATTGAACCATAGCCTTTCCTGTGCCCTTTTTGGTCATCCTCGGAGCCCGAAGGAGAGGTGCTGCCCTGTGCCCCATGGCCTCTCCCTTGTGGCAGCTGATGTGGGAGCCTGGCCCAGCATCCCTGGTCAGCGGGTGTTTTGTCCAAGAGTTGATCTGGTTTGGTCCCTGCAGAATAGGGAGGTTGGAACTGAGCGACCTTTGAGGTCCCTTCCAACCCAAAACATTCTGTGGTTCTGTGAGCTGCTACCGTGGAGCACCAAAAGGGTACTGAGGTACTCCCAGAAGTACCTGAGTGCGTGTCCTTGCCTGGATGTGAAAAGACAGCTTTGGTCTTGAGCCGGGGCATTGGCAGGAGTTAATCCATAACACACAAGTCTGTCAGGCGAAGTGGTCTGACGCTGGTCACTGATGGACATGGAGCTGACCCCTGTTGTACCATACATATGCAAACAGGCAAGTCAGGATCTGATTTCAGTTCATTGCTCTTTGAACACAGAATAGTGTAGTCAGTAATCAGAAGAAGAAGCAGCAGCTATGTGTGATAACAATGAGAAGATTCACAACCCAGGGGAACTTGTGCCTCGACTAAGTCCAGGCTTAAGAAGCAGACTTGCTTCCTTGTGATGCATAGAGAAGCCAAAAAGAAGGGAATAGCAACCTCCCACCTGCTCAAAACACTTCATGTACACAAAAGTCTTTGTCATCTTAGACTGGAAGAAACACAAACAAAATCACAGTTTGCAGGTACCAGCCAAGAGTTTAAAACAATATGTGAAGTAGCAACAATGCTGACTTCAAAGGTGTCCAGAATACTATGGAAAAAAAACCACGGTCCACTTGTCCTTCCTTTGGTGCTGTTATGAACGCTGAATTTTATCACCACAAATATTTTGACATGACAGCTCCTGTTTCTGAGATGACGAAGTTGTCAGGGCTATGCCCAGCCTTCAAGAAAGTGTGCCATAGTGGGTAGGAATGAACAGGTCAGTTTCCATTGGACTTGTTTCATTTGTTTTCCAAGAGTCTGTGGATTCACAAGTATAAGCCCTGATGTGAACCCAGAGATAGCTGCAGAACAGACACTTCACCAGTATCATTAACTTCTTATCAACATAATTTTTCCCACTTTACAAACATTGTGCTGTTCCAGGATAGTTTTAGGAGAGTACGTAAGCACAAGTATAAGGTCATCTGGATTTTGCTCTGTGCTTTTGTAGTGCTTTAAGCCTGGTTATCCTCAAGGTGTGTCCTGTGACATGGTTCAGGAACTAAGTCTTACTACAGATCAGTCTGCTCCTGTCTTCAGAACTAAAGTTAATAAATACCTTACAAATTCAGTTCAGTCTCTTGATCTACCACTTAAATAGCCTATTTCTCAACCTGAAGCTTAACAGCACTGCAGAATTGTTATTAAGGGTATGTAACTATAGTGCAGTAATTTAATACTCAGATGTACACAACTCCATAAACAGGTCAGAGCTTTTCCCAGGCCTCTACAAGCAGCAGGCAACAGAATTTTTGATTTTCCTTTTTCCCACCTCAAAACCACTTTGCTTTAGTAAATATGCCTGGAGCACAAGGCAAAATATTTGTAGTGCCACCTAGCTAAATTTGTGGCTGCTGCTTCCATTAATTTTTTCTTAAAATCCTGGGAAATTCTCACAGTAGAAATTGCAGTAATAAACAGCCTCACTTTGCAGTTGAGCAGTGAATGCCACAGAAAAGACTGCATGTGCAGCAGCTGGTACATGCTAAAGAGGCCATTTGGTGTGAAAAATAACATGGAAGAGCCAATGTTTGTGAGTTGTTTGGTTTTCTTTTTTAAACAGCTTTGGAAGGAGCACACCAAGTGGAATAAAGCAAGGCAGCTTTCTCTTCTGTCAGACCATAATCTGCACAGAAGCACTCATAGCAGTGGCATTACTGGGGAGATGAATAGTAGAGCACTTCCTCCTGTCATACAACATTGAAGGCTATTTCACCATTCAGTCAAGGCCTTTAGTTATTGTTTTTAATTGCCTATGGGTTCTTTCCACCTGATTCCTCAGCTATAAAACAGAAACAGTCACAACTTACATTTGTCCAACACATTGAGATCCGTGTATGAACGTGCAAAGACAGATGTGGTTTTTTCTTGAAAACAAGTTGTGTTGCTTGTGAAAAATAAACCAAACAAGTGTTATTTTTAAAATTTTGTTTCATTTATTTGGCAGTAATATCCAAACCCCCCTGCTTCAAAAAAATTACAAAATCAAGTAAAATAAGTGCACTAAGGAAACCTACAGAATACTGATAAATTTCACACACGTACAGGAGGGAATATAGAGGGAGGAGTGGGACTTTTTTGTTTGTTGCTTAAATTTGGGTTTTTGGGAAAAAAAAAAAAACAACAAAAAACACCTTCCCTGCCCTTTGTAGTCTGTACAGCAATCATCCCAGAGGGCAATGGCTGAAATTCAGCACTTCCTTCCCCAGCAGCCAGGTCATCCTGCAGAAGCCTGAGGATTGCTCAGTCTGGGCTGCCCTTCCCCTCTGCACAGGGAGCCAAGATCTTTTGGTCCCCTTTAAGAACTGCTGCCCTTAGAACGGGCCTCAGTTTCCACCAGGTCCCTTTGTAGAGGCAGAAGGAGGAAGAGGTTCCACAGGCAGCAGCCCTTGCCAGAGGCACTGTTGCTGCACTCCCAGCCTGCTGCCCTAGGCTACCCTGGGATCTGTTGTATGGCTTCTCGGAGAGCTCCGCTTGCCGGAGATCACAGCTTGTCCCTCTGCCTTCAGTGCAAGAGCAAGCTCTGTAAACCTCAGCTGCCAGCACACGTCTCCAGCTGCCCCAGCAGCCACCCCCCATCTGCACGGCTGCACAGCCACAGCAGGCAGGAGGGGACAGAGAACACATCACAGTGCAGCCTACAGAAGCCCTGAAGCCATGCATTTGCCTCCTCTTCCTGCACGTGCTCTGGTTTTCACAGTTGGAGATATTCCTGACTGAACAAGATGTTATCCCTGTCCAGGGAAAGCCTTTAAGGCAAGCTGTTGTGTTTTCTCTAAGGCACTTTAACAATCCTAGCTGGAAGGAAGTGATCTGGGAGGCACTAACTACCTTTTAGAGCAGGGCTAGAATAAAGCAAAACATTTATTAACAATGTTCCTGTGACTCCAGATCCAGCACATGAAGCCCTTTCGCTCATACTCTTGGGAAGGAGCAAGCCTATGTCTAATGGGTGCTCCTATTTCACCAACTACTTCTTCCAGTGCCACCAGAACACAAACAATGACTCTGTCCCAGTGTAGCATTGTCCACATTACTCTCAGCTCGCATGGACTCATTCTCCTCACCTTCACAGGTGACAGCTACTCAAATCCAGGCCCTCATGAGAAAAAAAACCCAGTCTCCTTCTGTATTTATGATGCCTAGACCTCAATGGCAGGGTACATTATAGTTCTCACTGAAAAAGTGGCACTATGCCGAAGTCAATGGAAGTCCTGTGGCTTCACATCAGGAAACCAGCTTAAAGACCAGACAGCCTTTAACACATCTGGCTCATGGGAAAGAGCACAGGAGGGACCAAGCTTTCTTCTTTTCCTATACTTCTAGGTATGAGCTCATTCCTCCTCTCCAAGGAAAGCACTGTGCAAAAAGGGGAAGGTTGGGACTCAAGTCCTGCTGATCTTCACTCAAACCAGACATGCTTTTGCAGATGCAAGTGGAATTTTGCTTGAGTAAGCAATAGAGACTGCAAGATACACAGCAACAACTGCTGAAGTTGCTCACAAACAGAAAGATGGAAGTCACAGGCAGTCGATCAGGGCACATGCAACTGCTTGGGAAGCACAGCACAGGCATGAAGGGAACCTGGATGTGTGCATGAAGTACATTTGACAATTGCATAAAAAAATCAGCTGGGCTTCAAGCTACAGAGGTGACTATCAACAAAAGAGTATTTCATTTGCATCTAGGACCAATGCTCTGAGAAACGTGTGGGATGAAACCGACCCATGAAAGAATGTGAGAGTGGTCAAAGGTGGTCTGATCAATAACATTGAGAAATGCATCAGTAATGAGGCTTCCAGCCCTGACTCCAAACTCATACCTAGAATCAAAGAATAATGCTGCTGCCTCACCCCAGAGGAAGATGAAAAGCCCAAGATGATGCCAACAGCACAACTAAACAGTTTTCTACATAGTTAAGCTTTTTAAGATACTGTACTAATGGGGTTGCCTGGTCCCTCTGTCTGTAGACTGCTTTGAGGAATTTAGAGGCACGAGCACAGACTTAGAGCACATGGTCAATGCTAGCTAAGAGAGCGAGAGCTAGAGAGCTGCAGTGCAATCTGTGTCTGGTGAAATTAATTACATCCAGCCCTGTCTCTTCTTCCCACGAGGGACACTGCTATCCCCCAGCTGGGAAATACCCTGTAGTGCAAGGCTCACAATTCACCTGTGGTGTTTGTGGTGGCTGAGAGCAGTGCGATACAAACTGTGCATGGGCAATACAGCACTGTCAACAACAAAAACCCACACGCTGGGTTTTCTTGAAAGATCTAGAGCTACAAAACATACAAAAGCTGAATCACTACCATAGGAAATAAAATAATAAAAAAACAAAAAAAAAAAAGGGGGAGTCAGCACGTGGATGTGATAAGAAAAAAATACGATAGCACCTCTAAGGAGGGGGCAGGGAGAGTAAGAGTGAGATGAGGTCAAAAGGAACCATGTTGTGTTGGAGCCCACAATGTACTGGAGGAGCTGCTGGGGACAGTCTGGTGGAAAGCAAGGAGGAATGGGCTGGACTCATGCCAGCAGCATGGCACCATGACTCCCAGGTGTCACACCAGGCTGAGCAGCTTTGAGGAGCTCGAAGCAAAGGGTAAGGTCCTTGGATAGTGATGCCCTGCAGCACACATGTTCAGCCACAAAACTGCCAGGCCTATATTTCTGCAGCCAAGGGTGGTGCTGACAATTGTATTGACTGAAGACCCCCTTTTCTATCCAGCATTGACCTCCAGCCTTTCCCCAGATCCAGAGGAACAAGAAATCCCTGTTAGCTCTTGGAGGGAGCAGCTGTCTGCTCTGGGGAAGGGCCCCAGAGGCTGCTCTAAGTCCCTCCCAGCCTTCCAAGGTCCCAGCAATGAAGCTCCCTGAACAGGTGGGCTCTGCTCCCCTTTCCTGGCCCCATTCTTTGTGTATTACAAAACAAATAACCCATCGCTATACATGTAAATATCTGTGACTGGGCAACTGTAGCAGACACTTGTGCATACTGAGATCAGCACTGGAGGACAGGGTGGCAGGCTGGACCCATCCTCCTGGGCTCCTCCACTGTGGAGGCCCCTTACATCTCCTTGGTGCTCATTCTCTTGGTCTTCTCAGCCGTCTCCTAGAGAGAGAGAGAGCACAGAAGTGAAGCTCTGCACTGACACAGGAATTGGTAGCACTCTGAAGTCTTTGGTCCATCCACAGACAGTGCCAACACTGGCTTGTATCTGAAAGCCCCACCCCTGTATTTGTCCCCACAGGCAAGATATTTACTCTGCTCCTCCTTCTACCTCTTACCCCCTTCTACTTCTTCTAGAAGTCTCCAAGTGACAGAAACAGAAGGAACTCATGTGGCAATGGGAGGCTTAGTGCAAGCAGACCTTTCCAGCTTCATGCTAACCTGATGCTTCTGCAGTTCCTGAATGTATCTGGCCATCTCCTCCTCAGTCAAATCTTGATCAGGTCGGTGTCTCTGAGCAGGCACCTTCTCATTCCTCCCTAGAAGCAGAAATGGAGTTTAGTGCTTCACAAATAGGGGATGCAAATTTCAGATGCTGAACCATGAAGGACAAAGGGAGGCAGGTCAGCCACAGCATCTCTCAAGCTTAGGTAGCCTTTGCTGGAAGATGGTATGGGTTGGCTTCTTAGAAAGAGAACAGGCCTTGTGACTGCCTGGGACTTCACTGTTACACTTGGTGTTCCCCGGGGGTCCGTCTGGCCCCCGGGGCAGCAGCCGCCGTAGGTGTCCCGGATAGCACTGTGCTGATGAGGCACAGCCTGTCTGGGCCCCCCGGCTAGCTCCGAGCCGCTGGCTACTTTAGCGAGCACTTGTGGAGTGATTTCAGCTCTTAGTGATTTCAGCTCTTAGTGATTTCAGCTCTGTGCTTGCAAAGTGCCTCGGCAGACGCAGAGAAGGAGAGAGGTGAAGGCTGTGTGGAGTTCTGCGGAGATGTCTTTATTGGCAGCTTCTGCAAAGGGTTCCAGTGACAGCTCTTCCATCTGAGCTGGGCAATAGTATGGGTTTATATAGGCTGTTGAGGGATCAGGATTTGTCCTATGGCTGAGGTCGAGGAGAATACGACCTATAGCCTTACAGAGAGATAACAGAGGTGTGATGTGCGGAAGAGGGGCAGCTCTGTTCCACTCATCATGACTCTGCATTTCTTATCTTAGGCTAGTGACCGCCATGGAGGCCTTGCAGGGCCTCTGACTGCTACACTTCACAACTTGGGTGTGCAGTCTGTCCCTGTCTCTCCCTCCCATGTGACTGATAATAAAGCCACTTAGAAGAGGCTGCATATTATTCAAAAGAAAAACCTATAATTAGTTCAAACATCTGGGCCTCTTGTAGGGAATAAATGGAAGCTCAGTGCTACCCAAGTACAATAACTGATATCTAATGAAGAGGTAGTTTCGCTCAATGAAGATGTAACTTGCTGATGTGTTTGATCTGATTCTTCAGTTTCTTTATTCCTCTAACAATAGCCTCTAACCCCTCTGCTGCTCTGACATGGGCAGAAAGTCAAGGAATTGTTATCCCATAGCATGCTTCTGTCATGGATGCAGGGAACAAAGTAGGCAGCAAGAACAGGTGTTGCATAGCAACTTTGAAGGTTGTTTCTGGGGAGGCAGCAAAAAGAGCCTCTCATTCTGTTGCTTAATCTATGACACCTACACAGCTCCTCTGGCAGCTTTATTAATACTACAGTTGTTTTTTCTCAGGTGAGTTCCTGCTGCTACAACTAAGTCTGAGCTGAGGTGATCCTGAAGCCTCTGCTGCAGCAGATCAGATAAACATGAAAAGCTCTGTGCACGCTGCTGCCGTTTCCCTCTCTCCTACTCTGCTCAAGCTACTGACTATAGATCTGAACCAGTGTACTCCTGGCAGGTCCCACACAGCTCTGAAACAAAGGTCCTGCAAGGGCCTGGTTTCTAGAGAAGAAGAATATAAAAATGCAGCAAGGTCTGGGTTTCTAGGGAAGAAGGCCAGAAAAATGCAGCACCATGCTGGGAGGATGGATATGGCTCCTTGGGAAGGACCCATACATTTGCCAGCACAAGGAAAAGGTGGCATTCCACTGGCCCTGAAGTATGTGTTAGAAGGCAAAACAGAGAGCTGTTGTTCACAACTGCACCACGACCTCTCACAATTGTACCGTGGCTGTGCAAGTTTAAGGGCCTTCCAAAGGAGGAACAAACAACCCTGCCTTACTATAGCACCACCTCCCTGCATCTCCATTATTCTACAGCTTTTCTGGCAAGAAGCTAAAGCGCTTTCTTGGCATTGGATGAAGGTTCCTATATCCCCTCTTGATCGAGACAGGATCCTAGATCCTGTTTTATAAATTCCATAAACACAGATACAGTGAGGATATGGACACATATACAGGAAAGCTGACTTGCTCACGCCAACATGTATATTAGCAGCCAGTGACCTATTTGGTCTGCACCAGCTGGATGCAGAGTAGCTCTTGTTTGGAAGATGTAGTGCTGAATTTTCAGGACACCAAATCCAAATTACAAACCCCAGCAGCATTGCCCCGAGCCCAGTTACATACTTTCTGACCTCTGGAACAGTAACAGCTTGGGTTTGACTAAGATCAAACAAGTGAGGATTATGCGGAAACCACCCATGGAGAAGCTGAGGAAAAGATGGAGAGCGAAGAACCCTGGATAGCTGGTGCTTTTGGAAAGACAGAGTGAGAATTCCTTTTGCCCAAACCCAAGCACAGTAATTTTCTGGAGAGCATACAGACCCTCGCACGTCATTGCAGTGCACACCCAGTTCCCACAGGCACAGACGCAGCGGTTGCACTCCACCTGGGTCTCTGCTCCATCCTCATAGGTCTCATCTTCCAGGGCACACTCTGAAGAGGCACAAAACAAGGGCAGTGCTTGTGAGAGAGCAAGCAGGCTAAAGACAACATACTTTGGAGATGCCTTGAGAGAGAAGATGAGGTTGAAGACGAAGCCTTCTTTCCCCCAACCACCAGAAGTTTCCTCATTACTAAAATATTCATGCTGAATTTGGTGAATGAAATCAGCCAAAATATAATTTGGGAAAGTCAAACCCTTTTTTTTTCTTCCTCAGAAGAACACATTTCAATTTCTCAATTCCAAATGAAATCTCAGTGTTGGGATTTCTTTGAATTTCCTTATCTCTTACACAAAGAAAAGAACTCCTGAAATGAAAGCTTGGGTTATTCTTATCCCCAGGTGGGGATAAATTGGGGAAATAATTTGGAAGGATAGTGAACTTTGAGATGGTCATCAGGAAGGCTGTCTGTGTGAAAGGGAGAGCATAGCAGGACTTTGGTCTGGTCTGACTTTCCTAAGTTATCCAGCCATGAACTCCTCACATGATTGACCTCTGCACTGTTAAATACATGCCTTGACCTTACAAGCATACCATAACCATTCAACCTACGTCCTTGCTTCTAAAATCCAAACCTTTCTTATCACAAGAGCTGCAGGAGCTCTGGGACAGTAAAGGCAGTACTTTCAACAATGCAGGGACAAAGAGTGCTGTTGGATGAGAGGCAGGCATATATTAAAATTATCTCTGGCCATGGAGTTACAGCACACAATGTATGGCCTGAACCTGATTCTCTTTTCTTTCCTCCCTTCCCAAGACCCCTCTTGTTCCCCAAGATAAGTAAGAAGTTCCTACTTTTCTCTGGTGGGTTGAAGGATGGGCTGAGGCACTTGAGAAATTCATTGAAGCTGAGCTTCCAGTCAGCATTTTCATCTGACAGCTCGATGAGGGCATCTACACAGAGTCCCCTGAAAGAAAACACAGAGGCTTGTTCTGCACAGGGCTGTGCTAGGCCGGTCCCTGATCTACTGTCTTCAGAGTGCAGGTGAGTAAAAACAGTAGTAACTAGGGAGACTCCAAGATGTCTGGCAGAAGTGGCTTCTCTAAGGAAATCTCACAGGATACAGAGAAAAGAAAAACAGTCATAAAATACTCTCTGTCTGGCAACGGGCTGGGCAGAGGGGGGATATTCAGAACAGCAGGAATGGGACACCCACATTTGTTGACATCTACGTGCTGTCACACAGGTAGAGATGCATAACTACAGCAGCCTACAATAAGCACAGCATAACCACAAGCAGCCTTTTTTCACAGAGTGACAGACAAAGAAAGAGGGAAACCTCTCAAACTATAAAGCTGCATATGAACGGTGTTTTCCCATCATCCTTCTTACACTGGATCTAGCTATTAGGCAAAAGGTGAGGGGAGTCCCCAGGAAATCTAATTTATTGGGAAATGGAAAGAAGATGACAAATCTTCTGTTACCCAACTCCCTTCTGGCTGCACAAGTGCTAGATTTAAGGCAAAAGAATTGGAATACATGACTAACATGAAGGGTAGAGATAGGACTGCTCCTCTTGTGATGTTCACACCTATTTAAGTTGGAAGCCACTTCATACAGAGTTAACTCTGTCAGTGCAAGCCCTAACTGATATTTACCACGAGTGAATTTCCATGTTCCATTCTACCACATCTGCCCTGCCTCTGGCATCCCGTCCACTGCCCACCTGAGTAACTTGTTGGTCTCCTGGTCCACGTAGGTGGTGATGTTGATGGCAGTCTCATTCTGCTCCACAAACTTCAGGAATTCCGTGGAGTCCAAGCGAGAATCACCATCATCAAAGCTCTGTAGGGGAAGATAGGAAGATGTGAGAGGGTCTCATTTATCAGTTCAAAGTACCCCTTCCTTCTTCCTTTTCCCTATATACATAGCGTTTTGAAGCTTTAGTTCCATTATCCCTTTTTTCATAAAGAAAGAGGCTCAGAGAAAAGCAGCAACATATCCACATTAGCCTCAGAATGAGAGAGATATGATCCTAGCCTTGTTCTCACAGATAAGCTACACTGCCTCTCATTCACCTCCTGCTGCTTGATTTATGGCTCTAGCCCTATTTCTTCTCTTTGTTTCAGCCAGCTCTTAGCTTTCTTATATACCTCCTGCCTTAAAGCAGACCAGCTGCATTCAAGGAGGTGTCAGCTTTCCAATATGTATAAATCCAGAGCTGTGCCTGGACTCTGACAGTGACAAAAAGGAAAAATCACAGGAAGCAGTTTTCTGCTGATACCAGGGAAAAAATTTAATGCAATAGCACAACACCTCACCATCAAGTTCTTAAGGTCCTGACAAGACTCCTGGCACTGAAGAGCAGTGTTTTTAGCCCCAAAATACTGGCTATACTCCCAAAGAAATAATTGCATTTTGCTTTCCTGTTTGGAGATGTGACACCGCAGTGCTGGGCACTTGGCAGGAACTGCTGTGCCCCCTCAGAGACAGCTGCATTGCTGTGAGTGGAAAATTAATCCTGCACACAGACTGCTGCCACCTAATTTTTGCTGTGTGATTGGGGCAGGTCGCTGTGGCTCCTTGTGCAGTACTCTCAGGAATGCTGGAATAGACACTGCCTGTTGCTACCTCTAAGTGTTTCAGGAGAAACATCTAGGGCTATGGAAATTATTCTGCGTAACTGCTCCACATGTCAACTTCCACTAGACTTTGAAATCTCTTGTCCTGCTTTTTATTGTGAAAATGAATGCAGTTCTCTTAATGACCCAGACTGTGAGTTTTCTTGCCTTTCAAAGTTATGGTCTACATTAAGGCATTCCCACAGAGATTCTCCAAATGGAACAGCTTCCCACTACTGGTCTTGCTCCTCTTGAAATAATGTCCTTCAAGATCATGACCTGCCTGATGAAAAAAGCACATCCCAATGAGCCCCACAAGTCAGGCTTCCAGGAGGGAAATAGCTTAATGCCACATCTACAAAACTCCCCACCAAGGAGAAAGGGGAAAAGTTTCATTTCAACTATGCCTCCAGTGTTTCCTATATGCAGGACAGGAATCAGGCTATTTGCAGGAATGCAGGGCATGAAGAGCCCCACAGCTTACCATGACAAAATTCCTCCAGTGACAGCAGACACTTGTTGCTGACACAAATTTCTGTGTGTTTGAAACCATTTAATTTGCTTTGCCTTGATTTGTCCCAAGTTGTTCCAAACTCTGAATTCTGCTTTAAAAATATTTCAAAGCTTTAAGAATAAGGTAGTTGAAAAGGTGGATTACCACCTGATAAAGAATCACAGAATCATTCAGGTTGGAAAAGACCTCCAAGATCCTCGAGTACAACCTGTAATTGAATACCACCTTATCAACTAAACCACAGCAGCAAGTGCCACATCCAGTTGTTTCTTTAACCCTTCTAGGGATGGTGACTCCACCACCTCCCTTGGCAGCCACTCTTTCCCCAGCCTGTAGTTCTGCCTGGAATTGTTGTGACCCAAATGCAGGATCCGACACTTGCCCTTACTAAACCTCATACTGTTAACCTTGGCCATAGAAATTCTCCCTTTGGTACCAGCAGAGCTATTTCTTTGCCATAAGAACTCTCACCCAGTGGCTGGGATCAGTGTTCCAGAAGAAGTGGGACAGTAAAGAGAACATGAGGCTGCCTGCCTCTGAGCTGCAGCCTCAGGATATCACCAGCATGTTAACAGGCATGGGGACAGCGGGTGTGAATGGCTTGTGCAGTGACAGTGGAACAAGCCTGTGGCTGGCTCATGCATTTCAGCAAAGCCCATGACCTGGGGAGACCCTGCAAAAGTGGCTGGGGACAGCACATTTGCAGGGAGAGTGACTAACACAGGACACTGCCACTTTTGGGCGCTGGCAGGCACTGACAGGAGTGCCCAGGGCAGTGGATTTCCACAGACAGAGCAGCATTAAAGGCTGCAAATGTGAGGATGCCTGTGGAGCGAGGGGACCAGTTCCTCTGTCTCACCAGGGGGTGCCATTGCTATGGCAAATTTGCTTGCAGTGCTAACTCCTGTCAGGCACCATTAATCTCTTGCTGTCAACAGCTCATGATTTAAATGCTCTCCCCTCTTCCCCACCTGCTCCTCCAGCTCCATCCTGAATGCTCTGAAGTCTCTGTCAGGAGCCAGGCATGAGAGGGAGGGACACAGCAGTGCATGTGGCAGGAGCATGGGAGAAGCTTGGGATCTGCTGGTTACAGAAGGGGGTGCAGATGGGCTGAGGGACAGACTGACAGGGAGAAGGGAGGAACAGGATTATTGCAAGGCCCAAGACTCTAGTGTCTCCTTTCATTCTGCAGAGTACTAGGGAACTGCCAGCTCTCAGACACAACTGGGACATACTCCTTGAAGCCCCCAAGTGTCCCTTATACCCATCTCAGCATGGCCTTGGGACTATCTAGACCAAAGGATCAGCAGCCTCTGCCACAGCTTCCTGCATTTCCAGCACTTTCACCTCTTTTCCTCTGGCTTTTTACCCCTGAGATTAGTTCCCTACTCTCCTACAGGCACATGTGTCTTGCCCTCCTCCTTTTCCCCAGGGCAGGTCAGACACCAGGAGTCAGAGATGCTCCACATCTGGCTGTCACAAGCTGTGCCAGTGTCTCAGTCAGTGGCTGCTGCAAGCGGCCCATAACACATCAGGCTGTAGGACTTACCAGATCCCTCTGTTCCCCAGCTCAACAGGCACATCACACACTGGAGCCTCTCAGCTGGGGGGGCACAGCAGCTGTTATGCAGTGACAAGGCAAGAAATGTTGTCTGGGCTTTGAGGCAGATGTTGCTCTACTTGCCTTGAAATATTTGTCCAGGACTTCGCTGTAGTTACTGCCCTTGGAGAACCACCCATCTGGGATTATCTCAGCTTCCAGCCACTGGATGACCCGGCGACGAAGCTCATCCCTGTCTGACTGGTAGCAGACAACTGTAATGGGAGACAGTGCAGTAGAAGGAAAAACAAGAGTGAGAGAAATCAAGCTGGCAGGGAGATCACAGAGAGAGGACTGGAAATAAAAGCCAGCCAGCCCACCCTGATTCCAGCTTGCAGCCCCTCGGCCCTGTCCTTGGAGTTACATCACTGCCAGATCCAAGCAGCTGTGTCATGTGCTGAATAGTGGATGGGCTGTTGGTGACACCATGTGGCATGGCCGGAAAACAACACTCCTGCCAATATTCTTCCTTCCCATTCCTGAAGCTTGTGGAAGAACAACCTGGAGCTGACTCATCTTGGTGTGAAGAGTCCCTGACTGAGGGAGGAAGCCCAATGTCCCTGGGCTTCCCAACACTAGAATTGTCATTCAGCTGTCAACCCTAAAATACCAAAACCTCTATCGTCTGCAAGGGGGAGGACTAGGCTGAGCAAGCCTTTCTCACCCTGTCTCCATGACTTGAATTTTAGGGCCTACTATCTCAGGAAATACTGTTTCTTCAAAGCCCTGATTTGTCCACTCTGACTGGAAACGAGAGGGGGTCAGGTTGGGCTTGTTCACTCACAGTGCTTGCCAGTGCCACAGTTTCTCCAGGGCCATTATCACTTTGTGTGCTAAACTGTGCATCTAGAAACAAAACTGAAAGCCTAGCTGGGAATTATCACACCTGCCCAGTGGTCAGCAAAGCCAGAAAAGGAATCAGTGTGCATTCATGTCACTTACACACACTAAGGATCTTCTGAATCCAGTGACTACTATCACAACCAGATGGAGAGATGAAAAAAATTCAGCTCTGTAGGGATTCTGCATGTTTAATTTTGTATTTCTTTAAAACTGCTTTAGGGTGGTGGCCATGCTCTGGCATGGTCCTTCCTCTTTAGTTTGTATGAGGCTTTGCTCTCATCTGTCCTAGGAAGTTAAAGTTGATGATTATACAGCTTCAGTACTTTGAAATAATGAATAGGAAAAGGCTTTCCTGATGACAAGCCATGGCCCTAAAATCCAGTGTTAAGTACACATGGCAATACATAAGGGGAGAAACCAAGTGCAGGGAATTGAAGAGACTTATAATTTAGGTGATCATAGAATCATTTAGGTTAGAAGAGACCCTTAAGATCATCTTGTTGGCTGATGGTAGAGGCAGTTCAGCTGTACCTCCTGACTCTGCCTCTGCACCCATTGGTTCATCACTTGTAAAGCAAAGTTTCCTTTTAAAAGAGTGCTCCATCCCTCTGTATGGTTGATGAGCACAGTTTGAGTCCCTGAGGGCAAATTTGGTTTCATTGCATCTTGTCTATGCTGAGTCCCTGAGACATCCCAGTACAGTAAAAAGCCCAGGAGATGTATGAGCTCTGAGAGGTTACCCAAGAGCTGGGCAATCACATTTCAGCTGATTTATCAGCTCAGACTCTTCTACAGCCCATGCAGGATATGACTTTTACACAGAGCTGTGCATTCCCCCAGCACACCCTCTGCCCATCTCCCAGAGCATGCAAATTCATCCAGAGGCCTCAGCCAAACAGGAGACAGCTTCTTACCTGGACTTGCAGCTGGATTCTCAGACTTCTTCTCTGTTAATGGAAAGACAGAAGAGGACATTTCTGATGCAGTGTGAAGCAATACAAATCTCTTCCCACCATGGGTAAAAAGCAGAGGAACCTGGGAGTCTTTGGATATATGAGGGCCACATACATGATTGAGGGACTGGAATCCCCTGGACCCTGAAGAGATACTGAGGAACATTTAGTCTGAAGAACTGAAGGCTCAGGGACAATCTTATCAATGTTTATAAAATCTGATGGAAGGAAATGAGGAAGACTGCATCAGACTTTTATCCACGGTATTCAGTGACACGGCAAGAGACAGTGGGCACATATTTAAACACATTAAACTCTGTCTGAACACAAGAAAACCATGCAGCTGTTGTGTGTGTGAGTTAAACAGCCCCATTGATGAGGCAAAATCCTTGCTCCTAAAGTTATTGAGGTCTCTTATGAACATGGATGATAGTATTGGTTTTAGGAGTTTATCCTCAGAGCATGACTTTTCTTCAGCAGTTACACTGAGAGACTTACCTGGCTGAATCCAAAAGCTTAGAGTGAGGCAGCAGGAGCAAAAGGTTGTCCTGCTCTCCTGAGTGCCACACTTCCAGAAGCTTGGAGAGACAATAGCTCCAAGGTTCCCCCACAATCATGGTGTCAGGGTTTTGAGTGCACTAATGGGGGCCTAAATGACCCTGCTGGCCTCACCTAGAGTCTCTGTCCATACTCTCTAACCATGAGCCATGAGGCTCCATTTCATATCTGATGCCTCAACTCCTACTCCTTGCCTATGATTATTATGTTGTAGCCATGCCTGTTTCTAGCTCTGTTGCAACCACTCTCTTCCATAGACTGTTGATCCAGGCCTGACCTGGTGACTGTGCTCCCACCTTGATCTCAGCCCTTCTACAGACTGCATCACTAGGAGCTCATTTGGCTGTTTGATTCTGGTTACCAGAATCACCAGCCCTGACTTCATGACTTGATTTCAGGCCTACTTCATCACTGCCAGCTTGCCTGCTCATCTGCACTCTTGCTTGAACCTGGCTACTGTTCAGAGGCTTGCCTTGTTTACCCCACTCAGCAACTGTGGGACAACATCTTGGCTGGTGAGGCCTCTGCCTTGCCTTGTTATCATGCTTCACTTCCTTCAACTCTTTGTCCCTGAGAGTGTAGCCAGCCCTCCTTGCCAGGGTTACCTTTGCAGTGGCCATCGTAATCCACCTGGATCTTGGAGCCGGTGAGGCAGGCGTCACGGTGCAGCTCACAGTGGTTCAGGTATGTCTTGCCATTGCTCCCACACACAGGCCTCTTGTGAGGTTTGCATTTCTGTGGGAGAGCCAGAGAACACAGTGTTTCACCTGCCTCCTTGGGACAGCTTGGTGAGTCCAACCATCAGCTCAGGAGAAGTCCTTGGCATAGTCCCCTTGGCCCTGTGTTTGGAACAGGCTAACTCACCCATCATTACCCCAGAAAAACCCACATAGGGAAGTCTGTGGGTGTGAGTTCAAAGGCCTCACTTTGTCCCAGTTTCCATCGCCACCAGCATGACAGGAGTCTTTCTGAAAGCAGACCCCTGCAGAGAAATCAGTGTTCAGCATAAATATGGAGCATAATCCTGCAACTGCTGCTCAATGTGCCGTGGCCATGCCTGCCCAGAGGTGCCTCTGTGTCTCTGGTCTCTGCACCTGCACTTGCTTGGCTCCATTGCATCTCTCTGTAGACTCTGCTCCACCCTTCTGCAACGTAATGGCAGAATAAGCCATCAGCCATGAACAAACAACACAGCCTAACAGCAAAGAGAGAGCTCACCAGTGCCACTATTCAGGCTATGAACTTCTTTCTTCTGTCCCTTTTGTTCTGGCCAAGCCAGAGTGACAGACTGTCTTCCTACTAACAGAGCATTTCACTCTCCAGTGCCCAGGCTGGTCATGCCAGAGCTGCAAGCTCTGAGGGAAGGGGGAACAAAGAGCCACATGGCCATTCCCAGGAGCTGGGCAGAAATATTTTGAAAGCATGGGGCAGAGCGCAGCAGGGAGACATTGTGTCCCTACAGCTGGGAAAGACTCTTCTAATCATATCTGACTCCCTGCTGGATAAAGCTATTCATCCTTACAGCACTCTACCACAATTATTTCCATTTTACAAAAGCTGATTTTTAGTAGGGTGCTCGTAACCTCCTCAAACAAGGTGCCAATGAGGGCAGGCTGTCTTGGAGGTCACAGACCATTCCCTAGAGTGCCCTTCAAAGGCAGCTGCACATCCATACCCCACTGGGCTTTCCCAACAAAAGACCTCCAGTCAAGTCTCCTGTGCATGTAAAGGCCCTAGGCAGTCCTGCAAGCAGCACAGCTGCAAGTCCAGACTGTATCTACCCTACAGGACTTTGCCCCCACACAACACTGGAAACAGTCCTGCTGTTTGAAGAGCTACTGTGAATTTGCAGCTGCTTCAAAACAGCCATAGCCTTATTCCTTCACAGGATCCTTCCGGTGACAGAAACCCATCTGGGGGAGGAGGGAAGGGGGGGGAAGGGCGGGGGTGTGATGGTGGTAACACCTGTCCCAGACACAGAACCTGTGCTGCTCCCATACCTCAATGCAGAGGCAGGTTGGCTCTCCCTTCTCTGTCACTGCACACTCACGCCCAGCTCCGCAGAAAACATTGGCACAGATCTTAGATTTGCTCCTTGGCTCTTCCTGCAAGATACAAAGTCAGAGACACAAAATACATCATTACTCAGAGGAGTAACAACACAGTTTAAAAAAAAATAGCACATTTAACTGGTATCAGGACCAAAAGGTACCATGGTGTTAAGCTGGGGGTGACAGAACAAGAGAGACATGACTTCAATAGATGGACAGCTCAGACAATAAGAAGGAGCAGACACAAGAACAAGGGCTACAGTCCCAGGGTTTCCTTCAGGTCATTCCTGGAAAATCACCTGGGAGAAATGAAGCGAACATGGGCAAGAGGAAGTCTAGCAAGAATAATTTGCTCATGTCAAAGACTGCTGTCTTTAAAATTTCTTTTCATGGAGGGTAGGGAGCAGAAATGTCTTTGCATGAAACACTTAGGAAGAAGGTGAACATATCCCTAGAGAAAAGTACAATACAAACAGGCAGAAGAAATTGCCAGATAATGTCCTTGTCACAAAAAAGTCACAAAACTACATGACCCATTTTCTTGCTTTCACTAGTCAAGATTAAACACTTTAAAGGAAGAACACTGTCATGGATGAGATAATTATCCACTAATCCTCCCATAATGAAAATTCCTTCCTGGTTCCTGACAGCTTGCAATTGACTTATGTCCTGCAGCACAGTTTATATGTTTTACAGTTTTCTTTTCTCCTAGCCAAAGTCATCACAAGTATTGTTGTCCACATAACTGTCAAATATTTTGGTTTTTTTTTTTTTCTTGGTGTCCCACAGCATTCCTAAACTGGCAACACCTAGCGTGGAACATTTCCATAGTTTAATCATGGTTTTGATACAACTACCACTTACTTTTATCCATTAATGCCTTTTAAAATAGACTTCTAAAAGAGAAGATAGTTCCAGGGTTCTGACTTTGAAGAGCCTGGCTTAATTCCCTGCTTTGTCATTAATTTCCTTTGTGACTCTCATTTCATCTAACATCTTCCACCTGGATGCTGAGTATCTGGTTTATGCCAGCCAACTGGCTTCTACAACAGTTTTGCATCAGAAAGAAGATTGAGGAACAAAAAATAATCAGTGAGATAATCAATCACATCTGCTGTATTTCTTCCCCCTAATAAAAAAATGTTTTTTCACCTTCTCATCAGAGTATTATTTTTATACTCTGTTCATTTGTAGCATCTTTGTACCTCCATCACATACTTCTGAAAATAGGTGATGAAAAAGGAACAGAATTTGTCAGAAGAGCAAGCAATATTGACAAATGCTGAAGATATTTTTTCCTCCCGTTTCTTCTTTATTCTAGTTTTTTGTTTGTTTTGCTTTTAAACCACAATTTCACAGAGAGGTGCTGTCTTAACTGAATCATGGACAGCTCAGATCTGAGCCAGATCATTTTCTGAATAACCTTGCCCTGGTCTTCAGAATAGTTTGTTTGCTGGCCTACTACACAATTCATCAAACCTGAGAAGATCTTTTTAAAGCACTGCAGGAATCTCTCCAGGTTCACATAGTGACAAATATCTTTCGTATTCTCTGCAGGTGCTCCTATTTTGCTGCTTATTCTGTCAAATACAGTATTTGGACATGCCAGTCTTAGCTGAGAAATATATTCCACGTCCCAGGCTTGTTCTCCCCATGAACGTTACTCTCCTTCTGCCTTTCCTCCTTTCACATATTGTTTCTGAGCTACAAGTGACACACTATGCCTTCTACTGCATCCACCTCTCTCTAGTCACCTTCCAGTGGAGGGCTGGGGTAAATGAACCAGGCACTTCTGAGGTGGGATGGAACAACAGGAGTACTTCACTGCACAAAGGAACCTCATGCAACTCAGGGCAGGGAAGGAAGAATAGCTCATTTTGCAAAATGCACAAAGGAAAACCCAAATTGTCCAAGGCTGGAGTCTGACTTTGGGCACTCACACACCAAAAATGCAATGTAGGTACCAAAGTGTTGATCCATTTTAGGGGTTTTGAACATCTTCTCAATCCCTTCAAGCAGTCAAAGACAGAAAAAAAACCAGCTGGGCACAGCTTTGAATGGGCCAGTGAGGTCTGTAACGCAGGTGCCTGGCAACGGATGGCAGTACTCTGCCTCTCCCATGGACAGGCATGCCCACCAATGCCAAGCCTGGCTTTTGATTCCTGTCTGGGACTTAAGGCACTGCTACAATGCAGCCTGCCTCAACAAGCAATCCACAGTGCCCAAGCTCAGATAGCAGGACTCCTCTCCCCACGGGAGCTCACTTGGAAACCCAGTCTCCAATGTGGCCATCCACAGCTCCCTCCCTGGTAGTGCTAAAGCCCAGGAAACATCTCACAGCTTTTCCATTAGAACCTGGGCTGGGGATGCTGGCAGGGTGACATCACCAGAACAGCTTCTGAAGACACCCTGCCTCCTACCAGGCTAGAAGGCCACATTATTCTGATTTTTCTTATTAATCAAAGCAATACAATTTTCTGGTTGCTTCTTCTTATTGCCTTAAGTTGCCCTAGGCTGGCAGGGGGTTGAGGCTTATTGCCACATTCCAGCATGGCTTTCTCCACCTCAGGATTCAGCCAGAGGAAGAAAGGAAGCAAGCTGCTCTGCCTGCCTGCCCTCTCACTCTGGCACAGGGTTTCTCAAACCCAGCTGTCGCATACCAGAGGGTGGGAGCTCTTTCTAGCAGCTCCTGTCTGCCTTCCCACCAAATGTGGGAGTCTCCTGTGCACAACTGAGAGTGTAACCAGGACAGAGGTGGATGACTGTATGAGTATAGTAGGGGTCTGCAAATGAGGCTTTATAATATCCCCATTCTCTGGTGATCTCCCGGAAGCTACCAGCCAAACTGGTTTCTTGTGACAGATACTCTGATCTTACCTTGGACCTTGTCATGTTTGCTTTTTATAAAGCTTCACCTGCTGGAGTCATGTGAGTGAGGATGGCAGCTGCCACTTTAATATTAAATAACCCATCCTTGCACCTGCCTTGTAAAAGCTTGAAAACATAAACTGCAAATTTTTAAAATTTTAAATTTTAAAAAAAGACTCCACAGTGTTTCAACATTATCGCCCTTAAATTAATTAATATCAAGATTTGGGGGCTGGAATCACAGCTTTTACACTGCTTTGTCTCTGAGAGCTGCCATTGCCTTTTCTGTCATCCTGTGCTTGGGAAGTGTCACCCGTTCCAGTCCACAGCACGCTCAGGCAGGCGGAAGGGAAAGGGCAGACAGTTGTTATTAGTTGCTGCATGGTGACATTTTCACTGCAAGCCTTTGCAAGGCAGTTCTTCTCTTCTGCCTTGAGTGAGGTGCCCAAGCTCTCTCTCTGGGCAATGCTTTTACGTACTCCTCTGCTGCCCAGAGAGCAAATTGGAAGGTGTAAAAGCAGCGAGGATGAAGCCAGGGCAGGAGTGCCTGTGCCTTTGGAACATCTGCCATAGCACAGGGGCACTCTGACTCCTCACCCTGCAGTGGCATGACCTTCCCAGACATCTTCACTGGCAAAGACCGTGGAGAAAGCTGTTCCCAACAGCTCAAGGGCCAGAAGCTCAGGGCAACTGGGCAGCATCATGTATGCATAGCCCAGCTTGTCTATTGAATGGGGATGGGAATGCACAATGCTTTTGGAGGGCTGGGAAGTTTAACCCCATGGATGAAGGCTCTTTGCATGTTATCAGGCAAACACTAAGCAGAAGACCTGAGCTGACAGTGCAGAGTTACATACAATGCCTCTGCCTCAGCTGTTGCCTCCTGAGGAGCAAGGAGGAAAAAGACATTTCCAAGGCACTGCAGGCAAGAAAGCCAGAGGCAATGCCAGTGGTGAAGGATCACCATGGCAACCAGCAATGCAGGGCCTCTAGGTGGAGAGCTAAAATTAGGAAATTAGGCAGTGGAAAGGGCTGTTTCTCATCTCTGGCAGCATCTGGTGCTGAGAAGTTGGACCCCCAACACAGAGTAAGCACAGACATCCGGAGCATTTCCGAGTCCCTGCCTGCGCCAGGATGTCCAGGACCAAGTGTGACTTGATACACCAGTGCAGTGCCAGGTCTGCATGGGATCCCAAGGTTTTGCCAGGTGCTGTGCCTGCTCTGCACTGGTGGGACTGCATAGAAACAGTGCAGTGTCTGCAGTGAGATAGGAGTGATTGCACACATGACAGAAAAGAGGTATCACGGCTCCTTGCCTTTGCAAGGGAACTGCCCACTGCAGCTCTCCCTTGGCTGCCTCCTCCCCTGGCCCCTATTGAGCCATGATTGTCTGGTGTCCCTTGGTGGGAATTGGGACTTTCCCAACCAGCCTGTGAAAGTTGGAACCATGTACAATTCAATGACAAAACACCTCTGTAAGGAAGAACAAGCTTCCACCTGCAGAGAAGACCTGTGTATGCAGCTCCATGTCCACAGTGCCCTGCTGCCTGAAGAGAGCAGCAGGGATTACTACCATTACACACATTCTGGGAAACAAGCACCTTGCCCTGCTGCTAGGTGGGGAGTTAATGTGCCTCACAACAGCCCTTCATACTGCCTTGTTTTCTGCATATCTTTCCACACAAAATCTCCTTTTTGAGACCTCAGAAGTCTTTTTCTCAGCAGCCTATACTGCATTGGAGAAATACTACCTACTGTCCTGCTCCTATTGATACAAGTAACAACCTTTTCTGGTATCAGCAGTGAGGGCAGGTCTTTTCTTCTTTTGGCATCACTTTCTGGAAATCCATAAAATTACTTGACCCTCACATAATGCTCTGTGCTGTTTGCTGTAAAATCGAGGTTTTGTGGTTTTGCTTTGCGTGACGTGCAAGGAAATCAAAATGCTCTAAAGCTGGAGCACTGAAAGCTCCTATGGGAGGCAATCCCATGTATTATACAAACTTGAGTATTAGATAAGGCAAAACTAAAGGGCACCAAAATGATGTCTAGGATTGCAAGACATGCACAGATTCTCATGCCTCAGGGAAGGCAGCAGCAAAATCTGGGTGCAAGTTTTCAGATATAATCAGTACAATTCGCAGTAGACTTCCCTCCATGCAGCAGAGAGAAATAAGCTGTGCAGCTACGTATTTCTGCCAGTCCTCCCTACATCTTCACATCCACATCCCTTTTACCTGTTCCCTGCCACAACTAACATGGGAGCAGGGATGTAAGGGATCTCTGAATATGCCAAGTTGCCATCTATAAACTGCATAGCCTGCACAATTTCTAAACCCACTCAACATCCAGCCATGAAATCTAGCACCCTGTCTAGCTGTTATCTTGGCAATGTTTGCTTCTGAGTGCAGAAAGATTTGGAAACACAAGGCAGTAGGTTAATGATGCAGAAAGCTAAGATAAGCTATGTCTTCTGACTCCCAAACCTCCCTCCTCTCCTGTTGTGGAGCTGGGAGGGAGAAGCACTACATTGCACTGCAACATTCAAAAAGAGAGGGCTGGGTAGCAGAGCAGCTCAGGGGGGAGTCAGGAAAATTTTGCAACAGTGATGGCTCATGCATTTCATCCCATTACCCAAGTGTTTCTCCAGGTGGAACAACTCTTTCAGCACCAGTGTCCTCCTGCAGAGTTCCAGGGAGACCAGATCCCATGTTCACTGGAGGGCATGAAGGGGCAGCCAGCTTGTCACCTCTGGTCTTTTGTGCAGCATGTTTGTCCCGTTGTTCTGGTTTGCAACTAACAAGCAAAGCACTCGTTCCTCCCTGCAAACCTGACCCAATTCCTGTGGCAGCTCCCTGGATCCACTAACACTCTGGTGTGATGGGGTGGAAATATAGCAGCAGCATAAACAGAGCATGAAACAAGCAGATACCCCTGACACTGGGTTTGCCATAAATAGATAGGTAAGGTGACCATTACCGTTTTCCTTCCTTTGGGCTACTGCCTCAGGTTGGAAGAAAATCCACACAAATTATCTTAAATTCTTACTTGGAAGGCTTGAGTTTCATTTAGCAAAAATAAGATGGAGATAAGCCCAGCAAGTAGGGACTGAATCATGCTATTCCCAGTTCAGCTCCCCAATAAAACCAGACATTATCAGGACAATCCCAGGACATCATCACTATTGGGATGGTATAGTAGGCTGTGGAATAATACATATTCTGCTCTGTAAGGAAGCCTGCTGCCAGAGGTTGCTGTACACACTGGTGCAGGGTCATCTCTTGCACACTTCTTTTGGTCTGGTGTTATGTGGACTCAAAGTGGCACCCTCTGGAACTCGTCTCTCCCCTGCTGCAGGAGATTCCCATCTGTCTCTGGAAGGCTCATGGTACATGTCCTGCTGCTCACATCAGCAAAGGTGTTACTAGGTAGCTGGAAGGGCTCAAAACCAGGCTATGCCCAAGCTAGGTCATTAAAAAAGATGTTTGTCAGGCAAAGTCTGGACCAGGGCTGGATTCCCCAAGGGACTGTGACCAGCTGCATTTGACAACGTTCCCAATGCTAACAATATCCCATTTGAAGGGTGTCAATATGGGGTCTGTGTCGGATGCAGAGGGGTCCAGTGCCATTTAAACTGTAGGATTCCCCCTCCCCCAATTCCTAAAGCCATCCTGCGAGCAGCAGAACAAATGAAGGCCAGTTTCCAACAGCTCTCTCTGCATGGCCTGTCTGTCAGCTAGTTACAGGGCAGCTCATGGACTCCTTCCTCAGGGGAGGTCTTCGCAGGCCTTCTCATTAAGGCAGTCACCTAGAGTCACAAAACCAGCTGGATCCCATTATCTCGGAGGCCTCCACCGCTCTATCAGCTGTGCCGGAAACAGGCCCATAGATTCAAGGCTTGCTGGAGGCCAGAGACAGGCAGGCAGACACAGACAGCCTGCTGACATTACTTTGCTTCCTTAGGGAACCAGGCAGTAATTCCTTTGCAGAGCCCCACAAAACATTTCTCTGGCTCAGCCTCTCCTCTTGACAGACTCAACGTCACTGCTGCTTGCAGTCCTGAGGACAGATCCTCACTCCAGCCCCCCACCATGAATCCAGGCCCCCTCCTGTCTCCCTGCCACTGACCCTTGTGCTTCCCCTACAGCATTTTCTTTGTGTTGGAGGACAGACCCCATCTTACTTCTGCCTCCTCAGAGCTTCCATCACTAGGGCATTTCAGCCAGCTTCAATCAAGGGCTGTGAACAGCGATCTGGATACAGTGTTAGGAGCTGGGATGCCTGCCATGGAGGACAGCATGTGCCCCAATCCACACACCTAGACATCAGCCAACCCCTCTTTCCAATACTTTGCTCCTATCTCTTTCTATTCTTAGCTGACATCTAGGACTGGCTTTTAAAACATCACACCAAGTGCAACTCCTAAAAGGCTTTTGAATGCTTGCGAGATGAATATTTAATGGCAAAATTAGCCTGACTTTGCTAATGGGAAACAAGCCAGACCATACATCTCTGCACATGCTGGGAATCAGGGCATATTCCCAGAAAATCTGGATGCAGAGAAAAGAAGGCAATAGAGGAAAGGAACTGTACCTCCCAGAGCTCAAAGGAGGTTCCCTCTCTGCAAACCCATACCTCACCCATTTGTGCGAGACCCTCCCTAACTTGCTGGCTGCTCATTCCAGGATCCATGGATCAGATATGTCCATCATATGAACATTGAGCAGGAGAGTGGCTGAGGCTCTGACTGACCTCTGTGATAAAGGGGGCACATCAGGTCAGTGACCTTTACATGAGGCCACAGAAAAACAACATGGCTTGTGAAAACCTGCTTGTAGGAATTCATCCATGACTCTGTCAGGGAAACGGAGATGAAGATGTCTGATGCTTGTACTGCTACTAAAAAAGACTACCTGGGCAGCATTGCCTTGCAGACATTGGCAGGATGGATACAGAGCTCTACCTCCCCACTGAACCCTGTGGAGACATGGCCTGGACTGCTGGCAGGGACAGCAGCCCTCACACACCAGCCATGGCTTTCTCATGTCCCATAGGGACCAGGCAGAAGTTGGTGCCTGCACAGAAAGGGAAGCAAGAACTGGGAAGAAGGAGGGTTTTCTCCCTACAACCTAATCAAGAGCAAAAAGGCATCTGCCAAACAGCTGATGTCTCTTACAGCATGATGCTGCTAAAACAGTTACAGAACCAGGCACACCTCTCGGGCACTCTGCTGCGCAAGGACTCTGTTTTCCCTTTTAAGCTGGAAGGAATGTCTGTGCTTTGGCCCCCACAACCTCATATTTTCCACCACAAGGCAATGACCAGTGAGGCCCCATTAGGGGAACAATGACATGAGAGTCTGGGGAAGAGGAAATCTCTTCTGCAAACAAGTCTGGAAAATGGCTGCTAGAAGGAAGGGAGCTTGCTTCTGGCAGCACTCTCACTCCTGCAGCCTCTCTGCTGCTCAGGCAAAAACACTCCTTATACTCACAGCTTCCAAAGTGTCATGGCCCAAAGCTGCACTTCTCTTAGCACTATTCCCTCCACCTATCCATACAGCACCTCTGGAAGAAGGAGTTTGATTCCCATCATGTGGTGAAATTGCCAGCTTTTCCACAACCACCGGAATCTTTCTTACTAGTGCTGGCTCCCAGCAAGGCATGGAGACAGGAGTTAGAGTGTGACTGATTTGTGAATACCAAACCAGCTGAAGAGGCTTCAGCTGCAAGCAGGGCAGAATCAGTCCCACAGGAGGAGAGAACATAATGTTCTGCTGCACAATGGTTCTTAGAGGGAGGAATCAAGTTAATCACTTTGTATTTGAATAGAAAAATAACCCTCACACACAGGGAAGCATCTCAGTGCACAGAAAGGTCCTAATTGAAGTTAGTCCCACAGGCCTTAGGGATGAAATTGGTGTCATCCTCTCATGTGACAAGACTGGAAAGGAAAGGCCCAAGGTGCAAGACTTGCTCAAGAATGACCAGAAGACAGCAGCTCAGCTCCCTCTGCTCTCTGGTCTGGAGCCAGGACCACTTCACTGAGTGATGCACAAGTCATACTCCTCATTGGGGCATGATTCTTCTTCCCATATCCTGAGTGCCCTGGGCGAGGCTCTATTTTGCCATGGCTAAGCTCCTAGGAATCACAATTCTCCATCCTATTTTGTTTAAAACAAAAATAAGAACAAGACCAGCACTGACTTCTGAATTCCAAGAGGAGGGTGATGTTCTGTATGTGGGTAGCACATGAGACAAGTCACAGCTCTTAAGAGTGGTCAAAGGAAGCCCTTGACAACAGGAGGCTGAAGGAGGAGGATGAGGAGTTCACCCTCAGGACCTCCACACCAGAGAAGAGCTGTGCACCACAAACTATTGCTAGCAACTAAACCTAGGTGCCATCACCTCTCTTTCTCTAAGCACACCCAGGCTCAACTGTAAAAGGGAGGTTTCTCTGTCAGACGGCATTTCCCCAAAGGTGTATACTCCTTCCTTCGTCTGTCCCATTCTGAGGTGCTCTCACACAGCTGCCTGCCCCCATACCCATTACCCAATCTGAGGCAGTTTGTGCCATATACAACCTTCAAATGTTCCCTTTTCAACCCCTAAATCTATGTTAACCCACAGCTCTTCCTGTATCATGGCTGTCCCTCTTTTTTCATCTTTCATTCCCCTAATTTCCCACACTCTGAAGTCCTGCAAATTCTACTGGTCCTGCCAGTAAGTTTTGTTGCCTCTTTTTTCTGACCAGGGATGATTTATTTCTGAATGGGATCCAAATCTGGCACATTTCTCAGCCATCACCTGGCTCCAACAGAGAGAATGAAAGAGTGAGCTAAGCAGTGGGAGGCAAGTTAGAATTTACAACCCTATGGCATATCCACACCCCTTCCAGTAACTGGATACACAAGAGGAATGTAGATTGCAGGAAATGCTGAGGTTTACCAGCAGCCTCCAGCTTCTTGTGCAAGACCCTTCAGTGGTTTTGTTCCCTTCACTGGCATGGGAATCCAATTGCAATGGATTTTATGATCCTTCTTCCCAGCTCTATCCCGCAGTCCTTTTTTACTTGCCTTCTACCACAGCACATTGCAAAAAAAAAGCAATGGAAATCGCTGTGTGATTGGGGGGAAACACTGAGTCAGCCTCAGTGTGGGAGAATGAGAACAGAGCTGGACATAAGCCAGTCTTGCTGAAGGATTTGCTCAGCTTCTTGTTAATGCAGAGCAGCTTTGGGTCTGCTCTACCCAATGGCTCTGCTGGAGGCAGCTCTGGAAGAGTGAATCCCCAGGGGACAGTGCTCTGTCACAGTCATTTCACTCCTTTGAAGCTTCTCTACTTCAGGCAGTCATGAAATCCCCTTCACACAGTGAGAACAGTGAGGAAGGCTCAGAAAACCCATCATTATTAGGCATTATTTTGTGTAGACAACTTTTCTTGGTCTGTGGTATTGAGGGAGCATCTATCCCCTTTCTTAAATCATATAGCTGGGAATGGTTATCAGACTAACAGGAACACCTGGAACTAGAAGTGAAGTAAGGTGAACGTGCAAGAGAGGAAAAGTTTGAGTAGGCTGTGGAAGTAACCTGGAGTCTGCTCATCAGTGATACATCTGCCAAAAAGGCATGGCTCCATCCAAGGTTAAACTGTGTCCCTGTAGCCAGAGGGAGCTGAAGGCAAGTCTGCCAAAGCTCTACCACACTGCAGCTGCAAAATGCAAACTAGGATTTCAGGAGATGACCTGACAACTGGCAGGTGTGCATCTACTGATTAGTATTGGAAAGAGGAGAGAAAAAACTCTGCTGTAAACACTAAGTGAAAATCCTTGCTGAAACTGGGACATTAGGAAGGCTGAAGAGGTACACAGGGAGAGATGTGCATGTGTTCACTGCTCTCAGAAACATCACATCAGCAACAAGAAAATCCTATTAAACTGCAAGGGCAGTCAGCCCACAGCCCCACACTGAAATCAGGGAATAGCAATGTTGGGCCATGTGGGACCCAGCACAAGGGGGGCTGTGACCCAAGTTATGATCAGTACATTCTTTTCAACTCCTGTTGTCCCTATTATCCTTTAGAAAGCCTCCAGTCAAGTCACCAGCACCTGAAACCGTCCCTGTGAAGTACCAACACCATTTCATGCCTACCCTCAACAGACTTCCCTCTGTGGTAGGGAATGCTCTGTAAATCTCTGACTTGCACTTAATGACTGACCTCTTCACTGAGACAGCCAAGAGGAAGCTCTATAAGGCCATGAGAAAACTGGCAGCATCACCATGAAATAGGCTACAAAATAGAGTCAATATGGAAACTGCCACAATTGTAAGGATAGGAAAAATCTTCTCAACTCCAAGGGTTTCCAGCCTTCTCATGGATGCCCCAAGGATGGGTGTCTCTCCAGGCTATCAGCACCACAGCCAAGAATGGCCCCTTTGCCCCTGCACAGCTCCCTGCAGCTTCTTCTGGACCCAATGTCACTCAAGAACATTGGTCAAACACAGACTTTTTCTTAGGCAAGCTGCTTGTGCTTACACTGGTGTATCCTCATGGGTTCCCCACCTCATTTCTGATTTAACACAGCTTTAACAGAAGGGGAACAAAGATAATCATGTGTGTGGACTATCAGTGAGGAAGCTGGATGGTATTTCCCCCAACACCCCTCCTGGCCTGTTAGCTTATGATGTGTTGCTTGGAAGATGCACCTGTCACAACCACAGCCCCCCACCAGCAGAGGAGCAGTATATAAAATGAAGGGGAAAATGAAGCAAACAACCTCTGCTGTGCTCATTAGAAATGGCATACCCTGTACCCACACGTGTAGTCTTGGAGAACCGGACTCAGCCACCACCACTTCAGCCAGAGCAGAGCTTCCCTTATGTCCCCATGGCTGACAGCACAGACTTGGCAGCATTTGCAGCTCAAAGGCAATTCTGTGATTAAGAAACAAGAGAAGTGACCATTGATTTCCTATAACTCCTAAATAAGGCCGGGTAACATTTTTCAGACAGAGACCTAATTCACTAGGAAATGCAATTTGAGGTAGACCAAAACTATTTGGAAATTTGTGCCTAGTTCAGGGAACAGCTTTGATTCCAAAATGATTTCTAAGATGAAGTAAACTGTTTTCCTTCTCTTATTTTTAAATATATTTCATGAGGTTATGTATGCAAGCTTAAAGGTCGAAGAAAGCAAAATAAAAACATGTTTTGGTAAGCTTAGCAACTTTGTTTGCCCAGCTATTTTTTTCTGCTGGATACAGAACATGAATTTCAACTGACCTAAAATGCAATTTTTGAGTTGACTCTCTGATTCAGCTAGGAAATTAAAAAAACAAAACCAATAAGCTATTCCAATGGCTTTATTCCTATAACATTGTTATTTGGTGTCGAAAGCAACCTATTCTTCTAATTCTTTCATCTCCTTCCATCTGGCTCTTTGTGACTGTGTCTGGAAATAACGAAGAACTGTTGCAGACATTGCTCTCCCCCTCTCTCTGCAGCCATGGAATTTTTCCTGTCTAGTTGGGAAGACTTTGGATGCCGACTCCCATAGCTCAACTTTCAAAACCAAACAAACAGAAAAATAAAGCCACATCTCCATTTGGTGGTTATGAGAACCCAGAGAGATGCTGCTTCAGGGAAAGCATCCCCTCCTCTAAGCCACTCCAGCAAAGCAGTGATTTAACGAAGCTGCTCCCAGTCCAAACTGTACTAGACTAGGGCTGCAAACCCCGATCTTGCTCTGCTCTCGTCCCCTCTCAAACACTCACTCCTGCTCCATTGCTTCTCATCCTTCAGACCCCCGTGCCTGCCTCTTGAGACATACAGTGAGTGCTGCAGCTGTCAGCAGAGGAGGATATCATTGCTCTGCTGGCACCATCCAAACCCAGCTGGGCAAGCTAATGGGCATCGGGAGGTTTGCATGCAGAAACTTAAATGGGAGGCTGATATGTGCACTCAGAGATATGCAGGCTTGCCTGGAGAAGCAGAGTGCACCCAGGACTTGTGCAGGGAGAACATGGCACTGCCTGGGTCTTCCCAGCTCTCCTCCCCTGATGGATAATTTCAAGAGACACTGCCATCACCTCTACACACACCCAGAGGTGGCTCTACTTGCAGAGACATAAAGGACCTGAGTACACCACTGCAGTCACTTAAACACAGGGCTTTTGAACTCCACTAGCCTGTCTGGCCCCAAACCAGTAAGGGTAAGCAATCAGTGCCAGCCACATGTGATGATGACAATCTGAGCATTTGCCCATCTCACCTTTCTCCCTGCCCTGGAGACAGTGATGAGGCATCAGGGACTTGCTATGAGCTTCAGTCATGACCTGGGGTAGAAGGAGAGGGCTCCAAGCCCTGCTAGTGACCCCGAGGCTCTCCATGCCTCCTGCAGCCTGTGTTCCTAGAAGAAGGATCACTGCTTGAATCACCTCCAACAGCATGAACTATTCTCTAATACTTCCTGAGCCCTTCCCAGGACGTTTTGCTTTCTGCCCTGTGGCCTGGCTGGGCTGCATTTCAGAGATGAAAGGCTGTGAGCACACACAGATGCCGGCATCCTTACGCATTCCTGGCTCAAGGGTTTTCCTCGAAGCAGCTGCAGCTGCACTGCCAGGGAGGAGCAGCTGCCTCCCAGCCCAGAGAGAGAGCTGCAAATCTCAGCTTGCCAGGTATGCTGCAAGATCCCAGCACAGACCCCTCTGGCTTTGGGACCAGCTGTGACCCCCTTGGGCCCCCAACTAGCCCAGCAGAAACCAAGGCAGCTTTCTTGCTTTCCCTGAGAGTTACAACTCCCTTGAGGAGACATGGTGCAAAATGTAGAGGCCATGATGCTATCAGCATGCAAACTTGCTCAATAAAAACATGTGTTTCTCATCTGTTTTGTCCTCATGGCTCCCAGAGCTTGTCACAAATCAAGCATGTGAAGCACCACTGCCCACAGCTGGAAAATATGTGCTATAGGAAGGGAACCCAAAGAGCACTCGAGGTCTTGGGCAGAAAACTCAGGGTTTGTGCAACACCAAAGTAGTCAGTAGGGCAGGCACTTGGAGGGCTGCAATACAGACATCTGCATGCATCCATCTCCCCTGCCCAGCTCTAGCACAAGCCAAACCAAATTCCCAACACCAAATGCTGAAGGGAAGCTCTTTCATAGTCTCAGTGTGCAGCTCAGCCCCATCATAATGTTACAGGGAGACTCTGCCAGTGGTCTGTCCCCTCAGTGCTTCCCACTTAAATTCAGCATTGGTGCAGGAGCTCAGCCCTGATCCTCCACAACCAGCAAGAAAAGGCATCTCCCTGAATTATGGCCTCCTCTGTACCCCTCCAAATCCAGGCCTTTGTTCTAACAGGATGAAGTTGGCACAGCTCAGGAGATCAGAAGGGAGCTCTGAAGGATCACACCAGCCTATGGCACCAGGTGCTGGCAGAGATATGCTCAGAGCCTGGGTGGAATGTGCAGCCCTTTCTTTCTCACATAACTAAGATAGGGAATTATAAACACAACCCTGTCAAAAAAAAAAAAAAAAAACAAAAAAACACAAAAAAACCAAACAAACAAACAAACAAAAAAAAAAAAAAAAAAAACAAAAACCACAACACAAACCCACCAGAATCTATGGAAGAGTAACCACTAACCCAGCTGGATCCAATGTCTTGGGGAAATCTTGATGCCCTCATGCTTTATGCATGCAAACCAGAGGCACACTAACAGACATGGGGCAGAGACCTCTTAGAAAATCCATGGTATTCCCTTAGCTGGCCACTCAGTACATTCCTGTGTGCAAGGGAGTCCCTGTCACAGGGGCTGGCCTGTCCCTGCTGTGAATGCACTGAAAAGCAATGTCCTTGCAGTTGCTGCGTATCATATAGTTTATCATATCATTTGAGGCAAGTGCTCCCCTATTTCCCTCCCCTGTCATGTCTCAGAGGTGGACTGAATTAATTGCATGTGTTTTTTCTGTGAGTGTATAAACTGCCATATGCACACAAGGCAGATTATAGCCAGAGTAAAGAAGTGGCTGTTTTTGTGTGTCCTCTTCACACATATCCTTTCTCCTAATACTTCCCCATGACAATTATTTTTTCATACCACAAAGGCAGTCAAATGGCTCTGTTCCCATACCACCTTACTGAAATCATGAGGTAAGAAAAGGTGGCTTTGTGCCATCCAAATGATCACTAAAACAACTCATGGCTGCTGTAGGAGCTGTAGCTGGCACAGCTCTGTCCCTGCATCCCAGTGCTGCTGAACCTCTGGCCGCCTGGCACTGTCTTTTCCACCCTCAGCCTTGCCCTGGACAAGGGAACCCCAGGCAGGAAGAGCAAAAGTACCATTCCAGAAGAGAAATGTGTTGTTTTCTTCACACCACCAATGCAGTGTAAGGTTTTCAGCAAGGATGCTCCTGGTAATAAACTCAGTCACTTGGAGTGTCTCTCTGCTACACAAACCTTTCTGCTGTCCACAGCCTGTTTAATTTCTCTCTCAAGTGCCAGACCTTCTGTTCATTAGCACTGAACTTTCTCCAGTTGCCAGCAGCTCTCACTGCTCTGTGTTGTCAAACTGTAGTCGGCTTCCTGTCCTGTGTCATTCCCTCTTATGATTGATTTTTATTCCTGTAACTTCGTCCTTGTGGAAACTTCATTTCCTCAAGGTGCTTGGGCAGTCACAGTCTTTGATATCTTTCCTATGCTTTGGAGTATGATGAACTTCAGCTCCCCGCTCCCTGCCTGTCCAGATGACTTTCATTGCCCACTTTCCCAGCACACTGCTCCTCCTGCCCTTCAGCATTAATCCCTATCACCAACTCTTGCCTTCAATGGGATCACACAGCTGGGATGTACACAGGGCTGGGAGTCACCAAGTCCATCTCCATGTTACCACGCTCCCTCTTTGTGCAACTCCATTTACATGACACTGATTAAAGGCTGCTATTTTTGGCTGTCTCATACCCACAGAAAGCCTGGTCTCAAAACTGTCTTACAGTTATAAGCCTTCCCCTAATGTCAAGGCTGACTGTATTCATGGATGATTCATACATATTTATTCACACTAGCATAGGAATGAATATGTATGCTCTTGCAACTCTAAGCATATGACTTCTATACTTTAACTCAAACAACATATTTCCCTCCCTGGCATTTCGTTCCCTTGTCTTGCTCAGCATAAGGGAGGAAAAGAGAAAGCAAAAACAGATGTCTGACTTAATAAATAATGCTCTTTTATAAAAGTAATTTCTGTTTTGATTGTTATCAACAATACTTTTAAAGAAACATGAGATCCAAAAATCTCCCATTGCATTAAAATCTGGGGGACAGGCCAAATCAGAGGTGAAAATATACAGTTTAACACCATTTTAGGGCCAGAAGAGGGCAAAGAAAGGTTATAACCTGAATTTAATATTTTCACTACAGTGCAAGTTTAGCCAAGGTTCTAATTAGGACAGTAAGCTATCATCATCAAATTCCCATTCCTTCCAGGGAAAAAGAATCCTCTGTATAAGATGTGACATGCAAGATTAGGGATGGAGAAAAAGTAGAATGGATTTATTCATGGTTTCAATAGTCTGGGAACAAACAGAACAACATGAGGCAGCTCTAGTTTTGTTTCAGAGAGGGAACAGCCACCTCCAGAACTAAATCCCCTACTGTTTTGGAGCTGATATCCATTATTGGCCATGCTGTTACCTCAATGGGCAGCTGAGAGACAAAAGACAGCATTTTCCCCACACTGTAAACCTTCTCCAATAAACCAGGGCTATGTTTCAAATGATTTGTAATTGCCTCTAAACCTGCAATTAAAAATGCCATGCTATAGGCAACAATTGCCACAGATGCTTGGGATCTCTGCAGGTATCTAAGTGCCCATGCACCACAGATAGAGCATGCAGATTCCAGGAACAATTCCTGGGACCAAGGGAGGAGGAGGAGGAGGGTAAAGATGCTGCCACATACCAGCTCATATCTGGCTCTCCCACTTTTTCCCCCTAGCTTTAATTCCCATGGAAAGAAACATTTTTTTCTTTTGTGCAGGCTTTTGCAAAATCTCTTCAGCAAGACCACATGTTTGTCCTCCTTGTTCCTCGAACAGCCCTTGTGATCCTGCTTCCCAGAGGGCTGGTTAAGCACAGATGGATTCAGACACCCTTGCCAGCCCTTTGCCTCCCACAGTCCAGGCAGGCATCCCATGCTTCTCCCCAGCACGGGGACCTGACCCTGAAGAACTGGAGACCTCCAGCAAATCCTCTGCTGGCATCCCTAACAGAAGGCAGCAGACCACACAGACTTAGCTGTCCTCTCTTCGATGAAGAATGCTCCCTTCTGGGCAAATTTGAGGCTTGTTTTGGGATGCAGAGGATAGAGCAAAAAGGAGGGAGGATAGCTGCATTGTTGTCTCTCCATTCTTGGCTGGTCTTTGGGTAAATAATGGACTTCTGTCTCCAGGGCTGCTAAGCAGCTCTAAATGCCCTCAAAGAAAGCAAACAACAGCACAATAGGAAAGCCCAGAAATAAATCCATTTCATTATAAATTCATTTTGTTTTCATTCCATTTTTCTTGCTAGCAAGAAATTTAGGTTAAGCTAAGCACTTTCTTTTCCCAGCAATCTCTGCTGGCTGTCGGCTAATGCAACAGAAAATTAGGCTTTTGACAGTGTAATGGCTTTGTTATGAAAAAAATGCAATTATATTATTTCCCAAGACAAATTCTACAGCATTAAGTGTCTGAGCAATACAGCATTGTCCTTGAAGCTGTCGGTGTAGGAATTTTACATGAAGAAATAGCAGGACAAGCAGCCTTCATGGGAGATTCATTTTACTGCATAGCTCTCCATTGGTCAGAAATACAGACAAGATTTCATAGCAGGGACACAACCCATATGCTAGATAACTGTGGTACACAAGCTTTTGCCTCTATGCTACTTGCAGCTGTGTCACCAGAACTGGAGACTGTAACCACTTGAAGACTCCTCCACGGCACACAATAAACTATGTCAATTCATCGGTGTCAGCTCATCTCCCTGCTGGTGTTCCTAACAAACTCATTAGCTATAGCTATGGCTGATAATCCAGGAGTAAGGAGGAAGAGTTTAGAGCATTAAATGGAGTGAATTCATAACAGATATCACAGATATTTCAGTAATCCTCCATGTCTAGGCTAATCCCAGCAAAGCTCTTTGAAGTTCAGCTGTGGAGAAGAATACCCCAAGGCAGCAGAAGCCACCAGGGGCTGACAGAGTGCAATCCACTCCTGAACACAACAAAGGGAAAAATTGAGGAACTGCATGGTTTTGCGATGGGCACGGAGCACCAGGGCTCAGAGGCTGTGCTTACCTTGGGAAATTCAGGAGATCCAGGCACTAGCAGGAAAATTCCAGGCATCCAAGCTCAGAGAATAGGGTCAATGGTGTGGTCTGCAAGTTCTCAGACATGGTTTAGGGGTTAGCACAGACCCCCAGTAACCAAGAAATAATTCACATGCAGCATCTCTAAATAAGAGCTAAGACAGTCTAACAGCAGCATAGATGTTGGCCATTTGGTCTCCCTTGGCTCCACAGCTGGCAAACCTGTGCATGTTTAATTTAATAATGCAGACATTGCCAAAGCCATTGCAGAATCTCAGCCACAGCCTGTAAGGAGTCAAGTACCATGATGGGAAACATTGTAAAGGCCAAGGTAAAAGCATAATTTTCCACACATCTGGAATTTGCAAGACATCCTCGTGACTGGAAAATACAAAGACATGCCAAGCTGTGTATATGAAACAGCAGCTCTCATCCCCCTCCAACTTTACTTGGTTTGTACTTCACAGCCTGTCCTCCTCTAAAGGCCCTCTGAGGAATGAAGAGCAGCTGAGCCAGCAGATTCACAGAACTCAAGGTGTCATCCACTGTTATGGGTGTAACAGGTAGCACCCAACACTTAAAAGCAGCCTGACACTTTCTCCTATGAAAACATCTTTTCCACTGCTGAGAACTTTGCCAGCACTGAACTGCTGAGGTTGAAATGTTTCCATGTCAGAAGTTTGCCTCAGGGTGACTTTTCCTTTTAAAGTGTCAACAGAAAAAGGTCAATGGTTTCTAAGAACAAGATTAAGTTGTTTTGTCCATGTCTGAGGAATTGTTAAAGTTGTGCTCAGAACACAGAACAGACCTCAGCACCTCTGCAAGAGCCTGAATTTGGTGGAAGAGTCAGCCTGGTGCCTCTTGCTTGTGGGGAGAAGGCCACATCTCTCAAGGACTCTAGCAATTTAGTATGTGCTTATGGAAATCACCAATTTACACACAGTGACCATTCTAGCACATTTTTACTTCTAAATCTTCAGTCTCTGTTGAGAACAATCTTTCCCCTTACAGCTCACTGATCCAAATTACGTTGCTCAAACACGAGCTAAACAGGAATGCGAAATGAGCTCTCTTCTGGGATTGTAGGATTTCACAGGCACCTGCTGCTTGGGGTAGAGCATGGAGCAATGAATGAAAGGCAGCAGGGCTACATCTCCCTTCCAGGTCATCCATCATTACAGCCAGCAAGGCTGAGGCCAGAAGAAAAGAGGACAAATAGTACAAGGGTGAAGAACTGAATCAGCAGATGGTTTTCATAGAAGAGGCAGGCTCAAGACATGACTGAGAGCACAGAGAAGAAGCTGGGCAGGTAGGGCATGACCATCCCCTGGAGCTAGAGTCTCCCTGGGACCTGGGTTGTGTGGCAGCAGATCCAGCGTGTGCTTTATGTTCTCTCAAAAAGCAACCACATAGTGGGATGAAGCTCAGGGCCTGAATGAGTACAGCAGCAGTCTGAATTCACAGGTACCACAAACCCTTTGCCCATGAAGATGGCTGAGCTACTGCTGCTCCACTCATGAAAGTTCCCTCTTAGTTACTGCATAAGCAAGCACTCTGGAGCCAAGCACAAGGGCATCTCACACCCTCATGTCTGACCTTCATCTTTTCTTATTTATATTTTCTCAAAAGAGAAGCATAGCCCTGTGCTCTTCACAGCACAGAGTCAGTGGTTGCCACCACATCCCTAGACAGAGGATGAAAACCACCTGGATGTGATGACTTTATTTGCTTGTCTTTGGTTCAAGCAAAAGAGACGGCCTAACAGCCTACCTTAGAGAGGTTTGACAGCTGCTCAAGTAATTAAGCAGCAAATTAAGCAGCAAAAAGTCTGGTTACTAGTGATAGCACCTGAGTGGATGGCATGAAAATGTGTCAAGGGAGGTTTAGGTTGGGTATTTGGAAAAGGTTCTTCACCCAGAGGGTGGCTGGGCACTGGAACAGGCTCCCCAGGGAAGTGGACACAGCACCAAGCCTGACAGAGTTCAAGAAGTGTTTGGACAATGTTCTCAGGCACATGGTGTGGCTCTTGGGGTGTCCTGTGCAGGGCCAGGAGTGGGACTCAATGATCCTTGTGGGTCCTTTCCAAGTCAGGGTATTCTATGATTTTAAATGTTTTAATGGGCTGAGATAGATGATGCAGCAGACAGCAAAATAAAATTATAGATGCTCTGTACCACAGAAGAAAAAAAACCAACTGCAGCCAGAGCTCAGCACTACAGGTCCCAGGTGTACTCTTCCCCAGTACCAAAACAGCACTCACCTGCAGTAATTCACTCCTGTAAGAGCCAGGGTCCTTCTGAGCAGCCAGGTGTTGCTAACACAAGGTACCACCTTCAAGTGCCATTTGCCCCGATCACACAAACAGCAGCCACACAAGCAGCACAAATCTCCCCCCCCAAAAAAATTAATTTTTCACAGCAGCTGGAGCTGCAGGTCAGCAGATTTATACCTTAGAGCTCAGGAACATGGGATAGGGGGGTATTAAAGGCAAAACAAAGATGGTAGAAAAAGATACATGATAAGGCAATGGCCCCCACAGATGTGAAGGGTACCTGAGCAGCAGCAATTCCTTCCTGAGCAATGAAGGTGATTGTGCCAGACTTTGGGAAATGTCCCAGAAACCTAGACGTTTATAGCAGCAGCAGAAGCCAAGATCTCTGCCCAGACAGCAGATCTCCAATTACCAAAGCCAGGTCAGTTGGCTTAGTGACAGGTTATTTCCATGGGGTTTTTTTGCTTGCTCATTTAGTGGTAGCATTTTCTATGTGTCTCTCTTTCCCCATACAACAGCAAGAAGCCAGACACCGTGAATTTCTGGTAGCCTCCCTAATCAGAGGGAGTGTCTGTGATGCAACTTGGAAACACAACCCTAACCATGCTTTCAACCACTGGGGCTCCCAGCTGCTGCTCCTTGAATCAGAGGTGACACTGCTGATGATCTTCTGAGCTTGGCTTTCCAGCCAACCCAATGAAGATTGACATTCCTCTTTTTACCTTTTGTATCCAGCCTTGCATGCCTCCCTTTAACATCCTCCCTCAAAGAGAAAATCATCTGATCTGCTTCAGTTCTTTTGCCAGGAGAGAACATTCCTCCAAACAGCCTGACATTCACAGATGTTGGAAATGCTTAGTGATACAGAAAGGAAACAAAAGCCTTCAGCCTTGCTGGAAACCCAACCCACAGCACCAGCCTAACTCTGCCTGAAAATATCCCCTCTGATCTGAAAAGCTCAGCTCCACAAAGTGAGGGCAGTGTCCACACTCTCCCTTTGCAACAACGCAGAAATGGCTGAGTTAATCTTTCTCCACAAACTTCCTTGTTTGTGGAACTATCTAGACACCAGAGAGACATGTGTGGCAGGCTGAAACTTGGTGTTTTTCATACTTTATGTCAAAATCAAATCAAAGGCAGGGGAGCGCACTTAGTTTGGACATATTTTAAGTTAAACAAGCATAAAATATTTGGCAAACTTCCCTTGCTTAATGCAGTATAAACAATTTTGGTATTCCAAAGAAAATTTCCCATTTAATGAATGCAGTGAGTAAGTAAAGAGAAGGTCACACTATTCTTGCAGTCTTCATTAAGCACAGAACAGCCACAACTTTAGCAAAGTCCACATATGACATTAAGTGGCTCATTTGCCACCGGGGCTGCACTGAGAGGTGAGAGGAAATATCCCTGTAGGATGGTAGGTTCTCCTGCAGAATCCAAGTGAAGACAAGCCAATTTTTGCCATTACTTTCTGAGGGGAAGAAATAAACTCTGATAGACACAAACCAGAGGCAGACTAAAGGTTTCAGAAGGCAGCCTCTGGCAAATGCAACTGCAGCAGTTTAAGACATTAGCTTGCACAGCTGTCTGCCAGCCTTGGCTGTCCACCTTGTTGGCTAGCCAGAATTTACTGCTCCTCTAATAAAATCAGCAGAAAGAAATACATGCTTGTGCCTCAGCCACTATAGTTTGCAGCCCAGTGTATTAGACTGCATTGCTGATGATTGGTGAGATCCCAGACTGTATATTGAATGAGGGAAAGAACAGATAAGAACAGAACAAAATGTCTTCCTTGTCATGAAGGGCTTAGAAAATACTTGAAAGAAAAGAGGCAAATAAAGGGGCTAAAGAACTAAAGAAAGATGTTTATTCCACAGAAATTGATGCAGCATTCTTTGCTGTTGGAAAGGCTGGATTGGCTATCTACTGCTCCCCATGGGGGCAGGGAGCTGTAGGTGCAAAAGATAAAGCCAGGTCTGCCAGAGTTATCAGCACTGCTCATGCTCCCACCAGCTCAGAGCCCACTGTAAAAGTAGGAGCATCCTCCACCACCTAATTTGGTATAAGGAAGCCCTCCTGACCCTAATACCTACACTACTGACACCACCCTCCCCTTCCAGGGCTCCCCTCCAGGAATGACATCACCTGAATGTAGAAGCAGTCTATTTTTACAATTCCCAATGCAACCAGGCCTTCTACTCCTATGCAGAGCAGATTTCAGACGTAAAATGCAATGTGTTGAAAGAAATTAAGATAGGAAATTTAGAAGGGACAATAGGTTTTCTTTTTTGACAAAGATTTAAGAAAACCCAGGAAATCTACACACCCAAAGCATTTATTAAAATATGTCCCTAGAGCCAGCTTTGATTAAGCATGCCAGGAAATCACTGGTAGCCTTTGAATACTCAGAAAAAAACCTTAAAAGTACATATAATTGTGTATTGTAGACATAAATCTCATGTACTGGATTGCCCCACTTGCTTTGTTAAACAAAGCTACACTAGACACAACCTGTACTAATCCATAGGCCGTAGGAAATCTTACAAGACAACATGATCCGTTTCACCCAAAATGATTTTAGAAATAGTATGTGATACTGTAGCAATGTGTTGAGCCACAATTAACCAATGTAAGGTGCTGCAGGCCATCTGGAAGTTTTGCAATTACTGAAAGTCTAATGCTGTGCAACAAAATGTTCAGGAACTCAACACAGAACATTTTGAGGTCTTGGTTTGTTTTGGAAAGAAAGCCAGTCTTACTTTTCAGCAACCCAGTAACTTGGGTTAGCTCAGTTTGAGATAACCTAAAAACAAGCAAATAAACAAAGCCAAAAATACCCACTCAAAAAACCCCACTACCCAAAGAAGCCCCAAAAGTTCCTTACTGAAAGTCTAACAGCACTCCTAGAATAAAACTTGCAAAGCTTGTGCCAGTCCTTCCCTGACAAACACTCAGACTCTCCGAGAGTGCAGGCATTTCAGGTCAGAACAGGTAAGATAGTAGCCCTAGAAAGTTGTCTCACCAAGCTGAAGGGATGGTGTATGTGTGCTCCTTTAGCCTATGGCAAAAGCAAGATACACTAAATAACCTTAGCCTGTAATGAAAGATTTATTGCAATCAAAATACCCAACAACTTGATCGCAGCCTAGGCAAATCCAGCTGCTGGCTCTATGCTCCTCCTTGTGTTTTAAGTGCTCCAGCACTTGTAATTCCTGAGCCACTTCAATGCAGTAACTCACCAAAGAGAGGCTAAGTATCTTACTGTGAACATGAATGTCTTCCACACTGTTGCTGGTCTTTAAAAACCTCTCACTCATGAGGCCTTGACACCAATTCTCACTTACTGGGTGAACCACAACCCTTACCCATGCATGTCTTACTTGCTCTTGCCCTTGGCAGCCCTGACACTGTGAAACACATAAACAAACAGTCTAGTCCCAGCAGTGAACCTTTATACAAGAAGCCTTTAAAGTTTCAGTCAGCAACATTAAGTCCAGGGTGTGGACAAAAATCAAGTCTCTAAAGGGCACTGTTTGCGGCTGCTTCCTTCTCCCCTTCAGCAATGAATACGTGCTCTACAGCACAGGTATCCCAACTGGTTGTGGAGCAGTTCCTGCCGAGGCATTGCAGCTCTCTGCTTCATCTTCCATGGTAAAGCTGCCCCACGTTCAGTTACCAGTGCACACTGTGCCATAAGCACTGCAGGACATGCTCCACGACCTGTCCAGTCATCTCTGCTGTGTGATGGCAATCTCAGCCAAAGGCTGCTGCAGGCAGCCATGGCCACACTGCACTCAGCTGTCCAAGCCTAATCATCCAAGTCCTTTGTTACAGCAAAACACAATTGACTTTCATGAGCCTCATATCTTCCAAAATGCCAGGATGCCAGCATAGCCCTGCTATAAGGGATGTTGTTCTTCCAGTTATATCAATGTTCCATTAAATCTTGTTCCTTCACCTGCTCATATGTCATCAAACACACCAAGCAACAGTTTGTGAAACACCTGCTTTACACCTCTGCATACTCCATACATGGACTTCACCATGTTTCTTCATCTTATCTGAGTTTTGTATCTTCATCTGAG
Source organism: Vidua chalybeata (assembly GCF_026979565.1). Lineage (NCBI taxonomy): Eukaryota > Metazoa > Chordata > Aves > Passeriformes > Viduidae > Vidua > Vidua chalybeata. The sequence continues at coordinate 70,793,060 of NC_071531.1, forward strand.
CTAAGACATTTTAATTCCTCCTCTCCCCACTTCCCTGTCAGAAACCATTCAACTGCAGAGAGATCAGACTATAATAACACTGGGACCCCAGCCAGCAGTATGCAGTGTGCCTGGCTTTTAACAGCTAAATCCTATAAAAAATAATGATGCAAATATGGGCACTCCTCCCCAAGACATCCTAATGCTTTCAACAACCTCTTAGGAACACATAATGCTACTGCATGGGACAGAGGCTGAAAGGAACTAATTTGAGACTCCTGGTACTTACTGTGTGAACACCTGCTGGCTAAATAAACAGGCCTAGGTATGAAAGCTGAGAAAGCTGTATTCACACTCTTCACTACTGTATCAGATAGCTGCTTCCTGAAAGCAGGCATGAAATGCACTGCATTATCACCTAAATGTGGTCATGGGGTAGAAAGCTCTTCTTTAAGAATTGTACATGCTGACATAGGATGAGGACAATTCTACCAAAACACCCACCTTGAAGTAGGCTCAGACCACTATCATCATTTAGGAGACTAACTCCCCTGTTCTCCATGAATGTTAGATACATTATCTGTCCTCAGCACTAATCTAATACCGCACAGGAAGTCTGTGGGAAGCCTTGCAAGTCCTGCCAGGTAAGCCCATCCTCACCTTCCACCAACAACTGCAGTTGTTCCATGACGCTTTCCTGCCATTCACTGCACGAGTATGAGCAAGGACACAAAGCCCTTCTTACATGGAATTAAGCTGATGAATGCTTCTGCATCCACCCTTCAGTCATGGTACCTTGTGTCCGTCACCTAGTGTCCTCTGGAATTTGCCCCTGCAATAAATGAACACTTAACAAGTTCCCTGTTCCAGCAGGGGGCCATGGACAAATGTCCTATGGGGAGGTGGAAATCCCCTCTCACTAGTATGCTGCTGGAGGCTCTGAAGGAAAGTTTTTATGTGAGAGGAACCATGGGAACAGACAACAGCTTCTCTGAAAAAGCATTAAGGATCTCTCCTGCATCCAAAAAACAGAGCAGCCAGCAAAGGGCTTCTGTCACAGGGGCTGTAGGGAATGTGATGGGGCAGAGAGGGAGGGCACCTCTTTTGCACTCTCTATGCTCCATTTTCCAATGTTTTCTTTCATGCCTTTAAAGATAAAAAACTAAAAACTATGTTCACCCTTATCCCCAACATCTAGAGTTATTCTGGGGACAGAGTTCAGTTTTCAGCTGCCTAAGGGCAGAGAAAAAAAGAAGAGGGAGCACAAAGACAAAGCAGCACAGGAGATGCTCACCTTTCTTCAGGGCAGCTCACAGAGCAACTCACAGGCTCTGTAACCACTTCTTTAGATGCATGTCTGAAGGAAGTGTGGCTACAAGTCTAAAAATCACAGCCCTGAGAAACAGGGCTTTGTTGCATCTTGCCAGACTTTTATTAAAAATTAGTTTCAAGCTTGCAGCAGAGCACAGGGTGAAAGCATCACCTCAGGAAAGGGAACTATCTCCTTTCACCTCTCATCACTGACAAAAAAAGACTTCCAACTAGCTTGCCCAAAGAAAAAGTGCATGAGCTTTCTTTATCTGAATGCCTCTGCTGCCCAGTAAAGGCTGCCGTGCAGGAAGATGCCTTAAAGCTATGAAAGCACAAAAATTCAACCTCGCCCATTTAGTCTTTCCAAGATGTGAACCGGAAGGGACCTGAGGCCAAGAAACACAGCCAGCTTTCCACTTTCTCTCAGAGGAGAAAAAAGTCCAACATCCCTAATTAAAGACAAAAGTTGTTAAAGACAAAGGGAGACCGTGCTCAAGGCACTGGCTGGGGAGGACAGGAGCCCCAGCAAGCTTCAGCTGAGGCTGCCTGAGGACAGGCTTCAGCTGGCTGAGTTGCTGCAGTTTGGCCGCTTGTCTCCTAGAGGACACAAGCTGTGCTGAGCACACCTCCTGGCCCCCAGACCAGTCAAATCTCACCTGTGAAATCAAGAGGGTCAGAAAGCCTCCAAATATTGACCTTTAACTAAAGCATGTATTTTAGGAAACTCAAACCCAAGGCTTTAGCTGGTAACAACAGCACATTTGTGTACTAAGGGAGCACCTCCATTGTGAAAACTTCACCAGCTGTGCTTCCTGATGGTGTGTGTGTTAATGTGTATAAACTCCCTAGTAGTAAATCAGGGCTTGCAGTGGTTTTGCCTTTCTTCTTTTCACAATTTGCACTGCCCAGTATTTATGGATTCCCAGTAACGAGCACATGACGATGCCCCTGTCATCACAGGGTGAGGGAGCACTAACACCCTGGCAAAAGGGATGCACTGTGTGGAGATTCAATACTGAGCAAGAGATTAGGAAACTCACCTTGCCAGGGGATGGCTTGAGGAGCTCAGACTGCTCAGTTTGCCAAAGACAAGACTGGGAGCAGTCCTTGTGCAGACAACAGTTACAGCAGTGGGGAAGAGACACACTGGACTAAAGGCTTCTTCTGTTTAGTGGATTAAACAGAAGATTCAACATCTGTAGATCAAGACTAGACAAATGCAAGCCAGAAATGAGGTGTAACAGCATGTGGGTAATTAACCACTGCAGCAACATACCAAACACAGTGGTATTTTCCATTTGTAGTAATTACTTAATCAAGACTAGATGTTTTTAAGACACACTATAGAGTCCAGAGCAAATGGAATTAATAAAAAAAATAGATATATGGGCTGTATTGTGCGAGAGGGCGGAACTAAAGCATAATAGATCCTTCTGGTCTCACCATCTACCAATCTATGGGGAAAACTGCCCCTTTTAGTGCCAATGGAGTTGGTAGACAGTCATATTTTTAGCAACAAGACATTCTGATGTTTACATGAAATAGTAATAATAATACACTGTTTTACACCCACACCTCTAATCTGAAATTCTCTAAGCTCTTTACCATCACTATGTCAGCAAGCCTGACAACTCACTGGCTGATAAATTGGCATTATCATTCCCCTTTCATCCAGCTTGTGCTTTTTCAGAGTAGCTAATAATCCGCTTACCATTTACATGGGAAACAGAACACTCAGGCTACCTGCCATTTTACTTTTAAGCCTTTTAGTGAGAAAAATGCTCATATGCGTACCTTGCAGAAGCTGTCAGAGTGGAAAGCAGCTCAGCACACAGAACTGACCAGCAGCTTCAGATGCTACTTCAGATGCTCATCCCCAATACAAACTTTATAGCATTCAAAAACTATATACAAACTTCCCTAGGAAAATTCTGCCAATAAAATACTTTTGAAGAGCAGAAGTCAGCAATTAAAGTGTTAAAAACAAAAGAGAGAAAAGAAAAAATGCTTCCTAGTTGTTTTAACAAAAACTTCATATACGACAGACAAAAAAAAAAAAAGAGTAATTTCCATTAGTTTCCATGACAACCAATGGAAATAACTAACCCATCTTCTCTCCCTTGTCAACCTCTGGCAGACCTGTCAGGGAAAGCAAGGGACTATGCCCTGTGTAAGGTTCTCTGGTGAACCAGAACACTGGGAAATCTACATTGCCATAATATCAAGTGCTCCCCTTACAGCAGAGCTCTAGTTTTTTTCCTCTGAGATACTAGAGGATGAAGAAGTGCTTACTGCTTTCCTGCAAGAGCAAATGTATCCGAGAAGTCCCCTCTGAGACACCCCAACTCTCCCACTTTATGACCTGCTTCTTTCTCTCTTTGGCTTCATCAAAACATTCAACCACCTCTTTTCCATCTGTGAGCCATTGGCTCATACCTTGTAGGTGGCCCATATTAAACCCTTTTTGTACATCTTTACTGGCTGGCAAGAAACTGCTGCATCACCCCCTGGTCTACATTTTGTCTCCATTTTTCTTACTATTATTATCGTTGCTGGCAAGGAAAATGATCCTCAGCAATGCCTGGTGCACCTTCTACATGAGATCTTTTAAACTTTTCTTAACAGGAATGCATCCAGCCTTATAAACCCTGCTATGAGGCACAGCACCATCATTATTCTTGTCTTACAGATGTGAGCACCACGTCTTAGAGGAATAGGATGCCTTGCCCAAAGCCTACATACAAATCATGGCATCGTGCTAAGAGTGAGGACAAATTGGTCTACAAAGAGTCTGTTTGCATTTTCTTGATGCCCACAGGTTCGGAAAGTGTTTGAACCACAGATGCTCAGTCTGCTGTAGTCCCTCCACCCTGCCAAAACCCCACAGCAAATAAATATTAACCTCAAACAAAACCAAAACACCTAAATCTCAAATAGTTGTCTTTGTTTAATGCTGGTTTACTGTTGACCTTGCATCTGCAGCCAGGATGGCCTAACTCACCCCAGCATCTGGATGTGTGCTGCTGCACTGCAGAGGAGCTTGGCAGTGATTTGTGAGGAGGAGTTAACATCCAGCTGTTCTCCCATCTCTTTTGGTTTTCACATGCACAAAGCCAGGAGCGGCCCAGGCACGGTGCTGCCACTGTGTGACTTCAGGTTTTCACATACCACAGTGAGATTTAACACTCACCCAGCAAGACAGGAAATCCACAAATAATCCATATTGACTGCAAATTTTGCTACATCCTCTATTCTCCCATCCCAGGTCTGGGTTGCAGGAGTTACCAGCAAGTAACAGGACTGGGCACAGTGGCTCAGTGCATGTGGGTGTGGGTGCGCACGAGGTGTAACAAACCATATTTTGTGCCCCCTGATTAGCTGTGCTTAGGCTCAGTTTCCTCCATTACACCCTCCTGGGGGACTGCACACAGCTCTGAGAGCCAAAGAGGACAAGACAAAGCACCGAGTTCAAAGTTGAGCAACAATAAGTTGCTCTACAAACTGCTTCCCGCAGATTCCTGTCTTGAGGCTGATGGCATTTAGTGGCTATGAAGGTATGAACTACAATCACTGGGGAATGCTCATAAATTGCTTCTCTGGCCCACAGCAAAAGCTGATCTCACACTCAAGCTGTTCCCTCTGGTAAAGCAGTAAGTACTGCAGCACCGCACCTACTCTTACAAAACTTAGAGCAACACTGTATCCTGTAGGAAATTAATACACTTCACTAAACGTGACTGAAACTGGCTTTTTAGTTTAAAAGTTGTTTGAGAAGGTTAAAAGGTAACACCAAACAGAGAATTAGATCACATACATCTCTGTTTCCTTTCCTGCATTGACAGGAGGAAGGGAGCTACAGGGAGATTAAGAGGTGTACTAAGCACTGAGCTGAGGGGGCCCATAAACTGGCTACGTGTACAAGGTGGAGATAATGGCATGGGGGAGGCACTAATTATCAATGAACACAGGGGTGTAATTAGGACCATTGGGACAGAATAAAAAATTAATGGTCTACTTGCTCACAGAAGAGAACTGTGAAGATAAACTTACTAACTCTGAGACATTCCAGAGCATGGTATCATTTTTCAGAGAACAGGAAGGGGGGCATCACTTATCAGGGAGGTGTAAAACTGAATTTGACAAGACACTAATGGCTATGGTGTGTACAAACAGCTACTAATCCCAGGGCATGCAGTGATACCCTGTAGAAAAAACAGTCTGTTTTTCTGAACAAGTAAAGAATAAAAAAAGTACTCCCTTTTTAACCTGCTCCTCCTTACCCTTACACATCATCCTCTACAAAGGGGCCCAAGCCTCAGTCCTGGGGATGACAGAAAAAGAGCTTTGTGAGAAATGGAGTCTCTGCTGCAACCTGACTTCTCCATGATTCCTCTGGAGAGGGAGAGGACTGCCTGAAGATTAGGCTGATACTACTCATGTGGCATTCATTGTCTTAGGACTGGAATACCCCAGAGCTTGCATCCTGGAGCAAACACGCTGTCCTCACACAAGAACACCGCAGCTTTTCTGCCAAGCTGAAGGCGATGCCTCCCACATGAATGCTTGGTCCCTTGCCACCTTAATTTTCCAGAGCTCTGGGTCTGAATGCACAAACTGCAGACCAGAGCTCGGTCACAACCTTTACAGTTATCCCTGAGGAATTCTACTCACCCAGACAACTAAATGATCCAGACATTGCAAAAATTCCCCAATGAAATTGCTTCCTCCTACATATAGGAAACGAGACAACAATTCCAATCCCTCATGCTTAAGCTTCCTTGAACATAAACATGAAAATGCGGCCAAAACCAGGAGGGGAAAGAAAGTCCCAGAGCAGCAAGAAGTACATATGCAAGGAGTTACATCATGCAGAAGGAAAGCTCTTGGCTTCAGGCTAAAATTACCAGTGCTTAAATGGCAGGGGCTGCTCTAGCATGGAGGGGCACCTTCCCCAGAACAGTCCTCCAGATCCATTGTCAGGAAAACAGCAACAGGCTCTGCTGTCAAAACCATCCCTGGACAACACAGTGCTGGATGCCAACTTATCAGCTGGCCAGTGCTTGCCAAAGCCCATCCTGGTGGATCGATGGAAATTCCTTGTTCTGCCTCCCTGACACTCAAGCCCCAAAATATCTTACCATTGCAGCAGGGTGACAAGGAAAAGGCAGGCAAGAATAGCATTTCTGATGGCAGGAAGAACACCCAGGCTCTGGGCTCCTTCATTAGGACAAGGTTCACCAGTATATCTCTCCATGAGAGGCAGGTACCTTTGCCAGCCCACTCCTGTCACCCCACTCTTGCTTCCCCTCTTATTGAAGACTTTAATATCCTCTGCTCCCCTCCCATGACTTGTAAGACTTAAGATCCTTTCAGGTTTGAGTCATACTACTGCCATGGGTACCTCCGCAGCAAGTCTTTCCACAACCTCTCCAGGTCTCCTCACAGATACAAAACTAAAGAATTTGTTTCTGACTATAGAACAAAATCTTCAAATCACTGTTTCTTGAAAACTTTCATTGTTGGGAAGAAGCTGCTTAAGCACTGGAAGCTCTACCAGTATTCATATTCCCAAGGTCTCCTGATCTTGTCTCAGGACTCTAAGCAAGAAACAGAGATGGGATCAGAAGGAACATGTACATAGGGACAACCAGCAGTGGATAACAAATAGCTGCCCGGACTAAGGAGAAGGAACAAGAAAAGCTGGGTTCTATGAGGTCCATTACGCAGCATTAAGGTATTTTGAGAAAGTGGTTAGAGGTCCATCTCTGGGATAGCAGTAGAGAAGGTACAGCCAAGGAAAACACTGTTTAGCTGTTAACAGTGGAAATCTGGGATTCACTTCCAGCTGAAGTTAACAAGATACTAAACTCCTCTCCAGTCATCCACCCCAAATCCTTTGCTCTTTACAAGGTATTTGTCCAAGAGGAGCCTCCAATTTGTTTCTAGCTTATAGGCTTCCTGATGCACTCCAAACAAGGTGCAGACATCGGCAAGAAATTTCACATTTGCAGACTGGACTATGAATCTGCTTTTCTTCAACTCTTTACAGGCAGCCTTCATCTAAACCACTGCCCAAGCAACCACAGGGTCCACACCAAAACCAAGAGGTACACTGTAATAAGTGACAAAACTACAGCACAGTAGCAAAATTTCACAGCAGCTTATATGAACTTCACTTCTGGGTAGCTAGTTTGCAAGACAGAGAAGGGACAGCCACTCAACACTGCTGCCTTGTGTCTTCAGCCCTGATCAGTACTGAAACAGATTTGAGAAAAAGTAGCAAGAAAATGCCACACAGTTGCTGCTTATGCTACAGTTATCTGTACTTTAATGGAGCATTGACGCCTCTAGACTTGCTTCTCCCATTTGCTTTCTTACTGCCGAGGATTTGCAATCAGAACCCCACAGCTGAAAGCAAATACATCCCTGCTCTAACCAGCTCACACCTAACTGTACACAGTTGTGGCAAAATCTACAAACCCTGGTAAAGTCAAGATGTATAACTCCTTGTCTACCACCCAGATGCAGCTGTAGAAGGAAGTACGCTTCACAGCACAACAGCAGGCTGTTCTTTTTGCTTGCTAAACTCAGAGACAGCGCTGTGAGAGATAAATCTCTCCAAGGAAATGCTGGTTATTCACAGATTAGCATAGCTATCACAGTAGAGCAGAAGCCAACCTCCCTGCAAAGATTGATGCAACCCAGGTAAACAAGGCATTTCTGGGAACCAATCTCATCTAGCTCACAGGATATGTGGCAGAAACACAGCCTGGTTAATGGGAGTCTCATCAGTCTAGGAAGAGACATCTGGCTGAAATTCGTGACAAATTCTCTTCTGTACAAAGAGAAACACTCCCCAGCTCATGTAACACCACACAAGAAAGATCAAAGGTGTCCCGAAGCCTCCCGATGGGTAAGCAGCTGTACCAATAACAGCAGCTGGAAAACGCAACAGGAGACTCAGCCAGTCCTTTCCTCCTGTGCTGGGAGCAGAGCTGCCTCCTCGGCAGCCCCCAGCAGCAGCCCCCTGTTAATTACCGGCAAGGAATTTGCACTATGGCAGATAAAGTCATTCACTCAGCCACTGGCGCGTTTGCACAAAGCAGCTTGGCTCTGACAGCAGCTCCATCTGAGAAGCAACATGCTTATTGTCTTGAGCTACAACTCCAGCAACACCTGGTCTGGCACTCAAGGGAAGGATTTCAAGAAGACACCTATCACTCCAAAACCAGCTCAAGGATAAAAAATAGATGCAAACTTTCCTTCTACTGAAGATGTGATTGCTAGACTAGACCTGGGAAGCCACTTTTATTAAATTATTTTATGAATGTGGTACTGCTGGGTTGCATTGCACAAAACCAGTGCATATTAAAAACAGTCTCAGTTACCCACATCACTGGCACCATGCTGCCTTTTCTGTCCACTGTCCTGGCTAAAATATCAGTGAAAGCAGGGCTGAACTATTCATAAAGTCTCTGTCATTTAATTTCAAAAGGCAAACTTCTTAAATGATGGCTTCAGAGCCAAATACAGCTATGCAATTACATAGGGATCTCAAATTTAATCTGTTTTATTTATTAAGACATTAGTTTTTTAGATTTTGTTCCTTGCAAAAACGTGGGAAAAGTTTGACCAAGGCAAGCTCCTGATGCTGGCCATACTGTGTGAACAGACCAGTGGAAGGAAGTACACCAAGTACACAAGATGGTCTGTGAAGACCATCTGAATTCCCCGTTCCAAATCCTCTGGTGCACACAAGTACTCTGCTGGCAAAGGGCACAAGTCTTGGAAAGGGTGAAGAGTTGCTCTCCTTACAAGAAAAAGAGCCAAGTCAGATCAAGAGGAAGCACTTAGGTGAGTTAAACAAACAGAAACCTCTGCTGTTTCTCTCCCCCCCTTAACATCCCTTTTCATCTCTTCATATATAGAAAAACGACATGGAAGGAAACAGAGGTCAGGTGAAAAAAAATCATCCCAAAATTACAACAGATGTAGACACTGCAAACACCATGCTTTTAGAAAAGGTTGTGAACCTGCCTCCAGATATTTGTCACCACTGTGCTGCTCAGGGGTTTTAGTGCCTCAGATCTGTCTGTACATCTCACAAGAGGGGAGTCTCTGGCCTTCCTCTTCTTGCCCTTTTTAGCCAAAATGAGACAAGTCAGATCAAACCATTTACACATAATTCTTTAAAAAGGCTGGCTCATTTGGCCAGAAATGGGTTAAGGATATTTCAGAAGAACAGCTACAGGCCCCAGAGATTATTTTGAATAGCCAGAAAACTTGCAAGGAGCAGAAGGCAGGCCAGGTCAGTGACCTCTCCTCTTGGCAAGGCTGGATTCAAGAAAGGACTTGTATCCACAGCTCACACCAATATACTCATGCTGGCATAAACCTCCTTGCTAACATCTAAAATTCATGGTGAAAATAACTTTCTCAAAGATTCTCAATGAGGTTTAAGTGAAAATGAAAACAAGAAAACCCATCACTCTTATTGTGAAACAAGTAGCCTGCTGGGACACAGAATGATGCTGGTATGGAAGTGGTCCCACACACCACCCTTCAGACCTCAATGTGCAGAATCAAATAGCACCTGGACTCCTCTCCAGTGTTAACTAGGTAACTTACTCCAGCAGGATGTGAACAACTGATTGACTTTGTACATTCAACAGACATTTCAAGCCTCTCCCTTTTCCTCTTTCATGATGGATGTTTCCCAAAAATCACTCCATATGCTTTGGGAGCCCCAGCTGAGAATATGAGTAACTTCACATCTGTGGCATCCCTGTTAATACAAGTAAACAGCCACCTCATTGAGTCTGACCCAGGAAGAGAGAGATAAAAGGGGCTGTCTGAAGCTGGTGGCTGGCCTCCATCCGAGGAGTACAGTTCACCGTCTATTGCTCTTGTGACTATTACTGAACCAGGCCAAGAAAAGCTCTGAAGTTCTGGCACGCCTCAGATTTTCCAGTCTGCATGAAGTTATGCCAGGAACATTTACTGAAGCAATTTCTTTCTTTAAAGACTCTAATTATGCACCTAACAATGTTGTACAAGAACCCCAGTACAACTCAAGAGTTTTGCTAACAAAAGGATTAGAAGCTTAAGGCTCAGTGTTAATATTCTGAATGTACTGAAAGGGACAAAGTGCAAGTTACAACAGAAACAGAAGGCACAGAGAGGGTTATCGCTTCCAAAATCTGGAAAGGGAAAACCACACAGGAAAATGCCACACTAATCTTTCTGAATGCCAGTGATGCAGTGGAGTAGTAACAGAAAACATTTAGAAGTGGGCAACCATCAAAGCTGTCTCTGAATTACAAGCAGCTCACCTTCAAGCACAGCCCATTCCCTAGAAAATGAGAAGGTCTAAATATCCCAGAGGATGGGATGCTACCCGTGACTGAACTGATAGTCACTGCTTGGCAGCTACTAGCAAACAGGAATCAAACTGAACCCCAAAACAGAAGTTGCCTGAAGTGTCCATTTTCCCTGAAACCAGACTCAGACCGCAGTCATAAGTCTCAAGTTTTGCTGAACTTAGACTGGAATCAAACCAAAACATTCACTGGTTTGCCACTTGGACCATTATCTCTGAAGCCAGTCATAATAATTCATTTATTCACTCAAGCATGAATTAGCCTTTAAAACCAAGTTTTGAACATGATGGCTGTACATTTTTTCTTACTTTCAGTTTGCAGGTGAGACACAGAGACATGACAATACTTATATCTGGGAAGCTATCCAGGTACTACAAATTAGAGAACATTAGGCAAAAAGCAGGATTTAGCATTTCAACAATGTTAGTGACACCAATGAAATCACAAGTGCAGGGCCAAACATATTTTGGCTGTTTCTCTGGGTTACTGATCCCAGAAGGCTTTACTCAGACCAGTGTCATCATTATTTAGCTGTTAGTATAATTTTTCTTATGCTGTGCACCTCCTTCCTACAGAGGTGTTGGTGCATATTGACCAGAACTGATTAAGATTTATTTAGGGTTCCTAAGAAAAGGAATAAACATGATTTAGCTTATTCAGGACAGTGTTGGAGAGGATGCACGGGAACATTCACTATATAAGTATGTCAAGTTTTGGGAAGAATGTGTATTACAATATTATCACATACAGGCAGATGTGAAATGCTGGTCCATACTACAGCTCATTCCCACTCCCCTTGGTTTTCATGACAGCAATGACCAGAGCCCAACCGTGTCGGCTAACAACCACCCTGTCTCACATCTGCTCCTCACCTGGCCGTTGCAGGGAGTTCACACAGAGCTTTGCTCAGGGACAGAAAGCAACAGCATTTAGGATGGGCTCCATCCTAAATCCCATTCTTTACCATAACCCGGGCAGCACAGTTCATGGGTGGGAGGCAAAAAAAGAGGGAACCAGACGTGTTTATGCCTTTTTTTTTTTTTTCCCGTGGAGCCAAACTGCGATGCTCTAGGGTGGGTCTCGCCATCTGGGAGAAATATGCAGGGAGAAAAAATGCAGGGAGGGAGGACGACCTGCCCCCGAGTGGGACCGCTTTCCTCCGAAGGCAGGCTCGGCCTCCCTTCCCAGCCCAGCTTGAGTTCATTTTCCTCAAATCGCTTCCACATTTCCCCTGCCGTAATTATCAAATATTTTGTTTCTGACTTCACTTTTTAGGGAGGCCGCCGCAATCGGGAACGCAGGCACCGTTTGTTTTCTGTCAACAGAGATGGGGGGGTTGCAGCTGGGGGCTTTCAAAGCTTTTCAACGTCATTGCAATAAAAGAAAGGAAAAAAAAGAAGAGCGCGCGGGAGAGAGGGAGGAAAGGGGGCTACCCCGGGGAGCCCATCCCGGTGGCGGGATGCAGAGGTCCGGCCCCGGCGCGGACACAGCCCCTCGCCCCACCGAGGCGCCCATCGGCCCCGCAACTTCCCTCTCCACCCCGGCTGCCACTTTCCCCGGTCCCGGCTGCTCCCCCGCGGGCGCCGCGGCGCCCCCGCTGTCCCCACCCCGTCCCGCCGCCGGGGCCCCGCGCCTACCTCGGCTCGCAGGCGGGCGGCGGCCAGCAGGGCGCACAGCAGCGGGAGAGTTTTCCAGATCTGCAAGAGAGGGAGCGGGAAGGCGGTGAGCGCGGGCCGGGCCGGGGCCGGCGAGGCGGCCGCCGCCGAACTTCCCGCCCGGCAACCCCTCTCACCATGCTGCGGGCGGCACCGGCGGGGCAGGAGGAGTTGCGGAGGCGCCTTCCCCGGCTTCGGCTCGCTCGCGAAGGGAAGGGGAGGGCTCCCCCTCGCCCCGACCCGCCAGCCCGCGGCTCCACCCCCGGCCCGGCCCGACCCCCGCCCCGGGGCCGACTCCTCCCCGGCCCCCGCCCGCTCCCCGCCGCCCCTCGGCGGTGCCCCCGTCCCTCCCGCCGCCGGCCCCTCGGCGCCCACGGCGACCTTTGAAGGCAGCAGGAGGCCGAGGGGCGTCCATGGCACTCGGTTGCCGCCCCACAACGCCCGGCTTCACACTCCCGCCGGGCAGAACGCGGATCCGGGGAGGCTCCCGAGCCCTACCCCGGTAGGGGTTCGGGAGGACTGGCGACAGCCGTGCCGGGGCGCGGATGCCCGCCAGCCGGGTCAAGAGCATCCCGCCGAGGGGTCGCAGCCGCCCCCCACATTGTCACGAAAAATGGGGAAACTGAGGCACGAGGTGGCTTTTCCACAGGCAGGACTCACTCACCGACTCAACCCATTGTCCCCCTACGCTCCAGCCCTGAGGCCACACCTACAGGTGTCACTCGTGTAGGGATGTGGACAGGTTCAAAAATAAGGATTTAGACCCATATATGATAAGATCCAAATGTTCTCTGAGCAGAACAGGCTGCCAGGGCTTCATGCCAGGCACAGGGGCTCAAAATTCCACCTGAAATGCCTGGTGGTGCTCATTTGTGTATAAATACTTGTGATCCTCTTGTTTTAGCTTTTTATCTCTGAATTTCAGTAACTTCCAGTAGCTAGAAGAGAGGATGTGACAATGCAAAGAGACCCATTGCCTTGGGCACATTGAGAAATCTCTCTCACAGCAAGCAACACTATGACACCAGTTGTCAAAGGCATTTTCTCGAGTTTTGAGGTTTGTTGTAACCAAAAATGACATCCCTGGCTTTAAAATACCATCTCACTCTGACCAAGCATCCCCATAAGCTGTCTTCTTTTCCTGTTTTATTCTGTGCCCTCAATGCAGGCAGGCACCAAGGGAGATGCTGGCATGTGTACCCTCATTCACAAAGACCAAAGAGTACTCCAGCATCCTGCTGCAAGGAGAAAACTCTGAGAAGAGTTACCCTAGATCAGTCCACATCTGGTCTGTTCATGGCAGCTGTGCCATTTTTCTGTGCTTCCTCAGGCTCTGCTTCCTTACTCAGTTTTGTTTTTAGGACTACTGTTACTAATTTTGCATTTACAAAGCATCCTCCCCAGCAAGTTCTGCTTCTGCCTGTGAATGGTACTAGTCTACAAATCCATCCTGAAGAGATGTCTAATTATTTCACTGCAGATGCTGAGCAATGTGATTTTAATTGCTTGGTTTTGGTTCTTTTAAACTCACCTTTCATGATGTACCTCTTTGTTTTGGAGTCATTGATTGCCCTGCCTCATGATACAGCACAGGCATAGTTATGGCTGAAATCAGCTGGCCTCTAGTTTGCAGAAGCTCACACTGAGTCACCCTGAAGTGAGTGCCATGATAAGAAAAAAACAAATAGCAAATGATAAATACATTTTAAAAGATTAATCAGTTTCTGTGCCCTTGGTACTCAGCTCTGTGGAAGCTGTATTACATGAGGAGGCTCTCAATTTCCAGAGTGTAAAAGTGACTCATATCAGCCTTCAGAACAGGGCACTAGCAGAGGTCTCCCAGTGCCCGCATTCCCTCCCTGATACCACAAGCAGCCTCCTCATGTAGGTGTGATTAGGCACTCTGCTGGATTATGTAGGTCACCATGAGCATGGATTTTTCTTCTTTGTATTCAAAGGACTAAATATGGAACAGAAACTAAAGGATTTAATCTCCCATTCTGTGCTGACATTCAGGTACATGAAAATACATTTCTTCAAGTTAGTTTCTATAATGTGTAAATGGGTAGAAGTAAAAACCAAAAAGCATCTCTCATACAAGCATCAGAAAGAGAGAGCACAAGACAAAACAATCTCAGTGCAGACACCAGAGCCTTATTGCTGTGCACAAAGGCACACATTTTATAACCAAATACATGATATCCAACAAACTTTTTGCTTTTTTCCCAAACTTTCACCATTTAAAACCGTAAACTGCAAAGGAACAGTCTGTACAACCTGAGTGCATGACAAATCTGATGAGAATTTTTGCTCTTTCGTGATGGACCCAAAACACACAGCTTGAACCAGAAGCACTAGAATAAGGGGAAAGCAAATGCATTTACAGTTATGTTTTCAAGCTGTGGCCATAATGGATAAGGTAATTCATCATTGCTGGCTACACAGCCAAAGTATCATAAAAATGCTTTCAGCTAAAAGCTTCATTATAAGAGTGAACGATGCTTGCCTGAAATTTTGAAGGTTGCAATGCTCTGGTGGGCCAAAGAAATTGGGAATCATTGTTCTACAGAGATGTTGTTGTTCTATTACATATACCAGTATTTCATTTCTGCTGATGCTTACTTTCCAGTCACTGGTATTTCTAAAACAAACATTTTGTTACACATATGGGATTGCAAATTTTGAGATACATACTTATCCCCGAGTGGCTGCACAACTGAAATTCAGTAACAAGCTGTTTTCTGAGAAGCAGATCAAGGGAAGCCTGGACACATGCAAATGTACATCTCATGGGTGGATACATTCTCCTGTGTTTAATAAAATGCAGGCTTCAACAGAGGCTTCCTCCATTCTTGGGGCACTGTCAAGATCACTCCCCTGGATCTCTGGTGCCCCATGAGGGTTACTCTGAAGGCTCAGCCTCTCCCTTATTACAGCATGTGCACATACATACACCCAAAATGATACTGTAAGCCTCATTTCCCTGGGAAATGAGGCTAAATAAGCCAAAAATTACTTATTAAGCCCTCACCCAACCCTTGTGGCTGTACCATGATATCACCCTCTCCACATTACCTCACTCCTATCCACCACCCACATCCGTCATGTTTCCCCATTTCTCCTGCCATATGAAACATCTGCCCTAAGGGATGGGGTTGTGCTCACACTGCTGTGATGAAGTCAGTGATTGCCCTGCCTGCACTGTGTTTTAGGTTACATTTCAAGAAACCAAGTTGTTTGGCAAGTGACCTTCACAACAGGACAGTAGTTGTCTGCGTGACAAGACAACAATCTGTCCCATTGAAGAGTAGAAAATTTGCAGCAACATTATTTGGTGGAATTAAGAAGCAGGGAATTATTTTTGAGTAGCAAATGTGTTAAGGTTGTAGCCGAGAAGGCTCAGCTCATGTGGCACTGGAGACAGCTGTGTTGTCTTGAGCTATGTGAGCAGTGACCCCTCATGGACCAGATTGCCAGCACCTGAGGAAGGACCAAGGGATGCCTGGGTTTTCCCAGCAGACATAGGCCAAGACTGTAAGACATGAGGGGAAAGCCTGGAGCAGGGTTATACCCTCAAAGATGTGGGCATCAGTTCCAAATGAACTCTAGGATGACCGCAAGGCCAGTGTGAGGGTGCCCAGAGCGGTAACACATGGATCACACGGACACCTCACCACCTTCTTTGAGAACTCAGGCCCACAGCAGCCTCCTCCAGGTGTCCCCCTGACCTGGCAGTGCTTACTCGAGTCCGTAACTACATTTCTGGAGCTTGGTTACTTTGCAGACTGCACTTTGTTAAATGCAGATTTTTTTTTTCTATTCTTCTGGCTGTTTTTTGCTTCATTTCCCTTCTACTTGTAATTTTCTTTCTCATTGTGGTTTCCTCATTTCTTGCTCCAGCTGCAGTATTTGTACTAATCATTATTCCTTAAAGCTCTATTTCAGACCTGATGTAATAAAGTGCTATACCTTCTCCTCTTTTTGTCCCCTAGTACATGTCTTTATTTTGCAGGTAGTGCTGGGGACATTGCTGACCAAAGGGCACACAAGTCTGGCACTAGCAGGCTGCATGGTTTGTATAAAATGCATTCTCTAATGGCTAATGCATTTGATAGGCTTTTGGATATTCCATTACCTAGAGGAGTAAAATGCCTAAATACTTTGACAACCTGGCCCTTAAACTTTATCCTTGGTATCCCTTTTTTCAAGGTGAGCTTTTCTAATTTCAGACAAGCTCCCAAAGGCAGCATTTCCTCACAGAATTCATCTAGCCCCAGCACCCAGGTGCAATAGCCCAGGTAAGCCATACCCAATGTGAGAGGGCACAGAGCTGCACCCACATCCAGACAGTGTAACCATATCCACTCTGCTTTTGCCACTCCCTGACCAAGGCTAACTTGATGGTCACAGTACACTTGGATCCAAGTAATGGTGTAAGAAAGAAAAATCAGTCTCAAAGCCTCAGTGTGGAAACAGTCAATCTGTCCTCAGTAGTCCTCATGTTCCTTGTGCCAGTTCACTGCACTGCTGTCAGGCCAGGATGCAGCACAGATAAATTAAATACTCTTGTTTTTGAGTCTGCTCGTGCCTCTTTATAAAGAAGCTGAGGGCACAAGGCTTGTTCAGCCTGAAGAAGAGACCCTGTTCAGAGCAGGAGGGTAGACTAAAGTTTCTTCCAACCTGAATTATTCAATGAACTTATTTGGTCCTTTAAGTTTGGCACAACCTTTAAACTAAAAGCACTCTCACAACCTATCCAAAAGCAGATTGATACAATTCCCTGAAAGTGTTCCCTAGGATGGTGCTTGTCTGTGGTCAAACAGCTCAGAACTGCCAAGTCCACCAGCTGTGATCTGGAGATATGGGCCTGTGAGAATTACTGTAATTCTTTATGCACAAAGAACAGGTCTCATGCATCTGGAGCAACAGCTGGCATGAAGGAAACGGTGTTCCCAGGCAGTTCTATATTATCTACAAGGCTGCCCCTCAGCCTGACAGGGAGTAAGAGCTATCTCAGCTGCCAGATGTGTGCTTCCACCATTGTGTAGATGATGACTGGTCACAGAGATTGGCTCATAGAGACTGCCTGCCACATCCAACCTGGTGCAGAGGAGATGTGGGATGTGGCTTATCAGCTAGATGAGCAAACCCCTTATTTCATCCAAATGAGGCAGTCACTAGCAAGATACCTGTACCCACAGTTATTTTGTGGGGTCCTAGCCTATGTGCGACTGCTTCAGTTGTTGGATTTGAGTCTGACCCCAAAAGCCCCTCAGAGACAGTTTGATAATGCAACAGGCAATTGCAAAAGCCTAGCAAATTAAGTCTTAGGACTAGTATCAAGGTAAGGTGAGTTGTCCATTGTATAGGCAGCTGAATGGGCTGTTCAATTCATAATATGGATTTTCTCATGTATAACTCTACATCACAAAGCAGGATGTAGGTACACACTACCATGAAAAAAAAAAACTGCAGGGTAGAGTCCCAACTCAACTCCACACCTGCCAATGTCACATGCACTTCACAGCGCAAACTGTTACATGTAATACTACTCTCTGAAAGTGAGGAAATAAACATCACTGCCTTCCACTTCCTTCCCCATTATCTCCCTCATTTTGCAGATGCTTTCACTGAGGAGTTGCTAAGGTCATTTCTGTCAGACCACAGAGTCAAACCCAGGACTCTTCTGTGGCTGGATGAAATTTCAGCTACTTTGTCTTCCTGCATCATTGAGCTACAAAGATGTACTCGGCCCTGCCATATTCCATACAATAACC
This sequence comes from Vidua chalybeata, assembly GCF_026979565.1. Classification (NCBI taxonomy): domain Eukaryota; kingdom Metazoa; phylum Chordata; class Aves; order Passeriformes; family Viduidae; genus Vidua; species Vidua chalybeata. The sequence continues at coordinate 70,811,162 of NC_071531.1, forward strand.
CAGGCACCCTATTCCCAACATACTACTACTGCAGAGCAAGCAGTTATCTACCACCAGCAAATCCTGATTCACACAATTAAGAGCACTTCCTCCATTAGCTGAAACAGTAGGGGGTTTGTGCTCATGAATATAGCAGGAACTCAACCCAGAATGTCTTGAGCTCAGGCACAGGTTGTTATTATCTATCAATTATAGCACAACAAAACACAAGTATTCCACATGTCACTCACTTGTCTCACCTCTCAATTGCTGCTCTCATCCAGGGCCAAGCTTAACATTTGAATGAAATGTCCAGAAAAAAATTCCAGGAGGTGTGCTAGCACCTGCCATCCTGCTGTAAAGAAGCAGGCTCTCTCTCTTCTGCAGTCAAAGCTCACTTGTGGCTTGGCTGTGGGATTTACAGATCCTGGCTACCAAGTCAAAGCACCAAGTGCTGAAAGAGCCACTGGGCATTTCCAGGATTAATATGAACACCACAGGAGGTGCTGGGGTGTGTGCAGCCAGACCCTTCTTGGGAAGGGCAAGGACACAGAGCTAATGAGCCTACTGAGGTGTGGGAAGATTTTGTGTAGAGGCTTTTGTGTGCCTCAACACCACACAATCCATCTACAAGGTATGGGACGTCAGAGATCACTGAGGTGACCCTCCACTGAACAGCTCTAAGGTTGTCTCCTAACCTGCATAATCTGTCCATAGCTGTGTGATAGAAATTGAGTGCACCCCAAGATGCCCCCAGTCCATTCAAACAATTGCCACAGCAGTAGATCATGTCTCTCAGCAATGTTACAGGACTGTCAGAGTATGTCAGGATTCATCCCCATATGGGCCACCAATTGTTGGCATCGGTGCTTGGCACCAATCAACAGTGGACGGAAACTGACTGTCATTGCCAGTTTGTTATCCTACTGTAAAACCTTCATACCTTCTCTCTGTGAGTTCCCAAGGGCAGCCTCTCTCAACTCTGACTCCTTTTCTCTTTTTCTTCTGCACAGCTGGCTGACTTCTTCCTATCCCTATCACAACCACCTAATCCTTTCTGTCCCTAGGAGCACATACTAACCCTTACTGTCCCTAGCACAACTACCTGACCCTTCCTCTTCACAGCAGCACAGCCAACAAACTCCAACTCTCCCCTCAAGCAGCTAACCCACTCTTTTATAACACCCATCCTTATTGGACCATCCTTATTGGACACAGCTGTGCCCTGTTAAGGGCAGGGCTGTTCCTACTCTTTGGTAATTAGTACAGCTGCAACTCCTAAGGGGCGCGAGATTGCCTTCAGCACTATCTCTATTCTCTCACAATCCATCTTTCCACAAGAATACATCTCAAACTCAGGTCTTGTAGCTACTTTCTCCTTACCCTTACATTATACATATACAAAAACTTCATGGACTGTGCCAGTCACTTCTGTGGTCCAGAGGACAGGGTTCTCCGGTTCTTCCAGCCACTCTGAATAATTTTGCTATTCTCATCCTCTAAGGATGGGCAACCTGCTAGCATAGAACATGATCACACACACATAGCTATCTGTCCCAACCCGTGGCAGAGCCTGGGATACTTGCTAGAAGGCATTCAGGAATTTGCTGCCCAAAAGGCGTTTGAGCTATGTGAGTCGAGCCTGGGTCAGTGGGGACTGGGTGTGGAGCAGCAGTTCTGTGAGTCACCAGTGGTCTGTGAGACCTGAAGGAAAGGTCGACACAGCCTTTTAAAAGTACAGACTGCTGCGATGTTCTGTACACAGATTCAGGACGTCTGTTCCAGTGGTGTATATATGAGAAAGCTTGGGAGTTGGCCATGTAAGTTTGGACAGCTGACCTAAAACATAAACACGAGTTCAGGGACTCTTATAAAATGAGAAATTATGCTGCTAAGCAAGAAAATGGGCAATGTGTTAGTAAACATAGCTCACCCTAGAGATTAGCTCTTGTCATTGCTTAGCAATGCTATGAAATCATATATTCCCCTCCCAGCCCTGGGCTACACAGTGGAAACCGAGGGGTTTTAGTTTTCCTTCATACAGAGGAGCAATGCCTGCCTTTAACAAGTGCCATCATTCCCTAGGAGATGCTAAGCACCCTCAGCCCCTCTACAGGGGCTGGCAAGTGCAGTTGCTGAGCACCTGAAAACACGGTTGTTGCATTAGGTGGTAAGTATAGAGAAAGTGTCTGACCTTAGACATCCATATTTGAACATGTTGGCCTTTAATTGCTGCAGCCAAGCTGACCCAGTGGGTCAGGATTATGCCAAACCTTTAACGTGTAAGAAGAGGATAAATAGCTGTAAACAAAGCCAATCCAAAGGAAAAGGTCACTGCTTTCAACCTGTGTGAGAGAAAGCTTTTGAATTGGAAATGTTAGTGATAGGAGAGAAAGTGGATAAGAAGTTGTGATTACAAACTAAATGAGTTGTCCCAGGAGAATGGAAACTGGGAGAGCTGGATGGGCAAGTTCAAATGACATACTCCTCTGGGCCAGTGCAGCACTGCAGTGATCACTGAACTCTGTCAGAAAGCAAGGTGTAGGAGGTGAGAGACACCTTTCTGGCAGAACAACAAGTGGAGGAGATGAGCAAAGCAAGCCATAAGCAAAAAATAAAGGATGAAAGCACCATCAGAGGGCTTGGAAAGAGGGACAGGTTCCAGCTGAATGGCACAGATTTGGAGAGGTCTGCCTGGCTCTGAGGGAGGGGATAAATTCATGGTGGAAGTGTGACATCTTCCCAAATCCCATCTGGATATCCAACACTCAAAAGTTCATTGACTTTACAGTAGCACAATCCTACCTTCAGAAAAGAAGTGTGTTCACTGGATCTGAACTTCTGACTCTTTTAAAATGTCTATATCCATGATTTCCCACCGCAAGAAACATGGCATTGGGACCAAAATGCTGAATAAAATCTATCCACTGAACCCAGATCTCCAGTATCTTTTACAAGCTTGCCTCTATCTTCCTTTAGCGAGGTATGAGCTCATCTGCTCCAAATAAAATAACTGGCTTGGCAGTTTTGGCTCCTGTGGGTATCTATCCCAGTTTGGTAGGAGAAACTTAATGGCCAGGTGACACAGGCAGGTCTGGATGGAGCTGTGCTTTGTAACTCTGTGCCTATGCAAATCTGTGTGCAATGTACACAACATCTGTCCAGATGCTCTGGGGCAGGGTTTTTAGAGACTTTTTCCATCATCCCACTCTCCAGGAAACACAAACCTGGGAATGACATGGCTTTAAGTTAGTGTGGAGCCTGGAAATGACAAATTAACATAAACTGTGAGTTTACATACTTCTCACAGCCATTTATGGCCTTGTCTGAGCTTAAATAAAAGCCATGGTCCCTGGAAAATCTGGGCCAGTCTGTCAGTAAGGCATTCCAGAGAAAACATCACGTGAAGTGAAATAAGATCTTTGTTCTGCATGCTTTCCCTCCCCCCTTTCCCTTTTTCTGAATGAGGCAGTTTTGTCCAAGGATTACAAGTCAATGTTCCAATCCCTCACAGACGTTTTCCATTATCAGAGCTGCCTCTTGTCCTTCAAATCATTTTCCACAGGACTCCTGTAACTGGGGCTAGGAAACAAAGCCAAAAGCTCAGAAGAAAGGACCCTATTCCAGGCTGCTGACAAGACTGAAAAATGCTTTAGGGTGTTGCTGGGACCACCCAGACTGAAGCATCCTCAGCAGAGGAGCAGCTGAAAAAGATGCTAGTGGTGGGAGGAGGCTCACTGTACTGTACAGGCATTTGAACAGCTTGGTAAATTAACTCTGATGAAGTATAATCACATTGTGTGGAACTGACTGTAGAGACTGGTGGTAGACAACAGTGACTGATGATTAACTCCACAGCATACACTACAAAGGGCCTTTGTGTTGCCCCCCTGAGACTTACTCATATTTTGTGAGCTGCCTCTGTCTGGGAGTCAAATTGCCTCTGCTGTAGAAAACTACCAAACAGAGTTGGAGGAAGGGAGGGGAAACTCCAGGGTGGCATTCTGTTTGGATTCTTCTTCCCCCCACCCCTCCCAAAATATCATCCTGTGCTGGGGGTCCCACATGTATGGAGCTGGGCCACCTACTTACTGCACAGAGCCAAGCAGCTTCCTTCCTGCAAACAGAAACCAGCTACTGGAATGGCATCAGGCTCTGCTCTGCAGATTCCTTTTTCCATTGAGCTCAGCTGCAGAGGAGGTCACTAAGCTGGAAGGACCCATCTGAAGAACCTACGAAGCCCCTTTCTGCATCCTCACATAACTTTGTGCCATTCTGGCCTTTGGAGACTTCTGCTGAAATTCCTCCAACCATCATGATCTCATCTACCTTGAGAAGGAAAATCTCCAATTCCTTATTTCATGTTTGCAAGAAAGTTAAGGTGGCACTTGATGAGAACCATGAGAAATGAAATTAGGTTCCCTACATGTCCCCTTCCCTCCAACTCAGCTCTAGACAGTGAAATAAAGCTATAGCAGAGATGTCAAACAGGTACTCACAACTACAGCTTACATTGCTGCAGGAAAATTTGCCAGGACTCCTTTGTCAGCATCCTAATGTGAAAGAATTCTGCTGCTTCAAAAGCAGGGACTGCCCTAGGACAAGGGAGGTCTGAGCAGTGGTATTGTATTCCCAATGGCTATATTCTGCTTTTTATCAGGATGTTCTGGGAAGCAAAACACACTAGGCAGGCCTGGCTTCCATGATTAGAGCTCATGACCCCTACCTTCTGGAACCAGACCTCGTTTCAACTGGCTTGATGAGTTTGACTTTTTCTCACTTGCAAGCCCCAAGATTTCAACAGAAGTGTTGCATAATTCCTGGTGTCTCCCTTTTTGCCATCCTAAGCCTAGATGCATGTCTCACCAACACCATATAAGCTCAGAGCACCTGGTTAGATGGTGAAAGACGGAGAGAAACTGTTTCCTTGGCAGCTGTTTGCAGAGTTGAACTGACTATCAAAGAGAAGGGGTTATAAGCTGAGCACCTCTGCCAGGCTGGGACTATATGTGGGTTTGAGCAGTCCTGCAGAATCACAGAAATGCCAGCCTGGAGGGGATCTTGGTGGCTGTGTGGTTCAGCCTCCTACCTGAAGCAGGGCTATGGCCAACACTAATTTTGTTGGCTGCGCCTCTGACTCACCAAATCTTGAAGATCTCCGCAGATGGTGACTCCACCACCTCCCTGGGCACTTGTTACAGTGACACATCCTTGTATTGGGAACCTGTAAGTGTTTATCCTCCCTAAACTTACCCTCACCCCTTCTCATGTCCCCAGACATGGGGTTCCTCAACGTCTGTAAGGGTCTCCACATGTAGGAAATCTGTGGTCTGAAATGGAGCCGTTGACTGCTCTGAGAAATCTCCTGGACGTGGACAGATCTTGGCCATAGACTGAGTCACTCTGGCATTACACTCTACTTGACATCAGGAATTAGTCTGAATTTAGGCTATGGCTACAAATTAGGAATTATGGTAATTATATAATTTTTATTAATACAAATATTATTATGTAATAATAATAAGTATTAATACATATTAATAGTGTAAACTCACTATAAACCCAAAAATAATGCAAAATGCTGACTGAAAATACATAACTACATTAATCTTTTTCTACAAACTCTTCCAGTTGCATTTCCTTCATTCATAGTGAATAAATAGGCATTCAACTGCACACAGCCATCTTCTGCTCCTGTTTTCCTGCTCTGATCAGTCATAAGGTTGGTAAAAGGCATTTTGGTTTTTTGAGCACAGATACAGCAACAGCAGGAAAACCCAGCCAATTTAGCTGAGAATTATGGCATACTTCATCACCTAGCTGATTCTCTCTCCACTTTGGGGGTCATGCCTCGTTCATTCTTTTCTTGCATACATTATACTGCAATGGTAAGGTAAACAAAATTAAAACCAACTTGGTTACATTGCTTGGTCAGAGCAAAGATCAGACATTTCCCCCAAAGCAATGCTGACTTTTTCTTGTCTGCCAAGAAATGCTGCAGCTCCCTCAGCTGAGGCAGTACAAGGGCAGGGGGGTCACAGCTGATTTTGCTTCTGGGCAGAGACTGAGCTTCTGTAATTCTCAGAAACTCCAGACTACTTGCAGATAGCAAGACAGCAGAGGGCACACTGCAATCACTGCAGGTATAGGGGCTCAGGAGCAGCCCGTGGTTCCATCACACAGTAAACATACAGAGATGTCTCTGATGTACCTGTGCAAGGAAAAAGGACAGTGTGCCATCTGGATGAGACAGAGCCCATAAAAAGGGTAGGGAAGAGAAAGGGAAGTGGGAAGCAGTGGTGCCCCAGATGAGGTGGCAGGCACACAGGCTGGCAGAGGCTATGTGTGGAGCTACTGAAGAGCAACCAGTGTAAGGAGGTCATTAGGGTTTCACTGCAATACAAGGGACAACATGAAATAACTTTCCATGTCCTGCAGCTTCAAAGCATTTCAACTTGGCAAGACACTCATCTGTCCTATCTTCCAAAACAATAAATTTTAAAAAACCCCACAAAAATCAACAGCAACAACACCAAACTCCCATAGTGTGATATCAGATGGCTCACTGCCTAAAACAATAGTGGGGTTCAAGCCATTTCTAAGAGGGAGCCTCTGTAAATGGATCAGCTGGAGGAGAGGCTGCTGCCTGTATACAGCCAGCACATCCCACTGAGGTTCGTAGGTAGATGGGTGTCTGCTGCCCAGCCACTCCTGGTGACATTGTGACCCAGCCCTAGCTTCTCAGTCTGATTTCTTCATTCCTACCTTGTCCTGGTCCTTTCTGTACTCAGAGCTGGTTTCTCATTCCAGTCCTCTTTGCTCTCCAGTCACTGCCTCACCTTCTCATAATTGCTCTCTGCTTGCTTTCTTTACTTGCCTCACAAAGTATCTATCTGCCTTCATCTTTGAGGCTCAGCCTCCTTCTACTTCTCACCACCATTTCCCCAAACATCCATCTCCTGTTCCTAGGCTCCTTCCTCCAGCTTTTTGTCCAGTCACCCACCCTTCCCAGTCTCCGTTTTCAGGCTGTCCATAGCCCCTCCATCTCAGCTGCTTCTGGCTGTGTCTTCCCACTCTCAGTCTCATCTCCCTCTGTGCTCCAGATCCTCCAGTTCCTGTACTACATGTTCCTGGTCACTCTTCACTACTCACAATCACTGCCTTCTCCCTGCTTCAGGTCCTGGAGGCTTGTCCCAGTATAATCCATTTTCTTCCCACCTGGTCCTCCCCACTCTGCGTTGCAGGTAAATGTCTTTCCTTTCCCAAGTTGCTTGGGCAACTGGCAAAGGCATCAGAACAGCACAGAAATAATGGACTTCCTGCCTCCAATTGGGAAGCAATGGGCAAACTCGTCCATCCTGAGAACAAACTCCTGCTGCTGCCCTCACCCAAACCTAGGAAGATCAAAGCAGGTACCCACACACCCATCCAGCTTGTGGGAAGTGTGGGGGCCATGGCAGTGGCTTTCAACTGATGTGATGACAAGGAGATATGGACATCATGCCCTCTTCAGACACAGCTCCATTTTACCTCCTCATGGTTGATTATCTTTCAAACAGAAGTACTGCTCTGTAGTGGAAATGCCTCATTTTAGTGTTTGTGTGTGGAAACACACTAAAGCAAAGCCCTCGTAAGACAGCCAGATTTGTATCCTTGGGAAAAGCAATAGATGCTCTGTGGAGAAATGTACAACCTTGTGTCATTCCCTTATAGGAGATGAGAAAGACCATGAAACCTGGCAGCTGCAGTCCTGCATTCCTAATAATGGTAACCAACTTCAACTTGACCTTCCTGATGGACAGATAAGATTGCACCAAATCCTTCCATCATTTCACAGAGTGAAGAAAACACAAGATAAAGCCATTTGTTTCCCTTTCCATGCTGTTGGCATGGCTGATCTCAGTCAAATAAAGGCAGAAGGAAATAGGCTGGAGCTGGGAAGGCTGAGTACAGCAGGAGGGGAAAAAAAACTTTTGGCTAAAATATTTGGCCGAGGCTGGAACAAAGTAAAAGAAGAGAAAGAGAAGAGAGGCATTTTTAGGGGAACATACTCCATCTGAAAAAATATCTGCTATTTCTCTACCATAGCAGCCTATTGTAGCATTTTCTGCAAAAGAAAAAACATTCCAACAGGCACATTCTTTTCCTTCCTTAGAAATCTGACCACTGGTAGAGCCAACAAGACAACCTCTCTCTTACAGTGTATTACAAAACTTTGCCCTGGCTGCCAAACATTCACCGTTTATTTGAACTGAAATTTTCCATTCTTGCTTTCCATCTCAGACATGTATTTCCTTTTAAATTCTTACAGAAATAGCATCCCTGTGCTCTGAAAGGGGCTTGGGAAAAGGATAGTGCAGATTTGTTTTTTCAGCCATTCCAGAAAGGGGTAGAAATTCAAGGAGCTGAAGCAGTAACTTTAGATGAGAGAGAAGACCCAATTCCTTCTTTTTTTTTTTTTTTTTTTTTTTTTTTTTTTTTTTTTTTTTTTTTTTTTTTTTTTTTCCTTCTTTTCCACCAGCTCCTTGGCTGACCTTATCAGACCCCTCAGGAAACTGTTTGAATTTATCAGCACAAATATCAGTATTTCTGGGCTACAGCTAACTGCTTCCTGTGATCAACTGGTAGAAATAACCAGCAGACCTTCGCTAAAAACTGGATCCTGATTTCTTTGATTTTACAGAGGAGCTCACACTCCTAAAACTTGGCAGCCTGGTACATTCCTTAATATAAAAAAAAAAAAAAAAAAAAAAAAAGTAAAAAAACTCTCCTCCCACCCTTTCAGGGCTTTCCTCTTTCTTGCAATACTTGCAGTGTTGTAGCAAGACTATGAAATGTGGTAGGGTACATAAGTCAGGAAAAGGTAACTTTTTGTAATATGGTCTCATGAAAATCTGTTCAGATTTTGGGTTTAAGTACAAAATGTCACAAATTTCCATTTCCCATCTGTGACTGGCATAGCACAGCTTGTAGTTCTGGCCACTTGCCACAACTCCATGACAGTTTTATTGCCACGTGTAAGTTCTGGCCCTGTGTCCTGCCACTTTCCAAAGAACTCTGATCCAGCTGATCTATTGCCAGCTGTGAAGATGTGGCCAAATGTGATACAGGAAAACTCTTTGATTACTGATATCTAGGTGCATGCATATATATGAAATGAAGTGTTGGATTACTAGAACACTGGACCATAGCATTCTTGTAGCCAGAACAAGGTGGATTGGGTTAGATGAGGGGACGACAAAGTGAGTAAAAACACACTGGACAGGTGAACTCAAAGTGTAGAGGTCAACATTCCAAAGACTAATGGGAAAATGGGAAGACACTTAGGAGCAACATTCCTCAAGGGATTAATATAATTTAACATGCTCATCTACAAGAGAAAAAGGAGGCAGAGAACACCTTGAAGATCTCACAGATGATACAAACTTGGAATAGTGGTGGATGTTCTGGAGGGCAGCACTGCCATTCAGAAGGACCTAAATAAGCTGGAGAAAAGGGTTGGCAGACATCTCACCAAGTTCAACAGTGACAAGCACAAAGTTTTGCAGTGCTCGACCATGCAGGCTGGCTGCTGACTGCCCAGGAAACACCTCTGCAGAAAGGCTTTAGGGTCCCAAAAGACTACTGATTGAAATCAGAAGTACACTCAGCAGCTATGTAGGACAAGGGCATGCTGGACTGCAGAAACAAGAGGGCAAGTCAAAGAAAGGGATCATTTCCCTCTGTTCAACACTCATAAGGCTGCATCTGGAGCATTTTTCCTGTTATTTTCATCCCAGGATATGAATGATATTCATATACTAAGTGGGGTACACCAAGAAAATAATGAATCTGAAGCACTTAATGTGTAAGGAAAGACTGAGGAACCTGGGTTTGCTCATACTGGAGTAAAGATAATTGTTGGGGACTTATTTGCTGTCTCTGACTAACAGGAGGGTTATGGGAGTCAGACTCTTCACAAGGGTCCAAGCAGAAAGGATGAGAAGCAATGGACACAGTTGCAGCAAAGGAAATTCCACAGTTTATAATATTGAAGGCCAAGTGCATGTTCCTGGACTCATTCCTCTTGTGTGACATCCATTCTGGGATGACATCCTAGACTCTTTCATCTTGGTGACATCCACCCTGAGGACCCTCTTTTCAACCAAATCTGTCCCTTAAAACCAGTACCTGAGACATCTGAGCCATTCCAGTTAAGTAACCCCACTCTCTGGGAGCTCAGCCTGCTGATACCTTTTGGTTCAACCCACCAAAGACAGCACAGAAGGACTGAAAGCAGCACAAGTTTCAGGGAAGAATTATTTGATCTCACTGAACCGTTTACATTATTCAATGTGCTAAAATGTTAAAATTACAGACTCTTGAAAACATCTCAGATCCCATGAGATGCTGGTATTTTTGGTGAGCCTGGAACTTTTGGGTAAGCTTGGACTGACTTGTCTTCTTTTGCAAATGCATATTGGATGTGATGTTGGTTAGTTCACCTTTAGAATTAACTCTCTTTTCTCCACTCTGCATGCTCTGGTTGGAGAAGGCAATTGCACAGTCCTGCTGTCCATCTTCCTGCCACTGTAGCATTTTTGTTCTGATGGGCCAAAAATTAGGTGAAAGCTGGGACCAATGCAAAATATGGTGTGGGGTTCAAAGGGAAGATAAAAACATTACCTCTTCTGCTGTAAATGATGAGCTATTCCTGCTTCAGTGCTTGTGTGTCCCTTCATAGAAGTATGGGAAATTCAGGGGCTTCATGCTGGGCTTTCAGAGAAACGGGAGTTGGCCAAGTTTTTCTTTTGTCTGTTAGTCTTTGGTTCTAGCTGGGTCACATTTTCCATTATTTCATCTGAAACTGCAAGTTTCTTCTTTAAATTAATGAATGTTAAAATTTATAGAATCATTCAGGTTGGAAAAGATGTTTAAGATCATGGAGTCCTGCTGTAAACCTCCCACTGCTAAGTTCGACTAACCCATGCCCCTAAACTGCAGTAGTTACTAGTCTGTCTCTGACACTTAATACCATATCAAATGCCCAAAGTCTTACACACATCTGCACCAAAACAAGAGGAAATGGAATCCCAGAATCTCTTGCCGAATGTCTCTTAAAACTCACCTCCCCATTTTACATCCCATCTACAAAGTGGAGAAGCTCAGAGCATGACATATGTTGTTGCCATTTGATTCAAATAAGGGGCAGCTGGAGGAGGCAGTGGACAGAAGAGGAAGAGCTTGGCACTGCATTTGAATTCTATTGTGTCTTTCAGTGAGCACAGCCCTTGTGGTGTGGATGGACTCCCTGCTGGTGAAAATGTTTCTAAGGCCAGAAACTGTAGATGATAACAATTAATGGTACAAGTTAATGGTACAAATCTGTCTGTCTCCAACAATAGCTGGCTCCCAGCTCCTCAGAGTGTGCCCCTACCCTCCCAAAACAGTAATCACACAGACAGCACTCGACATCCCAAGGACTTCTGGACTCTCTTACCCAGCTGTCTTTACTTGATGAACTGCAGGCATCATTGTATGCTGAGTGAATGCTGCTTTTGTGGGATTCAGCACACTGCCATAGAATTTGTTAGGTAATGGTGTAGCTACACAATACCTACCTTTTGACAATAATTCACAATGAGTGTGGTATCTCTTCTAGAGAATACATCATTGTCAGTTTCTGCCAATAACACAAACTCTGATTCATTTCTTGCAGTAGTCTTTCTGGTTTGAGCACCAATGTCCATATTTCCTTCTACCTGTGGTTTCACACCATGTCAAAAACTTATGCTTCCTTTTCTTTTTTTTTTTTTTTTTTTTTTTTTTTTGTAAAGCATTATAGCAATTACCCATTACCTATTCTTTTTTTCAGATCCATTTCTTTAGGAATCACTGTTTCTCCTTGTGTTTCATCCTTAATCTTTTCTCTGCAGACAATGTTTTGCTCATCCCAAAAGTCTGCAATAGCCAAGGGAGCTTGTTATTCTTGTGCAGGTCACTCTGCTCTCTTTGCTTCCTTTTAAAACACAGCACATCCCAACTCTGCTTTTCTTGCTATTTCTGATAATTTAAATGTAGGCACTGTTAAGTGCTGGACTATCACTATGGATTCCTTCCTCAAACTCTTATTTTTTTCTTTTCTGTATGAAATTTCAAGGAGGATATATCAGAAGAACTTGTCTTTCCCTGTTTATATTTTCCCTTTCAATTTGAATCTTTCTAGTTTTAGAGTTACATGTTAATTACTTGGTTGTACAGGAGTATGAGGCTTGTGAAGAACATCTCCTAAGAGACTGCAAATTTCTTGCAATGCTAGCCTGTGGTCCAGCATTGTGCCAGAGAAAACTCTGACATCCAGACAATAGCAAACAAGGACTTTTCCAGGAATCTCATTTTGCAGCATTAGCACCAGTTCATCCATAAACTACCAGAGGTACTTCCTACTACTTTAACTGTCTGATGTGGTATTTTTCTTGCTTTTGCTGATTTAGCCTGATTTCAAAGCAACTGCTTTGGAGGTCTTGTTCAAGGTTTCCTTGCCACTATCCCTTCTTAGTTCTCCTCATTTATATCTTTCCCCAGTTCATGAGCCATGCATTTATGCTGCTCATGGTATAAATCTTGATAGGTATGTCAATATTCCTTGCAGTTGCTGACTTTGAGAGGGAAATTGCTGTTCATTAGCTGTTTTCTTTACTTTGAATCAAATCTGATGTCTCCTCTTTCTGCAGCATGGACAAAATAATTCAGTTCCTTTGCATGGATTTGCATCTTGCTGTGATTCAATTTCAGGCTGCAGTCTCTGCTTCTTGTAGGTAATTCTGTTAGTTTTGGAGGTTTTGTCATGTTTTCTCTGGGTCTGTCATTCATAAGAATGTCATCCAAAGTGACTCCTGCCCTTCATCAGCTTAATTTTAGAAATATTTTGGGAAATATTTTCAGCATAGGCAGCATTTTAAGAGGCTTAAAATTGAAATGCTGTCTTGAAGCCATTAACATTCTGCTGTCTTTGTTCAGCCTGAACTGCCTGTGCCTAGATGGAACACTTGGTACATGTAGTATATTTTGTGTAGAAAGCAGATAGGTGATCTCATCTTGGGTGTGTAAAGTGCATTTTTTTACTGCTTTCTTTCTGTCTAAATAGCCTCCGCAGCTACAGATTATAATGATATTTCTCTCTTTCCCTGTAATAATTGTGAAATATCATTCCAGTGCTTTCTTTCTCCATTGGATCAATTGTCTTTAGCTGCAGCACAGGCTCTGCTCCCCAGCCCTTTCTGAGTCTTGCTGCTGGTGGATGCCATGGTGTGTGTTCATCATTTTAGGCAGTAGGTACTCTCTTGCAGGGAGGGGTTGTGTTTGAATCCCAAGGGAGCCTGGGATGTCATCCTCAATGATTCCTGCCGATTCAATTCCCCTGCAGCAGAGGAGAAATCATCCATCATTCTCTGCTGCAGCACAGCTCCACTGCTGGACAAGTGCCCCATTCCAGCCTGGCAGGCACAATGAAACCACATCTGGGAGCAGCAACGCCCAAGAGAAGAGGCAAGCCTGAGGTTCAGATGGGAAATTGAGAGCCCGTGGCAGGGTCAGGGCTCCCATCAGCAGGGTACCAGCCAGGCAGGAACACAGCCATAGTGCAACTTAGGCAGCAGCCAAGCATGAGAGAGCTGTGCCTTCAAGCAGTTCCCAGGATAAGGAAGGGAGGGTGTCCCATGAAAATATCTTAGTAGAGCTTCATAGGGAATCCTCCACAAAAGCTTCTCCCAGCTCTTCTTTTCTTACCAGCTCTGACCAGCCAGCTGGTCTGAAGCTGCCAACCAAAATTCTAGGAGAGGGACAGTGCCCTCAGGGCCTTGACAAACTCTCCATCCCATGTCTTCAAATTCCAGGAGAGCATTTGGTTTTCTCTTCTGTTAGGCAGACTTTAAATTTTTTTATCAAATTTCAGGGACTTAAGGTTTTTTGTCCCATGACCAGTTTTCCTGGCATCTTTATATCACAGCACTGGAGATACTTGACACCTTGATGTATGTGTGTCTGCAACACTGCATTTCCCTGCTGTGCCAGATGCAGGTCTCTGCATCCTATCAGCCTCACAACGGTGTTCATGGGACAGCTCAGGCTGTGCTTCTCCTTTACTCTGTCCTAGGGTGGTAAGTAGCCTGTAGAGCCATGAGAAGATCCAGTGTCACCAGTGTGTCTCCTAGGTCCTACATATCATGGAATTTCATACAGTCATGGAATATGCTAAGTTGGAAGGGACCCATCAGGATCATCAAGTCCAACTCCTGGCCCTACAGGAAGAGTGCAATGTCACTGCTGCTAAATTGCTGTCCTTGGAGGTGCTCTGCAGTCACACCTGTGGGTGTGGCCAGGTACCTTTCCATCTGCTCAAATGACAAGCTCTCACCTGGACTGTGGAGAGCCAGGTGTGCTTGTTGCTTCATCACAATGAATCACATCACATCACACCAATGTCCTGCTGATGTGCCTCTGCTGCAGGCTCCACTTTAACTGCTGGGTGTGGCTCAGGCCCTCTGCTACCTCCCTTCCCTCTCAGCACTGCCTGTGGCCTGTGTTGTCCTTGTCTCTTCATCTAATGAGGTAATACCACCCCAACTTCTCGATGATGCCTGTGCTCTCTGAGCTCCCTCTGTTCAGTTGCTAAATGGGTCTTCATTGCTTATTTTCCTTGTGCCCCTTTCTGGTTTGACCCTGTTAAAACCTTCTCCTTCAATACACCATTCCTCTCTGTCAAAGCAGAACTTTCCTTAAAGCCTCAATTCTCCACCCACTACTGGGCTCTTCCTGCCTAGGTTTGGATATTTTCCTTGATAATTAGTGTTGTGCAGATTTTTTTTTTTGTTGTTTGCTGAGCTTTGTCTCTTTGTTAATTTCCCCCGAGTTTCTCACCAGTCACCACAAAGCATCCAGCTCCAGCCCACCTCCTTTGCTGTGTTTCCAGAAGCCCCCCATGCCCCTACTCTGCTCCCATCTGCTCCTTCCCTCATGTTCTGCTCTCCTCTTATGCAATGCTTGCATTTCTGCTCACATCAAGGAGAGGACTAACATCTTACCAGCTACTGATCAGAGGACATTAAAGTGTGGGTTGCCAGCAACTGAAACCATCCTGCTCCTGCACCTCCCCATCAATGGGCAGTCACTCAGATCAGCACACTCATCCAACAGACATTTTACTGGAGTAATTTCCAGCCAAATAACTCAGCTCATCTGATTCAGATCACAGAATCTTATGCCAGGTCCAAGCTGATAAGAGGTAACCAGAAGCCCCCAGGGGAGCAGAAAAAACAACGTGGGACAGCCCCTCTTGTCACTACTGCAGCATCAGGGTAGCTAAACAGGACCATGAATCATGCCCTGGGACAAAACAGTGACAAGGAGATGCTATTTAGCTTTTTTGAGCAGCCTGATGATTCTCACAGGTCTTTTGCCATGCAGGAAGAGGTTTAGACTTTTTTCTTTCTAAGTAACACTATCAGGGGACCAGAAAAAGCCATATAGAGGTAATTATGCTCAAAAGCACAACCAGAAGAAAAAATGTGCCCGCTGGCTCTGCAGGCATGAAGTCCAGCGTCAGCAACAGTAACACAGACCTGGAGTCACAATAAGAGTAATAAATAACAGCAGCAATGAGGATTGCTTTTCTTTTGTTAATCTGAGGGAACTTTGATGGGACACTGCATGGGTGGGGATATAAAATGGGTGTAAAGTCAGAGCAAAATGAAGAATATGGCTCTTAGTCCATGCAGGACAGGCTGTTCAAGAATTCCCTAAAATCAGAGGAAAGTCACTGTATTGCTTGGCACCCGCCCAAAGTGATTTCATTTTCTGTTCAGGATTAAAATGCATTAATAGCCTGAGGGCAGCAGTTTCCTTGCCAAAAAATTGCCTTTCCTCTCCCCCTCCTCCCATTTTGTTTTAAATATGAAGGCTTGCAGGTCAGCACTGAACACTCAGCGAGTATTACTTGAATTATCAAATGAAAGTGCAGCAATATCATTTTCTTTCAAGCAAACACTGACTTAATTAAAATGTGCACTCTGAACTTGGAAAGTTTCACATTATTAATGAGAAAGGTATGGGTTTGTCTATTGCAAAGGCAAGCTAAAAATAATCAGAGATACAGAACCAGAAGGGTAGCTGTTAAGAGTAAGGCACTAGAACTTTTTCTGACAAAACTCTATCTCCAAGAGTGTCATTTACCCTCAGACCATTCTCTAGTCCCAAACAACATAGCAAAGCTGGAAAAAGTCTTCATGTAAATGTGATTATGCTGGCCACAAAATCCTTTTGGCCAGAAAGCTGCGCTCTCTTTGGGGAAACAACATAATCTCTATGGGCCAAAGCACTTCTGCTGACCAAATTGTGCCCTAAGAGGGAGTAAGGCTGGAAAGCTAGGTGAAGGCAGCATTCAAAGGCTGCAGTGAGAAAAGTTTCCAACTCTCAGAGGCCCAGTCCAGCAAATGAGGGCTACTATGCTTTTGCCACAACCTTGTAGACTTGTATTCTTCCACAGAGTGACTTTTTCCATAGCAGGGCTAGGATAGCAGGAAGCACATCTGCCATTGCCTACAGCTCTGTAGCACTGTGGGCATCTGTGCAGGTCTCCCTTTGGGTTTCAACAGGGAGCCAAGGACCTAGACAGCCAGAATGTTTAGTGGGACTGGACAGATGTGAGGCCAAAAAAACCTGGAGTGCTTAGCACCACCATTGCTGAGGCAGAGGAAAAGTGGCAGCAATTTTCACGTTAACAGAACCAAAGTGTTTTCACCTTAAGGTTTTGTTCAAAGGACACTGAAAAGGGAGGAGGAGAATTAGAGCTTATCTTGCATATCACATTAATAAAAGTCTGTACACAGACCAAAGATATGACTTACCCTTTTTCCTCCTTCCAAACTCCTTTCTATTGCTTTGCTCTTAGACGGGAGATCAATTGATGGGTGAAGTGACATCCCAATATAAAATTTGCCTTCTCTCCACTGCACCTGTCATTCTCTGGCAGGTTGATCTGAAACCACAAAGTCATGTTAGTCATCTGAAAATCCTAAGCAAGATGTTTCCTGTCTTACCTGTGTAAATTTGGGTCAATCTCATCTGCTTCAACACACCCAGTTGATAGCTGATGGAAGCCAAATATCTGAAAAGTATGTGGGCAGTGAAGGTCAGCCCGTTTGCCAGTTCAAGAGCAAAGGCTTTCTTCTGAGATGAAATGATCTGCAATCCTCCATGCAGGTAAAGCCGGATAGAAATCTCCTGACAGTAGATGAAAACTGGTCTGCTTGCTTAAATTATGCCCTTATCCCTAGTTTGGAAGAACTGGACGAATTCTTATAAAAGATGCTTAGAGAATCTGGTAGGTGGGGGCAGGATGACCAAAAGCACACTGCATCCATCCCAGAAGCTCTGCCAAAAGACACTGGAGCTGTAGCAGTCCTGGGGGGACAGGGGAACTATTGCTGCACAAATACTGCACTGCAGAGGCTGGCTGGGACAGCAGAAAATATCTCTGATCTAGGGTTGAGTATAAGAGTGTGGCCAGTGATTGACATCAGTCTATACCAGGAGACACGCAGGGATCCTTTCCTCATCTTTCAGAACAGGAGCTCCAGGAATAGCTTCTGCAGTATGGGCTGGTACCACATAGGCACTGTGCAGCCTTGCTACACCATCCTGGTCTGCTGGGAAGCATCCATTCATCCCCAGGGAGATGTTCTCTTTCATCAGCCCACCCCTCCATAATAGAAGTGGGAGTGTGTGAAGAATTTGGTACATCTATTCTGTGTTGAGTTGAATAAAGAGGAGCATTTGTCTCTCCTCTGAAAGTACCATCTGCAACAGATGCCACCCTTGAAGATACTGTGAGACTTTAGGAGGTGTTTTGGAAGAAGCATGGCCATTAAGCAGAATAAAGTATTTTCATTGTAAGGAAGATTTCAACAAACAGGAAGGTAACAAACCCCCAACTACAAAATAAAAACAAGGTAAAACATGACTAAGAAAAGAGACAAATTTTATTTCTAAATGTATTCAGAAGGAGAGAAATTCAGATTGTGCATTGAAATCCCTGCAGTCTCATCCCAGGAGCAGATTAGTATAGGTACCCTTGTAGAATGAATACAGAATAGCTTTTCAAGTGCTAGCTGAAATAACATCCAGATAATAGCTCTCTTGGGGCATCCAGGTTTCAGCATAATGCTTATCTTGATTGAGGAGGAATCTGAAGGTATGAATGGGCAGAGTGCCATGCCTCTATGGGGGACTCCACATCTGATCCTGACAGCCTGGAACAGCTGGAGGCTAGGGAGATGACATTGTGGTTGTAGCTACAACCTTGAAACTCAAAAAACTGAGTGGCACAGGTGAAGATCAGACCAGTGGGCCACACCATGGGCAGGATGTGAGAGAAGAAGATTGTAAGAAACCAACTCTGAGTCTTTCAAACATCTCATTTCATAGAAGACAGATAAAGAAAGCTCTGGTTATGTGTCACCAGTATCTCAGAAATGCAATTGAGAACCGGGATCCTGTTGGGCTGGATGCTGCTCAAAGAACAGAACCCCTGCTATGAGTTTCTGCTGAGAGCTGAGAGAATCCACTCTGTGTTAAGGAAACCTATGGCAAATGTGTCCCTATGTTGTGGATGGGTAGCAATTCCACCTCATTTATTGGAAGCTTTGTACCATTTTTGAGGTGTGACTCTCCCTTCAGCAGCTATCCCAGGGACTTTTGAGGGCTAATTTTGTGAAGCAATATCAGGCTGCCATAGCTGGATTCACTACTGAAAGCTCTGTGAAGAGCAGATGGGGCCAGAGCAAACATTAACTCTGTTCAAACAACAGTGAGTCCAAAAAGACAGGGGCAGGAGAAAGAGAGAGCCTTCTCACAGCAGCAGTCCACCCCCAGCTCTCCTCCTGACTGCCTTCCTACCACAGTCAGAGATATCCAGCTTTGACTCTAGGGCTGGCAGGCCACTAACTATGGCACTTGACTGCTCCTTGCCACCAGCCTCTTCTCCAGGCCGTGCTACTTGTCAAGGTTGTAAGACAGCTGGGATCTTGCAGGTTTTCCTGGCTTGATTTTTCTAGTTGGGTGAAGCAGAGATGGTTTACATAATCTGATCTCCATTTTCCCATTTTTCCCATTTTTCTCATTGAAAAGCTCATCGTGCCCTCAGGGTGAATGCTAACCCTATATTCTGCTGCAGATTCTGTTTGTGTTGAAATGTCACCTGTGTAAACTTACTTTGCTCAGACCACCACACAGAGTTTGGTTCAAGGAGACTTGCATCTCTACTGCGGAGGCCAAAGGGTTATCAAAATAGAAGTATCTTCCAAAAAATACCACAAAAGATGCCAGCCCGTGGCACTACAGAATGAAAGGAGACTTGCTGGAAACTGCTGCATGGCAAGCAGATGAGTCTCCTGCCCTGACCCCAGCATTGCTTCTGTGATGGTGAACAAAGGCCACCACAGTCCCTTTGTGCATGGGAGGGCTGTGTCTCTCTCAACAGCAGAACTGCCTGTTGTCCTCACCAATGCTTTAGCCAGGTGATGGCTCCCTCCAGGTCAGGTTGCATCTCTGTTATTAAACAAAACAGAATGAAAGATTCAAGGGCAGTGGGACATGGGCATCAGTCATGTCGAGCTACCTAAATTCTCCACCAGCACAGGGTGGCTGTGTTCAAACCCCTCTTGCCTGTTTGTACATCTGTAGACCTAGAGATGCTGCCAAACACCAGGAAAGGTGCTACCTATATCCATGCAGTAAGTTTTTCAGAGCCTTAAAAGTGCATTCTGGGCTTGATCCCAGACCTCTCCAGGGGGCTTTGAGGTGAACAGAAACTGACACCAGACTCAGGGTTAATCAGTTCATAAGAAAATAATTGGGAACTGCTCTTCCCCAAATTCTCATTTAAATGGTATCCAGTCATTTTCCAGGCCAGAGCTGACTGGCACAAAAAAGGTGGCCAGGGAACATAACCATTAAGTCATACAGAAGTTGAGTTTTGCCAGTATAGACAAAGCCTCTGCTAACACAGCTGGCCAAACCTGGTGCACTTCTGCAGGGGCTCTGACTGACTGGTAGCCCAGTTCAATCAGCCAAGGGCAAATCATGCCCCTGGAAACAAGCCATAACAATGAAGAGAAAACATGTTTAAAAGAAAACTAACTCAGTTTAAAACTTCTAATTTAGGGCTGTGTGTGTGTCAACCAGGATCACTCAACATAGGGAAGGCATAACAAATACCCTGGCTGAGGTGACATGAGATGTCCTGGAAGCCCGAAGCTCATTTCATTCATGCTTCTGTAAGCAACAGCAAAACCATATACCAAGCACTGTCTGCAAATTGAAGTGTCTAAGCTCCCTCCTGGGCAAGGGAAATGTCCTAACTTTGTGAACAAAGGCATTGTTTAAGACT
The DNA here is from genome assembly GCF_026979565.1 of Vidua chalybeata. Classification (NCBI taxonomy): domain Eukaryota; kingdom Metazoa; phylum Chordata; class Aves; order Passeriformes; family Viduidae; genus Vidua; species Vidua chalybeata. The sequence goes on from NC_071531.1 coordinate 70,831,566, forward strand.
GGAAGCGGAATTGAACATTTGAAATAAGGAACAACTCAAAAAATATGTCTTTTTCCTTCAAATTTTATCTTTTGCCTCACAGTCAGTGCCGGCTTGGGAAACAAAAGAAGTGCTTCTGCCATACTCAGGCAGTACTCATACTTCTCCTCTGAGGGATGTGAAGGGTTGCTCATGCAGAGGCACAGGAGAGATGGACCTTTAGCAGACTCCTTCACCAACCTCTGCTGATGCATTTCATCCCTTAGCTCTGCTGAGCCCACTCCTCCAGTACAGAGGCAGATGAAAAGTGGGAGCACACTGGTACTGCTGTGACTCACACCAGTGCAGCAGTCACAACTTTTATCTTTCCTCCAGCCAAGCAGTCTGGGAGATGGAGGCACTTGCAGGTGGGACTCTCAAGGCACTGCACACCTCTCCTCACCATCCTGTTACACTGCAGAAGACAGTCCTTGAAGAAGAACTACTTCATCCTTAGAATCACAGCAACATAGAATGGTTCAGGTTGCAAGGGACCTTAAAGACCATCCAGCTCCAATTCCTCTGCTATGGGAGGGGCACTTTCCACTAGACAAGGATTTCTAAAGGACCATGAAGGGAATTTACACAGGGAAAAGGACTGAGGCTGATGTTTCCAGTGCAATATTTGCCTTTTCACAGCTAAAGCATGTGAAAACAGCTAGACTGTTGTGTGAAGTTTCTTTTAAAAGTTGAGGGTGTTTTTTGAGAATGAGAACATGACATGACATTGCAACATCTGGTAAATAACAAGGATTTAAAGCTACCTGAGATGAGCACTTCTGCATTTTGTTCTCCTCTAATGAGGACATAATAAAATATAGGAGTTTATAGGAGCCTATAGTCTATCAGACACTATAGGAAATACAGGAATCTTTTCTGAAGGGTGGATATTGTTTACTAAGTCACCTTCTGATATACAATAGACTTCCCATGAGTGACTAGTCTGGCACCAAAATGAGTGTTTTAGTGTGGTGGAAGTGGGAGCTACAAGTAAATGAATTCTAAAATATTAAAACAGTCAGCCATGTCACTTCTCAGACAGAAAAGCCTCCCAGCATCAGGCTGCTGTCTGTGGTCCTCCACTGCATAGAAAATAAGCCCCTTCTACAAAATCATGTTTCCCCATCAGCTGCAGGGAAACAGACTTTCCATGTCTTTTGCTGCTGCATTGTTGCTATGATCATACAGGGTCCAATGAACTGAGACAGTATTTTAATATGTGGTTATAAAAAATGCCTTTGCAAGTTGAATCTATGTAGGCCAGATGTCTATTTGGGTAGAAAAGGCTGATTTTAAATACGTCATGAAATAAATAAATAAATTAAGGGATTAACATACTGAGTGCATGTCACAATACACAGTTTCCAAACAAGAAACATTTGTGCAAAACTGAAGAATAGACTAGAAACTGAGAGGACTCTTTTCTAGTAATTCAGAATCCATAGAAGTTGCTTCCAAATGGCAAGAATAGCTTTTGCTTCTTGTGCAAAAAGAAAAGCTGAAAGTCCTCTTCCAAACAGCAATTTTTTGTCCTGCTAGTGCTTATATGATTCTGAATTTCCTAATTTTTGATTTCTTGAAATTTCTGTGAGCAACAAAAAAAAAAAATAGCAGTACTATCATACAGGTAATACACCAGTGAGCACAAATTTCAATTGCAAAGTAATTTCTATTGCTATTAATTTGTTAAAATTATTTTTGTTTGCTTGCTTTTAAAAACATTTTGTTTGAATGGCAAACAAACATTTAGGGGAATATAAGTTTTCTGGTCTTTCAGTTTGGATATGACAACATTCCTATTTCACTGATGAAATTTTGGCAAATCCTTTATGAACCTGATGAAACTTCAGGCTTTGCATTCCCACTTGAAAGCAAAAATAAAGCAGAAAAAAACCCATTAAGACAACAAGCCAACAGTTTTAGGCTCTTAACATATTTGTGAAGAAATAAAATGCCCGTGATTGTGCACTCTGTTACTGTTTCTGGCACACCTATAAAATAAATCTCAATCAATTCTTTCATCATTTGAAACCAATGTTTCCAGGTCCACTGGGTTTAGTGAACTGAGCCTCCTGCTATGCATAGAGCTAAAGAAATATTTTCTTTGCCAACAGACTACTGCACCAGCCTTCCTTGGTAATTCATTTTAGGTGTGACTAACCATGGAGTCTCCCACACAAACTGTTTTAGTTGTTTCAAAGATTGCTATACACATATCTAAGTGCTCCTGAGCTCTCCACAGCAGAAAACCCTCATAAGCACCTAATATAATATCCAAGCACAGACAGATCCATTTGGTGAGATATCTTTGCAACCACAGTCACATGCAGATTTTTCAGCTATGTATGAACATGTTCCATGTTCCTCCAGCAACAAGAGTTATACCAAGTTCTGAGTTCTGGGATTGTTTTGGTAGAAAATTGAGACCAAGGCAGAGAGATTCCTTGTGATGAAAGTGTCCTTGCTCTAGTGCTCCATTCTGCTGAAAGGCTGAAGGTGAGGCAGAAAAGGGGAAACTGTGTGAAGTTTTTACTTGAAAAGTCCTCTTCAAGTTGGCAGGTTTTGAGGTATTGAACTATAGCTCATGGTAACTTGCCACTGTACTGATAAGGAAACAGATCAAGGGACCTGATGCTCAGGAGTTACTTTCCTCTTTCTATCTCTTCCTAACTCCACATACTGATTCCTGGCATGACCCTGTGTCACCAGCACCCAACCATGTGCACATGAAGATGCAGGAGGGGAGAGTCCAGCAGCCAAAGTTTTGTATGAGAAAAGGTGTTGCTGACTTTCTCTAGTGGCAAAGCTCATTAGGAATGAGAAGTTAGCAGGGTTTTTGTGGAGGCTGTGTGTGCCTAGGAGCAGCAACATCATTTTATTCAGTATTCAAGAAGTCTGCAAACTGAGGATCCTCTAATTTCGGTTGCAAGATCCCTTCAGCAGGGGTGGATGTGACTGTACTGTGATGCATCTGTAGCATGATGGCAAGGGATGGTCAGTTGTTCAAGCATCATACAGGTGCTGTGCTGAGGTAGCTCACATAAAGTGCTTTTGTTACACTCCTCTAGGTTAAAAGCAACTATAAAAAACTCATTCTTCAAGGACAAAACATTCACCGTTTGATAAAAAGATCACTCACTCTAATCACAGGTGCTTTTGTCAAAATCTGTTTGGACTGTGCTCTCCCTGCAAGTGGGAAAACTCTTCTGCTTGCTTTTCTCCCACATCTGAATCTGAATCAACCTAATCTTTCAGTATGAACTACTAGGAGCTTCCTAACTTTGCCGTGTGATGGACTCACTATAAAACTCTGAGACAGATCAGGTATTGAAGCACTCAAATGCTGACAGCCCTGGCTGCATACTTTGAGCTGCAATAGCTGTGCTTGGCAGGGAACACGCTCTCATTAAGTAGCTGGAGGACTCCTCCAAAATCTGCCATCCCACCTGGACAATGGCATTTCCAGCACAGGCGAGCCTCTGACTGCAGCAAGGAAATCCTGGCTGCAATGAGGGACCCCACCTCACAGGGGAGCTGCTTGAATTTCAAGGGCAGTACAAGCCTAATCAGAGGCCGAATATTTTGGCAGGGGTCAGAACATTCAGACTGCTTTGGTGTCCTCGGACTGGATATTTGAAAAGGTTTTCAACTTCTCCCTCTCCTGTTCTGCCACTAGAGGGCACGGCTCCCCGCTCTGCCAGGAGACGCATCAGCCTGCAAGGACAAGGGGTTTGCCTGCTGGAGAAATTTGAGGTCTTTTTCTCCCACCTTCCCTATACCTGCATTTCACACTCTTGGCTGGACCTGAAGCCCTGTCTAAGAAGAAAATACCCTGAGAACTTTAGCTGAGGCAGAAGGGAAGGCAGCCGGTTGTCACTTTGCATGGCTTGAGAAAGCATTTGACACGTCTTTCCTCCGTTGAGCCCACCCAGAAGCAGCTCTGCCAACACGCCCTGTTTCTTATTTCAGCTCGGCCTCGTTTGCACTGTGCTACAGATCTGTGCAGCAGCCACAGCCCTGCCTCAGAGCCGCTGAGGCATCAGGCAAAGCCTGGGCACACGAGGGTGAGGCTTCCTGCAGCTCTTGACCTGTGGGAAGCAAGCTGGTTTGTGAACCAGATGCTCACTCCTTCACAGCCATTTCAGAACTACAAGATGCAGGACAGAGAGCAATAGGATAGTAACCTTTTTCTGCAGTGACCATTCAGTAAACAGCACATTCTATTTTATTTGTTCTCCAATAGTCACTGCCAACACTGCGTGACAACCAGCACATCCTCTCCTTTGATGTGACAATAGAAATCTAACCAGAGCAGCCACCGATTTGAAACTTTTTCATCTTTTTTTTTTTTTTTTTTTTTTTTTTTTTTTTTTTTTTACCATAAATAAAATATGGCTAAAATACAGGATATTAGTCATGCTTTTGGGAAGTCAGATTAAGGCAAGTTCAGGAACACTGACAGTAAAACAAAGAAGAAACACTGAATGAATAGTAATTTGCACTAGGCTGAGGTTCAGACCTACTCAATTCACAGTGAGCCTTTCCAACAGCCATTGGGAAGCAAAAAAATTTAGCTTGCAGCAAAGCTGTTAACCTTTTCTCTAAGAAAAGCACTTCCAAACCAGCATGGCCTCTTTGATGCTGTATGAGGACTCAGGACTAATTTCCTAGAGGTATTTCTCACTGATGAGTCTTCATTCAGGAATTCATGCAAATGTATTTTAGGTTGTGAAGTGCTGGGAAATTGCTTGCACTTCCTCATGAGATGTATATGCCTGGTCTCCAACAGTGGTATCTTTTCTGGCTTGATGATTAGAATAACCAAACTCTAGTTTTGGACATTAAAACTCAGAAGAAACAAAAAACTGAATTAGTGAAACTTTTTAGTTTGATGAACTAAGATTTTGTTTCTGCTTAGTTAATGCTAGGACAGGATGCATACAATTGCTCAGATACAAAATATGTATGGAGTTATAAATACCTTTAATTTTCCATCCATATGAACTGAAGTCCATGCAAAATAGGCAAACATGATCTTACCAAAGCAGCCACGTATTTTAAAGGAAGAAATATAGTACAACTTATTTTTACTTTTTGAAGATACAAATGGATATTGGAAGGTACTCTGAATTGGAGTCTAGCAATTCATAGGTAAAAGCCTAAGATATTGCTGTGTGTAAATGCCAAGTACCAGAGCCTGTTATGCTGGAAAAGGTTAGGAGTTTGAAGCAGTGATTTAGGTCATATAATTTTCCCAAGCAAACAAGATTGTATTCTTATGCAAATGATTAGGCTACTAAAAATACCAGGCAATTGAAAGGACCAGCTTTATATAAGCAGAAATACATACAAATCAGCATTCCACAAGGCTCACTAGCAGGCACCAGCAGGTTTTTTATGGGTGTTTTAAACATCTGCTTTCGCCCTCTCTCCCTGACAATTTGTCTCTCTACATGCACCAGATGCTTCCAAGGCTGTGGAGCTGCCAGAGAGTCAGCCCAGGAGATTCAGAAAGGAAAAGTCAATTATCATCAGTGAAGAGGAGCACAACATGGATGAGGGGTGCCTTCCCAGGAGACTGGTGGAGTTCCTCCTGCAGGACACAAAAAATTTGGGCATTAAAACTGTGGGCTGCAAAAGCCCAAGGCAAGGTCTCCAAGGAAATGGTGGGAAGGTGTCCATGTGTCGTGGTTTGACATGGAAGTGAATTTTTTTTTTAGGAAGTTGGGTCAAACCAATCAGTGGTCAGGTTTGGATATCGGCACCTGGAGTGACCACTGAAAGTATGGACACGCCTCTGAGAACACAGGGGGTTAAAAGCAAGAACTCCCAGGGGAACTGTCTCTTTGGTTCCAGTCGTCAGAGAGTGCAGTGAGACTCTCCCCTGCCCAGCCATGGGCTGGGTGGGGGAGGGGAAGCCACGCGGCCTTGTCCAGATAGGCCGAGGGGCTGAAGGTCTGGAACCGAGCCAGCCCCTGTGGACGGAAGGGTGGAGAGAAGTGGAGATGCCTTTGTTTTCCCCCCACAGAGGGAAAGAGACAGAGAGCCTGACAGCACCTGGAAATTTGCTGGCAGTGGAGAAGGAGAAAGGGGGGGGGATGATGCCCAGCGTGGGAGACGGGATGCTGGACCGAGATTTCAGCTGTCCAGGGAGTCTGAACTTTTAACCCTTTCCGGGAAATGAGGGCTTTGTAAAATATTACTCCTCCTTGATTTGTAGTGGAAGAGAGACAGTCCGGGACCTGAGATGTTAGAAGAATAAATATTTAGGTGAGAGAAGATGATGAAGTAGCTTTTGGCTGGACTTTTCTTGTTAGCCATAGACTGAATCAAAATCTCCTGCAACAGAGACTGCATTTTAGGGGGATGCAGTGGTGACCCAAGGAGACCTGCTTCAGCTTCTAACAGCACAGGAATGGCAAGAACAGAGGAAAGCTGAGGAGGGAATGGTGATGCCCTCTGTCTTCAGGAAGAAGATGATCTCTGTTCTTGGACCCTTGGCCCCTGGGGAAAATGGGGGGGACTGTAGTCCCAGGATGAGAAGCTGAACTGTTGTATCTTTGGGTCCGTGGCAAAGCATCCTTAAAGGAGCCCTATGAGCAGTCTGTCCATGCACGGTGGTGAGAGCACTGTGACATGGAAAGGAGAGTGTCACACTGGCAGATTTTCTCCGTGCGGTTGCCATGTGTGACAGGGAAACACAGGAGGTGGCAACTGTGTTTCCTGGGGGGTCTGTGGTGCAAGAGAGACTTCTCTCTCCCTTGATAGCTTGAGTATTGATTATCTGAAGGGTGGTAATTTGATCAGGAATCCCGGGTGATGTTTCATGCTGGGTGTTTTTGGAAATTGGGAGGAGGAGGGGTGTTTTAAAAAGTCTTCATCCTGGATTTAGTCTGTGTGTTTTCTGTAGTAGTAGTAGTTTAATAAAGTTTTTTTCCCTTTGTTATTAAGCTTGGGCCTGCTCTGCTCTGTTCCTGATAACATCTCACAGCATTTATTTGGGGAAGGTGCATTTTCATGGGGGTGCTGGCATTGCGCCAGTGTCAAACCATGACACCATGGTGCAATACAGCTACTGCTCTTCCTCCAGGCCTGATCTGCAGCCCGGCAGTGACAGTCCTGCCACAGGAAGCAGGAACAAGGAGAACACATACTCATCACGGTAAAACCCCTATGATGTGATCCATGATTTCTTTCCATATCTCCTGCCTAGCATAAAGGAACTAGAAAAGTTTGCTCTGTCCCTTCTTAAACCTATGCCCTTCCATTGCCAAATGGCTCTTAGTCTTCACTGCCAATGGCACAATATTGTGGTACTGAGGAACTCTGATCTGGCAGCACTGCGGCACCACTGCATTGATCTTGGGTGGAAATGTGCTATAAATGCTTCTATATGTATTTCCAAAAAACAGGTAATGTGAGCAATCTATAGCATCCCTAGGCAAAACTTCTGAATTAGGTACTCAGAAAAAGCTGGACTGACTCCTGACTTTGTGCACTAAGGACCTAGATAACTCAGATGTCAAACTCTTTTTATCCAGAATTTTAGCCTGTGAGAATCTGCTTTGTGGTCCTTTTGCAGTGACCAGAGGGGAACCTTAACTGAGCTTCACATGATAAGTTTTTGCTTCAGCCCAGACTTCTTACTCATCCTTTTATAGCATGACATGTGCATGGACCTCTTGAAGCAGCCCTAAGAATAAGTTTTGATCCCATTATCAGATGGCAAGGTGTTTTGACTTTTAATAATCCACCATGACTTGGGCCTGGCAGTGGATCTTCTTCTCTTTCCAGCACTCCCACACATTGCATCTTTTTAACCTGTGCTGGCTACCAGACCAAGCAGGGGAAGATTGATTTTGTCCTTCTTCCCTTGTGCCTTTGTGCCAAGACACTTGGCCCTTGTCCTTTCTGGGGAAGGACTTCCAGTGAGACACCTGAGGGCTCTCTGAGAGGGATCCCTCTGGACACATCCCTGAAGCTCTCTCTCATCTGGGCTTGAGAGTTTAAGTATTCAGCGTTGCTACACTGGCCTCTGTGTAAATAAGGCTTGTGTGTTTTAATTTCCCCCCTATGTTATTTTCTTTGGGAAAGTTAACAACAACTGGAAGAGTGCTATTGCAACCCCAATATTATTTTCTGAAACAGATGCTTATTTTAACACTGTACCCAGAAACAACAGAAAGTTCCTCTAGAAGTGATGGCACTGCAGCTTCTTTAAAACAACTAGTATTCTTGGAAGCAGCTATTTTTACCCACAGAATGCAGCTTGGGGTTAAGAATTAAGGTGTAGAAGGATCATTACTTATCATAGCTCCATTTTGCTCAGTGTATTCTTTTATAAACTTTATTTTTTCCCTTTAGAAATCTTTCTTTGGGCTGAACCCCAGCATACTAATCAGAATTACTTCTGATTCTGTCTATTTAACTGCTGCAGCCGAGATGTATCTTGAAAACGTATATCAAGTTTTGCATTAGATTAGAGATCACTTCTTTTTTGAACTCTTTGCTATTTTACTAGTTTGGGACTGCACTGCTCAAACCTCCTTCCCCATTCAGCTGAGCATAATTGTTGGCTACCTAGTGGAAAAGTAGTCTAGAACTCAATAAAGAGCATCAGTTTTCCTAAAATGTGTTTGATACTGCCTAAAGTGTACAGAACTTGTTTTGACTCTTTTGGTCTCTGCAGAGCAGTGTGAACCCTTGTAGAAAAGATTTTTTCCGAGGAAACAGTTTTGCTGCATCACTGCTATTCACCTCCTGCTTTCTGCAGAGCTTCACTGATTTCAGCTCAAGAACCGCAGCCCAAGTTTCTCACCAATTATGATAATAATAATAATAATAATAATAAAAAATAAATAATCCTCTTGGAGCAGGACTCCAGCACACCTGCAGCACACCTACCAGACCAGCATGTGCAGAGTCTCAGGAGGCTTTGTTCACTGGTGCAGAAAGGAGGAACCTAAAGTTACTTTGTAAAGTGAAGCAGCAGCTATTGATAATTGTTAAGAAAACACTTAAGATTTTCTGTTTATCATTGCATTTCTGCAGTTCTAAAACCAAACCAGCCATGTTGTCAGGAGCCAGCATTTTCTGGATACCTCATGCTAGCCTTTGCTACACTTGTGGGGACACAATGCAGTAGGAATTGATTTGAGAAAGCACAGAGAACCAGCAGCTTTTGCTGAAAGGAGTTTTCTTGTATTTTTATCATGATGATATAGCTGGGTTTAGTTGAAAAAAATTATTCAAAATAACAAAACCTGAATTGTTTTCTTTTCCTTTATCCCTCTCAGTTTCCCCCTCTTGTTTACTCCTCTGTTTCCTTTAGCAACTGGTATAAAGAGGAGAAAAGGAGGTGAAAAATAAACAAACAATTTTTTTTTAATGGAAGGATGAGAAAGTGCTTCTGTTTCTGTCAAAAAAACCCAGAAATGTTGCATCAAAACAGCAAATATGCAAAAAATGGTTGTTGAGGGAAATTTTGTCAGACTATTTTTATTGGTATTTTTATCACCATCATCATTAATCCACTATGCTCTCTGCACTACCTCTTACTGCTAGGAAAGACTGATGACTTCTTCAGAAATCCTGGACTGGATCCAAAGATTTGAAATCCTGAGACAGGGTCAAGCCATAAGAGCAGGAGGATGCCAAGCAATGCCCCAAATGCAGTTCCAGCTGTTGGGCTGTTGATACACTTCTCCTGTCCTAAACTAAAGATCACCTTTTCCTCATCACATCCTGGCCTTTCACTGCCATAGTGAATAAGCAACTCTCAAGCAAGAAAGTAATATTTACCAGAATAAATCACTTTGAAATATCTACGCTTTGATCAGCTAATGTTCTGTCCAAGGGACACCCAATCCTGAGTTTTTCCTTTCTTCCAAGAATAAGGTATTAGGCAAGGACAATCCAATGCTAACAACATGGTCAGCTCTAAAATCCTAGGGACATCCCTCTGCATGCTGTGCCCCAAGGTCACCCTAGGGCCATGAGCACAACACTACTCTCTGTAGGAAACTGTTTAAATTCAGTCCTGATCAAACTTGTGACTGTCTAGACTCTGGGACCAAGAAATACTTTTGCACCTTTGCTTCTGAACAAGGTCAAGATAATGCAGTGAGTGACAGCTTCTCCCTCCAAGAGGTTCCAGGGAAGAGACTTCTCACCATGGTGTCACATCTTGCAGTTGTGTTCCTGTACACCATGCACAGCACATCTAAAAAGTCTGTGTGAGCAGTATGCTACATGATCGGCAAGTCAGAAGAATTTGTCCCAAACAGAGTCAAAAATCGAGACAAAGCTGGTGCCAGATGCTATATAGATCCCCTCAGAGAAGAGAGAGATGCTGGTATTTGGAAGAGGTTGTGCTGCAAGAAAACAGGATAAAAATCCATAAGCTGTCAACTGAAGTTGTCAACTGCCTGACAAATGTCAGATGTGGAACAATGCAGCCAGAGGTAACTCTGCTCTGAGACTGCTCTGCAGGTCAGAAAGACCTTTTCTATCATTGCCTGAAAAAAGGCAGCATTGCTGTCAGGAACAGATCTCACCCCTGTGATGCCTCTGCAAAAACTATGTCTAACAAGGAAACCAAAGCTTCATAATTTCACTGATCTTAAAAAATATGCAGGAGATTATTAAGATTGGGGGCTCAGTTTTCCTGCTATGCTCAAGCTCTTTCTAGAGTGAAGTAAAACAAGGAAGGGTCAAGGAGTTGACTCAGCCCCACAAGGCAAAGCAAAGGGATGGGAAATGGGGTCTTGCTCTGTGCTGGGGAGAAGTTATATAACTGTAAAAAAAAAAAAATGCACTCTAATTTTGATGACTGTTGTGCTGCAAGTGTTTTATCATATTTCAAATTTTCATTTGGATTTGAGACAGATTTTAGCATATTAGTTTGTCTCATGAGTATATCCCAGACAGTCTCAATTCTTCATGAGAAGGACTATCCTGGAAAGAATTAAGCAGGTCGAGAGGTGAGTCACCACCCTTTTTCTTTCAGATGTTGAGATGTGTTCAGTCCTCAGGGAAATTATGGAAAAATGTAACCTCCCTATTAATTGGTCCAGAAGAAGAGGCATCTCAGCCAGCTGTGAAAGACTGATACAGACATAACAGCAACAGGCTGTGCAATTTCCCATGAAGTCATTCTGTTTGTGACTTTGTGCTGTGGGCAGCTCTGGTCACTTCAGGGACTGGTGGACTATGTTGGGAACAAGAGAGGGCTGCCTCCCTGGAGCTTGCAGCAAGACCAACACAGCAACAGAAGGTGGGGATACCATGCCTTGTCTGAGCCACAACAAACTCCCTCCTGACAGTATGTTGCACACAAAGAAAGGAAGGATTCACCATGAAAAGCATTAGTACAGAGATGGATGGGCCCTTCTCCATAGCCTTCACCATGATACTGGTCAGTAAATCTAAAGGCTGGTTGTAGAAACTGAGTTTGATCAGCACCCCTGTGCTGAGGAGAACCAGCAAGCAGTATGATGGCTGCTTGCACATCCCTTAGCTTCAGGCCCAGGAAGAACTCTGAATGCTCCTGCTCCCAATGTGCTGTGTACACATTGCTTGATTCAAAGAAGATGAGAAGAATCAGGGAGCAGAGCACCAAAAAGTTGTCAGTTGCCATCTGTCAAGCATTTTGCAAGTGGCTGCCACCACAACTGGATCTTTTAAAGATGTTTGGATGAAAGTGAGGGAGATATATCCAGTAGAGAGCAGGGAAAACACTGAGAAGCAAGTGAAGGAGGCAGAGGAAGTCGAAGTAGGTTGAGGGAGTAAAGAGCCCCTCAGCAGAGCTGAGAGTGTGGGAGAACAGAACTGGGTAGGGCTAAAATACATGCAAGTGAGTAGGAAGGAAGCAGATGCACGTAAGGGGATGGAGTGGGGGGCAGTAGGAAAGCAGGAAAAGCACTGTGTCTAAAGAGTCCTGCAAGGGTCACACCATAAGTAGAAATCTTCACTTTAAGGACAGAAATCACAATTACACTGGTTGAATTAAGGAGATATGGCACGGTAAATAGAAGTGGTTTACACAAAGAGCAAACTCCTCTGCGAAGAGGTTATCTAGAGAAGTATGGAAACATTAATTTAGGAAGCAATTTTTAACCTTGGCAGCTGCCTTACCCCATCTCCCCAAAACGGCAGATGAAACCTGATGGATACAGAGTTCTGCAATGCAAAGACATATTTCTAGTTTAGTGAATGTTCCTGATTTATACAATGATAACAAGAATCTAGGAACATCACTGTTCTGCCTTTCTATCTCTATGGGTCAGAAGTTTAAAGTTCTAGTATTGCCATAATTTTTTTAAAACACTGAAATACCCAGTCTGGACATGGTGTATCTTTCCCACTACCTGGCATTCTGCAGCAACAGCCTCATTTGTATTCTGTCTTTTACTTGAGCAAAGAAAAAAAACACTCTGCATTGCCACAACTAAGTCCTTCCCCACTGCAATACAGAGATTGCCAAACAGTCACACTAAATTCAACATGTTCCTATTAACATATTTTATTCATACTGATGGTCTGCTTCACAGTGTGCTCCCAAAGACTTGATTTAAAATTTAAGCTCCAGACTTCTAATAAAATATATAAAGCAAAACAAAGTGAGTGTCTTTTTCTACACAGAAGTACAACAGAGCTGCTTCTTCTTCAAGGCTCATCTATCACAGATTTCAGGCAGGAGGTTTTTTTCCCCACACAGGGCTGGAGTGTCTTCCTGTACAAGGGAGAAATTTGTGACTTCTAAAAGAATCATTGTCTATAAAGTCCTACTTCTTTTTTGAGTTAAAAATTAATTTCAGGCTGTGGATAAGTTTTGGACCCGATGATACCACAAAGTGAGGCTTCCTCCAAGATAATGTTCTTAAGTAGATTCCACCTTGACAGGCAAACTCCCTAACTCCAAACCAACTGTTGAGGCACTGTATTTCTGTCTTGACAAGCAGGAGTGGCCATGTCTATTGGGGAATAAAGTTTTCCTGGCCCCCCTGGTTGGGTCTTCACACAGCAGGCTTTTCTTTACACTCTGATTCTGTTTGTGAAAGTCCAGCTAAACCCATCAGGTGACTTCAGGTAAGACATTGCAGGCAATCTGAAAGCTTTGTGGGCCAGAGCCATTTTTCATAGGGCTCTCCTTTGCTGTTAGCAAGTCCAGCATTTCACCTGAGGGTCTGAGAAGAACTTACAGGAGCATCCTCCATGTGCAATAAAGGCTGTGTAACATTTTGCTCCAAGCTACACAAGCCATGGCACTCTTGTCACACAGTGGACTCTCAGGAAGCTGGAGAGTATCAGGGCTACACTAAACTCTTAACAAAACCCATGAAGAAAAAATTAATTTCTAAGGGATGGTTCACCTCTCAGACATGTTTTGGGTTAAGGGGACTCTCCATCTGAAACTCTCCCCATCGTGTCAGAAAGAAGCAGGCAGAGTTCACAGCAAGCACTGTTACTTTTCTGATACCCAAACTGAATGAGGCAGATCTATAATTTCTTTTGTGGGCAGAGCAAAACACCTGCAGAGAAATGGGGAAACAAAAAAGCATCAGCTTCTGGTAATGGTCTGTGTTAGGAGCAGCAGGCCAAGAAAGATGCCTCCCCTTATGCTGCATGAGCCATTTCCTGCAACACTTTAGTTTCTTCTCACTGACTCCTATTTAGCAGCTGCTTTGTGAATTTTTGCTGGCAGCCGTCTGAATTCACCCTTGGCACCACATACAATCCCCACAGCCATGAGGTTGAGCACTGCTCTGTGAGTGACACTGCAGCCCAGGAATGGCAATACTGGGCTGAGCTGGGAGCCAGACAAGGTGATGAGGGCAGGTCCAGTGGCAATAACCATAACCAGCTGCAGCCCAATGTTGTCCAGGCAAAGCCAAAGTAAAAAGGAAGGCCTGAGGTCAAGCTAGGAACTTGAGCCAAGCCTAGATACAACATACATTTCACACAGTTCAGGCCAGCTCTCAGGCAAGGATCTCAGCTTTATGCTGCACCTGGGCCAGGTGGAGGGTGGTTGGAGCAATGACAGCTTGCTGGAGTACTCCAGATCCTGACAGCCATTGTGAGGGGAAGTCCAGAAATAGTGTTAGCCCTCAACTGGCTAAGCACTTCTAACACTTAACCAACAACCCTCAGACATGCAGGGTATGTTTCAAATTCCCACCCTGCTCTAAGACCTCTTCCTCTCCCACTCTTCATTGATCCATAACTATTAATAGTTTCTTGTGCGAGGAGCTGGAAGCAGAGGGAGAGCTAAGAATATAACACTATTAAATGCTACAATCAATGACTTGCAAAGGAGTGGAGAAGGGATGCTGGCTGCCAGCTTATCCTTCTGTCACCAGGGCCACCCAGGTGGCACCAGCTCCCTGGCTGAGGCAGCTCAGCCACGGCTATAATTCAGTGTGAGTCCAAAGTTTTCTTTTGACAGGAAAAGCTGAAACAGCAGAGGGCTTCTTGCCATCATCTCTGGACAAGCCAAGGAGAGGCAGGAATGGTTTGTTTAATGCCATGTCTCATTATCCCTGGCACTTCATGACTCATTAAATGTCCTAGTTTTGTAACTAACTCCTGCTGAGCTCAACATTTGATACACATTTATGGGTGGCCTGTTGGCTGTACTAACAATTCATAATTCCCCTAACGATCTTAACTCCTTCCTTTGCATGCTAGGTTTCCTTTAAACAACTATAAAATAAAGATACCGGGGACTCAGTTCTTAACACAGAATGAATTACATGTATCTGGAAAATTTATTAATATAGCTATATGCTGCAGTTAGATGCACTCGTTCTGAGTTCAAATAAACTGTGCTGGATCCTGATGCTTCTTACACTGCTCCCCTTCTGTATCCATTTGGCTTTTACCATGGATATGTCCACGCAAATGAATGTTTGATATTGATGCCACTTCAAAAGAAGGGCAGCAGCACATTTAACAGTATTTATTCACTTGTATAGAACAGGAACAGGAGCCAAATGACACTTCTTGGCCATTACATATGAGAATTAGAAGTAAGAGGCTTCTGTTCAGGAACCTTCTTGTGATATGAGTGATTTTGTCAGCTTCCTCCATTTTCCAGCTTGCTTTCTTTGCAAAAGGCCAGTGAGAATTCACAACAGAGCCCACCAACATGTTGACCCAGCCTGGCAACTGATTCAAACAGGGCAACTGCAAGCACTCAGAACAAGTTTGACAGGCACCAGTATTTATGGAGTTGACAGCATATTTAACCTGTCTCTTCTGAAAACACAATGCATGGTCACCTTGGAGGTAGGTAGACAAGTATGTGATTTAGGTTAATTTTTCTCTCATTTACTTGAAGCACAGAATCACTTAGTTTGGTCACACTGAAAAGAGTGACTTTGAATACACAGTCAAAAAATCCAGTCTGTGTATTTCAGGGCATGACTGAAAAGCCACTAGCAAAATCACACAGTTCTAAACTGAAAGTATCTTGGATTACTTTAAACTCTAGGTGGAAGTTATTTGCAGATTCAATCAAAGAGTGTCATAGAAGTGTGCCTGATTTCAGGCTACCTTGTATGAGAATAGTCTGAAATTCAGCAGTGTCAGACAGCTTTCAAACTGCCTTTGTACTGGGTTTGGTTGGGATGGACTCAACTTTCTGCAGAGCAACCTAGAGGGTCTGTGCCTTTCATCTGTAGCAGACAGAAAAGAGCACTGGTAGCACACGGGTTTGGGTATTGCTGGGCAGTGCTAGCACTGCGTCAGGGCTTTCTCTCCAACACTCCACCAACCACTTTGAAGGTCTGTAAGCTGGAGATGGGCAAGAGATTGGCAGGGGGAATAACTGGGACAACTGACCCAAATAACCAAAGGGATATCCCATGCCATATGATGTCCTCCTTAGAAATAAAAGTTGAAGGAAAGGAGAATGATGGGAGGACATTTGTGGTGATGTCATCTGTCTTCCCAAGAAACTGCTATGCCTATTGAGGCCTTGCTTCCCAAAAAATAGCTGGACATCTGCCTGCTGATGGGTTGTAGTGAATGAATTCCTTTTTTTATTTTGCTTCCATGTGCAGCATTTTTTGTTAAGAGAACAAGTTTTCTTAACAACTGTGCTTTTATCAAACCATGAGATTTTCTACATCATTTTCTCCCCCAGTCCTTTCAAGGAGAGGAGTGAGAAAGCAGCTGGGTAGATATCTGGCAGTCAGTCAAGGCCAATCCTCCATGGGATACTGGACAAAGATTAATTTTCTTGACTGTTCTTTCCGTTTTGGTTACTGCTGATGGCAAAGAAAACAGATGATGTAAACTTCAAAGGCATTTTCATAGAAGAATTGTCAATTTCACTTAATACTGTCAACCTTGAACCTTTAATAAACATCAGTCCTGATTAAAAAGAAGAAAAACCACTTGGGGTCTTACCTGTTAAGCCTTGGTGTGTGAGCCCACGAGGATGTGGTTTTCTGACCAGCATATTCTAGCTCAAGCCTGTGCTGCCCTACTGAGACTAGCCCCACCCTTACTAGAGCCTATTTTATATTCCTGCTGCTTGCCTTAGGTCAACACTAGCAGTCAGGAGGCCAGTCAAATGAGCTTCAAGATCTGGCTGACAAAACAGGGACAAGAAGGGTCTCGTTCATTCTTGCAAAATCTTTTGTTTCAGAGGTGGTTTGCAGTAGCAGCAAGACTGTGTTCAGAGGCTGCCATAGGGTGGTCCAGGGGGAGCAGATGATGCAGAAGGTCTGCACAGGACGACAGTTTGTCACCGCAGCATTTCTCCCTCTGTGCAGCAGTTCCTGTCAGCAGGAGAAAATACAATCACTGATTTCAGTCAAGTGCTTTGTCTGCAGCATTTCTGTCTTTGTCCTGCATCGCTTTATGCAAGGGTGAGATGCTGACTATTGGTGACTCAGGCTTTTGCTGAAGAATGTGTTTTAAAGTTAGAAACATGGCTGTTACAAAACAAAGAAAGTGCACAAATTCACCCCTGGAAGAGTGAAAACAACAAATTGCAATGCACAGACTTCAGTGTCAGAGAATATGTTTCTCTGGAAGGGATTTAGTTATTTTCTTACCCCATGAAACAGGTGCCATCTCTCAGAAAAGACTTCCTTTGAGGATTTTGATCCTTTGGGAAGGAGGATGAGTTAGTGGCTAGAGATGAAATGCAAAGGTGTTTTCAGCACAGCAGCTGGCTGCTCGGTTTTCTAATACAGTACATTACATTGCTAATGGAAATGTTGCTTTGTACCTTCTGTTTTTCTCCCAGTAGAATTAATTCCAGCACTGTTTGCATGCCAAGCATGCACACTCACAGCTACGAGCTCTGGGGACAGGCAGAGCTTGGACCTGCACTGATAAGATCACAAAGATTCTGCAACAGGGCTGGGAGCTGAACTCCCTGCCTTTGTGAAGTGACTTCACCACAAGACTATCTCTGCTCCTGCCCACAGGAACTGTCACACACAACTACAGACAGGCCTCGAGAGTCAGCAGACTGGGGCAAAGGCATCTGGCTGTTTTGAAATCCTTTGGGAGATCTGCAGGAAAAGGAGTCTTCTGTTCCACTCTGTGATGCAGCAAAGAGGGGAAAAAAACCCCACCATTTCCCACAGAGCAGCTAACCCTTCCCAGTTTGCTAATCCAACCTGCACTCCTGCTTCTGCCAGGAATCAATCTGTTTCAAGGTTGCACGTGTCATTTTATTAAGAAATAAGAAAGAGCAGGGAAGAGCAGCTTTAAAAGCAGCAAGCTGTGCAGGGGCTGGGAGACACAGGCTGCCAAGTCTTTGGGAACACTCAGAGATGAAAGTACCGCAGGAGTGCCACATGGCAGTGCTGCTGGTATAGGTACTGTGCTGCTAAAGCAGCTCTCTACATGCCAGTTATGAAGAGGCACAAATCGTGGAGCTGGAGACACAGAGCTCACTAAATCCAATGGTCACAAAATGGGAAGTAAAAGGAGTATATT
The DNA here is from genome assembly GCF_026979565.1 of Vidua chalybeata. Taxonomy (NCBI): domain Eukaryota; kingdom Metazoa; phylum Chordata; class Aves; order Passeriformes; family Viduidae; genus Vidua; species Vidua chalybeata. Next base: position 70,849,545 of record NC_071531.1, read on the forward strand.
TTTCCATGCTATAGGAGCCACTGACCCAAGCTGAAAGCACTGGGAGAAAAAGCAACAAGGCATATTAAGTACTTCCCTGGGAGCTGACTGTGAATGAAGCAGCTTGGTTTTCACTTGGAAAACTATAACTATATATGCACAGCCATTAACTTACTGGGTCCCAATCAGCATAACTATCACTGTTTTGTATACTAGAAGAAGAAAACACAACAGTAAAGTTGTTTACTGCTACTTTTTGTTTACTGACAACTTGCATTGTCTTTCTTTACATCACTGGACACCAAAGTTCTTAATACCAACAAGATAAAAACTTCTTAAAGGCAAAGCCTAAGAATCATTAAGGTTGCAAAATAACTCTAAGATCATCAGGTCCAATGATTAACCCAGTACTGCCAAATCCATCACTAAACAGTGTTCCCACATGCCATGTCTTTTGAATATTTATGGAGAAGGTTCACTACTTCCTGGAGCAGCCTGTTCCAGTGCTGGATAATCCTTCTGGTGAAAAAAGTTTTTCTTAATATCTAATCTAAACCTCCCCTGGCACAACTTGAGGCCATTTTCTCTTGTCCAATTACTTGCAATATGGGACCAGAGACCAACTCCACATCTGGCTACAATCTCCTTTCAGATAGTTATTGAGAGCAATAAGGTCTCCCCTGAGCCTCCTTTTCTTCAGGCTAAACAACCCCAGCTGCTCCTCACAGGACTTTCCAGCACCTCAATGCCTTTCTTGTAGAGTGGGCCCCAGAACTGTTCACAGTTATCAAGATGTGGCCTCACCAGTGCCAAGTACAGGAGGACAGTCCCTGCCCTGCTCCTGCTGGCCACACTGTTGCTGATCCAGGCAAGGATGCCATTGGCCTTCTTGGCCACCTGGGCACACGCTGGCCAAAAGCAGTACAAGGTCAAACCCCTGTTTTCTTTGCCCAGTGTTCACCAAGCAGAGGGTGAATCCAGCCCTGAACCTGTCAATAAAGTCTGTGAAGGTGGTGAGTCACCTCTTGAGAATCCTGGAGGTTACCTGGCAGCTTGTCCAGTCAGCTCAGCCTTGGTTAAAGAATCAAAGGGACAATTTGAAGCTGAAAGTCAGTAACCGTGGGATTTTGCAAATACCAGTCTGCCTACAACATATCTCTTGTGTAGCACGGAATACTGTTCAAATGTAAGGACTTTTTATTCACCTCAAAAATTAATTAATGTTCAAATGTAGCAATAACAAAGCTGTCTATAGCACTGACAGTGTAAATTAGTTGCCATCCTTCCTTGTGAGGGGAGGTGGAGGGATGGGTGCTGATCTCTTCTCTCTGGTGAACAGTGACAGGACCTGAGGGAATGGCCTAAAGTTGACCATGTGGAAGTTTAGGTTGGGTATTAGGAAAAGGTTCTTTCACACAAAGGGTGGTTGGGCACTGGAGCAGGCTCCCCAGGGAAGCGGTCACACCACCCAGCCTGACAGAGTTCAAGAAGTATTTGGACAATGCTCTCAGGCCCATGGTGTGGCTCTTTGGGATGGTGCTGTGCAGGGTTAAGTTGGACTCAATACTTGTGGGTTCTTTCCAACACAGAATATTTTGTGATTCTGTGATCCTGTAATTTTAAAAGACTTATTTTCAGCAATTTGACATATATTAACTACACCTTCTAAAACATAGAAATACTGTTCAAAAGGGCAGTAAACACCCCCACAATGGCACCCCCTTGTCCCAGCAGACTCAAAGAGGTCAACACTCCTGACCTGTGACTCATTCTGAAGGCGATTTTAATTGCAGGGGACAGGAAAAATTTACCTGCTGGGACTGTTGTTATTGTGAGAATAAAACCTGCCCCTGACGTGCCCTGAGCCACAGCAAGTGAGGCCAGGTAAGGCCAAGACAGGCTAAAGAAGTGGGTACCTGGGAATCTCATGAGGTTTAACAAGACCAAGTGCAAGGCGCTGCACCTGGGTCAGAGCAACTCCGGTATCAACACAGGATGAGCAAATCGAGAGCAGCTCTGACCAGGAGGACTTGGGGGTGCTGCTGGGTGAGAGGCTGGACATGCTCTGGCCACGGGCACTCACAGCCCAGAAAGCCAGACGTGTCCTGGGCTGCATCCAAAGGAGAAGGGAGGGGATTCTGCCCCTGTGCTCTGCGAGACCCCACCTTGCACCCAGCTCTGGGGCCCCAGCACAGGAAGGGCATGGCCTGTTGGAGCGAGTCTGGAGGAGGCCACGAGATGGTAACAGGGATGGAGCACCTCTCCCACGAGGAAAGGCTGAGAGAATTGGGTTTGTTCTGCCTGAGAAAGAGAAAGCTTTGAGGTGACTTAATTGTGGTCTTCCACTACCTGGAAGGGAACTCACAGTAAAGATGGGGAAAGGTTATTTACAAGAGAACATGGTGACAGGAGGAGGGAGAATGGGTTCAAATCTAAAGAGTAAGTTTAGTTTAGATATTACAGAAAAAATCCTCTACCCTGAGTGTGGTAAGGCACTGGCACAGGTTCCCCAGAGAAGCTGCGGATGCCCCCATGCCTTGGATGTATTCAAGGCCAGGCTGGATGGGGCTCTAATAAACCTGGTCTAGTGCAAGCTGTCCCTGCCCACGGCAGCGGCGTTGCAAGAGGCTGAACTGTACCGCCGCTGCAGCCCACACCATTCCGCGCCGCCGCTTCCGTGAGGGGAGGCCGCTGCTCCCGCAGAGGGCGCGGGGGGCGGGGCCGGCACCGCCCCCCGACGCCGGCAGGGCCGGCTCTCCAAGATGGCGTGGGCACCGCCTCCGTCGGCGGCCCAGCTGTACAGGCCCAACCGCTTCGTCTCGCTGCCCGCCGAGCTCGACCCCGCCACCTACGACACATCGCCGGAGAAGCTCCGCGCCGAGACCGAGCGCCTGGCGATCCGCTCCCGGCTCAAGCGGCAGTACCTGCTGCAGCTCAACGACCCCAGCGCGCCCGCCGTCATCGTGAGTGGGGACGGAGAGGGGCGAGGGGGAAGCGGGGGAAGCGCGGGGCTCGTCCGCCTCACCCGGCGGCGTCCCGGAGCGGGGCCCGCGCCTGCGGCCGTGCTTGGGGCCGGGGCCGTGCCGGCGGGACGCTGCCCGCCCTCCCCGTGACCTTGGTGCCCTTCCCGGTGTGCCCTTCCCGGTGCCTCAGCCGCCGGGTGGAGGGATCACTGCAGAGCCCTGCGGACCTCACTGCCGTTGTCTTTACACCCCAGGAAAATCCCGCCTTGGTCCGCTGGGCCTATGCGAAGTCACAGAACGTCTACCCTACTTTCCGCCCGACACCCAAGACGTCCTTTCTAGGAGCTGTTTATGGGTTAGGCCCCCTCCTCTTCTGGATCTTTGTGTTAAAAGCTGACAGGGTAAGTCGGCCGAGAACGCTGAACATCAGCGAACAGCACAAACACCAGCTTGTAAAATGTAGATCTGCTTGGAGTCTCAGTTTATGGGATCCTCGTGCGTCTAAAAATGATTAATACCATTGAAGTAGTGAGGGAAGGAAGGCTGGTAGCAAGCCTGCTGTCTCAAAGCCTGTTACTGGTTAGAGTCTTTTTCTGAGAGCCCTTTATTGTACCCTTGGGGCTATGGCCAGTCACAGTTTGCCTGATCAGGCTATTTTGCAGTCACAAAGCTCTCTGTAGCACTGAGTGAAAATTAATCCTAAGTTACTCTTCTTTTCACCAGTTGACACACATTAAATATGCTTTTTGAACTTAAAATACGCAGGAAGCATATGGATGGCAGACCTAGCAATATCTCTGTGCAGTTGCTTGACCATTTCTTTAATTTAGTGAAGCAAATGGGGAGGAGTAATTATGCCAATTGCAGTGTCTGATCTCAGCTGGATGTTCTAATAATTTGGAAGGTTTATCTTGCTTCCATTCTAACTCCTAAACTATGAGTGTCAGAATCTAAGTAATGGTAGATCATTATGAAAAAACTCAGCTATGTAAGTACATAAAAAATGCTAACAGGCAGACAGTGACTGATTTTAGTAGAGAATTTGTGGCTGTTGTAAACCACTTTAATTTCCCTCTTTTGCAAAGAAGTAGCATTTTAGATCAAGTCATAAACCACAAAGCACTAACATAAGTTAACAGAGTATTTGTAGGGAATGTTGTTTGCTAGGGTGAATTGAAAATTCAGGTTTTAGGAAACGTGAGTGTGTTGATATAACAGTTCTTGAGACTTCAGTACTTCTTCAGTATTTTGCCATGCTGAAGTCTTAATTAGTGTCCAGGATAATTCACTTTCCTTTATTGCAGTTCCTTTAGTGATGTTTCAGGATTTTTCTTGTTTCCTGGTAGTACAAAAGACACAGTAGTCATAGTCTTTTCTCTCAGGAATGTTTGCTGTGTGTCTAGGAAAGCAAGAGATAAATTACCAGATTTTAAGTAAATCTTCTGGTTTTATCCAGCAGAAGGAACCTGGCCATTATCCACAGTGCCTGTGTACTGTAATGGTACCTGTCAGAAAGGTACATAACTGCACGGTGAGGTACAAATGGGTAGGAAGTGAGCACAGGCACTTTTAGGCACGTTATTAAGAAGTTTCTCCGTAATTAGATCTCTAAGCTGGGTTATTCAGCCAGAAGGAGGAGATAGAAACTAAGGTACAAATTATGAGACACAGCTAGTTTGGTGAAACATGCCTTACAGGAATTGGTCTCTGCTGGCCTGTGAGAGTACCTAGACGTGAGGTCAATCTGAGCAAGTCTTTAGTAGGTGAAGCTAAGTGCCTTGTTATCTTTTACTTTTAAACAGCTTGTGCTCATATAATCATTTAGGGTAGAAAAGACCCTTAAAATCCTATATGGTGCTACCTTCATGTAGTCTATGCTGAAATACTAGAATTGCTGTTCTGTTATCCCAGGCTGATTGAAAGTCCTTCTGTATTAGGATGATGATAAATGTTCTCTTTGTTCCACAGGATCGTAAAGAGAAGCGTATCCAAGAAGGTAAACTCAAGCGATCACCATTCAGTGTATTCTTCTAAGTCCCTGGAATTGCAGTGATGTTCTTGGGATATAAATAAAATAAGATGCATTATGTGATGACATTTCTTTGTCACAAGAATAAATCTTAATTGCTTGTTGGTTGTCTTACATCTTTAAAAATCATGGGAAGTGCAAAAATGTAGGATCTTTATATCTAAACCAGATGGATAGAGAGAGGGTGTCTGGAGCTCAGCCATTGTACTTTTCGGTGTACATTCAGAGGATCCTTTTAAACCATGGAAGTTGTTGCTGTTGTCCAAGAAGGCTGAAGTTTAAAATTACTAGCAGGCTAAAACGCTAAGCAAGACCAAAGCAATTTCCTAAAGGAACTACTGCTTGCCTTCTAGATGTTCTTCTTGGTGTCACTTTGGCTGTGTGGTTTGCCCTAACTGGATAATAGGCAAGTTGTATGATACATTTTTAAGAACTTAGGAGTCTGCCTGACTGCTCTCAATAAGTTGAGATAATTTTTTTTTCCCTAATGAGCTACAAGCCTAAACCATGTGTTAGTTTATTGCAATAAACTTCTATTTTTTTATTAGTACTAGATTTGGAAATAGTGAGCTCAATGTTGTCATGCTGTATGTAACCAGAATTTCCGCTAATTCTGTGGTTCCTATGAATTAGGGACAGGAAGTTTAAGATAAGGATTTTTACTTTGGCACTGACTATCTTGTAGTATGGGAGAGTTCATCCCTGTAAGGGGACTATGTTCCAAAAAAAAAAAAAAAAACCAATCAATCAAAAAGCGTAACTGAATCTTATGCTTGCAAAGATGCCTTTTCTGTTTATTCTTATAAGAACACAAGTTTTTCCTGCCCAGATCAACTGGTATAGAGGAGTCTGGAATTGTTAGTGCCAATGTATTGAGGTATGAGTGCAAAGAAAAGATTTTTGATGCATACTTGAATTTTTACATGGCCTGTAGGTGCCATCATGCTCCAAACAACCCTAATCTTTCAGAGATTATGGGACTAGTTTTTTCACAGGCATTGAGGTTCACGCCAGAAGCTCAGTCTGATACAAAAGTTGAAAACTTCCCTTTTCCTGCTGGGAATGCAGCCAATGTGAAGTCAGCAAAACCAGGTCTGCTGCATCCTTGTTTTTCCTGCATGATGAAGATGTAAATGTGGGCCGTTTGCAGTCTCTCCAGCAGAGTGAGGTTGATGAGCTTTTCCACATAATCACTAATTGGCTGAAGTTGGAAGGGACCTCTGTAGGTCATCAGGGTCCTACTCTCTGCTCAAGTAGGGCCATCTAAAGTGGGTTGTCCAGGACCACGTATGTACAGGTGGCTTTTGAGTATCTCTAGAGATGAAGAATACACAACTTCCCTGGGCAACCTGTGCCCATGCTCAGTCACCCTCACAATAAAATCACTCTCACTGTAGGTTCTTTTTGATGGTGGGTTTGTTGCTTGGGTTTTGTTGCTGTTGTTTATGGGGTTTTTTTGGGTTTTTTTTTTTTTTTTTTTTTTTATTAATATTTTTTTAAGTGTTTCCTATTGCAGCCCTTCTTGCGTGGGCCAGAAACATTCAGGCTGTGTGGAGCTTAGCACTAATGTTGTATACAGAAACTAGACTAGTCAGTGCTAGGTTTTGCAATCTATATGTACTACCAGCATATATAGATATGTGCTCCCAGCAACCCTTTTGCACCAGTTTCTGCAGCTTGTTCTGCTAGTTTAACTAAAGCAAACCCATATTATTCTCTGCAGAATAGCTCCTAAAAGACTGTCACAAATGATATTACAAGATAGGGCTGTGGACTAGTGCAGAGAGGCATCAGTGCATGGAGAGAGTGGTATTTAGGGAAAGAAATAATTGCTTGTCTGAGCATGCTAAATTAGCTATTCTTGCTGCCACAAACTAATTTGATCTCCCAGGACCCATTTCCTCAGCTAATTGGAACTTGAGTTGCCACACATGTAAATTCTCCCTTGCAGCTGTATTTGTTTCAGGCTAGCTGAGCAAATGCTTCAGGATGGGTTGTGGATGAGCACAGTGCCTCTGGTCTTTTAGGGCAACATTGGATTGATGCTCGTGGCACCTGCCACAGCCCTTCCCTTTCCAGCCCTGAGTCTGATACTACATCCCTGCAGATTTGAACGTGGTGCTTGGGGAAAGGCTGCCCTACTTTTCTCTCTTCTTATTTCCAGAATTCTCCAAACTGTTTTCTTGCTAGAAATGAGCATGCCATGCTGCTGGAGGTGGGGTTGGTGTTTGGGGCAGTGGTGCTGCGTGCAGTGAGGAAGGAAAGAGAAGTTTCCCTTCAGATATCTAGGGTGGAGGTAGGAAAGTGAATGTGCCTTGTGGAATTTTATCCTTGACTGATGTGTTACCACCCATATATGCTTTGGTGATGTGTCTGTACGAGAGAAATTCAAGCCTGTAGGTCACTGGATGATAATTCAGGTCCCAAACAGAAAACAAGCTTTTCCCCTCTGCCTGTGAAACATTTAGACCTTATTTATCCCTGAATCAGTCTGATTAAATCAGTTTCTCTGGCAAATTGATTCTCCCAAATGTCCTTTTCTGAATTGGCTATTTTAGAGTAAACATCTCCATGTAGATTTTTTAATACTTTGCTCAAAGCTGATGCCTTTTTTTTTCCCCAAGGACCTGGTGCAGATCCAAAACTGATGATGGATGTAAGTGACTGATAACTGTGTGTCACAGATCTTCATTTCCTTCTCTTTGGGAAAATTGCTTCTCTGGGGAAGTAAGAAACATAGATCTTGTGGCACCAGGTTTAGAAACTTCCACGTGGGTATGTGCTAAAGTACAGGCCTGAAGTGTGGGGTGCCTGGGCTGTGCTCCTGGTTCCCACTCTACTTGGGGCTTTGCTTGGCTCCCTCCACCCTGTGAAATTCATCAGCTGTGGGTGAGGCTTGCATACTCCAATCAATGTTGAGGTGTCTGCAGTTGACCTTTTTTCCAGGTACCTTCCCAGAAACAAATGTTTGGACTGCTCACAGAAGCCCTTTTGCATTTGCTATGCTGTAGATTAGCACAGAACTAGGGAAAGAATTTGTCAAGTGCTGACAAACAAGTCTACACTGCAGGATGGCCAGAGCGTGGAATAGAAACTTTCCGTCACTTACCCGTGAAGTGCTTTGGATTCTCCCACCTGTTTTCATTTGTGGTCTACTTTTCTGACAACCAAGTCTTTCCTTGGCAGCCTTCCATGGATGAGCAGGTTGAAGTGGCTTGCTCTGATAGTGGGCTTAGGCCTGATAGAGCCTTGAGCTCTGTTTATAAAGCTCCTCCCATACAGACAGCATACAATGCTTTGTCAGTCCCTAGCTTTTCCCTGGGAAAGACACTGGGTTGTATTTTCAGGAGGCCTGTGAACGGGAGCTAGCTGGCACCTCATGTCCACACAAGGTGCAGCTTTCACACCAGTTCCATGTGGTGAGAGCCACGCAAGTATTTCAGCTTCAACGTGTCACCAGGAAAGCTTTAATTGGATACTTGAAAGAATAATGATGGGTTTTACTGCATTTCCCACATTACTTAGGGATGATCATTTTCATCGCTCAGTGGCTGGTGGAAGTGCCATTCTGTGCTGGAGCGTTCTGTACTGCTCGAATTGACTGTGCCATCACACGTAGGTATGCTGGATTTCCCTGCCTTCACTCATGTTGCATGCACAAAGCACTTCCCTTTACTTGCATTTAGGGTTGAAATGGCTTTTCAGAGGTTCCCAGCACTTATAGTAGTTTTTGTCTAGGCGATTTGAGGTCTGGAGGCCCCATTTTGTGACGGCAAGGCTAAGGGATGATTCAAACATGAAGGCCTGATGGGAAGAGGAAAGGTAGGTTAGGGTAAAAGGAAAAATCTAAATCCAGGCAAGGTGTCTGCTCTACCATAAACAGGGTTTATATATATGGTCCAGTATTTCCAGGCTCTTTCTTCAGCCTGACCAACTTGGGGAGAATGCTCTTCAGATCTGGCAATGCAATGCTGGAATTAGTCCAGTCTCAGGAGTGACTTTGGACTCCCTGCCTGCCTAGGAAAGCCAGGTTGTTCCAAAAGCTCTAGTTTAAGGTCTGTTAATGATCATCATTAGGTTTTAGGGGGTAGAGACAGGAAGACAGTCAGGGTGTTTGCTTCTTTGTCCTAGGAGGCTAAGACAAAAATGAAATTCCCAGCTTCCTGCTCAGGCAGCAGTATACATGGGCAGATGATCAAAGCTGCCTGACATTGGATGTCTCCAGGGGAGCTCCTGGGAACTGAGCAGTGCTCACTGGTGAGGAAGCTGATTGCTGCAGCAGTTCTGTCCAAGTACTTTTCCAACTTGCCAGCAAGAAGTGACAGTACTAGGCTTTAGTTTAAAAGTAGGCACTATGCCATGCTCTACTCCAACTCTTACGAGCTCCCTTGGCTCCTTACCATGGTCCCGTCTGCAACCCGCTCCGGCTCCAGCTTGGCTTTACTCGCCTTCTCGAAGCAGTCAGCATCTGGCCCGTGAGGGGTCATCATGCTGTGCAAGCTGCCGCCTCCCGGCTGGAAACCTTCCTCCTTTGCTTCATAGTGGCCTTTGATGAGCCCCATGAACTCACTCATACAGTTCCCTGCAGTAGGCAAAGAGAAGAGGCTGCAGAAAAGGGTGATTGGGAGAGATCACAGGCTGTGAAACCCATGAGCTAAGCTGGGCCAAGCAGAGGGTGAAGTGGAAGTTTCTAGACAGGGTATCATGCTAGAGGACATGAGGGATCCTACAGGCAGTGCTTGTAAAGTTGTACAGGATTTTACTACCTGGATTCAGAAACAGAGCTCTCTGGTGAAGGACATTCATTAGAAATCACCTTAATGGAGGGGGTTCCATCTATCCCTAAATGATGTTGGTAGACCTGTGCTTTTCCTACCATCTCGAGCTGTGTTAGTAATAGGCCTGCATATGGACTGCATGGTGTAATCTGATTTTACAGACTTGGGTTAGGGATTGTGAAGCATCGAAAAGGAAGTTCTGTATAATCATCCCTGTGTTACAGACACAATATACCTGATCAACAGCCTCATGAGAGAGCTTGCTCTGCTGTCCCAGTTTATAAGCAAGAAATTATTGTGATATTCTTCTACCACCTCTAGTGCAGTCAGACACTTCACTACCTTATGCTTTTAATTCATGCATTATCTGCCTATTTCTCTACAGCCACTGTATGCCCAAAGACAAGGAGCCAAATTCTGTCCTTCCCTGAGGAAGACTACTTTCAGTAGACCCTCTGAAACCACTAGAATAACATACAACTAACTTAGGCAAGGATGGTTATATCTAATCATTCAGTACTTACTGAGTTATGCTCCGTGTAAGGAAAGTACTTTAACACCTGTCATCCAAGCTTTCAGTTTTCCTACACCTGATGTGACTAAACAATATGGAAACTTTCTGCTCAGCACTTAGTTTTTGCAAAACCAGGACATGCTTCCCTAGCTGTTTTATATATAGCCCTTTTTAACCACTAGTTCAGTCTTTGTTAAGTACAATCCAGGGTCTGAAATGTTTAACAGCAAAACTAATTTAGCTCAAAGCAGGGTTGGCCTATATATGTATGCAAACATTCATTAATTTTCATTCCAAGTTGTCAGTGTCTCATGTAGGACTGGATAGTTACAAGATTTTCATTGAACCTGCTTATGTACTGCACTTGGCGCATTTAAATTGCAGTACAGATCCTGAGAGCTGGATAGCCAATTTGTCTGCAACAGGAATTTTAATATCTCTTAGGAAGACTGGGCAGGTAAGTAGGAAATCAGCCTGGAAATTAGGAGATGAGATGAGTCCGATCTCTTTTTCACTTGCAAATTTCATATGTGAACCCAAATAACCTAGGTATGCCTCCCTTCCCTATTAGTTAAATAGTGTTGTCTACAAGCATGATGTTGTGAACTTAAAATCTCTTAGTGGCTAGTAGGTATTAAGGACCCACCATAATGAGAATCACATAAGCACTCTCTCAGACAGAAGTAATATATGCCCATGGTATAATAATAATATCAGATATTTTCATTCTAGGTTCAAAAGTACTTAGGAGTAATTCACAGCCTCTAAGGATGTAAATGCAGCCAGGAGAAGTCAGTATTTACAAGCTGTACCACACCCTTAGTATGTGAAATTGTTACGGTGTCTAAGAGGAATATTTTTGAAACACCATTGCTATACTTGGAGCAAAGTTAATGAAATATAAAAACCATAACTCTTGAGTGCATCAAAATTCTCTGAACACAGACTTTCCACTGCGCCTGAGGAGAGGAGGCAACAAAGGATTTCTGGCAAGCAAAATAAGCCTCTGGTGAAATACTTGGAGAGAAGGGAGTTCAACAGAACTGAACTTGCTGAAATCAATATGGTACTTCTACCCCAGAGTTGCTCAGTCCTGCTATACTTCTCTTAATGCAACAACATTCTCATCACAATACTAATTTCAGAAGGAATTAACGTGTGCAGTATCTTGATAGTTGACTATCACAATGTCTGCCTTACTCACTCAAGCTCTTCCCCTCCATTGCTGGGGTAGAGCAGACAACCAACCTACTAATCATTAATTTAGTGCTCAAGCTTATGGCTGAGGTGCTGTGGTCAAGTGAGTAGCTATGGTAGCCACATCTGTCCTCAGAGGGTGCTCTTAGATCATCACAACATGGACAAGAGAAGGAGAGCTCTTTCTGTCTTTTAGCACAGAAGAAGCAAGGTTGAACAACTTCATATTTGTTATCGCTCACAATGCATCTGTGTAAAATTAGCACAGCTCTGCTGATGAGCAGCAACTTAATTGTAGTTAACCAGCAGCGTGTCTCACCTCCTAGGGTCTAGAAAAAGTGTCTTGGCGCTATCCCAGCCAGTCAAGAGATGTGTTTTCCTATCACCCTCATTATTGCAAATGAAAGCAGAATGACATGGCAGGACTTTGCCTGTGGGATTTACTCAGATTACTGCAGAGCTGCCTGCTATGTTTGCAAGTGCCACTAATTCTGCTGGCCTCCAAGGTGCTTGAAAATAATTTAAGTGGCAGAAGGAACTGGCTGTGTTAGTAACTGTGTGGTTAGTAAGTGTGCAGAAATCCTCTCAGCACTTCAAAGTGACCACAGTGTGGTCACTTGATAGCTCCTGGGATGGAGCCTGTTAGCTGTTGATGTAAGGGGTGCAGGATGGCCAAGCTTTCCCTCTCAATCTCACAGAGCAGGGTGTCTCATCCTCTCCCTGGAAGGGCAGTCCCATGCTGGGAACTGGATTTCTAGCATCCATTCAATGCAACACGTTGCCACGCTCTGCCAAGATGAAGCCAAAAAACTGCCAAAAAGAAACCAGGTCTGTGGATGGCAACCAAATCCAAAAAAATATCAACCAACTCCCTGCCTGAGAAGCCAATTCCTCATCACTGGCTTCTTAAATGTGAGCAATACCTCCATCACTGTGCAGGTGGTGAAGAAGGGCTGTGGAGAGCCAATTCCCTCCTTTGCTGTAACTCTGATCTCACCATACAAATGCCAGCCCTACACCCCTCTGTGCTTCTCACTGCTTGTAATATGATATTTCCCTTTCTCCTGTTCTTTATCTATGTACTCTAATGAGATATTAAGTGATTCATGGCTGGGTGACAGGACAATATCTGACTCATTTGTACAATGCCAAGTTCAATTTGCACCCAGGCTCTGTGGGAGCCCCTCGAGTACAGATACATCCATCTATGCAGAAGCAATGGCCCATCACCTCTGAGTTTTCATGAGATGCTTTAAATAGGAACATCTTTGGATTTGTCAATTTTCCAGGGAGGACTGACTGACTCCAAGAAGCTGACTAACTGAGCCAAGGACAACAAACCAGACTGCTGCTTCCCTGCACATGCTCTCAAATAAATGGAGACTTGTTTCTTTCCTGCAGTCCTGGACTCAAGCACAGCCAAGGAAGCGCAGACGTACGGTGGTAGTACGGTGGGCGGAAGGTGTTGTTAGCTACCCCCCATCGCGGGGGGAATATGACAAAGTCAGCGAGTGCCACTCCAGCACGGGTTGTCTTGGCTGTCAGGACAGTGAAGATGGAAGGATCCTGGAAAAAAAGCAAAGCAAAAAAGAATTAAATGGAGTAGGGCTCAGAGCTGTCTGCTCAGGTCACCTGGGTGGTAAAGCTGATTGATACAGCCTCTCCCTTGCCTAAACAATTTTGTCACCTGCACCTGATAGTGTGGATGAGATTTGGGACACTGGGGGACAGCACTCAATTCCACGCTGTACAGGGAAGACAAGAAATGGGTCTGGATGGTTCTTCCTTTGAGCAGCTTTGACAATCCTTCCCATCCTGGCCCTTGTAGCTAGCAGCACAGATGAGGAGGGTGGACAACACTGCAAGATGAGGTACTGCAATTCCAGGAGCAGTCTCCAACACTCCTACCACAAAACCACACCTTTTCCTTAGCCAGTTACAGAGGCATCTCACTAGAGGCATTTAGCCTCATGGCCCTGTTAATTTACAAATGGAGAAGAAATTGCAGAGAAACTGTGCCTTGTTGAAATCTCTAGTGCAGTAAAATGATTTTCTGGGCTTTGATCCCAAATCCATCCTTCTCCTGGCAGATTTTTCTGGAGTTTTAAACAATACTTTTTGTTGGTTTTCTCACTAGAAATGATCCAGTCTCCCTTGCACACCCACTTGCATTGCTGTGGGCATCTCTCCCACTGGACTGGTTTCCTTTTTAGATGAGTTGCTTACATTAGTTTTGGCCTTAGTTATTTTCCATAAAATCTAGAAATTGTTACAATAAAAGCTGCCAGCTCTTCAAAATAAAATTCAGTGCTGGACTCAGAGGAACCAGAGGAAGGAGTCTGTCCAATAGCAAGAAATAAATCAAGGCAAGAATTTGAAGCAACGGTGTTTTTGCTGAGTTGCACAGTGTATGTTGGCATCAGTATTCATTCCTCCTCCAGGGCACAGAAATTCTGTGCTAAGCTGCACAGAACTGTTTAAGAAGCTGACCAACCTCCAGTTATGTCTTTGTACCACGAAAGAGGATGTCTTCTCCTATGAAATCTTGGTTTGGACCCAGGGAAAGCAAGACAAAAGATTTCACACTGTTTCTTAGAGCACAACATATTTTTTAAGAGGTGCAGAGCCCCTGGAGCTCAGGGTGGGTTTGGATGGTATGGTAGCCACAGAATTTTGCTTTGCCTTGCCCAGTTCCAGAACTTACCGCGTGGTCAAAAGCAACAGCATTAATGACCATGAATTTTTCCAGGTGGTATTTGTATGGCGTGTAGTTCCCATGCCAAGCTACAACATTGTAGGGGGAGTAATCCTAGCAAAGCAAAGAGACAGAGGATTACCACATACAGCCTTCCAACATGCTGCACATATGCACGATGCTGCTCTTTCCCAAGTGAAAAGTGGGTTTAGTGCTGGTTAAAGGTACACTGGCAGCCCTTTAAGCACAGCTCAGTGTTGTGAGGATAAGGTTTTCCTTAGCATTTCTGCCTGGTGAACCTCAGCCTTCCCTCTGGGGTTTGATCTCTTAAGAGCTTTGGAATGCTCAGGCAGTGTTTGGGCAAGGCCAGCTGCAACACCAGCTCTCTGGTAAGGGAACTCTGGATTTTGATAGTAGCACCAGCTCCTCATTACTACGCTGTCACTATAAATATATGGAGTCAAAGACCACTGTTGAGTTTTTGGACAACCAAGTCTTCACAAACACTTTTGTCCCAGGCTGAGGATCCTCAGCTGGGAAAATGAATGACCCAAGAAGACAAGGGCTCAGTTCTGCTCCACATAAGTGAGCAGGACTTTGTGAGATGACATCCATGCTACTGAGCTGCATATCCCAGGCCATGTACTGGCAGTCACTGCGCTTCAGTGTTACCTGTTCTCCCAGGGCATCCTCACCTGCTGGGCTGCAAACAACTTGCCCTGGTACTTGCTGATCACTGTGTAGCCCCCTGGCACTTGGCGGTCTTCGTACCATGCCACAGGCACCAAGAAGTCACGTGGGTTGGCCAGGCCATTGGCTCCTGGGAAAGAAGGAGAGGTGACAAAGCTCTTTGAGCAATCTGCTAGGGAAGTGCAATTTCCCAATCAGGAGAGGCTGGTGCAATTTCCTGGCTTTGCGGGTGCCCTTCTGTGTTATGAATGACCCAACTGCTTCTTGGCCCACCATGAAACCTGAAATAGTCATGTACTTCTCATGTTCCTATGAGTAGGTGATTGTAATTCATCCTAGCATTCAAGTCCATGCTCCCTTTGTGACTAAGAGAGGTCCCACCAGTTGCCTTCTGAACAAGATTAGTACGTCATCCTCAATTAAAGGTATGTAACAACCAGGAATTAAGTGAAAAATGGAGGATGAATTGCTCTGTTCCTGGACATCCTGCTGACAGGATGCTTAGCCATGCAGAAGTTATGAGGCATGTCACGAGGGGGCCAAATACATTTCTGAATGCTAACAAAGAGAGCAATAAAATAGTGATACCTACAGACTAGGGGCATACTGAGGGGTTGCTTAATGTGAAGAGTGCATTTTCAAAGTGCAAAGCACCATATGAGTGCTGGAGCATTCTTTTCCTCGGTAGTATTATTGTTACAAAGTGGTTTTGAATTTCTTGGATAAAAATGCAGACATTACTACACACTGCTAAGGTTTAACAGTCACTGCTTTTCTCCAGCTGTCTTTTTTTTCAAGTGAAAAGTGAAGTTAAAATAAAGTAAGACTGAAATACAAAGGATTTTGGTCTCTGAGGGGAAGGTGGGTAGATGGTGAGAAGAGGAGCTCTTATAATTACCACCTCCTGAAAAGGTTTACAGGCAAGTGCAGTCTCTTTCTTTTCTCCAGAAAGTAAGCCTTATAATAGATTCCTGCCTTCTGGAGACAAAAGATCCCCAAAAAACCCAAACCAAAATCCCAAAGCAAGTCTAACTGTGTCTGGAAAACTAGCTAATGGGAAAACTTATTACAAACAGTCTGGGCAACCATATCAATAATCAAGTGGAGCAGGCACAGGGTATGATAAGTGGATGGCAGAAAGCTGCAGCTGGCTAAAAGGCAAGCTGTTGAAAAATCATTGTAGGGTCCATGTGGAAAATTATGTGCCCAGCATGTCATACAGAAGAGATGCTCTAGTGGGGCTCCACTGAATGCTGCAGATTGGATTGGTTTTCCACTGAAAGAAGGACCAGCTTCATTTTCACCATGGCCATGAGATACAAATGCCCCTGAATGCAGATGTGCCGCACCAAGCTTGTCAATACCAGTTAATTTGCTTGAAGCATGGCCAGTCCCCTAGATCATGCTGAGAGCTAAAAATATCTAGTGGAGGAAAAAACCCCAATCCAACCTAAAACTAAACAACCAACCCCAAAACACCAGTCTAAAAGTGGAGAACTTTGGCACTGGTTTTGTAGTTATTTTAGCTGTTACAAGAGGAGTTTCACTTCCCTTCCCTGGGACAATCTCAGTAGAAGCAACCAGGAGGTGTTTTTCTCAACAAGATAAATTTGGAGGCAAGTACCCAAGGGATGAGGAAGGTGACATAACCTGAGCTGAGCACTGCCAGAAAGCTGACTGGGTAATCATGATGTGGGCAGCAGGCCTTCAGGTGCTGCGTCCCCTCACAATATCTTTGTCATGGCAGCAAGAGGCTGTGTCTTCACTATCTGTGACTCTGCACAGAACAGGAGGCATCTGGCACAGAGGATCTGTGATTTATGAGAGCTAGACCTGCACTCAGTGAAAGCAGAGCCTCCCTTGCAGCACCACATGGAGATGTGAATGCGTTGCTGATCCAAGTCCTGTGCTGCTTGCTTTGTTGGCTTCTAATTCTCCAGGAAGCAGTTTCTGACACTAAAGCACTCTAGAGCTCCAAGGTTCCTCTGTTAACAGAAGCAGGGGGGAAAAAACACTTGACTAAATCTAAGATGGGCCTTCAGGAATATCTCATTTTCAGTTGCCTTTGACATCTGCCCTTCCTTTTACCTTTTAGGAAAATTCTTTCCTATCACTCCAGTTTATGTCATATCTGTAAGTATGAGGTATCAGTGGTGATGGCCTTTTGGGTTTCTTTTGGTAGGAACAGTTTCAGAGCCAGCAGATGGGGATATGCTGACCAGAACTGAAAAGAAAATAATAGAAAAGAGGGTGGGAGATAACTGGTCCCTTCAGTGCCAGGGGAATCTCTGGACAGCTGGTCTGTCACCTTTTTTTGGGCAGATGCTTGCTCTTCTGGGGCATAGCAGTGCTGGAATGGAAAGCAGCTTTGTGAAGGAGCATGTGCATGGGAGGATGTGATGGATTTGGGCTTGCAATTCGTGCCTGTTCCTATGAAATTCACTGTAGGTGTAACAGGAAATCATTACCAATGGGTCCCAGGTCAGGCAGCTCAAAGTGTGCCCCATACACCTCTAGGATGTAGCCTCTGGTCTCTCCAAACACCTCCACACTGAAACGCATTCCTTGCTGGAAAATAAAGAAAGATACTGGGATCCTCCCAGGATTTCACTGACAAACCATGAGCAGCTGAATGCAGGAGCTGGCTTGCTCCAACATCGGGCTCTGAGCCACAGGCAAGGTGCATTCAGCCCTTACCTGGATGACACAGATTTCATTGGGCTCCACTAGCATCTTCCCAAACTCAGTTGTGATGAGCAGTTTTCCTTGCTGGGGCACTGTGGAAACCAAATGCAGGCAGAGGAGCTGAAGTAGTGTGGTGATTGCCATCTTCTCTCTCCCTGTCAGAGCACCCAGGCTCCAAGGAAGAGCACTGGGCCCTTTTTGGTACAGCTACACAGTGAGTCTAGGGTCCCATGCAGACTCTTGCAGCAGAGACACGTGCACTGGAGTGAAGCTTCCTGACCAGCTCCATCATCCCCGTGTCACAGAAGGTACTTGTATGAGCCAAAACTTCATAGCTCCTTGGTGTAAGGTTTGCACTACAGCCCAAATAAATGGGATTTGATACGTTTGGGTCCATACCTCTCAGTCTCACAATCTTCATACGAAACAGTGCATGTACATCTTTGTCAGGACTGTGGCGGTGTGAGATGTCTAGGAATAACTGCTTCCTGATGGTAGAAACAATACTCTGCTAACATCTGCATTGTTTTCCATTACTGTTCTGGCACAGGAGAGCTCACATTTTGACTTGAAAAACAAGTAGATTTACAAAATCTGCTCTGGCACTTTTACTTCACAGTAGTGAGGGAGGTGAGTGAGAACAATTTAATAGCTATTTGATGGAACAAATGTTCCTGTTGGTGTCCCGAAGGCATTCCTATTCCTTACTCAAGAAAGATACAAGCAAATATCTGCCTTCTGATACCACTCAGAATATTTCTCAGCATGTGTGGACTTTATGTGTCAACCTCCACACTCACTGTGGCAGTCTGGTTGCCTGAGGCTGGCACAGCATGGGAGCTAAGGTGCCGTGCCAAATAATATTGGGCCAAAGCAACAAAGGCATCTAACTGTAAGCTGTTCTGAAATCCTGAGTTTTATGATTTCCAGAAAACCTCTGCCTGTGGCATATCTAATACCAGTCTGGGGAGCACTAGGAAATGATCCCTGAGTACCATGGTGAGGAAGCTGGGTCACTGCTCAAAAAGTTGAGGTCTGGCACAGGAGCAGTGCAACTCGCCCAGTGACCGAGCTGGTGCTAGACCACCAAATCTGCATGGCATGGGGATGAAGCCAACCCTCCCCTCCAAATCTTGGCTGTAGAGCCCCAGGTTCTGGAAGAACAAAGAGGCAGGCAGGTGGTAGCCCAGGTAGAACCACCTGGAGGACAAAAGAAGCCAAAGCATTAACTCACCAATCAGGAAGTCGCCATCTGAATTATAAAGGCATCTAAAGAAAAAGGGAAACAGTAAGGTTAAGGTGCTATAAGCCCCACGCATTTGTGCACACCACAGCTACAGCTGGGGAGTTTTGAGCTGGGAGACTGACATGCCAGAGTTTCACAAATTCACAGAATACTCTGATCTGGAAGGGACCCATAAGGATCATCAAGTCCAGCTCTTAAGTAAATGGCCCAGCCTGGAAGCAGGATGTTCTCTGATCTCTGCCAGGTCCCTGCCTTTGTACTCATGGGCACATAAGCTATTGTAAGCTGGGGAGTGGGGCTGATTTCCCCCCTGAGCTGCTGCAGGGAGCAGCAATGCCTGCTGCATGTGTGTTGAATTCTGAGGAGCAGCTAGAGGACCTAAATCCAACACATCTCCTCTTGCTGCACCCCCATGTCCAGCTGCCTACTTCTCTTGGTGGTTCCTCACCCATTCCTCCAGTGTTTGACCACAGAGCGCAACCCACTGTGGATATGGAGAACACGTTTGCCTGTGCACACAGGGACACAGGACATAGATGGATGCCGGGAGCTGGACTCAAGTTGGTGGCAGACAGACAACCCAAAGCAGTCTGAGCCACCAGCACAGCAGGCACTGACCTGTCAATCATGGAGGTGTTGCAGACAAAAATATGGACAGCGATGCCATTGCGTCCTCTGGGCTCACCGGCGCCACACAAGGTGTGCAGTCCCTACAGGCAAACCCAAAGCACCAGGAGTGAGCAGAAGGCAGGGGAGCAAGGGCAGCCCTCTTTCCTCCCCTCACCCCACCCTCTTGCTGGGTCTAACCTCCTCTCTCACTTCCCACACTGCTACCAGCCTTTCTCTGGGTGGCCTTTTTTCAAATGTGTTGGATTCCCATTAATATAATATGGGTTTCTTAAAAATCCATGTAAGCTAGTGTTTTCCAACCAGTGGTCTGGGGAAAACTGAGGGTTGGGGCTTTTTTTTTTCTTTAAGAATTCCTTGAAAGTTCAATGAAGAAAATCAAGCCCGCTGCCAGATGCTTGAAATCTGCAATCCTCTCCCCTCCTATAGATGCTCTGCAAGCCCAGTGGTTTCAAAACTGCCAATATTACCCCAGTTCTGAGCATCTTGTGTGTCCTGCCACCCACTGAGGGGAAACAGAGATGGAGGATGCCCAGATGCCCTGGTTCCCCAACTTACGCTCACAAAGTCCATCTTATTCTGAGGGGCTTTTGGAATCTCAAAAGGTTTCCACCGCAGCTAGATTGCAGCAAACAAAAAACAAGAAAGAGGTGCCAGTGATCAGAACACAAACGGTGATAATTCAAAGAAAGTAGATCCCTGTCCTTCCCCTGCTTCTCCTTGCTGGGGTAGCTGTCTCTTTCCTCTCTTTTCTCATTGCTTTGATCATCTGGTTTACAAGTGTTTTTGTTGTTGCTGTGGGTTTTTTTTTTAAATTAAAACAAAAAATTATTTGGGGGGCTTTAAAATTTTTTAATCATAATTTTGTAAAGTAATTGGCAGGCCTGTGTAGTGCCAAGGTCAAAAAAATCCTATTTAAAGTCTGTCTCTATTAATAACAACACTTTTGAGAGCAAAGGAATTCAGGTAAGCCAGCTTTCCACAGTCAAATTGTTATGGTCCTGTGCTCCACGCTAAATGATTCAGTCCTTCTGTGACCCAAACATGACATTTTTGTTTGCTCCACCTCATATCCCCACAACCAAAGCAGAAATAGCTCTGCCTGCATGAGCAGGAGCCATGAGCGGCACTAATTACTTCTTGCAAAGCCTATCAAGGTCCTCAGGCAGAAGGTGTCAGAGGAGTCCAAAATATTTGTTGGATTTGAATCCAGCTGCATCCTCTGCACAAGAAGTTCCACAGTTTATGTTTGTCTGGAGCTTTTTAGTTTGGTTGGTTGGTTGGTTGGTTGGTTTTTGTTTGGTTGATTTTTTACTGTCACATTTGTTACTGGCATTTGTTTTTTTCCTGCTTCTCAATCACAGCTTCCCTTTGTCATCTCTGTTCCAATCTGGAGAGCTTTCTTGTTTCAGCATTTCTTGCTCAGATGCCCCCCATATTTTTTCATCACGTTTGACTCCTTTTCAGTTTTGTCATCTTTTATAATCCTGCCATTGTCCTTGGGTAATTTTAAAGTGTCATTTTCCCCATTGACTTTGCATAAGGTGCCTCCATATGGCCATCTTTTTAGATGGATGAGGATTGCTGAAGCTCCTTAAGTACCCGGGTGAAACACGAAGCATTGCAGGGAAGAGTAGGTGTTGTCCAAAAACTGAACCTTGTCTCTGGCTCTGCTTCAGAGAGAATAAGAAGGAATGCAGGAAGGTGGCTCCCACTTGCTGCCAGGAAATAACTCTTCTGAGTTTGGTAGTTGCCATTGAAAGTGGCAATAGAGGGAGTGGGCAGGAGCTTTGCTGCTGTTTCCTTAGACAAAAAAGTACTACATGTAAAGGGTTTCAAATATTGAGAGCTGGGCATCTTGGAATTACTGTAATCATAAATAATCATAAAGGTAGATGTAGGGTGCAAAAGGACATCAAGGACGGATGAGGTGATAACAGAAGTCATTGGAGCTTCTTGGGAAGGAGCACCAAAGGCATGTAAATATGAGCCTGTCACTGCTCCTTGGTCAATGGCTGGAAAACATATTCCAGCAGATCCAGGAAATTATTTAGACAAATGGTGAGGCTGCCGGGAGGCTGGAAATTAGCTAATGATGATGCATCAAAGGGCAAAACCTGAGAGAAGTGAAAACCAATGACCATGAGATGATGTTGAGAGGAGAATGGCAACAGATTAGCAAAACCAAATGTTCTGGGACTGGCAGGGAAGAAATCATGATTAAAGACAATGGCAAGGCTGTAAGAGAGGAAGACAAATGCCATCTCTCTCTGTGACTCTCCAGAATGAAGTGAGATTTCCCATGAGGGCTGCAGAGAAATGGGCTGGCAGCTAGCAGCCTCTCCAAAAGCACAGGGAAGGAGAGGATGGATGGCAGAGACATGCAGCTGCTCTGCTGGCTGAGCTGTGGCATGAGAATTTGATGGGGGACACTGAAGGAGAAGAGAGAGCAGATTAAAAGGTGGCCAGCAGGATCCCCCAGGGGAGATGCCAGGTAGCACAGATCTAACTCTGTGGCACTGTAGCTGTGCTGGGAAGCTGTCAAGATGGGAAGCAACAAGCATCGAGGGTGTCCTTCCTTAGGTGACCATGGTGAGGAACAATGAACAGGTGGCGGACAATACCCTGCTTTTGAATTGGTCAGACCTCCAGGAACCCATGGCTCCCCTCAGACCTCCTGCAACTCAGTGCCTTTGCACTTCTGATTAGTTTGACATTGGACTGTCCTGGCAGGACCAGGGCTCCTTCCAGCACGGTTACC
This sequence comes from Vidua chalybeata, assembly GCF_026979565.1. Lineage (NCBI taxonomy): Eukaryota > Metazoa > Chordata > Aves > Passeriformes > Viduidae > Vidua > Vidua chalybeata. The sequence goes on from NC_071531.1 coordinate 70,871,709, forward strand.
TGGTTGGGGTCAGGCTCAATTTCGTCCCAGTCGTGTGTCAAGTGGCCCTCTTCAAGAGGTTTGAAAGGTTTGTGGCAGACTGAAGGTAGGATTCGATATAGCCAGCTGCAAACAAGGAAAACAAAACACCTGTATTAGCCTGGGGAGGAGGTTAAACCCTCTGGGTAGCTGCTGGCTGACTGAGCTCCTAGAATAACATTTACATGGATGGCAACTGGAACAAAAGGTTTATTAAATGTCAAATTAATATTATTAATATTAAAATTACATAGCAAACAACAGCTTACAGCCAGAGGTTTCCAGAGAGATGGCTTTTATTATGGGCTCTAAATACAAACATGTCCTGCTTTATATAGGTAAATGTCTATATGTGTATTTATGTGTAATTACTTAAGTCTACATTCACACATATGCATATGAAAAAATAAAGATACAGCTTTTTCTGTTGCAACAATCTCACAGTTGAAAAAAGAAACTTGTTTAAACACAGCTATAAAGCAGCTCAGACAAGACAGGGATGAGCAGTGTCCAATAGAAAGAACAGAGGAGCTCTCTGGAGACAGCCTGTATCTGAATTCAGATGGATTACAAAAGTAGCATCCTATGCTTGGTTGGCCATGCCCATGCAGCAAAGCCCAGAGTTTTATGTGATGCTTCCTGCTGCTGAGGTCCCCTATGCCTCCGTCGCTGCCTGGGACCGTCGCTCTCCTTCCTTACTGTCTGCAGTGGCTGTGGGCCCTGCCAGCACTGCCACTCCAGCATCCACACATCCTGCATGCTGCAGCCAAGCCCAAGCCCTGACTGGACTTTCAGTCAGGTGAGAGAGCAGAGGTGACCAGAAAAGCCTGAGCTAGGCAGGGCAGCCAATGCTTTTGATGTGTTAACAGTGCATAGTTGCAGTCTGGGCAAGTGGGAGAGGAGAGGAGGGAGCTCTCCCTTGAGTGCTTGAAAAATTCCATCAAGGACAACTTTGTGCAGCAAACAATGATTCATCCCTTTCCCACGCACACTGAGAGCTGGCACCAGCCTGGAGAGCAGAGGCATCTCAGATGATGCATTTGCCTTTCATTTGAACAAGCAGCAAAAGGGACAGAAGAGCCACAGTGGGAGAAGCAAAAAGAGAAACCCATCTTCTGCAATCTGGTTATGGCTGGAGCATGGCAGGACAGAGCTCTGGGAAGCTTGCTGCTGGCTGGAACAAGCTGTTCCCAGCACTGCTGAGGTGTCAATGATCATGCTGGGTGCCTGGCTCTTTTCTGAGGCTCTGGGCAGCCCCAAAATGGGAACAGACTGAGCTAGCAGCTCACTGGCCCCAATCAGTGTACAGGAACATCCCTTAGGAGGAAAGAATCTTTCTCAGAGGCTTTGCTTTGACACTGTGCATCATCAATTGCTTACCAGTGCCAGTGCCAGGGGTAATCTTTCCATAGAAGCATCAGGGCTGAAACCCCAAGGTTGTTTCACACAGCACACATTTAGGACTCCGTGGTCCCTGTGAACATACCCCTCCTTCCTCATCTTGCTCAGAAAACCACTTTGTTTCCCACCCCAATCACTCTTTTCTCAGCATTTTTTTAACCCACTTGCCCCACCAGAGCCTTTTCTCTCCCTCTCCTGTGGTCTTCTGTCCTTGTCCCTTTCCCAGTGCACAGCAGAGCTTTTTACCTTTCTAGCCTTGCAGAAAGCACTGGAGGCACTGAGGCAGCCTCTCCACCACTCCCCAGTGCTCACCCCAAGTGCCACATGCCCCCCCACTGCCAGGGGTCACGGTACCTTCGCTTGTTGGTGGGCCGGGGACAGGTGAAGGCAGAGCCCGAGAGCTGTTCTGCATACAGGCCGTACGGGCAGACTTGGGGGTTATTCTGGATGGGAGGAGAAGGAAAAAGAAGGAGTGAGAGGCAGTGGCATGGAACTTGACTCTGCAGCCTCCAGCAGAGCACTGACCTGGGCACCCAGCACCCCGATGCTGTAGGGTGATGTGCTCTCCTGAGGCTGTGCTTCAGCTCCAGTATTTGTGTGTTCTTGCTCCTCTGAGGCACCAGCCAGACCCCCAAACACCATTCCCACATGCCACAAAAGTGCCCTAAGGAGTCAGCACACCCACTGAGGCAGCAATAGCTGCAAGGGGCAGTGCTGCACAGGATCAGAAACATGAGTATCAGGGAAAAGGAAATAATTCCCAGTGAATACAGACTGAAAAGCACACCAGTATTGAGCACAAACTTTTCTCAGACCAAGTGCTCAGAGAGATTACCCCAGAGCATCATGTCTGGTTGCCTTTCCAGAAGGCACAGAAGACACAGAAGCTCAATGCACTGAATTCTCCCTTCTCCTGCCTCCTGCCTATGGAACCGGTGCCCAGAGCAGGCATTTTGGTGTCGTACTACTTCCTCCTGACAGTGCTGCTTGCTGCCCAGAAGCATCAGTGACCTGTGTAGAAGCCTTTGCTTTCCTGCAGGGTTTCTGCACAATGAGTCCTCCTTTGTAGTACAAAGGGGGCATTTCCCCCTTTGCAGAGCCGTGGGCACAACTAGCACAGGTTTTAGCAACCCTTATGAGTTCATAACTGGAGGACAGAGTTCTCCTTTTCAGAGAACAGAAACTAAGCATTTTGATCTAAGTAGGCCACCATTTATTTGTTTGAGATCAGCAAGAAGCAAAGATATCCGAGAACTGCAGGAAACACCACAGTGGGACAGTCATACACCATTTGCTATCCCATCTCCCTCTTTGTAAGGTCTACTATAGCATCCTGTATCCTGCTGCTGAGCAGACCAGCCATGCATACAGGATCAAACCCTGCCCTGAGAGGTGGGCAGAGGGGAGAGCTAAAGCTCTCTGAGTGCATGTAGCTTCCAGCACTCCAGCTCCATCTTGTCAGTACGGGTATGCAGTGAAGCAGGGGAATCAATAACCCTTGGAATTTTTATCTTAGCCAGCACTACTGCAGATGCCAGTCTTATAAATACTGCATTGGAGAAAGGATCCACTCCTGGGACTGAAAATCTTTTTGTCTAACTTGTTTTCAGATTTTTCTATTAACTCTTTTGATACAGAGTCCACACTCTGTCCAGATGAGAGCACCTCAGCCAGGAACTGGAGGAGTCTGCTCTGGAAAGTGGTGCTGCTGTGGAAATCCTCAAAGAGCACACCCACCACATCCCACTGCCTTTTCAGACCAGCAGCCACTATTATTGATCTTCCAGTTTTAAGTGCCTCTATCTTACCTTTTTTCTAGCCAGCCGCAGTAACAAGACAGTGCACCAGTCAAACTACCAGCATGAACCAGCACAGCAGTTTGTCTTTCTTGTGAGCACACTGTGGGCTGCCATGCAGACTTAGGGGACATTTGCATTTAACATGGCACTGTGTTGTGTGTTAGTGTCCTCACTGGCACACAACATGCAAAATACCAGAACTGGGGAAATCCAGGAAACTCAGGAAAAGCAAAAGTTGAAAAAGTCTCCATTTGACCTTAATTCTACTGGCCTCTTTGCATAGATGAGGAAGAGGAGCACCAAGGGGTGTAATTGGCTTAGCACCAAGTCACAGAATCCTAGAATGGTTTGGATTGGAAGGGACCCTAAACCAACCTGCCATGGACAGGGTCACTTCCCACTTGACCAGGTTGTTTAAAGCCCCATCCAACCTGATCTAGAACATTTCTAGGGATGGGCTATCCGCAGCTTCTCTGGGCAATCTGTGCCAGTGTTGCACCATTCTTATAGTAAAGAATTTCTTCCTAGTATCTAATCTAAGCCTGCCTTCTTTTGGATAAAAACCATTCTCCCTTGCCCTATCCACTACATGCTCTTGTGAAAAGTCCCCCTGCAGATCCCTTGTAGCCCCACTTAGGTACTGAAAGGTGCTATAAAATATCCCAGGAGCCTTCTCTTCTCCAGGCTGAACAACCCAAATCCTCTAAGCCTGTCTTCATAGATGTGCTGCTATCCAAGTCCAAAGATTACAGGAGATCCAAGGGAAGCCACAGGCAGCCTCAGAGTGTGTGCTGGTGTAAAGGAGACCAGCACAAAAGGAGGTAAGAGAGGTTTAATTCTTCAGGGTCTCATTCTTGCCTTTGGGCACCAAGAAGGTAGCGCCACATGGGTTGCAATTCCTTTCCTTAAAACAGAATGACCCCACATAATTTATTTTCATCAAACATGTTCAGAAGTTACTTTTAAAAATGAATCTGTCAGTTTATTACTACAGGTATTCATGTCCCCTCCCTACAAAGAAGCTTCTCGCCTGCCAAAGACTCTTATGTCAGCTTCATTGAACCCCATTCCTACAGAAATTGTGAAATCTGCCTCTCCTGCATGAGCATATCTCTCAGCCAATCTTCAGACTTCTGCTCTGATTTAATCCAGAGCTGGTGGCTTCATTCTCAGTGTGGCTGAGCCACTTGTATTGCAGACTCCTTTAGGAAAAAAAAAATCCTGTTGCTGAGCAAAAGTAATTTAGACAGGTCTTAACACCCAAGGTGAAACTTGGAAGTTCACAAATAACTTAAAAATAGAAAGTATGAATGGAAATCTTTATTTCTGAATTCTGCCAGCGTCTTATTATTCCAGTCTTGTATAAAGAAGACTCCCGGAGATTTTCATGGTGGCAGAGAGAAAGGAAACATGTTAAGATGAAAAGAAGCCAAAGGATTAGATATTCACTCAAGACTGCATTTTGATAAAGCACTTAAAAAAACCTCAGTACCTGTCCCTCCGGTAAAGCTCCTGGACAGCGTGGATCCTCAGAAACATGTTCATTTCCAAATCCTGACATGTACTGTAAAATAAACCACACAGCTCATCACTGTTTTGAAAACACAATCAAAACCTCTCCAAATAACCCACCCATAGCTTTCCCATGCATTTTTCCCGGCTCTTTGTATGCATTAAGACTTTTTCAAGTGATCTGCTTGCATGTTGCCACAGACCATTTTTACAGCTCCCGGATTTGCTTCATTAGCTATCTGTGTGGTGGGCTGGGAAGCACAGACAGGAATTGCTCTCCTAAGACTGCATGTCTATTTTGACTGTATTCTGCTCCATCATGGTGCTTGAGAAAGAACCCAAATATCACATATACTGTCAGACTCAAGGACAACAGGGTGATGGAGAGGAAGAACTGCATACCAACATTATGGATGTGTGCTAGCACCATTCACGTTCAATCTGACTTTGCTTCAGTCATGGGTGTTCCAAAATCTCCAGACTGCCTTGCAAATTTGTTCACTGGCTCATCAGATTCTTAGGGAATGAAACTGGGAATAATTTGGTTGGCATGCCTTGTGATAAATCCCCATGCTCAAAGGTCAAGGTGTAGATGAGATGAGGGATGAAGGGAAACACAAGCAAGTTAAACTGTGCCACTGATCTGCCCTAAATAAGTGTTGTCCTGTTGGGCATGAACTGTCCTCCACAGTAGTAAGCAAGAATGAATCCATTACTGGGTGATTGTCTGGGTCTCGAGCAGTGAATTCCCAAGAGACCCACAAATGGAACAGACCTATGCATCCTCCCATACCTGCCCTGTCTACAGCTGTCATGGTCTGAGCATGGCTAAAAGGTACAGGATAGAGTGGATGCAGATCCCAGATTTGCAGCACTGGGAAAAGCCCCTCAGCAAGCCTGAGACACATAACAGAAGCAGGAATAACAGAGACCTTAGCTTTGCACTGTCAGAAATGTAAATACAGTCCCTTCAGATGCTACAGGAAGCCACAAAGCAGCTCTGTTGAACTTTACGTGAACGCAGAGGTGTTTTTGGCAGCAACCGAGGGTTCAGCCCCGTGGCCTGGGGAGGGAGTTAAATATTAATGCTGCCCTCTAACAACTGCAAGAGTAGCAGAGCTGCTCATCAACCTTCAGACAGCGGTGCCAGGATGGCAAAGCCCAGGAGCCCTAAGGCTTGGTTGTCACACATCCTAGCTGTGACCAGCACTAAGCAGCCCTGGCAGGCACAGGGACCATCCTCAGAATGGTATGACCCCCTGAGAGGCATAGGTCTGAGATTAAAGTGAACAGACAGACGAAGCCTCTATACCTGATTTATTTTATATATAGTATTACAGCACCTGGATTATTCCCCCCAGGGGTGCTCAACCTTGGGCAATTTGCAGCCACCTTATAATTTTCCCAGTGTAGCAGATATTCAGAGAGCAAGCCTGAAACCTCCTGAGAAGTGATGTGTTTTCCTCAGGCTCCTTTTAGCAACCTGTAAGAGAAGACCATTCCCAGGGGGCCCAAGCTGGCTGGAAGCCCTGCTCAGCCTGAACCTGAAAACATCCTGGTTTCCCTTGGTTCAGGGAGGATATTTCTCTCGTCTTGTAAGTGAATATACATCGCTAGGAGCTGCTCTCCGCTGGGTTCTGTAAGAAGCATATTGATATGCAAAGCAGTAGGTCACCTAAGCAGCCTTGGCAAATGTATTGTATTGGAACATTCCCCCCATTCCCCCTCCCCCCCCCCCCCCCCCCCCCCCCCCCCGCTTTTCTTCCCCCCTCCCTTCTTTTAAACGGAAATGCAGCAATATCTGATGGGACTGCAGCAGTTCCAGAATTAACTGAGACTTCGACACTGCATCCTCCTTTACCGGTACCATAAAGGTTGTCCGAGCATGTACCTTCCAGGCAGCCCTGTGAAAAGGGGAGGAAAGGGGGAAGAGGACGAAGAGGGAACAAGCTGATTTTCTGGAAGCATAGCCAGCAAGGTTCAACAGGCTCTGCTGAATGCTGATGGAGAGCTGAGAGGGGACAGTCAGTAGTTCTTCGGAGGGTCTGTGTACCTAGCAAGCATCGTGTGCTCCCTGGCAGCCCCGTGCCACACTGCTGGGGTGAGGGGGAAAGGAAGCACAGAGATTTTGTTGTGACAAATCCGTCCCTTGTCCTTCAGGCCAAAAAAAGCTGGAGACTTGCACATCTGAGCTGCCCATCCACATCCCCAAAAGTCCGTTTGCCTCTGCTTGCTGGGCCAGAGGAAAGAAAGAAAGAAAACCAACTCAGCAGCAAGCAGCTTATGGCAGCAGCTGCTCTGTGCCCGTGCTGGTGCTGCACCGCACCTTGCCCGAGCACAGCAATGCAGGGGACACTTTCCCACTGGGCTGGATGCAGAGCTGCTGCCTTCCCCAGCTGCACCAGGGGCTGCAGAGGGTGGCACTGCCCCGCTGCCTTGAGAGTGGCAGCAGAAGCTGCTGCATCATTGTTTGGTTAAATAAATTCTTTCTTGCCAAGAAAAAAAAAAAAATAGAATTCTCAGGTAACTGCATCGAGGGCTGAAAAAAAGACATTGGCAGGACTGCAGCCACTGGAGGGGAGACGCCTTGCTGGTGATTTATCACCCTGAGTGTGGCTCCAAGACTTTTGCCTACAGATCGGATGTGGCTTTTCTTATTCCCTGTTTCATTTTCTCTTTCCCTATGGCATACCTCAAAGAGTCTTCTCTCCTCTACATGCCAATAGAGGGTTGGTGTCATACATTATCTGGGCTCCCAAAAAGCTGTGCCACATGTGCTCCCTGCATGCCTTGAATAGTCATGCTCCAGGGCTCTGGGGCACCATGCAACGACCCTGCTGATACAGGTTGGCTGGGAGCAGCGGTGAAAGGGCCAGTCACATCATGGCCTTTCTCCCTTCCAACCCTCCAAATCCACCTCCCACATCCCAGTTTCTGTTGCACAAGGTGCCCCCAAGCCAAGGGAAATGGCCACTTTTTGCCTGCCCAGCAGCAGAGCATCCTTCCTGGGCTGAAAAATCAGTGAAAATGGAACCCAACCCTTCTCTGTGAAGTAGCACCATGATTTGAGCCCAAGAGCACATCCCCCTAGGTCTCTGCCTGGCCTCTACAGTTCCTAGATAAGTTATAGAAATCTCCAGGTTGGGTAGGTTGATGTAGCACTATTGTAATTGAGCAGCTGGTTTCTCTGTTACACAAAATAGTCTCTGTGGCTCTTTGTTTTCAGTCCTGCTTTTAACTACTGTTGTTATTTTGTTCAAGATCCTGTAGATTTTTATACCAACAGGACCTTAGGTATTCATCTGACTCCACTTTGGGTTTTGTTTTGTAGTTTTTCGATAAAATGAGAGAGATAAAAGCCCAGCACAGCATAAAAAATTCAGCATAGCTCATTGATTGGAATAACTGGGATGCAGAGTGCTCACAATGGGTGTCGTGGTCTGACCTATAAACCATAACCTTTTGTTCTCCAGATTAGACAGCAGGCATGGGAAAAATGCATTTGAAGTCTGAACGCATACTCTGCAAAATAATTAAGACCCTTCTTCAAACACTGCATAATATATTTCTCTATCAGCTCCTGCTGCAGGACACATGGAAACAACATTCCTCTCTTGACAAGAAGCATGGCACTTTTTATCAGCTCAGTCCAGTCAGCCCTGGAGCGTTCAACACAAATGCAGAAACATTGACATGAATATTTGTGGCAACGAGCAGAGTAGGTCTCTCACTCTCTGTGTGGGGCTCCACAGCCTCCTTGCAGGCTGAAGCCAAAGCACACAAACCAGAACTCTCTGCCCTGGTGCTGTAGGGCCAATACCCCCAGAAGAAGCTGCCATCTCCCCTGATATTTCAACATCCCTGTGCTCCAAAAGTGCTGGAGATGGTCCAGTGCCAGATCTTTCCTGAAAGGACCTGCTCAGCTCTAGAATGGGACATGGCACTCTGCAGACAATGGAAGAGAGGGATGGATGCCAGGGGAGTGGAGAGGAAGGGTAAACCAACAGTTTTGGAGGAGAGGTGCCAAGAGAAGGTGAAGCAGGTGAGGTGATGACGGGGTAGGGACACGTGTGACGTCCCAGAGAGGAGCTGCTGGCAGAGCAGCCTGTTTCCATGAGCAGCTCAGGGCAGACCCACGCTCAGCCTGTAGCCACAGCGGCCAACAAGGTGTTAGGGGCTGCTAGGAGTGAGTCAAAGATGGACATGGAAGATGCAGTCACAGCCATGACATGAACCAGCTGGATCCTGATCTGGAATGCTACAGGGACAAGGCTGCTGAAAGAGGATAGTGAGAGCTAGGAAGTGTCATGGACAGGCAGGGAAGAAGCACGGTGAAATCTTACTGTTTGAGGAGACAGGACTCCTCAGAGGTGGATGAGACCTATATGAGCACTGTGTAAAATAATGAGCATTACAGAAGGTGCTGAAGGAGCACACACGTATCTCCACGACTAGGAACAGGCTTAGTAACAATAACATCCTGAAAGTCCAGGGAGAAATATGATGATCCTACACAAGTACTTGAGACTCACCATGTCATGGAGTAAGGCCTTGCCACTCCTGCGTGCTGCAGCAGCTCATGCACCCCAGTGGCCTGGGGCAGCTGGCCCCCCACGACAGTGGTGAGGTGCTGATGAGATTCAGGGTTGCAAGTCTCGTGTTCCTATGCTTGAGCCACAAGCCCGCCCTATTACACCCTTCTCTCAAAGCTCCCCCATGCTCTGGTAAATGGTGCAGGGAAAGCTCCTGCCAGCTGCGCTGCTGGGGCTTGGAGAGGAGGGCATGGCCACAGCCTTGCTGCTCCAGGGTGCCCTGCAAGGAGTACTGAGAATCAGCCCTGAATGGAGCCACTTCCCGGGGCTGCTGGGGAAGATGGCGGCCAGGGTTGCAACATCTGGGCAGATGTTGCCAGCCAGATTTCATAGGCTGAGGGGGAAACACCCCCTGGCAGCCAGAATGGGAGGAGGGGGGTGCATGCCAAGGGTGGGAAAAGGACAACTCCCACCATGAAGAGGTCCTGACCATGAATGATTTCCAAAGGAACTGAAGAGGGAGAGAAACGCTTATTTATAGATGGAACACAGCAAAATACTTCACCCCAAGAAAACTTTAAAAACACACCTTGACACACAAAAGAGGGGCACAATAAAATGAAACGGAGCCCCAACAAAATTAGTATGAGCAGAGAAAGGGTGTCTACAGCCAGCACTGGTGCATTCCAGGCACCCAACATCTTACCTGCAGGCCCGTCATCCTCCTCCTGGTTATCCTCCTCTTGGAGCAGACACAAACCCTGAGCAGGTATCTGCCTGGCAAGCAAAGCCTGCTCACTGATCAACTGAGCTGGGCTGGAGGCAGGCTAACAGTGCTGAGAGTGAGAAAGTCCAAGGGAATTTTCAACCTGTTTGCTCAGCCCAGTCTGTGTTTAACCAAACGCCCTTCTCTGCAGAACCAACCCCAGGATCGATCTGAATAAACAGGGGGTGAGGGGGACTGGGTTTCACCCCTGTTCCCCCTTAGATGTTAAAAAAGAGGTTACAGCTCCCACACACGGGGAAGGGAAAAGAACAAGGTGTTTAGAAGCAAGAAAAACCACTTTGCAACTGTTTTATAAGCTTCTTTTGTAAATTGTACCTCTGGAAATTTTCAGACACAACCCTCTAAATGTGTAACAAATACTTGTTCATTAATTCTTCTGTGCCGTGTTACATTGGGGATAGAAGAGATCACAGCTACATCATGGTGAAGGCAGGGATATTTGTGAAACACTGTGTGGCAACATTACACAGCATTTTGGGGCCAAAAGCAGGGAGGATTTTGTATTCCTATGATTAGAGCTAGTAAGGGGAACTTACAAATTCTGAAATATTAATATTCTTCAAGAAAGCTGTTGCTGGGGAAGAAGTGGCAGCAAGCATTTAGCTACAGAATACTAATGAATGTAGCTCTGTACTCCAGAAGTTGCAGGGGAAAAACACAATTGATTTTATTTGATTTTTTTTTTTACTTTGAATTCTCAACCCCCCTTTAAAAAAAAAAAAAAAGAAAAGAAAAGTAAAAGCAGCATTTTTTCCATTTCCATCACCTGCTCTGCTTATATGCCCCGGCAGGAGGAAATTTCTAGGAGGCACCCACTGAAATTTGAATGTGATCCTGAATTAATGTCTCTTCCTCTCCTAGAGCATTCTGGAAGCCTTCCCTCCCCAAAGCAGTTACCAGTCCCTGTGACCCCCACACCAGTCACTGAGCTTGGGCTGCAAGAGGGGCAGGTCTTAAACCACCTTTGCTTCTCTGAAAACTGGTAGCTCCTCACACCATTCTAAGTAATACATTTGAGCCATTGAGAGCTGCCACTTTTATGAGCTGGCAAAATAGGCTGGCTGCCCTGAGGGAGAAGATGGGCTGTACGAAGAGAGAATGGTTCTGGATGGAGGAGAGGGAGAGAGACTTTTCCTTGACTCTAGAAGAATACAGACTCCAAGTTATATGTCTTCTTCAGGTCTCTGTTTCTGCACACTAGGAAAGCTCTCTCCATACCCTGGTCTCTCCTAGCTTTGCCATAAAAAATCGCTCCAGCAGAGATGAATTCTCTAGGACAAGGCAGAGATTGTGAATATGTTAGCTCACCCTGAGCAGCAATTCATCATTGCCAAAGAAATGAAGTACCTGGCACCTGTCACTTACCCTTGAGACTCCTTTTCTACCAGACAAGATTTAAGAGTAAAAAGTTCACCTCACTTATTTTCTGACAGTGAAGAATTACACATTTGACTACAGTTTAGCGAACTGCAGTTGCAGAGTTTCAGGGGTTTCCAAGATCCTCTTTTACTGAAACACACAGCAGGAGAGAGAACATCACATTTTAGCTTACATTTCCCTTTGAGAGCCTACATTTCACCTTGCTCACATCTCCTTACAGGCTCCATTCTCTTGTTGTCTTCTCATGGAACAGGTAAAAATAAAGGTGTTGCTTTTTAATTATCTGTAGGCCTATTTCCTGGTTGTTTTTGTTTCCGAAAAACAGACAAGGTGTTGTCACTTTACTCACTCGATGGCCATGTAATATTTTAAAGCTGATTAGGCTGCCTAACCTTACCATTCCATTCCATTCCATAGAAAACATTATTTAGTAAGATTCTGTTGAAATGCCTCTTTATTTATTGATCCCCAAATTATATGAAATACAGAAAAAAATCTTAACACACGTTGTGTTTCTGTTCTAGCCCCTCTGAATGGTAATTCAAGAGGGAAATCATAAATCCATGCTGATCACTCCAAATCATCTTCATGCTCTTCATGTGTGTGAAAATGTTTTCCAGGATTAGTTGCCTTGAAGCATCCCATCTGAGGGATGGAGGTGAGGCTGACTGACCTGTAGCTCTGTGACTTCCCTGCTTGTCCATAAATGTGAATATTAAGTGGTGGTCAAACACTGGAATAGATTGTACAGGGAGGTTGTACATTCTCCACCAGTGAAGACATTCAAAACCCATCTGGATATGGTCCCGGGCAACCTGCTCCAGCTGACCCTGCTTAAGCAGGGGATTGGATGAGATATTTAGCCTAAACAACTCCTTTAGTTAGTTGCAGTATAAATCTTGACTATAAATCTTATGTAACATGAAGTATAGATGTACTTCATTAATATTTTAGTAACTGTATTCATTGTCATGTAAATATGAAACACAGAAACACGATGAATTGTTATTGCATAAATGTCCTAGGGTGACTTCCTCCCAAATCTGCCCTAAACCAGGACAATAAACATAGGGCATAAGCACAATTAATTAAACCTGGAAGAATGAGCATTAAAAGCATTCAATGTTTTCTCAGCTACCTTTCTGGGTTCATGACATTATCCAGTGCATGTCTTTACTCCAAGGAGATTCCAGCTGAAAGACATAACAAGACTCAAAAGAAGTATGTCAAAAAGCAAAAGACATCAATACCCCTGTATTTGCTACATGATGCAGGTACAACTGGATGGTACCTGCATACCAGCAGCTTATTACTTATGAACTGTTCTCAGAGGTATCTGAAGAGATGTTCAAAGAGCTCATCTACTTCAGAGAGGCGGCATGAAAATACCAAGGGGCTTGCTTGAAAATTTAGCAGCTAGTGTTCAACATTCTGGTGATGAATGAAAGATGAGGAGGAGAATGGAAAATATTTCCTTTCAATAAGAAGTTGAAGCAGCTTGTATTTGATCCAACGGAAAAAGGGGACTAACAATATTTGAATTCACAGCATATTAAAAGGCATTTTGTTTCCTGCTGATTCAGGTAGTGAGGCCATAGTATGAACTATTATTGGATCACAGCTCACCACTGCTTCCTGCAGCAAGGCATTGTCTGGTCCCAAGCTCTTCCATCCTGTGAGCAAAAGACGTCACAGGTGACTGAGGCAGATCCTTTCTGATGTATTTGTGCCCCTCCTGTTGCAACAACCTGTTGCTTTTCACAGTGATGCACCTTGCTTCTAAAAGGACCAACTTCTCCTCCTATCTTCATCAGCTAAAATGCATCTGTGATGTACGTATTAATAAATATCCTCATTCACTCCTGTCTCTCTGATCCCAACTTCCCCAACTTGCATCTGTTGTTTGCTTCTTAACCCTTTATACACTGCTGAATGGGACAGGGGCCCTTTACAGCAGCTGTCTTTGTTTATCAGATAGTTACTACTTAGTACCAGGAGAATTAATCTCTTTTTTGAACCTTTCACCACATATAGCAAAATAAAGCAATAATGTTTATACTTTTTTTTTTAATCACTGCCAACAGCATTGTGTTAAAAAAGGCTCTTTTTAATAACATGTACCTTCCTGTAGAGTGGATCTTATGAAATATGTCCTTGTCATTTTTCTGGGACTGTTCAGCAGGAGATGCCAGACAGGTTAATTATTATCATTTATTTGTGCAGGAAAGATCATAAAAGTTGTCTGCAGCAGACAAACTCCTTGTTGCCAAAAAGCAGATGCTGCATGAATAGAAGCTGGCAAAGCCACCTGCTCACGTTGCTGTGATGTTTCTGCCTGCAAGCTAGAACCACCACTCTTAGAAGCAAGCAGAAATTTAGTCACATTGCTTTGTTCTGTCCTTCCCCACTCTGGTGCTAATTTTGGACAGCCACTCAATTTGTGATCTGACCTTTTATTCAGCAAGGGTAGGACTGTCCATCAAACCCACATAAGCCACAGCAGAAAAAGCCTCAGGAAAAGCAGATGGTATCAGACAGAAAGACAGAAGCTCTGACCATAGTCATAGCCTTCACAGCTACTGGGCATCCTTGTCCTTTAAACAAACTTTAACCCAAAGCCAGCAGTGCATTTCCACTGTGTAAACATTAACTTTCAGGTCAAAGAGAACATAGATGTGCATGGGTTAATCACCCACCATTTCACTTCATGCTCCTCCTTTTCAAAAATATGACTGAATTTTAAGTTGGTTTGCTCACACAGTCCAGACTTCATTTTGATCTAGTCAAGAAAGAGCATGTCTTTTTACTTATGAGCTTGTCTCATGTTCAACATCTTTTTGAGAGAAGTCTGTAGTGGTATGCTGAGAATAAACTTCCCTGTGCAATTCCAGTAGGTATGGAACCAGCATTTCTGTGCACTGGTAAGGCCAAGGGGCACAACAAGCTGTACCTCGGCAATACAATGCCAAAGTAGGAAAAAACCCCCACATTTCTGTATTTAATGGTATTTGCAGCAGGTGTTGGCTAAACAGCTGAACTGCCAAAGTTAGATTTCACAGTCTCTTTGCTGCCACAGAGAGCTCTGAACATCTAAACACCTTCCTTACAAGTATGCCGGGGACTTGTCCTCAAAGCTGTGCTAAAGCATGCCTTTCCCAAAGCAACTAATGCTACTCTGAAAAACCCTAAACATTGACAAATCTGCTTTTTTTCCCCAGTAACTGTTTCAGGCATCATGATTCTCACTGTTAGATGTCACTACATCTCATATCAAGATCCATTTAGAATCAGGTCCTGCGTACTGCTGTTCATTGCAGCTTTGCCTGCACAACTGGAAATCCCATATGCTGCTCACATGGCCACTGTTAGTGAGAGAGACTCTTCTTAATTTCTCCTTTGTGTCCTCATGTACCATAAAGAAATATATTTTCCACACTTCCTGATCAGATGTCAGAATAAAAATGGTAGCACAAGTGGATAATAAATACTAAGAATAATACTTTTGGCCCTTACAGGCCCTCACTAGATGGGAGAGCTTTGCCATTGCTACTTGGAACTGCTTTTATTTTTCCTCCCCTCTTCCACCTGAAAACTATGTGATTTTTTTTTTCCTAAAATCCCTGTGTGTCTGAGGACTAAAACAGAGTGCCGCAGCAAAGCATACCCTAAGGAAAGCTTTACCTCTGCACACTTCCTGGTAACTTGCCAGCCAGTGACAGGTTCATCAATAATGATAATGGCTTTCTGTCGAAGAAAACTAGTGCACTAAGCCACACATTTGCTCAACCCTACAAAGGAATCAAAGTAACCAGCATCCTTGTAAGGATAGTGAGAAAGAAACATGACTTCTAACAAGAGGAACTGACTAACAAAAGAAATAGAAGGATTAAGCTCCCTTTGCTGAAAAGCAGAAGCAGATTTTCAATCAGTGAAAACTGTCACCTTGTTATCCACTGAGAAATGAGAACCCAAACCTGACTTCACCATAGCTGACTGATACTGATTGCAGGCTACAACACAGCAGTTCATCTCTCATTTGTGACAAATAGAGCATATTGCAGCTGCCTCTGCAAATATAATCAATAATGAAAATTTGTATTAAGGTTGCAACCAAAATCCCATTACTGGATAGGTTTCACATGCTTGAAAAGCCAGTGGCATCCTTGCAAAATTTTCCATGTTAAGGACATACTCATACTCATTCTGATTGTCCCCCCCGTCATCAAAGTGGTCGTAGATCAACCAGAAAGCTCTGCCAAGCCCCTTGGGAACAGGGAAGGCTCATGGTTTATTTGCTCTACATTTCACCTGCGTGTGCATGGGAGGTCCAACGTGTCTCACATGTACCTGCACGAGCCACCTTCACTGACACCTCTGGAACACAGCACCTGGGCACATATTTCTGCCTGGGAAATTACACAGACATACTGAGTAGCTTGAATTTAAAAGGACTGGGTAGCAATGTTTTGATGCGAAATGTGTGTGCATGTAATACAAACCAGAGACAGACAGGACCAGAGATGAAAGAAAACAGAGAAACAAAATTTCAGTGGTACAACAAGAGAGACAAAGCATGGCATAGAGAAACAGAGAGGAAAATGGGAAAAAAGGGGAAACCAGAGAGCTGAGCAGGAAGCACAAAGAGGAGTCTTTGTGACTTCTTGTGATACAGAGGGGTCAGAAAAATGGGGCAAATGGGGAGAGAAAGAGGGATAGTATTTGTGAGAAAGGGAGCTGGAGGAACAGGGAATGAGGTATAGGCAGACAGAGGCAAGACAGACAGAAGGGTCACAGGGCATGGAAGAGGTGTGTGTGTGCAGAGAAAAGGAAGGTAAAACACATAAAACAAGTGTGATATAGAAAAGTCTGGTGTCACATCCCTAAGCTTGCAAGTGAACCATTTTTGGACAGCTGAAACAGGTAAGGTGAAAAAGCAACGTAACTAACTCCAGCTGCTCACATACTCCTGGGTTCTGACAAGAAGCTGGAATTTCCTGCAAAAATAAATGTAACCTCATCCACATGCACAACTCCATTACACATTACCTTGTCCTAAGAAGGAAAAAATACACCTAATTGTGGTTACCTGCTGAGATCTAAACAAACAAGATGCTTATTCTAGGTTAGAATAACTAATTTAAAACTACTTTAAAACTCGCAGACAGGTGAGAAAACAATTCCAGCTTTCATTGTCAAAGGATCAGAGACAGACACTGGTGCTGTCACTAGCTGCACAGCTCAGACATGTGTTCTTTATTATGAATATTTTGGTACCTTGTTTCTTCTGGTTGTAAACTAACTGTAAACTAATAACCTATTTCACACAAACACCTAAAAACTTAACTGCACTCATGTTTACAACTGCTCCCGGACCTTTCTGGAAATGGCCTAAGGAAAAGCAAAGCATCCATCTTTTTAATAAGTTTGATTGGTGCCCCCAGCTGTCACTTTTGTGCCTGATTAGTGGCAGTAGGCAGGTTTCTATTTATTTCCAAGCAGCTGCCAGAAGAGCTGCAGGCAGAGATAATCCAAAATCTGCAGAACTATGCTCCCTGTCAATTTCACACCAGCTTTTTACTTTCTTCTATCCCCATTTATTATTAATCTCTATTTATATCTATCTCCAGCTCTTAGCCTTTGCCAGAGGCTTAACCATTAGAGGTGACTGTGAGGAAGGTGTGGAAAGAAGGAACTGCCATAAATCAAGCTTTTACCACTCCATGGAATTCTAGCAAGGTGAGAAACCGTGTAAAGCTTGGGCTATTTAAGAAAACAAGATCCTG
This sequence comes from Vidua chalybeata, assembly GCF_026979565.1. Classification (NCBI taxonomy): domain Eukaryota; kingdom Metazoa; phylum Chordata; class Aves; order Passeriformes; family Viduidae; genus Vidua; species Vidua chalybeata. Next base: position 70,888,921 of record NC_071531.1, read on the forward strand.
TACAGGAGATCAGACCAGATCAAGTCTTCTTCATCCTTAGTGCTAACTATGTAAAGGAAACATGTATTTCACAGAACTTTCCTCCTAATCATGCTCAGTTCCTATGTTTTACACAGTTTTATACCCCTTCTAAATTTCTACCCATTCTAATTCAGAGGATGCACTTACATTCCATGTTTTCTGAATCCACTAAGTCCTCAGGCTCAGTAGGACCATGTCACATTTGTTCCAAATAAGCACTGTATAAAAACATACTTTTCCCATCAGTTTTAAATGAATTGCCTTTTAATTTAATATAAAAAACAAGACCACAATCAATTATGAAAAGATAAACAGGAGAACCTGATTTACTTTGCCCTCTCCAAAGTAAACAATTTTAATTTAAACAGCAGAACTAACAACAGTTGTTTTCTACTACTGATTTTCTTTTTAAGGCTTCAAATCTTTTTTCGTATCTTGCCTATTGCTTTTATCCCTTTTGAATAGGGATGAACAGTGTGCTCTAGGTGAAACAACACTCCATTCATCTAATGAAGGCATTCCATTCTTTTCCAGACCACTCCTTACCCATCATTATGGTTTGCTCACTTTCCTGTACATGAGAAGCCCACTCAATGTCATCTTTCCTTTCGAGGTAAAATGAATGCAAATCATTGCAAAGGCTGTCCATAAGTTTTCCAAATGGAGACAAGGATGTCACATATATGTGCTGTGTATGATTAAGTTTCCCACAGCAGTGAGAAGCATTTAACTTATTGCACACTTTCCACAGATGTTCCCATAGATCCAGATGGTCTGCAATCCTAAGCAATGCTCTAAACTCCCGATTAGGTTTTTGGAAAACTTTTCCCAAGTCTTTTCCAACAACAAGCTTCAGCAGGCTAGCCAGCTGTAATATCATTTTACTCTGCTTGACAGAAGCATTACTGTCTTTGAGCATCCAGTCAAAATGGGAATGTCATTAGGAACTCAGAGAAGTCATCTTCCACTTCTTCAGTGCTCAGTCATAATGAAGGCTCTTCAGTGTTCCTCCTCCAAATCTCTTCCTTTCAGAGAAACCAGGAATCTAGAGGCAGGGAAGACAATTTGTCATGTCAGAATCAGCAAGAGCTCCCTCTAGCCCACACTGTTACCAAGCCAACTGCAACATCTTCCACACCATCTCCAGAATGAGGGCCACAGTGCTTCAGCTGACTGCTAGAGGAGCACCACTAATTAAACACTGCACAACTCCACTATGGCTCATCTGTTCTGTGGGGCTCCTGAAGACTTTTTGGCAAGGGAAATTGAAAGCCTCAATCCTAACACAGTTAATGACAGATTTCAAAGATTTCAAAGCAGATTCAAGTGCATACAAGAATTTCTCCTCCATTCATTTTTAAAACTATAAAATAATATAAACCAAGTCCTATCAAAGAGCTGTTGAGGCTTTATGCCTTCAAACTCGGGCAGCAGCACTTCAGTGGCAGTTGAAAGTACAGTTTTAAGCTGTAAGCTTAAAGAAAAACATTGGGATAGAAATGGCTGCAACAATACAAAGGATTAGCACTCCCGCTTTTGCAGCCCATCTGCAGACACTGCTTACACAGTGACAATGGATGTTTACAAAGAAAATCGACTTGAAACCATCAGAAGCTTCTCTGGCCTTAACAGCATCTCAGACAGATTTTCAATTCAATGCACCTGTGAATCCCCAAAGGAAAGTGATGTGCTGCTTTCTAATACTGCGTATCTGCCCTACTGGCATCATAAAACTATTTGATTACAGGCCAGAGTAACTTTTACCTTACTGACTACACAGAAGCAAGAACAGCAGACCCTGTAGACACACCCTCCCAAAACAATTCCACACATTCATAGGAAAGTCTGTATCATAGTCATGCAGTCTACTAAAATGGAGGGAGTCAACCAAGCCCTACAAATCATGCCAGAAGAACATGGGCACGTATGGATGGTATGGGACAAAAACATAATCTACAATTCACAGCAGACTGCTCAGGTTACACACTTCATTGGTAAGCAGAGAGCTGAAGAGCTTTCCCAAAATAAAAGTCCACAAAAAACTCCACAGATTAAATTTACTTGGGGTTTTCAGGCCCAAAACTCAAATATGCAAGGTATTCACTAAGGTACTGGTTTATTAATCTCTGAAAAGCAATCATCTCTAAGGATAAAATCGGGCAGATTTTGTACAAAGGTTCACCTTATGAAAACTTTGGGAATTTAAAGAGGAAAAATGCAATCATTATAACTAAAAAGTACCTGAACACCATAGGTAAAAGTTATCTGCTTTAGCATTTTTTTACATCAAAGTCACTAATTAAGAGTAACTTTTATTTATTATGTATCAGGATGAAATTCCTTTCATCCTGAAGAAGTTTATAACAGAAATACCTCAAAACACGAATAATCACAGCAACCTATTGTAGAAAACACACAAACACATCAGTAAGAACTACATTAAGTAGATAACTTCAAATGATAACATTAAGAGATTGTATTGAAGTCTCCATTTCCAATTTGGATTTTGCCTCTTTAAACATGACTGCTGTTTAGGATTTGTTTTGAGCTTTTGAGCTCCTGTCAGGGAAGTAGATAGTCATCAGCAGGCTGCAATCTCTGGCACACAGCCAAAAGGAATGTATAGTTAATCCCTGGTTAGCCACTAAATAGGATCAAATGATAAAAATAAAAATCTTACATCATGCATCAAAGACAACCAGTACACAAGCAGGTTTCTGCATTAAGATATTATACCCATGAAAGAGAAACTTCCTTTCACTAGAATGTGGGGAGGAGGGTGGGAGAGGGGAAGAAATAAAAGGCATCATGCAGAACTGAAAGAGGCTAAAGCAAATTTATTTTCAAAAGGCACTATAGAAGTGCTCAAAGAAAGGAAGCATTTTGTAATCTGTGATTATTTCCCCCCCCCACTCTCCCCAAGGGGCTTTCAGCACAGCTACCTCTAACAATGTACAGGTGTAACTGTACTTCAGAGATGCTTTTCAAGGTAATTTGCAACACCTTTACATATGGTAAATGCAGCTTCACTACTCCCTGCACGGCAGACTGCACGTGGAGAGGTGGGGGGGCACAAAAGCTGAAGTGTTCTGCCTAAACCAGAAGTCATTTTGCTAGTACTTCCCCACCTGGCTGAAAACAGTTAATTCAGTCCTTTAGGAATTAATTACAAGCTGATATATACTGCCATTTTCCTTGTGGCTCCACTGAGTCTCTGGAAACTACCTGTATTAAACATAAAATCTTGTTCCAGCTGTACAAAAAAACCCTTTCATTGGCCTTCAGGATAGCATCTATGACCTTAATCTGCAACCAAGCAGCCTGAAGCTGACAGAGCGGAAAGAAATTATATTTGCCCATTTTACTTCATTCTTCCAAATTCTACTATGTTAGCTTACTTAAGTATTTCACTGCCAATCACTTTACAGACAAATACTTCAGCTGACAAAAGTCAGCCATTCTTCTGTCTAGCTTTAACAGCTGTGCTCCCACAGATAAAAGAATTAAATTACCAGCTCAGATTGTCATTTAGGTTGCATGAAGCTTGTGTTTTAAAGAGGACTATGTCAGCAGATCACATTACACAGGGAGAAATGAAACAAAAGAGGAGGAAAAGTGACAAACCTGATTGCCATCTCTTAAGAAGTATCTCTTCTCTATGACCTGGAAACAACAGAGAATGATCTTAGCTTGCACAGCACATGAGTAACCTCAGATTGCAACTAACACTTCACACATGAGCACTGAAACTCCTGGCTAAGTGGGACAAGGTCTGACCCCACATCTCTGCTCCAGGCCTACTACTTTAGTGCAATGCTCTAGCACACACAGCAGTTGCCACCTACAGCCATTCTTGGACAACTTGTCTAAGCTGTCTAATCATCCCCAACTTCAACACAGCCCTCCTGGGTAATGGAGGCGACGGTTTGTGTGTCTCCTGCTTCAGACTCAATTACTCTCATTCCCTCTGCAGGGGTACTGGCTCCTACTACTGCACAGTAGCCCCACTATGCTATCTTTGCCCAGAGGATGTTTAAAACAGAGCATTCCTTCTCTCATTTGCACAGTGGACCTTAATGGTCTCTTTTTCAGGAAGGGAGAATAATATTCTTAATTAATTTCTTAATTCCTAAAGGTTACTTTAACTAGCATCAACAGAGCTAACCAGTCTTGTATCTCCTCACATTACTACCTCAGAATGCTGCAACCCCTCTGGCCTGCCAGACAACTTCAAAAGCATAAGCAGAATGTCTTTGTCTTTGCACATTTGTGAGTTCATTTTCACTGCTCTATGCAGATCAGGAACTAAATCTTCAAGCAGATCACCTATTTCCTGTAGGGTTCCAAAAGCAGATCAATCTTTGGCCTCCCCACACCTGGCTTGAACCAACTCAGAGAGTGGAATATGAAAACTGTTAAACTGTTGTTCAAGCTCAAATCCCAACATCTGATGCACAGGACAATAAAACATCATTTAATCGACGTACCTTATCAAAAAACCTGCTTAGTTTGACAGCATTGGATGAACCTGCAGCCAGGTAACGAGGACTGGTGCAGTCCTACAACACCCAAAAGACAACAACAAACCAAGCACAAGGAAATCAGTGCAAGGAAGCCAAACACAAGGAAATGGAACATACCCTTTTCCCCTGACACACACCATCAGCAAGGGAAAAATATGGATCTGCTGATTTTTGCTCCACAGTCAGTTCAGAGAAAAGACCAACTGCTCTTTGAATCAACTGCAGAATTCCAAGCAACCCCCCATATGCTCCATATCTTCCTTCCACCACCAGCTATACAGTCAGGCAGTGATTCATACAGACTACACCTGAGATTGGGAGTGTGTATACAAGCATCCATACAGCACATGTATATTTTTATACCCACAGATCTATATAAAGTCATCTTCATGTTTCATTCAAAGACAGTCTATATCAAAGCTATGAACAAGAAAATTTAACTCCCAGCCAACAATTCTAAGTTTAAGTGACCTTATCTAATACCCCTTACATCTCCCTATAGTGAAACAAAGACATCTGTTTCACCAAGCAAGGGGCAGAGCCAACAGAAATGTGAATAATTGACACTACCGGAAAAATCTCCAAAAGCCAAATTTTTGTTACATCTTTACTTACTAAAAATTGTACTCACTCCGATACAAAAGAAAAACAACAAAGGTGACACGGATACTAACCAAATTTATCTCTTCAGCATTGAAATCCTCAGCCAAGAATGCTGTTCTGGTCAAAACTTCATTCCTCTTAGTTTCTGGGATCTGATCCAGTTTAGTTCCTATTACCAGCAGTGGGATCTGGTTATCACCAAACTGTTCACGGTCATAGTCACTGATGAGGGAAAGAAAGACAATCCTGAATGAGGCAATGGCCATGTAAGTGGGCACAAGCACAACAACACCTTCCCTGTACCTCTCAAAAATCAGTAATTCATTTATTAACGGTCCATTTATCTAAGTTAAAATGTGCAATATCTTTAAATTAGGGAAGGGCTTCTGCATCTAAGTCACTACATAGGAATCCAAGCTTCAATCACTCTCCTTAGCTAGGATAATCACTTGTTTTTTACCTAAATCACTCATTTTTTACCTAAACCAAGCTTTCTAGTAAGTAATTTTACAACCAACAGCAACAACTTGAGCAAGGAACTGCTACTGGCTGAACATCTGTCCTTGACAGAAGTTAAATTTCTGAAAATTAAAACAATTGTGAAGAACCTGTCTGTAGAGATACTGGAAAATTTTGCAGTTTATACAATGTAAATCCTCCTTCCCATCAACTATGTTTCTACAGAAACACCTGTGTACCGAACAGACAGATAAATAATTGATATTCTTCCCACAAAAAGGTACTCCTCGTTATTGCCTTCCTGCTCATGTGTGATGTTTAGCAATGATTTTAAAACCTCCTTGACTAGATGGACGACAGGAGCACAGAGGTACAGGAGGAAATCCTTGACAAGGTGTTGGAGAGCTAATTATGAACATGCTGTTTAAGCAGAGTTTTCTGAGCTCTTTTAGCCACGCTCCTAAAATAATTCCCCCATCACCCAAACCAAAAATGTATGAAGTGAACTTCCTCAGTGTTGGTGCACAGAGGGAATGCCTCTTCACCCAGACACATTAACATGACATTTCCTGCACAATGGCATCTCTCAGTACAGACAGAGAAATCTTGTAACTGGGACTGGACCCACTCTCACAGAGGCCTCAGACAAATAAAGGATGTATAAAACATCTTTTCCCTTAAAGCAAGGTCTCTGCCACCCAGTTTGGGAATCTGCTGTCAGAATCACCTGATATTGTCTGGCAGTATAAAAAGAACACGAACAATCAAAAGTCAACTTTTTTTGATACTCCCCATTTCTTTCTTTCTTTCTTCTGAGTCTAACCACATCTACTTTCCTGTGGAGACCAAGTAGCCTTAGAAATGGACAAAAACTTCTTCAACTGCTTAGAATTACCATGTCTAAGCTCTGCATGTATGTTTTTCACTCACCCATTTGTCACGAGAACTCCTGTTGGAGCAACATCTCTGTTGAGTGCTTCCAGAGACCAGCGATACAAATTCTGGGATGATTTCTTGTTGGTCAAGTCATGCACTAAAATTATCCCTAGAGTGAAAGACAAGACAGCAAGATGCCATTTAAAGATACATATTCTCCTCCTTATCTTACCAAATGACACCTGCAGGTTCCCAGATATCTGAGAATGAAGGGATGTATAACCAGTTCAGTTACAGTGAATAAGTAAGGCTGAAAATATCAGGATGCAACAGGTTTTTTAAAGCTGCTTATCAAGAATTGGCTAAGAGAAAAATCACATGAAAGCAGGAAACAAACAGCCATCTCAGGCTTTAATCTGCAAAAGGCTCGCAGGCATTCACTGATTCTGTCTACTTCTCATGATACTGGAATTCTATATTACTGCAGAAGAAAATTTAGCCTTTCTCTGGTAAACATAATTATTTTTTATCACACCATCTATAAAGTCTGAAGGCTTTTTCTTTGTTTCAAAAGAGTTCAGAGAGAACTACTGCTTTCCTGCATTTTCAAGAATTATTTGGGAAGGTATCCAAAGGGGAAACAGACACTGACAAAATTTCATACTCTCCTAAATGGCTGGTAAAAGCATGAATTAGTAAGACTTATTGCACTTAAGATTAAGTTTCTAGCATTTTTCATTACTATGAGCCTTCAAAATGTAAATTCTGAGACAGAGTCAAGCTTCCTAGCTGTGCTATTAACAGACACCCACTTTTGATAACCACAGTTCCTAACTCAATTACCAACTCCTGCTAGCAAATTTCTTCTATTTATTCACACCTTCTGCAATATGTGGAATGTTCCCACTTCCTCCAGACTTCAAACTATCATCAGTTCAAGGACAAAATGGAATTATATCCCTTATCTGCATCAAGATTTATTCTCAAAACACTTCACAGCCTACAGGTGGAAAAAACTCCGTAATTTATCTTTCACCATAACTTCCAGAGGTGCCATCCACTGTACATGCTATGAACAAACCACATTTCCACAAATATTTTCCACTATCCCACTTGACTGTGCACAGACTCTCCCACGAGAGTTCCCAGCATATCACAGCTACAGCCTCATTTTCAAGCATTTATCTCAGTAACAGTATAAAAAGGCAACTCTGCTGTGTGTCCACCCCCAGCATGAAGAGAAAATCCCTAACACAACATAACTTGGCCTACAGCAACAGATACAGAGGCACTGCTGCACAACCTGTGAGAAACACTCTCCACCTCCACACACTCTCCCTCAGTTATGTCTTTGATTGGTCAGATTCCTTATCTGCTTCACCTAAAACCTGCACAGTTAGCTGCACCAGCAGAAAAAGACTGTCAACATCCAAAAAGAGCAGGCAGGACCAATGACTACTCAAAGAAATGCTCCTCCCACAACAAGGTCTGCAAGCCAAAGCCTTACTGCCCAGTCACTGTCCTCAGCTATCACAGTCCCCACACCAGGTGGAGAGTCAGCAAAGAAGAAGATCTGTGGATAATCCAAAACCAAAATGTACCAGCCCTGTCAACAGCCCGGCAGCTTGCACCGCTGCTGCCACAACCAAACACTGACTGGCTTTCAGACACTGCAAGCCCAGAAAGCACAAGCAGTCAGGCAGAAGGAATGCATTCATCTTCTCTTCTTAAATCAGGCCAAGCACAGGCAATTTGTGAGACAAGCTCTAATGGAGAAATTAATCTAATGAAAGAAACAAGACCCAAGGTTAACTACCAAAGTCAACACTCTTCATATGCAAGCTGTCTAATTAGTATCTTTTGGGCAGTGGAGATAAATAACTCTATTTTAATGTCATCAATTATAATTCAGATGCACGAGTCCAAGATTTCATTTCTTAATGGGCTGTTCTAAGGTATTTCCAAGTCTGACCCAAACTTCCTGGCACACTGTAGGTTTGGGATCAAAAATAAATCATTTTTTTTCATATACCAAAGAGGTTTGCTTTGAGGGCACAACTCAACTCAAGTCTTATACACAGAAATCTGGTTAACAGTATAAGCAAGAGGTACCTAATACAGTTTTCCCCTGAGAAAGGAGGAAGAAATAACTAGTTAATCACAGCCCAAAAATGTTTATTGTGTGGCTTAATATGTTATTGAAAAACCTTCAAATGAGTGGGAATAAGCAAAGAGAATCAAACACAACATTTGAGCCAGATTTTCAGAAGCCATTGTTAGTCTGATACACATCTATTTTTAGTGAACTATCCTGGGATGACAAAAAGTAACAATTGAAATACTGCACTGTTATGTTTATAATCTCTTACTTGCTCTTGTTAGAGACACAAATGAACTACTAGGTCTTTAGGACAATATATCAACAGAAGGCACAAAATACTACTTCTTACATATGCAGTAAGTGGCAAGATTTAACTCTTAAAAATAAGTTGGTAAGCTAAATGAGCAGAGGCAAGATGGTTATCAGCATATGGCAATTTTACGGGATGCAGTTCAAATTTGCCAGGGTAGGATGTAACTATCAACATTCATAAAAATTGAAATAGTAATTTTTCTGCTGTAAGTTTTACAACTGAACAGACAAGAAAATATAAATCATAAAAAAAAACTTAAAAAATATAAATCATATTTCTGCAGTATAGCAGACTCAGAAAGGTGAAGGCAACCACTGCACCTTCAAAGCCTCCCTGCTGTGCCAGCTGCACAAGACTGAAGGGAAAGGCTGATAGAGCTCATCTGCACAGGTTTGCCTGAAATATCTGCCGTTCATCACTGGATCCATAAAATTCTGCCTACGAATGGTATCAGGTTTGTTCCTGTATAAATCAGAAAGGAGAACAATGTAGCCCTCAGGCAGGCTGCCTGGAACTCTGCCCCAGAACCAAGGGACAGCTCCTAACAGAAACAGAATTAAAACCAAGCAAACTTACCATTCAGCAAATTATAGAACACTGCTCGCGTGCTCTTCACACTGCTGGCACTGCCCACAGAACCTCCAACATCCCACAGCTCAATGTAATAGGTCTTCTCTTCTGGGGTTCCTTCTTTGTAGTCATGGATCTGATGAAAAATTCAAATCATAAATAACCACAGCACCGTGTCACAGGAGTTACTCCACATGGCACTTATACTTTCAGCTGGAAGGTTTACTGCACTCAGATAGAAATTTGGAAATTCTCATGCTGACACTATTTCAAACCTCTCGAGTGGAAGAGAGATGGAATGAGCCAAGCAGCAGCCACTGGGCACCACAGAGATGGAGATCACCATCTCATGTGAGAGGGAGCCTGGTGAGTAAACAGGGAGCATCCTTTGCATCTCAGTATTAACAAACCAAACATCTCCTGATGTGCTTGGACACAGTGTTTTGCTAAAGCAAATGGAAAAATTAAGGTCATGATTTCTTATAGTTGTTAAAACACACAGGGCAGCACTGCAAGAATATCAATACAGGTGATAGACCTGGATTCCATCTGACCACACCTTTTCCACCCAAAGTCTGACATCTCAACTCAATTAATCAACAACTTCTGCGCCCAGATCTGCTGAGTAGTTTTGCTCCACAATCAAACAGGACGGCCATGCTCCTCTCCTCAGATTTTGGAAATACATTCCTAACCTAAGGCAATGCATTTCAAGTAAAATGCAGCAAAGGGTGATAAAGGAGAAGAGCATTTATCAATGTCCCATGAGGGTTGTAGGCTGGGCCAAAGAACTGCTGGATGGGCATCCTCACTCTTCCCACAGCAGGTCCTGCAGCAAGTAGTCAGGAGGAGAAGCAACCCCATGGTCACAACTGTCACCAAAATCCAGGAAATAAACTCTCTAACCCAGTTAGGTTAGAAAATCAACACTACTTTATTTATCACTGAGGTACGTGAGTAGCACTTCACCAAACGTGTACATCAGTCACCAAAACTTACAATTGTTGATACATTTTGGCAAACAAAGGAATTAATGCTCACTGGCTTACAAGTGATGCAGTTATCTTCATTAATTAGTATTTGATCTTCTATTGATTATTGATTTCTCACTTCTCATGCTAACTAGCCCACTTTTTCAGCCTTTTTTTATTATCATTTTCCCAGATAGGGAGAGTCATATTAATTGTCTGTTAGCTTTTTCTTCAGCTCTGCTTTCTGTAACATTTATAAATTCTGCATTTCTGGTGTCCAGGTCTCAACAATAAATTTCTCCTGTCAATTTCCTCACCCGGGTCTAAAAGCCTTGAAGCATGCCAGGCCCTACATTTTGTTTTTCTAACACATCAGCATCACCCAGAGCTTTCCTGTGCTCCCACAATCTAAACGAGCAAAATGTTTTTCCCCACTGTGTCTGGCTGACAACTTGGCTGTTCCTTGCCTGTTTCTCAGGGAACTGGCCACCCTGTGACTCGTCACACGCCCGTGGCCACTGCAGCAGGGAGCAGAGCTATGAGTGACAAATGTCTTGTCTGATTGTGACAACCTTGGAAGGTCAAAACTTGCTTACACAAGTGCTTGGCTCACATTTGACGCTACTTGCATCAGAAGATTAAGCCCTCAGCAAAACATATGATCAAAGTACACCTCTTTCTGGGGCGGCAAGTAATTAAAATAAAAAGTCAAGGCCCTTCCTTTACACGCCAGGCTCAGGGCCACCAAGAGGCCGTGCACGTCACCTACTCGCACATCCACGGAGCAGCCCACTGTCCAGGACGGATTTCCCAACACCTGGTTGTGGCACAAGAGGTGAACGAGCGACGATTTCCCGACACCTGCAAGTGCACAGAGAGAGAACAACTCCTGGGAGGCGGTGCCAGGGTTACAGGTGGCGAGGCCGGGAGCAGCACTGAGTGAACGCGGGCGGTCCCGGCCCGTCAGCGGGTAACGGGGAAGGAGGCGATGAGCAGATCGCCAAGGACCGGCCCCGGGACACACGGCCTGGGGACACGGACTCACCGGAGTCGCCCAGCACCAGCACCTTGACCCTGTCCAGAGCCGCCATCTTTACCCTGCTTAGCAACAACGCCCTGCCACCGGGGCGCCGGCCAATCGCGGCGCGTGTTCTTCCTGCTCCTCTCAACCTATTGGCTGCCTGCTCGAGAGGCCAGCACGGTTCTCACTTCTGATTGGTTTAGCCCCGGTGAGGGCGGGAAGGCGCTGTTCTCTATGGGCAGGCGATTGGTTCGCTTTCGTGTCGCTCGCGCAGCCGGGCGGTGCGCGGGGCGGGGGCAGGGAGGGGGCGGTGCGGCGCATGCGCCGGCGGCGGCGCTGACGGCAGAGGCGCGCGCGGCCGTGACGCGGGTGGTGGAGCCGCTGGAAGCGCCGCCCGGAGCCGGGAAGAGCTGGAAGCGGCGCCAGGTCAGTGCCGGCCCCGGGGAGCGGGGTAGTGCCTGCGGCCCGCAGAGGCCCCCGGCCCGGCGCTTGGGTGCCGCAGAGCGGCCCGCGGGGCCCGTGCTCTCCGCACATTGTGCCTGTCTGGGCCCCTTCCTCGCCTTGGCTCCTTCCCACCGTTTGGCGTTCCTCCTGCGGTGTTTGTTGAGGCTTCTTCTTTGTTTTGTCTTTTTTTTTTTTTCTTTTTTTTTAAGAGGTTCTTCTGACCTCCTCTTGCCCTACAGAATCGTAAACAGTTCGATGTTTAAACCTCAGCACATAAAAGTAGGTAGGGAATGGGAAGCTGTGCAGACGGCACAGGGATTCTCCCCTCTGACTGGCGTTAAAGCTCGCTCTGCTGTTGTAGTCGGGGAGGTCTGTGTCCTTTGTGATTTGCAGGGACATGCAGGGTTACGGGCATCTGAGGAGTAGCTGGCTGGCAAAGCGAGCTTATTCCTGTTTGCCAGGTTTGAGCCAAGCAACCAGCTGTGTAACCATTCAGTTTTCCAGGTCAGCAAGGTGCGGGTTTTTTGTTTGTTTGTTTGTTTCTTTTTTTTTTTTTGTTGTTGTTGTTTTGTGTTTGTTTTTGTTTGGTTTTTTTTTTTTTTTTTTTTTTTTTTTTTTTTTTTTTTTTTTTTGTGTATTACATTTCTTCTGGCCTCAGGAGCGTGTTGGTTCCCCGATATCACATCTCATAGTGGCACCGAGCTGCTGTTAAATGGGTCCAGCCATTAGGCTTGTGCCATTCCAAACGGCTCACAAGGAAAAAGGAGGATGATTATTCTGAAAAGGGTGTTCAGCCGCGCACAGCTAAGGTGCATTTTCTTGAAGTCTAGGTAGCTTAATATTTTTCATCCACATAAGGTGGAGTTTTTTCTTTCATCTTTTCCAATGCAGTGGCATCTTCTCTGGACGTGCTGGTTCTCTTGCTTGTAAGAGTTCACCACCAGCTCATTAAACTGTTGAAAAACATAGCAAAAAGTGGAAAAGAAAAAGTATTTTTCTACCTTTAAACGATCAGTTTGGTGCACAGGATGGTGTTGTGAGGGCAGAGCCATGTGCCTGGGAAGGAGCACATGCTTTCAGGCAGAAGTGAGGCTTGATGGGAATTGCATTCCTGCCTTCCACTTCCTGTGACATTCAGCTCACTTTCTCACTGGATGCTTTAGGGGATTCTTCTGAACAAGAAACTATGTTAATTAAAGCTAATCTGGTGTCCTGTTACTTAGTTTCTTTGTTTCTTTATTGCTTATATATATAGTATATGCTCACTTAACTAAAACTGTAACCCAATACTTCCATAATTTTCCTTGTCTTTCTGGAATTTCCAAAAGGCAATATTGCTCACATCATCTCTCATGATGAAAAGTGTGGTGTTCCAGGTCTTATTGAATCCATAATGTGAAAAGCAATTATTGCTTTTTTTCCTGTCAGAAATGTAGAAAGGAATGCTGGCGTTAAACGGTCTATGCTTTGGTGTAATCATGACTTCCTAGGCTTGATATGTGAGAGAAATTATCTTACTTCCTTCCCTCTAAAGAAGCCCTCAAAACCTTACAACTACATTATGTGATGGCTGAGGCTTACACGTCTGTGAAATAACACATATGCTCCTGGTAGGTTCAGATCAGAGTCTAAATTGTAAGAGGTTCTGGTATCCATAATTAAAATTTTCTAATGGCCTTACATTACAGTTAGGTCAGTTTTGCCACCGTGTGGGGGAAGCTCCCCACTCATCTACATCCTTAGCCGAGCATTCTTTTCTCTGCTTTGTGTTGGCTCTAATCTGGTAATATAAACAATTCAATTCTTGAACTTTTCCCCTTTGCCCTCTCTGAAATGTCCCACCTTTTATTTTGATATGTCAGTTTTTCACTTTTTAACAATTGATTCTTGTTGCTACATGAATAGTGAACTGCCAGAATTAGGACTGAAGGGTGGGGCTTGTGGCTAAAGGCAAGGAAGGAAAAGAAAGATTTCCTTAGGGGAGGGAAGTTGTAATTTGACTTAAGCTGCAACAGGAAATTTAATCCATTTGTGTACATGCACACAGGTGGTCCTTTAATTTCCCGACACCTTGCTATTGTTTATGCTGGGTTAAGATTATAAAAGTGATTGAGAATTACATCCTGAGCCTGCATTGTTTAGTTTCTGCCTGGTGTGGTCAAACCCTGTGGCCTTATTACATCTGGTTCCATGTGTTTTTACTTGTGAAATTAGGGGGAAAAGCCCTCATTTCAGGCAAGCCCCTCAGCCTTTCTGTGTGCAGCTGCAGCACAACTTCTCATCCTGAGTGAAGAAAACCCTTTGCTACCTGAGGCCTCCTGGTTTCAGTTTATGGAAATCCAACAAGAAGATGGGATTTCAGTGAAAGCATATTGTTCTTTTCTGCCCTCATACTTCAAGGCAGGTCTTGCAATGAAAATAAACATATTTCTCATCAAGATGTAGTGCAGGAGGAAGGCTGAGCAGTAGCATTCATGAACTCTCCAGGGAATCAAACTCAGTAAGCTCTTGATAAAATGTCAGAAGACTTTACTTTGAAACTGATGTGGGAGAAAGGCAATTCTGGACTCACTACAGAGAAATGCAAGTTAAAACAAAACTCCAAAGTGGAAGATGCTGTGCCCTTTTCTGGAAAGGATGAATAGTGTCTGAGGTTATGTTGTACAGACATTTAAAATCTTGATGACATGTTTTCCCACTGAAGTTCTGAAATTTATGCCTTTCCTTCCTGTTCTCAGGAAGATTCAGGATTGCTTCTCTTAGCTTAACCTCACCACCTTCTGAAAAGCAGAATTTTAAATCTGGTTAGAGTGAGAGACTACAAAACTGGGATCTGGTGTTTGCAAGTGACAGCTGGAGCAGGATATGGCATGCACTGGCTCCTGGAAGCCTGTTGTACCTGCCACATTCATGGGAGAGGGGATTCTCTTCTTATAACTTGATTTTGATTTTACCTGAAGAAACTATGTCAGCAGTGTAAGCAAGTAATGTTTTTTCCCCTTTCTTAAAAATCTTGTGTCAGAAGCTTGCAGAAGCATTTTCGAAGCAAAGCAGCAAAAGCTAGTTTCAAAGATTTATTGGAAAGGAGCACTAATTAAATAAATGTGGGGAAAAACAGGAAGCACCTGTGCAAGTGTTAACAGTGTGTCTGATAGCCTAGGTTCACAGCTTTGTATATCCTTACGAGTCTGAAGAGCAGGCTGCTTCCTTTTTTAAGATCCTGCTTTTGAAGAGCCTCTGTCAAATATATGAATAGTGAGACCATTGAAATTTCTGGGTAAAATTAATGTAAGTCTCAGAAGTTACATGTTGAACCAGGATGATCTACATTTGCAGTATTGGATAAAAATTCATATTAATTTACTGGCTGATGTAGGTTTTCATATTTTTTAGTACTGTTTTCATCTACATTGTAGCTTCTAGGTCATCACACTTCTAGCGCTCTTTGTCTCAGTTTGAGTCAGGAAAAGCAGAAAGAAAAACAGATCTAACTTCATTAGCAGAATTCCTGTTCATTGGAATTGAAAACTCTTGAAATTGTTGTATGTGGAGAAGAAGAGTTCAGTTGTTTTGATGTTGCATCAGAAAATGACTGAAAATTGAGGTGTTTGCTCAGTTCAGTTTCTGGCTTCTGTGTGGTCTCTGATTGCATCATACTGAAGGGTTTTTTTGCAGTCACTTGTTCTCCCCCTGACCTCCTCTCTGGCATCTCTGGTTATGCTGAAAGCCTTGTACATTTTACTAAACCTCAGGTACAATCTTGCAGAAGGTGCCCTTATTTTTTTCACCCAGCAGATCTTACTGGCTTGTGTAACTGTAAGTCTCTTTTATTCCAATGTTGCCTTTTATAGACACATCAATATTAATTCTTTCAATTACAGCAATTTAAAAAACCCAACAGATGTGTATTTAGGTTTGCTGTCCTACTGTATTAACACAGACAGGTCTGCTTTCCTCCTGTACCCAAAATACTGAATTGTATTAATGTGATTACCCAGAACAATTCCTCACAAACTGTCTCTTTTAATAAAGTCCATGTTTAAATTTGGAAATTCTTCTTTTGGCTATTTCTGAATATGATGTTGTCCAGTGTGCCTTATTATTGATGCTGTAGGTGCTTACTGGCATAGGTGAGTATCTTGGCCATTGTATTTTTTTTCCTTGATGTTCCAAATGTTCCTTGATGTTCATAAATTATTAAGGTCAGTTCAGACATTATTATGAAACAGATGCACGTGCATTAAAACCTTGTTAAAGGTGTTACCATATTTCTTTGCACATGTAATTAATTCAGATTTGACTTACTGCTTCAGGGGAAGGTGAAATCATTGCTGAAGAATGCAGTGGTAAAGTCCCCTTGGCTTGAATTTTGTGAGCTGAATCAGTGTCTTTTTTGCCTGGTGAAAGATGGTAAGAATTTGCAGTTTAGGGATTAAAAGCCTTGGGTTCTTCCTGGACAAGACATCATCTTGTCCTGGTAACATCTGGCACTTGTGGTTTTTTTTTTTTTTTTTTTTTTTTTTTTTTTTTTTTTTTTTTTTTTTTTTTTTTGTTTTTGTTTTTGTTTTTTTCCGCTCAAAGATGGCACTAGTCAGTTGTTTTTTTTTTTTTTTCACCCAAAGACTGTTTTCTGCAGGATTTAGAACTCAGTGTGTTAATCGACTTTTTGAAGTGGAGGATAACAGGAGAGAATGGTTTCTGGTGTTTTCAGAATGCTTGTATTTCCATGTATCCGCACCTGGAAGAAAACAGTATCACAGTCAAGATGCCCTTTGTTACCTGAGGACACAGAAGATTTGAACATCACTCAACATCTCCAGCAGAGTAGAAGAAACTGTTGAAAGTCCTACTCCCACTAGATGAAAAAGAATATTTTCTAGTGATTGACACTAAGAAATATTATTCAGTCTCTGAATGTTGCTGAAAACTCATAGATTTGGTTTTATTTACTGGTCCCTTGCAAGTCTCTGTTTAAGCTGTTTGAGTGCATTATTCAGGAAATTGTACTTTAAACCTATTTTGGAAGTATCTGTGGAAATCTGCAGCTGTCTTATCAATGCAGAGAAAGTGCTTTCCATCAGCTCTCAGGCGAGGTGTCCAGAGTGAGATGTGCTTATTTAAAAGCATTTTTCTCCTTTTTTTTTATTTCAACTGATGTCTGAAGGTCACTGTGCCCCTGCAAGTTGCATCACCAAGTTTTTCTGAAAGGAAATTTTAGGGAAGGTGGATTGTTGAAGAGAGAAATTGTCTGCTCTTCAGATCATCACTTAACAAGCTTTTGACTTTAAAAATCTGACTTTTTAACTCTCCTGGGGTGCCAGGTTTTATTTAAAATTGATCTTTACATTTATTCTTTACTGTGCTTTAACTCTGAATAAGATTTGATCAATTTGAATAAATCAAAGCTTCCCTCCAGCTTCTGCATTGACATTGTTTTATAGTGTCAGTATGTTGCTGACAGATACAGTCAAAACCAAGGTTTGTCTTTAAGTGACTGAAAGACTGAAAAAATAACAACAGAATGACATTAATCTTTAAAGACAATATTCTGTGACAGTATTTAGATTTGGTCTGACTTAGAGATTCCAAAATACTGCATGGCTCATTCTTGGTGGGACATCATTTATTGCTAACACTTTTACCTTCAATGCAAATCTCTATAAAACTCTCCTTTGTGTGAGATGAATCACTGTGTCTCTGGCATGAAAGAGAAACTTGGCTGACTCTAGAAGTACTTGTTTCATGGTTAATTTGTGGTGTGATAGATGTGTTTTAAGTGAATTTCCTTAAAGGGAAGCTGTAGCTGGACATCCAGGCATTGTTTGCTGTGAGCTATTGTCAGCCTGCACACCAGCAGTCAACAAATGTCATTCAGTTATTTTCAATTTGAGCACTGCAAATACCATTTGGCTCTAAGTTAGAGGAAAAGAAAAGCTCAAGTAGGGAAGTGTTCTGAAAGAATACTACGAAAGTGGTGTTTTTCTTATCCAAGAAGCATAAAAGACAGGATGATCTTAATTTAGTTAATGTGGAGCTTCATATTCCACAGTCTAATTGCTTTGTAGTGGTACTGGCCACTGAGAGGAACATCCCTCCTCAGTGGCAGCAGAGGGTAGGGATGGAAGAGGAGGAAAGCTTCAGTGTGTAACGCTACACTTTTTTGAGAGGACGCTGTTTATCGTAAGAAAAAAAAATATCCAAGAAGACTACTGTGATAAATGATCACAGATTTTTGAGATGTCTTAGCTGATGGAAGTGAGTCAGTAGCTCATTGGTTACTTACAGTGTTGGTCATCTCAGAGGGATGTCTTAGTGTGGGGAGTGGACAAAAGTTGTGTAATGGTCTGTGTGAAAAGGCCTATCAGTGGTTTTATGATAGTGATGAAAAAAATACGATACTCATCCAGATCCTTTATTCTGTCACTTTTTGCTTTATTTGATAGGCTTGAATACTGGGGAGATACATATACAGTGTGTGAAACATCTAATGGAAATGAAAATTAGAATTGGCAGAGTTTTACAATTTAATATATTAGTTCACAGATAAAAATTCCATAGCAATGATGAAAAAACCCAGAAATTAGGGTGAGGGGGGTTTTCTTCAGTGGAAGGAACCTTTTGCTGAAGAAATAGTTACTCATATCCTAAACTAGCATAGAAAACTCATACTGAAAAAGATAGTTCAGAGTCTTATTTGATGTTAGCTGGAAGTGTAATCTTCTAAATGGCCATTTCAAAAGCTCCTTTAGTACTTTGTTCTTCCCTTGAATCACTGGTGTTGTCTGTGAGCTAAATCTGGCAGGGGTGACAATGTGAGGAATTCCTTGCATGTGATTTTATATATGTTGCCAGGTATGTCATAGTCATGACAAATTTGTGTCATTTGATGTTACAGTGAAGAAAAGTGAAGTGGAAATAGAGTAGTTAGAAATTATTGTCTTGTCACAGGTAGCCTGGTCATTGGTGGTAAGTAACTCAAAGGATACTTCATGGAATACTTTCTTCTTTTTTCAACATACCATATTTGGTATGTCTTGACTTTTTCTTCGTTTATTATGCTATATTACTTATGGGCTTTTAAGGCCTGAGTGTGGGACTTTAAATGAAGGGTCAGTCCTTTGTAAGGACCTCTTTACTCATATAAGAACAAGACTGAAGCAGTTTGTGGTGTAGGAGTTGGTAGTGCTAATGGTTTTCATGCTGCAGATAATTGACTGAGGTCTGTTTATAAGCAAGGATCTGTTCTCATGGTGCAGCTGGGAGCTTGTGCATGAATGCATCCCAGCCTGTACAGCAAGCTGTTCTCATAGGGCATCTGATGGATGGATCTGAGGGATGGCTGAGGTGTTAAACCAGACAGGGCTGCTTACAATAGGATCAAGTGATGTCAGCTGAGGCCCTCAGACTGCACTCTTGGGCTGTCTTAGGACCTTTCTTGCTGTAGCCATTTTCTGCTTCTCCCAATTTACAGGTCTCAGTTATCTCAAAGCTGTCTTCTGGAGGACAGTTTTCTTACTCAAGCTGTGTTGGCTGTGACTGAATACAAATGAAATCTGCTGTATGTTTTGGTACTAATTTCTTGTGAGCTTTTAAAAAAGTTTTACATTGTATTGCTTTGAATGAGAGGTATCATTTCCTATTTCTGTAGCATTATTGACACCTAAGGAGACAGTACAAGGCTTAGCAAAGGGAAATGAAAAACACCCATGCTTTTCATACCTCTAAGTAAGATAAATAAGAACTTTGGAAGTTAGATGGCTAGCTAAGATTCCATCTGCCTTTTTGTCCTTATAGTATACATGAAGCTGACGATCTGGACCTGCTATGACTGACCCAGACGTCCTCACTGAGGTCCCAGCAGCTCTCAAACGCCTTGCCAAATATGTGGTGCGTGGCTTTTATGGCATCGAGCATGCTTTGGCTCTGGACATCCTCATCAGGAACCCCTGTGTGAAGGAGGAGGACATGCTGGAGCTCCTGAAGTTTGACAGGAAGCAGCTGAGGGCTGTCCTCAACACCCTCAAGGGTGACAAGTTCATCAAATGCAGGATGAGGGTCGAGACAGCTCCTGACGGCAAGACCACACGCCATAACTATTACTTCATCAACTACCGCCTGCTTGTCAATGTGGTCAAGTACAAGCTGGACCACATGCGCCGCAGGATCGAGACCGACGAGAGAGACTCCACCAACCGTGCCTCTTTTAAATGCCCCATCTGCTTCAGCACGTTCACAGATTTGGAGGCCAACCAGCTGTTTGACCCCAGGACAGGTAAGGATACAGCTAACAGACTGCTCTTGCTGTCTCCTGTGGCTCTGAGTGCTGGTGTTTAAGGAGACAGAGCCTTAGGAAAATTTCTTTGAGTTTGGCCAGAGCTAGAGGGCACTCTGTTTCTGCAGGTGGTAAATGTTTGAACAAAGTACAAAAAGAGTGTATACAGATTTATACAGATGAAGAGGAATCTTGGTGAAATGCTTTTGAGTGACACGCAGTAGAGAAATGGAAGTCTTATTGAAGTCACACTCAAGGGTGAATAATGCAATCTGTCGTTGTTGGAAGCTGATGGCTTTTCAGTATAACCTGCTCTCGCCAGTAAACTGTAAGACTTCCAGATAGTTTGCAGAGAGGGTATATGTAGAGTTGATTTTAGTTGGTCATGCAAGAAGTGAGTTGTTACTGTTGAATATTCTCTACCCTAGTGCATTATACTGCACAACCTTGTTTCCTGATGCAAGGCAGTCTCACAAAAGTTAAAATAAATTAATTATGGTCTTGTCTGTGATTGGGAGTAAACAAGATTCTTATTCATGTCTAAGTCTCAGTGGAAGTGTGTATCTGTCTCATGCATATGAAACGAGAGTCTTTACTGGGTGTCATTGTTTACTTTGTGCTTTTGTGCCAGGGAATAAAAGGAGACTCTGTTTTGCTAGTCTAATCTGGGATTATTTTGGGGGGAAGGCAGGGAGGTTAGGTGTTAATTTACTTTTTAATTTTTTTCTTGGGAATTCTGTGTCCTGATTTTACTTTTTCAGAAAAGTAAGAGGACAAAAGTTAGGAGAGCTCTTGGATACGTTGAAGTATGATGTTTTGTGTCAGTTAACATAATGAGAATCTGTAGATTTGATTGTTTAGCAACACTGAAGCTTTTAATCTAGGGTTACTGATGTTTAATTTGCCAAGTGCAAACACCCAAGAAATGTTCAACCTCTCATTTTCCCTTTTTCCTGCCTCCAAAGTTAAAAAGCTGTGAAACTCCATATACTCGAGCAACCGTGAAGATAGTACTAGAGAAGAAGAATCCACTAAGTCAAGCAAAATTGTTGATGAAATCCAGCGCAGCTCGCTGAGTAGAAATTGCTTCCTTGTAGAGCACCAAACCAGCAGTGCCAGCACAGAATTTCTGTGCTCATCACTGAGTGTAGAAACTCTGTGCCCTCCACATGTAATGATCATCTGTAGTGGCTGTGGTTGTGTGTGTTGGCTGAAAGGAAATGGTGCTTTTGCAGTTTTCATTGGTAAGGAGCAAGTAGAGAACCTGTGCAGAGAACACATGCAGTGGGGAGTGCGAGACACTGATCCCACGGGGACCTGTAGCCCTTAGCAAAGGCCTGTGGCCATTGCTTCCCAGCCTGTGGGGGCAGTGAGTTCTGAGAGCAAAGAACTGCCTGTCAGGGACGTGCTGAAAATAATATTGCTGGGATTTAGCTTTGATACCAAGGCCTGTGCTCCAGGAACTGATAAGGTCAACCAAGGGTCTGCCTGCTGTACAGCACTGGCTGTGTCCCCGGTGTAAAATCATTCACTGGCACATGGAGTGTTTTATGTTCTGATGGAGGAAAAGGATGAGTGCTGTTTTCTCAGCAATTCCCAGGAGTTCTGTCAGTGGTTGTGCAAATAACAAGATTGTCAGTTTGTCTCCACTTACTTTCAGTAAGAACATACCTGCCTAGAATTTGCATATATTCTGTTTCTCTTTATATTATTTTTGAGTCAATGATAGCTTCATCTACATAACGCACAATGATACTGTTGTATGTCTGCTTTATATTGCAGTGGAATGTGTTGTCTCCATGTTTCCTGCTGCTCTGAATTCTATATCAGAAAAGACCTGAGAGACCCCTAGGTCTTTCACAGAGGAAACTCATGAGGTCAAGGCATGCAGAGAAACAAGGTTTATTAGACAGTGAAGAGCCATGCTTTTCCAAGAATGTCTTTAGCTCCTGTCAGTGCTAAAGATAAACCTCTCCCACTCATGGAAAGTTGTGGCAGTACAACTGCTGAAGGGTAACTGAAAGCCACATAGCTTCAGTCACAGTTGACCTGAACTGCTCTTAGACTACAGCTATGTTGATAAAACTTTGTGAATTAAAAGGCCTGCAGGGCCAAAATCTCTTAATCCATAGAGCAGGTAGGACATGGAAAGCATTCTCTGCACCAGTCTGGACCAAGCTGCACTTAAATTGAGAGTTTTTTGTTAAAAGATACCCTCTTTCACAGCCTGACTTTTGTCCTTGTCATTCAGAGAGAGGTGTGATTTAGATGTCCTGTGTTTTCTTCTGTTATGCTTTTCTCATTCCTATCTACAACTCAAATGCAAACTCTTAGCAATTGCAGAATGGGAAGAGTTGCTTTTGCACTTCCTTATTAGCATGGGTGAAGAGGTTTCCAGAACCACTTCATGACTCTGGTCATTATACTGGAATTTCTGAATTAAGGGTGCTTATAAAGAGCCTGTTCATAATTTGGATCTGTAGAGCTCTTTCATTTTTATCACAGCATCTTTGTCTAGCTCTTGGATTCAGCAGACTTTTGTTTCTTATGGGTCAAGTAGCTCTCTTTTGGCTCTTTTCTTTACTCCCTCTCTGAATAATGTTGAAATAAACCGAAGTGTTTATTTTTTCATCAGAAAATGTGATTATTGATGGTTTTGGAGGGTAGATATGAGTCTGCTGAGAGAAAATAATTGATAATGAGAAGGCTTTGTTTTCAGGACATGTAGATACAGATGTGCTTTGACTGCTGTTCAATTAACTTGGAAAAAATATTTTGAACAAAGTAGTGTGCTTGCCACTACAGTAGTTTTAAATGTAGATTTTAAATAGAAGTGTTACTTTGAGAGTGTGTTCCCTCTGCTTTTAAAAACATTGCAAGATTTTTTTTTCCTCTATCCCTTTTTCTGCCATTAAATGTCTCAAGCCAAAAAAACCTCCAAAGACTTTCTATGTTGTCAAAGGTTGAACAACTCTTATCTGGTACTTGAAGGAAGTTCAAGGACAGGATGTGAGACAGTGAAAGTCAAGATGATGCCAAAAACTGGAGTTTTTCTGCTGCTTCAACTCACAAGGAGATCTTCTGAAAAGTGGAAAGAAATGCATGCTGTGTTGAAGGAGTTGCTTGGTTGGATGACCAGTGAGTGAGTGCCTGTTAACTCTGAGCATGACATGCCCACGTCAGGAGTTTTAACCCCATTTGTTCTACAGGAGGAGCTTGAGCAGATCTCTAGCTGTCACACTTTCTCCTCGGTGTTGTTTTTTACTGTTGCCTCCAAAGAACTGTATCAGTAACCCCTGGTTTTAGGGGCAAATAGTGTGAACACAGCATGATTTTACTGTGCAAAAGTTTGCAATGGAAACTTGTAGCAAACCTTAGAAGAACTTTCTGATTGAAGAGTTTGCCTATGGATGGAAATTGGTACAGACTGGGTTGTTACAGGCTGAGCAGCCACTTCTGTGAGTGTTTTGTAATCTACAGGAGAGAAAACAATAATGCTGATGAATGAAAAGTCTTCTAGCTTTGTTTTTCAGATAGGATGACTGAGAAAGGAAAAAGATAGTTGTTTTCCTGGAATATCCTGCTATGATCACTTGATCCTTGCCTTTTCCTTGTGCCATCATCTGCTGTCTGACTGTACTCTGGTATTTCATCACTCCTCATTCTGCACATGAGCAATAGTTTGCAGCTGCTGCTGTGATGAGCGCTTATGGAGGTGGAAAGTTTCAGCTATTCCCCTGAACAAGATAAAGGTTGTCTCTTGAGGCAGGGGGTGTACAAGGAAAGAGTTTAGTTGAGGAGCAGTAATAAAAGCCATCCGTTAGATGTGTGATGTGAATAACACTTCTGAACTCAGTCTACTGCCAGACCTGGGTTGACAGTGGACACTGATGTAAGGGAACACTGGGTTTTCCTGTTTTACCTAAAGATAGGATGTTACATTAGTCTCTTAAACCTATGGGAAGAATGTTCTTCTCTGTGCTTTTAATGTAAAAACTGCAGAAATTTGGGTTCTGCAGGCCAATCCCTTGAATTACAGATCAACCTAAACAACTTCATACCATTCTGTGGACTGGATATTTGGAGAATTGAACCCGCCCACGTGCGTGCAGTGGAGTGCGGGGGAAGGATGGGAGGAGCTGCGGTATTTCTCACCCGGTAGAGGGCTCTGTGTTTTCTGTCTAGAGATAGGCTTGGCTTGCTTAATCTATGGAATGTCACAACACTGGAAATTGTGTTCATGGATGTGTGTTTCTGTAGCGTGATTAATTGGATCTGGCTGGAGAAGGTCTCTAATGTATCCTATTCTCATACTTTAATCATATTTGTAAATCTAGTGTGGTGTTGGAGTTCTGTCAAATTCAAGGTCAGTTTGAAAGAAAGTATATGACTAGAAAATACAAAAGGGAGAATGAGTTGGAAGTGAAGGAATGGCAGAAATGAGATTCTGCAGTGCATCACACTGGTATTCAGCCCTGGATTTTCTTAGGTATTCTAAATACCAAACTGTTAGGATACTCACCAGTGCAGAAAGTGAATTTGATGTTAGAAAGTGTAAGGCTAGATGAAGTTGTTTTTCCACTGCTCTCTTCCATCTTTGCAATATAATTTTTACCCAGTCTTTAATTTCTTTCACTTCTGTTTCTGTGAAGAAAAATACAGATGTAACCAGTATGTTGTAATTACAGTTCATCTCTCATGTCCATCTATACATTGTGTCCTCACCATAATATTCAGTTAGATAAGGTGTGAATAGTAGTGGAAAGAAATGGATGGAAGACAAGTGGGTAATGTGAATCAGAAAGGTGATGCTTGTTGGGATGTTCTTAATCACAGTTGTAATCACTGAAATATTTTGTTGCTTTTTGAAATCACAGCAGTTAATTACTTGTCTGCTCTTCATCCTCCCACAGTTTGCTCTTGGTTTGGTGAGTGATTTTGTGGGGATGTCTAGCTGTTCCTATAAATGCACTGTAATGGTAACATACTGTGTATCTGTATGCCTTTCTTATTCTGTGTACTGATAAGAAATTTAATTTGGGAAGAACAAACTGAAGGTGACAATATCAGTTTTATAGAAGGAAAGACAGCACCTTGAATATAATTTTAACCCACTTGTTTTACTGTCAGCCTCTCACATGTCCTTTGTGTACTTCCTAACAGAATTGCACATAACACATTCAGAGACTGGTTTTGTGTACCTGTCACAGGGCACTTAATATCACATTCAGGCAGCCTGTATGCAGCTGAACACTTACATGGTTTGGGCCCTGTTTCTGAGATTAGAAATTTGACTAGTCTTTCATTTTTTTTGCTTTGGTCTTGTGTGTTGACTTCTGGAGCTACTGCCTTTTCTTCTGAGTGCTCAGCTCCTCACTTCATCCCCAATGAGCTGCTCAGAACACATCTGTCTTCTCATCTTTTGAATTCCCACTTCCTCAGGCAAGTTCTATGTTAGCTTCAAAAGTTCCTCATCTGATTCAAATTACTTTTGAGCCTGTCCCATCTATTTTGTTAATTTTTTATTATGCTTCCCTTTTCCCCTGCTTTTTTTGCCTTACCCTTTCTTTGGGAGCACTTGTGTCCATTTCTAGTACATCTCTTTTTGTATTCTGTCCTTTCCAGCCACTAGAAAAAAATAAATCACATGGAGCTATTTATTATATATATTCATACAATGTAGCCAGTCCTGTTTGATCTTTGTTGTTGTTTCTTGTCCTTTGAGTTCAGTGATTTTCAGACATTCTGGATAGCTTTGTCTGCCATGTAGTGCCATATATGTGCTAAGTGATGCTACTACTACAACAATTTACAGCTTTTAACCAGCCAAAATGAGGACTTGGCAAGTCTTAATGTAAATAGGCATACTAAAACTTGCCTTGAAAAAGAAAGGATTCAGAACAGTTCTGCTTTGAACAACTTCAAGTTCTGTGAAGTTGTGTGTTTTTATCATTGTTAGCTTTCCAAGTGCATGAAAACCCATCAGTGTGATTTTCCTTGACTCTACAAGCACATTTTGTTTGTCTTTGCTGCCACTGAGAGCTTTTGGCAAACACCAGCAGAAGGAAAGTGTCCATGCTCTGTTTAGTTTTTCTATTTCTATTCAAATTCCTGGCAAAATCTCCAAGAGTATTCCTGTCAGCTTCACTCTGCTTCAGCTCGATAAGGTTTGGAGCCACAGGGAAAGGAAAACTGAGAAAAACATACCAGAATTAATGCATATTTTCCTCAAAGTAAGAATATTCTGTAGAGTGAGTTAAAGGTTGCATCTATAACTTGAACCCATTCCCTGTGAGTTTGGCACCCTGTCTGGAAAATAACCAGCTGGTCT
The DNA here is from genome assembly GCF_026979565.1 of Vidua chalybeata. Classification (NCBI taxonomy): domain Eukaryota; kingdom Metazoa; phylum Chordata; class Aves; order Passeriformes; family Viduidae; genus Vidua; species Vidua chalybeata. Next base: position 70,915,426 of record NC_071531.1, read on the forward strand.
AACCATGGATCTCTCAGCTTGATGGGGAAATAGGTGAAGGTAGGGTTGGAAGCTGTGCTATGCAGAACAGCAGCCAAGAGGATAAGCTTCTGCCTGTAGAATGCTGGCTGATCACTTCCCTGTATTCCACACTGACCTCTGGCTGGAATGCTTGTGGCTCTCAGGTTAAAAAACCTATCTGATAAATGCATGCCCTGACTTGCAATATTGATGCCCTTTTTTTGTTTTATCTGTGAAGGGCATTTTGTTATTTGAAGTACAAGAAGTAATTGCCCTTCAAGTAAAGGTTATCACTTTAACTTCTCTTAGCTTTGCGAATTGAAATAGATTGCAGCAAGAAGATCTCTGTGAAATCTGTGAATATTGCTAAGCCGTTTATAGTGATGAAAGCTGAACTGCAGCATTCCTTTCTTTTATTCTAGTGACTTGTTCTTTTGAAACTGCAGCCTTGGTAATGTCATCTGTGAAGGGTGTTACTCTTTTAGGCATGGGCATCTGTAAGTCAGCTCAAGAGCTCATGGAGAATCCTCTAGCAGTCTCTCTGCTATTGGATGCAATTCAAGGGTATAGTATGTTGGCTTAGTTGGTATTTTGGTATAGTCTTCTTGACTGAAAGAAAAAACACCTATCTCTGATTCCCACTGGGCTTCCTTTGGATAGTCCCTCTGTCCAGTTGTGTTTTCTTGCCTTAGTGTCTGGCTTAATTTATCCACAGTAGGACCAAAGGAAGAGCTCTGTCAGCTCAAATCTGCTGAGGTTGTGCATATGAGCTGCAGCAGAATTAGCTTCTGGAGACGGGGAAAGGATTTCTCTCTTCCAGTTTATAGTGAATACATATTAAATCATTTGATGCTTCTGAATTAACAATAATTTGATGTGTGTCCCATACAGTCCAATTTTTGAATGTTTAATTTACCTTTTCAAGAGAAATGTCTTTGCTTAAAAATTGTGTTACAGTAATTTTAATTTAGTTGAGTTAAAAGTGATCTGCACACTGAGATGAATGAGCAATGTGGTGTTCCTCTAGATAATATAAAGTTGTTCTTAAGGTGCTGCTTTTTTTTTTTTTTAACATTAAAGGTTAAATTGTTCCCTTTTTCTAATTGCAAATCCAGCTCATCAGGAAGGGGAAACTGTAGCATGAAGTATAGGTTAATGTCGTTGTGAAATGCTGAAGGAAGTTTGGTTGATATCTTAAATTTTCTCAAGTTTACTACCTAAATTATGGTGAAGAAATAAATACATACAGGGGCAGTTCCATATACACATTGCAATCTGTGATCAAGTTGCTATTTCACAGCTGAGTTACAGCACTGCTTTGCCCTTAGAACACCTTGCATGCCTCATTCTCCACTCATAACCTGCTGTGGCCCCCTGGCAGAGCTTATTAACTTGTATCCTTTACAGTGCTCTAGAGAAATGTATTTTAAACTGCTGACTGGGCCCCTGGACTCTCTTTGTATAGAGAACCATGTTCTTGGTTCTCGGCCAGAAAAAAAGCTGGTGTCTTTTTGGCTTTCAATTTAAGATCAGAGTGATACAGCTGGGTGTGTTTTCTTCCAAAGTGCTGTCAGGGTACAAGCTGGAGGTTCAAGTGTGCCCATCCTGTACTGATATGTGTCTTCCAGAGCACATTGCAGGTCAGGCATGGAGCTTGAAGGAACAAAATCTGTCAACCCATGTTCAGGTAAGTGATTCTGCCACTTGAGGAACGAGCTGTTTTGCGGTCTAGAGTTACCAAAGTTTTTTTGCTTGAACAATGTGAGATTTGGGAATGCAGAAAAAGGAGCGTGGAAGTGCAGACAGAGATCATAGGATCTCAAGTGCAGGGCAGGATGCACTTTAGAAGATAAGTAAACAGTCTAGTGTTGTGTTCCACCTCAAAAGTGTTCTTCTGAGAGAGACAACAATAACAAGAGGCATGAAACCTACTTGGTGAAGATTTGCACTTCAAAAGGACTGGCAAGGCTTTTAATTCTCTCTACCAGGGATGGCCAGGAAGGGCATTTCATCAGAACACAGCATCCTGTCTTCATTGATTAAAAGAAATCTGGGTGTCAGAAGGGAACAGGCAGCTGCTTTGACGGAACAGGAGAAAACTCAATAATACAAATCTGTTCTGAAAATGCCAGTCTAAAATTGCATCATGGAAGCATTTTCTCTCTTCACAGTCAAAAATTTTCTTCCTCTTGGGCTGTTTAATAGTTTTATTCTTACTTTCTTGTTTCTTCTTGGGGACTTAACATGAATTAACACAATTGGCTAATAATCAGGTTTTTTGGTTGTGCTTACAGGTGGAGCTAAGGCAGGCTGTCTTTTCTGGATTCCTTTTGCTGTTAGTCTGAAACAATATGATGCAGTTTGCTGGCTTCAGGCTAGGGAAAAGAGTTAAACTACTCTGCTTCTGAAAACAATCCTGTTGGCAAGTAGATAAATGCCTTTAGTAGTTTTACTGCATGACTGGAGTATATAAACTTCTAGTGTCCATGATTATGGGAATACTTGAATACTGTAGTTTTAAGTTGCAAAGAGATTAGCAACTTCTCAATGTAATTCAGTGGAGCTGAAAGAAGAGATACCTTTTTAATTTCCATAATAATTACACTGAGCTGCTGAAACGGATTAAAAAGGGGTTTGTTTATCTACCCTGAAGCCTAAAAAGCAGTGAGGACAAGGATGCAACTTGACCATAAAAGACAAAAGATTAGGTGATTTGTGAATCTTCACTCAAGCTGAAATGGAGAGATGGCAGTCTCAGTGGTTCTTCCTGCTCTGTGAACAAGATCACATGAATATATGATTGTTGTTGGGAACAGAACATATCGATTTTAAAACCAAACAAAACTCAACAGAACTTATCTGAACATTCTTTTTATAAGAGAAGACAATAAAAGCTGTAATCAAATTGGCTGATCTGTGTGTCTGTGTAAAAATCTTGGTGTAAAAAATCTTAAATGTCAGAAGCTGATGAAGGAAGAGGCAGTAATTCTCGCCTGCTGTATATGATGCTCTATCAGCTAAAACTTTGGGCTGGTTCTGTGCTTGACATAATCCTTTTTTGCATTTTAAAGAATTTAACTCAAGGTAATCTGTGTGGTCTCAAGACACACTTGAGCTGCTTACTATCACCCAAATGTTTTTGTGATAACTGAATATCGTGTGTCTAGGCTGGAATGTTTTTGTTGAAGATTGAGTTCCTTAGTCCTGCCTGTGGTCCTCCCTCTCAGCCAAGGGTCTTGCCACTGGTAAATGCTTTGGTGATTCATCCTAATCTGCCTGGAGCTGGAAGTTAATGACCCACAAAAGCAGTAACTTGTAAAGCTGACAGGAACTTGCTGCTTTCAGGCAATGAAGGCTGCTGTGCTTCTCAGCAGTTTAGTATTTGCTTCCAAAACATGATCCTGGTCATCATCTGAATCTGTAGTACTCATTCAGGAATTGGAGTGTTAAGGATCTGCTGCCTTGTGTATTCTCAGGACTGCAGTGGTTACAGTCTAGTGAAGGGAAGACAACTACAGTTGTGGAGCCAGAGAAGATGTGACTGAGCCTGAGTTTGACCTGTGCCCATCAGCATGCAGCTTCTAGCTCCTCCTAAATGCTCCTTGTGTTGTTTAGATACCACAGCTTAAACTGGGCATTAGCTCCAGTATCCTTACATGGCTTTATCACTTATTACTTAGGTTCTCTGTCTTCCAAATGGGAGAAATATATAACACTGTTTCCTCACACTTGCTTGATTTGCCTGATTAGGCTGACAGTTTTTGAAACAGAACTTTTTCTACCAAGTATTTTTTGCAGGACTTCAGTTCTGTGCAGTTCTGAACTTCTGTATCCCATGTGAGTAGTACCAATGCCTCATGAATATCAATGAGTCTCTACTGGTCTTCAGCACTGTTCTGAAATTTTATGTTTATATTTAACTAGATGACAAAATTCTAAACAAATGTTTACAAATTTCTGATGTTCTTTTGTCTTTTGCTGCTCTCTTGGATTGAATGAGACCTTGTTAAATGAATCATTTATACTGTGCTTCTCCCTCTTCAGAGTACAGGTAATGAGTTATATCTCAAATTCAAGATCATTGGAGCACAGCTGCTCTTACACCTGTAAAAGAAAGGAATAAGAGCTTGCTTCTCTTAACCCCTTTTTATTTGAATTTTAGTTTATTAGCTCACTTTTATCATCTCTGGTGCATTTCTAATAGCAAGATGACAATTTGCCTTGGAGTTGTGCCAATTCTGCTTGCTCTGATGGAAGCATTTGTGGCACCAAGCATGAGTGCGTGCTCAAGGAGAGGGAAAGCAAATGCAAGTAAACAGCTCAGCAGGCCTGCTCTTTGAAACTCCCTGTGAGGGCTCAAAGATTTGCAATTAATGTCCGTATGTTTGTTTATAATCAGTTTTGAAAGAGCATTAAGACCCTGTAAGCTACTGAATGCTGAAAGACAGGAAATCAGGTTTGGAAATTTGAGAATTAATTTATGTAGTTGTTGTTTGTTTTCTTCTCAGATTGCTGCCTGCATCAGAATTTGTGCAATAAAACATTTTTAATATGCATTCACTGATTTTTTATTAAGGCTATATAAAGTCACTTTCTTTAATGTAATAGCAGTGTTTGTTTACAAGTGTGCTGTACAATTTCATGGTGTCAAAACACCTTAACTTGTGATGGCTCTTCATTCTACTGTCAGCTGTGATGCAAAATCCTTTAATATAATTTTTGATACACCTTTTCAGGTTAGATCAGTTAAAACTTGGAATTGATCTCTTAGTTAGAAGTTCCTTTGAGAATATCCTGTGTGATATAGTTGCAGGCATAGGCACTCACTTGGATTGTCTGCATCAGTCTTTGTAGGTGCCCCAATATTGCAGAGTCTGGTGGTAGAAGATATTGTTTTTATACCTATTCTGCCAATCCAAAGGTGCCTTTATAAGGCTCACAGCCATCATCTGTAAGCAATATAGAAAGTAAAGTGCAGGTATGGAAAAATAAATGGATACTTTGGACTTTACTAAACAGCATCTTGTTGACTAATGACAATTTATGTAATTCATAAAGACAGTTTTTCATTCCAGTAGTGTCTTCTACTGAGGATTTGACACATTTTCCAATTTTGTCTTTGTTAGTACATAGCATATGCACCTAAGAGTCTACCTTCAAAATCTCTAGGAGAAAGTATGAAACTGAATGAACCAGGCTAGACTCTTGAAATGCCCTCTAAGGCTAACAGTAAGCAATGTTTTTTTTTCTTAAAGTGGTGTTCTCCACCAGGTGTGCAATCATTTTGTGATTAATTTATCTGGATGATGTTTCTTTAGTTTGCTGATAAGCATCCAGAACAGTTGAAGCTCATCTCTTCTCCCAAACAAAATGCTTCCTGTTTTTCTCAATATCCTTTATCTTAGTTCATTATCCTTCTCTAAAACTTAAAATTTGGCTCACTTTTTTCTTCCTCTTATAATTCATACTCCTGATCAGTTCCCTCCTTATGGATAAATTCTCTTCCATGCTTTAGCCTCCACCAATATCCAGTTTTCCTGAATGGAGTATAACCCCTAACAAAATGGGCTGAGTCTCAGCTGTCCTCCAGCCTTCCCCAGTCCTAAATTCTAGTCACTAGATCTCTGCTATCATAGTTGTTATTTTTCTCTGCATTAACTCCAGGTAAATGCTGTTCCTCACTGAGCTGCAAGAGATTAGATAATGTCTTTGGAAGTAGGAAGGAGGAGAAAAGGCCATCTGCAGCACACTCCAAAGTGGGATGCATGCAAAATAATCCATCAAGGTGGGAGGAATACTAAGAAAATATTTTTTGTAACATCAATAAAAATCTTCTAAAACAGTTTTTCATCTTTATCTTCTTCCTAATTCTATTTTTGTGTATACTTTATCATATATAGCATATTATTGCAGTACTGCAGATACAATTTATATGTACATATTCTTATAGTTTGCTCAAAAGTTTTTTTTTACTGATGGGATGTGCAATCAAAAAGATGATCTGGAGCTTCAGGTTTCCTCTTTTCTCTTCCAAAGACAACTTCCAGTCCCTTGCCCATGTCAGGATGTTATTATGGAAGTTTTTTAATGCTTATTTTTTTAATCCAGAGCATTATGATTTTGTTATTTGAGAGTTAAATCAGACTCTTGGTTTGTTTATAAATTTGAAAAGCGGTGTTTTTTGCTCTTGAGAAGACTTGCATGGATTTTAATAAAGCACCCTGATCTCCTGTGGACTGCTTTTGTCAAAAAGCTGAATGTTTCCTCTTCCTTCCACTGGAATCTTTTGTCTGGATTTCCTTGACCCTGAAATAGACTCCTTATATGTGCTGAATACGCTGCTGTGAAATTGAGATTTCTCTGGCATCTTTAACCTGTCTCACGTGTTTCTGTGCATCCCTTTGGATGTGCATCAGATAAAAAGGATTGCTGTGACTCTTACGTGATGAACAAGCTGAAAGGTAGTCCTTGAAGCACACAGAAGAGGATGCCACTAACTTTGTAGTGCTGTTCTACATCTTCTGCCCAAGGAGAATTGACACTATTCCAGTTTGGGATTGCAGTGATAACAAGTGATTGCTTTTGTGCCTGCTTCCTGTTGAAAGCTCTTCTCTTCTTAACACTGCAGGTTGCAGCTGAGCAAGGTTATGTGCTTTGAGGTTTTGCTTTTGTTTTTATCCTGTTACCTTACTTTGTCACAGCTCTAAGGCAAAACATCCCTGTGTGTTCAAATGGAACCAGAACAAATTGCTTCATTCCTCAGGTTGTTGTGAGTGAGGCAAAATTATTTTGGAAATATTTAGGAAAGCTGGGGCTTTTTGTTAAAAGAAAAGCCAGCAAAAGTGATAGGCTCTTGGATTGTGTAAGTAGGGAAAGATGCTTATCTGCGTGGGAAGATAAATTTTTGATACAAACTTGCTCTGCAAAAAAGTGTTTAATATAGGAATAGAGAAGTACTCAGAATACTGTTTCTTAGATTTTGTCAAAAATGTATACATGCAGAAATTTATTCAGGATGCAAGGCAGAGTAAAAAGTCTGTTGACATTGGACTCTAGAAGTTACTGCAGTGATGAATATGAAATACCTAAACAGAGCTTTCTGGCTTGGGTTTAAGAGTGAAAAACTGAAATTTAAAAGAAAATTAGCATCATTAAGGTAGATTTTCAACTTTATTTCTTCTGTACATAAGCATTTGACACAATCTGCATATGCCCTTTCTTCTCAGAAGAAATTCAAGATACTGTTTTTCTGCAAATGAGTTTTCTGCTTTATATGCTGTATCAGATAGTGTATGCTTGCACTAAGCTGCTTTTTCATGTATAATGTTAAAATATGCTGGCACTCTTAGCAGCTAAATTAATTAATTAAAAAGAACTTTTAATTGTGTCGGTAATGTTTTTCTCTGATGGCAATAATTGACAGTGTTACAGTGAGGTCTTGTGAAAGTATATATAAATGTAAATAAATTGCACGGGTATGTGTTCCTAATTGGAAATAACTTGGTGACAAACCTAGAAAGAGACTCTGAGTTCAGACTTCTAAATTATCATCCTCAGAGAAAACCTGAAAGGCTGGGATATTGTTATTTTCTTTCTGATGCCACTATCTGAAACTGTAGAACCTTTAATCTGCCTGTGCTTCAAAATATGGTATTTAGAGTGGCACTATTCATTAGTTAATTCTGCTAAAGTAAAACGAAAATGCAGCTCAGGAAACTGATGCAGATAACTCTTGTATTCTTTTGAAGATGTTGGAAGGAAGCCAAAGTTAGCATCAACAATGTTTTTGTTTAAAAAAAACATTACTTGCAGAACATTAGAAAATGTTCCAGTGATACAATTCAGTAAATGAGAGAGAGAGAAAAAGAGAGTCTTCCTAAGCATGGGCACTGACACTAGACAAGGTATTAATCTTCCTAATTTAAGGCATTTACAGAGCAGACATGGACACTTGAGGCAGAAGAAAACTGTAAACAGAGCATCTTTCTCTCTGCTGCCCGTGAAGGGAGCCCTGCACAGCAGTAGCCTCTATGTTCTTGTCTGGTTTTAAGTGTCCTAAGTTCAGTGGAAGTTCTTTCTGGCTGTTATGTGCACCATGGGAATGCCAGTTTCATTCTGTGACTCTGGAACACTTACTAAACTGCCACGAGCTAAAGCTAAGCTTACGTATGGTCTGGTGTATATTAAACTTCTGTGTAGAACAACCCAATTCAAAAGAGACATCGAGCTGTGCTACAAAAATAACAAGGTTTAGTTTTCTTCAAGAAAGCTATTCATTAATAAAACTTCTTGTTTATGAAATCAAACTCTATCACTTAGGATAGTTTTGAGCTAGTCATTATTATTCAGCTGTGCTTTATATTTTGATACGCTAAAACCACAAATAGCAACCAGATCACAAATATCATGGCTCAGATTCTGTACAGTGTTTCAAGTATGAAGGTAAAATTCCTCATGTGTACTTTGTTGTCTTGAGCCCTGAAACCACTTTAAAGTGTGAAGGATCAAGCATTTTCACTGGTTTGGGTTTTGTAGTGGTCATTGCTTAAATGAATTCAAGTTGGATTTAGCTTCCTTCCAGCTTTGAAATCAGTAGGTTCACTCTATCCGGTCTCCCAAAGGGAGAGTGTGCTTCAGCATACCTTGTAAGGGAGTGTGTTAGGAGCAAGAGAAAAAAATGAGGATCGAGAATTTGTCATAGGAATCAACCTGCAGTTTTTTTCTCTTCTTTCAGCCTGCATGTGTTGGAGACTGGGAAAACAGGACAAGAGCATCAAGAGATGTTCAGTGCCAAGTCAGACATAAAATAACCTGTTAAAGTAAAGCACACAGCTGGGACTTTCACTTGAACAGGTTAGCAGATGGTCTGTCAGGCTGTGTGTAAGGCACTGGTGCAAGTGTTTGCTACAGTCCCAGCAAGAAAGGCATTCAGGCTTGTGGGGTATTGATTAAAATATCAGTTATTGGAACTAACAAGAAGGCAAGGGAGAATGGATAATCATACAGGCCTCCAGAGGAGTGTGCTTTCTTGTGCCTTTCAATTACTGTGACCCTGGCTCACTGGCTTCCAGCATAAACATAGTCTAAAACTGGCAATCTGTTGATTAAAATGTATAGGAGAAAGCCTGAAACAAGAGATACAGCATTTGTGAACCAGAATGTTGATGCAGAATCAAATTTTCCAAGGAAAGATGTCGTTAATAATTCTATTTATTAAACAGCCTTCAGTGGTGGGAGGGAAGTTCTGTTTCAATTTTTCATACTTGGTTGTTAATTTTATGTTTGTGGCTTTAAAAACATGTGTGTTTCTGCTTTGAAAAGTAGATACATAATAGGGAATGAGTATACAGTAGAAGTATCAGCATTTCAGAATATGCTGAAGGTTATTTTCACATACAGTGCAGGGCTAGAAGAGATAGCCATGTCATCATCCTTCTCTGAAGCAGGGTAAATTTAACCTTCATGGCTGGCATATTCTGGGCTTCTTATCCTCAGTTTTTCATAATACCCTAACCTAAAGGGGTTTTTTTACCCCGAATTAAAGCAGTGAGTAATCTTTTTATGTATGTGTGAAATGAAAGAAGAGTTTGTCAGTGTTTTCATTACTGCAATACCCAAAATTTGCTGTTCTCTACCACCACCTTCTTAAAACTAAACAAGTCTGTCTTTCCAATTTTTCCCCAATGAAACATTTGTTAAGCTGTGTCATTTTGTTCATTTGGAATTTTTACAGTTGGACCCTATCCTCAAGTATGGAATCTGAAGCTGCACCTGGTTTATCAGGAGATAATTCATAGGGAAGAATAAAGCAGGGTAACATACTGTGGAGAGTAACAGTCATAGTCATGCACAACATAGTTTATTAATATACATAGCAGCCAGATTTTCTCTTACTTTCCTTGCAGCACAACAAGTTTTGTTCCTGGGTTTGTCTTCTTATAAACCTGAGGTTCTTTGCAGTGTGCTGCCAAAACAATTACCCCCTTCTCCTTCTGGTCACCTCCCTTCCTTTTTTTCCTTTTTTTTTTTTCTTTTTTCTCTTCTTTCTTTTATTTTTTTTTCCTAACCCAAGTGCTATATTTTCTGCCAATCTATCCTGAATTTCTTTATACTTATTCCAAGCATTTCTCCATTTAGAATGGCCGTCCTGTCTCCTAATGCACTGATAAGCCCTATCCTTTAAATTGTAAGCTAAATTCACAAAATTTAGTTACCTGACACTCACTAGAAAATTCTAACTGTGATCAGGGCCTCACTTATTCCCACCTGATACCAGATTATTAATGCCTACTTACTGAGAATATTGAGAACATTTTTCAGTTGTACATCCTCCTTATTGTCAGTTCACCTGTAGCCTTTCTCCCTGGTGAGGATGTTTTTCAGGACAGTCCAGCATCAGCTTGCATCACACCTAATACCTGTTCTTCAGCATTTGTAATTGTGAGATCTCCAGGAAGACAAAGCCAGGATATTCAGAGTCATGCCAGGTTGGAGCACAAGAGGGTCTGAACTGATATATGACCTCTTCACCTTGAGCAAGACTTGCTCAAGAGATGTTGTACAGTCTACACCCTTGGGAGGTTTCAAGACATCAGTAGATAGAGTCATGAGCAGTCAGGTTTGATTTCCCTCATTTGTGCAAAAGGCTGGACTGGAGACATGCTAAGGTCCATCTATGTTTCCATTCTTTGTCAGATCTGGTCTTTTTACTCTTCATGTTTGTCCTTCTGAGATTTTGATAGTTCTTCATATCCCAGAGCCTGCTTTCAACAATTCCCTGTTTCCTCTGAGGGAATCATCATCAGATCTTGCTGATGATGTATCAGAGATGTGTGACTTATTTTACCAGCTGTACAAAGCTTTAGGTTCCAGCTGATTTCCTTCTTTTCTTTATTACAACATATCAGTGCCCACATACAACGTTGTCTATGGGCAGTTTGCTGGTGACAGCAACACTTATGAGCAGTGACACAGCCACAGTGACCCTGTAATTGCCACCTTTGGACTATGCTTCTGTACCTGAAGGTGGCGAGCAGAACCATGCAGTTACAAAATGAACCTACTCACTCCCCTGTGCCTTCATCAAGCCTGTGCTCATACCTTTCTCCCACCCCCCAGCTTCCTTCCCCATGAGATGTAACATCTTGGTGCTCCTTCTCAAAGGAAATGACTGCATCTAGTGTGTGCTACGCCAGAGATGTCATACACTAACTGGCACAGCAGCACAGCTCACTTGGGCCAGTGTCTGTCTGTGAACGCTGCACAGTTTGAACTTTCAGAGGTGAACTGAAGTGTCCAAAAAAGCTCTTACATTGAAATTTTGGGTGGACCTCAGAAAAAGTAGGCATGCATATTCCCATCAATAACTGGTCCATATCCATCACTTCCCCCTAGCTCTCCTACCACCTTGTCCTGTTTGTTTAACCTTATCTAACTTGCCCATGGAACTGAAAAACCAGCAGGTGTTCCCTATCTGCTGGAGGAGAACAGGCAGTTGCCAGCCCTTCTGGTGCAGAAGCCCTTTTTCCTTTCTGGGATGCTGCATTTATCCATCTGTTTCCCATCCACTGTGGTGCTCAGGGGTGTGTGACAGGATGGTCCCCTCTTGGCCCCTGACACCACCTCCCAGCACAGCACTTCCAGGGGAAGGCTGCCCTTCCTGCTATGCTCTCTGCACTGGAGGGAGCAGGGGCTGGTTAAAAATAAATTTGGGAGCAGATGGTGAGGCAGATTATTGTTCATCCTAGGGTGATGATGATGATGTGCCAGCTAACTGCTGGTTGTCTATCAGAATTAATCAGAAGCTGTGAAGCCACTGCTTTCCCTGAAAAAGAGAAGAAAGAACGGAGAAACAGCTCTGTAAAATAAATTGTTGGAAAAGCACTTGTTTTGAAAATAAAAAAAGTTTCAGAGGGAGAAAAGACTCTAATAAGCAAACGAGGAATGTTTTTAGGATTTTTTTTTTTTTATCTACTAACACTTTCATATATCTGCAGGTGTGCTTTGCTTCTGAAAAGCGACTGGGAAAACTTGGTCACTTTCTTCTTGCATTTATTTCACTAGAGTTGTAGATAATATGAAATGAAAATATTTAAGAGGTTTATAGGACCCTTACAAGAACTATCTCTATTGCTAGTATGAAGTGTTATCCATGAATGCACCTGTTTCAGATTTGTGATCAGTGTCAGAGGAAGGGACTTGACACTTGCTGTGCTCAAAACCCTTCACAAATGTTACATCTCTACACTCACAAAACAGACAAGGCAAAAGCTGACTCAACCCCCTGAGCTGAAAGGCAGTATCCGTTCTGATGCTTTAGCAATCTGAAGGGTAGTATCCCTGTTACCTTCTTTTTCACTGAAGGGGTTAATGAGATGGTTTAAGAACTAGCAGTGATGGATCACATTATGAAATAAAACAGGAAGTACATTCTTGATTATTATTTTGTAATAAAAAAGAATGGTAATTTTTGATCACTTAGTCCACTTAGATAACCTGTCAGTCTATTTTGTTAAGCTACTAACATGTGTTAAACCAAATTTCTTATTTTGTGTATTCAGCTTCTGTTGTCCAGGCTATGTCATGGCATGTCCTTTCAAAGTCCAACCAAGCTGATGTCCAAAGATAGGTTTTGCTGGGATGTAATTTGTGGAAAATTTGTGCTTTGTTTTGGAAGGTGATACACTAAGTATTTTTTATCTAAGACTGTGAGGTCTGTACAGTCTGTCTTAAATAGCACATTCTCCACAAATATACAGTAAAAAATAAAAAAAATTGGGTTAAATTTGCTATTTCTTCACATTTTTAATCTGTTCTTCTTTTATACTTTCTGTTGAGAAAGTAGTGCTGGTTTAGGTTATACCATAATCTGAGGGCTCTGTCTGTATGTAACAGGGAGGGTTAAGGCAAGGCAAGGCTGAATTCAACTGCTTCAGCTTTTATTTTTCGGGTAGTCTAATTTGATATATTAGAAATAAGATAGAATGGCATAAAGAGAGGTGGTGCCTCTGTGCTGAGCATTTGCAGGTGTCAGACTTTCTGTTGCTTTGTCTGGCATTACTATGAGCTTCATCAACCTGTTTTTAACAGTTCCATGACTGAGATGACAGATCACTGGTGGGTTATCTGCAACAGCAGTAATCTGTAGATCAGGAACTCTGTTAAAATATTCTTGATACTAACAAGTCATTTTCTCTTGCTTGGTGTAGAAAATGATGAGAATTAAAACAGTTTTTTTTTTTACTGGGGTATTTATTGATGTGCATAAGTCAGACTGAACTGGAAAACTAGTCTCACTGGCTTTGTTTCCGATAAATTCTGCTGTGTGCTGCTGCAGGAAGCTCAGGCTCTTACTATTTGGTGTCTGTAGTATCTGAAATGTCCTTTGTTATTTATTTTTTTTACTAAGTGAAATAATCTCAGGAACCTGTTTATTTCATTGCCCTTGCCCTTGCAAACTGCTGTTTTTGGTATGCATGTTGCTGGAGTGAGAGGGTGGTTTAAAGGAAGTTGTGTGCACATGGGGTGGCTTGCTCTTTAAATCTTTTTAAGTGCTTGGATGCTGGTAAGGTGAGGTTTTGTACCAACCCTGCAGTGCGGAGGCACCTGGTTCCATGGGTGAGCATTACTCAGTTTTACCATGAAACCTGTGATGAGAGACTGTAGTACAGAAGGCAAAAAGTGCCCTTAGCTGTAGAGATATTTCTCCTCTAAGAAGAACAGTTATTGAAAAAAAGCACCTTCTTTCCAAGCAGGTAGTAGAAGTGAGAGTGCTGGGAATTTGGTCTTTGAAGTGTTGTTAGCAGAAATTCTGTTTATTAACACAAGCCTGTGGCACCTGTGAGTGTTTCCCCAGGCCACACTGTTGTATTAGTCCCTCTAACCTATGTAGACCCATGTGGTTCCCACTGCATGAGTCAAAAGAAAAGGATAGGGAAGGTAAAAAATGTACCTCCTCTAGTCTTTTTCTTTCCCTGAGGCAGTCTGGGAGAGAGGTACCCAGACGTCAGTCCAGGCTTCACAAGAGATCCTGCCCAGTATAATGGGCCAGCACTTGAGCAGCCTCAGCAATTTCTCCTGCCTGTTTCACCTGGTGCCCTGTTATTCCTTCCTAATTTCTTTTTTCAACATTTTTGAAGTCCTAGTTTGTGTTAGTTTCCCTTTATGCTCCAGGTTCCCCCCTGGCATTTGTGCAGTTCTTTCACTTAGAAACTGCCAACATATTTCTGTCCATGGCAATTCTGGCACTGTCCTGCAGTTGGAGCTCAGCTGAGTCCCGAGGAGCCTCTCTTTGCATTTATTCTCCCTTACATTTAATGAGAAAATGGGGTCCTCCCTGGTAGCCTCTAGAAAGCACTGCCCAAGCTTTCAGGGCTGCTCCCATTACTCTAATGGCTCTGCATGGACAGAGGGAAGAAGGGTGGTTAAGCACTAAGTGCTGTCTTTGGAGGAAGTTTGTCCATCACACTTCTTTGGGCTTCTCTTCACTCTCTTCTGCCAGCTCTGGCCTGAGGCCCAGGTTATGTGCAGGGAGTCCTGCAGGTGGGAGCTGGCATGGCTGTAATCCTTCCCCAGCCAGGAGAGGTGGCCCTTCATGGAGCACTACTGGAACTTGGTTTCATGTGCCATGTAGTTTTCACAGGGAGCAGGGGAAAGATATTTCCTTTGAGAGTAAAGAACAAAGAACTTCTGCACAAAGGAGTTTCTAAAAGGCATAACATTAAGGAGAAAAGAGATCAGTGGGTGGCTTGACTATCCAGAAGGAACAAAAAAGAATTAATGGATATTTCTGTTTCCTTGATGGCAGGTAAGAAGTGAGGCTTCATGTGCTAAAATGTGAGAAATACAGAATGGATCAATAGATTAACAAAAATACCGTGTAAGGCAGCAGGTAAAAGGTGGCACTTCCAGGCAAAGGGTATGTGCAGAAGTTTCTTAAGGAGATCTGTTACCTTATGTATGGCTGAGAATCCAAGTTAGTTGAGTAGAAAATGCTGCCTTGCATCATCCTTCACATTACCAGCAGAAAGTCACCTGGAAAGGAACATTCTTTCTTATCACATACTGATGTATATTTTTGCAGTGCTGAACACGTCCAAAAGATGCAAGCTAGGAGCATGATCTCTTCCACCACTAAATAGTTGGTCAATATTGCCCATAAATTATTTCAGACCTTGAGGAAGGAGGGGTAGTGTGATGTCTGTTCTGGTAAGAGTCTGTCTTTATTCTTAAGTAACCAACATTGGAAAAAAAACTGCTTTGTTTGTTGTGAAGGGCCTCCAAAACCTCTTGGAAAACAAAAAGTGAAAAGTGAACTTAAGAGCAGCTTGTCCTCTTGTTGTTGGCCCATTCCATTATGTGACGCTGTTGAAACTAAGACTGGAAACAACATGCTGACTTGGAGCTCCTCCTTTAATTCCTCTCTCTTGCTGTTTTGAGCTGCTGCCATCCCAAGCACTGGTATGGAAACGCATGCTTCTGATACTGGCCCTGTTAGCCTTTCAAATACTGCCTTGGGACCATGGTTTAAGGATTTTGTTCTTTGTTCTTAAGTAGATTTGTATGAAATGCAAAGTCTCAGCATCCACTGTGTGTTCCCTTGAGTGCCCTTCTTTTTAATTGGAGTTTATTATAATAAGGCAAAAAATGACATTTTACATTTTTTTCTATTAATCTGTATTGTTCTCTGTTGGTGGCTCTGGGTGCTGATGTGGGAGATTTTTCTTGCTGCACATGAACTCTGATTCTGAATTCTCTGACCAGAATTTCTATGTAAAGGATTTAAGTTGTTGCCATATCTGAGCAGTGGAATTTGAGGTCCTTTTGGAGTATAAGTAGCATAGTAGGTGTGCCAGAGTTCTGGATCTCTCTGCTCAGGGAAATGTGTTGTATGATACTAAAGGGATTTGGTAGTGGCAGTGAACATGGAAGAAGAGATCTCTCTCAGAAAATAGAAGTGCTAGTGTAGTTTAACAAGTGGATCTCAGGCATAGGGAAGGTATTTAACATTTGCCATTGCCTGAAACAGGACAATCTAGAAGAAGCCTCTGAAACCTTCTGTTTTCCTGTCCCCAAACACTTGAGATTTTCAAGGAAGAAGAACGCTGACCCTATGTATTTGAAGGTGTTGCCAAGGGTGTCTTATCTTGGCAATTCCTCCTTCTATTGTTAACAGCAGGGTTCATTTTGTGTCGAGAGGGTCCAGAATGAGTGCTGGACACTATTCTTAGCCATCTGTAATAACA
The DNA here is from genome assembly GCF_026979565.1 of Vidua chalybeata. Taxonomy (NCBI): domain Eukaryota; kingdom Metazoa; phylum Chordata; class Aves; order Passeriformes; family Viduidae; genus Vidua; species Vidua chalybeata. The sequence goes on from NC_071531.1 coordinate 70,931,670, forward strand.
TTCTAGCACCACCATTCTTCCAAATTATGCCTAGCATAATGTAACTGCCGGAATAAAATCCACTCTGCAGCTTAACAGAGGGACCTTCTGTTTCCAGGGCTGCCAGTCTCTCAGTTTTTATACATTTACACACTGCTCTCTGGATGAATAAATAATACATGAACATATGCATTGGCTAAGTGAAATTTCCTTCTGATTATAGTGAGGCACTGTTTAATGGCAATTATAAAATAAGTTTCTTTCATTTTTTGCTATTTCTGCTGTGTGTTGAAGAGTATGCCTTTATCTCTTTTGTTGTTGTTTTAAGTTACTGTATTGTTTTTATTTCTTAAACAAATTGATCATTTTTCATGTGTTAGTGAGTTGCAGTTTTGAAATCTTCTGAACACGTTTCTGGCAGAATTACCTCATCTGAATCAGAAATAGTGCTGCTGCATGAGTGCCTGTAAATGAGGTGGCTTCTACATTTATATTACAAGAATAGAAGTTTTGAAAGGAAACTGATTGACATTTATCCCAAATGAAATGTTTACTCTCTGTTTAATACCTGGTGGGCAATTCAATACTCTGAATCTATATCAAACATGTTTAATATTAAAATGTTTAAAAAGCATTATTAAGGCTCAAAATAGGTACTCAAAAGTCAGAGCTGTATCTTGGTATGCATGTATTATGAAATTGTGTTGAATTGTATGGTGGAACACTGGATTTTCTACTTACTAAATTTATGGAATAAGCCCTTTTCAATAACCCATTTTCTCAAAGGCTGATTTGGAAGGGTATATGACTCTTTCCCAAACCTGTAGGCTAGGGAGTTGAATGCTGTTTCAGGAACCTGGATTTTACTCTCCACTATGCAGTCCCATTTCATGTTGAACAGCAGTTGAGTGAAGACAAGCTGTTGGAAGGTGAACAGCCATTACTCATTCTCTAATTCACAGAAACCTATTTTAAAACCTTATGGTCTGATACTGAGAAGGATCAGTCTCACAGCTGTTGACTCAGTAGGATTTATGCTAGAATATGTACAGACTTGAGAAAAACTGGATCAAGATTTGGGGCACATAAAGTTAAAAGGAGGGTTTTTTTTTACTTTATTGTGGAGTACTGATCCCATTTGTAAACAGTAGATTACACAACTTTCTTAATAATTCAGATATTGTGGAAAATTAATAAAGATATTAAAATCTTTCTTCAGATAATAGAATTGCTTACATTATTTGTTCCTAGCCTCATTTTTAGCTAAAGTGCCGCGCTTGACATTTTCTAATGTGCACTTCACATGCTTCCTCACTCATCTGAGGCAGAAATGTGATAGAAAAGATGTTTTAGCAAATTTCTGTCTAGGATCTGACAATAGGATGTGTCCAGCAGTGCACAGTATTGGTTGTTGCTGTGCCTCCTGCCCATAATGGTAATTGTATGTACCTGGTACATACAGAAAAAAAGTAGGGGGATAGAGAAGATGCTGTAGTTCCTTAGCTTGTTACTAGGAGTGCTGGTCAGTTTTGGGGGCAGGATCTGTATTTAGCAGTTTGCATCTGCTCAGGCCTCACGCAGCGAGCGTGGTGATTTGGGTGCAGTGCTGTTTGAGGGGTGCTGTGTGCTTGGCTCCAAGCTGCAGCCACTGCAGTGACCTTCTCTGGGCAGCACTGGCCCATGAACCTTTCAGTTCTTTGCTTTCAGGTATCACCCACATGTTCTGCATTTGCTCTGTCACCGTTTCTGACCAAGGCTACTGATCTCAATTGCAATATCCCATATCTTCTTCATAGTTAGAAATTATAAAGCAAATTGGGTGAAGCCTGATGCATTTTGGATTTCAGTAGCAGAACTGGATGTTTTATTACAGAAGCGGGTTAGCGAATCTTCCCAAAATGCTGACATTTTCTACACATGGCCCAGTGTTTGTTTTCATGACATGAGTTCTGCCAACAGGGTCTGTTCTGGGCTATCCCAAACAGGACTAATATAAGAAGGTAAACTTTTTGTGTCACATTTCAAGAGAGAGTACTGCAATCAGCCCTGGGCTGTGGAGTGGCCCCAGGAGCCTAAGATCCAGTGGACCATGAAACCTGTCTCAGAAAGACGAGATGTGGCATTACATTTTATGTAACACACTGTGCTCTGTAACTCTCTCTTTTATTGCATGTGTAGAATCACTGAATTACTTGCAAGAGAGAATGGCATATTGCTGTGGTGCTCAGGAGACAGCTTTTGTTGGTGGATTTATCTTTTTTTTACCTAAAGTAGCTGCATTTTTGGAACTCACATGTGAATAGGAATGTACTAGGGACTATGGGTTTCCAGTACAGGGAGAAAAGAGCTACGGGGCCAGAGAAGGCTGCCTGATGAAATTAACAAGAGGCTCATCTTTCTGTGTGGCAGGAGTGCATTTCCCACTCAGACACACTGGATTGCTTTCTCATTGAGGTGAGAACAGTTTGATGAGGGCTGAGAAGTCTGTCTAAGTTTGGGAGTCACTAAAGGACAACAGCTGCCACAGTCTAATCTACATTATGATTAATCCAGTTAAAAATCAACTGTTTTAACAATTAACTCTGTTACCAGATCAGTCCATTAATGTCATTAAAACTCCCTTTGCTTTCATTTAACCCCTCAGGTTGCCACTTCTAGTAGGTTGAGTGTCCTTATAGCCTAATGTAGAGTATGTTATGGTAACTGATGATCCAGGTCTGTTGTAGCCACCTGGCCTACTGTTTGTGCCTTTAATGATTCAGCAGAGATATGCCTTTAGGTGCTGCTGTAAACCATCCTCTAAATCTTAAAAATCAATGCTAAATAAAAGTAACCTATTGATAATTTGTACTGACAGCACTACCTATTACTTAGGTTGCTAAGTATTTTCATTACATGAGATTGGCTCGTTGGTGGAGGGCAGGCATAGGAATTGTTCTGTGATTTTTGTTCTCAAAACTTTGTCAAAAACTTACTGTATGCTGAGTTTTTCCCATTCTATGCATCTGACTATGTTTAAATTGCTGAGGAAAATTTAATTAAAAACAGTTTGGCTGTATTGAAGAATGGGCTGATGAGAAAATGGAAGGGGAAACCAGAAAAATGTATATTCTTTTGCCTGTGTAATATTGTTCTGAATGACAGGTGGTGCTGTGAAAAGATCTTCCATCTCTCTGGCTTGAAACAGGAAATTAGTTTGATGACCAGGGCTCAAATCAAGAGGCAGAATTAGTTGATCTAAGAGTGTGGGGCAGAGAGGCACAGGAATGAGGAAAGGCTGAAACTGGAAAAAGAAGTCCAGGAAAGGCTGAAATTGGAAAAAGAAGTCCAGGAAAAGAAAAATGAACAGAGAAGTCTGAGAAGTGAGTGAAGCCCAGGCTGAAAAAGCAAGACAGCAAGGAGAATAGGACTATCAGAGAAGGAAAAGCCCAGAACTGGGATGGGAAGCAGATGGGAAGAGCTGGATAGGAAACTTTAGGCATGGGGCTAGCAGGAAGAATAGCATATTCCCACAAAGCACCTCTCTTTCAAGAAGCTAGAGCAGCACCCAAGGTGTTTCCTTCTCATCCTTCCTTTGTTAGAGGAAGCAGGCTGGCACAGCATCCTGCTCCCCTGCAGCACTAGCAGCTTGTCATCTTGCCTTTGGCGAGTCAAGTGGCAGAGGCCTGTGCGGAACCGAGGGCTCCAGGTCTGCAGATGAACCATATGGCTGCTGACACAGCATCCCATAGTGGGAGGCATTTGTCTGCCTTCCTGGTGGTAGGGACCTAGGAAACTCCTGTCCTTTCCTTAGGATCTTTATACTCTCATTTTAACATCAGGTGAAGCACTCGGGGTTAAGGAGTGCTGAACTAAAGCTGCCTGTGCATCCTGTAACTTTTTTTCTTTGATGTAATTTCTCCCTCTGCCAAAACATGCTTTGCTCAATGAGAGAGAGCAGTTATGCTTATAGAATGCACTTTTTGTCTGGCTTGCTGCAGAAAAAGGAAAAATGCAGTGTAAGAGTCAGGGAATTACTTGAGGAAAGAGGCTGTAGAAGCCACAAGAACATGATCTGATCCTCCAGGCCATCTGAGTTTGTGTGATGTTGAACTAGTCATTTTTAGCTTTTCAGAGGCTGTCATTAGCCGCTGTATCTAACTCATTGAAGATGCCCAATCCTAGAACCTGAAAGAAGAGTGGTAAGAATACTGCACGTTCTGTTCTGAAAAAGAAGTTTCAGAAAAGCATCTCAAATCAAGTACTGCTCAAATCAGCAGATACTTCTGAAATTATGCCATCTGTGCCTCAGCTCACTCACCATGTAATGGTAATAATGCTACTTCTAAAAGAAGGTTGTGGGAGATTTTGAAAATAAATTAGCTTAATGTTTTGTGATGCAGTCAAGAAAAAAGAATTGGATGAGGGTGAAAGCTGGAGGAATATAAAGGAGCTGAAAGATTATACTATGAAGTAGTGTCATGCACCTGCCATCTAATGCAAATGTCTGCTATAAACATGGAGTTCATCAACTGGAAACTACAAAGGAGAAGGAAAGATACAAAGGAAAAGAAAGATCTGGGAACATTGATGGGTCTTGTGGTAATTGAGGCATCACATTCATGATGGTCTCTTACAATGTGATCTTAAAAGGTCTCAGTGGCTATCAGAGAAGCACTAATGCCTTTGAGCTTTTGGGAGATTTCATCTGGACGCTTGTCTATTCTTCCATCTTCACAGCAGGAAGATGAGAGCAAACGGGAAAAAGGGCCAGTATTAGCAAGGTCAAAAGAATGGGTGGCCAGTTTTAAAATGTAAAGAAGAATATATGGCCTTGCAGAATGAAGACTGAGGGATGAATGAGACAGCAGTTTGTAAATACACCTGAAGGATTAACAGCAAGATGGAAACCTGATGAGATGAGGTACAGTTTTTGGCAAAGCAATCATTAGGTTTGAGATGAATGGGAATAAGTTGAGGTTGAAAATCAAGTAGTTTTCTAAGAGAGTAGTGAGAGTCTTGGGCAGCATCCCAAAGGAGAGAGTGGAAGACCCCTTGTTGGGCTGGAGGTGAGGCTTAAGCCCTTTGACAAGGGTGTAAGCAGGGCCTGGGCTCAGACTCAGGAGTCTATAGCCAGTTAAATGTGTTAACTGTAGCAGGTGCTGCTTGCACACTTGGACATCCTGTCTTCAGTGTGTGTGGGTGGTTGACCTTTTCCTTCTCTCAAGTGAAATCAAGTCATTAGGAATTATCTCTAAATATTCTGGCCCCATACTTCAGAGCTTCAGCTGCTTTAATCTTAGTAAGCTTTGGGGAGCCAGATTACCAGCATATCTGCCCCCCAGAGTCTGGGAGCATATGAGGAGCATATGAGCCATTTCAGACGGCTGATTTTTTAGTGTGCAGCCAGAGAGGTCTGTTCAGTGTCTGAGCATGTGTTAAAAGAAGGAACGGGATATATGTGCTCTCTGTTAGCATTTCCAAGATGCAGAAGAGCCTCATGTCTGTTTGCTCCAGGATATCTGTTAGTCCTGGTTTATGCAGCATTTTGGAATTGAAAAACTCTGTTGTGTAAGGGCTGAAGGAAAAAATATATCGTTGGAGTGGAAACATTGCCGTTTTCAGCCTTTGGATGGCCTCCACTTCATGTTTGTCACATGCAATTCATATCTGAAAGGAACGTGTGTCACTGCTGATGTGATGTGCCATGTCATAAAAGCTTTGGTGACATTTTCTGACCTCTTAAAAACTAACGAAAGAGGTTTGCCACTTATAAATGCCATCTGCCATGGCAAAGCAGCTTCCCAGTTCTCTAATCACATATGCCTCTTGTGAAATGCTGCATCACCTTGAAAAAAAACAGCATATTAATGGAGGAAGCTTGTCATTTCACTCATTCCCAAATTCTTTACATAATTCATCTATTAAATTTTTTTGCTTATTATGAACCCTGAGGGGTGGAAGTTGCAGCAAATACATGACAGCTTTAGGAGTTCTGTTTCATTAGAGCTGTATTTACTTTCTGATTTTTTGGTACTCTGAATTGGAACCATTCTCCCTATGATCTTAATCTTTTGCAGATACTCATGGGGTTCACAGATGGAAGTGTGAAAAGTCTGAGCTGTCTCAGGAACATGTAACAGGACTTGGGGGGCGTGTAAAAAGAGGGGAGTGTTTTTCATTAACCTGTGTTTGTTCCCGTCATCCATTATGGGAACTGAGATGTGCTAATTATTTTTAATTGATTCAACTTATGTCACACCAATAGTCTCAGATGTGGGATAAGGAGACCAAATATTGGGTTCAATTTTTGCTGGGCTTACAGCTTATATAACAAACAGTTTTGAATCAGTAGGGACAGTTTTTACAGCCTGGAAAAAAATAAGCAAAGTGTTTCATGCTTGGATAAAAGAGAAGAGCACTTTATCCACTTGTCTTTTACTTTGCATTGTGCTGTTGTTGGCTGCTCTGACTTTTGCATGTCAATAAAACAAACTTTCTAAAGAGAGGATTTATTGCAGGAAATGTGTCCATATTACAGGCCACATACACAGCATACATTAATTTCTGAGTATCAATGAGCAAAAGCTGCTTCAGATGGTGCCAGGGTACAAAACTGCATCTCTACAGACTGGTGAGAGGCAACAGATCTCCCTTCTGTCATAAACAGTGCTTTTTGTGTTTGCTGAGACAAGTGTGAGCATTGTCTAGCCCTCACAACCGGCGCTGAAGAAGTTAGGTCTGTTTTTATCACTGCATTACAGGCAGGGAAGGAGGTCTGCTGAAAAATGAAGTGACAACACTAGCAGATCTGTGTAAGCAGCAAACCAAGATACCAGAAGCCCTGGCTTGCCAGCCTGTCTCATTACATCATGCCTAAGTGCCCTGGGCAAAGCCCGTTCTTTAGACTGTGTTTCTCCATAGCACTGGTGACATAGCAGACCTCAATACTGGTTCTAATTCTGATTTTTATACATAGGATTATCATTTCCATGGCAGGATCTATCCTCAGGCTTCTTATGGGTAAAAAGATCTTGTCATTTCTTCACTGGGGTATTGAGAGGTGAGGCTAGACGTGCATGGGTGTCACAGAATGGACAAATAAAAAATATCACCCAGGAGCAAGAGAAATCAAGAAGCCTGTGAGCCTCACTCTGGATGTCATGTTCTGAGGTGGCAGGGGTATGTTCCCAGTCCAGCACTTGCAAGACGAAGCCATTACAGTGTTCTTCTCCTTCCCAGCAGACCAGATGGAAAGGTCCCACTGTGCACGTACCACCCCAAGGGTCCTGCTCACAGATGGAGTGATGAAACCCAAAAGCTGCTGTGCAGGAGTTCAGTGGGTTTTTTGTAGCCGCTTTGCCATGTAGCCATTTCAGTCTGACCTGTTTTTATAGATCCTGACGAGGTCTGCAAAACAAACTTATTTTTAACTGCTATTCACATGATTCTTTTCTTAACATTTGTAATTTTAAGAAGCTGGTATGGGAGTTGGGTGGGATAGGTTTTTGCATTGGCTCCTCTGCAGTAATGACTTTTTTGCCTGGTTTGGCCCTGAAACAGAAGGAGAAGCCATCTCTTTTTTGCAGTAGCTGCAATGTGACAATGGTTAGATTAGCAGTTACTGCAGTCTGGTTGGTGCAGTGTAAAACTGCACTGTTTTATTGTGAAATCAGCCTATTGGCGTGGCCTGGGAGATAGCAGGGCAGGCACCTGAAACAGAAGATATTTGAACTCCTTAGAGGATACTGTGTAGCTTTTTATCACAGCCCAGTCATAGCTGACATTTAAAATGTGCAGCAAGGAAGGAGGGAGATTAGGAGATGTCTCAGTAGAGGTATTGCAGCCCATCTGGGCTTTTCAGAGCGAGAAACTGTACCCAGCTGGGTATCCCTGGCTGGTATCAAAATGCTTCCTTTGTTGTCTGCTTAAATAATAACCAGGTACACAGTGTGTGGGAAGGGATTTTTGGGGCAGAAAAACTCCTTAGCATCCAGCTAAGGGAACAGCAGGGCACTGGTGTTGGAAAGACTGCATGAGGAGCTGGGCCTGCTGCTTTCCTTCCAACGCTGAGCAACTTCTCTCGTTTTAGGAACTTTCCGCTGTACGTTCTGTGAGACTGAAGTGGAAGAAGATGAGTCGGCAATGCCCAAAAAGGATGCGAGGACACTCGTTGCACGATTTAATGAGCAGATTGAGCCCATCTATGCGCTGCTTCGTGAGACGGAAGACGTTAACTTAGCCTATGAAATCCTGGAGCCAGAACCCACAGAGATTCCTGCCCTGAAGCAGAGGTGGGAGCGTGCCTGGTCTTTCCTCACTGCACTGCTTCCTTGTAGAGTGTTCCTCTGCTCTGTGGGGCTTTCCCAAACCTTGTGCAGGACTTACTTGTACAGCACCAACTATGCAAACATCTGACAGATTGCCCCAGGGATGTGTGGTTTACAAGAAGACAGAGGGCTGTAACCACTTTTTACTAAATAAGACTAACTGTTCTTCTGGTCAGCCCTCCGCATGTATTTTTCTCTGAGGTGGGATGCTTGAATTGCCTGCTGCTTGCCATGCTGCAGCTGGTATGCACACCAAGCCCTTGGCCCAATAGTTAAAAAATGCAGCTGCTTGACAAAGCTCTGAAGGTGCCACCTATGCTGTCTTCTATCTCTCAAATACTTACCTGTCATCTGTTCCTTTTGCTTCTACCCAGCTTTCAAAACGAAGCTATCTGCAATCCACACCTTGTATTTCAAATCCTCATATTACAGCATTCTAGTTTGAAGACATTACTTGTAATAAGCAGTTTTTTTCTTCTGATTTTGTCCAACTTGTTACACACCTTCTTTTCAGAAGAAGACCAGGTTGGAATTAAAAACTCCTTAAAATGTTCTTACCCATGGTATGAATGTTTCTTTCTGAACATTCCTAGCTTTACAAAAACAGATGATGTTTAAATAATGCAAAAATATGTGGGGAGCTGTCAGTTTTGTCATCTGTGGTGAAATGTGATGCACTTCGCTGTATTTAAAAAAAAAATTAATTATACACATGGGGGAAAAGAACTGTACCTTGAGGGGAAGCATTCCCACAGTGCCTTGGGGTGCTTGGCTTTAGTTAATAGGAGAGCAAGCAAGATACTCTTTTTTTTCTCTCAGGCTAACCTTGAGAAAGAATGTTCCTCATATATTGATGCTAGACAGCTTCTAATTAATATAATAAAAATTCTTTGTCTATTCATAGTCTTTTTCTAGCCAAGAAGGTAGCTATTTTTCCTCATCATTCTGATAGAAAAACAGAAGCGATATAAAGAGCAGAAAAGATTTTTCCAAGGTCACTCAACGTGTCTTTGGTGATATGGGGAATTCTTTGAAGCTTTTATACCCAAGCTGAATCACTAGACTTTGCTTTAAAATCCCTTTTCAGTAGTTTAAGTAGTAGAACTGGGATAACCCTACCAAAAAGAGAGTAATTTTTTCAGTCTTCCCTTTTTGTGTACAGGAAATTATCACAGCAGAGGCCTGGTGCAGTCCCATGATTAAATGGCAACGCCCACTTACTTGACTCTTAAATACTTAAAAAACATTGTAAATGATTAATTACTCTGTGCAAGAAATGACAAAATAAATCGGGAGCTTTTTAAATGCTTACTTGAACACAACTTGTTTCAGCACATACAGTGATTTAATTATTTATTAACTCTTATTAATTCAAAGCAGTTAATTCCATGAAAGCAGTGCTGTGAGATTTTTTTAAAGTGCCAAACCCTAGATTATGTATCCTCTCTATTTTTATGGAGTTTTGAGTGTCTGAAATCATTGACAAAACTGACAGTTGGTGATTCTGAAACAAACCGAAAAGGTCACAAACGCCTGCATCTTCTCTTTGCAGTAACTTGGGCAACTTTACGTGTTTTCAGGAGAGTTATAGCTCTATTTGACCCCACTGCATAACTCATTCACCTGCTCTGGGAAACTGGGTAGATCTTCATTTATGTTTTCCTAAGACTGTTAATTTTCTTAATCATGGGAGAGCATGAATTAGCCCCACAGGTTTCAAAATAAACCTGCTTTTACTTAAGCCCTTCTCTGTGGTTTTTGAAAAATTATGGATTTTAATAACCCTTCTATTTCCTTATGTCAAAATAGCATGATTTCAATTAACAAAAAATCTTCACAGAATTAATTTTCTGCGGTCATGCTGTCAAGAACCATGGGTTGTCTGTTGTGAAGTTGAAGCTCTTAAGAGCAGCACAGTGAAAATGTGTTTTATCTCAAATGTGGCAAAAAAGAGAGTTATCCCCATTATCCAAGACCTTTCTTAATAGTCTGGGCAGGACTGAGATGAAAATTTCAAGTTATTTGCCCACTGCACAGTGTGGTTTCTGTGGGCCATACCTCAGCTGTGTCAAGGGCTATTTATGTTGCCTTTAAAGACAGCTAAACCACTCATTAAGGGATTTCCATTGAGGTGAATAAAACAGACTAAATGTAGCCACATCTGGGCCACTGAGCTGCCACAGTTTGTGCCTGCAGGGTGGCCATGTGAAGTCTAGAGCAAGGTGGGAAAAAAATAGTTCATGGATCTAAGAGAGAAAGAGATTTAAGAGATCCCTTTATCTGCTCTGTGCTGCCTGTAAGGCAGCTCCCACACCTGTCCTTTTGTTGGTGCCTGGTCCATGGTGTCTAATCCTGTACTTTGGAGCAGGTTGCTAAACAGTAAGTTCTCTTCTTGCAGAATGAAGTGTTTCCCTGCTCAGGTAGTCTCGGGATGGTGCTCACACCTACCAACAGTGTCACTGAAGGTAAAGAGACAATTGAGGCACACTTGCAAAGCTCACTGGGGTCCAAAATTAGAAAGTGTCTAGATGGCTCCAACTCAGTGTAGGACATTGCAGTAGATGACATGAAGTAATTAGTACTGTAGGTGTCTCTTAGAAGTGTTACTTTCATTTTTGAAACGTTCCTGACGTCATGGAATAAGTGTTTTGCTGCTGAATGGTTCTGTGTAGGAAAAAAGTCAATTTCAGGCACACTCACAGGGACTTCTGTGTGAAAGTATTATTAGGTAGCTCCTGGCACTACTGAGGGTTTAGTGTCACACTGTAGTCATGGGGAGGGAGAGCTTGGGGGAGAGCTGCATTGTGCATCCTGTGAGGAAAGTGGATTACATAAAATCGTCAGGGAAACGCTAGTTAGAGATTTCTATTGTGTGGGAAGCAGAGTGGTGCTTTTCACAGAACACACGCCTGTCTTGGAGAGCTGAAAGGTACCAACACTTGAAATAACACGCTGGGGAGAAGGTCTCTGTGTGGTTCCTTAGGTTACATAAGCAATACATGCGCATGAGCCTTTTGCCCCAAAATTCAAGGCTGCTGTGAAGCTCTCCTAGCAGAGCTGGCTGCAGGATTGCTAAGGACACAAGACATGCTAACAGGGATGCTGTGAAGTATTTTGTTAACAGATCCCAGCCATTCCACTACTGAGAGGCTGTGAGTAGCTCTTTGATCAATACCGTGGCTAAACACACCAATAGTTTTTATTTGAGGAAGAGCAATGTTCACCTACCTGTGTAATTTTACCCCTAAAAATCCAGCAGAATTAGCTCATCAAACAGTGGTAATGTCCTTGCTGAACTAAAAAAAACCCACATATTAGTCAGATCTTCTCCTAGTGCAACTTTTTTTAAGCTTCATGGTTGGAGAAAAGGTCATTGGGTAGACAGCAGCAACTGAACCATGCTGACTGATGACAACTGTCAGCTCAGCTGGCATCCTGGAGTATCCCTGATGGATTTCATCTGGACAAGAGGAGGAGTTAAGGCAGGGCTGTTCCTCATGAAAAGCTGTAGTTACCCCTGGCAATCGGATGACTGAAATTATATGGCCGAGGGCGGGTGCAGTATGCACTGGATATGTTTCTCTGAAAAGATGAAATCTCATTCTAAAGTAGAGGAACAGTCACGTTTGGCTTTCCTCACTCTGCATAGCAGCACAGGCCAGGATGTATTTTAGGCTCATTGCCATCATCAGTGTGCAGAAAATATTTCACTTGATATCCTCTTTTGATCAGATCCAAGCAGGAATGTTTTTCTCCATCAGTCTCCTGAGCTTGAAGGGGCCCTGCAGGGAAATGTGCTGAGAGCAAAGGAGGGCTGGGCTTTGACTGCCATACCCTTCACATGGGTCAGCACCTGTATTTCTCCACTTTTTCCACAGTGAAGACAGTTCTTCTGTCTCCTCCTGCACTCCATCAAGTATACAAAGCCTTTTGTCCAGCTCTAGTCCTCTGGTTTGAAGGTGCTCTCTCTTTCTTCTCTTCCTGGACTCCCCAGTCCTCCCAAGGCTGTGTCTGGATAGTACAGATCTCCTGTGTAACACAGGAGAGGTGACTTCTCATGTGCATTGTCACTCACAATTCAAGCAGAGGTTTGAATTGTGTTTTTCATGGTGATTTAACTCCTTCAGGAGTCCTGTGATTAATAACAGTTCACAGCTCTGAGCATGCTGAGTCCCTGGGCCTACTATCTACCTTGGTTAAACTTCAGTGCTTTTTTAATGCAGTATTTGGTTGCTCTGTGAAGGCCAAAAAGAGGCTTTTCCAAATACCAGACTACTGTTTGATTGGGTTTTGCTGCTGTGGCTTCTGTTTCAGGGAATTCTGGGATTTTATGTTTTTTTTTAACCTAAGTGTATTTGCATCTCTCCTGCTGCCTCTTATTTTCAGTGTCTGTGGTGGATGTTGCCATGGCCCTGTGTAGGGTTTCCCACTAGAGATCCACAAGTTTCCCAAACCAGCAAGCTGGCACAGAAATTCCTGGCAGCACATGTTAGAACTGAGAATGAAAGTTCTCAGTGCAGATGATAACTAATCATCGTTTAAGTATTTTTGTCTAAGGAGGGGCTTGTTCTGAGAGCTCTGTTTTTCTCTCTTTAACTTTCACATAGCAAGGAGCGTGCAGCTGGTGCTGGTTCAGGGGCAGCAGCTGGCCTCGCAGGTGGACACCATCGGGAGGCATGGACTACAAAGGGACCATCATACGAGGACTTGTATACCCAGAATGTCGTCATCAGCATGGAGGACCAGGAGGATCTGAACCGGTCTGCAAGTGAAGGAAAGCCAGCCAGAGAGAGACCCATTTGGCTGCGGGAGAGCACGGTGCAGGGGGCTTATGACCCTGATGAAATCAAAGATGGTAAGAAATTCACAGAGCAGAAGTACTGCTGGGCTTATACAAGGCCTTTACAGTGCTGTCAAGAACATGTTCTGCTCTGTGTGTGTACAGCTGCTGCTCCCAACACTGGAGTGTCTGCTCCCCTCTGCTGTGCAAAGCCACCTGTGTGTAGGCAGATGTAAAAATTCCTTAAATCCTGGATTGAAATCTAGGTCAGTAAAGCTGAGCTGTCCATGAAATTTTGTGGGGGCTTCTAAAATGTTAAATAGCTATTGTCTTCTACCTTGAGAGCTTATTGCTTCTAGATGAAGGTCTTTCAGTTTCATCTAGAAAGCTGTCTCCCTAATAGGTCACTGCTGAAAAATAATATTTATTAATGTTCAGTGACCCTGAAGTCTACCAAATCTACCAGCACTGTTTATATACTCCCAGTCTTCTTGATAATTGTTTCTCAAAACTTGTTATATATGAAGAATACTCAGAAATACAGCTTTTGGAAGTACAGTAGGAAGGTCTGTCACCATGACAGGTGAGTCTTTATTCCCTTCTGTTTGTTTCTCATTATCTCTGCTTTTATTTTCATTCATCTGGTGTCAGGTTATCCACAGACTAATGGTCAAAATCTTATAACCATTAGTAGAAACATTCTGCGTTGGTATGTGTGCTTTTTAAGCTTCCATGCCAAAACTGGAAATGGAGACCTTTTATGATTTTTACAAGAATGAGTCAATAGATAGAGTAATTTTAGGATTATGGACTGAAACTGTTGATGCCCTAGCAAGAAAATAAGGCAAAAGGGAACCATGTGTGTGAGTATGTAACCCTGGAACTCATGCCATGATCAGGAGAGGAGTGGAGTACTTAGGTGTAGCAGAAGTGAAATGTGATATAATGGTCACAAGATACCTAAAGAATTTGTTCACATGTAATACCTTTCAAGTGTATTATGAATCCCAAAACATTTTTCAAATCGATTAAGCAAAGTGAGATGACTGAACTGCTCCTGCAGTCTGTAGCAGGTGTTGTTGTTACTCACCAGCCATGGTGAGTTCTCAGCCCATTTTTCTGCTAGACATTCAATTCACCTGTAGTTTTAAATCAACTCCTTGAGACAACTTTTGATGTACACAGCATAAATGTTTCTCAAAAAATCACTGAGGGACATGGAGGTGGAGTATCTCCTTACAGGATGGTGGCATCATTACTTAACCTCCTCAGCTACTGCAGATCAAAGAGGGAGCTAGTGGAAATAGCCTGAAATTGCTGCTTGCTGCAACATGTAAACAGGAAGGACAGAAACATGGGACCATTGACAGAAAGGATCACTGCTTGGATCTGGCAGAAACAGTTCTTGCAAGCAAGAGACAGCCCCTCTGAGCCTCAAAGTCAGCCTTTGTGGAGCTAACTCTGGCTGTTGTTGTTTCACAGCTCTCAGTGTGATGAGCTATGATGTTATTTCACAGAGATGCTCTCCTACAGCCTTTTCTGCTCCACAGTCACAAGCAGTGAGCTGAGCACACGACTGCCAACACGATGCCTTTATTCTTCCTTTCAGGAATTTGGCAGTGCTCTAGTATTAGTAGTTGTAGCCATTACCCATTACTACAACTTTATTTACAGTGAAAACAGAATTCTGATGAAATTAGGTATGGTTCTTTTGGCCTTTATTTTACCACAGGAAAAGAGTGACCACAAAGTGCCCTGGCTTTTAGTGCTAAATGCAAAACTTACTTCCTTCACATTATTTTTTAATCTCAAGTTGAAAAACATAATCAGCACATTTCTGACTGGGGAGGAGAAAGACTTGGGACCTGCCTGCCTGGATGTGGTGCTGAAACCATGAGGATTTGTGTCTTGGAGGAGTGGGCAAGTGGGTGCCTGTATGAAGGCAGAATGCCAACACCTCAGCTGCAGCAATTGTTCATGGGCAGCATCTTTTGGTGTAAGACAGAAGGTTTGCCACAGGGAGCCTGTCCTACTTTTTAGGCCTTTTTTTTTCTCCATATTTAATTTTTTGTTCTGTTTTTTTGTTTTGTGGTGTTTTTTGAGGTTTTTTGTTTTTTTTTTCCCCATACTGCCTGTAGTTCTTTTGGCACTCACAGCCCTCTCACCAAAGGTAGGATTAGGAGAGGTTTTCTGTGGAATGCTACTTTTTGAGCAGAATTTTACCTTTAGAATCCATGAACTGCAGACATCCTGCCTATCAGAGCCGTATTGAACCCTCCCAGCTGTTGTTCAGACAGGTTTTCTGAAAGAGGAGCACAGGCCAGGTTTGTCAGCTGGGACACTGCAGTCCCCTTCCATAAGAGCCACAGGGACTGTCTGGGCTATGTTTCAGCTTGGAGAGCAGGCACTGGTTAGTGCTGTGCTGTACTGCACAGCTGGACTGTAGGCTGTCAGCTGCATCTGCTCCATGCCATCACCATCTTCCTGTAAGGAGCTTTTCCCCTTTCTGCCTGGTATAGGTGCACCTCTGAGCTCACCAGGCATGGCTACTCTAAATGTTGTTTTATAACACATGGTTTCCACATATTCTTTGCCTGGATCCATTTCTTCTCTGTGTTCATCCTTACAGGCAAGGGAGCTCAGCAGGATAGGGCCTGGGCTTGGGGTCTGTATTTTAAGGATTGGTTTGCTTTCTGCTCCGCTGTAGTGCCAGAGGAGGACACCTCCTTGAGGAAGTCTTTTCCAGGTGCCTGCCCATTGTGCATTTGTTGTCTTCACTTGCAATGTGCTCCTGGTCAAGGCTTCCAGCTGGGAGCCACGGTGACTCTAGGCCTCCCAGCTCCTAGGAAATGTCAGTACTTGCTCTGCCATTATAAGACATAACTGTCTCTGAATTTCAAGGGAGAGGAGGAGTTGGCATAGAGAAAGGGTGTGACTTTGCCAGCTGAGCTCAGTGGCAGTAATTAATGAAGGTTAAGAAAGCTTTCAAGTCCATCACACACATCTATGAGGAAATGCTCATTCCCTTGTGTCCTTTGCAGGGGGCCGGGATCTGGATGCGTTCCAGGAGCGTGAGGAGAGCCGGGCAGCCCTGGATGACAATGAGGAGGTGATGCGTGCCCTGCTCATCCACGAGAAGAAGACACCTTCCGCTTCCACCGTCACTGTCAGCGGTGCCGCTCCTCTCTCCGGCGGCAATGCGAGTGACTCCGAGAGCGAGACGAGCGAGTCGGAGGAGGAGTCCCCTCCCCGCCCTGCTGCCACGGCCACCACAACATATGGGCTGGAGGAGGAGGAGGAGGATGAAGAGTTTGAGGTGGTGGCAGAAGACCCCACTGTCACAGTGGCTGGGCGCCCACATTCTTACAGCCAAGTGAGTCAGCGCCCTGAGCTGGTGGCCCAGATGACACCAGAGGAAAAAGAGGTTTACATAGCCATGGGGCAACGCATGTTCGAGGACATGTTTGATTAACTGGTCCCTGCCGGGGCATTTTTTAAAAGGTGACTTTTTAAGGCAGAGACTCTTCAGCAGAACAGAAGACTGGAGCTCATCTTCCCTCTCCTGTGCACAGGCAGGGTCACTGCAGCTCAGCACTGCTTATCTCAGGCATCCTGCTCGCCAGAGCGGGGGAGCAGCAGAGCTGCATGTGCCAAAACACATAGGGGAGGACGAGTCTCAGAAGTGAGGATGCTTGCAAGGTAAAAATCTGCTTCAGGGTGCCCTGCACAGGCGCTGCTTTAACCTTCTCCAAGGCCCTAGTAGCTCTTTCTCCCGATGGCTTTAAGCTGATTTTTGTTGCAGACCCCAGTGATGTCCTCATCCCTGCTCTCAGGGGACATAAAGGCTCTGTAGTCTGAGCAGAGCGCTCTGTAGAGGAGGATGTATGTAACGTACAACTGCCTATGCTCAGCAAGGGGAGAGTAGAGGGAAGTATTTGCTGATGGCAAGCTCGGACAGGGCTTGTAGCAGACTCTCTGCCAGCAGCCACTGGCCACCAGAGTGGCTCTTTCTGAGCAGGCCTGTAGGCAGCAACCTTTTCTTGCTCCCGTTCACTCCCTACTGGGACTCAGCACCTCAAGGTCAGGTGTAACTTGAAACAGGCAGAGTGAAAGCCTTGGCAAGCACATGCAGTCAGTCAGTTCTTGTAAGTGTAAAAAATGCCCTCCACGGATCTGAGCTGCCAGTGCTCTGACTTGCCAGGAGAAACCTTCATTTTCCAATATTGCTTCCTATTGCTTCTGCCTAACCCTGTCCATGAAGACATGCAGACAGTTCACAGTGGGCAGAGCTGCTGTCAGGCAGTGCCAGAGAAGTAGCATAACTAAGTTATATTTGCAATCTCACCAGGGCTATATGATTTTAAGAGGAATTACACAATTTTGAATTCTGCTTGGCACACTCTTTTACCACAGAAAGACATTTATCAGTGCCTATAGAGCAATATAATGTTTTTAATGTTTTTCTCTTTCAATTGAAAATGTTGCTTTTTTAAAATTGTTGTGTTTTCCTACACAGTGCTACAATAAAACAAAATTATAAAAGAGTTCTGTGTTCCAGAGAGTAAGGGCAGCATTATGTGCTGTTCCACTTATATGGCGGTACAAATTTGCTGCTCACTGAGACTGTAAATCTGTTTTATACTAACCATGCTTTCTGTGTTCTGCTAACCTTGTAATGCCTCCTTTGTGGTTTGATTTTCAGCTTCTCAATACTCTGAATCCCCTCCTTTTTAAATAGTGTTTTGAATTTTCTTTTAAGTCATTTTAAAGAGGAATAAATAAACAAAAATAAACTGCTCCCCTTTGTCATGTTTCGGTTTATCTTGTGCCTAGTTGGGAATATTGTTTGGTTCTCATTTTGATTTATTGGATTCAAGGAAAAAAAAACAATTTGAAGTCTCCTTTGAGAGGACCATTTGAAATCCCACTGCACATTGTTTCTCCTTAGCAGAGGTTCCTTGAATGCCTCCTGGAATCTCCTGCATTTCCAGGATGGATGTTTCATTACATCAGTGCTATGTAAAAAACAGAGGCTGCTTTTGATCACCACTTCATTTCTTTCCTCCTTCCTCAAGGGAAGCATAGGCTGATGGTAGAGGACTTGCAGACATAGTACTGCTGGTTAAAATGGTTTTCTTGTGTAGACAGGCTTCCAAGATCTTGTATCAAGCTTCTAGATATCAAGTCACAGACTTATCAAGCTGATAAGTCAGATTCAGTGATCAGCTGGCAGAAAAAAACGTGCTGTACCCATTCTGTCTAGATTTAATCTGGCTGAATTTAATATTATCACTGGAGAAAAGCAGGTAGATTTAGAAGGAGCCAAAAGGAGAAACTGAGAACTAATCCTGAATACAGAAAACTGCTCGTGCTCTGAACTCACCAGGACCGTATACTAAGTTTTCAGTTTGCAAAATCAAGCTGTAGGTTTAGTAAAGATGAAGTGAAGAAATACCCAGCATAAAAATCTATAAAGTAGTGCTTTTCTTAATAAATACATTTAATTGTGGCTTGTGCAGTGGTTGCAGTTTTTGTCATTCAGCAAGGCACATCCTGCACATGGGGAAATCAGAGCAGTGGTTGTGGGGTTTGCCTTCCATCTCTCATTCACCACGGGATGCAGCCCTCGGGAGGACTGGAAAGGTCAAAGGTGCAGGAGCAGATACCATAATTGTTTCCTGCCCTCTCCAACAGTTCCTGGCATTAGAAAGGATGGCTGCTCTGCTCTGTTCCAGCCATTTCGGGCTCTTGAAGGACAACCGTACACTGCTGCTTCCCTGCCATGACAAGCACGGCTTAAATGAACAGAACACACAGTTGATAGTGCCCTCTTTCTCTTCCTGCAGCTGAACAGAGCTCTGCACGCATGGCAGGAGGGAAAAACAGCCTCTGCAAGCAAAGCCAGGCACTGCCAGCAGGTTGGTGGTAATGGAAGGGTAAAGCCATCAATTCTGAGGAAGGCCCAGCCATTTCCCCTGCCTGCTAGACCGCGTTTGCCGCATTAACGCTAACCCAATAACGCTGTCAAGCCTTCCTGGGTGGATGTTCTGTCTAACTCCATCCAAACCAGTTTCTGCATCTGCTTCTGACCTGAAGTGCATTTTATCCCATGAGTGATACCTGAGAGTTCCAAGAAGTGTTTGTACAACACTCTCAGGCGTATGGTGTGATCGTTGGGCGTGTCCTGTGCAGGGCCAGGAGCTGGACTTGGATGATGCTTGTAGGTCGCTTCCAGCTCAGAGTATTCTATGGTTCTGTGGATGTACATGAGGGTAGGGCACTGGAGCTCTCTCTGGAAAGAGAATCTCTCTTTCTGAGGCTGCTCGTGCTCTTCTTCCCAATGGTCAGAGATGCATCTCCCAGCTGGATGAGTACTGCATCTGTTCCTGCTACCACTGCAGGTCAAGAAAACTGCAGTGGAGTTATGTGCTCCCTGGCCCAGTGCAGAGCAGGCCAGAGCAGATTAGCTAAGCTGTTGATGGAGGGAATATGCACTGTCAACCCTGAAGAACAGAAGCATTACAATCTTTTCTACTAAGCTTCAAAAATTGGCTTCCCCCATCCAACTCTTCCTGTGCTGCTGCCTCCTTCAGACTTGGATTAAACTGATTTACTCTGTGAGAGTAAAGGGATTTGAAGATCCCTTGGAGGAATCCTAGAGGGCAGAAATATAGCATCACCTCCTTCCTGAGACATCTTAGGGGCTGTCCCTCAGTGATGCCTGCAGTGCCAGGACATGCTGTGAAGTTTAAGAGGGCCTGGCAGGGGAAGCAGCCTGCTGTGCTTGGGTCTCTGTTTCCCACTGAGCCTCCCTAGGAGGAGAGAGAATTGTCTCAGGAATCAAATTCAAGGCAAAGCCTTCATGGAGACGGAAAGGTTATGATGAGGTGGAAGGACATGTCAGCAGCAGGGCGAGCCAGCAGGCCATCCAGGGGCGGGCTGCGGGGGCAAAGCAGCAGGAGCCCTATTTCTCTGGTGTGTGTCAGCATAAATGAGGGAGGCTTTGGGCCCTGTCCTTTGGAGCAGGGACATGTCACACAGTGCTCCAGGTTATTGCTCTGGGCTGTCCAGGACTGGTACTGCTTTATCCCACTGGAAGCCTTGGGCTAGGTAACCATGCCCCAGGCTTGTTCACAGGAGGCTTGGGAATATTGATCTGAGCATAGACAGCCAAGGATTCCTAAGCATCACAATAGTTTAAAGTGTATTGACTGTGAGACAAGTCTCCTCCAGCAGCAGAGGACCTGGGGCTGAAGAGTAGCTTCTCTCTGCTGAGCTGCTTCCAGAATAATGATCAATATTTACGAAGTCCAAGGAGATCATCACTTGTACAGCCTTGATAGGAGGTGTAGCCAGATGCTTGAATCTGTTTAAGATATGAATCCACAGAGAGGCCACTGCTACAAGGAGCGGCAGCCCAAAGTGTGGGGAGCAATGTCTAAGTGCTGGTGCTCTTGGAAAGCTGCCTGCCTGCCTGCTTGCTAGCAAGCAGAGAGCAGAGCACCAGCAGCACCAGACTGTTCGGGACTATAGTCCTGTCCCCGTGGCAGAGCTATTTTATCTCTCTTTCAAAGTTATCCAGGGAAATCTGGGCTTTTGCCTGTTTGGGATATCTAAATGAGCTGCCAGGAAGCAGTTTCTTATTTACCAGCATTTAGATTGAGAGAGAGAGAATGAGCCTAATTTACATTCAAACAAAAATCAGACTTTGGAAGCACCTGGTATCTCATTAAAAACCATTAAGGACAATGAGTATTAGTGCAACCATCCTGAAACAGCAGTCAGTCTCTGAAGAAGATGCTTTCAATATAATAGGTATTTTTGCTTAAAATGTGTTTATGACCTAAATATAATTTAATTTCCATGCCTTTGAATGGTGTGATGCTAATGAAGCAGGCAGGGATGGCAGAGAGGAGGCTGAGGCAGCCGCATCGGAAGCAGCTCCACTGCAGTGCGTTAGAGCCCCTGCGTGTGCTTCACCCCGGCTGTCACAGCCACCAATGCGCCAGCCCTGCCCAGGGCTGGCCAGGCAGCAGGAGGAAACCTTGGGCTGCTCTGCCAGAGACACGGGCAGGGATCCAGCTGGGAAATGAAGGCTGATCAAGTGCTGTTCCACTAGCATTAATGTCTGTGTACAAAAAAAGGTACATCTGGCAAGGAGGAAAAATCACATCTCATATAGATGTGATTAAAGCCCTGACATACTGCTTGTGCTTATTTTTCACCTGGGATCTGTATCACCAGCCTCTGCCATTCCTTTACCTGCTGGAAGAAAGAGGGTAAGCAGTGGTAATTTTGCAGTGAGCTAAAATTGTGCATAGAGCTGAGAAGCCTGGCTCAGTTCCTCCTGGTAAAGAGATCCTCCTAGTCTTAAGCATTTATTTTCTGCACTTCTGACAATGGAAGTCTGCCTGAGCCAATGCCAAATTTGCCATGCTCTGGTAGCACAGTCCATGCTTTTGCTATTTTCTCATGGCATGCATTGTGGGGTGACAAATATGTCAGACACCACTAATGTTTGTGACTGGCTGGACTGGGTGTGCTTTAGGTTGCAGTGTCTGAACCAGCCATGGCCCATGTGAGGCAATGATTGCTTGGGTCATTTTGGTTGGATTATCAATACCTGCTCTTTGCAAAGGCGCTGGTTGTTGTTCTCCCATCAGTCAGTGCTGATGGGCTGTCCTAAATTCAATCTGTCTGCAATCACACACAGGTGTCAATTTAAAGTTAAGCTTCAAGCCCTTTACAACCACCATCACCAAGCAGCTCCAGCTTGTGCCATGTCCACTCCTGGGACATGTGGCTCTCTTATCCCAGGTGCACCATGCAGGTCCCAGCCATGACTGCCTCAGCCTATGCCACATCCCAGCAGAGAGGTTTAATGAACGGTAGGTTTGTGTTTTCTCCAGAAGTGAGCTCTGGCTGGGTTCAGGCTCCTGAAATTCCTGTAGTGTGTAGGAAACAGGCATCAGCCCCAGGCTGGTCACGCATTTCTGCTGCTTGAACTAAATGTGATTTGGTAGGAGTAGGTTTGATTTTTTTTTTAACCCTTTTTCTTTTTGTTCCTTGGGAATATTTTGAGTTTCTGAATTTCTCATTTCTCATGTTTCCCTGCTTAATGAGGCTGTAAAATCTTGGTAGAGAGACGTATCTGCTCTCCCTGCCCTGTCACCACAATTATTCTTCCATTGCCACACAGTGCTTTCTTCCCAGAAGATGTATGCTTTCAGCATCTCTCAGTCCTTCTGGTGATGTCAGGAGATGAAAACTATTCCCAGTACAACACAGAAGAGTAGAGGGAAATGGAGTTAGAGGGAAATTGGGCCTTAAGAAAATGGTGCATCATGAGAGAAATTTCGCTCTGGCATACTCTCCCAGGCCACATGGGTGCTGTATCCAAGCAAAGAAAAATAGAATGTGATGAAGAAAGACTTGGCTTATGGTGCATTTACCCTGGTGTATTCCCGTGCCTCTGAGCCCATTAGGAAGGGTAATATTCTCCAACTATGCCAACCTCTTGTAAGTTATATAAAGGCATCAGGAAGGTCCCAAGTTAGCAACCAACTTCAGCAGGAGCTTGCAGGTCTGTTTGAATGATCTGACTTCTGCTTTCCCCGTGCTGAAAGGTTTGGTGCAAAAATATCTCACAACAAATAGTTGTGAAACTGAGCTCAATTGTGACATTAGAAAGAATCTTTTTCCTCTAATATTTCACCACAATTTGTGCTCTTATGTCTGTGTATGAGAAATAAACATAAATGCCTGTAGGGGGCTGCCCAGCCCTCCTCAGACATGTTCCCCTTTGGGGGACAGATAAGGACTTCTGTATGGTTTAGGTAGAAGCTACTGCCAGGAGCAGCAAATGATAACTGGAGTTTTTGTTAACTAGACAGTCACATCATTGCAGCTGTCTGAAGTGTGGACTAAAAGTGTTGATGTCCACAGAACAGACATGGGTTCTTACAGCTGAACTTATGTCAAAAGGCCAGATTTTCAGCTCTTCCAGTGTTGGGTTTGTTTTCCTTTAATTCTTTGCAGTTTTTACTTCTCAAGCACCTTTTTGGTGCACGCAGGTGCTACCACAAACTAAAGACCTCCTTGAGGCATTGCTAATTCACATGCTAATGGTATCTGTCCCAGGAACGGTGTGAGGCAAGACATTAGAAACACGGAAGACAAGCCAGATGAATATTGTGGTCAGCAGTGCATTTGTTCAGGTGGTCAAAGCCAGTGAACAGGAGATGAACAGCTCCCTGTTTGCAGAAAGTGTATATGGCACTCCAAGTCTACAGTGAACATAAAAACTGCTTTATGCCTAAGTCAGTAATAAAAAGAGCATCAAGACTGGAAGTCCATGTTGGGAGGGAAATAAACTGTGCATTACTGAGGGATTATTTATGTTTGTTGAGTAGAAAGTGGCAGTAAACCAGAACCTCTCTCTGTCCCATATGCAAGACCCTTTGGCACCTGGGGATGTAACAGTGAGCAGAAATGGGAAGCATTCTGACATCACAGCTGCGGATGGATTGATCTGCACAGGAAATCCAGCACTTTTTAGCACTAGAAGAAGCCAAGTGTTCAATGAGACCAGTGCACCCTGTACTGTAGCAGTGACAGCTGCAGAAGCACAGAGAGAGCTGTTGTGATTCAATACGCATGCTTGTCCTCTCTGGTTTTTACAGGAGTCATGGCCATGCTGCAGGATTCATGGAGTGTATTACCAGAAAGAACTCTACGTAGAATGTGGTCTACTGGAGATGGTTACTTTCCTTCCTTCCTGGCCTGGCCACTTCCTGCTCCTTCCTCTTGTATTTTGAAAAGGAAAAATATGAAAAATAATGAATTTTCCCTTTAAACTGAGATAACAAAACAAATGATACTCAAGCCTGCAGCTTAATGGCAAGGAATCAAGGAGAAAAAGTGTTTGTAGATGACTCTCAGTCCATTTTGCTGATAACTTTTCCTCACACCAAGGGCTGTAACTCCATAAAATCACAGAATCTCAGAGGGCCTCACAGGAGAGCAGGAGCTGCATTGCTGGAGTATGGGTGGACTCTCCCACCCATCCCAAGGGGACAGAGCAGGGGGCTCCTATGCACATTTCTGAGGCACTGCATGGAAACTGTGAAAGTATAGAGGAAAGTGAAGAAGTATCAGGAGAGCAATAAACAGGGCACTTATCTCCTCCTTAATCACAGCCCAGCCTTCAGGAGGTCTGCAGGGAGAACTAATGGATTAAATACAGGTATTAAATGAAATCTTGGAAACATTTCTCTCACCTGGCAGGACTGAGAAGCTGATGGTTATGAGGGAGTGCTCCCAGTGCATTCGAGCTGTGAGAGGCGACCAAAGGAACTGGGAGCATGGCTGACACTGTACAGCCACAGGATTTAATAACCTGGGCTTTTGCTGTTACCAGGGGCAATCTTGAAATTTTCTGAATACATCCTTCAGCAATTCCCAGGTGGACTAAATGAGGTGCTCCTTCTCAAATTGCTTTCCACCTGAGGTGGAGGTCAGACTGTTTTATTTCACTTGCTGCAATGCTTGACCATCTCCAGATTATGGGGCATGCAAGCGAAGAGCTGCAGCTCTTCCGCAGCCAAAGATTACAGCAGCATCCCAAGGGATGCCTTAATCACTTACTGGTATGACCTGCACAAAACCTTGCATGAGTGCAGGTTTGCTTGTTTGGGTCTCCAGGTGCCCTTCTGTCAGAAGGAAGGCTCCAGAATGCGTGGCTGAAGATGAGGGGTGATTTCTGTCCCGGTGCCACGGAAGGCTGAGTGCAGATGGGAGCTCACCAGGAAGGTTTCAGTGAGTACAAGCACCGTTCACAACTGGGAAGTGGAGGTGGAAGAACGTATTGTTAATTATATACCTTGGTGCAGTGGGGTTTAATGCTGGCTGCATTCCCAGGCCATAAGATCTCACCTTGCTTTCAGCAAGGATTCAGTAATCTTTCCTCCTCCTTCCTCTCCTAGGAACTCCTTTGCCTTAATAATATTAGGAAAAGCAGTGCTTTTCATAACTCCAGGGGTTTATCCGGAATGTGTGAAATAGAGCACTGTGAACTGTCCCTCAGGTGACTGTAGCTCAGCAGGGTATGAGGGGTTATCTGCTGTCCCCTTTACTAAGTGGATGGGATGACTGGAGTCGCTGCATGACCAGGTGGTTTATGAGCAAGTGCTCACAGAGAGGGCAGCTCTGCCCACAGCTGGAACCAGCACTGTGAACTCCACTCCAAAAATTAAGCTTCTAGTGCTGGACAAAGCTAACACATCTGTTGGGAGAAAGGAAATCAGCTTTAATAAATGGTATCATAATTCAAAGTATTTTTTAATATAAGGCTAAATTAAAGAAATACACTTCTGAGGGACAAATCAACACCAGTCAGGCTAACCAAACTGTCATCTAAAATAATCCAACACAAGTAGAAAATCCTGTGTAGCTCAGTGATGATGCTAGTCATTTTATTCACTTTCAGAGTATAAAGAGAATCCTTCATCTTTGAAGTCAGTGACATTGGTTTCTCCAGCTCCTCCTCCCTTTCCTAGCACACTTCCCTTTGCTTTTGGAGGGTCACTGGCTGGGATGCCTGTCTCCCACAGTCCTCATGCCACCACTGCCTGAGTAAAACCTCAGTAGAAGTGATGCTTCACTAACACACACCATTCAGGCACTGAATTGTCATTAGGGGTTGCTTGATCGTTACTGGCAGTAGAGATTCCCCTTTACATTTTAGACAAAACTCACTGCTGGCACTGTACTGGCAGTGGAAAAAGGGCAGGTCATGAAGTGTAGCCAAGATCAGGGTCAAGGAGCTGGGCTTGGTGGCTGTTGTGGGACCATGGGTGACAGTGACAGCACTGCAGTGGCCCTGCCACTCAGAGCTAATGTCATAATTCAAGCAACAGTAAGTAAAACAAAGCAGCAGGGTACTATTTGCATAATAAGCTCCCCCTTTAAATAAGTGTTTGTCCTCAGACCCCTGAACTAACTCAGCCCACTGCTCCCACTGACAAAGCTGTGTCAGAACCATGACTCCCTGAGAGGCAGCCCCAGGTGAAAACAGGATGGGAGGAGATAGGCATTAGGAATTAACAGCTAGTTCATTCATCAGGCACACACAGGATTTGCCATCTCCTCACCAGCATGTAATACACACACAGTCCCACCACTGAACTCATTCACTATGCCATTTTAGATCCTTGGCTTCTTTTGAATGCAAGTAACTTTTAGCTCTCTTCTTATTTTCCTTCTTTCATAATTTTATTTCTGAAATTAAGAATTGACATTTCCTCTATTTGTGGTCCTGAGAGGCAGTTACACCTTTGTACAGCTATGATCTACCTGCTATGACTTCTGGAACCATTTTCTTTCTACCCAGGAATCTCCAGACTCCAGAAGTGGTTTTGATCCATTTCTTCTGCTCCAACACCTCTATTCCTCTGATGTCAAGGAGAAGTCCATACACAGGAAACTTCTTCAGAAACTCTCCAATGACCTGAGTTGCTTTTCTCCAGCTCTGGAGAGAAATGACAATGACATCCCTCATCTGTTATGTGATCTGTCAACTGGAGAGACTGTCCCTCACACAGAGGGGAGTTAACATGAGCTGAGGGATTCCAGCACATCTCAAAAGTTTTATCATAAGTCAACCTTCAAAAAGGATTAGATGCAGAAAATATCACTGTGCCTTTCCAGTGCCAGAGGCACTAGAGATGTAAATTTAAGGATGCAGTCAATATAACTACCTGAGATATGGCTTCCCAGGGGCACCATGTCTCCTCTCCCTTTCCACAGTCTGGACTCTGCAAGTTCATCCAAGGGCTCAGCTATTCAGGTAAGCAGAAAAATCTCAATAACATGGAACATAACAGAGAGCAAAGGTACTGCAGGGGCTCTGCAGATTGGTAACATGGACTTGGAAACATTCTTCCCTGTTTCTCTTGTTCCCACCAGCTCCTGTACACCCCAGTTCCCAATTAGCAGAGGCTTGTCCCAGTGCCACCACACAGCACTGCTCCCAGGCATGAGGCAGCGTGGCACAGAGGTACATGGGTTGTTCTGGAGTAACAGGAGTGCCATCAAACCAGATGCCTTTGGAGTTCATCTGGCTTTACACAGAGAATTGTTTCAAAAGCACCCTCATGTGCACTCTGCACAGAGCTCACTGGCCCTGTGGCCACTGGTTTAATTGCTGTGGCTCTGTGCTGTCCCAAAGCTGCCAAAGTGCTCCTGGAGCACAGCTGGCAACAGCAGCGATGGCTGAGTTTGCAATGTAGGGCATCCAAGCCATAACCAGCCTGGATGTGAAGTGGCACAAGAGCCAGGTCCCATGTCTCTATCTGTAGAGCAGCACACTCACAGCCTGGACAAACAGCTTGTGAGAAGCTGGGATTTTATTATGTATTCAAGTAAGTGTGTCTCAATGACACCTGCTGTCCCACTTGGGTGACAGGCTTGGGTGGCACTGTCAGGTACAGACAGGGTTGCTGCAGGCTGCTTCATGGGGAAATCGATGCTGCAAGCTCAGGGGAGGAGCAGTTCCTCAGGGAAATGTGGGAAATCACCACTCAGATGTGTGACCTCAGGAGCCATGTGATCAAGCGAGACAAAACCCCTTCTTGTATGGCTGACTTTCTCCTTCACGCAGCCACCAAGAAGTCTCAGCTGTGATATTTTTCCAGCTGTGCTGGTGGCAGATGCCTGTGGGTGGATTTTGAACTGGAGGGTTTAGCTGCACCAGTGCAAAATCCCTGCTGCAAACAAGGCTGATATCTGCATCTGCCTTTCATTCCTGCAGCAGCCCTTTCCTCTCTCCCCCTTCTCCTCTCTAATAAAGACATCCTGGCAAGCTTCCTGTTTTTCAAGAAGGCTCAGAGCTGCCAGTTGCCCTGGCTTTGGCTTCATGCAGGTCTCTTCCTCTGCCCCTATTAATTCCCCTGTAAATCGGATCACGATGAAAGGGAAACGGCAGTGTAATTTAATTGTCCTCCGAGCACAGTGCGCTGGAGAGGGATGCTGGCGAGGATAAGTCCTCATGAGATGCCTTTTTTATCCCTATATGTTACTTTGCAGGGGAAGGGGGACACTCAGCATCAGCTTCCTCTCACCATGTGCCTTCTCATAATGCCCAGGAATGAATCGTGGAAGTTCACTGTGACACAGCTTCCCCGAATTGGGAGAATAAGAAAATGGAGATGTCCCCAATCTGTACTGGATGTAGGGGTGGGGGGTGGGAATTAATTAGGCAGTTGTTGGACTGAGCTCTAAAATATAATGTGCTTCCTCATTGTGGCTGTCAGGCAGCCCCACAACTTGGCAGAGCACCGTTGGATCCCATCCTGTCTCCAGCAAGTTGGAGTTGGGGGTGGAAAAGGGATGGGGAGCAGAGAGATCTGTGTCAGAAGTGTTTCTGCAGAGAGACAGGTCCCTTAACACAGAGAGCAGGGGCAGCAGCGGGAGTCCTGCAGCTGCTGTGGGTTGTGAAATGGCTCTGGAACTTAATTTAAAAGCAGCAAAGGCTTGGGCACACGAACAAACCCCACTGGGTAGGAAGGCATAGCACATGAACCGAGCCCCAATGCTTCTGTGTCACTGAGCTCTTTCCCGCAGGCAACATGGTAACACATGATTTGGTAACACAGATTATTGGTACCGTTTTTCCATCAGGGCTTGCTGGGATGTCTGCTTTCCTAGGCATGGTAGCAGAGAGTTGGACAGCTCCTCTGCTGTGGCTGAGGCACAGTGACATGTTGACCATCTTGTCTTTTCTTGAGCTTTTCCTTGGGGACAGTGTTGACTCTTCCTCTTAAATTCCTAGCATTCCACTAAAACTTTCACAAGTTTCTAATCCTTTAGGGAACAGTGTCTAGCAATTAGAAAGCTGCATTAAAGTGATGTTTTACTGGGGATCTGGGAGCTGATATAGTGGGAAAGCTCAAGAAAGGTATTGAGCTGGAGTCAAGGGGCACTGGGGCTTTGCTCTGAGATGAATTTATTTCCAGAGGCAGATACTCTGACATGTGAGCTCATGTATGGTGGAAAGATCAGCAGCAGGTGCCTCCTGCATGGAGGGGGAGGACCCTGCACATCTTTCCTTGCTCAAATGGCAGGAACAAGATGGGGGAGGAGAATGGGGCAACCTTGATCCTCTTCACAGGAGCTGAGACTCTTAATTGCTGCCATCACCAGAAGTGTCACCAAAAGGGGTCTGCTGTTAATAATAGGTAACCTGAAACTGTCACCTGTACAATGTGCAGCACTAGTGGAACCTCTCAGCCCTTCAACCGCTACTGGACACCAGAGACCATCAGCTGCATCAGGTGGTAGCTGCAATTACACACACTTCCATTTTCATGGTTTGGGTTCTTATGCCTTTCTGCCCTGAAATTCCCAAGCTGGTCTTCAGTTCCTCTCCCCCATCAAGACCAAAAGGATTTGCTGGTAAAATATTCCTTTTTCCACACTTTAAAATGTCTGGTGTAGAAAATGTACATGCTTCTTACTTGCCCTCCAGGTGTCTTGAGATTTAATTAATCCCAAGTCACATTTGAATATCTTCTGAGACAGAGGCATAACACGAATCCACTTGCATAGGAAAAGGCATGCAGATAATTGCTTCTGTGTCTCTTAGTATGGGGAGAATGTCAGATGGAGAGTCACTTCCTCACATATTTCTGATGAATTACTGTTTTCATTTAAATCCTATAAAAATTATGTAAGTTGGTGTGCTCTTGAAAATGTTGGGCCCAGAGTTATTGCTGGATCAGATACTTATTGCTGAACAGTGTTCAGCCTTCTGTAGGCTGCCTGTCTCTGCAGCTGAAAGAGGCCAGGTTTAGATTAGATATTAGGAAGAGATTCTTCACTGTCATGGTGGTGAGGAGCACTGGCACAGGTTGCCCAGAGAAGCTGTGGATGCCCCACCTCTGGAAGTGTTCAAGACCAGGCTGGATGGGGCTTGGAGCAGCCTGGTCTGGTGGAAAGTGTCCCTGCCCATGACAGGGGTGTTGGAACAAGATGACCCAAAACGTTTTGTTAACATCAGGGTGAGATGGACTGGTAAAGATCTCCCATGTGAAGACTGGTCCTCACCTGCCTGGATTTGGCTGTTCTTCTGACCAAAAGTGATAGGAAATGCTTTGCTGAACACAACCATTCTGAAATCCAGAATAAGATAAGAAGCAAGGATGTACCAGGTTCATCAAGTGACTTCATCTGCTCTGAGACTGAGCCCCGGTTCCCTGTGACTTCTCAATAGCTGTGTGCTCATGGCCACCACTTCCCTGGCTCCTCACCAGACTTTCTGGAGTAACTTTTTCTCATTTGGAGTTGACTGTCCACCTGCTAGGCAGCTCTAACTGGTTAAACCCAAACCTGTGTCTAAATCAGATTCCAGGTTCAAACATAGTCATCACTAAGGACACAACTGCTGAACAAGCAGAGTAAGAAAGAGATGCAAATCAGAATGGTAGGCAAATGCACTCAGATTTTGGCACCTGAGATATTTATAACCCATACTATTTACAGTGAGATGTCAAACCTAATTTGAAGATTAACAAGTAGTCTTGAAACAAAACAAGCAGGAGAAAAAACAGCAGCAAAACCAGGTGTGAGGTGCCTCTGAGCCCATTCACCTGAAGGATGGTTTAGAAAGGATGACACGTCTGACAAACCCCTTCAGTTTCCATGTCATATGGAACTGCAACATCAGACAAACTAAAAATGCAATCTGATTTCTGGTGCCTGTAAGATTGAATCCATTGGTCTGCCCCATTTGGCCTGCAGGATGTCCCAGTCTGTCACGGCTTGTTTTTCTTGTAAGTGAACCGTGTAGAGAACTTGCCACACAGAAGTCCCTGCTGGGAAATCCTAGATAGACAGCAAGCACCACAACCTTGAAAGCTTAATGAGTAACTCTTTCTGTATGTCCTACACAAAGAGGATATCTTTGAGTAGGCCAAATTGAAAATACCATATCTCATTTTGTTTGAGCTCACAGCACTATTCTGTAGTGCTGTGTGAATGACAAATCCCTGAAAAAACACTCTCAAGGTGAGGATGTAATACATGTGCCTGTGTTTGCCATGAAAACACATTTATTTAGAGAGACTATTGAAGTACCAGAAAGAAATATTTGACTTGTCTCTAAGACGTTCTCCTCTGCACAAGAAGCAAAGTGTGGAACACAGTGCCCTTAGGTGAGGTTGTCTTATCTCACGTATTTGTGTACAATTGAGTTAACTCAAGGCTTACCTGATTTTAGACCTTGTACAAAGCTGTTGGGCCCAGAGTTCCAGCTTTGTGCCTGTGACTTGATAGCGCTGGAATCTGTGTGTCATCTTGAGTCTAAGTGCTTTTACTGGGATTTGGTGATAAAGTGCATGGAGTTTCTAGTACTTGCTGGCCAAAGGAGTTCACCTATTCTGCATAGAAATATGCACATTTTAATTTCTTGTCCTCATTGCTTGATGAATAGGTAGCCTTGGAAGGCAGAGCATCTCTGTTTGTGCCACTCCTGGCCTGCAAAGTCTGGAGTTGGAGTAGGGAACAGAAGTGAGCCTGTGGTCATGCTCTTGGCAGTATAGCACAGACTCACTGCCCAGGTAGCAGAGCAGCAGCAGGAAACAAGTGTGTCCAATTTCTGTACAGGATGTGATTTCCATACTCATCAGATAGTGGAAACTGGAATAAATAGAATTAATGATCTCTTGGGACCATTGCAGGCAGTGTGAGTCAAAGTTCTTTGGCAGAGAGCTGCACTTTCCCACTCTAAGTGCCTTGAAATGCCCTCACCAGATATACAAACAAGGAAAATTCTGCTATTATCCCACACTTTCTCCAACCATCTTCCACATCAAATGATCACAAATGAATGAAAGATAAGATTGGAAGCAAAGGTGGGAAGAAAAGTTCAGCACTCCCACT
This sequence comes from Vidua chalybeata, assembly GCF_026979565.1. Lineage (NCBI taxonomy): Eukaryota > Metazoa > Chordata > Aves > Passeriformes > Viduidae > Vidua > Vidua chalybeata. The sequence goes on from NC_071531.1 coordinate 70,963,674, forward strand.
GGAAAGAGAATGCTCCGGATGAATCACTGCTGAGCCTGGTGCTGCTCCTGAAGACTGATCAATATCCAGAGTAGTAAAGGGGTCCAGAAATCTGGCAGTTACTTAGGGAGGAGCAAGGTGCACAACAGGACCCTGTAATAGCTTGATATGCCCTGATCTCAGAATGTGTGCTGCTGTGCTCCAAGTAACAGCATCCTCAAAGGGATATATTAGCACTATAGGGTGACAAACTCCACAAGAATCCTGTCACTTCAGTGTCCTGTTTCCCTGATTGTCCATTTTTAGCCTACAAACTCAGGGCAGTCTGGGGGAGTAGTATGCATGAGGTCACCTCTCTTCCTTGCTGAGGAGCAGTGATGGAGTTGGGAGGACTTGGACCTGGGAGCCCAGCAGCATTGCCAGGTCCTGGAATTAGACAGGGGGGAGATAGGAAACAGTCCCTCTAGGAGGAGAGACTAAATACATTAAGGCTCTGTCCTTTCCAGTCTTGCCTTCCCGGGAGCTGGGCAGATCCTTCGAGACATAGCTTTGAGTGCTGGAGTGCTCCTGGGACTATGGATCATGACTTACAACAAGGTCTGGTCTTCTCTGCTGATTACAGAGCCTTTGTAATTCTGACACCACCATGCCCCTCTCCTCAAGATCCCACATGTGTATCTCCTCGACAAATTCCAGCCCTGATTCTGAAAGGACCCACTGCTGAGGTGGCAGCTACTTATTAAAGGTCCAGTCTTCACAGTAGAAAAGGAACTGGAAAAGAAATTAAAAATTTAATTAATGCTACTGATGGTTCATAGAAGAAAATCAGCAAGAAACACCTTTGGTGTGAGACTGATATTGAACTATTTTTTAAATTACTTTTCCTCCTTTGAAAGCAAAAAAATAATTAACTGTGAAGTGCTGGCAATGTAATACCAGCTCTGAGTGGTGGTGCATATATTTAGCACTTTAGTTGTCCAGTTCTGAGATATCCCAGGGGACGGGGTTTATAACAAGTATATTATCTTCTCATCAAAGAGGTATTTTTTCATTTTAGAGGAAAAACATAGCTCAATAAATGATGTTCACCAAATCCCAAACTAATTGAAGTCAGGAAGGTGCTCCAGAGGCCATCCAGCCGAAGGCCCCACTACAGCAGGCCCAATTAAATCAGGTTATTTATAGCTTTGTCCAGCAGAGTCATGAATAGCTTCAAGAAGAGAGATTTCCTAATTTTTCTGGACTCTATTTCAATCTTTGATGACCCTTATAAGGATAAAGGAGCTTTTCCCATACCACAATTTTCCAAATTGCTCCCATCCCACCTCACGCCCGTTGTCTCTGCTACAGTGCATCTCCAAGAAAAATCTGGCTCCATCTTCTCTGTGCCTTCCCATTGCAGACAGCATTAAGATCCCCCAATACCTTCTCTTACATCTGAACAAACCCAGTTCACCCAGCTTCTCCCCGTACGTCACACACTGCCCTTCCCTAACCATCTTGGAGACCTGCTGCTGAACTCTATGTTAATGTGTTTCCTCACTGGGGAACCTCAAAATGGAGAAGATTCTCCAGGTACATTGTTAGGTTGGGTGAAACAAATTGATTCTGCAGTTGGAAGTTCCAAATTTAATGTTAGCAATAAGCCCCTGGCCTTGGGATAAGAAGTTTCCATCTCTCCTTCTGGCAGTACATGCCCATAACCAGACTGGGGATTTTGCAGTGTGGCAGAAATGCGTTGAGAAAAACAATAGTGTTTCAGCAGATAATTAAAAATAAAAATAGGTGTAGGTGTCAGATCAGCCATGAGTCCAAACTGTCACAGGTCCAAGCCCTAAATATCCTTTGAAATGCACACCCCAGCAAAGGAGGCAGCTGGACACACAGTTTGGATGCATCCTGATGTGAGCAGTGCTGCCAGTGTGGGAGCACAGCCCACTCCTATTCTGCAGGGTGACCAAGGCAGCAGCAGGTCAAGAGGCAAGAGGAGAAGCAGGTCTGGAACCCTGCACTGCACTCAGTGCAGGAGGGGATGTCAAGGTAAAGCTGCTTATGTGATGAAATCACATCACATTAGAGCTGTAGGACTACAGGTACACAACCCCTGGTGTTCCACACCTCTTGCAGGCAGAAGAGAAAGACATGGGGATGGATGCACCCAGGTTGCTGGGAGCCATTTTGGATCCTTCTTCTCCAGGCTGATCTTTTTCTCAGCAATGAGAGTTCAGCAGATCCCTTCTCTGGCACTGAGTGTGGGTGACAGGGGGGCAGTAACAGAGCCAGCACAGGGGGTTTTCAGGAGCATCAGCTGAGCACGTTGACTTGGAGGCAGAAAGAAGTGCCAAAGGAAAATGAGGGATAGTGGAGTGCTCCCTCCTTGCCACCATGCTGCCATGCTGCTGCTGCTGGCTGGCAGCAGGGTTAAGTTTTTGTGTAGCTTGAAACAGCTTGTAAAATATTGTTAAATGGCTTGAAATTCTCAAGGTGATTTGGATCAAAGTGCAGACTTTCAGTACTTTCATTATTTATATTTGTGAGTTGATGGGTTTTTTCCCCCTCTTTTAATCAGGCTGTGACTTCCCATGTATTTCTGAGATAAATCACTCAGTTTAATTATTGTGTCATTTAGAAATAATCAAAGGTTGGCAGCAAGAGAAGATATTGCTATATTATGCATGTATATATACATATTCCATTTTACTCTAATGGATTGTTCCAGGTATGTGAAAGGCCCAGGACACTTGAGAGGCAGATGCCAACATAGAGAATGTGTTTTTACAGCAAAACCTGTTGTTCATGCTAAGTTGCCATGTTCAGAAGGCTAAATTATCAGGAGCAATTTCCATCCCATTGCTCACGACATGTGCATGGAGGATGCTTCTCTTCATAGCCATCTCTCATCCTCCAGTATTCACTCACTCAGAGTTATAGCTCTGCCATTTTACAACGTCAGAAATCCTCCTAAGAAGCTATTTGCAATGCATATGAGTGTTTTTTAATTTAACATTTGTTTTCAGGAGCAAATAGGCAATTGCCTCGAAAGAGGAGGACTAACAAACCCCACAGAACTCGCATTGGCCTCACATAACTCATCAGTTTGAGAAGACGCCCCGCATGGTGCTGACAATATTGTTAAAATGTCACCTGTTATTTATGCCACTGCAGCCAAACGTGACATTCATGGCTGTAAATGAGCAGCAGGCTTAACGAACAAGTGGAGAGGCTGAGTCCCCCGTGCCTATTGCTGCCCTTGGGCTGCACTGCCGGCAGCAGCCCAGCCCGGGGACACCCAGCACCTTCTGTGCTGCTGCCGCAGACTCACGTCTCATAAAGTTCGTGGCTAATTGAAAAGTGCTTACTCCTTTTTCACTCCAGCACTTAGTGCTGCCTCTGTGGTTTTTTGGAGGGAGGAGCAGCCAATGACCCTGCTGCTAATGAAGTGTTGAAGTTCGAACATAAAGAGGCAATTCACCGTAGGTCATGTATGGAAAATGCCTCTGCCTGCCCGGAGCTGTTGCTTCTTCAGTGCACAGGGTTTCTTTTCTGGCACTTCTGAAGCTAAGCTGCCAGCAAGGTATAAACTGAAAGGGATTCAATTACAGCCTGTCTACTCTTCATCAGGGGTGCCCAGGTTTCCTTGCCCTTCAAGCCACATATTAACCCGCCAGACAGTCCTGTGCTGCTCTGCACAGAACTGCTGATATCCATGGGTGCTGTTCCCTGGTGAGAAATGACCCATCTGCGTACCTTGCCTCACCTCCCAGCCCTCCACTGGCACTTCCAGACTTGGAAGTGGCTGTCGGGTCCCCAGCTCCTCAGGACTGCCAGACCCGGCAGCCCAACCTGGTAGCTGGGGCTTGGCTGAACACCAAAGTCCCAGCAAAGGAGTTGGATCCTACAGGTTTGGACCCAGCACTATGGAAACAATCTTACATTTGCAGGGAATAATGGATATATTTTCTTTTAGGATGGGTAAAAACAAGCACCTAAGACAGCTGGTTCCCTCTGTGGAAGCACCTGACAGATTCCTCTGGGTGCAGACAGACCACTTCTGAGCCTGCAGGAGTCTATTTGGTTCTTTCCAAGGACAATCTCTAGAGGTCAGCTACAGTCAAATAGTTGCAAGGAAAAATTTTAGTGTAGAAATAAGAACACTGTGTTTGAAAAAAAACAATTAGATTCCTCCCAAACCCACAACCTGTCATTCTGTGAAAGGCTTTCTGGTCTCAAATCCATCTTAGTAAAGACAAGAAGTGAAAGTGACAGGCAACAGTGATTATTGCAAATCTTATTATATGTAACAAATGAGAATAACAGAAAGGCTAGTGGCTGTGCAAACAAGTCACCAGCTAGGAAAGAGACAGCTGATGGAAGAAGATAAAACATTAATGAAAAAATCCTGGGTTTAAAGATTAAGGGCAAGAAGGCATTATTTAAGTATACTAAGACCTAACAAAATCCTTACAATCATACAGGAGGATAGGATTCATAGGGACCTCTTGGACCATCAAATCCTCATGCTATCTGTACTGCCATATCAAACAATCTTCTGCATGGAAATAGTAGTATTAAAGTAGTTCTTTTTGTCCCCAGATTCCAAGGGATGGAGGAGAGTGTGGAAAGCATTTTAGAACCTGGTATTTTGATTGGTTATAACCTCCTTGTGATTTCATATTTAAACTTTTTTGTCGGCATTTCACACCCATTCTCTCTCTGACAAAAATGCCACTCATCAAGTTCAGTAACATCTCTTCCCTTTGTTAGCCCCTGTAGCTCCAATGTTAAAGGTGGCAGAATTACCAATTGTGATAACACAAAAAGAAATATTCGTTGAATATTTATGTTGTGTATTTGGAAAGAAATGGGATGTGATCATTCCACAGGAAGGAAGAAATACTTTCTATCTCATCAGTAGCAATGGATAGATTGTTGCAGCCATCACGGCAACGCACAGAAGTACTACTAGAAAATTGTCACCAAGAATATTGAAAGAAGTGTCTGAGGAGCTTCCTGAAACACTGAGAGTATTTGTAGAATATACTGAAAGACAGGGGAAGCTACAAAGGGACAGAGAAGTGACTGTTGGCTAAACAGCATGACCCAGGGTTGCCCCCAGAACTGGGGGCATTACATACTGGGCACTGCTCTCCTGCATGTGCAGAAGATTTGGTTGCAAACCTGTCTGGTCCCCTGCAGGCACTGGGCACCTGTGCAGCTGGTACTGCATGCCTGGTACCACGCAGATTATGTGCCAGCCTGCAGCATGCCAGCCCCCTCAAACTGTGAGTCCATACCTGGATTTCCCAAGTCCAATCTGTTTGTCACTAGTCCCAGGCAAAATAATGGCTAAGCACATATGGGAGGTGAATAAAGCATTAATGAATGGGAGCATACTCAATGCCAGCAAATGCTGAAACCTATTTTCTTAAAAGCAATCAATGAAACCTCTTATAAAAATTAGATTTTTTTTTTATTTATCTGATTGAAGTTATCTCTATAGATTGCTGGAAGTAAGAGACGTCTATTTGACAGTTGCATGTATCCTTCTCATTTAAAAAAAGACAATTAAAAAATCAGTGTAGCCAGTACTGCATTGGTGAAATTAAAGACTGGCTCATAGATGTCCAAATAATTGTCAAAAAAAAAAAAAAAAAAAAAAAAAGCTCAGTATTTTTCATGACAACTTGAAGTTTGGTCCAGAGAAGATCAAGAACTGACTTTGGTTGTGATCTATAAATACTCACAAGGGCAGCACTTTCTGGCAGTAGATAGATCTGTCATCATCTAGCTAAGCTAGGTTTGTGAAATAGTGCAGTTAAGAATAATCATACATAAGTTCCAGGTAGGAAGAAGACAAGATTTGAACACGGAACAGTTGATTATTAGCCCAGGTCATTAGGCAAGTAGTGGATTTATACCTGTTTGAAACCTTGTATTTGCCCAGACAAACTGTGTGCAGGCAGCCCTGGTGAGTGCTGGTGGCCATCAAGTCTGATTCAGGGCAACTCCCTGTCCCTTGCCATGTTGGATGGCAGTATTTGAGAGTGCCTGTCACTGCATCAAGCTTTGCCTCTCTCTTTTCTTGGGGGTGTGCAGGGCAGCCACCAAACCCAGAGCTGAGATAGCAACACCCATCCGTGACACCTCTTGCAAGAGCAACCATCTGATTGTTGCCTGCGTCGCTGTTTCCAAACAGCCGCCTGGGCTGTTTCGGGCAGCTGCTTGCAAACACTGCAGACAGACACTTGAATTTCATTATCCCCTGTTGCACAGGAATCACTCAGCTAGATATCTGAGGTCATATCACATTACTTCTGGCACTGCAATGGCTGTGAAGTTACCTTGGGAAGGAAAGATGCTGCATAACCACCTCCCTAAGCATCAGATCTCAGTAAAAAAAAAACCAAAACAAAAAAAAACAAAAAAAAAAACAACAAAAAAAAAAAAAAAAAAAAAAAAAAAAAAAAAAAAAAAAAAAAAAAAAAAAAAAAAAAAAACAACCAAAAAAAACCAAAAAAAAACCAAAAAAAAACCCACTACTGGGGCAACTTGAAAAGCACAAAATGATGGGTCAAGGATTAATTAACTAAGACAGACTTGACTGACCAGTAATGCCCATAGGACTCCCAAATGAGAACAAATGCTTTCCTGGTAGGAAGATCATCTTTGCCCTGGCAGAGACTTCAATGCCATGTGGGACCTTGCTGTGCCTCATGATTGCTGCTCACTGGATAAACAGATCTCTGCTGTTAAACAAAAAGATGAACAAAGGGCTAACTTGAAGTAGTTGTGGTAATGCTATCTCAGGCACGATTTCATAAGCAAGAGGTGAAGGTGCATCAGAGCAGACCTGTGCAGAGAAACCATTTGGGGTGGGGGGGTTGGTTCAGACCAGCTCTGGTTCGACTTGTGGACTGAATCACCATTAGCAGCTTTAAGGCTGCTCCACTCTGCAAGCCAAAGCAGGAGATGGGGCACAAGCAGGAAAGTCTCATCAAAAGCACTCAGGTAATCCAAACTAAAATGCTGAGTCTGAGACACCTCCGGGTGCTCGCAGTGCAATATGCAGGGGAATAATGGAGATGGATATTGGCATATCTTTTACTTACAAAGAAGTTGCTTAACAGGGAAAGCTTTTTTTCCATTCAAGCCATCACAGACAATCATCCAACTCTGTGAGGATGCCAGACTCTCATGTCTGCTGTTCAAATAATGGCACTTCTGTTCCTAATCACACCATGGCTGATAATGACATGGGAAGGACAATTTTGCTTATTCTCTTTTTTCCCCTCCTTTAAACAGGTACCTTGAACAAAATGCATATATGTACTACACAGCATCTTCATGTCATTGGAAGAAAATATAAATGCCATGAGTATCTTTCTTGTATAGCTGACCCTCTCTGAAAATGATGAATCTAAGCATATAGAAGTGATAGCTTAATGCAAAATCAGTGTTGAGCATATTCTGCAGAATCTGATCCAAAGCCTGAGGAAGTCTATGGAACCTTTTTTTATCTATGACAGGGCTCTGAACAGACTCATAGAGCAGTTTCCTACAATGTCAAGCAGACTGGTTTAGATGTACCTGATCGTAGGTTCCTCTATAATGTCCACGAAACAAAGACATTTGGAGTGAGAGACTCACAGCATGTAGGGGAGATCTGCCTCTTGTCCTAAAGATCTCAGCAAAACAAATTAAAATATCTGTCAAAACACACAAGATTGAGTCTACAGAGCTCTAAGCACTCTTTGAGATGATGCTCTTGCCTCTCATTGAGCCTTTGGAGAACCAAGAAAAGTGACAAATCCCAAGGTTTAGTGAGGCAGGAAGTCCTTTTCTCTACTTTTTTTCCTCTGGACATCACTGGCTTTGTTGTGCTTCCCCCTGTTCTCATTTTCTGAGCAGGCAGGGATGACAAATGACCAAAGAATGCATGCCCAGACATTTTCAGTTGGCTTATGACATGGCATGAATTTGCTGTAATGGCAGGAGTTTGTACTCATCATCAGTTTCATTTTTATTCTTGTTCTTTATCTGCCCATCTTTCCTAATACTCACAAGATACAAGGAAATGACATTGCCATAGCCAATTATATTTCAGGTAAAGGATAGCTACTGATGATCAAAGGCTGATACACTTCTCTTCACATGTATGGAAAAAGCATTTTAGTTATTCTGAAGCAGCACTGAAAAATCTACATCCCAATTAAGGTGCAAACTGTGTTTGAAAGGTGCAGGTAAAATGCTTACAAGTCCCCTCTGTGGAGATTGCTTAAGAAATTGCAAGAATGGCATTGTAAGAGCAAAAGAGGCAGAAAACATCACAAATAGGAATGGAATAGGACTAAGTGATACCTCTTCATCCATCTGTGTGCATTTGTCTGTGGCTGTAGGGGTGGCAGTGGTAAAACCTCCCTAGATTTTTGCTGCCTATGAGCAGGGATTGCTGCTAACCACCCACTGTTAGTGGTGAAGGCACCCCAGGAAGCATGAATATGGCCCCTTGCTGTAGCTAGCTCCCCACATGCTGTGGGGTACAAAGCAATGATCCCTTCTGTCCAATGGTCAGTCACAAGTGCCCATCTGCCTCTCCATCTTTTTCTAATATCAGCTGAAAACATCACTGGTGTTCCTTTCCTGCAGTCTCTCAACATCCTTCGTATGTACACTACTACTTATTGTTTAAAGCAGTGCCTGTGTTATTTAACTCACTGAGCATTTCTAGGATATGGTTTCCATGAAAGAAACTGTGCAGCACCACTCTGTTGAACTGTGAAACAGCAACATCCTTCTCTGTTGGAACGAACACCACCCATAGTTATTCTCAGGTGGTTTTGAAGTCCATAAACACATGCAAACATGCATAGCATGCATACATTTGTGTCTGTGCACATACTTTCATGTGTCTATGGTATGTGTCAGAAGAATGTGATAACCTGTCAGATATTCTGGAAAACCTTTTCTCAGCTGCAGCTTTCTGCACTCTGTGCTGTTTATCCTGCATCTTTGGCTATTCCATCACCACACCACACTGTTTTCCAAAGCGCTTTTTTTTTGTGGTACTGTGTCTCAAATCCCAGCCATGGATTTTCTCCCCTCCACATCCAAACTGGCCACTTCCTCCTAAGCTGCAGGTTTTTGATAGCAAACATACCCAAAGGATGAAACAAACTGGCCAACCAATTGACAAACACTGTCTCTCTTCTTCAGCCCCAAAGACATTTGGTTTTCATTGTATTATTTTTATATATAAAAACACCAGTACTTCTATTTTGGGCTAACATTGAGTCTGTTTGTGCCTACTATTCTTTCTGATCCACCACAAGACACATTGCAGATGAATCTTCAGTCTCAGGGATCATGGGCTATTGTGTGGTTTATTTATTTTTTGGCTGTGATTTGTCAGTCTCTCTCTGACTTGTCCCCATGCCACTCCTCTTCCTCTCATTCAGCCATAGGCTTGCAGAGCCCTGGGCTATGCATGCTGTGCGGATCTGTTTTAGTTCCCTGTCAATTATTCCTCCCTGTTTACGGTAACAGCTCATATCACATTTTATTACTGCGGCTCGTGTGCCTTTCACATCATTGCTTTTGAAACACTGAATTTATTCTGAAATGTGTCTGGTTTTCAGTCTAGCTCCTCACTGTTTCCTAATCCCAGGAGGATTTTATTGTTGGTTTTGCATCTTTTTTGCCAGCTGCAGCTGTGTCCATGTTCTGGGATTATTGCTCAGGTTGCTGTGAGAAACATGGAAATGTTTTCCCTTCTCTTCTCTGACCTTCCAAGCCCTTTATCTATGTCTGCCCCTATCTGTTCTCCTTTTTGAGCCTTAAGTGCTGTGCTCCCTTCCTGGCCATTGTGTTGGACACAAAGATGAAATGACCGGGGCGTGTGAAAGCGCTTGACAGCACTTCAATATTATCTTCTCCTGCAGGATATCACAGTTAACCCTGGGTCTCCACTTCTCTTTACAACTGCCTTATTTTCATTTTGAGGGAACTCAGCGCTCTCAGCAGCATGGAATTAATATCTCAGCTGCTGCCATGCTCAGGCAGAGAGCCAGCTTCCTCTCCCAGCGCGCCGCCCAAGTGTCTCGTGCTTGAGCACCTGCATCCCTGCATGAGTAAGGGCACCTCGGAGCTGTTTGTCCCTCTTGCTGTTCCTCCACGTCAGTGTGCCCTTCTGTCAGGGCTTGATTCCACCTGTGAAGCTGCATTTTCTAGAGGGCAAACAGGATCATTTTAGAGAAGATCTTGCAACCCCTGAAGGAGGGGAGCTGATGTTTCTGATAGGCACTTTTTAAAAACCCAGTATAGCTGATCTGGAGTGGGGAATGGGAGCAATGTACTCTGTTTATAATGTAAACAGGTTTTAAAACTTCCCCAGACACTTGTACTTTTGCCAGCTCCAAATGATAGAAAAGCACACATCAGGTCTCAAAACACAAGATTGTCTTTAAAATTCATTACATTTAAGAATATAAATTTTGAATGTTTATTCACTCTTCCCCCTCTGGGCCTGGAATTGTATTTGATAGAACCTTTCTTCTTTGAGAAAGGAAACTTTTACCTCAGATACTGGAGCATGGAAAATGCACAGAGAGGTTACAGCTCCGGAACAGCTCAATGCTTCAATGACTTTGGCAAAACTTAATTTTACTACTCCCGGGTTTAAGGTTTTGGGAAAAGGAGGGATAAAAGAAGATAGGTCTGGATGGAAGAAGTAGGAGAAACCCCTGGAGAGACTGATGCTGAGAAAAGAGGTTGCTTCTACCTCCAAGACTTGCTGTCCCCCACCAATTCCAAAAACTCAGGCTCCTCTTTCATTAGCACAATGTAACTTGTCTTGCCACAGCTTGGGCAAAGTAGGCTGAAAAAGTATGACTTTTCTACCCCTAAGAGCCTCTTGTCCTGGTTGACAAGATCTTCCCTACCTCTAGAACCCCCTCCTTCTTATATCCTGGCAGAAGTCTCTCTAGGAAAGGATTTTAGGGTGATCAGGATACAAGCTGCATCCAGAAGGTCGGGGACCAGACACACATGTTTTTTCCTGAGGGTGGCAAAAACAACCAGGAGAAATTTGGGGAGCATTTCACCCAAAGTGTGTATCTGGCTATTGCAGGAAGAGAGAGCATCCAGGAAAGTGAGGGCTCCACAGAGTTATCAGTGTCTTGCAGAGCTGAGGAAGCTGGTTCTGAGCAGCTTTTGTACTACAACTACACATGCTCCAGTGTAGCTATTCAAGGCAGGCATTAGGGATTTCAATCACAGTTTGAGGCTCTCAATGAACTTGGAGCAATCTACACTCTTTCTAAACCCCAGTTTGCCTTTTCTAAGAGATAGCAAGAGTGATACCCTTCTACTACAGAGGAGCCATTGAGAACTTTTTAGTTCATGTTAATAAAGCAGGTGGATACCCTTCAGTTACTACAGGAAAGACACGCAGAGCATTTTGGTTTATTGTGGTTGTATGAAGACTGAAACTCTTGCCTATTTTCTACCAAAAAGCATAATACCTTTAGAAAGCTTTTCCTGACAGCAGGAAGGAAGCAACAAGCCAAATCACAAAACAAATCTCTGAAGTTCAACATGAAGACACAGAAAACGTAAATACAGGCTATTCCTCAGTGTAGCACCACTAAATGTAAACTGGGTAACCAGCTGAATAATCACAGCTGCTGATGATTACTTGTGAGCACTCCTGAAAGCAAAGTGTGACCCTAAATGTTATCTGCTGGGAAAGAATAGAAGCCAGCTTTTCCTTCCAAGAAATAAGATAGCTTCCAATACACACAGGTAATGGAAGACAGGGAACTAGAACACCAAGAACACTACATCAATTACTAAAAAATAGGTAAGGAATTAATAACATAGTTGTTGTGTGAGCAGCTACAGCAAAATAAGGTGATAAATAGCAGACAACTGGGGCTTATAGTGCATCTGAAAAGCCAATTTAATTATATTCTTTGACAGGATAACAAGCCTAGTGGACAAAAAATACTCCACAGTAGCTATGTCTATTGTTCCCTGAGATGACCTTGTATGTGGATTACTGAAATCTGAATGGTACTTCTCAAACCCCAGCTCTTCCAGCGTGTGCCAAATGCAGGGAAGTGTGTCCCGCCACGCAGTGTTTTGCAGCCAACACACCCATTTTAAACCCCACGGCTGTTCTAAGCATGTTTTCTCACCCTCCACATCTATGAAAGCCACTGAATGAAAAGTGGATTACATCACATCCTTTTTTATACGAAGGATCTGAATCCTCAACTTCAAACTACCACAGGGGCTCAGGAGCACAGCTATGCAGATGTTTTGCTGCTAGAGCAAGCAGTAGAGGCGATGCACACAATTTTGGTTTATTTTGCCATCAGATGGTAGTCAGCAGTTTGCTGGAGGTGGAAAAATTGTTGGAGCTGTAAACAAACACCCTCATCCAAATGCATCACAAAGGCTGTTGCTCAAAGGTATGTTCTTCCCTCCTCCTTGTCACCCACTCGCCTGCCTGATCTTCCATGCTGGGAGGTGGCATTGTTCAAGCATCCTGACTTGTTTCAGCCAGCATGGGAGGAGCTCACTCCTTGGCTCTCTGTCAGGCAACTAGAAAGGGCTCCAGGAGAGGGATAGAAGGGTGTAAATTTAAGGCAGACACTCTCTGAAGAGGAGCTCCGTTTGGAACTCCAGCCATGGTCAGTATATTGGCATTACTGCAATGAAAGGTGTTTGTTCCCTGTGTCCTGGGTTTGGATCTACAAACACCATGAGCTCCAGTGGTTAAAAACAGCATAGTTAGCACAAGGACTTTATTAGTATCAATGCTAGAGCCTAAAACATGATCCAAGGGTGGAATGGGTGACATGGATCAAATCTGCTAACACACAGGTATTAGAAAATTCATGAACCTCACTGTGGTCTTGCTACTGGAGGAGGACAGAAGTGCATCTTCTTGGGAGGGGTCACATAAGAACACAGTTTGGTCTATTTCTCCTGAGATCTGGAACAAGTATTTGACTTCCCTATCCCCTCCTGGTTCTTGCTGTCAGTTGCATTCTACATGACTTTGTCAGCCAGGTGGGTGGCATCTGTGCTCTGGTGGGGGAGCTGGAACTAGATGACCTTCAAGGTCCCTTCCAACCAAAATCACTCTGTGATTCTATGATTTTATGAGTCCTCTCTTATCTTTATGTTGAATGACAAGGAAACAAGAGAAGCTATTTCTTTGTGAAATTGCAAACAAGTCTCTGCTGCAGGAGTGTCAACTGATGATACCTCTGCCTTGTACAAAGCCTGATGAAAAACAGCCAAACACCCAGGATAAGTGTTAGTGGTGGAGAGTTAATCAAGGAGGTCTTCTATCATGCCCAAGCAACCCCTCTCAGTTTGAGAGTCTGCTCTTACCCGCGGAATAGAAAGAGGGAAGCATGTACAAAGCTTGGAAGGTGAGAATACACAAAGTGCAAGCTAGAAGAATGAGCTGAAATCAATTAATTGAAGTTCAACCCCAACAAATAAAGGAAAGGATGAATAAACATGAGTACAGAGAAATTAAGAGATCACAGAAAAGAGTCCTAGGGTTAATGAGAACATAGTCAAGAGGGAATTGCTAGATGAGGCTGGCATAAATGCACAAAATGTATTATCAGATGGATATTGGGATTAATAGGTGTCATGACTTTAAATAAGTAATGTAGCTGGAGAGTATTGAAGCATGTTTTGATCAGCACAATTCAAAACATATATAAGCCAAATGGATAGAAATAAGACAAAAGAACTAGCAACTCTGCACCTATTTTGTTTGTTTAAAAAAACCCCAACACTCAGTGTAAAGCTTTCTTAATGCTGATATGAGTAAGTCTCCTGACTGGAGAGCTTAGAAGAATAGGACCTTGGTTCCCCCCTTCAGGAGGGAAAATGGAATTGGCCATTTCTAATTAGGCACATTTTCAGGAATTAGAGTTTTGTTTACTCATGCTGTGGTTCCACATGCTGTGTTTTTCTGCTTTATTCCCAAGCAGAAATACTCCTAACTAATATGTTACTGCTGTGGCTGTGCCCATTGGAGGGCACAGGGAACATACACAGAGGCTTTAGAGAGGGTGAAGCACAGCTATGCAGTAACTTTTTGGACTGGGGACAGGGATGCAAAAGTATTAAAAAAGGGAAGAGAGCTCTGCTTACCAGCCCCTAAATCATTGTCAGGAAGCCCCTATTCTCCAGAGTCAGACCAGGCCCTGGATGATCCTTGTACCTCCCAAGGCTGGCCTGGTGATTGTAAGGTGACTTCACAGCAAAGACCAAGTCAGACCATTTGCAAAGGTGCACAGGTGATGTGTGATACCTGACTGAAGCAGCACCAGTGATGCCAGATTTTAGACAGGTGTTGCCAAACTCAGAAGGAGGACAAAACCAAAAGTGATGAGCCACACCAGAAGGCACAGATTTAACTGAATTGGAGAAGCAGAGGAAAGTGTGTCCCCCGATACCTGCGAGTAAGTGGAAAAAAATGTCAGTTCTTCCAGTTCTTCCACTTATATAGTAGCAGCTGCTATACCATGTCAAGATATCCACTACAGTTTCAGTTTAGTATGGGGGTGAGCATGGACTACCATCCTGCAAAGGAACAGAGTGGAATGGAAGAGGAAAGAAAAAATCCCAAGGGACAAATAACTTAAATAATTTTAAAAATAAAACACAACCAGGATATCTTACAGGTCAGGATAGGCACTGTAAACATGATAGAAAATTTTTAATCTTTATTTTAAAATTAACTTGTTGTATTGGTCACTGCAGAAAAACTGAACACTAGCTGAGCACAAACCGCTGGCTTCTTGTTCTGAATCAAATATAACAGCAACAGCCCAGAGCAAAGTTGACTGTGGAAACAATTTACTGCTGGGCTTTGGTACCTCAGCTCTTGCGAACTTGTTAACTCTTTCACTGATGATGCTTAGTGGAGAAATACCCGGTTACCACAGCTACACCTACACTGCTAAAGTCCATCCACCTTAAGAGATGCTTACTCTCTTTTCCAAGCCAAGTCTTGTAGTGGAGCAGTCCCCTGGTTGGTGCTAGGTCCCTCTAGAGAATGTCTACATGCTCGCCCTGGGCATCCTCTCAACTCCCCATGGAGCTCACAGGACCTAGGGACAAAACCCTTTCCTTCTTTCCTTTTCTTTCCTTCTTTCTCAGTTCAGTGTGTGTTAAAACAAAAGCCCTGTGCTGCAGGCCCAGCTGTTTTTAAGTGGGTACATGCGATAAAGGTTGGTGGAGGCATTAAATTCTCCAGTTCCAGCTCTGTTTGCCTAGATAGTGACTCACCTCACATGTTTCAGATCAGCTCCTTTTGAGGAGAGGAGGTGTGATACAGGTCCCGCAGCCGTGCGGAAGATGAGACTCTGTTATGCTTGCAAGACAGGTCTTAATTACAAAGTGAAAATTGTTATTTCATGTTAAAGTGGTGGGAGAAGATATATGAAAGCCGAGGAAATATTCAGTAACTGCTGAAAAGGACACACAACACCCAGACACAAGGAGATGTCTCATTAATTACTTGCTTTAGTCTCCTTTGGGCTCAGAACACAGCAGCAATAGAATTACTTTTGTTAGCATCTGTGGGTTCTGTTTTGACTAAGCTTTGTGTTTTCTATTTATACATTAATGGTTTTTGACATGTTTCCTTTTGGTGTGGGAATTAATTACCTACAATTTATCTAGAGACTGTACTTAATCCACATGTCAATCATTCATGTTTTGTGGTGTTTCACAGACAGCAGAAATAAGGACTACTGAGAATGGAGCAATCCTGCCAGCATATGTGGAATCATTCAGGGCTACAGCTGTTAGTTACCAGCCCAAGTAGGTATGTGATATTTGACAACTGAATTTCACACCAAAAAGAAAGCACAATGAACACAATGAAGCAGTAGCTGTCACCAACTGAATTCCAGAGAAAACCTCTCCTCCTAGAGACCAGCTTTGTCATTCTATTTCACTTGTTCAGTATTTTCTATTGCAAGTCTTGAAGAAATCTCAGAGAAAAATAAGAGGAGTTAGTGAGGGACTAAGTTACTACGATGTTGTAAACGGCTATCTTTCCCACAGATAAAGCATAGCTCAAGCATAACTTCAGATTGGCAAGAGGCCTGCGTTTTGATATCACCTCCTAACCCCAGCCAAAATGTATGACCAGAGCTGTCAAGTGCTGTATTATGAGCAGGAAAGCACTGAAGTTTGAACTGAGGTCTGAGTTTCCTGGAATTTGAAAGATACTGCTGTCCAAGGGACTTGTTTCAGAACTGCTCCTTGTTAAATGGAGTTTGTTACTCTCCTGAAAACAGCTTAGCCCTAAGAACCATCTACATCCATAGCTATTTGCCAGGGAGGGAGGGTCAGGAGGGTGCATCAGTAATTGCAGCTGCTCTGGAGCTAGAGCCTATAATGCAGGTTTGCCTGCATTATCCACTTGCTCCTTCCCACCTCATTCCCAAAAATAATGGAACACGAGACACAGTAATTTGGTCACCTCTCCATCGTGCTTTGTCAGCGCTACCCATGATCTTGGCAGTTTATATTTATCCAGGGAGAGAGGAGGCAAAACAAAAAAAATGAAAGAAAGATGGAGGAGTGGATGAGAAACAAACAATTTCTAAGACTGTAAAACCTGCAGGCTTTAGTTTTATGGCATCATGGTGGATGGCTGCACAATGAAGAGCTGGCTTCTGTTGATAGCAACACTATCAGCAATTTCCCATCCAGCTGGGAAAGGTTTTTTGTTAATACACATCATGATTTTAATAGCATGTGTGTAGGTGGTGAAGAATTGGATTTTTTTTTTTTAACTTTATAATCAAGGTGAGAGGAGGCAAGCACAGTACATGAGAGAGAAACATGCAGTGTCAAAATACTCTTATCTATTATTGCCCAGGTCACATGGGCAGATCTGTCCCACCTCCCACTTACTGACTGGTCTTAAAGTCAAGAAATGTACCCTCCTGGAGCACTTTGATTTTTTGATTTATTTATTGTAAAAACTGAGCTAAAAGTGGTGACAAAATACCACTGAGTGTATCTGTTCATCTTAGAGGTTAAAAATGATTGCTCACACTTTGCTCACACAAAAAAGTGTCTACATGCAGACCTCAATGTAAAGTCTGCCTATGGAAAGGAATCGGAACAGTGTTTGTTTAGTACAAAATGAAGAGGAATGTGCAAAAAACCAAAACCCAGCAAGGCAAGGCAATTAGTACTTTTACTGTTAATAAATGTAAATGCAATAGAAAACTTGAGCTTAGCACTTTGGTGACTCGGGATTAAAGCACAGCCTGCTTAATTTTCACAAGGACATTTTCTCTCTACCCTAATGACAGGGACACCAGCTCCACTGATGCTTTTTGGTGTGCCTTGCCCAGAGCCTGCAGAAAGGGGGTACCTTCCTGGCCCCAGCCACATGCTCCTGCGACTCCCCTGCATTAGTTTTAAGCTGTAGAGGTTCTGCAACAGCAGGGTGGGCTGAGTGAACAAGCTGATCTGGCAGAAAGCTGACATTGAGCAAATAGTTTCAGCACATTGATCTGACTTACACATGTAATCTGACAAGATTTGGTACAAGGGATGGAACACAATGCAAGGGAGAGATGGCTGGTGTAAGGGCAGAGGAAGTCAGGCTGACCTGTCATCACCAACACAGAGCCCAACTGAGTGGTCACCCATGGCAGCTTTGTTGTTTGGGATTCTTTTCCTCTTTATAAAGAAAAGGGAAGATTGATTGAAAGCCTGCGTAGTTGGCCTGGTGCCAGTCCCATAAATAATATCAAACCAGCCCTGTACTAAGCTTGCTGCCCCACAGAGATGGACACAGATGTGCTAAGGACTCCTCTACGCTCACCATTGGGAAGGACAGAGAGCCTTATCCTGCTGACAATCCACTGTACACCCACAAACACATTTCAGCATGTGCTGTCTCCAAGGATGGCACAGTGTCCTGGTTTCTGTGCCACATTTGGCAGGATCAGCCATGTTTGGTTAGCATGCCGTAAACTTTCCAACCCTTCAAAGTGGCTTTTATGTCTGAAATGTTTCTTGGTGATTCCATATCCTTGGCCCTAGGACTCTTTTTCCCTCTGCACATTCCCTGAGGGTAATTTCATCCACAAGCATCACGATCCTGACAAACACAGTAGTGACTGGTGTCACTCTCCTGTCCAAACTAACATCTCAGCTTTCATCTGACATAATTTTTGGGCTAAATAGCTGTCAACTTCAATTCAGTATGACCAAAACAAAAAGCATATTTTGATTTTTCCCATTCTCCCCCACCTTGTGTTTTTTCCCCTCCTTCTCTGTTAGTCCCTCTTCTCTTCTCTTCCCAAAAATGTTGAAAACCTACGGCCTTGTCCTAACACCAGTATCTAGTCTGTATCAGCTTTGTCCCAGATTTCTCACCCTGTCTTTTTTAAACCTTGCTGCCTTGCATTGCATATTCTAAAATCCACCCTGTCTTGTTCATTGACTCAACTACATCTGTCAAATGCAGTAGGTTTGTCAGCTCCTGTCTCTACAACACCAGTGAGAACAGAGATTTTACTGCATTATTACCTTTCTACTTACAAGCCAGAGCAGGCTGTGTGGCAGAAGAAAACGTGGCCCAAACAAGACATTTCCAAAAACATTTGTGATGCAGCCAGAAAAAAAAAAAAAAAGCACAAGAGCTTCTTGCTTCATGAATTCTGTATCTGTGAGGTTACACCAAGCAAAAACTGAGATTCAATATGTTTTTATACTTGCAATTGTTAAAGCTTACTTAAAATGAATGCAAATCTTCATCTCAGCATGATAGCAAGGGGTTGAAAATATGGTGGTTTTTATTCAGAGGTGATTTTAATGTAGTACCAGAAAGATGGTTTTAGAGGACCTTCTCTACCTCCAGGTGTAATTGTGTAATTCCTAGAAGTTGGAAAATTTTCAAAAAAGTTGAGGTCAGCTTAATTTGGCTCCTTTTCCAAATTAAAAGAGCATCTAAATAAAATATAATGACCCCTTTCTTCCAGAAAATATTTTGTGAGGTAGGGTTCTCCCAGAGCTCAATGAAGAGCCTCTGG
This sequence comes from Vidua chalybeata, assembly GCF_026979565.1. Classification (NCBI taxonomy): domain Eukaryota; kingdom Metazoa; phylum Chordata; class Aves; order Passeriformes; family Viduidae; genus Vidua; species Vidua chalybeata. The sequence goes on from NC_071531.1 coordinate 70,982,753, forward strand.
GGATTTCCTTGCTGGATGAGTCTAGTGTGGAGGCTGTGTAAGCAAATGCCTTAGAGGAAGTGAGAACAGAATAGCTGCTTAAGAAGATTAATGAGTGGATTCCTTAAGCTACTTATGGGAAAGGTGATCTCTTATGTGTGAGCCAAAGACAATTAAAATGGGTCAATTAGCCTGTCAAATACAACATGTATCCAGAGTTCAAGTTTTATATATTCACACCAGAACGAAAATCAAGGGAGAGGGAAGACCTTCTGGAGCTCTACAGGGCAGAAGATGAATATGAGTTGGTGAAGGGAGAGAACACTTCCTGCAGCTTCCAGAAGCTCCACACTTGTGCGCAGGTAAATGCTGATGTGCTAAGTCCTGTCAGTGGTGTACAGGACAGTGTTTGCCTGCATCTGCAGCATCCTTCAGTGTAACAGAGCCAGAACAAACTGCAGAGACAGAAAAACGTGCAATTTAACACTTGTGGTGTTTTGACCCTGGCTGGATGCCAGTGCCCAAGAAAGCTGCTCTGTCACTTCCCTCCTCAACTGGAGAGAGCAGGGGAGAGCAAATATAATGAAAGCTCATGAGTTGAGATAGGATGGGGAGAGATCACTCACTGATTACTGTCATGGGCAAAACAGTCTCAATTTTGAGAAATTAACTGAATTTATTACAAATCAAGTCAGAGCAGAATAATGCAAAGTAAAAAAAAATCTTAAAAACACTTTCTCCCCACCCCTTCCTCCTTCCCAGGCTTAACTTTATTCCCAAATTTCTACCTTCTCCCCTCCTAGCAGCGCAGGGAGAAGGGAATGGGTTGGTTTTACTGCTGCTTTCTCCTCAGGGAGAGGAGTCCTTCCCCTTCTCCAGCGCTGCGTCTCTCCCACAAGAGATACTTATCCATAAATTTCTCCAGCATGACTCCTTCCCATGGGTTGCAGTTCTTCACAAACTGCTCCAGTGTGAGTCCCCTGCAGGGTCACAAGTCCTACCAGCAAACCTGCTCCAACATGGGCTCCTCTTCCCACAGGGCCACAGGTCTTGTCAGGACTCTGCCCCAGTGTGGACTTCCCATGGGGTCACAGCCTTCTTCAGGCATCCACCTGCTTCAACGTGGGGTCCTCCATGGCTGCAGGTGGATCTCTGCTACACCATGGACCTCCATGGGCTGCAGGGGGACAGCACGTCTCACCAGGGTCTTCACCACAGGCTGCAGGGGAATCTTTGCTCTGGCACCTGGAGCATCTCCTGGCCCTTCCTTCTGCACCAACCTTGTCATCTGCAGAATTGTTCCTCTTACATATTCTCATTCTCACTTGTCTCTTCACTGGCCACAATTACTTCTGCCCAATATTTTTTTTCCCTTCTTAAATAAGTTATCACAGAGGCCTGGTGGGCTCAGCCTTGGTCAATGGCTGGTCCATCTTGAAGCCAGCTGGCTTTGGCTCTGTCAGACATGGGGGAAGTTTCTCGCAGCTTCTCAAAGAAGCTGCTCCTGTAGGCCCCACCCTGTTACCAAAATCTTGTCAGACAAACCCCAGTGCAACACTGAAGCAAAACCATTTCTTATGTAGAGGAGTCAAATCCTGACTATATGAGCAAAGAGGATGTGAGGAACTATACCCTTTTTTAGTTCCTTTGTAAAGAACTAAAGCCTTTTTTTTCTTCTAAATAAAACACAGTGGCATCAGTAGCATCAAAATAGAAAAACCTTAAAACACTAAGGATGCAGAACAGATTAGATTTTAGCACAAATATTTGGGAAGACAAACCCACCTTGACAGAATGAGTTTTGGTGAGCCTAAACTAAATGCAGTGATCAAAATACTAAGTCAGTGATATATTTTAAAAAATAGTCTGATGAGAAGTAGAAACATTCTTTGTTCCATCAGTCACTTGAAACACATTTCCTTCCAAATGTGTCTAGAATCTGCCCAAGCATCAGTGTATGTAAATTCAGAGATGAAAGCAATAATTCATAGTGGTAGGAAAGCATAAGGTATTTCTAGTATGAATGCCAATCATCCTCCATAGGCTATATTGCTGAGTGAGGAATAGGAGGTGAACATGCACCTGATCAAACTGAACATGCCAGAAGGCACAAAATCCATAACATGTCTGGGGATCTTAATATTCAAAATGAGTGAGAGCTTTGGTTTTACAGTTTGTCTGTGAGCACATGGTAGATGCAAAGCAAGGCCTGGGATGTTGTGTTCATGTTTACCAAGAATGGAAAGCTTAGACACTCCTCCTCCTGGTTTTTCAAAAAATGCTGGGCTTGTAAGGAAACAGAGTCTGTGCTGTCTGAAGGACAAGAGCCTTTGATGAATCACCCAAACTCCTACAGCCCAGGCACCACTAAGCAAACTTAAATACCAAATAAATTACTGTTTGTATCCGTTATACCTATTCACCTTCAAACCTGCCAACAGGTAAAACAAATGACTAAAATATGTGACAAATGAGTTAGAGGTACAATACTTCATTTTGGCTGTGTGTTATTTAATAACTGCCAGATTCCTGGTGTTATCCTTTAGACCAGGATTTATAGTCTTATTTGTTTTACAGAGATGAGAAAATAATTCTCAAAAATACAGAAAGCTGAATTCTATTAGGAAGAAACTATCAAAATGTTCCATATGATTTATCACTCTGAACACTTTCCTAACACTGGAGTCAAAGATTAAAAGTGATTTTCCTTGTGGATAGAGATGAGCATGATGTGACGTACATGAGTGGGCTATGTAATTATTTGCTAGTCACTTAGTAGAACAATAGAGAGAATGTTTAATCTTTTGCCTGGATTTGGGTAATAAGGCATGGCTTGATGACACAGATGGGATAAGCAAGCCCATCAGTCTGGTGTATTCCACCTAGGAGGTGGTGGGTCTGCCTGAGAGAGACTTGAATTTGCAATGGGGACCATGGTCTCTACCAAATATTTCAGAAAAGTGCTCCTGCATTTTTCCGGGAAACTGCTTTGATTCAATGGTCATCACACAGAATTTGAGATGTAGGACAGCTGTGCTTAATTCTCCACTGACAAATGCATCAAACATCTATAAAGGATAGAAGTGGAAGTCAGTGACAGCTATTTTGGACTAGGTTGAGTCAACATGAAGACTGAACCTGTATGTCAGGTTTAGAAGATGATTCTAGTAGAAATAAAATGCAAGCAACATTTAGAAAAATAATTCTGATCTTTTCAAAGCAGACATTTCCTTTTTAAATTTATATTTGGATATTTACTTCAATATATTTTAAATGTATTAATATTATTTTGAGCTTCTGAACTGGAAAACAGATAATTCCTATCAATTTACATATTGATTATACACTGAAGAATCTGTCCTGAGGTGGATTCTCATTTCCTCCAGGTTTGAAGAAATGGCCATCAATAGGACTGCACACACACAGATTGCAGAGGGACAGACTTTGTGTTCAGCATTGTGTGGCAGATCAGCCCTGCACTAACTTCTTAGCTGGAAAAGCGCTCTGCAAATATCCACTACCTGAAGGATGCAGATGGGATGGCAAGGATGCCAAGCCTCTGAGACAACTCAATCCAATCCAATACAGGCACTACACACCAAATTCCTATTTGATATATCACACTGGCACAAAGAAAATCCCTGACTGTGAGAGAGAACAAGGGCTGAGGAATAATACAGCTGTCATTTCTGGCATGAGGAAACATTTTTTAAACTTTTAGAACTGATTGGATTTTCACTGCTAACATTTCTGCCAGACTTCCTTTCAACAAAGTATCAAGACTAGGATGGAGTATTTCATAGAATACTTGCAGAGGAGACAGAATGGTTGGATCTGCCTTCACTTTGCTCTTAAATTAAGATTGAAGGGGGGAAAGGGAAGGCATAAGAGCCATTTCAGTGATTAGATTCACCCATGGAATAGCTCAACATGACATTAATTCTTAGACAGCTGATTAGGTGGTTTGCAGTCCTGTGCTGAAGGATGTGGCTGTGATCAGGATGTGGTCCAGGTTTGGGGGATGGTTTGGGAGACAGGGTGATTCTATAGAGTAGCAGCAAGGATTTTTTTCATAAACTTCAAAAGAAGGTTGGAAGTCAGACTGCAGGTAGCATTTGTTCCCTGGAGCCTTCTGGTTAGGCTGTTTATTATGAAGAGTTCTTTAGTCAAAAAGAGACAAGGATATTGGTCTTGCAGGTCAACAGCAATTTGCAAAATATATCAATTGTTAAAATGAAAGGTGCAAACATAAAACTGAGTGCTCTTAATAACAAAATGATTGAAGTACTGGAATGTGAGCTCCATTTTACCTCTGCTTTGCTTTTCTCTCTCTACTTTGATCTTTCCAACTATTTTTTAAATGCAAATATCTACACTATTAAGGTCCATCCACACAAAATGCAGTCACTGGCTCTTGAAGAAGATTTTTCTATGAAGGTTTTTCACAAATAGACCAGAAATGTGATATCTGATGTTTTGTGAACTGACACATTATATTTTTGGTTCCTATGATTCATCAAACTAGTTTGAGTGAATGGAGATTTTTACCCTGTAATTTAAACTGAAGGATATTGAAAGACAGCTGAAATTTTCCCCAGCTAATAAGAAGTCTCTTTTCTGTGAACATTGGAAGAAACCTGCCCAAAAATGCAAACTGTGATGATGGCTTTTCTATAGAGCAAGTGCAGACTCATTAAATGTATTTTTTTTTCCTTTCAAACTCCTTATGCTTTTAAATGAATTCAAAGACTTTGTTTCAAACTTGCAAGACTGTGTGGGTTTAAAAGCAACCAAGACACGTAGCCCAGTCCTAACTGAGACCTTTGTTACGGCAGAATCTAGTAAAGTGAGCTAACAATTTGCAATACATTGGCTGTCACTTCAAATGTCAGTGATAATTTGCAAAACACTCAGAGCAATAATGGAAAAAGGCATAAAACGTCAAATTTGTAGCATAGCTGACAACAAAAAGAATATTCACTGTGAATTACAGTCTTCCTGACTTGCTAAAGCTCTTACTGATTTTGCTTTAATAAAGGATATTCTCCTCTCAAGGGATTTAAATACAGTAGATTATCTAACGTGCTTAACTGATGCTTGAAGTTCCTTATCTGAAAGCTTATCCTCAATGACTGGGAAATCTGTGATCTCTTGCAAACATGTTTGGGAGCATGACTGGTCAGTTTGGTGGATCTGTTATCTGGATAGGTACAGATTTGGTCAAGGACCCCAGCATTCCCTTGTATTGAAAAGCTAATGGCTATTCCATTTCTGTAGGTGTCTTTTTTTAGAGAAGGCATCAGCTCCTGCTGTTTTGCAGCTCCTAGAGAAGATGAAAATGTTCAGAATGGAAAACATCCACAAAAAAACTCAGAAATGTATATATTGATCAAAAGTCAGACATATGCTTGATGGAAATGAAAACGTCAGAGTACAACTCTGCTTTCCAAAAACCTGTGCCAGTTACTAAAAATATTTTAATGAACCAGTACACCTTCAGATGCATTGGATGTGCACAGGCTGGATTGCAGTCCTGGGTCATTAGGAGTTCAAATAGCCTGGCTCACAGCAGGAGCTGGAAAAGCCAGACCATTTTATAATCCTTATTGAAGGGGTAAGAGGGGAAACAGGGAGCTAAACTACATGACAGACGGGGATCTGTAAAATGAAGTGTAAGGCAAAAGGATTAAGAGGAAGCAGTAGAAAACTGTGCATGGAATACAATGCAAGCTGGATGCAGAGAGAATACCAAAAAGTCAGTCTGAGAGCTACAATAAAGGTGGATAAGAAATCTCTGGCAACATGGTACATGGTATATATTAATTACCCTAGAATTTATCAAGCCTCTTTGACCTCTTGTGTGTCCCAGGCAAGGCCCCACATTCTCTTGACTAGAACCCAAGTTATCTCAATTTGACATCCCAGATATCTGCAGACTTACTATAGTAAAAAAGCAAGTTACTGCTGTGCAATCCTCGAGGCTTCAGCTCCTCTGTGGCTTCTGTAACACCTTGGACCCCACAACCTGTTAGAAAAGGTCCCCTGCTTCAGAGCAACCAAATCTAGGTTGAGTCCCAGAGCCCTGGGAGAACCCTCTGCAAAAACCCCCATTGCTCTGTCACAACAGGGCAGTCTCTTCGCCCCCAGCTGCTGTTCAGGTGGCTTGGACATCTCTTCACTGAGATATGCAGCCCTTCCTGAGCAGGGCATGTATTTGCAATGCAGCTCAATAGGCCACCATCACAATGAATTTTTAGTGGACACCTGAGCTGAATCACATTTAACAAAAGTGGGGCTACCCTCATCTTTCTGTCTATGTCCGTGGCTCTGCTTTTCTTTGCACTGGCTCTAGGGCTTGTCTGACTCTGTGCAGAGCTAATCCAGCTCATTAACCCCAAATAAAACTATTGGCTTTCCTAGTAAATGAATGCATTGCTGAAGGGACAACCCCTCCCCCCTCCCCACAAGAACTCAAATGGATACAGGACCTTCCTTTTCAACAGCAATGAGAACATATCACCTCAAGCTGAGGTGATTTATCCATGGGGAACTCTACCCATGGGCTAATTTACACCTGTACTTTGCCTACTGCACAAAATGGAGTCCTTATTACAAAATTACATTCTCAGTTTTGTACAGACACATTCCACAGCTTCTTCATTAAGAAATCTGGTCTCAGAGCATGCATAAAAGATCTCATTTTTATGGTAAATATTTCCATCCTGTACTTCTGAAAAGAAAGAAAAATGATAATGTATTAATATTACATGAGGATGATGAATTATCTTTCTATCCATTGACACCTCTGTAGGATGAGAATGGCACTGCTGTTTTTCAGTCAGCAATCTCTATGGCACCTGAGTATCCAAAGATCCTTAAAGAGTAGGAGACTTCCAGCCTTCTTATGTTAATTTTTAACAGCTCTCTTTACAGCTAATATTCAAAGAGTGAAAGGAAAGCTCATGTTATTCCAAGAATCAAGCAGAATGACCAAGGTAATAACAGACCTGGCATCCTTGGTAATCCTAGACAAAACAGTGATGTTATGTGAATTAGAGCAGTCGTGCTATGTGTGATTCAATCAATAAAGAGTTAAAGCAAGTCCACATGGCCTTATGGAAACAAGACTTGACAAGCAGGCCTGACTTCAGTTTTTGATGCGATTACAGGTTTGTTTGATCAAGGTAACCACATGGATGTGATAGACTTGGACCTTCCTAATGAATCTGATTTAGTACTGCTTGACATTTTGATTAAAACATTAGCATTATATAGCCTTAATAAAACACATTAAATAGATTAAGATCTGGCTAATTGATGGAGTTCAGCAAGCTGTTCTAACCAGATATTCAGCACTGACTGGGGATATTTTTAGTGGAGCTCCGCAGGCAGGAACACTATGCTTGCTGCCTGCCATTCGATGTTCTGGAATTACACAGAAACATGGGCAACACTGGCAAATATCCCACAGTGTAATGAGGAATAGGTAGCTGAGCAAAGTCACAGTTTTGTCTGCATTGGCACAGATGTGTTTCTGGTATTTGATTACATAGTTTTCTTTCATTTCTCTAGAGGCACAGAAGCTCTTTGTCAGGGCATAGTAGCAAGGCTGTGGTCTAGTCTGCTTCTGGTGGGCATACAGTGATTTCTCTCAAGGGTCATTGCTTTTAACTGCTAACACATGGATTATCAAAGGGACTCACATGAATCACTTAAAAAGTGTCAACTGTGAATCCATCACTTACTGCACACTTCTGCATGTATTTTTTTTAACTACCAAAAATATAACCTGAGATTAAAATATGTTTGCAGCTTTGAAAAGTCATGAAACTCTAGTTCATAGGCTGAAGAAGGATTTGCTATTAAAAAAAAAATAAACAAGAAAGCCAGAGAACTGATCAGAACATTAATGATCAAAACATATACAATCTCTAATATTATCACTTTCTGGTCAGCTGAGCTAAGCACATCTTTCCCGATTCTTCATTTTCTTGATCAGTTCTTGAATCAGATTGAGAGAACACTTAATATTACTTTCCTTTACCAGGTTTGATTCTGACCTATCTTTTTATATTACTGCACATAATTACAAGCTTCATTAAGCAAAAATCAGAATGAAAGTTCATATGAATTTTGATGGTGTGGACTGTTAAAGATCCTCTTTCTCAGCAAAATCTTTGTAGTAAACTTATCCTTTTAACATTTGGTTTCTGTTTGACCTTGCAGAACAAAATGACTACTGAATGTAAAAGATTCTATTCAGAAAAAAGACACTGAAGAGAATACCCTCTCATTACTATCTAAAATACAGATTCAGATACATATTTCCCACAATGCACTGGCATGTATTATTTAACTTCGTTTATCTATCAATTTAATATGTAAAATCTTTCCACATTTTCCTAATTTTATCAACTTTTATTAAAACTCATGATGGCAATCTCACAAGTATCCTATGAAACACCAATACCATCTAAAGCAGTACAAGTCAGCAACAGAATGCCTCATGTTTCTCATGCTTGCTTCTCCGCTGAAAAAAAAAAAGCAATAGTTTTTTTACTGTGTCAAAACCAAATTGTTCCCTTTTTTTTGTTGTTGTTATATAACAAAACTTTTCAGCAATGTGGTCAGGCTCCTTTCTGTGCCTGTCAAAACTGTTACTGAGTTTGCCCATGTCCTGCACTGTACTGTCTCCCTCTGCACCATCCCAGAACTCTCATTTCCATCACTCCCCCTCTGCTTCTAGATTTGTGTCCAGTTTAGAGAAAAACTTTCAAAGGGGACATGCATGCCTTACATGCACCAGTAGTGAGACCAAGTTTTGTTCTCAGTTGGTGTTTATAAACAGGAATGATTGTATTTTATTGGTCAGTTTGTTTTTGTTTTGGTTTTTCTTTTTTTTTTTTTTTTTCCTACAAGTCAGTTTTCCTAACAGCACACTGGCAGTCTGAAGATCCTTGCTTGTCCTTTTGGATACTCTGAGGTAGTATCTAATCATCAATACCCAGCTCTCCATAGCAATTCTCTGGAAGAGAAATGTTGTTGGTATTCAAAAAATGTCTGTACCTTATTCCAACTCCAAAGTTATCACTCATTCTTCTAATTTTCATCCTTTTCTTGACTAAAAACAGTCTTATCACTGTCCTCCCTAGAACTGTAAAACTATTGTGTTATCAGATTTTCTTCCTCTAGCACCCCCCGACTCCCAGACAGACTTTTTTCAAGTCTCTGTGACATTTTATTCAGCCTAATTATTTCATTTTTAACCTTATCTTTCCCTTTCCTATTTACAATTCATGTCGTTATCTTTCTTTTGGGTTTTGTTAGCCTTTTTTTTTTTAACTTGCATTGCCTCTGGTGAACATAGTATTAGTAGGACATGACATTCTTCAAATAGCTTCAACTGGGTTTTGACTTTTCCTCATTCTCCAAAATTCTGTACTTTTATCTTTACAGTTTTGCTTACTCAGTTCCATGCCCTTTTTAATTTCTGTCTCCTTGCCATAGTCCTCATACATTTTGTTTCCCATACAAAGTTATGTTCCCTTTTTTCCTGGCTACAGAAACCTATCAACATTTCCAGTTTCATCAGCAATGTACCCTTTATTTTTCATGAGGGCATCAAGTGAAGCTACACTTACTCTTTGAACTTTACTGCAATCTTTTTATCATGCAGATGGGGAGCACCTGTGAACACAAAGGAATGAGCTAAAGTGGAAAAAAAAAAAGCATGGATCTCAGTGTAAGATGCCGAAATAAAAACTATTATCTTGCTTCACAGAACTGTAAGATTCATAAAAACCAAATCAGAGGTTAGAGTGGGTATTAGAATCCCTAAGCACCCCTAAAACATCTGAAAAAATGAGGTGACCAGTGTGCACTCACTGGTCGCCTCAAGTGTGAGGAATGTGCAACACTTTGGTGAGGTGTTGCAGATTAATTCCTATACAGGAGAGGTGTTATGTGCTTATTCCTTACACCATTTTATTCAGTTCTCGGCTTCCAACCACTTTGACAGCGCCGTGCCATGAGTCACTTTTAATCGCTGCCTCATTTGTTCCTGACCTGAATAACCTTTTTATAGAGGCTTGTGTGCAGTGTAACACCTCCTGTGCCGGATCGCGCTTCGGAGGCCACAGAGCTGTCCCAAGCAATTTGTACGGCTTCGGAGCGAGCCTCGGGAAGGGCAGCCCTGGGTCCTTTGTATTTCTCCTGGGAAGGAAAAAAGGATTTTCTCCCGACGAAGCAATGGCAGAGCGCGGGCTGAGCACCGACCCGCACAGACCCCTCCGAGCCACGGCGAGAAATGCAGGCTCCTCACTCAGGACCGCTCCCTGCCACCGCCAAGACCGTCACCTCCCGTGACATTTACACAGAATCACAGAATATCTTGGGCTGGAAGCGACCCACAAGGATCACTGAGTCCATCTCCTGCCCTGCACAGCACCATCCCCAAGAGCCACACCATGGGCCTGAGAGCATTGTCCAAACACTTCTTGAACTCTGTCAAGCTTGGTGCTGTGTCCACTTCCCTGGGGAGCCTGTTCCAGTGCCCAACCACTCTCTGGGTGAAAGAACCTTTTTCTAATATCCAACCCAAGTCTCCCCTGACACAACTTTATGCCGAATTTTGGGTCTGTTCGACCTCCCGCACGCAGCTGAGGCTGCGACACCAACTCTCAGTCTGCCCCACCGCCATAAACCCTGTTCCCCGCCAGCCCCGCTGCCCCGGCTCGGCTCCCCCTCAGCACCTCCGCGGCCGCTGCCGCTCTCGCCGCAGTGGGGCGGGGGCTCCCCTGGCCACCCCCACCTCGCCGGGCTGGGGGCGGGGCGTCGCGGAGCTGCACTCTTATTGGTGGGAGCGGGTGCCCATCGTCGCAGCTCTCCAATCAGAGGCTGCGGATCGCAGGGGCCCTCAGACATCGCTTGTTCCCCATCTGGAGCCGCCCGCCCGCCGAGACGCTGCGCGCAGTCACCGCCCCTTCTCTCCTGTCCGCCAGTCACGTCCCCGCGGCTTGCCCGCAGTACGGATTAGGAACCCGCGCGTGCCTGTCAATCACTAACGTTTCCCCGCCTTCCCCCCCGCCCACAGCCCAGCCGGGAGCGGGGGGCGGGGTCCCGGCGCCGGCTGCGCGCTGGTGCGGCAGGCGGGGCCTGGCGGACGGGGGCGGGAGGCAGGGAGAGAGAGGAGGAGGAGGAAGGGCGGGAGGAGGAGCTGCGGCTGACGCCGGCGGAGCTTTCAGTACCTCGGAGAACGGCTGCGAGCGTGCCGGGCGAGCAAGAGCCGCCACCGCCGCCCTCCGCTGCCCGCTCACCTGCCCCGCTCCGTTCCTCACCCGCCCCTCCCTGCCCCGCGTCTCCCCGGCGCCGGAGGGAGCCCGGTCCCGCCGGGAGCGGTTCCTAGGGGAGAGCACGGCAGCGGCACAGGCTCGGTGATCGGGACGGGCGGGGGTCCGTCAGCGCCGGGACGGGACGGGTGGTCAGCCCGGGACGGCCGGACTGGCCTAGGGGGTCGCTCGCTGCCGTCGCTCCTCGCGGAGCGGCGGCCGGGGCGGCGAGGAGAGCGAGGGGGCTCGCATCTGGCATCTCGCACCCCGCCGTGGAGCCCGAGGGGAGAGAGAGGAGCACCGAGTGCGGCAGCGGCCGCCGGTATTTGCTTGGCTGGGCAGGGAACCAGAAACAGGAGTCGCACCAGCGGCTAGGAACGGGGAATCCGCTCCGCGGAAACCCCGGGGGCAGAGATACCCCTGGCTCAAAGGGCTTTTGAGGGGAAGGGGAAATTGAATGTAGACGCGTTTTGGTAGTTTTGCTGAAATAATCAAGTGTCGAAGGCAGATCTTAGGCAGATCAGGTAGAGGGATGGATCCCGCTGTTTTGGATGCCGGCTTGAATTTTTTATTTACTTTTCTGTTTTGACCACTGCTAAATGTGGATTTTGCGAACCCGATGGCGGTTGTTCCATTGTTCCTTGTTTGAACGTAAATCTTAGTCCTGCCGCTTGTGGATTATTTATTTATTTATTTATTTATTTATTTATTTATTTATTTATTTTTGGAAAGGACCATTCCAGGTAGCTTTTGCGTCTGACAAAATGAAGCCTTTGTATTTTTCAATCAATTATACCTAATATTGACATTCTGTTTGGTGCAAGAGACTTAAAGTGCTGCCTCACTCAGAGGACCATTAAAGACTTTCTCGGTCGCTACATGTAGCTGAATGTGTTACGACACATCCTTTCTCCCCCCCCAAATCTTCCTAAAGATTTTTCCAAAATGAAGAAATTTAATTTTCGCAAAGTTTTGGATGGTTTAACTGCCGCATCCCCCGTTGGAAGCAGTGGCGGTGGCAGTGGAAGTGGGGCTGGTGGCTCCGTGCACCCAGGAGGGACTGCGGGAGCTGCAGGGACACCCAGAGAGGAGATCCAGGAGACACTCACTTCAGATTATTTTCAGATCTGTAAGGTAAAGGCTGTATTTTTATTTTCTACGGAAATAATAAAAGCTACTCTGGGTTGGGGGGTTGTGGCGAGGGGGTAGTAATATGATACCAATAAGCGTTTTACTTGAGAACTGCAGTGGTTGTATAAGGACTTTGGAATGAAAAGACAGAGATCCAGTGGCTGCTTTTTTCTTCCTGCTGCAGAGTTGAGGTGGTCAGTAAGTTTGTAGAAATCTTGATTTCAGCACTCAGGGCTGAATTCCAAGTTCACACTTGGACCCCGGACGGCTGACAGGATTGTGGACAGGAAAGCAAATCAATTGGTGTTAGTACTGATGAGCATTTACAAGTCATTAGAAATTGACGATTGTATCTACTTCCCCTCCTCACTATTCTCATCTTCCCTGCCTTTCCTTCTCTATTTTAAGGAAAAGGCACAAGCTAGAAATAGAAGACAGTGCGGTGACTACTGAACCCGGGACTTCAATTATTTGTGAGGAGCTGGATGTAGATTCAGGGTGGCTGTTTACCATTAGTACTGAGGATTCTGGTTGCTTGATAGCAAACTTAGTGGGACAGCAGAAATACCAAAAGTTGCCAAATCTGTTCTGGTTTTATGTGTTGATCACTTCCTTAAGTGGGAATTTTCTATGAGTAGAAAGCATAAGATATCCTTGTATGTATTTTGGTTTGTATCTGTTTTCTGCAACAAAGCTTTTAGTTGTGGTTTTAAATAGTTGCACCTGTAAAACAGAACAAACTATTTGGTACTTCTGATCAGCTCTGGAATATGAAAATCATACTTTCGTAATGAAGACAAAATATGAAGGGAGATTATGGTATTCTGCTATTACCTGTCAGTTTTATGTGAATTCTGGTGGCTTTACTAGAAATTTTATTTGCTTATTTGTTTTGATTAGAAGCTTCAAAACCAGAATTTCTAATTAGTGCAATTTGCTTTACTAGGAGTAAATGGACTCCACCTATTTAGTATACTTTGCTTTTATTAATCAGATACAAATTGATCTAAAATTTAGATGACAGTCAACTCTAGCACATCATTATTTCTTTTTGTGTTTTGGAAAGAAGAAAGAAATATAAACAACCAAGACAAGCCTGTGAGACATTTTGTGTGCAGATCTGGTATTTGTTAAACACACAGCTTCCCTGATCTCAGATACCATGTTTCTAATTCTGTTTGGCTTGCAGCTACAGCTGGTGTCAAAACTCTTGCAGAGTTCAAGGGGAGAAGAATGAGCCCCTATGGCTTAAAGACTCAGAGACCTTTAGATAGGTTCTACAAAATACTAATTCTTTTTTTCTTATAGTTCTTTGTCATCCTGAACCACAACAGGTTCCAGCCTTTTGACACAAATGATTCTGTAGTTTAAGAGTGTCAGTGATGAGTGCATTAGAATCATGCCTGCTTCCCAGGCTTGGATTTGACTACTTTTGCTTAGGTACACAGAAATTTAGCATTTTGTGAAATTCCAGGTATTTAGTACAGTGATATCCCATTTTTGTCATGTCAGTAAAAAGATAACACAAATAATCAAGGTACATTAAAATATCATTAGACGGTCTGACATTCAGAGATTTCTAGGTAAGGCTAAAACTCAACATGTTGTTTTTTTTTTTTTTTTTTCTTTTTGTTTAAGTCTTGTGATAAGGACAAAGATCTGTATTTAGTGAGATATATTCTTATTTTGTATGGCATATTTCTGAAAAGAAGCAACATAAGATGAAATGCAATTTTTCCCCTAATCTCCATTATTTCTCTTGTTTGCTTTGATATTACTTGAAGAGTGTTAGTGTTATGTCCTGATAGATCTACTTGGAATATGTGTAAAGGAATATGTCATTTGAAGAAGATTTCAGTAGCTAATATTTGCCCGTCATAGCTCTCAGGTTAAAATGTTCTCAACAAAGTAAATATTTGTGTAGGAAACCTCTGGGTTGCTTGCAGCAGCACTTGCTTATGAATGCATGTCACTGCAGAGCTCTGTGGTACACAAAATACTGCCTTCCTTTTTCCAAGATACAAAGGTGTGCCGAAAGCAAACTTCCAAAACACTGGGTGATCATGTGCTCCTGACACTCCACAGTGTTTATTCCATGGGCTCCACTTGAGCAGCTCTGCTGCACTTGAGGAGCACCGGGAGCGCGTTTGGAGGAAGCCCCAGGAGCTGTGCGGGCCCTGCGCTGTTGCACGGGAACCGGGGCAGTGGGGCCTGACGCAGGCACAGCTTCCCCCTGCCTGCCCCAGGGGCCAGAGCCCAGCCACAATTTGTACCTCGGTCAGTCTGCATCGCATTGGAAGTACACCACACACACATAACCCAAATTCCATCCTTGCCGAGCTTTTGTTGTGTGGCACTTGTGGTATTTCAAGTGGGTATTTGCATGTTCAGTTACATAAGTTATATGGGCTGCATATTTAAGGATCTGCAATCCTGCTGCACGCAGAATTGGGTAGAGCTAATGGCAGTTTTGGTTTGTTATCTGCAGGGTCGAAGCATCTGGGCTAACAGCCTAAGTAGCACCTCATACTGGTTTTCCTTTCTTTTCTGATTATAAAAATCCTCATTTAGAAGTGAAACATAAAAGCTGACTCATACTTAAGAATTAAAGGGCCTTTCCCTGCAGTTTTTTATGTAAATAAGTTGCGTTTCTGAAGTTTGTGGGAGGTTTGCTTGACTGAAAATGCAGATCCAATCCTCTAGGAGAAAACTGTATTGAAGGGTAACCTGATTTCATTTGTTAACACACCTGAAAGCCAGCTCTCCATTTTGTGGCATTTTTAAATTGCTTATGACCACAGTGTCTTTTTGAGATACAGATTAGAGTTTAACAGAAGTAAACTGAATATTTTACACCAAGATGCTCTCAGTGAGTTACTTTTGGCATTTATATTTAAATCATTAATGTGATCTTCTGTATTGAAAGAATGAAACATTCTTGAAACTATTACATGTGAAATAGCTACATCCTGTTTTAAGCATGATATATTTATATGTTGATAGTTGTAATAATGAATCAGTGGCACCATTTTCAAAGTACTCAAGCAATGTGAAATATTGTCTTACCTATTTTGTGACAGCAGAAAGCTGAGATGCAATTTCAGCTGCATCTAGGGGCTGCTTTTGGGATTTGAGTATCCAAGTGGAAATCATGAAAATATTGATTGTAGTTCACATTAGTTGAATTGAATGTGTGAGATTGCAGCATCATCCTAAAACTAGGTATGATCCAGTAGAATAAGCTACTAAAGTCTATGTTAATTTTAATTGGAATAGACCTAATTTCCTTGGGTTTGCTTCTTTGTGTTTTCCCTCTGTATATGCATTGTTTTTTTCCTCTGGCAAGCATTTTTAGGCTCACCTGTGTTTGTCCAGAAACTAAAATATGGCACTGAGGAAAGATCTGCTCTTAATAAAAGAAGTGAAAAGCTTGCCGTTAGGATGTTTTAAATCATTTAAGTAGAATTTTGAGCAGAGGAAACATAAAAGGAGAAAACAGTGATTTTATTACTTTTAGAGAAGGTTGCTTATTAGGGGATGACAAGAATGAAGATGTACCTTTTTTTGGTATGTGAAGTTCTTGTTCCTCATGAAAACAAGTCTCCCATGTAGAACTGCTCAGGATTTTCTTGGAGAACAATCATAGAGTTGAATTGAATTTGTAGAGCATGAGGTCAATAACTTTGAAATCAAGACCTCAGTTAAGAGCACAGTAACAGTTGTACTTTATCAGGTATACAATTGATCTACTCTAACAGGTTTTCTTTTGCTGTGGACAACAACTGAATACCCATGAAAAGGTCCAAGAACTGGCAATTTAATCTTCTCAAATAGTTGCTTCCCAAATGGTGATGGACTGCCTTTAAACCCCAAAGCATGAGATTTCTGTTCTTTCCCAAACTTGTATTCAGTGTTATTACTGGGTAGTCTTGCAACACAATAAATGTCCTTTAACTCTTGCTGTATTGTTTATACTGATGGTATAGTCATAGGTTCAGTATGTTCATTACCCAGTCTTTATGCAAAACCCTTGGAGGCCAGAACAGTTTTAGGCTTTTCTTAAAACTGATATGGAATCCCATGGCCAATTGCAATTGTGCCTTCCTAATCCTGCTTATGTTTGGCAACAATAGGCCTCTGAGATACAGTCAATCATTGCCAAATTAAATACCTTAATTATCTGGATTTCCTATCAGGCGGTCTTAAATTTTAATTCCCAGAGTTTATAGATGGTAATACTTTATTTTGTCAACCTATGAAGACAAACATTTAATCCTTCTGACAACAGCCAAGTAGGTATTTTAACTGCAAATACAACATGACACTATAGTTCAGTGATAACAGATTTTGGAATGGCAATTTAAGCACAATACTGCAGGAGCACATTTTTGGTTATGAAGAATTAAAACCAGAAAAATCCTTGTTATAAGCTATCCACAGTGTTTTAGTCAGTTTGAGCTGTTTGGTTAATCTGTCTTGTTTCCTTGCTAAGGTCATACAGGGAACAAAAAATAAAAGTGCTACATTGCAGTGAAAACCCATTTTAAAATTAGTATGAGCTCTTACTTGTAAGTTCTCAGAGTTCATTTAATACTTAAGTGGTAAATAAGATAATGCTGGGAGGGATTTTTTTTCCTATATACCAGAGTTTGGATCTAAAGCTAGGTGCAGAACCCTATTCTCTTTAAAACTGCAGAGTCATAAATGACACTTCTAAATTAGATTATAGTAATTTCATTAAATTTGTGATGAGCGTAATGTATTCTTCTTTTTTAAGTGTTTATATTAATTAGAAATAGGACTTATTCATGGGAAAGAGCATAGCACATTAAAAGCTTCTTTTGAAAAAAAATTGAAGATTTTAAGGTACCTGTAGTAGTATAATTGGATTCACTTGTTTGGGTTTTTTTTTGTGCAAATATTGGTCTTTTTGCATTGGTAAACCTAAATTGAGTAATGCACATCCTTCATGGCCAACACATGCAATTACATCTTCAAAATTATTTCCAGACCTTTAAGGTTGCTGAATAAAGCACTCACAAAGTTCCACATTTCTTAAATAACTTTGTTTGCACAGACAACTTTTAATTATATGATCCCATAATTCTTCTATAGGTTTAATTTAGCAGAACAAATAGTGTTTGCTCATAGGAAAGTACTTCAATATTTCTTTGCATACTTAAAACTCAGAGCATGCCTGAATATTAAGTTCCCCCATGGACTTTTCCAACAGAAGTGCTCACCACTGTAGTTCTGAAAGCTTTATAAACATTAATGAATTGACCTTCATAATATTTCTGTGAGATGGAAATTATATTATCCCTGCAGTATAGATGCCACAGAAAATCTAAAATGTCCAGGGTCCACTGTTTTGAGTTTCCATCTTGACCTGCTTTGCATCTGTTTTTCTTTTAGCATATTTAACTTATCCCATGTCTTCCCATTGGGCCTCCCATTGTTTTCACATTCTGTTGCACATATTCTGCACAGTTGCAGAGTGATCTTTAGGTTAGTTGTTCTGTTTATATGCCCACCTTAGCCAGAATGACTCTGAATTTCCTTTCTGTCTCAAATGACTACAGATGGATTTCTGGCTCCACTGTACTATGGCAGAAGAAGATAATGTAATTAATCCCTACAAGAGGAGAACAAATTCATACTGCAAAGATTAACTTATTTCATGTATTTTTAAAATTGTTCTGCTTTTTATGGTTGACCTTGCATTTTTAACAATATAAGAATCATGGAATTATCCAAGTTGCAAGGAATCCCTGAGGATCACTGAGTTCAACTCTTTGATTTCACAAAGGGAAACCTAAAGGTTAAGATATTTGCTCTAATTTTGTGTCCCATTTCAAGTGGGGTTTTTTTTTGGTTGTTGGTTTGGGAGTTTTTTGGGGTTTTTCTCTTAATCCATGGGATCATAGATGTTGGAAGATCTTCTAGTCCCAACCCCAGTGCCGTGGGCACAGACACTTTCCACTAGAACAGGCTGCTCAAAGTGTCATCCAGCCTGTCCTTGAGCACTTTTAAGAATGGGGCATCAAAAGTTTCTCCAGGCAACCTGGGCCAGTGCCTCACCCCCCTCACAGTAAAGAGTTTTTTCCCCGATATCTAATCTGAATCGGCTCTCTTTTAGTTTGAAGCCGTTGCCCTTTGTCCTATCACTACATGCCCTAGTAAAAAGTCCTTCCACAGCTTTATTTTAGCCCGCTTTAGGTCTGGAAGATGCTATAAGGTGTCCCTGGAGTTTGCTCTGCTCCAGGCTGAACAACTCCAGCTCTAGTGGGCTCCATTATTCCTCACCTGTGGGTCACCAGGTAGTTAATGAGATTTTTTTTCTCACTATTGCAGTGGGAAAAGCAATTTTTAATCTCTTGTAGGAGGGATGGAGGAAATTCAGACTGGTTGGCTCACAGTGTTCTGATTGAGGAGCTGTCACATAAAAAGGTGGTTGCGTGAGCAACTTTGCCCCCAGCTTACTTCTGGAAGAAAAATACTTACACTTAATTAAAAATAAAAAAATTACCAAGAAATTACTTAGAGGTTCTTGGCTAAAAAGAAAAATATTTTTTTTTCCAGATAGAAATGCATATTCTGTGTAAAACATGCAGCTGTCCTCAGTGGAACTGGACTAAATCCAAGACAGATCCCATTCTCACTTTGTTTAGATGAATATCCACTCATATCTGATTCCTATTCTGAGACATCTGATACTCCCTGCTGTATGATTTATGCCCAAAACACTTTCTGAAGTCTCTGTGAAAATACTGTGAAAAGTTAGTATATTCACTTTATAGTGAAAGGGAAGCAGTAGAGAGTGAACGAATACACCTTCCTGAACTACATGAGTATAGTCATCTGTTGGCTATTCTAAGAAAAGGTGCTTATCAAAGAAGCTTGTGGGGTATATTAATTTGTCCCAATGTGTGTTAGAATCATTATGGGGAAAATTAGAGGACTGTTAGATTAGAAATATAAGTAATGTGCATCTGTGGAGAGGAGAGAAAGCAATATTATTAGGTACAGATGGCTGGCAAGTACGCTCAAATGTAATAAGATGTTATCTTTGTGCAGTGCTGTGTCCATTCCTAACAGATCACCAGCAAAGACTATGAATAATAAAAAGTACTAGAGACAATCTGTCACCTGTAGCTAGGGTCAAAGTCTGAGGAGGTGCACTCTTTATGGTTCCTTTGAAGTTAAGTTGTATATCATACTGAAAAAACCCAACCTCGGTATTCAAGGCTTTGAGTTGGTGAATGCATGGACTCAGAAGGAGCCTTACTGAATTCTGTGGTGTGCATAAGTAGATGCATGTGTGTGTGGTAGCATGTCTTTTTTGCAGAATTTGAATCCAACAAATTAAAAATAATTGCTTCTAATTCATTTAAAAGTCTGTTATGTAAGAATACTGTGAGGTCACACACTCAGAAGTTAAATCCCTTATTCAGCTAGTATCCAGTTATTTCTATATGTGAAGCAATCTAGTTTTTATTGCATGTTTTTATTTTCTTGAAGTGTCTGCTTATATTTTGTTCCTGTCCTCCCTCACATTTGTTTTAAACAGTATACAACATGTGAGGAGGATGAATGCTATTCTGTTTATGTTATTTGCCACAGTTCTTGTAAGAAGGTCTCTGTGTTATCCACTGGACATCACAAAAATAGTAAATAATAATAAATTAATGAATATTCATCTGTGCTTTGTTCATCCTATTCCATCTATTGTATCCCTTCAGGGTGGAGATGTGCTCTCAGTTACAGCTGTCCATCATCACTTGTATTACAGATACATTCCATGTATCTGTGGATAAAACTTAATTTTACTGAGTCCACAGATCCCTGCTTTATTGTTTGTCCCTGCATATATTTTGAAATGCTACCTGAATGAGGCAAGGGCAGGAAAAGTGGCCTGTGGTTATGTAAACAGAGACCTGGTTCTTACGATCCTTGGCTGTGCTGTCTTCATTTCTGTCTGAGCTGTGTCCTTGCTAGCTTCATAGGCAATGCAGAGGGGGACAGTGATGTGCAGGATCTGCTGGATTTCACTGATGTGAGAGGGTAAAAACTTGCCAGAAAATACCTGCATTTAATTTGGAATATACCTTCACCCTGTGTGAGGTGAGATGCTGGCTGTTGTTTTCAGATTAAGTTCTCAATTCAACATCAGAAAAAAAAATCTTCAAATTGCATACAGCATGTATACAGAAAGAAGGTAGGATAAGATTAATTATGAATTAATATTAAATAGTAAACAATGTTGTAAATGCTAGTAATGAAATCTGGTAATAGCATTTGTATACAAGAATGCAAAGTTACATTGCAAAAAAGATTTTCACAGGAATAAACCAATAATACAGATTATCTTTGTATCAGAGTGGTTTTCACACTCTGTTTCTCTAGCTTCCTCCCCTGCCATTGCCCAGACCAACCCCCCACCCTTCAAGAACTTTATCACAGCAGTAACATTTTTTCAATTCCCCCACTATGGCTGCCTTTTTTTAAAAACAAAAATATTTTGAAAGCAGCAACCGAAGCATTTGTTTCAGAGCAGAAACTACAATCAGCCATAACAGAACATAATTAGTCTAAAGTAGTGAAGTTTCAGAAAATCCAAAAATGGGAAGTAATGCAAAATTAATTAGTGTTATTTTTATGTTGGTCTCATATAAACTTAATAAGAACAGTTTTCCTTTTGTTTAATTTCTCATTAAAGTACGAAATTATCTTATTCTCTGTATCCACAGTCATAGTGAAGACAAAAATATTTTCCTTTCAGGGCTATCAGATAAGCTGAATGATTTTATAATTCTTGTACATGCCCCTGAAGCAGATCTCCATCAGACAGATGATATTCTGAACCAGCCTGTTTCAAGTTCTAGAGTAGTACAGTTAAATGATGCAATGATAAAATCAATGGAACTGCTATTTGAATTATATATAAAGATTTTCCATTTGGGGGACTGAAGTCTTGCTTAAGTAGGTAGGCCAAAATGAACTTTGCAAACAGTAGTTTAGGGTTGGGTTTTTAAAAAAAATTCTACATTGAAGACAAGGGTAGATACAGTTTTATGAATGATCAAGACATTTCTCCATATGCTGATGCCCTATTTCTCCTTGCTAGTTTACATGGCAATAGTGGGAAGTACATGATACCATATTTACTGTACAGTGGGTGCAATTCCTTCATTGTGGTCTCATTTTTTCTTCCCTTTTTGTATATTTGCCTGGGTTTTTGTTTGTTTGTTTGCTTGTTTGTTTGATTGTTTGTTTTTGGACTTGGGAGAGTTCTTTTCGAAAGAATAGGAAGGGAAGACGTGAAAGAATTTTGCATACATCGTTCTCCCTTGGAGTTGGGATTTCTCCGGAGGGTATAATGCCTCTCTTGGGATGGTTATATTCATGTATTACCCTGTAAGTTATTATGCTGTAACTCAGTGCTGTGGTGGATGTCGCAGGATGGTGTAGTTGCCAAGCAGTTGCTTGGCCACAGCTACACTGGTTTAAATAGATCCAGAAAGTGATACTAAAATTCAGCCCCTTTAGCTTTGGGCAGGAGGGGTTGGACCAGACATTCTGCAGAGTTCCAACCTCACCTGGGCTGGGGATAATGAAGCTTATGGATCAATGTTATTTTATTTATTTGTGGATTTTCCTGTGTAAATTATATTAATTTTGTATTTTTGATACACTACAGTGTATTTCAAAGGACAAGCATGAGGAGAATGCTTTTTGAAATTCAGAAGGTCTTATTTTTCCCCTGTGATTTGCTTAGCTTGGCTGTTTGTATCTATATGAATCACATCTAAATAGGACCATCTTTATTTAATAGTCTAACATCTAGCTTGCAGAACTGAAAGTGACAGTGGAAAAATACATCTCTGAAGTATCTACAGAAATCTTTGTTACAGAAAAAAATCATACATTTATTGTACAAAACATGTATAATATTTAAGTCAGTTAATTTCAAATAATCTTAAATCTCTCTTATTTTTCATATAATTATCAGTGTGTAATAGTTGTGAAACTAAACTTTTAAAAGTCAGGCTGTATTTGAAGTCTGCTTTATGTCCAGGACAGCTACTTTCTCAAAATTCTACCATAGCTAATTAAGTGACATTTTATAACAAAGTAAGTTCCATACTAGAAAAATAAAACAACAAAACAAATTTGCCTATTACTAAAAGTATTATTCTTCTATGCCAGAAGTTTTTGTAGGGGAATATTATGAAAATCTGCTTGTTTCTTAAACATATATTTTCTTCCTGCCCCAATATTCCTATTTCAGTAACACTTCTCTTTTGTGCCTGCATTTTCCATGTTTTTCTTTACTGTATTTTTCTCCACCAATACTGATCTCCATTTTCTTCCCCTCTGTTTCACTGCTACTGGCGAGGATAATAAGCTCATAAGAAATGGCCTGCTGAGACAAACCCATGGTCCATATCTCCCAGCAGTCAGTCTCTGACAGTGGCATCAGAATTGTCACTTAGGGAGGGTAATAAGTTACATCACTTTTTGTAGTCCATTCCCTTTCCAATCTCCCATCATTCACCATCACTGCATTTGATATGTCAGAGGGAGTATCTTTAGCTGGTCCTTTTAAAATCCATTTATCAATCATGTCAATGAATTTGTCCCATTTTTCCCCCATTTTAAATTAATCTTTAATTTCTTTTGAATGCCTCCATGGCTTTGCCAAATATGTTTAGCTTACCCACTCACTAGTTTATGAAAGTCTTAGTCATATCCCCCCACAAACAGGTCTCAAGCAATGGGCTCACAGAGGTTTTCTCTAGCAGCAGAATGATGCCCTCTGTGTTACTCCTTAAGCTCTTCCTCACGATCTCCAATATTACTGGGCTTTTTGGGGTTGCTGTTGAACAGTAAGCCAAATATTTCAGAAGAATGACAACCATGCCCAAAAATTACTTAGCTGACTTGTAAATGCTAGTTCCAATTTCAGCATTGTGCAGATCTAGGTAAGATTTTGTTTTTTCTTCTAGATATCTTACATCTATCCACACTGAAGCTCATTTATCAACTTCTTGCCCAGTTAAGTCACTCTAATGAAGTCTTTCAGGCGCTGGTCACTGGTAGTACTGAATTTCACTCTCCAAAGGAGCTTACTATTAGCTATGATCTCGGAGACTTCAGGGTTCATTACCTTTTATAGGTCATTAAAGACAATGAATAGAAGTGATCCAAGCATGGAGAACTCATGAATTTTCTTCATGGTAAGAACTCCATAAAACTGTCCTTTGTTTTCTGTGATCTAACCAGCCTTCAGTCCACAAAGAAATTTCTTCAGTCCCATGACACTTCTGTTTCTCTAATAACATTGCAGTGGAATATTATTGGAAGGCTTTTGGAAAACTTATGTATATTCATATTCCCTTTATTTACTTGCATGCTGACAGCCTCATAGAATTAGAGGGAACTAGTCAGACATGATTTCACATTGAAGAAACTCTGCTGACTTCTGCAACAATCTTTATCTGTGTGCTCTGTTAGTTTTTATTTTATCATCTTGTCAGGGACAGCAATCAGCTTTCCCAGTCTACAGGTCCAGAGTCCCTTTTGTAAATGGCTTTTTCGAGATGACTGTTTCTAGCTTTACACCAAGGAAAAGAACTATCTGTAGGTATCTTTATCTAAGGAAAAAAAAAAAAAAAGGTAGTTTTTGAGAATATTCTGTGAATATGCTCAGAAGCCCTGGTTCCTATTAGAGGTTGAGAGCTGGATGGAATCAATAACTTGGGTTTGAAAATTGTAGCTAAGCTGTGATTTTTACAAAAAGCATTACTTCAAAAAATGAAAATTTAACTAATAAAAAATTTATCTCTCCTGTGTTGTTTACTTTGCTTGGAAGCCTGCTGATATCTTGTCCTCTTTCCATTTTTCATGAGAAGGGATCAGTCTTACCAATCAGAGATTACAGATACAGAGATCCATAAATGAGAGATGTCATGGTCTTGTAGTGATATAATACATGGCAGCTCATTTGTATAAGCACTCATTTTTATCACTACAGTCTTGGAACACCACAATACTAAAAATAGTATTGAAGTGGTGAAAATGCTGTAATCATTGACATTTTTTAATTTCTGACATAGCTGAGCAAGAGGCTGGAGAGGTTTCAGTCAACACTTCATCCTCTGTTCTGAAAACCAATCAATTATTCCTCAATGACATTTCTGCATGTTGGTGACAATTTGGAAGCAGACTCTACATACTGAGCCACAGGTTTAGATTACATAGTTAAATTTTAGCAAATGTACATATTCTCAAAAATTATTTACCTAAGTAAATCACTTTTGCTGTCAGATGTTAAATGGAACAGGGTATCTATAAAATATTAGTAGAAAAGTTACAAATTTTAAGTTTATGCAAATTTTCAGAAAGATTTTTGGCTATAAACTTTATTAGTTTAAAATTTTGTCTAGTTCTGTGTTTTCTGGAGCTATTTAGAGAATGTTATAATCACTTTTATTAGAAAGGTGTCTTTGAAGTCTGATATAAACTACCACAGCGTAAATGTTAAGAAAACTTATACTGAAGAATTGCATTATGCATACTGTGAACAATTGTACTGGATATTGCATATTAGTACTAGTGCAGTTTTTTTTTTTTTCAGAGATTGAAATATATCATGGTATCTTAGACTGAAAAAGACCATTATGTTCTGTACAGAATAGTAAAATGTTCATTGGCAGATTACTAGCAAGCCCAAATAATCAATTTCCTATATTAATTTAGGTGCAATTCACTGCTTAAAATTATTTAAAAGAGAATTTAAGAGAAAATAACTAAGCTGAACACAGATTTATGCTGAAATTGTATCTGCATTTGTAACTGTTCTGTTTCAATAAAATTGCTTTGCATATTGCACAGAAACTGTGTGTCCTAGGGAGCACAGACTGCCTCTAGAGACAGCATGCCCAAAAAGGAGACATAAAAGGAAGCTGGATAATGTGGAGAAAAGCAGTCCTGGCTCCATCTGCTGTCTGGTTTTTCTCTCTCCCTTTTATTTTCTTGGCAGCTTCTTTCTTGGGGTATTTGGGCTAGTTAGGCCCCTCTGTATTTCTTTGAACACAGACTGATTTTTAACCATACTTATGCTTTTGCCTGCTATTGACCCCAACTACTTGGTTTTGCTTTTCTGAGCACCATTGATAGTTTTGTTCAGTGTTGTTCCTACTGGACACAACTCAGATAAAACAGGAATGTACTTTTTTTGGTCACCCTAGGATCAAGTTAATTTTGTGGCCTTCTCTTCTTTTTCATCTGTATTAGTAAGGAAGCCTAGGCACAGTCCTAGAACTGTTACTCACACTCAGGTTCACTCGAGCTGTATCAAAGCACAGCTGAAAAGTCTACTCCAAGTGCTGGCTTTTCATGTCAATCTTTCTCACAGTCCTTTGAAAAAGAAGGGACCAAAAAGCTTTTGTTGGACCAAAGCTGAGGACAAGAACCTGGGAGTTTGGAGTGTTAAAGATTTTCCATGTTCTTTCGTAATAAGTTTAATCTTCAGAATAATTTCTGAGACTGCACTAATTTGGGCCAAACCCTCAGTTATAGAGACATCTTTTCCTGCCCTCTGTAATGTATAACTTGGCTTTCCTTCCAAAATGTTTTTTTTTTCTTTTGGAATCCTAATAAATATGAATATTTTAGTTGAAAGGTGTATTTTACTTGGATGTTCAGTGGATTTCATCATTTTAAAAAAAATATTTTACAAATGGCAGAATTTTGCAGTCACAAAAAACTCCCAATTTGAATTAGTCTAAATACTCAAATTTGGAAAATGTCTGCAAAATAGAAAGAGCACTTTTGAGTCAGTCCTAGAGTTCAAAAATTGTACTGAGCTATGATCCTGAAAAGATGTACATCATTGTTCTTTTAAAACATAGTTCTATCTCAAATACAGGACCAAATTAAAATTTCCAAGTGGGAAGTCTGACTCTAGATTTCAGAAATACTGAAAATACAATGCAGATCCTAAATATGTAGGTGAGGATGCAAATAGGTCTTCAAAAATATTTATCTTTGCATTCTTAGAGATCTTAAAAATAGTACTGAAAACTCCAGTCATGGCTAAACATCAGAGAAGCTTACTGTGACTGAAACTGATAGGAGTTCAAACTTTATTATAGAAAGCCTTTCTAAAATCAATAATTAAAAAAGGATAATTGGTGAAAATAAAGGTTTTTCAGATAAGGAAGAAAGTTTGTTCACCAGAATACAGAAATTTCAAATATAATAGCAGATTAGTAATGCTACATTTTCAACACACTAGAAAATACTGCAATCTATGATTACTGATATTTTTGTGACATGAGAGGTAAAACCATTTCTAGGGTGTCTAAGTCTGGTCCCAGCTTAGATATCAGAACAAAAAACTTTATATTTGAGTAATCCTAACACTTAAGAAGATAAGAAAGTTAAAAAACCCAAAACACAAAGCAAACCAAATCAGAAACAGAATGGAGATCTTTGATAAATGCCTACACTAACATAAAAAGTGAGTTACTTTTCTACAGCTTACTGAAGTAGCATATGCTTCTGGGTTTTTTCAGCCTAGAAACTAATAATTAGACATTCTTTAAACAACTTCCCTTATCAGCAGTAATTAAGATATGAGACAAGTAAGATCTCTTTTAAGGAAGTGGTTATTTGCTGAAAAACATACATTTGGTTGTTCCCAAACTGCTTGTGAATGTCAGTTCAAGTGTTTCCAGCTGTAATGGAGGAGTTTGAGTGATACAGCTGTGGAATCATCAGCTGCCTTTTACTCAACAGGTCTGCAATTAAGGAGTCCCTTTTTTTGATGTTGTTCCATAGGGTCTGCTGAATGCTTCAGCAGACATAGTTCTTGAACTAGATAATTTCAAGGAAGAGGAAAACAGCTTAAAAAGTTAAAATTCATTCAGTTCAAAGTACTTCCTCTCCAATCCCAACCACTTACTAAAAAAAGAGTCAGTCCTAGAGTTCAAGGTTTTATTTTGTTAAATAACAGAAACCATTATTATTATACTAAAAAATAGCATTTTGCGCCCATTTTTAGGTAAGCAGCCCCACACACAAGTTTAATTACAATTGATTATTATGTGTATTTTTTATGTGTCTTGGTTTTTTTATGTCTTGTTATTTTGACTTTTGTTCTTATGTTAGTGTTCTCTCTCGTCTGATTCTTCCTCATAAGAATTGGGCAAGTCATAACCTCCAGATTAAGGTAACTTAAAATGCTGAGACAGTCTTCAAGGATGTGTTGTATCATGCTCAGTTTATTTATTCCCTGAAGGATCTCTGCAAAAATTAGAATTAAAAGCATAGTATTGTAAATAAAGATTAAGAAAGGGCGAGTGGTTCAGCTGCTCATTTTGAGAGCATCTTCTCTGGCATCTTTGTTTTTTAAATTGGTATTAAGGGTTTTTACCTCATAGACTCAATTCAGTTTATTGGTTTATTGGATCTTTTCCCCTGGACGTATTCCATTTTGTGCTGGAGCTGTTCTGTTGAGGCTGAGTGTATTGAAAGCATATTATGTTTTTGGTTTTTTTTTTTTCAGTTTACAGTTCAGCTGCCCTGCATATTAAGGTTATCTTTCAGTATACCACTTCAGCAATATATACCAGCTGTATAATAACATACACTTTGCAATCGACTTTGTTGCAATAAAACCATTTAAAATATTACTGAGTGAAAAGCATAACTAGAAATTCATATGAACAAAATTCACCTGTGTATTCAAAACACTGTATCTTTTTAAATACTTCTCTTGAAATGTATTGAAAATGCTACAACATACAGAAAAACATAAGCATAAAACTTTCATGGTGTTCTCTGTGGTTGCAGTTCAGTCACTTTGCTCCTTTGCTCTGTTTCAGACGGTTCGCCATGGATTTCCTTACCTACCCACTGCCTTAGCTTTTGATCCCGTTCAGAAAATTCTGGCAATTGGAACAAGAACAGGAGCCATACGAATGTATCCTTTCTCATTCAGAATTTGCACCATTTCTGTGTATTTGTAATACAGGAATGGGAATTACCTTCCTCAAGTGCTCAGGTAAGGCTACAGTTGTTATGTTCTGCTTCATTTTGCTTTATGAGACAGACTGGAAAAAGATGTGCTGTTGAGGAATCAGCCAGGTCCCTAAGGGATTCAAAGAACAATTTCTGACTGCATTTTTAGCATATGGTTTTGGCATAGATTGGTTAAGACAAAACGGAATTGATCTTTTTCAGCATGCAAAGTAAAAGTGGACAGCAAAGTGGTAATGAGCAAGTTGTGAATGTTTGCTAGCAATAAATAAATTCATTGCTTCAATGCAGCTAGCCAATGTTAGATTGCAGTTAGATGGCTATGTATGAAATTATTTAGAGACTTCCAAGTGAATGGTGGGAAATAAGCAATTTTAGGACAGAATTCCTCTCTTCCCAGAGGAGAAGGTGAAGCACTATAAAAGTGCCTATTTCTTTTTGTTAACTATAAAGGTACTTCAGTGCCAGCAGTTTATATGTTGTTTTTAGTACAGTAGGATTTTGAAGTTAGAAGTCTATACAGAATAAATTTAATTACAAGGTAATTAAAATTTGAAGACTTAAATTAAAGAAAAAATTAAGAATATTTAAATGTATTTTAATGTATGTGATGTATTTCAAAATGTTTCTCTACCTAATTTTCTTAGTTTGGCATGGTTCCAGTGTTTTCCACTTCAGTGAAAATACATATAAAGCAAGGAAAAAAAGGAGAAAGACTATTACAAGAAGGTTTTAAAGTTACAGGACACAGAACTAATAAATCAATGGTTTTTTACAAACTTTTTGTAGCTAAATAAATTATGTGTTTAAAGTAGAGGACAATGCTGTATGAAATAGCAATATAATATTTTCTGGTTCTCTTGCTATCCCTGTTCCCAAGATATCAATTAATGCAATGAACCCAAGGCAGGTTACAAAGTAAAGAAAAATCTCCTTGTGGAAAAGAAGCCTGTGCCTCATGTAACGTTGCTAAAACTTTGGTTCTTCCATTTTTGGATACTCTTGGTCTGAACAGTTGCATTTTTGTGAGCCTCAATTTCTGTCTGATCCAGAATTTCTCACAAGACTCAACTAAACCTCAAGTTATGTGACAAGCTCTGCTTTGATAGTTTGACTCTTTATTTCTTACCTATATGAAGTAGATCGACTATATTATGTTCAAATGCAAAGAAGAAAGTGTTGGTGAATTTGTGTACTTCTGGGAAGTGCAAGTCTAGTAGTCATGGTTTCTTCTTTTTAGAGGTTAAAAAGTCTGGGGCTTTGTCCCTGGAGGCTTCACTGATATCATCAGAGTGAGGGTATTGGGAATTTCATGGTAGAAGTAGGAAGATGACCTTGCAGAAGATTGACTCTTGAGCCCACCTCTTATTTCCATCTCAGCTATGTGGCTTTTCTAGGAGCAGTGCTGTCACTGGCTAGGCATCCTCTATCTCTACAAATCCCTCCTTTGAGGAAAATTCGGATACAGAGCCTGAATTAATACAGGTTTATGTAGAATTAATTTAAACCTGCATGTCTCCTGCCACAGGAATGGAACATGAAGTGGAAAAATAGCTATATCCCTAAGCTTATATAAAATTCTCTGTATGTTTTCTATAAGAATAGATTATAAAGAGTTAGCAGAAGGGAAAAGAATGTTTTTCAAAGTGTCCTTCCTTTTAACATTTCTTCTCCTGTTTGCTAGCAAACTCCTATCTCATTTATGGAAAAATTTCTACCAGTTCTAGTATCTTAATCAAGCAAGAGCATCACGATTACCAGGGATTTTTTTTTTTTTTTTTGATGATATGTCATAACATAAATGCTTCGCAGCTTAGTCACAGAGAGCCTGGTTTGCTTAATTGAGCCCTGAGTTAATGGAAACTGTTCTTTGAAGACAGAGGGTGCCATAAAAAGAATTACTTATTCATTCATTTTAACTGAGGTTTCTCCACTTGGTTGTAAGTTCTGCATAAAAAACCTACTTGTGGACTAATAAATTTGCAGTGAAATAGGCCCTAAGACTACCCCCAGAACACCACTCATTTAAGCCAGTCTTGTTGCAGATCTTTGTAGTTGTTGAAATCAGGCAATAAAATTCAAGCCAAGATATAACAGATGAAATACTACATCTGAAAGTAGAATTTATCATGTGGGGTGTTTTTTTAGTAAACTAAGGAAAATACAGGTTTTAGTAGCTCTAAGTTTTCCACAGTATCCTGTAAAAATACTTTTTAACAGAACTGCACAATTTCATTCTGCCATGAGTATGTCGCATAAGAAAAAGAGAATTCTTTCCATACATACATTGTGTTTGGCTGGTGTTTCTAAACAGTACTGTTGATGGAGTGAAAGGACAGACTATTTGGCTGCCATCAGAGAAATTCACCTAATTATTTATTTGTTTGTTTACTGGTAGTGCCAAAGGTACCTGGTTTGGATCAGAGTCTCTTCTTTAGGGAACACAAAAGGATAGGAAGACTGAATTTATGTTTAATATTCATGTAATGATGTAGAACAAGTTTTCCTGTGATGAGTCCAAGTCACATGATGGTATTGTTGCTTCCTTAACTTTCTAAAAGATTCACAAGGTATTGGTATTTCTACTGGTCACAAGGTAACAGGTCTCGAAAGACAACCTGTTTTTTAAGAAAAGGAAGCATGTCCTTCTTTGTTGTGAATTAATGTCTAACATCAGACCTTCAGGTGATCATTTTGAGTGATCCAGCAGCAATACTGAAGTTGACTATGTTAAATTGTCCTGAAATAAAGCATATTATTCATAAGCTGCCATTAGAATGCAGAGATAAATGGAAGTTCATTTTGGTGTGGCAGTCAATTTGTTTTCTCCTAGATTTCTTTTCAGGGTGCTTAGATGCAACTGCTGTGGCTCCTGTAGCACTGGGAATTGTTGTTGCTATGCTCTACTGATCCTGGCAGCCTCTGTGCGTTTCCCAAGGAAGTTCAAACACCTGCAGGTGTTACCTACAGTGATGGCTGCTGGGTACTGGATCCTCATAGGTGCAGCCCACAGAATCAGACTGCACTGCAAATCATCAATGGAGGAGTATCCTTACTACCTAACAAAGCTGCAAATAAAGGGCCAAAACCCCACTCCTGAAACAGTTGCTCTGGCATCTGATCATTCTTTACCTTTGTCCTAAATATAGCAAATTTCATTTCTCCTTTGAGGTCTTTTCTTCTTGTCGGAAGCCAGTTTCCAGCTTCCATACTTGTGATCATTGTTCAGATCATTGCCTGATACCACTTTAAGTGGAATATACTTGCTTCAGGAAAACACATTCTATTGAAGAGGGGCTATGAAATTGAATTCCTTTTCTTATTGTCTCCATATCCATCTTCTCTAGTCCCAATGTGAAGAACCTTCTGACACAATAAGACCAACTTTTCAGTCTCTGCTGTCAG
The DNA here is from genome assembly GCF_026979565.1 of Vidua chalybeata. Lineage (NCBI taxonomy): Eukaryota > Metazoa > Chordata > Aves > Passeriformes > Viduidae > Vidua > Vidua chalybeata. The sequence goes on from NC_071531.1 coordinate 71,014,642, forward strand.
AGAAGGTTCTGTATCACTATACAAGGAGGTGAGAAATTAAGATACTTGGTCAGACTTAAGTTTCTTCTTGATTTCAGAGGAAAAGGAGAAGTCTGGGGGTTTTTCACATTCTCAGTCTGAGCAAATAGATTAAAATCAGTATTCTTAACAGTGATTATCCCAGTAACAGATCTGAAGAAGTGGCATGCTGTGCTCAGATTTCAGGATGTATATTTCTACATTGTCTACATTTATTCAGCTGACAAATTCTTGTTAAAATTAATTCTAAGTACTTCCTGGAGTCACTGAATCCTTTCCTTTGGAGTTCTTCTATTGTTTCAGAGCTGTGCTTAGCCATTACAGCTCTCTACTTCAAACATACAGAATACAACATCTACTCTATTTTTTAAAATCAAACTGCTGATTATTTAGTGGTCAATTGCAGTGAGAAATTCTGAAAGAAACTCTTCTCTAGCTATTACCATCTTTGATTATCATGAAATGAGAGGAAGTTTATCTTAAATCCAGTGCAAAGAAAATTACCTACTCGGTCCAGAAGGGCCTCCACATCACTGAAAAATTCACCATCAAACAGGCTTAAATTAGTAATGTGTTTTTGTATGTGTTATAGTGTGGTCTGGTACTGTTATTAATACATATTCTTTAGACTTACAGGCTCCATATTGTCATGGATGCAGGTTGTGTGGCATACAAATCTTCACTTTCACTATTAGTTGCTTGAGCAAAGCTGTAAGGCATCTGCAACCCATGCAAGTCTTTTCTAGTAGGCATAGCTGCTGGTTATCCATGCTATCAGAAAATACAGTGGCCATTTTGTACCTAGGCAAACAAAACATTATTCTGACTCGCTAATACATGACAGTGGAAGCATTGCTCTATCCCCACCTTTAGCTTAGCTGCACCGTCCTGATCCTTCCTTTGCTCCAATTCTGCTGCTTGTCAGATCTATTACTGTGAGCCATCCAATGCACTACCCTGGCAAAATACCAGTTCTTCTGCTGTGCTACTTTTTTTGCCAGATTAGCAAACTGATTTATCTGGTGCTTACCTCCAGTGTTAGTCAGAATGATGCATAAATAAAGTTGAAGGAGTGCAGTTGGGACTGGACAGAGAAGGAAATAGGGGAGTAACAAAATGTTGGCACTAAGGATCAGGTTATTAAATTGACTTGTCTTAGAGTATGAAATTGCATCTGATAAATTCAGGTATGGCAGATTGCAGCTGTCTATGAAATTTGCTACAAAATATAGAAATAGTCTTTCAATTTTGAGTGGTATAGGAGATACCATCTCTTTTACTTACGTTTTAAAAATCTTCATGTAGAGCCATTTGCAAATCACAAAAATTCTACAGGTTCTGCTCAAGGGAGATTCTGCTTTAGGATCATAGTTGGAATAAGTTTTTCTGGCCTGTTTATGTACTTCTTCCAGTGCTTTAATAGAAAGAGTGATTTTTGAATGTCAGTAAGGTACAGCAACACTTATTGTAACAGGTGTGTTTTGTGGAGAAACAAACATGCCTTCAAAAAGGCCAATGGCATCCTGGCCTGTATCAGCAATAGTGTGCCCAGCAGGAGCAGGGCAGTGATTGTCCCCTGGTACTCAGCACTGCTGAGGCCAGACCTCAAATCCTGTGTCCACTTCTAGACCCCTTTCTAAAAGAAAGATATTGAGGTGCTGGAGTGTGTCCAGAGGAGGGAAACAGAGCTGGAAAAGGGTCTAGAGCACAAGTCCTATGAGGAACTGCTGAGGGAGCTTTAGCCTTGAGAAAAGGGGGGTGGGGGGGACCTTGTCACTCTCTCAAGTACTTGAAAGGACGAAAGAAAATGGCCTTGGATTGTGCAAGGGAAGTTTAGGTTGGATCTTAGGAAAAAAATACTTCACTGAAAGGGTTGTCAAACCCTGGAACAGGCTGCTCTGGGAAGTGGTGGAGTCACAAGCCCTGGAAGTGTTCAGAAGTCGTGCAAAGGTGGCACTGAGGGACATGGTTTAGTGGTGGACTTCTTAATGCTGGGTTAGTGGTTAGAGTCGATGGTCTTGGAAATCTTTTCCAAGCTAAATGATTTTATAAGATCATCTTGTTTCTTTCTGTGAAACAGCCAGTAAACATATCTTTGATTCCAGAGTTACTGTGCCAAGTAAAGGGGAAGGTGAAATCTAAACCCAAGATAGCTCTGTTGAACATCATGGTTCCTCAGCAGCTGATGTACACAGAGAGAATGTATTGCTGGGAGGTAAAACGGAGGCTGTTTGTGTACTCTAGAAAAAAAGAAAATCTGGCAAAGAAGATAAATAGCACTAATTAAATCATTGCTGGCAGAGTTCTGAGTAGGCATGGAATTTTACAGTAGCTAAAGGAAATGTGGTAAAGAATGTTTGACATCAGGTTGGATGTACTTTAAAAGAAAAGAGGAGAATGTAATTTGGGGTTTTGATCTGTGAGAAGGGTGGCATAAAAGCTAAATATAAATTGTGACAGGTTAACTCTCCCTGGAACTGATGTCTTTTAACCTAAACAAGGTTTCAGTAATTCTTTATCCTCAAAATAAGCCGACTGTGTTCTCTGCTGTTTACTCTGTGTGATTTATTGGGCAGATGGAATGGGGGTAGCACAGACAAGATCATAAACCCAAAATTCTGTTGTTTGACTTGGAGGAATCATTGATACATTTCATCTTTTATCTCATTGTACAATGTATTTGAGATTTTTCTAGACAACTTGAGCTATTCAGGATTACAAACTTCACTGAGAGTCAGTACTCCTAACATAAGTTCTTTTAAAAATTCCCCTGGAAATCAAGATGCAAATGTCTATTTTTGTGTGTATAGATAGCTAAATAGGTTATTACAGAAATGAATTTATTGTCAATCTACAAGAATAAAAATTATTGTAAGAGATACCAAAATAATAAAATTTACCTGTATTACTAAATCTGACAGAACCAGAGTGCAGAGAATTTTTTTTAATGTTAAGACTACTGTGCATCTGGTTATGTGTGCATTCACTTTTTTTTTTCTTTTTGTTTTTTTTTTTTTTTTTTTGTTTTGTTTTGTGTTTTTTAGTTTTTTTTTAATATCTATATAATGTTTGTGCATACATGCATAAATTTGTGTCTGTTTGTTTCCCAAGCCTCTTCCATGCTTTTTACGTAATCAGACTGAATATGTTGCAGTTAAATGTACTGGACTTCCCTCACTTTCAATTGCTGTTTATCCAGGAGATAAAAATGGAATCTGACATCTGCAAACGAATCTACTGAGAAAATGTAGATTTTCTTGTATTTGGAGATGCATGCAAAACTGGCATACAGGTGGATGACTCTGGCAGCATTTTAAGTGGAGCTGATGACTGTGTTTATGAACACTATCTGAAAAAATGCTTTCTGGATTTCTGTTACAAGGGGTTTTTTTGAGTATAATAATAAAAAAAAAAACTCTCAACTTACTCTGATAGTGAAATTATGACTACTGGTGATAGTCAACTATTTCAAATAAGTGATGTGTCTTAATTAGACCTTGTATCAGCTTTAGAGCTTTCCCTACCTTTTTTATTCTAACCTTTGTCATCAACAGAAGTGTTAACGTGCATAGGAAATAAAGTACATCAATTTGCCATCCTTTCCAGTCTGCTAATTATCCTTTTTAGACAAATATCCATCACCTAAATTTCACAGACATCCTTAAACCACAGAAATTTGTAGTCATACTACACAGTTATTTTGACTCTTTTCTTCTTTTGTTTTTATCTGCCAGACACTCTTGATGGTAGAGGGAATTGATACTTCTCCAAATAACTTAGGAAAGCTAATATCTAGTAAAAGACAAACCCAAAATACACAGACACATACAGTGGGAGCATTTTAGTGTTGTGGAAGGAGACCTATTTTTGTCTAGCTACAGGCACTCATTCAATTTAAATTCTTGATGACCTCTTTAAGTTAGGTGCCTTTCTTACACTTGCATGTATGTTGTTAATGGAGGGAGACCAGGGATGAAAGGGAACTGTGGAGGGTTGAATGCCCATTACGAGGCAGAAAGGCTACAATGACTCTGAATTGTCTCTGCATTGGGAATACCTAAGGAGAAGTTTCTGAAACCAAAGAGTTCCTCCTATGAGGATCATAGCAAGGAACATAAACCATGTGATGAGTGGTTCAGTAGGAAATGGGACAGACAGTCACACACTATTTCAGCCTAAACCTCCCGGATGGCTGTAGGATAAATGCACAGTTTTTCCTGAGGTTCTAGAAATGGGGAGATGAACAAAACAGAGACTATGATCTCATTCAGGAGAGGGGGAGGGAAAAGTTTTCTTGAAGAAGTTTTCTTCCCTCATCCATGGTCAGCTTACTTCCTCTTTCCCTAACTGACCTAGTCTCATTCCAGTTTTTATAGTTCTCAGATTTCTATTCCTTACCCCTGACCTGTCTTTTCTTAGTGGCATTAAGCAAACGATATTCTTTCAGTCTCCATCTTGCACCTGACCTGTGCAAAGCAGTCTCTGAATTACATATTTTCCTAAGGAAATTGTTCAAGTCAAGAGCCAAGATGTTTCCCAGGTGCTTCAGATTCCACATTCAAAGCTACACATGAGTACAAAAGGAAGTATTAAAAAGCATCATGGGAGAAGCCAAGTTCGTCCAAAAGAGATTGTGGATCAAGAGCTATCGGAAAATGAATAGCCAAGTCTTAGAGGGCATTAAAGAATGTAAACGTGGCATCAATCTCTTTGTCCAGAGAGAGCACAAGGAGGAGAAGTGACCCAGAAATTTTGTGAGTCTGCTCCTCTTTAGTGCTGTAATGAAGGAGGTATTCTGCTGTTTTATCAACACCGTTTTAGTCTTGTACTCAAAACACATCACCCTGCAGGCCTTCATGAAGAAAATCAGCTCCATTTCAGCCAGACACAGCACACTTTTCAAAAATTCTGCAGTACTCTTTGTTTGAACAGTTGTGGTTTTCAGACAATAATGAGTGGAAATCCAGTGCTCTTAACATGCTTTAATTGTGAAACTAATAATTTAAGCAGAAAAAGGATAGATCTTCTCTCTAATTACTGACAATAACTATGCTTTTCAGTAACCAATTTTTGGTTCTTTTTTTTCCATTTTATTGAATGAATAGCAGCATATACTTATATGGTCTAAAATAGATTTACCATATATAGTATATTAATATGTTGATATTCAACATTAACCCTAAAATATGCTCACAGATAGCACAAGAAAGAAATAATGGAACATCATTCTTTAGTACTATAGTCGATTTCTGGTTGGGTTTTTTGTGTGGTTGCTCCAACAAAGCCCAAATCACTGAATACACTACATTTTAAGCAGCTACAACAAGTGCATTTTAAATGCTGTGACTTTTTCTGTTTTATTATTTAGCTGTATTTTCTGCAGTGCAGAATTGATAGCTCTGTGACATATTTACGTATTTCAGTTGCTTCAGTAAATAAATAAGGATTGACTGAATTGTGAGGTCCGATCTGACACACTGATTTCAAAAGCACCATGCTTTTATTATGAGATGAATCAATATGAGATGTGTGGTAGAAAAATACATTTGAGTATATTCATGTAGTAGGCAAGCACATGAATGACTTTATTCAATATTCTCTTGGAAAACTATAATCAGAACATACCAACTTAGGCTTTTAAAATATTTATCTTAATATTATTTCCCTAATTCCTTGCAATACGTAAGTTCACATTTGCAAATAATTTCTCCATTTTAGGTGTGGATAGATGTGTTCCCCAGTTCCCATTAGATTATAACAACAGGGCTTTCTTTTTCACAGCTGTTTTATTACTCTTAATTTGTAGATTTTGAGAAATTCCACTTTAAGTTAAATGCTTAGAACTAAGGAGAGGCTAATATAATGCATCAATACTTTATTGGTTGAAGAACTGGATTTAAAATTTGTGATTTGGTGAGGGGAAGTATCTTATATTCCTTCTGCAAACATCCTACATTCTGTTTAGTAGATTATTTGCATAGTTTTAATATCAATATATTTTATCTAACTGGCAAAATTCATGAGAGGGGCATAATTTTGAAACCCAAGAATACAGTCTCTTATATAAAGAAATGAAGCTAAAAATGTTAATTTTGTCTCATGATATAACACTAAAATGATTGATCAATCTTCTCCAGAAGCCTCTGTTACAGGATTAGAATCTGGCAGACCGTCTCAGAGCAAGTGTAGCAGGTCAGACTGAATGTAAAATGCAGTAGTGGGTGCTACTTCTAAGGGTTTGTGCTCATCCACTGACTTGTACTGTGGATGCACAGAGTTGAGATGTGGGACTGTCAGTTCAATTTTCATAGCATAATGTTTTAAACCTGCATATCCTGCTGCACACAACATTTTTCCTACCAGACCATGTATACCTGTGAGGTATTTTTCACCTTAAAGTGTTGCACTTTATAGGAAAAGCAAGTGCAACTCTGTGTTTATAGGATAATGATTTAGTCACATAATTTAAAGGGGTAATCTTACGTTCCAGTCTGTGCTCAGGGACAGATTATAAATTTTACCTAGAACAGCGACTAGATGCAATAGTTGTAACATGTTAATAGTTATAACATCTCCTCATTTTTGTAGATCATGTTATCTTAGCAAGACAGATGGAATATCTATTTCATAATAGCTTCATATAGTTTGTTTAAGAGAAGCTGTTCATAAAATATTAGTTTATATTGGAAGATCAAATGGTACCCAGTAGATTTGGTGATTTCAAAGTAGCGCTTAAATTCAGAGCTGCCTGTCTGCACCTATAGCTCTTGTCTTTGGTAAATTAATTTCTTTTCTATAAACAGATCATTGGATATTATAACCAGGTTATAATAGGGGCTGGAACCTAAGACCTTCCCATCCTAGATGAAAACCTGCTAGCCATGATTTCTTGTTCCATCTCTCTTAATTGAATATTCCCTTCTCTCTCAACTCCCACATCCTGCCCACCTAAGCTGAACAAGTCAAGAGTTGCTGTAGTTCCAAGTAGGGTGTGGTCAGGACACTGTGCTTATAGCACTTTTAGTTTAAGCAGAATAACCATTCATTTTTTGTTCCTTATTATTTTGAGACACAAAAATTATTGCACTGTTAATGGGGAAGCTTTTTCATCCTTTATCAGTACACCTTTTCATTCATACAATAAGGTGTCTGGTGGATAGAGACACCTGCAAATTTAGAACTGGTCACATGGATTTTTTAAGAAAAAAGTTCTAATCTTCAGCAAGAGCCGAGACTTGCCTTTTCAAGTCCTTTGGCCTTTAATAAAAAGAGCTTTTAACTTGATTCCTGCTGTTTGTAGCTGTAAAACAGAGGGGTATCAACCAGTGTCAAGGAGTCATTACATTTAATAAATGTAATGCATGGTTTTAAAATTCTTTTATGATGAAGAATACCACATTTATATTTCCCAGAACAACAGACAGAGGAAATCCTTAAATGCATTGACATCAGAGTAATGGGCTCTGTTAAAAGCATTTGTGAACTACCAGGTGTGTTTTGATTATGCCTCCATAGTGTCTGGTTTGTATAATGTGAATGAATAACCCATTCGTGAGCATGTATTTCTCAATAAAAATAGAATTTTGTATAAAAATGAACCTTACATTAAAAATATCTTATCTAAATTAACATCATCATCATCATCCAGACCATAAGCTTGTCAAGCTGTTAACTTCCTCAAGTAGGATGTCCCAGTTAATAAGAAAACAAAACAAGAAACCCCAGTCTTTTCTGAAACAAGAGGAGAAGCAAATTCTCCTGTGAATATCATTGCTAAGAACATCTTCTCGTATGCTCCTGAATTTTGTAGCTTAGGACCTCTCTAGCATTGCAACTCTCAAATGAAAGGAAATACTAATGAAAAATGGTTCATTTTATAAGTTCCCTCAGTTTTAATTGATAGATCACTATTTTGAACTTGAAAGTACAAGAATCACTTCATTAGGCTGACAGTTTTACTACAGCATAGAAGCTTTCTGTTTTTTAAGCATAAATTAAGTCACTGGGAGATCAATAAATGCAATAAGAAAACAGTGTTGTTTTCATGGCTTCTGAACAACTTAAAGATGAGATATTTTCCAGTTGTTAAAAAAAAAAAAAAAGTTTAACTCTTTTAAAAGGAATTTAGATAATGCTACCTGCTACGTATTCCTAGAAGTAGACTAAATCTTCTGCTGCAAGAGAGGACAGAAAAACAATGAGTCTTTACTTGTTTCTTTAGAGGAATGCTTCTCTTATGACTTGAAATTCATTAGTTAATGTAGTTCTGAGCAAACAGGTAGAATGTTGTACCTTACTTGTCTATTTTAGCTAACCACTGCCAGGGTCCCTATTCTAGCCAGCCATAACCCTTTTTAGGGCTTCACAGAAAAGATACTCTGAGAGATTATATTAAGAGTGAATCCTTTTACTTCTACATTCATACCCTGAATGCAGAAGGAATGTAGAATGTTCCAAAGGAACTCAAACATAGAGTTCTTAGAAATAATGGTACAATTAGGTCTGCATGTTCAGTTCATTTTTCATTAGTCCTGCATCAGTTCTCTCCTCACACTTCTCCAGCTTTGCTATTGTCAGGATTCTTCACCAACCTTATGCTTTGGGGCCTGACAAGGAAGAGTTATGTCAGGGTTCTTGTCTACTTTGCCATGCTGTGACCTGTAGAGAAAGGAAGAAGCACAGACATTACATTTAGAGGAAATGAGGATGAAATACTGCTTTTTTGAACTACTGCATTTCTCTGTTGTTGGTTTCATGTCTCATCTCCGGTGAGACTGATGTTATATCATGAAGAGAAAAATGAAAAAAATGTTGGTGGTTTCATGAAACAGTCTAGTTGGTTGACTGCTCCCAAAGTACAGCAATCAAAGTGTCTGCTCTGGTCCCCTGGCATGTTTCAAACTGGCTGCAGGGACTGAAAGTTCTTGTGTTCTCCCAAGAGAGGCATCAGGTACAGCTAAATTTATTCATCTGGGTAAGAGCCACCAAAGCTGCTGCTGCTGAATAGTTGAAAGATTTCTTCTACTTCCCTAGTTGAGAACAGGATCCTGAATGTTGGCAAAATCCAGCAATTTCTGCTAATGTGGTGCAGTTTCTAACAGGACAGGTGAAACTTGTGAATGGTGGAGATAGTCAGAAAGAATGTTTACAATCTGTGTGCTCCATGTTATCTTTGCTATCCAGAAACAAAACTTCCACTGGGTCCTAAGGGTTGTTTGGCTACTGGTTTGTCTCTAAGCACCACTAGATGAGGCTCCTGCTATCAACCTGTATAAACAGATCTCTCAGTTTGCAAAGATAAGGAACCAGTAATTAAGTAGGGTTTATGTTATCTATCCTTGCTTCTGATATTTCCCATATTTAGAACATCACCTGTGTGATCATCAGCTCCTAGTTTTACAAGGTCTGTGCATTGACAAAAACCAGGCAATGACAGACTGTTACCTTTTGTTTTGGGGCTTCATCTCAAGATAAATATGTTGCACTTGTGGACTCTGATATGATGTTGGCATCAGGATTTTAATTAAGCCAAAATAGAATACAAATCAAGGTTTCATATGCAACTTTAACCCTTCCAGGTAAATATATTTCTGAATTCTTGGCTTTCATTTACATTCTTTAGCAGTCCTTTATCACTTCAGTGTGATGATATAGTAAGCAATTTTTCAAGATTTGGGTCAGTTTTGCACTGGTGTTGCAATCACAACTTATTTTCTTGTAAATGTATTGAAATGTATTTTAAAACATCAGTGCTAATACTGAGTTAATAATTACATAAAATCAGTTGAACTTCAGAAACCCCCCCCTCCCAGATTGTATAAAGTATCTCAAAATCTGAATTAGAAATAGCCAAATCTATTAAAAACATCCGTTTATTTGCCTTTTAACTAGCAGCTTTACTTTCCTAATTAAAACTATCATCCTGCTTGATAATACCTTTAGAATCCAAGTTTCAATTCAGTATTTCTCATTTTTGCTTTCTCTTCTTCTTCCTTAGTAGAGATTGAAAAGAACTTATACTGTCTATAGTTGCAGTAATGATTATAAGGGAAAGTCTGTCTGTATTCTGTGAGGCTTTGAGTGGCTTTTATGAATGAAGGTATCAGAGACATAGAAGTTAAATCTGCCTGTGTTGCTGCTTATGAAATAGCTAAGCATCTTGGATGAGAGCAAAAGAAGCTCCCCCAAACTAGATAGTTTGAGAATTTCATAGGAAGTATTTTCAAACTGCCTGAAAAATCAGCAGAAGCTTTTGGGAGGAGCAGACTCCTTGTGCAAGCATCTTTCATTAAAAAAAAAAAAAAAAGGAAAACCAATTTCTCACCAACTTTCTTACTTTCTTAAATGCATATTTAGAAAACTTCTTATTCATCAACCAACTACAAGACCAATGACAAAATTAGCAAGTGTTATTTAAGTGAGAATTTTTATACTGTCCATGGAAACAGTGCTTTTTTTTTTTTTTTTTTTTTTTTTTTTTTTTAGTTCTAGTCAGTTTATGGTTATATAATCATAGTATGTCTGCCCTGGAGCCTTGTTGTCACTGCTCATTGCAGTGATTCTTCAGACATGATTCTGAGAATTTAGGCAGGGTATTTTTATCAACAGAATCTTGTAAAGTTATCTTTTAAAGAGAAATTGAGCTGTAGATCTTCCATGTCAGCTTGAAGCTTGTAAACATACAGGATCTCTCATGGGGTTTTTTTTATTGCAACAATTCTATTCATCAACACTGCATATAGAGCTGGTTGTAGAGATTCACACATCTCTTCGTAGAATTCCTGCTGTAAGTTTAGATTCTCCTGATGTGCATAAGCAACTAAACTGATTTTTTCTTGTAGTGGAAATTATACTGAATTGGTCAATTTTGCACATAGCCATCATTTTGCTCTTTCATCAAGTTATTTTGGTCTGTTTAAAGATTCTTGCTAAACTTGCTAAACCAAATGGCTTTGTCACATGTTTAACTCTTTAGATCTTTAACAGATTAAGAAATATAGCAACTTTATCAGACATATACTGTGATACTGTGATTTTACCAAAATGCCATTGCTTTTGGTGACTGTCTTCAGAATGTCAAAATCACTACTGAAAGTGGACTGTGTTCCCTTATCTCCCATTCATTTTTTAAATGCTCTTCAATTACTGGAAATTTTTGCAGCCCATTAGAATTCAAGTTTTTATTGGCAGTAAATCATACCCTTTTTTTCTACCATAACTGTTAATCAAGGAAGGTATTTTCTCTTGTTTTGTGTCTTCAGTTAGTTTGTTTTCTGTTTAAGGAGATTTTCTGCAGCCTTTTGACAACAGAGGAAGTTTTTTTCCAATTTCATGATTTTTTGGAGGGCCAAGAAGTAGCAACAGATCAGTATCATATGCATATTTTGGGAGGCATTATTATTAGTTTTTATAAAAACATGTTTAGACTAAATTCTTTATTTTTATATTAGTATTTTAATTTAATGGTGTTTGCAAGATTCCAATGTAAGATTTACTGTCTTGTAATTTTCTGGGTAATCTCAAGTCTCTTTTAGAGGTATTAGCTATGCGGTTTGGGAGTGGGCATTGCTAGCATCCATTCTGCTTCATTCCTATGCTCTTTCAAAGCATGACATAGTAGTTTACTTGGGACTTTAGCTGCTGCTTTCTGAATCTACATTTCTGATACCTGTATCTTTAATAATCTTACTTAATAGACACACATACACACAAATAAAGAGTGTGCAGCAGCATAAAGGAACCTTTGCCAATATACTCTGTTAAAAGTTGAATCAAAGAAATAATTATTTTTTTTATATTCTTGTTTGATTGCTTCCTGTAACCCAGGGGAACCCAAGAGATTCATCAGGTTTTGTTGTAATTACTGTTTTTTAAGCTTTCCATTTCCAATGTGATCAAAACATCACATTTGAGTTTTCTTTACCTTTATCTCTCTTAATACTCTGTACAACAGTGTAAATCTAGAGCAACACTTCTGAGCTGAATGTGGCTATCCAGATGGATGTTGTACTTTCCACCTCCACATAGCCTGGCAGCACTTTCCCTCAGGTTTTATTCTCCTGACTAAAATAAAATAAAATAAAATGTTTGAGCAAGAACATATATTTTATTTTTCTGATAATGGGCAAGGAATTGTACTAAAAACTGGTTTTACATGAAGTTTGAACTGTTAGCCCAGCTACTGTTCTTACAAAATTTCCATTGTAAAAACTTTCTTCTGCCTTTCTCAGGAAAATAATACATCCATTTTGATTCCATCATATTTAATGAGTCACTTAGTCTTTACTTGAAATGCATGTAGGATTTGGGTTTAGTTTCTTAGTTCTACAAGAAAATCCATTTTATTAACCAATGCCTATGGGTGTAACACCATGCAAAGTGCAGGGAATAATATAGTTCTGATGGATCTTGATCAGTTTCTTTAAAAAGGAAGTTTAAACACTCTTGGGAAACATTTAATGTGAAGGAAGATAGATTTAATTCTGTTTTAATATTTCCATTTTACATTTACATGTTTGAACTGATTTCAAATAGAACAGTCTAGATCAGTATTTTAAAAGCTATACCAATATGAATTAAAACTACAAAAAGCAACATTATAGAATGGGGACAAAGCAGTATTTCTTAGGGAGACCTTTAATCACCACGCATCAAAATTATTAAAAGGGATATTGATAGAGCTATCCCAGTTTTACTGATGTGAGGAAACTGAAGCACTAAAATGATTTAACCCAGTCTTTAATATGAGATGCTTGAAGTGCATAGGTCCTTTGATTTTCAGGCTGGCACTTCAACCACAAGCTGTTCAATTCAATGGCATTTAGCCTGAAAGTTTGTGTGCATGTTTCTGATGGTGCTCTTACATGTTGTCTTCTAGGTCATAAGAAAATTGTTCTCCCAGTCAGGTTTTGAGCACTGTGATGCATACATATGCATTTGTTTAATGTATTGCTACATACAGAAATGCCATGTAGAATCATGGAATAAATAGATTCAGTGTGCACGTTCCTGAAATGTAAGAAGAAGTAAAAATTTTGTCACCCAAATGTGTGTCTCTATGTGTTATTTTAGTTCCTGTCTGAAGTGAGGAAAAATGAAACAGTATACACAAAAAAGAAGAGAAAAAAAGATGCTTTTGGCAACTGCATACTTCCAGATTGCATTTGTATTTTATGGGGGGGGGGAACTGGGAAAATGCTGCGTAATGTGGCCACCTGTCAGGAAAATTACCACCTGTCTCCAATTTTGATTTTAGTCGTTCATAAAATTAACAGAACAGATAAATAGTGATACACCTATAAGGGAAAACAGTTGATGGATTGATCAATTTAACAGGGTTACAAACTATTTATTGCCCAGGTAATAAAAGGCTGAATAAATTCTTTGTACTGTGTATCAGAATATCAAAGTTGCAGGCAGACAGAACTGGCTCTTGAAATCTGTGTGTATGTTAGGTTTTAGGTTCTGTAAGGCTGCTATTGAAAGCCTCTGTTTACATTTCTCTTCCATCTCACTAACACTGCTTTAATTTCAGTCATAGTGGCAAAATGATGATCACTCTTGTTTAGGAGTTCAAACCAGTTATATCATCCATATTGTAGAATTCTATTGTTGGTTTCTCTTACCATCTTTCTCACAGAGGGGAATTGGGAAGCTTCCCGATTCTCCTTTGTCCCTTCTTCCCTGTCTTTTCTCTCTGAAGGATGAGGCAGGGTTAACTATTGAACATTCACTGAAATAACGAGTGCATACAAGAAGACCTCACATTGCTGCTACAGCCATAGCCAGTCCTCAAGCTACTTGGTGTGAGTCACATCTTGAAGGAAAAACTTTAATAGGAAAGTATTATTCCTTTTCCTTGTCTCCAACTGTGTTTTGCTAGTCATCTCAATCACTTGAGCAACCTCCCCTGCCACTAAATTGTAAAGCTACCAGGTACTCTACATCTTGCACCCAGAAATACTTTTGTTCTGCTGCAGTCCTGTGTTCTGCAAAACTTTGGGGAACCTGGTCTTCATGTGGGTTTGTCATAGATCCTGAACTGGAAGCCTAGTGTTGTCCATCTGTCTATTTCACTGGGATCTTAACAAGAGATGATAAACAGGAGAGAGGGAAGCTGAAACATCATATCTCAGGGAGAGGACACAGTCATTTCAAAATCTTCTGCTGTAGAATACTGTCCTGCTATTGCAGAAAATACCAATATTCAATTCCAGCTTCTTCAGACTACTTAGCTTTCATATATTGTGGTATTTCTGCTGTTTCAGAAATCTGCGGCCACTTTTCTGCATTCTCTCAGTATCAGCAGAGAGCCACATTAAAGCTGTCTTAGCAAACCCAGGAGTCCTTCACTCCAGCCTGGCTTGCACTCCTCTGCATGTTACTATGCCTCTGCATGTTTCTCAGGTCTGACATTTGCGTTTCCCTCCACTGTGTCTCACAGCCTCTCAGCACACCCAGCAGATCTTACCCCTTTTGTTCATCTGTAAGAGCTGCCAGGTTTTGCAGAGCTCTAGTCTTCTGTTGCTATTGTTTGCTGCAGGATATATTGACCATATATACTAATATGAAGCTGAATAGAAAGAACTTAACAGAAAGTTTCTTCTCCTGCTTGCAGTTGAAGAATATTCTAGTGACAGCTATAGCAATTGCTGAGAATGGAACACACAAAAACAACAACAACAAAACCAAACCAAACCAAAAAAAAAAAAAACAAAAAAAACCAACAAAAACAACCAACCTAAAAACAAACCAAACCAAACCAGTACTGTTTTTAACTTCTTTTAATGCAATTGGGTCAATTGAAAGGAGAAGGAGAATAAATATCACGTGACTTGGACAGTTCTCTGAATTAATCAGCAAGTCTCCAGAGATTGTTCAAATACTCTTGCATTTTGAAGAATGTTTTTTTCCAGTCTTTATTAAAGCTTAGAGCTTCTTGGGGTGTTGCACCACCATAGGCTTCACCAGCTGTGGGCATACCTAAACTGAGTGACTGGATTACAGTTGTGGTAGGAAAGAACTCAGCTGGTGAGCTCACATTCTGCCTGGGAATGTGAATACATGCTGGGAGGTCAGCCCACAGTGACCTTTGTGCTGCTGCAGACAATATTATTACAATACCAGGGTGTTGTGAACTCATCGGGAATTACCTTCCTGAACTGTAGTCACATCTTTGCTGGCTGTATGGTTGTCTTTTTGTATCTAAAGGCTGTACTCTTTTCGTATTTTACAGTAACTCATAAATGTTTAAGACAGCTTTTGAGTAATTAGTGCTGTTTCTGCTCCAGAAGTTATGAATTTGTTATGTGCAATGATTTTCATAATGTGTCACCTTAATTTATTTCAGTCAGTTTGGCAAAGAAAAGCAGTAAAACGGAAAACGTGTAAGATTGCAGTTTTCTAGTTGCATGAATAATGTGCAATATGAATTCTAATCTATTTTCATGAAAAAAATAACAAATTACTTACTCTACTCTATTCTTAGCCTGGAAATATGCTGACACACGCATCATAAAAAGTACTTTACACGTGAGTTACCTTGGTTAGCGGCTCACTGGATCCCCACACTAGTGCTTCCTATTTATGAAGAGACTTTACACTTGAATGCAATTTGTTTCATAATGCTTAAAGACAAATTACTCTTTACAGTTATTAAAATGTGAAAAAATCTGGTGGACTAAAAATATCTTTTTTTACAAGCAGTTTAGGGTTTTTTTTCCCCTCAGAGATGTAGCCATTGTGTGTTTTCTTATTGATCCTTTGTATGTGACCAGACTGAAGTGGTTTGTGGAGAGGAAAAGCATTCCCAAGATAAAATACTAGGAGCAATGCTAGAAGGATTTTGATGCAGTTTTATTTTTAGAAATCCACATCAGAAAGCCATTTAAGGCAATGATTTTTTGACTTGTGACCATGGACAAATGTCACATGTTTTCAGAGCAAGTTGGAAAATACATCTGCTTGTTTATCTGTAATCATTTCCATCTTAGAATGGGATCATATGTGCTTGATATACTTCCTAGAAATATTGAGGGTTCCTGCCTTTATGAGTTCTTGAGTTGCAGCTGAGGCTGATTATTTGACCTTCCCTGAGGATGTCTCCTGCCCAGGCTAGGAACAACCTGGTATTTGGAAATGGTGGAGCTGTGCTGTGCACTTGAGTTGGTGAAGGAAGAGCAATGCTGCAACTCCTAGAACTTTTCACTGCCACTTTATCTCATTAGATTTCTCCATTTGCTTCTTCTTATCCTTTATTTTTACCCCTTTGTGTTGAGGGGAAGGTTAGGAATGGTGTCTTTCTAGCAGCTCTACAGGGAAGGGCAGAAAAAAGTATAAAAATCATGAAATTATTTCATTTTAGTAGGTTCCTAAGTAGGCAGATCCACTTCTTTTGTCCTGCAATTGGATTCCCCTTACAATGCATATTTTTTAATCCAGGATCAAAATAACTTGAGCAATTTTGAAATGTAATCCAGCACATACTACGCTACAGAGAGTTATTAAAATTCTAAAATGTTCTTCTAGAATCTACTTGATAAGCCTGATACAAATTTGGAATTCCAGTTGTTTGTGTTTACTTAAATTGAAACTTGTGGAAGAAACCAAAACCTTGCAGCAAAAAAATGTGCTCTCTTTGCTGCTTTAATGTGTTCAGAGCCAACTCACACATTGGGTTTGATAAAACTGGGTTTGAACTAAACACTTCAAGATATGTTCTACTTTTAAGGTTATTCAGCCATAAAACTCATACAAGTGGTTATATATTTTCCTAGAGCTTCAGATTTTTCCCTGTCTTCCGTGAGTGCAGTGAAAGCTTTGCTTGAAGCTTTATTCTGTTGGTGGGGTGAATGACTGGAAGCATCTTTGTTGAAACACTAAAACCCCCTTCTTTCTGTGCTGATGCAAGCAGTGCAAGAAATAATAAGAAAAAAAAGGCTATTTTCCCTGTCTGCATACACTTCCTTTGGAGAAGGTATTAATTTACAATATTTTCCTTTGTAAAATGCCACTAGAAATAGGAAATAAAATTAATATAGAATAATTTGCTGATTACTTTTGCTTGCTGACATTTTGGTTTTAGTATACACTGATATTTGCATGACAGTTTCACTTTCCATTGTCAGAAAGCAATTTAATATTACTGTAGTTTCAAGATCTCCAGATACAAAGTTTAATTAGAAACAAAACTGTCAAAGGGACGTTAAATATACAAGAAAAAGTAGTGGGAAAAACCACTGAAGTATTGTAGACTCTTGCAATATTTTAGAGGCTAGATACCTTGCATTAGGTTTCTGATCTATTTAGACAGGTAAGAATGGGTTGGTATGTTTTTCTGAATTAACAAACTCAAGGTAATTTAACTTAATTTTTTTTTTAGTAATGAACACCCAGAGAAAATTAGCCGTTTTCTCTTTCTCTCTTTTTTCTTAAATCCATTCATTTATTTGAGGAGTTAAGGACTAAAAATTGTAGCAAGTTGGAACATTTAAGACATTTAAGGTTGTCTCAACAGGTGCAGGTGCTCTGCTGATTTAAACTAATCTCTGTGTGTTCTGCTCTGAGGACTGGTTCCATTCAGTACCATCCACCACCAGCCAGCACTGCCATCGCTCCCTCTTGCTGCCTTGTGATCTGGAACTGGGAACTGGGAAATTCAATCTAAGGGGAAGGAGTTGTTTTGTCTTTTGCTGTGTAGCTTCTTTTCAGCACAAATGCCTCCCCTTCATGCTTGTGTGGCAGTGGAATGAGCCACGCTGTCAGCACAAGAAAGATCAGACTGCTCAGCCAAAGGCAGCAGTGAGAAAGGCCAGAGCATCACTTTTGTCAGTGCTGTGTGCTGAAATTTGTTTGGACCAATCATGGAACCACATCACAGCACTTCCCTCTCTGCTGTTTAACGGTTGATGTTATGGATGATCTGCAGGTATTAACTAGATTGATTTTCAATTTGTCAGTCATCTTTGCAAACATCAAAAAGATGAGGCAGAGCAGAAAGATCAGACAAACTGGACTGAGTCAGGTCACAGAGCTCTGGCTACAATACGATGTTTCAAAACTTACTATGTAGTGCAATTACATAACTAACAGTCTAGATTTTATCAACATGTCTCTTTGTCACTGAAAACTGCAGATTACAATGAGGAGTATCTCTGTTTTCAGCAGCTTCTCCTTCGATGTAGAATGGCTATTTTTAATCAAAATATCCACATACAGGGCTTTGTCTCAACAATTTTTTGGCTTGTTTCAGAAGGCTATCTATACAAGTAGCACAAAATTCCAAATGTTTTTTTGCCATCATCTTGAAAAGGGTGATGTCTGCACAAGTTAATGGGTTGATTAGTTTTAAATGATACTATAGTTGTAAGATTTCACTTCCCCATTCACATGTTATGGGAAAATGTGACTGTGCTCTACCTAACTTTGAAAGTTATTTATATAAATATTTGTAATCACATTTTTGCTTTATAATCCTGTCAGGTAATACAGGTGGTCCAAAAATTCCCAAATAACTTTTAATCCATAATTGTAATATTTGCCCCAGCTTCTGATTTTCATTCTTTGCCTCTTTACCCCTTCATTTCCCAGTGCTTTGAGGAGTTGATGTTGAACCATCAACATTTTGCAGTCTGCTACCAGAAGTGAAGTACTGTTGACGTCATTTCTGAATCCATTAAAAGCAGGTTCCCACAGGGCAAATACTGCATGTGTACAAATTGTTTAGAGCTTCTGTGTGGTCAGTAATGATAATAATCATAGAAAAAAAGGTCCTGGGAATTAAGCCATGCAGAGATTTGCTGTTTAATTTTGACAGTGTATTGGTTTTTGGCTGCTGCATGATCTTTATGCTCGCTAGAAATATAAAGGGCAGTTATTTTAAAAAATGACCATGAGTGGCTGAGACAGATGCTCTTTAGAATGAAATATAATGATACATAGCATTCAAGCAGTCAAACTGTTTTTTCACATGTCAACCTTTTCCTTATTCTGTTTAGCTAATTTTGTCAGATCTTGCTGTATTACTGATAGCTTGTCATGGAAGAGTTCAGTGTTATGACTTTGTCTTTGCTCGGTTTTCCTTTTCTTTCACTGTACTTCATCTCTACGTGAACTCTTTCCTTTTCTGAGCATGATGTTATTCATAACAGTTGCTGAGTGGCTGAGTTTAAAAATGTTTTAGAACATATCCTTTGATTGTGTGTTCCTTTCTTTTCCATGTTGCAGTTGTTATTGCTGATGGGAATATTTTATAAATATGTATGTCTATATCTCAAAGTACTTTTTTGAATTTATATAAAAGCATGTTTCATCAATCACACCTGATTTTGGTTTAACAAAGATTAGAAATAAATTTGCATCGAACTGCTGTACAATTTACTGGTACATTAAGCAAAACAATATACATGGGAAAATACACATGGAATGGAGCAAATACTATGAGACTTTTAACTTCAGAATTGGCCTAAATCCAAAAATGATGTATCTTGAAGCAATATCCAAGTCTTGTTTCATGAGCACTAAAAGGTTCCTGAACTCAAATAATCATCCCCTAAATAGTCAAATTTAAAGGATTAAATTACCTTAGTTATGCATATGTTTTATGCTTCAAGTGACTGTGCCAGGGAACTCACTGAGTACATGCCCTTGTATCATCAGAACATGGGATGTCTGTAGCTAAGGGAAGACTTTTGTGTTGCACAAGCAGGAAGGACCTATGACCTTTGCTTGCTGTATGTTGCTCTCTGGTCTGTAAAGATAAAACAGATATATGAAGGTGAATCAGAACATGTTCAGGATAGACATCTGTCATACTTCAGAATTTTCCTGGAGCCAGTGCAAATTTTGGTAGTCTATACTTCTCTTTAAAAGCTTGAGCAAACTACATAGTTCCCCCACTAACCTTTTGCAGGCAGAAGAGGATTCCACATTCTCAGGTTCTTAAACAATTCTTTTTAACATTCATAGAAGCAAATCCTTCAGAATTTTTTTCTGACATCTAGAGGCAGAGCAATCTTATCTTGCCATTTTTTTTACTGTAGTTCATCTTGCTTTTCGTCCTTCTACAGGCTTTAAATAAAACAAAGATTTTAGTTAGCTGAACTAACTAAAAATCTAATTAAATCCCGGCTCAGGATTTTATGAACAAGATTGTATTTTGCACTTGATTATTTCTTGTCTTTTTTTTCCCCTGATCACTATTTATTACAGAGTCTCTTCACCTGTTTAAATTTTCCTTAATTTTTTTAATCTTTTTTTTTTCTTTTAATTGTGAGTAGAGGTGACTCAGAGGATGTATGGGCAATTGAAAATGGTGTCCATCTGAGGAAATGCTTGTTGAACTCCCAGGAATGGCATATCTTGCTTCAAAACTACTCATGTCTCTGTTTTCTGAGATCTCACCCAGCATAGCACTTGATTGGGGTCCACTAAGGGAGTCTGATCTTTTTCTTTCCTTTTCTCTTTTTACTTCAAAGCCTCTTAAATATGTAAGATCTGTGTCTCAGCCCTACAGCACAGTATTTTTGTAACACATGACAAAGGATGTGTCTTTCAAGCTCCAATGTGTGGTAGGAATGTATGCAGTGGTATTTGAGGATGAAAGACCTTTGGGGATAGAGCTGGAAGACTGTATAGGAAGAACAACCCAAACCAGGCACAACATTTTCACATTGTATATGGGGAGTGCTGCATGGAATATTTCTCCTTCTGCACAGCTCCCTGGTTAGGTCTTGGAGTGAGCTAAATGCATCTCTTCAAAACAGCCTGGAAGCTGAGTAACAATTACATCACATGGATAATCATGGAATCTGCTCCTCGCTTTGTTCCTGGGGATTATTTTACTTAGCAAAGTAGATGGAGTAGTCTGCCTTCCAACTGCTCCTTACAGTCTGGACTAGTTCCACATTCAACTATTGCATTTCTATTCCCTTGGATTTAAACACCAGACAGAAATGCATTTGATGACAGTTGTCAAATCAGGCAGTCTGGCTACTTAAAGGTACCTACTGAATTAACCAGGAGCTGTGTCAACTGTGGCAAAGCCACTGAGGTTTTTTTCTGGAACCAGGCACCTTAGTTAAAAACTGTGTTCATGGTTTGTCAGCCAGCTGCTGTTGTCCAGAATGAATGTTTTATTTTTCAAGCATTAAATTACTAAAGACACCAATACAGTAACATTAAATATTATGCAAGATATCTGTCATGCATATATTTAATGATCTTTGCTACTCTTCCTGTCTTCTCACATTGTCAGTGAAGTATCATAGTAATAAATGAATATGTGATATTTATTTCTTATTACCTTGTAAGTAAGATATAAGTCTTGATGTGAAGACATAAAGTGCACAATTCACCCTTTCCCACTCATTTCTTAAATCTGTAAAAAAATTTGCGTCTTTTTTTTGAGTTCAGTTTTCAGGAATTGCCTATTATTATGGCTTTCTCAGATTACAGAACTCTTTAGTAGTTTTTTGTTTGTTTGTTTGTTTGTTTGCATTTGATGGGGTTTTTATTTGGGTTATTTTTGTTTGGTTTTGTTTGTTTGTTTGTTGTGTGGGGGGGGTTGTTGTGGTTTTTTAAAGCAGATTTATACACAATAAGCAAATCATGCTTTCCACATCAGTGTTTTGTGTGACCATGGACTCTGTGGTTTGCGTCTGGGACAAGGCAGTAGGAAGCCTCGTAGGAGAGTTTTTCTCTGACACAAGGAAGAGAATTGTTCCATCATCGTGCAAGGCTCTTGTGTGAATGTAGCATTATAAGTGTTCTGTGGCTCAGTGCATGAAGGGAGGATGTACAGTCTGCGCTGTTTTACAGCGCTTAGTGTTGACATCTTTAAAGCAGCATTCACCCCTTTCTAACTTACATATGCCTGTTGAAACAGAATCACAATAATGTAAGAACCACATAACAAAAACCTGTGATCTGCATTATGTGAAAGATAAAATTATCCCCTTTTGCCTTAATAGCTTGATATGGATCAGTTTCTTCTTAATGTGATCATTAACAAATCATCACACACAAAATTAGGAAGGCTATTGCATTTTCCAGTAATTTGTTCGTATGGCTTTTGAAGATGCTCCAAAGGTCCTACTAGCAAGTAATTTAATTAGGTGAAACTATTTCCCTTGCTGTTTCTGAGCAAGATATTATCAAATTTAATAGCACCAAAAATATGCTCCATAGCTTGATATATAAAAATTACCATGCTTCAAACTGAAGCTGAATTAATTTTGCACCTTGTTTCAGAATGGCTTTTTGAGATTCTGTTTAGATCTTTTGTTTTTCTGTAGCTCAGAGTTTAAAACTAGTATCATTCCTTGAGGTTCTTAGATTCTAAGAGTGAAAGCTATCACACAATTGCTGAGTGCAAACTTGTAGGCAAGCTGCAATAAATCAGGGCATTACTTAGAATTATCCTGACTCAAGGGAACATTTAAGGGTTCTCTTAATGAGTTTATGTACAATGAATTGACCATTGTTCATATACCTGTTACCTAATGGCAATATTATATTCAGTAAAGGATTTAAGTTAGAGAGACTCGCAGGATAGTTTTTATTCTTATAGTAAGAACAGAACATAATTCAGGAGGTAATGTATTTAAAATAAAACATTGTTATGCTTATCTCTGCCACTGTAGTTTTAGCTCTTTCTTTTGGAAATACTCTAGAGGTGATCTTTAATTACTTATATGCACAGTATTTTTTCTGCAGGATCCTTAACACTATTAAACTTAGCTGATGGATTTGTTTGGGATAAGCAAAATTTGTTGCTGTTAGAACAGGCTTGCTGTTCTAGGGCTGTTAGGGCTGCCAAATGGATTCCAAGGTATGGATCTGGCATGCATATAGTCCTGCAGCCCAAAATATCTTGGAGGAGTTACTGTTTTTTTCTGTCTGGATAGTCTTAACTAACAATACGTTCTGGATGAGGTTTGAACATATTAAAAGAGGAGATAAGAGGGGCATTGCTGATATCTATTGAAGAATAAAGAGTGCAGCAATCAGCTATGTTCAAACCAGCATGTTCTGGCCAGTAGCCTCCTACCCACCAAAGAGCAAAGGAAGCTTCTAACTTCACTTGCATACCATTCATGACCCAGTTTGATCTCCCAAGCAATTATACTCCAAGGTGCCAGCAGAGAGAATGAGGAGAGGGTTTATGCAGGGAAGCACAGCAGCAGTAATTTAGACTGATAGCCAAGCACAGCTATACAAAAAACCCTGACCCAGACTTTTGAGAGCATTGTTTTGGAAGAGTGGTAATCTTAATTACTCAGATATCCCTGAGTTCTTGTCCTGTTCTATTTGTCTTTTTTAATTCAATAGATTTTGTTGGCTTAAATATCTTTGATTGCCAGTTCCCCACTCACCTCCAGTGAGTGGTGAACATTGCTCCCATTCATAAGAAGTTTCTGGCTGGGACATTATACTAATGTTCTGATGTAAAAAGATAGAAGAAAAAAAAAAAAAGAAAAAAAAGGTTGATCACAGTGTATTTGTTTGAGGCATATTCTTAGAAGCCCTGGTAGCACAACTCCTGCATCACTGCCTTGTCCAGGAGCTAAGAGGAAGGCACTATCAAGACTTGTACATAAATGAATATTCTTGACTCAAGCATCCTCAAAGATCAGTGTTTGTAAGGATATGACATGTGGCATCATGTGCTGTGTATCCTCCAGTCTGTTCCATGCAGAAACACCATAAATTCAAACTTCTGCAATTTGAATTTCAAAGTAAACATGTGCAACAAGATACATGTGCAAAAGGCAACCTGGTATAATATTGTGTAAGGGTGACATTAACATTTAGATACTCATTTATTGAAAGTGATATCCTAAAAGAATGAGAAGGAAAAAAAAACCTTAATCAAATGGAAAAAGGTAGCAGAATAGAACTAGCAAAGCTATTTAGAAATATCTTCACCTCGCTGGAATGTGAGGATAAATCATCATTTTGGAAAGGTATGTGGATGAAATTTAAAATGAATATTTACAGTTTTACAGATTATAGCATTTTATGTTTCTTTTCAAAATATTAAATTGTTATCCCCGATTTTCTCCTCAAAGAAGTGAAATAAGAAAGGACAATGACAGTTCGAAAGATAGGCAGCATGATTAAAACCCACTGACTTATGCTTTATATAAATGCAGAAATGGCAAATGGGCATTTTTTGACTGCAATAAACTGCCTGAATTATTAAATAGCTGAGGAATGAAAATGAGCAGAATTTTGGCAGTCATCTTAAAAATCTCATGCAGAGTTTGCCTTTTCCTTAATTGCTGCTCTTTCTAAGGGAAAAATGCATAGATTGTAATCGTTTGTTTCATCTTTTTAGGTTATCTCATTGTTATTATTAAAATGAGCTCTCAAAACACAACATTCCAAGAATCCAAAAATCTGTACATTGGTCTGCCCTCTTCTGCTTTCATAAATAAACTAGAAATCAAGAAAGCACAAATTCTCATCTCTCTTCTTCCTTTGATTTGTTATTAGCATTTTCTTACACTCTACAGCCCTAGGCTTTGTTGACCATATTTAATTACCCTCTCTCAAAGGTAGAATTGTTGGGGCTTAAAATGTCTGCCTACAGTTGTGTTGGAATGTTGAATCCTTTTACACACCAGCAACAGAGATGGGTATAAAAATGATGTGTACCTTTACGTTCACATCACCATGGTGAGTATTCAGCAGGTACTCTCCCCAGCACAAGTGGGATGCTGCAGTGGCACTGGGACAAAATAAGTATTTGGTGTGTTGGAGAAAAACATGGAAAAGGAGCCTTGAAAGTCTAGAAAATTAAGATGCCACTTTTGAAGTTTCTTTATTTCTTTACTGCTTCAAAATGAGAGAAAATTAAATGTGAACAGATCTTCTCTCCTACAGACATGGCATACGCAATTAGACATCATAGATTTATGTATGCACCAGTATAGTCAGCTTTGTTCATGATATCTTTGCTTTCCAAGTTAAAAAAAACCAACAACATCCTATTTGCGAGCCTTTGGACATTTTACCCAAAGAAGAATTTTATGCACTTTTTCTGTGTGCATCAGTAAAATTACCAATAATAAATATGGATTAGGATTAAATTCAGGGAACTTGGATTCCTTTTACCATACATACTTTTTGCAAACTGAGTTATATCAGTGTGTCATTTAGAGATATTTGGTCTAAAAACCATTATTGCTGCAAAACCTGCATTCACACTGTTTCTGACTACCGAAATTCTTAGATCAGTAGACAAAGAAAACCGAGCTTGCTTAGCTCTAAAAAATCAGATTGCTTTTTAAATTGTCTGGGAACATAACTTGAAGTGTACCATCTTAGGCTTATAATTTGAGACTTGGGGCAATTCTTGCTCTTTCTGGTCTAACAAAGGACAAAAAAGAAATAAATGCTTCCACAAGGATTTGTTTGTGTTGATGCTATTGATCCGGTTACTTTTGTGACCAAAGGTCATGCTGACTGCTAAAAAGAGAAAGTGGTTGAGCAAAAGACCACTGACTTAGAGAGAGGTTGTTAGTAGGG
Organism: Vidua chalybeata; assembly: GCF_026979565.1. Taxonomy (NCBI): domain Eukaryota; kingdom Metazoa; phylum Chordata; class Aves; order Passeriformes; family Viduidae; genus Vidua; species Vidua chalybeata. The sequence continues at coordinate 71,040,190 of NC_071531.1, forward strand.
GTGGTTCAGTAAATACTGTCCTTTTAGCTGCAGACTGAGCTGCCATTTCTGCAGAAATTGTTGCTTCTGTTTTAATTCAGTGAGTTCAAAAGGCCAATTCTGAGTGCTGAACCAAATAATGTGAATAACATAAGGTTTAGGAAAGTCCAGATTTCCAGTATAGAAGGGATATTCTGTCATTTGAAAGGATACCATACCAGTGGACCTGGGCAAGCTTGAGAAGTGGGCCCATGAGAGCCCTGTGAAGTTCTAAAAGGTCCAAGTGCAAGGTGCTGCAGCTGGGTGAGGGCAAGCCTAGACCTGAGCACTGGACATGAATTCATTGAGAGCAGCGCTGCTGAGAAGGACTTGGGGGTTCTGGTGGATGTTAAAATGGGTCCAGAGGAGGCCACAAAGATGATCAGGTGACTGGAGTTCATCTCTCATATCGGGAGAGGCTGAGACAGCTGAGGTTGTTCAGGCTGGAGGAGAGAAAGTTCTGGGGAGCCTTCCTTATAGCAACCTTCCAGCATGTAAAGGGGGCTTATAAAATAGAGGGAGAGTGAGTTTGTACACAGACAGATTGTGGTAGAATAAGGAAGAATAATTTTAAACTAAACCAGAAGAGATTTAGATTAGATACTAGGAAGAAACCCTTTACTGTAAGGGTGGTGAGGCAATGGGGCAGGTTGCCCAGAGAAATTGTGGATGCCCCATCCCTGGAATTGTTCAAGGTTAGGTTGGACATGGCTTTGAGCAACTTGTCTAGTGAAAGGTGTCCCTGCCCATGGCAGGGGGCTTGGAACTAGATAACCTTTAAGGTCTCTTCCAACCCAAGCCATTCTAGGATTGACTATGTTTTATATGTAAGTCTAAGTGCAAGTGTGTAGATATAGGTATATATCTGCATACACATATATATATGTATGTAATCCAAAGGCTGGCTTTTAATTCTAAGGGTTTGGCACCATTTGAAAAGGGATTAAGAAGATATAAAGTGAGATAATCTTCATTCAAACCTTGTGTTAGTTTATGGGGTGGGATCTGAAAACCAGAACAAGGACAATGTTTATGTTGTCAGTTTTCTTGAGGCTATCTACACCGTTCAGGTTTTCATTATTTTCTACGTCCACATGTTGCAAGAGGGAAATAAAAAGGACTAGACAATTCTTGCTATCTTTTGATAAATAAACTAGTGTTCATTCCTGGATTTCTTAGAAGTCTTTTAACTTTCTTTGTCCTCCTTTAGGATTTTTTGGTGTCTTGTCTTTGCAATTCCATGTAGTTTCTAAGGTCTCAAGTATGTAAATGGAAGAGTTTTTACTGTAAAATTCTTCTTTATGCTAGCAACATATACATAAATATCAGTCTGCCATAGAGATTCAGTAGTTTAGAAACAGAATTTCATGGACCAGGTATTGTTTATTCCTTACTGGTTTGTTTTGTTTTTTTGGGTTTTTTTTTTTTTTTTTTTTTGAGTTTTTGATCAGCATTCTGGTCACTCTGCTGTTAGCTGGTTCAGGAACACATTGACTGTATAGTGTGCTGCACTTACTTTCATGTTACCCCTATCCTTTCAGATTTTTGGCTTGCCTTTTAAAAAAAAAAAAAAGTTTTTTTGTATTCCTTCAGTAATTTCTGAGGTTCTGCTTGTACCAGAATTTGTATTATTGGTTTCCCCACACATTTATTTTTTCATAGTGGGTGGGAGGTGACAATATCAGCACTGTAGAGCCAGTTTCATAGTATTAGTTCTGCTAAAAACTGAGTCTCCAGAGCTGTGAAAGTGGTCTCTGAAAAATCCAATGACTGCTGCATCTGCAGAGATGCAGCACTGAAAGCTCACTGCAGGGTGAGTCAGATGAAACACAGTGAAAGAACATTTTAGTGATTTCTAGAGTTTTGCAATTATTGAGAGTGACATTGGCATTTTTTGAAGTAAACGTTGTGTCTCTGGAGATTGCCTATACAAGCATTATGCATTGTGCAGCCTCACGTAAGCTATCTGGAATCTTTAAATGTTCCATGGTCTTCATTTGTCCTCTGTAAAAGAATAAATGTGACTGAGGCTGTGTGTTCACTCGCTGAGCAGACATTGACCATATGCCCAATGCAGCAGTGAATAAGTTTGCTTACCTGGAGACTTTTTTCCAGGCTGTGTGGAATTTAATTTTATTTTCTAGAACTTTATAAGAAACATCTTCCTAACAGCAATCCTAAGAAACTGAAATGGAGAGATGGAGGGTCTAGGGTTCACTACCTGTTTGGAGGAGCAAGTTCTGTGAGATCTCAACAGCTCTGCTTATACTTGACTCCTAGAGAGAGTCACAGTGCATGACTGACAAAGCAGGATGAACCTCTTACATGGACAGGATGAGAAAGTGGGGGGTGTGCAGGAAGGGCTCTAATTCTGGCAGAAGTGCATGGACTTATGGCTGAAAGATGGAGCATGCAGGTGCTGAGGGTCATAAATTGGCTAAGTGAAAGGAAGGACTGTGAGGATGGGGTACCTTTCACAGTCTAATGGAGAATTTTGGTATGTGCCTCATAAAGAATAGATGTATTGCATATTTATATTATCAGTGCAGTATTCTTCAATTGGAGACTGATACACAGACCCTAATGGACACAAATGGCCTTAAATTGGATAAAGTGAAAGACATTTTTCATTAACAGGTCAGAGATATGTGTAGTTTGTTGATTTTAAATATATTCAAAAATCAGTTTATGTTTATATATATAGTACTGTTCTAACACTACTGAAAAGATAAACTCCCTCACAAACGTTAGTACACGACTTTTAGATCTGGGTTAGGTAAGGATCATGATCAGCAGTATTCCCTCAGACTTCAGCCTAGAGCTGCAGAAAAATGCTACTGCTTGACATTTGCATAGTTAGTCTTATGGTTTTGGAGAGGCCAGGCCTAAAGTGAAAATAAAATATTTTCTGTAGCTTCTCAGTATGTTACCTTGCTTTTACCACTCTGTGGAGTGCAAATGTCTGAATACTCGTGTTTTCATCTTCTCTCTCCTGCATTATTCCCACTTTCCTTTTAGGAATCCATGGAAGTTTTCGCATAGTGTCAGAATAGCTTCTGTTTAATTATCTCTCTTTCATTCTGAAGAAATAAGCACAGTGAGCTATTTTACCAAAACTGAAATAAAAGGGAACTACCTGTTGATAGTGAAGGATAAATTGCAGCCTTTGCTATTTTAAGTAGTATTTATTCAGTTACAGAACCACATTAATATTTTCTGATTATATAAATTACAATATTTTCCACATTTTAAAGTACAAATAGCAATAGTAGCAACAATTAAAAATTTACAACTAATTAACTTATAAATTATTACTGTAGACCGAACTATAAAAGATCATGGCTCTTATGCAGCAATAAACAATCACTGTATTTTCCTTTTATAGATTTACATATCTTTTATTAAAATAGTCTTGAATTTTCAAAATATTGCTGGTTTTACTGCCTTATTTATGTAGCATATTGTGTATGCTATATATATTGTGTATAATTTTCATATGTCAGACATTGTTCTTCTGATGTTGGTACCTCCCAGATACCTCAAAGGGAATATGCCTTTCATAGGAATCTGGCCACAAAACATTTGTCACTGAAAACTGGAGTTTCTAACCTATATATTTGGTATATACACATAAGTGTGTAATTGTATTTTGTTTATGCATATGTATTGTATTTATATTTGTGTGTGTAGATATATGTATATATATCTATAAGCTATAATGACCAAGAGTGTTCTGCATATTGAGTAAGACAGATGGCTTGATAGATTGAAAGCTATGTGTATATAAGGACAATTCAAAATAAACAGTAATCTGTAGAATCTGATGAAATCTCTTGGTTTACCTCCAGATACATAATCTGTGAAGAATGGAAGATAATTTTCTGTAAAAAATTCAGCCAGTTGAAAAAAAAACCCCTCAAAACATGGAGGTCTGAAAAAAATCCTAGTTTTTGGTAATATTATAAAATAAGTACCTGAGTTGCTCTTTGAGGATAAGTATATTTAGTTTAACTGAGTCTTTCTAAGTCTATGAAATAAAGATATCAAAATAGTATAGTATTTATGTATAGCATGCTTTAAAGCATATTTATGCATGCCAGATATTGTTGTTTTATAATTATATTAAGCTGTCTGCAGAGCTTTACTTCATCACTTTTTGTTATAACCAAGGAAAACAATAAATTGCTATATATTTGTTCATTTTTAAAAACAGCTTATTAATCATGGGAATAGTGCCATAAAAATATCATGTGACAACAAAAATAACTGTTGGAAAGACATATTGCATAAGTGAAAATATAAAAAATATCCCATATGCTTCCCCAAGTTTTTTCCAGATGCCAAATCACAAAATTATGAATTATCTGGGTCAGTTGAAAGAGAGGTCTTCCATTTGCCTTGTGGTGGCTCCATCTACACCCTTTGCTGGCTGGCTGGATCTCTAGGCAAAGGTGATATCCCTGGTTTGCTGTCAAATCTTCTCAGCCATGGGAAGTTTCCAGTTGTGGAGGAGGGAAGAGTAAGGAGTGGAAAACAACATTCCTGGGAGCTTGGTGTGCAGGCAGCTCTGGTGGAAGACAAAAATGAGACCTTTTGTAGGTGCCAAAGAGGAACCATTCAGGGATGATATACCCCTGTGCAGGGTATGCAATGTGGAGGTTTCTTCTTGTTAACTTGTTTTTGGAGCAACCTCACTCCCAACGTGCCTTAGTTTTTATCCTTCCCCATGTTTTGGTTTGTGCCCTGACAAGAGCTCATGTCAGTGATCCCGAGCCCTTGGGGAACTCTGGAGGTTGCCCACTTGGGGGGAAAGGAGGAGGTAGCTCTTCTGAAATGTATGATCATAGCAGGGCCAAAGGGCAGTGTTTCTTCTGTGATCAGGATGGGAAATGTGCAGGAAGCTCGGAGGCAAGGTTGTGTTGTGTTCTCTCCCTCCACTCTGGGGAAATGTTTGAAGCATTGCTTTGTGCTTTCCACAAATGTAAGCCTCTCTTTATTGCTGTCTTAGGGTAGCTTTGCATAATTCAATAGATCTTCTCTTCCTACTCAGTGGCCACCTCCTTTTGCTCCCTTATCTTCTTGCTTTAGGCAAATGTGGCCTGAATGATAGGAAGAACTCCTGCTCTTCCTTATCTTCTATGATTACAAAATTCTCTGCAGGCTTGTCCTGAGTTCCCTACAGTTTCAGGCTTTTAAACAAATTAGTCTTAGTCTCACAGTATTTGTTATCAAGCAGAGTCTTCACATATTGTGTCAATTTTTGCTTCAGTGACCTTTTTATTATGCACATGTGGACCAGATTCTGTATTGGACATCAGAACTTGGGAGACTAATTTAAGTGTGAGGTGACAAGCTTTCCTACCTGTGTCATTTCAAATGTACTTTTTCATAAAAAGTTTCATTTTTAAAAGGTCTAGTTACTGGGTTAAGAGTATTTTAGTCTGAAAAAGTGATTTTTCCTGATTACCATGGTCTTTTCTGCTTAAAAAACCAAACAAACACAACAGCCAATGTTGTGGAATGTATGCTATGAAAAATGTTTTTCATTCTCTTCTGATTTCTTTGTTTGTGCTGGTCAACAACCAAATAACATTAAACTGCAGAATACAAATACATTTTCATGCTGTATGAGAGGTGATGATAATTCAGATTGCAAAAAAATACCAGGAAATCTTGCATGCTGTTGCCTACCTGACATGGTCTGTGTGGGTTTTTGTCCACCTGAATTTTCCTCTTTTTTTTTTATGCTGTTTATATAGTTAGATTTATAGTTTAGATATACTTTGTATAGTTCGATTTTTATGTAGTTAGAGAATCAAAAGCATTTTGTCTCAAGCACAAGAAATTATTTCTCTGTTATTTTATATCTTATCTTAAATTGTTAGTAAAGCCAGGGAATTAGCAGCACTATGTGAGAACTCCGTATCTAATGAAAAATTGATCACAGTTTCTACTGGTAACTAATGCCTCACTTCTTGAAAAATTACACTGTTGTGCTTGGGTGATATTTATTTTTTTTTAGTGTGTAGTAAAAATGTTTATTTTTTAAATTTTTAGCTGCTTTCTTTGAAACAAAAACAAATTAGGCAATTTTGTAATGATAAAATAATAGTTGTGTGTTTCATCAATTTATTTCTCAGTAATCAGGAAAAATAAGGGAATTAATAAACTACAATCACATTCTTATCTCCATTCAGTTAAATCCTCAAAATAAGAGGTTCTGTTAGAGTTGAGAAAAACATTTCTTAACTTCTTCTTAGTGCTTGATTTTATAGTCAATGTTAAACATGATGTTTTAGAAGCCAGGGCTGGGTAGAGGTAGAAGAGGCAGCAACATAATTAACATTGAAAAATCCTTTCTTGGATTTTTAACATTGATTTTATAGTCAATGTTAAACATGATGTTTTAGAAGCCAGGGCTGGGTAGAGGTAGAAGAGGCAGCAAAATAATTAACATTGAAAAATCCTTTCTTGGACAGATTTTTGTCCTCAAAATCTCCTAAAAATTTATCTGTCAGTCTCTCTCTCCCTGCTGCACAATAACAAAGACTTTGACCATACCAACTGGCTACAGATCACTGTTGTTCTGGCAGCCTTCCTAGTTAGGAAGTGCACAATTCTGGATGGAGGTGGCAGCCCAAATCATCCCAGAAGCTCCATTATTTCTGTAAGTAGCATCAGCTAGACTTCATACCTGCCATACAACTCCATGGCTCAGACTAATCTTTACCAGGAAAGAAGGTGCAAGGAGGAAGAGTTTGTATTTACTTTATCTGGGGCACATTCACTGCCCCAGGACTTAATGAGGTTAATATTTAGGAGACTGGTAAACTGCTTTGTCTTCAGAGATAAAGCATCTTCTCATGAAGCATGTAGCAATTTAGATAAAGAGAAAATTATTGAAATTATCTCCCATGAAGAATGAGAATGTATGTCTCATTTTCTGGAGAGGTGATTACATGTTATGCTTCTCTATTTATGATTCTGTACCTTAATGTGAGGGTTACTCAGAGGACTGGTTAATTGCCTTACCAACAGGAGTTTGTCTTAATGGTGCTGAAGTTTAACAGTTGACTGCTGCATTACTAATTTAATTCTGCACCGGTTGTTGAGTTATTTTATAGCAGAGATATAAATTACCAGTGTGTGAAATCTAGATAAGGGCTGAATAACCAGAATTAGAGTAGCTTTCTTTTTTCTCTCTTTTTTGCTTGCCTTGTCTTTTTGTTTTTGTGAATGTAAAAGATAACTATAGAAATCTTGATAGATTTACAGGAGAGAAACAAAAATTATTTGGCTGGAAGAAGTGTATTATAATGAGAGACTTGAGGATCTCAGTCTGACTTAGTTTATGAAAAAGGAGAGGGAATGATGATTTAACTGCTTTCTACATGCCCTTCCAAAGGAATAAAATGGCTACTGAAAAGATTTTCTAAAGTAACAGAGAAATATATTAGTGACTTGAAATTAAAATTTGACAAATTGCCTTAATATTTTTAGCAATATATGTTTTAGTCTTTGAAATGAATTACCAAGGAAAGTTCAAAGGGTCTTCATTTCTTGAAATTTTAAACTTTATTGTCTTTCTGGAAGACAGGCTTTTATTAAAGAGTATTGCGTTCATTGAGGTAATACAAGAGGTTGGAGTAGACATTTTCATGCTCCAACACCCAAGAAAATTTGCTTTTTTCCATTAACTACCAGGGAATTCTAGTTCTAAAAAATTAATTTCAGACAGAGGTATCTTTTTTTATAGTATTTTGTCTAGTGGGTTTTTTATTCTTATGATTTGTTTTAATGCTAATCCAGCAATTCTGGCATATTTGTAAAATTGGAGCTGGTAATAGAAGAGGGCTAATTCTGAAAGGATGTTCTAGTAAGAGTTTTGGTTAGACCATCAATAAGTGACTACCTGTACCTTGAGAATACCATGATATGCTACACAGTGATCTGAAATAGATTCAGCACCAGAAGAAATGAGAGAGTCTTGGAAAATTAAGACTGAATCTGGTTCAGGTTTCATAATCTGTCATGCAAAGATGTCAAAACATACTTAAATTAATGCAGGACACTTTGATATGCAAAGTGCCTTAGTGCAGAGCTTGGAATTTGACTCAAATAAGGCTTAAAACAAAGAAGGAGCTGCCCCGACTTATGATTTTCCACCTGCTTTTCTACCAGGCCTTTGCTAAGTAAACAATTGCAGTCACTTTGCTCTTCACTATTTCCTTCATTTGAAGAATTTCTACTCTTCAGCAGAGCATTAAAACCAGGGTCCGGCTGTGGCATTTGCATTGTTCTCATGGAACAGTATTCCTGGGGGAATCATTGCAGAAGAAATATGGCCAGAATCTGAGTATTCAAAGGTAATGTTTGTCACAGGAATCAGGTTTTTAAAAACATTGGAATAGAGTGCATTAAAGCTGTTGTCATTGGTCTGGATTAGGTAAAGCAGGGTGCATAATGCATTGGTCATCCACAAGTATGAATGTTTTGAAGTTCAAAGAAATTCAGGGTATTACTTGTGTTACTTAAAAACAATCTCTTCCCAAACCCACAAAATATACCAACAATAAAAAAACTCATTTCCCCCGAATCTCTAAGTATCAAAAAAGGTATTTTGCTCATTCAGACACCAGAGACTATGGTAATAATGGGGCAGAGTAGCCAGAATAGAGGAAATAAGAAATTTAGAGTTGTAAATTAATTTCTTACCACATTTTATTTCTGGATTAAGAAATATAGCAGGGAAACCATGTGTAATGTGTATATTCAGTGAACAGAAGAAGTTCTTATACTTTCCAGATGAAATAAAATCAGCGGAGTAGTTGGAGGAGCAGATAGATTGTCTGCACCCTTGTGGCAGAGATGCAATTCAGAAGAAATGAAGGAAAATTACAAGTATTTACTGTCATGAGGTAGTAAAGGAAAAGAATATTTTCACTTGTAACCCTTGATTTTAACATGGTGTGGGATCATCAGTGCAAAAGATAATCTTCCTTAAGCTGGGACACAACCTCTTTTATTGTCTTTAATGTATTGACTTAGATGCGTTACTGATTTTTAAAACAAAAATGTATGAAATCTAAAGTATATACTTGAGTTATTAGGTAGATAAAAAATTCAGATACTTTAATTGCTTTTTGATAAATATTATTGAATCTATTCTTTTTTTTAAATCTCAGGGGGAACACTTAAATTTGACACTATCAGTATCATTTTATAGTACCATTAATAATAAATCTGACCAATGATTAGTGTGCAATGAATATGAATGCTAAATATTAGACTAGGCTGTGGGAAATATAAATGCCTGTGTGATTTAGATTTTAAATTGTTTAATTAAAAAAATCCAACAAAAATTGTAATTTTGTTAAGGGATCATAGAAATCATATTGAGCAACCAATGTCATCTTAGTAGTCAGGAAAATGCAGGTCTTAGTCCCTGAAAAAGCCTTGGTGTGGTGAATTTGCAGTTCTCTTATTCCTGGCAAGATCAGTATGGGAAATGTTTGTTGATGCAGTAGACCTAGAGCTCCCTCTCAAAAGTGATTGCTTGAAACCAGACAAAACTGAAAGTAAGCCACTAGAAAAATGGGACCTAAATTGGACAGCAAAAGTCAGTTTAGGAATTAAAGTCTTTTGAGTATATAGAGCTGAACTAATTGGCAAAGCCAATTGACAAGAAAGCTTCACTGTGGGCTGCAACAGCAGAGGACTTCTAGTGAGATTTTCATATTCTTGTGGAAAAATGTGTATAGATAGATAATCAATATCATGTTCTACATAATGATAGCTTAAGTTGCACGAAAGCAGCTGTTGTAGATACCTATCAATTTCAAGTTCTGATGTCTATCTTTGGCAGAGAGGAGCTGGGACACTCAGCTAGAATAAATATTTGCCTTTAAACTTGGTTAGACATCATCCCTTTCATAGGCATTTCTTCTTTTTCCATTTACTTACTAATCAGTTCAGTTTTCAAGTTACAAAGATGTTTTACTAATATGTAAAACATGTAAACTGTGCAACTTTACCCAAGCTACTGCCTTACATTTTTATCACATATTAGGATGCAAGTATATCTCATATTTAAGAGAAATCCATCAGCAAATTTGGACAAGAAAGCCTCCAAGCATTGTCAGTAGCTGTGAGTATATCTTGTCAATGCTTGTTCTAATAAATCAGTATTCTCAGAAGACCTTGTACAGCTCCTGCTTTATCTGTACAGATACTGGCATTTCCTTGGGCAAACCTAAATTCTAAATCTGTTTACCTACTCTTTGAAAATTCTGAATCCTTCCAAAGTATTAAAATTACATCATCCGAAGTCTGTTAAAGAAAACTGGGAGGTCGTTTAGGGTATTTTGATGTCCCCCCTCCCCCTCACTTTGTCTGGAAAATGCCAGAAACTTTCTGTTTCTGAACAGAATGTCTAAACTTTCTGTTTCTCTGCCATTCCTTATGACTTTCTGATAGGAATGATCTCATTTTTCTGCCTTTTGCAAGCACTAATCAATTACATCCTGCTTGCCTTGTTATTTTCACATTTCCCCCTTCTTTTAAACATTTCTCTCAATCACAGTATGTTTGTGTTTGTGCATGCATTTGTCTTTTCCAGTCTGATGTTTTTGGGCTTATTTAGCAAATAAATTGTGGTCACGCAAAGCATCTCTTAATAAATATATATTCATTTGGAAAGGTGATAGACTCTTGAGTTTTCAAGCTTGGAAAACTCCTGCTCATTTTGGTAAACTAAGTCAAAAGGAAATATGCAACAGCTGAAAATGGCAGTCCAGTTTCAAAATTTAGAATCATCCTACTGTTTTCCTAGACAGACATCCCAACCAATGTGATGTTTATGTGCACTGAATTCAAAAGGAGATAAATAACACTCTTCCCCAGTTGCTCCATATCAACCTTTTGTATTTATATTCTTTTATCTATCTTAAAATTAATCTGGGTGATAGTTTCTATGCTGAACTTGGAAGAACAGTGCTTTTTCCCCCCTACATTTAGATCAGTAAATTTCCTTTAGTAAAAAGGCGAATCAGGAATATAGAAGTGCAGGAACAGTGACCATGCAAAGGTGATCTTTATATATCAAGTCTTGGAGACAATATAGGATTACTGAAATGTGACTTTTGGGATTATTGTTTGTGGAATGAAAAGGATAAAGCTTTTATGCTACTGAATAGTCAGTAATGTTTGTTAGGGTTTCACAAAACCAAAGCTAACTATATCTCCATATTTAGCTTCCCAAATATTTCTATTTTGACATTCACATTAGTGAGAGTCAAAGGCTCTAACTAATTGGTGGTGTCCCTTTTTCATCCTACCTACAGTTTAAATACTTAAACTTCAGTATGGCCATAGGAGTGATATCTCCAATTGCTGAAAATCACTGTGGGGAGAAGCTCATGCAATTGATGTGTGTGTATGCTGTGAAGCTGGATTTCTCCCTGTTTTTCTCCTCTCTTTTGCTCATCCTACATGTATGATAGATTGCTCTGCAAGAGCTGTCTCTCCCTAGATTAAGCCTATCTTAATAATTAAAATTGTAATGGGGACTTCTCCAGGAGGCAGAATGGATGGCTTACGCTGTATCTTGCTTCCTCTGCCCAGTTTGTTTCCCTGCAGGCTTCCTGCCTCACATCACACTGCAGAAACACAAATTAGATGGAGCTTAAGGCATTTTTCCCATTGTATTGAGCAGAGAGCAGGGCCCTGGTGGTGTGTCCTATCATGCTGGGCTGGATCTGCAGCTGTTACTGCAGGCCTGCTTCCTGACATGAGATAACAAACCCAGCCGATCTTGGCAGTGGGAAAACTGAACTGATAACCGTCCAGCCTCTACAGTCTCTGTCAGGTCTCCTCATTCTGTAGAGAGGGATTTGGGTTTTTTGGGAGCCAGCACCCCCAGCAGCACCATCACGCTGTCAGTTTCCTGGGGGAGCCAGATCTACTTCAGCTGTAGCTGTGCTTCAGTTCTCTCCAAATCTGCAAAGAATAATCCCTCAAAGGAAGGCAGAGCTCTCAGTCTTTTTAATTAGAATTGCCAAGGCAATGTGGAAGCAGTTTTGATCCTTCTTGATTCTTGTCCAGCAAGAACTGGGTTATTCTGAAATAATGCTGTATTAGTATGGTAAGTTCTGAAACAGTGTCCTGCTTTACTGAAACATGCAGATTTTCAGTAATTGGCATGAAAAATCTGGGATCCTGGGAGATTTGTGGTATATCCCATTTTATTCCCAGCAGTAGTCAGTCTATTCTTAAAAATGCAAATGCTCTTTGGAACTTATTCAGTATTCACTAACTATGTTTTCAAACCTTTACTCATGTTTTAACCCATCTCAACAAATGTGATTATAAATTTTAATGCAAATAAAACAAATGCTTCTTAGAGCTATGTTCATGAAACATGAACATAATTTGTATAACACAATCTGCAAGTGTCTGTTTAAAGTGGCAAAATGATAGTTCATACTCATTTACACCAAAAAGACTTCCTGAAATACATTTTAGCCAGCTGCTGGTTACCTGTTTCATGTCTATTGAATGGAAGGGCTGATCAACTGTGGTCTATATTGTACTTTATTTCAAAATCAGATGGAATAATTATGTGGCTCAGGAGGGTTATAAAAGTGATAAATGTAGATGTCATTTAACTTGTATCTTGGACTAGAGAAAAAACACCTCTTCCATGTAGCTCATTGCTGAAATATTTTCTTAAAAATGACATGAGTTTTATGATAGTAGGAAAGAAAATTATTTAAGGTTGACTGATACTTGAAATGCCTTTCAACATAAGCATATTTATAGCGTCAATTATATGGAACTAAACCTAAGAATAAAACTTGGCAGATGATTCATTGAAATTTTGTCAAATGCTAAATTTATTTCCATTAAATTCTTATATTTTTCTAATTTTAATAATTCAAATTTGAATAGCTTCATTGTCAGTTTTGGCTTTTATCGATAGCACGTGTTCCTGTGTGCTTTACATGACCATTCTTGCTTAACAAATGAAATTCTAGATTAACATCTTTCTTTATTAAGAGCCAAAATAAATATATTGAGTGGCAAAAGAGCTGAATATTAGCAGAGCCTAAATGAAATTTATAGCAATATCATTTGTCTGTTTTTCTGAGGCAGGAATGAAATTATTGCCTAGTAACATATTGAACTTCCTTTTAATAAGTTTTTGAATGTGAAGTACTTTTCTGTGTTGTACCAGAGACCTCCAATGCTAAACAGATGATAATAGAGCTGAAGCAGTGGATGAATTTAAGGAATTGCTCATCAGATAACAAGCTGTGAGCAGTTTCCTGTGGAGTAATGGAATTATTTAATATTTTAGGCAGCACTGCTCTGCCTAAAAAGAACATGATGTATGACCTCAGCATCTGTATTATCTTGTGGTTGGATAAACACTGAAATTAAATTATTTCTATAGGCACATTTATGTTAAAGGGCACATTCCTTGGAACAGTGGCAATGTTCAAACACTCAAGCAAACAAATCTCCACACCACTTACCACTTCCAAAGCCTGAGTCAAGATCAGATGCTGTCTTTCCCAAAGTCTTTCCCAATTAGTACATGTGTGTTAGTGCAATTTTTTCTGACCAAAATTCCCTTGCATTATATATCTCTCTAAGTATACTTAGATTTCTCAGTTAACAAAAGTGATCTGTGATGTTATGCATGGAAATTTTCTGACATATTACTGAATAAGACAAAAAAAAAATCCTCAAATCATGCACTTTTACTTTAGAGCCCCGGGGTTATATTTGCACAGTATTTCTTGCTGCTTATTCCAGTATAATCAGAAAATTTAACAGAATGGTTATTTAATTTATTTGTAAAGTTGAGTTCAGACAAGAAATATGTCAATCAGTATATAAGCTCTGCTTATTATCTATTATTGGATAATCACCTCACTTTCATAACCTATTGACTGTCTTGATAGCTAGTCTGGAGATTTTAGGGAGTAAATTTCTTAAAATTAATTTTGGGGTTATTTTGTTGTTATTTTAGCAGGTAACTGTGAATTGAACTTTGAAGAAAAGAGTTGCTTATAGAAATAATTTATTTTGTGTTGAAAGGAGTCTTCTGAATGCCTTGTAAAGATGCTTATATTTTTTCAGTATAGAATAATATAGATGTATAGAATGCTCTCACCTTTTCAGTAGAAACTTTTCACTGTTTCAGTTCAGTGTTGATTGGTTGATAAAAGCAGTTTTGGCAGGGTCTTAGCAGCTGATAAGAGTAAAATGTAGGATATTCTTATTATAGGACAGAGCACAGAATTTCCGAAGAAAACCAGTCATATATGTTCTCCTGATTCCTTCTGCTTTGCTTTTGGAGTAACACAACAGTGTGCAAGGCAGTGTTAGTCTTAAAATTCCGTAATTGCTCATGAAACACAGAACTAGAGTTGTGTGGGACTCATTGCTGTGATGTATCTGGCATGAAGCATTAGCCAGAAGTAATTGCAACAACTGTTAATTATTCTATCACCTCTGAACAATGAAGTTCTTCTTTCCCATGTAAGTACTAGCCAAAACAGTGGAATGATTTCATGTAAGAGGGAACATTATCTCATCATTTGCTCCCGTCTCCTACAGACTACATAATTTGCCATAGGACCTTCATCACCTTGTTCCTAATCTGGTTGTTGGGGCTGAAAGTAGCATTTGGGAAAGAAAGCAGTCTTGCTTTAAAGATTTCCAGTAATAGCTAAGTGCTGTCTCTATTTAACAGAGAAAGGATAATGTGTATCTCAAGCTCTGTCACTATATGGATGAAGGCTTAATTTATTATTTTATTTGTCTAACTTTTCCATAGCAACTCTGGGAGGAATTAATATTTGGGAAAATGTATTTTTATTTTTAGTTACAGATCTTTTGACCTTTTTACAAAAGACTGGTTATAAGATCACTTTTCATTCTATCCTCTGTTGTCACCAGTTGTTCTTCATAACTGGCAGCTATGAAGAAAATCTGTGCCTTGTAACAACTGTTACTAATCACTAAAAGTTCAAGAAACATTAGAAAAAATCTTATGTTGAAGAACAATATGAATAATACTAAGTTTTGACCTTATGTAGAATTTATATAGTCTTTCATTTTTGCTTGAAGAGCACATACAAAAATTCATTAAACTTTGTCTAAATCTGTTATCAGCAAATCCAGTGGCAGAGTGTACAAAACCAGGGAAAACAAATACTAACACATTGGTGCTTAAGTTTTAAATGCAGTTAGGTTTAGTATGAAACCATTGTAGATGGATGCATTTGTCATCAGTGACTGCACATGTGATAACCTGCATCTGTTATGTATGTTCTGGGTGTGAGACCCACACGGAGCAAATACTGTGTTAAATATTAATGCCTGAAGGCTGAGAAGAAAGCAAATCAAAATGGCTGAGTTAAGGCTACCTGCTTTATTTCTTTGGTAAGACAGAGTGTGTAAGACTACCATCTGTGCCCACTGCAAACAGATGGGCAGCAAATGGTATGATTTGCATAGTCCTCTTAAAAGGCAGTAAATTGAATCAAATGGTGTGGTCTTATCAATTTTTTTGTCTATATCTCTGCAGGTTGTTGCTCAGGATCTTGGTTGTGTTCGAGTAACTTTCTGGCTTTGGAACACACAGCCCTCTCATTTGTGTCTGTTTAGTTTTCCATAACCTCCAGTGTGCACTAGGGCAAAAGTATTTTTCTGTCCCAGCTTATTCGCTCTGCAGCTTTTTACCAGATGGGTTTGTAAACAGATACCTTCCTCCTATTCCCATATTTGTCATGTTTTTGACTGAACTGGTGTCTGCACTGTCTCTGAAACACTGGCACCTGTGAATATAATTAATTATACTTTTCACTCACTTCCATGGATTCCAGTTTTCATTCATTTTTACCTTTCTTGGTTTTATCTGTATGTGTCAGTGAACTTGCTGAGGTTTATGACTGCCTGGGAAAGAAGAGGAAGCCCACTGTAAATGCAACCTTTTAATTTTTTTTTTTACTACTGCTTGAAGTACAGCCTCAAAATACAGATTCTTCAGTGTAGATGCTTGGCAATATGGAGCTTTTACAGACTAATAAGTAAATTACTTCTCTTTGTAAGTGAATTTAGCACTACAGTAGTTTCTGTTAAACACTCTGTGTGTGTCTGTGTCTCTGTGTGTGTGTGTATATGCATGTGCAAAAGGAGATTTAAAATTATTGATATTCCACAAATGGAGTATGAAATTATTCCCCTACATGTGAACTAGATAATCTTGAAGGTCCTTTCCAACCCAAGCCATTCAATGATTTTGTGTTACTTGTGAAACGTTGCTAAAGTTAGTACTTCCTGAGTAAATGCTTTTCACATGTACTACTTCAGGTTTAGGGTTGATTGAGTTCAGTCACATGTTGACTGTATTTGTATTCTGTTTCTGGAACAGATAGTTCTCAAAATGACAAAGACCTTGAAAGGCAGTTTTATTCAGAAGAGATGAAAATATGTAGCCTTATGAGTTTTGCTTATTCTCATGGTGCCTGCATATACTTTGGGAAATAAAATGGCTTCTAGTATAGAGAGTTGCCATTAAATACAAGCTATCTATAAGCTTTAAGCTGGAAGAAATCAAAGATTTGCCAAAAGCAAAATTTTCAGCCAGTAAGGATAATAATGAATATTTAAGTGTTCCTGAGATTAACTCTTACATAATTTGTATGCATGAACAGAGAAATCTATGTCAAGAAAAGTAAACAAGATGAAGGTCATTGTAGACCAAAATCTCATGTTTGTTGGTGCTAAAAAAGTTCACATTTATGAAAGATTCCACATGTAGCATCCTAAGATAGCAGCCAAGTGCAGCAATATTTCACCTTTTCTTAGTGGAGAGGGAAAAAAAGGAGCTATTTATTTAACCAGCTGAATGAACTCCAGCTCATTGTAAAACCGAATCCTTCTATGTTCAAAACAAAACCCACAAAGATATTGCTTAATGAAGCAGTGCCCAGTGAATCTACAACAAATAGAGGGCCATAAAGGTAGGAAGAGGTTGTGTGTCCTTTGTCAGGAGTTCAGTGAGCTCAGCTACAAGCAATTGACAGAATTGAGCTTCTTAAGGAGTGCTTATTTTTTGAAGAGCAATGGAGAAGTCTCAAAAACCAAAACTAATATGATTTCCCAATTTGTTATTGTAATAAATAGGTGGTACACACATGCATTTGAAAACTATATTGAATATAAGAAATTAAAAAATGCAGTCCATGTTTTTACATTGTATTAAAGAAACCATTACCAAGATGATGTGTGTGGCTTTGGTTTTGACACTTGAAAGAAGTTGAGTACACATTCTAGATTATGTATGAAAACAGGCAGGAACTATTCAAAGCTAAGAAAATTGCTGGTGACATGAAAGTAAAGGAGCTCAGAGTTTTTGCTTTTATTTATGAAGAAGATAGAAAAGATACAGCTTTCAAAGCAGGAAATTTCTGCTAATATGAAGGTATTTAATTTAGCATAAAAAGATGTAATGAGATGCAAAAGCTTGAAATGAAAGCTAAATTTATTGATTCCACATATAGCATGACATTCTTAATAGTGAGGATAACAAAACACTGGAGCAATACACTTCAGAAATCAAAATATAGAATATCTTATGTAAAGAGAGAAAAAATTAGTTTAAAGCCCAGTTTTGTACTGAGGATTTAGGCATTTATTTGGGACTTAGGACTGTGGCATTTATTTGTACCAGAATATGCACTGTCCTTAGTAGAAAATTAATGTGTATGAGACTTGGAGAAACTCCATTAGGGAACTGTAAAAATATGTATTCCAGGAACTGAAAGTAGCTATGTTCAGAACTGCAAATCTAGGTGCTAAAGGTGCTGTTTCCATAATTGTTATCTTTTGACAAGATCTGCCTCATGACACAGATACAACTGACAAACCTTCTGCTTGATTTAGGTGGTCAGTGGTGTGGTTGAATTCTTTGATCATTCTAGTATTTGACTATTTAGATAAATCCATTGGTGCTTTTTAAACTGATAAATCACTCAATTCAGTGGAATAAGTCTTCTGCAAAAAAAAGCTGTCCTATATTCAAGTTATACCCCAAGTCAATTCTGCAGTTGATTTATGTAATGGAGTAACACCAGCCCACAAGCATCTGCTCTTAGGGTGCTGTTGGAGTCCTACTCAAACATGTACCAGTCAGTGCAGATCAGATGACAAGGACTCAGAGCAGTAATGCTACTTTTGCAGCACCCCACAATTCCCAAATGTTTAAAGGAGAGGTTGTAAATGGAGATTTCCCATTTCTGTATGTATCATTTTAATAAAATAGTAGATGTGAGACCATGGTTTCTGCTCTAATGTTCATTTCTGTACATAGACTGTTCTTAGTCATGGAAGAAATTAGTTAAGTACCCAAAAAAAGTTAGAGCTGCTTATTTACATAGTTTGGTATCATTTTCTTCTATGGAAGAGTTTTGGTTTTGAAAAAGGTGCCATATGTGATTTAGGAGTTTTTACTTGAGATATCTTCTATCTGCCGTGGAAGGAGGTTCTTTATGACACCCTATCTTCACTTCCTTGCCCCTGCAAAGAGGAATGAATCACACTGTAGTCCTTGTTATTGCTAAAAGATTTAATCTCACACTACTAATGAGTCACTGTCTTAATGAAGGAAAACATGTCCTACCTCATCCCCTTCTGATCCTAAGTTAAATACCTGCTGCAGGTGACACTGGCCTCAACTTCCTGAGTCATTTCTGTAGTAATCTGTGCTTTTGGTTCTCAGTGAACACCAAGGACTTGCAAGTCTTTGGATTACATTAGTGCTAACCTCTGAGAAGAATGAGACACATCAGATCTGTGTGTATGACATAGTAAAAATGAATCATGGAATAAAAAAGCTGTGGGGTACTGTGGAAAGTGGTCACAGATCATGCTATGAAAAGATTTAGTCATTGTTACCTCTCATCATGAATGTAATCATTCACTGACAACTTTAATTTCCAGGATGTGAGAGTGTAAATTCTTGGTTACTAATGTATTATGCTGTCATGGAAGTCTGCATCTTCGAAGATGAATCCAAGTATTTAAAATTAGTCATCTTAGCAACTGATTTTTTTCCCAAGTAATTATAAGCTTTGGAATATCAGGATGTTGAAACACTCAGTCAAAAAGTGTTGCATACAAGTGAATGAAGAGCAAAATTCCTATTTCACTCTTGCAGATCTTAAAACCAGGATTAAGTGTAGTTTTCAGAAAGAAATAGAATGTTATTACTGTCACACTTTCACTGCTTGATGTAATTCTAATTCTACTTGTTTTGCTCTAGATCCCAAAAGACATCCAGACTAAGTTTTCATCTTTTTCACTTTTATGTATAAATTAGCATAATCTGGCATGGCTTTGAAGGCCCCTGGGAGATCCAACATAGTGATAAGAGAGAAGATAGTGACTAGCTTTTATTCTTGAAACCCACGGTGTCTACTTTGCAGTATTTAGATGTATTGGTCCCCTCTTTTAATATCCTCAGAGATACTCCATTCTCCCTGATAGCAGAGTCATCGTTTAATGAAAAGGCAAAAGTAAAAAGAATAAAGTCAGTCCAAAGCTTGAACTATAGGTACTTCTTCTGCTGTATGTCCTATTGTAATACACTGCTATGAAAAGATTTGATGAGGTAAGGTTGTACTTCTCCATGTTTGGCAGCAAAACACAGAATTTGCAGAAGATGGGCTCAAGTGCCAAGAACATTAGCCAAGTCATCATATCTCTTCAGCTCCTTCTGCTGGAAGGACCTCACTGCAGCTCCCAGAATGTTTGAAAACCACCAGCAGTCAGTGCTAATGCTGCTATTTAAGCATCAATTCTCACTTCAGGGCAACTGGCCAGAATTAAGCAGACAGCACAATTTCTCTCTTATTTTAGTAATTTGTGGGTACTTTAGTAATTTATTTTTCCGGGTGAACACTGATGCATATAAATGTGAATTTTTGGAGAGTGCTTTGTTTGTTTGGGATATGCTGAGTGAAATCATCTACTTTGCTAGGATGTTTCCTAGAAAACTGACTTAGCATGATACTGCACTGATGCTGAAGGGTGACAGATGCTTAATCAGGGCAATGCAGCTGTAATTTTCATTAAGGACAATCATTAAGTAATACCATGTATTTGTACTGAGTATTAAACTCAGGTTAAAAGGAAAGCACTTATCTCTTAAAAGTTCCAGTTAGCTTGAAATCCCAGGTGGGTTGGTGACTTGCTTGGTTGGTTTTGGTACTTTCTCTCACATTACAAGAAGTGGTTGTTAAATGTTAAAAAAGAGTGCCATAGAACAGTCATTCAGAATGGACCAGAGGATTACCATCAACACTTACAAAGTGCCTTAGACTACAGTACTTTGTTATTATCCATTTTGAATAGGTTGTTTAAAAGATGCAGGTTTTTATTATTTTATCAGTTATGATTGTATCCATGACTACAGCTTGGGAGCAAGCAGCAAATTGAGTTATTTCTTTTTCTCTGCTTTGCTGTTCTATAATGTAGTTATGATGTTTTATACACAACTTTTCATCTATAAACACCAGTTTTATAAAACTCTATCTCCATCTTACAAATAGAGAAATGAAGCTCAGGTAAGAAAAAAAATTTCTTTCCCCCAAAGGTTATCCACTAGACCAGTTGACAAAATCAAGAGTAGAGTTCAGGTCTCAAGGTAAGTGGTATCCATTAAGCTGCTTGTTTAACAATTGGAAGAGCAGTTGTTTCATACTTGGAGCTTCTAAATCTCTAATTTGCTAATTAATGGATTATACTTTCTGGAGGCCAATATTAGAATGGTTCACTGTACACCTTTCTCCTGTGAAAAGGGAAGTAAAGATTCTGACATTTACCTGCAGCTAAAATAAGTGGACAGTTGGCTTTTTTTGGTCAGGATTTTCCAATATGCTAATATGATTGTATGTTACAAGTGGATCAAGTTCTATATTGTAAATAATTGTTTCTAATCATAATCCTGATATTCTTAATATGCGGTGTTTCATAAGTTTCACACAAT
Organism: Vidua chalybeata; assembly: GCF_026979565.1. Taxonomy (NCBI): domain Eukaryota; kingdom Metazoa; phylum Chordata; class Aves; order Passeriformes; family Viduidae; genus Vidua; species Vidua chalybeata. Next base: position 71,061,269 of record NC_071531.1, read on the forward strand.
ACGGTTGCTAATAATATATTTCATATTTCTCCTCTTGCCTTACTTTTGATCTTCAGTAATTTTCTAGAGCAACAGTTTCTTGCTAAGTCTCTGACTCAGATGGGAAAGGCCATCATCCTCTATGTTAGGGAGATGACAATTTAGCATGCACAGAAAAAGACCTGAAGAGAACAGATAAAAAGCTACATTCATTATATGTCTAGTCTTGATAAGTACAAAAATCTGGTATATTCATGTGTTATATAAACCAATAATGTATAAAAATAAATTTAAGTTGCATCCTGCTGAATTTGTATGTTAATTCATGTACTTTGTTTCACAGGAAAAAAAAATAGGCTAGAACAGATCACTCACAATTGCACGTTTCAGGCTGATGATGTTGGTACTTCAATTAGAATAGTGGAATGTCAGCATGAATTCTTTTGTTTTACAGAAAGCAAGAAGAATTGAGGTTAATTAAAGGTTAATTAGAGTTTAATTGGTAGTTCTTTCTTTCCCTCTTTACTTCTGGTTATAACAGGAATGTTAGAATCCTTGACTTTGATGACAACAGATTGGGCAGGCCTGGTGTTGATTGCTACTGCCAACATGAAAGTGGTGCTGCAGTTCTGCAGCTCCAGTTCTTAATCAATGAGGTAAGGACATATTTACTCAGATTCTTCTGTATAAATTTAGTTGAATAAGTCAATTCATATTATTGCAATTGAGTGATATAACATCTCCCATTGACAAATTGTGCCAAAAAATAAGTGGTGTACATCCAGAGGACATTCAACATACAGCCTTTTAGAAGAATATTTATGGAACTGCACTCAGGGAAGAGAATTGCCTTCCTATACATCAGTTTAAAGTACTGAACAAAAGGCAGTCAATGCATAAATGTGTGTAAAATGATGTAAAATCCATTAAGTTACTAAATATGATGCATAGTTCTGGTTCAAATAGAAATTAATAAATGAGCTAAATCTTTCTATCAAAATATATTGATGGTTATTGGCTGAAAACTCAATAGTTGGGGATATGCCATTACATGAAGCAATGAAAAGCAATTGCAGGGATCATCAATCAAACCATCATGCTTAGTCTTTGTTTGACAAAATCAAATTTAGACAACATGAAGAAACAGTGCCAGATTATAGCTTGCTCTTTGCAGAAGGTTCTGAAGATGGGAATAGGCAAGAAGACTTTCTGGTGAATACAATTCAGAGTGATTTTTTTGAGGACCTTGGAAGCTGGCCAAATCTTAGTTCAGTTTTGATTAATTTTTTCCCATGACATAAGGAAACACTTTTGACAGTTGCAAGTCCTCTTTGTAAATGTGGAGATCTTAGAACTTCTCAGGGGAAGAGTTTTAGTTTTATGGGTTTTTTAAACCTGAAAAATATTTGATTTTTTTCCTACACCTATTTGGAGAAAGTAACTGAAGCATGGACACTGAGGAGGGAGTCCGGTGAAACACTCCAGTGAAATTCTTAAGAAGAATGCAGGCATGAGAAGAGGAAGGACAAAGTCTGAATCAATATTCTTGCTTTTCATTGGGTGACCAGCAAACCACCTAATACATCAGGTTAATTTTATTTCAGTGGTTAATTTTATTTCTGACTCTTTGGGAAATGAGACTTAAAGTATGGATTACACTGTATTTGAGAAGTCTCACCTCCATAAATTTTATTGGCATAGGTCAACGTTGAAAAGAACATTTGCTAGGATTAGAGAAGTTTATCAGTCAGTCATAGATTGTAGGAACTAATCTTTCCAGTTACATATTTGCCCTTCCTCAATATAAAGCATCACCTTGTTTTTGGGCAATCTGTTTTCCTCTCTGATGGTAATAAACAAGGGCAGATCTGTGCCTGGCCTGATCTGAGATGTAAGTATAGCAAACCACTGCAGGAGCAGTAGGAAGCTTCCCCTGCAGGTAGTTTTCACATGTCATCAATATTCTCTGGTGAGGAGAAAGGCAATTAAAAGTTCACTCCAAGCTTCTCAGTCAGATAGAGGCCTGCGCTTTGAAAGATGACCATTTTTGGGACAGCAGAAGCAGAACCAGTCTTCAGAGTATTTCTGATCTGTGATAAAGACTCTCTCCTTCTGTCTACATCTATCTTAGTTCTTCCTATGTCCTGTCCTCTTGCTACTTGTCCCTACTTTCTTATCTGCATCCTCTTTTCACAGTTCCAGTTTTGAATTTTCATTTTTTTTTAATTACCTTGATATGACTACTAAGCTATGCTTGGCACTGTCATGTATGTGCCCGTGCATGCACTAATCCCTTTTTTCCTCAGTTATGTCTTTCACACTCAACTTTTTAAGTAAGTGTTGTCTCTTTTCCATTTTGTTAATCTTTCTGCTTATGTGGGAAGATTTGAGAGTTGGCTTGTGTAACCTTGGTACAAAGCTTTAATTTGAATTTTAAATTGATGGAGTTTTAATTTAACTTTGGCTCATCTTGTACTAATTTAAAGTGTTTACATTTACCAGATAGATCCAATTGTGTATTATTTGTGGTAGAGTATTTTTGTTCTAGAAGAAAGGAATGATTTTTCATAAACTGTCAGTTTTGCAGGTAGATCTTTAGCAGTGACGGTCATGTAAGAATAATACAGAGCCTGCAGAAAAATAATGTGTTGCTGTATTTTGTGTCTGCTCTAGGGTGCTTTGGTCAGTGCGTGTGCAGATGATGCACTTCATTTGTGGAATCTCCGACAGAAACGACCAGCTATTCTACATTCTCTGAAATTTAACAGGGAAAGGTAAGAATATATGACACACAGTAGAGATCTCATAGCAAAAATAACACTTCCTGGATTTCTGGTACTACATTTTGCCTCTCTACAGGTGGATATAGTTTTGCCTTGAATATTTTTCTTTCAGGTTTGTTTCTATGGAACAAAAACTTCACTTTTTCTTTCTGCAGCTTTCTCAGAACTAGAAAAACTTGGTCTTCTTTTTGCCAAAATGTTCTTCATTTTACTTCTTTTTGCATGAACTGCTGTGAACAGTAATTCATTTTTTCTTCAGACTGGACACAAGCACTCACTTTTGGCTGAACTGTTGTTCAGTAATAGACAGAGTACTTCAGCTGGCTGTATGAGGGTAATAATTACTTTATTTACCTTGAAATAATTTTATTTTTGTGAAATACTGGAACTTTAGTGGAAAGTATGAATTAATTTGGGAAACTCTGGTAAGTGTAAAATGAATCAGAGTGTTTTTCTTAATTTTACTTTATTAGTACCTAATTGTAGAAATCCCTACTAAAAAGAGATTAAATGAGTGGTTGTTGTCGGAGTCCAGGACATCCCTCTGGCTGCCCTGGCTGTCTCAAGACCCTGGCAGGGGGCTCGGAGACCCTTGCAAGAAGTCAAAAACATCTATGGCTTCGATTTTAGCCTGTGAAAAACTGTCAATTTTGTATGGGGAATTGCAAGCCACAAGGGTTTTAGTAGTGTGATATTTGAATTGACACAGGGTGGAAAAGTAGAATTTTGGGATTTTTAGAATGGGCTTAAAGGGGGTACAAGATGGAGGAATTTGGGCTTGTCCTGACCTTCTTCTTGTCCTCCATGTCTTGCTGTGCTAGTGACACTTTTCTATTGGTTTAAGGTAGCAACACACTGTCCAACATAAATGTTAGATATTGGTAATAAACTGTAAACATAATACACATAGTTTTGAGTATATAAGGTGGGAGCCACCCGAGGCTCAGGGGCAGAATGCTATGGTGGACTTGCTAGCCAGAGCTCAGCAGGTCAGAGAAAGAATGTTTAGATAAGAAGAAATAAACAACCTTGAAAAAGCAATTGGACGCATTCCAGACCTCTTCTTCGGCTGCACGGGCTAGGGAACAAGGACTTTTACAATTTCGGGTTTATTCCAAGCAGGCAAACACCAACAGTTGTAATTTTTAAATTCAAACAGTAGCTGAGCACTTCAATCTGTATTTAGTCACCCAAGTAAAACCTGATATGATGTTAGGGAACTTCAGTGCTGCACATCTATTAATAGTGAGAAAAAGTTCCAAGTTTCTCTTAAGGAATTAGGGCAGTAGTCAGGAGACCAAGATTCAGTGCATAAATGCAGCAGTTGTTTTTAACTGGAAATTTAACTCATATTTTCATTCTCTTTGTGTGTGCATTCAGTGTTTATTAAGGTGCAGCGACTTTTTTTGATATTTATATATTTGCTTTGCAGTGGGAAAAGATCCCAGTACTTCACCAGAGCTGGGAAGTGAACAGACTCATCAAATCTTTAGCTGCAGCAAGTCTGAAAATTATTATGGAAATGCATTTTTCTTTGTTGTTTATTATCCAGATATAAATCATATTTGCACTAAAATGTTACTGAGGTTCATGATTTGTAGTGGGAAGGAAATATACATCCTGATTCCAATGAGTTTATAACCTATAGCAAAAGTGTATCAAGTGGTTTGGGACTGCGTGAGGGAAGATGAAAATGAAAAATTAGATGTGCATTTCTAGCTGCTTCTGGACAGTAAATTATCATTTTACATATGGCGAAATGTTTGAATCTTGGTATTCTCATCAGGTAGATGCGTTATTCACAGTTTGTCATTGATAAATCTAAATATCATAGAAGTTATTCCAGTACATCTTGGTTGAGCTCTCCCAGCCAGCAATCTGACACACAACCTAACCAATCATTGCTTATAAGAATGCAACCTCTGTTCATCTCTGCCTTCTGTTCAGAGATATTAACCTGTTATCTTGGTCAATATTTTATCAGCATTTCTTGCTAAGAGAAACTCACACACATTTCCACTTTGCTAAGAGCAAAACATTTGTCATCACACTTACCTAGTTTTCTTTTTTGTCTGACACCCTAAAACACTGAGCAAAATGTTTGCATGCAAGTTGTTTAGAATACTGGAAAACTTGGCTTAAAACCAAGTTTTCTCTAATGAAATTTTTGAATGAGGTGCAAGTAGGATCTGAGAACGTAAGTTATTTGTAACAAATGCATAGCTAACTATACTGCCTTTTATCAAAATTTAGTAAGTTGTGAACAAAAAGAATACTGTTAGTTCTGTTATGTGTATTTTGTGTAAATGGTTCAATTGCTGCCATTTAAATAATTTTTATTAGCACATTAGAGTCTGTAAGGCAAATATCCTGCAATATGATATTGTCAAAGAACTAAGTTGAGTCTTAAATTAAAAAAGAGTTTTCCAGAAATATGAAGAAATAACATTGTAGGCAGTTCATTCCTTCTCAGATTTCTCTAGCACTGCCCTAAGCTTCTGGTTGTTTTTGGTTTTGTTTGTTTGTTTGTTTGTTTGTTTGTTTGTTTGTTTTTTGGGTTTTTGGGGGCTTTTTTTGTTTTTTTGGGGGTTTTTGGGGTTTTTTTTTTTGTTTTCTTTTTTTTTATTATTATTCATTACTTGGCTTCAGAATGAAATCTCTTCATTTTTATAATATTTTCTTTTTACATACATTTAAATTTATTTTGAATCATCTAACTTTCAATTTTCTAAGCTCAATTACACATTTAATATGTAAAATTCAACATAAGCCTCTGGGCAAGTAGCAAAAAAGTAAGGCTAAAGCTCTAATTAACCCTCTCAGTTTGGAACATTTATATGCCTAATAGAGCTAGGTCTAAAAGAGAACTTTCATTTTTTTCTGAATATGTTTTTGGTGTTAGAGAACAGAAGCTCTAAATTATTGAATGCTCAGAGAAATAGTGAATGAAATAATGGTTTCCTTAGCTATATGAAATCTATGACAAAATGGATGTAAGGGGAACTTGAGAAGCTGATAAAGTGATGACTTCAGAGTTGATTTTCTTCAAGAAATTCAAAGGTTTGGCTTCCAAAAAGTAATGTTTTCCTCACTTAGGAACAGTTAAAAATACTTTATTTTCGTCCTTCCCTCTCATCTTGAAGAGGAGGGTTAAGAGAAAGAAAGATTCATATTGAATAGAGATTCTTTTGTCTTAAGTTTGTGAACCAGTGAACAAGCCGGTTATTAAATGTTTCTTAAATTGAGAGAAATGCTTGTTGACAGAAAATAGGTTTAAAATATTGATGCATGTCTTCAAAAAATAGTAAGGTATTGAAAGATGCCATATAGGGAAGTGTTAAAAAGTCAAAGGCTAGTTCTTATAAGATTCTTTATAATATAACTTAATTTTAGATTTAGGTAGCTTTCACAGGGCCAAATACATAATTGTTCAGGTGCATTTTATATATGAAAATGGAACATGTGAATCCTTCAAATTTTTCCATTTGCATATCTCTCTTCAGGATTTAAAAAAAAAATAATTTTATTAATCCAGTATGTTAGTCTCCTTGTCACACTGTTTGGTTTAGTTGTTTTTTTAAAACAAATGGCAGATTTACTTCATGAAGTGATGCAATATAATGCACTTAAAATTCTAATATTTTATCAATATTCTAATATTTTATCTAAAATGTTAATGTTTTATATTGTGATGATGAAGATGATTTCATTATTCCAAATACTTGTTTTATTTGACTTTGATTAATTCATTTTCATGTAGAATCAATTTATTCTGAGTTTTTTTGGTATTTGGCTCATGAACCATAGTGCTGGTAGTTTCTGTTAGACAGGTGAATGTTACTTTAGTCTTTGGCTATTATTCACAATGCACCAGTCATCATGTAGTTGAATTGTTTAATCTGCAATTTGCTCCTGCTTCTTGACATTTAAGATTTCAGGATAATGGACTAAAATCTGCTCTTTAGCAGTGTTTCTGTATATGTTTCTGCAATTATTTGAGTCAAGTTTCCCCAAGTGCATACATACATATATCCCCTCCCTCCCACAAAAGTAAAAATGTTTGTTCTTTTCCTTGAATTTTGGTAAAAACATAGTTGCAAAGAGCAAAGAACACTTAAAAGCAGTAGTCTTTGACTTAGTAGGTAAGATTCAGTATTAAGACACTTAATGGTTTATGAATAATAATTCACTAGCAAAGTGCACTTTTATAGCTATTAAATCAGAGTATGCAGCTTCTCCAGATTTAATTTTTTCTTCTTCTGACTTACTGTTAAACCAATGATGATGCAGCACTAGCAATAATAATTCATAATTCACTGTTCCTTGACTAAGTCACTCTTTGGAGCAAGTGTAGAAGAAACACTAAAGAGACTTAATGGCAAACAGATATTTTCTGTTTTATGACATAATGCTCTGGACTTTTTTGGATTTAAGCAGATTATACATTTTTGCAAAAAAAAAAATTATTTTATATGAAGTAATAATCTTAGATTTCTATTGCCATAATTGGAATGTAATACAATGCATTAAGAACTTTCAAGAAAATACAAATGTAAGCAATGTGTCTCAGTGCTTGGCTCCATACCAAGAGCTGTAATGATAAGACAGTTACTCAAAGACATATTTGACAGTAGCATATGGTTGGTAATACATGATTTATGGTTTCTTTTACAAATAGGGTAGACAGGTAGAACATTTTAAACTCTGTAAACATTCTATAAGAATTGCCTCAGTGTTTCTGAAGGTCAAAATTGTGGAAACCTTCCATGTGTTAGTACCTCTTTTTCCTTCCTTGATGTCATAGGAGATGCCAGATTGATCTTTAGTAGGCACTTTAGGCAAAATAAATAACTCAGCTACTGGAACTAGACACTGTCTCAATCTGCTGCAAAGAACATTAGGATGAAGCAAAACCACTGGAAACTATTATAGGTCTTCATTATTTTTAATATAATCAGAGCAGATTTCAGCAAGTGCAGCTTTAAATATACAACAGCTTACAGATTCCCATTTAATATAAGTGCAGCTGGGTTAGGAAAACCAGCAAGGATTGTATTGTGAAATCCAGGTCCTATAAGCCAGCAGGAGCTCATTTCATTTATGAATACAGTTCATTTCCCGGCATTCCAAAGCTGAGCTGGTTCAGGTATGTTCATTGTCACAGGGGACAGCCCTTTTTCTTCTTTCAGCCATTGCTGACTGGTGTGTGACAAAGGAGCCCATAGTGCTGCAGCAGCTTAGCCAGTGACTTACAGCAGCACACATGAGCACAGTGTGACACAGAGTGTTGGGTCTTTAAATCCATCTGCATGCACTCCTCACCAGTGGCATGACAATGCCACAAGTGCCCTTCTGAGGGGAATCACCAGGTGACACAATCTGTATAACTGGCTTTGAGACTCTTAGCACTTTATTCAGTGTTAAGTTATGCTGGCACAGAGCAAGAGAAGCCTTTTAAGTGGGTGACTTTTAGAGCAGTTCTGTTAACTATAACTCACTATTAATTAGAAATTTGACTCCTACAGTTGAGATCTTGCAGTATTTGAACAAGATGATTGAGACTATTACTCCAAATGCTTGGAAACAAATTAAAACAAACCAAACCCAAAACAGAAAAAAATGGGCGTTTTTAAATAGGTAACTTCTTGGGTCTATATTCTTTCCCGACAATAGGAATCTTATTTGCCTCACTGTATCTTTACAGGGTTTTGTGTCCTGTGTTAAGGGCATTTTAAATACTTTCTCTCTCCTTTGCAGATAAACCTCATCAAAATGACAGCAAGAGGCTATTGAGTGAATACTGGTGACTGGCTCTGCTGTCACAGCAGTACCTGTGTCTGTTCATTTTGTATTAGGGAACTTGTGGGTTAGTTAAAGTAGATTCTCTGTCTCACTGCCTGTTCAAGGAACTGGGTTCCTGTGATAGCTTGCCTGCTCATAAATGAACCTCCTGGTTAATAGCTTATAGCTGCAAACTCTGTTTATGTACTTTCAAATTTGTCAGAGGTTGTCATCAAGAAAGGTTCTGTACAGTTGCACAGTCATGCTGTACAATGAAACAGATTCTGATTACACGGTGTGGTCTAGCATTCAACTATTGCAAAGAACCATGGAACCCAAAATATAAAGTGATAGTTCACCATAAAAACATGCCAGTTTTTGGAAAGGATGTAAATTTTCTCAGATTGATGATGGAAAAAAAAATGAGGAAACCAAAAGCCATATGATTGGCATTCACTTCCACATCTTGATGAAGATTTTACAAAACATTCTTCTGGGGGGTTTTGTTTGGGGATTTGTTTTGGTTGTGGTTGGTTTTGGCAGTGGGTTGGTTGGTTGGTTGGTTGGTTGGTTGGTTTTATATGTGTAGTTGGTTTTATATGTGTCTTGCATCAGCATTTTTCACTTTTGAAAGAATGGTGCTCAGGGGTTTCAAAACCCAATGTTTTCATGCAATTCTAGGAGCTTGACAAGATTCCTGAAGCTCTTAAAAACCTTTGTTCTAGGAAGCTATACCTTAGTGCTGCAGGGCAGGAAAATTAACTTTGTCAAAATGTCACTTCAGAAGGACAAAAAGCTGGAAAGTTTCTTCAGTGAGACTGACCCAAATCTTGTAAATGTATTTACCACATGCCTCTGCTTTCTGTGTTTAAAAAAAAAAAAAAAAAAGGCATTATTTTTTCACATCTTATATCATGTTATAGAAAATTTCATAGTGCACTTGACCTGTAGGATCAATGAGAGCCATAAGCTCATCCTGGAAAGTGTCATGCAACCCAGCTGAAATGAAGACTATCTGGGTTATAAAAAGAAATCAAGCAAAAGCATTTTGGGTTTTTTCTGTCTTCAACACAGGTTAACTAAACAATCAGCAAAGAGCAAAAATGTAAAAAATAGATTTGCTCATTGATACCAAGAATCAACAGGTTTGATTTGACAGATTTTTGAGACTGTGCAATCTACTGAAATAAAATGAAAATTCAATTGATCCTTATTCTTTGTGATAGACATGTGAGCCTTCTAGTGGAATGGAGCTGAAGGGACCTCCTCAGTCTGGTTCCCTCAGTTGCACACCAGAGAACGCATATACCTCCCTTTCTTAAATGAACAAGCTGACGATGTTTTGCATTAAGGTTTTGCCAGTCCCTTATGATCCCAGGAAGAAAGGCACTCAAGGCCCTAGAAGTTAAAATTCAAAATGCTATTTATTAGAACTAGCACTACAAAGAAAGAATGGCAGAAGAGCACAGGGAATCTTGCATCCCTGTAGATGCTGGGAGCCTGGAGTTGGGCATTGTCACACAGGCCTTCAGTCAGCAGGTAACCTGTCTATAGAAAGTGTCACCCTGTTGTCTTGATTTTTAAAAGTGTTAAGTTTTCTTTTATAGTTCTTTTGGACGTTTTAAAATTCTCATAAAACTTCTTTATCCTTCTGATAATGTTTACATATTTGAGAGTCAGAGTTCCCACACAATTTCATGTAGAAATAGAATAGTTTACATATTTCTCTGTGGGTAGAGAGAAATTAATTGATTAATCTTTGAACCAGTGTGGTTGGAGAGGTGGTAATTCCATCCTCCAATCCACAGTCACCTTTGGAATTCTATAAATACCAAATGTTCGAATAAAACTTACTCTTTTTCTCTTTTGAAAAAAAAAACCAAACAAAAAACTTAACACCTTTAAAAATCAAGACAACATCACCCCATTTTTGTCATCTAAGTTATTGTAGGATTTTCTTGTAAAGAGACAGCTGTGTGCATTATTCCTACTATCAAACAGAAAGGACATTAACACTAAAACTTCCTTCTGCACTGTTGGTGCAACCACCAAGTGGGAGCTGCCTGCAGGCTTCTCAGTGACACCAAGCTGGCTGTGTCTATCCAGCTTCCGAGGGGTACGTGCAGCTCCACACAGGCTGGAGACTGCACTGCTCATGCAGCCCCTGGTGCCTACTTGGTGTCGCTCGTGTGTGGATCACCAACGTCTCCACATGCAACAGTCCCCCACCCAGGACCTTACACTGTTATGTAACTACTCAGGCTGAAATCCACTGTTTGCTCTGCAGGAAAATTGTTCCGTGTTCGTTTGGTTTTTGGTTTATTTTTCACAAGATTCTGTGTTTTCCTTTTTAATTTTTTTGTCTTCATTACCTTTTCTTTTCTTTGGGCCTTTTTCCTCATATCAATTCTCTCTGAGCTGATGATTCATCAAGGAAACACATTCTAGATAGGGTTCCATCTGTGCTGTGGCCATTGACAATACCATTTTCATTTGTAATCTCTGCAGGAATATGCTTACTGATGCATGCATGCAAAAATGGCATCTTCCTTTCATGTGGCTTCATCTTACCAATGGTTTTGGTCTTGCTGTGATTGATTAATACATCCATTACACTTCTTCCCTGATGTATATCTAGGGATATTCTGGCAGGGAATGTGCTGCTTTTCAGTGCAAGCCTTTAATAGTGGAAGCAAAGCAAGGAAAATTGAAGTTATCTTTTTCATCAATTCTGTATCATGAGCTCTAACCCTAAAGTGGAAGTTCTTTGAAGTTTGAGGCTGCGCCCTTTGCATTTTAAATTTAATTCAATTTCTTGTACTTTACTCATGCAGATTGTCCTTCCTCTGTAATATTGTGTCCCTCAGAAGTTTCATTAGTATTAGTACCAAGATCACTTGTGAAATTACAACAGCTGTAAAACTAATTCTTGAGAATCTCTCAAATATCCAATTTTTAAAAGTCCTTTTGCAGTAAAACCAAGTGTAAATTAGACATTAAAAATGTGATTTTATAGTGATTTTTTTACAAATGCTATATTGAGCATGTTGACATATGCTGTATTTCCTATAATTGGAATATTCTGGAATAGCCTACCTTTGGTGAACCTACCTTCCATATCTTACTATAACTTTCAAAATTTTTCCTTTTGAAGGACAAACATTTTGAAGGACTCCAAATCTTAGTTAGTGTGTATTTTTAAGAATAGGTGAGCAAGTAGTAATAACATTTCAGTCAGAACATCAGAGATAACATCATGGCTTAATTTTATCAGGTTTAGTTTTTTATGCTTACCATCTTGGGTGGGATTTGTAATGCAATCTGAGACTTGGTGCCACTGCAGAAAAAGTGCTGCAAGAACTTAAGACGGCTATTCTAAAACCAGTTTGGTTTCTTTATGCTTAAATTACACAAAGGTAAATGTTACTCTAAATGAAGATCACAGAAGTCCTGGTCATATTTTTCATTATAGAATATTAAAAGGATCTCTGTTTATATCCAGACCCAAACTTGAATTTAAGAATCTCTTTTCTTTCTAAATGGTGGCTTTTACAGTCTTTCCCCAAAGTAACTTTTAGTCCATCAGGATTCTGCCAATATTATTATCATCAGTTTAATTTCAATTTAAAAAGTCCTTAAATGCATTATGCCACAGTATCTGCTTTTATATGTGTTTGTTAAACAACATCTCTGGGGGCAAAATGCCTAATATGCTACATATGAATTACTCTTAGAGCTAGCAGCTGCCTTTGAAGGGCAGGAAAGAAGGGCAAAAAACCCCTGAAAGATGACTTACAACCAATCACTTAACATGTGCACACACGAAACCATCATGGCCCATAGAGCTGCTGGAGAAAAATGTATAGCTGGCACAATTACCTGAGGACTTAACAACAGCACAGGGCCCTCTGACCTGACAAACCCCACTTTTCTAATCTATGTCTTTCTTTGGGTCTCTCTGGCTGTAGCTCCTTCTGTTATTTCTCTGAGAAGAAAATCTATCTCTTCAAAATTCCATTTTTAAAAAAAGCATCTTTGTGAAGTTTTGCTTTTCCTTCAATAGGGAAGAAAAACATGTCCTGGTTTATTTAAATTTTATGTCATCCGGCCACATGTGATTGTTTGCCTGGGTTTCTTCCTTCTGGAAAAGATTCCTTAGCAGGAGACATAATGTTGCTATATGCTGTCAAACCTTACATCATATGCTGAGCAGTGTGCTGGTTGTTTCTAATGCTTTGTAAAAAATAAAACATTTTTGTCAGTAGATTTATGCTTTTTTGAGAAAACACAGGGTAGCATGTTATGTTGTTTTCACTTAGCAGCTATGTTGCCAAATTGCTCTGAGGCCAGGTTTGGATAGCAAAATTTAAAATATATACTCACAGCAATGCATTGAACAGCTTTTTCATGGTTTCATTCATAACAAATGAGAGGCCCAATACTGTAATACAAAAATGCATCATATCAGACAACAGAAAAAACAAAGTCTTTCAAAATATATGCAAGTTCAGGCAGCATAAACAGTCTACACTATCAGTTGGAATTTTCTTGTTATACTTACAATGTAGATATGGGAATTATGTGGCATTCTCTTTTGAAGTTTTCAAATTAGAGTTTTGAGATATCTTTCAGAGTTCTGTTCAGATCTTTCCTTTGACCTTTGTTATATTAGATTTCTGCTCATATCTTAGAGCAGTGAAGAACAGGCACCCATTCACTTGCAGTAAGTAATTTGGTTCTTGGAAACCACATGACCTCTTTCCTGCCCAGACACATGTCAGCTTCAAGGAAGAACCCAATGCAATGATTTAGGATACTTTTCCTTCTGTCACAATAATAAACTCTGGGCATTATTCCAGTAAATCAGAAATAGAGCTGTAATGTCAGTGTTGAGATTATATCATTAAACAGAATATGAGCAGGAAGAGAAGAGAGACTACAGATTGCAGAAAAACAAGGACCATTAATCACAGAGTGCCTTGTCTACTGAAGCGCAACAAATGAGAACAGCTGGTCTCCAATAAGTCTACATGATTTTAATTGATGAAAGCTGTTAAGGAGAAAAGCATGCATACAAAGAAAAAGCATACACATATAAAATTATTTTTTCTTTGAAGTAAATTTCAGTATTTCAGCCTTATCGTGATTTTAGCGTGTCATTCAAAATAACTTGATTGATCTTGATGTAAAATTGGGTTTAAACTTATTTTAGTAGGAATGTATGATAAACACAGATTTGTGTATGTTGCAGCTAGCAGAGGGTGAAATACTAACATATCTTTAATTTGCATTTCTAACAGCTTTGTGAAGTCCAGCTGTTAAACAAAAGACAAGTTTCAACCTTTCATCTTTGAGCTAGGTCTCAATTTACTTTTTTGGAACTATGAAATTAGAAATCAAAAACTTCATTTTTGAGTTATGTATTCAGTGTTGGGTGAAGGGATGAGAGAAACTCTACCCTTAGTTGTTTGAGTTTTTTTAATGCAGATTCTACAAAATCAATGAAATAAATACATCAAAAACTTTCTCTTTTGAGAACATTATCCTCCTCTTCCTGCCTTTGTTATTTGGCTTTCTTTCATTGCTAAGAAACTTAGTGGCTCTTATTGTGCTCTGTATTGCCCATCACTGTCACTCTTTGGTATTACAGCGCCATTTTTACTTAACCATCAAAGAAATTTATGAAGGACAAGTGAAGTATTACAAATATGAAATAGGGATTTCACAAGCCAGTAGACAAGAGAAAAATCATGTACATTGTCTTTCCCCTGAAGATGAGAGCAAGAGTCTGTTTTCCAACCCTGTTTCATTAATTTTCTCACCTCACTGATTTTGTGGAACTTTTATTTTCATTTTTGTTGTGTAATGACCTTGAGTCAGCATCAGAAACAAATTAGAAGTCAATGAAAAATATGCTGGTTTCTTCCAGCATCTTTTTCTATTTAAGGAAGTGCATTTCCATGTAATTTCCTTATATCTTTCTCTTGGGACCACATGTTCATGCTGCACCTGTTTGATCCACAGCATTATTATTGTGTAATATTAAAAATCTAGGCAGGAAGAAAGTGTCACTGTCACTGTCAGTGATCCTTCTCCTACAGGTAAGATACTCCAGTGGATTTGCAGTCAAAACCATAGAAGGGAGTTGACAAAAGAGCATGTCTCTTTGCTGTGCATTTGCCCAAGAGGAAGGAAGGTAATTTTCTGTCATTCTGAAAATGAAACAAATTATTCGTAGCACAGGCTACAAAAGTTGTACATTCCCTTGCATACTGGGATTTCAAGAGTGACTTCTAAGTTGTTCTTGAGCTCCAATAATGCCCATTACTTGCTGCAGTGTTCCTGCAGATAGCCTTGGAGTTATTGAGGGTGGGAATTTCAGTGCCTGTATCTTATAGGAAGTTATAGTGCAGCTGTCTTTGTGTATGTGTTATGGCATGCTGGACAGGGCAGGGTGACCTTCTGTGGAGTTGTAAATAAAAGAAAGAAATGAAAGAAATAAAACTGGGAAAAACCAAAGGTCCTGTGGCATGCTGTATACTTTGGCTGTCCTTGTAAAGAGTTCATCATAACCTAATAGGAATTTATCTAAATACATAAATTAAATCTTCATTCAAGGGAGATCTCTGGGTTTACTAATTTAATCAAATGGAATGCATCTAAAATATTTCTGAACATGCTTTTTCTGATTTGTTCTAGGTTCTTTTAACTGCTTGTAAATAATTTATGCTGACACCCATTACAAATGTTCATGTAGTTGCTACACTGATGTTTTTTGTGGTTGACATAAGCATTTCTTAAAAACAAGTATTTTTAAATGCTGTAAGCTATTAACTACAGTTGTGATTGCAAAGTCATTTGAAATACTAAGCTCACAAGTCAAGAATGGGCCTAACTTCAGGCTTTTAGGGTTATTTTCTCTGTCCAGAAGGTTTACACAGGAAGTTCTGGCTTTTTAAGAAACAGAGGAACAGCCTACTTTTATTCTCAATTTTTTTAACAGAAAAGAAGGGAAACAAGAAACTGAATTTTTTGAATAGTGCTTTTCCATGAACTTTGTGTTTTCGTTTTTAACACTTCAAAGGATTAATGATCAGTCCCAATTTCTAAAAAACAGAATGTACCAATAGATACAATGAAAAAAAAAGGACAAAACCAAAATATCATGAGAAAGAAATAGTTTTCCAGCTGCATTTCTTAAAATTGTATGGGTTTTTTTTTTGTTTTTGTTTTTTTTTTTTGTGTTTTGTTTTTGTTTGTTTTTTTTGCTTTTTGTATTCCTGTTTCTTATTCTTGTAAGCTTCTTATGTATAATATTTCAGGTAGGTAACACCATGAAAAATGTTTGTATCTTAAACACTTTGAAAGCAGCAGTGGACCACCAGCTCAATGACATATTTTGCTAGAAAATAGCTGCATCAGCTTTTTTGCTTTGTCAAAATAAATCATTTTGGTAGATATCTCAGCACTATTTAGGCCTATTGGCCTTTAAAGGAACTCTAAATTGAAAATGTTTTCTTAACATTACTTCTACATAGAATTTGCAGAAATTGAAGTGCGGGTCGGGGAGAGGAGGATGTCTTAATTATATGTAGGATGTTCACAAATAGGTAGAAGTATACTTTGCTTAGGATAATTTGTATTGAAATTATAGATTAGAGGTGGAATACTGATTTGTTTACCTCAGCATTTGTAGAGAATCTCCCATCACTGAAATTCTTTAAATCAAGAGGTATCTTATAGTAATTTGTTCTAGCTCAAGTGGTAGTTAATTTGAAGAAATCAGATTAAATCAGTATTAAACAGAAGAGAGGAATCTCAGAGGTTCATTTCATACATTCCAATCCACAAATTAAATTTTTGGTGTTGTACAAGCAGCAGTGACTGTGATGAATACTTGTATCTAAACCAGTATAAAACAAAGACAAATAAAACTACTCTCTGGACTGATTGGGTAAGATCAATAGTCTGAGATACCAGACTTGGACATTGGGAAGCAGAAGTCTAGCAAGTAACTGTTACTACTGCCTTGACTCCATTTTTCATTCATGTTTCTTTATAAGCAACATGTATTAGATTGCCTCATGTAAAGCAATTCATTTTACTGTCTTTCTTTAAAAAGTCAGCCACTTAGCAATTTAAAGTATTTCCTATGCTCTTACATTGGCCCTACAGACTTTGCATACTCTGCAAGTAAGTTAAAATGAGAGTTGAAGTTAAACATTGGAACTCATAATAATGGAATTCATCTTGGGTTTCTGCCTTTCTAGGGCTTCCTGGTACATAACAACACCCCCTGTAGCAGAGGAGATGTTGTTATTACTATGCACAGACCCAGTTCACATCTATCTGGGGAACTGCACAACCATCTGCTGAAAACACATCACATCATGTGGATGGCAGACTGCATGAATTTCTGCTATTGTACATGTTTGTTACATGTCTTACAGTGCTGATGAACTCCAAATTTATATATAGAGCAGGAAGAAGATTAAAGACCTCCAGAGGCGAAATAGCTCATAATTTACATCTTTTGCTAGATCTGCTGGAAACAACTCCTTTCTTTCATTGTCAGTAGCTTTAACCTGTGCTTCTGTTTAGGCACTTCAGGTCAGCTACAAATTACTTTGCCTGAATATCTGTCCAGATCTTCCTGTGTCCATATTGTGACTTAAAGCAATAATCTCAGCTTGAATATCCTCTACGAAACTGATGGAAAAGTTACCTTACACTTTCTGAGAGTACTGGCTAGCCAGAAGCTACCTCAGTCCACTTTCATGCACTGGAGAAGGAAGGGACACTAGCTGAGTCTGGTGTGCTTTGGTTTTTATTACTCTTGTTCAAATTACCAAAAGATTAAGGGAGTATGAGGGAAGAAAATAAATTGTGTGGAAATAATTTGTGCTTGCTGATGGAGGGAGAAGAGGACTGATAAAAAGTCATGAAGCCCACTCAGCAGGTGTAGTTTTTTTTTTTTTTTTTTTTGGAGTGAAGAAATCCTGCAGAAGTCAAGAAGGAAGGGAAGGGTTTATGCAGTGGTTTTCCCCTGTTGCAAATATCCATTGAAGGATACACTGGCCATAGATTCCTTTCTAGAGGAATCCTTTCCAAGAGCTGCCTTGAAAGAGGACCTGACATAACATCTGACACTTATTGGCAAGTACCAGGGATGCTGCCCAGTTTATCAGGTGGCAGTGACAAGAAAACAGCTCTTGGGAATGACCAGCAGAAGGAAATAGCATAAATTAGTTGAAAGTACTGAAAGCACCAGAGGATGCTGGAGAAAATCCCTGGAGTCTGGGAAAAAAGCCATAATCACTGCAGTGAAAATATAGACTTCTGATAGCCATAACCATTTTAAAAAGGTGATCAACTTTCTCAGCAGCTGAATTTGTCCATGCTGGGGCAATTCACTGTAAATTGGGTGTAAGACAGTGGCAGTCCCTTAGGAGTCACTGAGAGCAGAAGGCTGGCCCAGGACCATGACTGGTGTGTCCTGCAGCTACTGGGCTTGCTTCCTGTCAGCAACAATGATGTTCCCGAGTTAATGCTCCTTCATGTTTCATCTCCCTCTTTTCCTGTAAATTTGTGAGATTTCCATATTTCCTGAGAACCTGGACTCTGAATTTATTTTGGTAGGAATCTGAAAGGGAGTTCAAGCTAATGTTTTTTTTCTGTAGGAACTTAGAGAAACTGAACTCTGACAGTCAGTGCTGGGCATAAGGAATACATAGTTTCTATGCTTGTTCATATTTAAGGTTAACTGTATAAAGGGAAAAGCCATAGTGTAAATTTAATTACAATTTTAATGTCTGTGAATGCATGACTAAATAATTAAATTGGAATAACTGTTTCTCATTTTGACAAAAAAATGCAATTTTCTCTCCGTCCTTCACCAGGTCTTCCCACTCACTACCAGCAATAGTGTTCCAGGAAACTTTTCATGCTAAAAAAAAAAAAAAAAAAAACACAAAATAACAAAGCAGAGGCAGAAAGAAGTGTTCTCAAAATTATCTTTTCTTTTTCTTAGAGGAATACAATCAACGTAATAAAGATGATTTTACATAATCTGAGAGTTTTTACTAATACTTTAGAGGTTACAGCATTCTAAATTATTTTAATATTGTAGTATTCTACTAATATGCAATGAGTTTTTGTCCATGGTTGTAAGATTCTAGAGTGCTGAGATTTTCTGAAAAATATATCTTTTCAAGATTTGCTAGTCAGAATATATTCCTTTCTAAAATAAATTTCAATGTTTTGAAGAGAGAGAGACAATGCCTCTTTCAGCTATTCCATTTTATTTCTTTTATTACTTACATAATTTATGTAAATAATATGTTTAATTATTTAAATAAGGTATGTTTTAGGACCTTAGCAAAGTACTTTTCCTTACTAAATTCTGATTTAAGTTAGTACCTTTTGATTTTTTAAAAATTACTATATCCTACAGGATATTCTATATCCTGTTTTGTCATTTGGAAAAAAATGATACAATGTTTCAGACTGTTCTGGCAGAATAGAAACACCTTTTTGGGTCAATTCATAATTGTTTTGCTATTTCTTATAATGATCAATAAGATTCATGTTGTGGTTTGCTGCTAAGAATGTACAATATCCACATTTCTGGCTGACTTTCTGTTAAGTGATCAACATTGAGAAAATCCTCAAGTTTCCATTTAATTTTGTTGCATGTTATCTCAATCAGATTGGCAATCTGATTAAACTTTGTCAAAAGCACTTCATACTGACATAATTCAATACAACCCCTAACTTCTTCAGAAGAAAAATAGCCTTTCTTTCTTTCTGTCTTATTGACTTGTTTTTGTAATGGCATCAAAAGACATCTTCATTTGCTTGTGGGATATATGACTAATAGAGTCATATAATAGAATACCTTTCATCCCCAATGAAAACTACAGTATGAGACTTCATTGTTTTCTCTTGAAGAAATCATTATGTAATTTCAGTACTTACTGAGATGGAAGATGTTCATTAAAAATCTGAGTCTTGCTTCAAAGCTTCCAAGCCTCAAAGTCAAGTTAATATTTTCTGTAGAAGTGAAAAGCCTATAATATATAAAGCAGTTTGAATTTAATTTACATAATGTAAAATAAAATTACTTTAGAGAAGCGCAGAGTTTTAGGAGAATATGAAAATCATATGGCTTTGTTTGGTGAAGCCTAGCAATATATTTTATTAAAATGCCTAGTAATCCCTGTGCTCTAATAGGTTTGTTACATACCTGGATTGTCTTTAAGGGAGTGCCATTTCCTTATAAGCTCACATATTCTAAAAGGTTTCATAATGACATTTATACATTTCATAATTTGGTATTTCATAATGTCTAATAACAGTTTGGGTAAACAATAAAGCTTCATAGCGTAGTTTACTTTGTGAAAGAAAGAACATGCAGAATACTTTCTTACCTGGCTGTCCCATAAATTTGGCAGAACAAAATGAAATTATTTAAGAGGAAATAGTTGGGCTTAAGAAAACAGGCTCAGCTGTGGTGCTTTTTTTTATCCTTTAGCAATACTTAATTATCTTTTGGTCCTTCATATTGTACATCCAGGCTTAGTAGTGACTGGTGTCTGGGATTTCAGATAGGCCAGCAAGATATTAAGTCTAGTAACTTTTGGCCTAACTACTTATTAGTAGTGGTTACTACCTTGGTCTGATTTTTCTCTTGCTGTAGGACCTTGTTCTTAAAGCATTAAGTTTTTGAAATTTTAAACCTAAGGCAGGCAAATGGAGGATGTGCAATATCTGGGAATGCAGACACCCACTTTGTTGGTTGTTGTGGCAGTGTGTCCTAGAGATTATGACGTTGAAGCAAATCTCAAAAAGGATGAAAAGCAGCCCAAAGCAGCCTCAAACAGTGTGTGAGGTGATGTTGAAATTTTATTCATAATCAAGATGTTGAATTCATTCTTGCACATGGGAGATTCAAGTTTTCTGCTGTACCCTGTAGTGGCTTGTGCTTGGATTTAACGGAGGACTGAAAAATAGCATTGTCCTAGGTGGACTTGAAGCTGCTTAGTCTGATGGCACTACTGCAAGAATTTGGAGTAGCAGAGTTCAAGTGAAGTAGGGCTCACTTTGGAACTAGGAATTTTTTTGTCAGTGACTAGATAGCTGCATTTTCAACACCTTCAAGTCAAAATTATCTCCTCTTCTGTAATTTAACAGTTTACTGCAAAAAGTGTTGGGTGATCTTCAACATGAAGTGATTAAGAGGGTTTATTAGCTAGGGAAGTTTTTTATGGGCTGGGACCTAATGAAACATCCATATGCTTTGCAGTGCAAGAAAGAAGAGTAGAGGAACAGAAATGCAAGAAATGAAACAACAACAACCAAAAAAATGGACTAAATATTAATTTAACCAGAAGTGAAGGAAATGGTGGACCAGAAGAGAAAGCAAAAGAAAGAGACTTGTTTAGTTTAAAGAAAAAGGATCAGGAAAGTTGTGAAAAACAACTTCCCATTTGAAACTATAAAGCCAAAAGGGCAAATGGTTCCTTGCACCTGTTATGAGCAGAAGAATAAAGCTCATAGCTTGAACTCCATCAAGGATTTTGTAGTGGCATATACCTTCTGCAGTTGTTTCTGTTGGATCTTTGTTGGTCTGACTGCGCCCACAATATCAGTATTATGTTGCTGCTTGAAGGCATTTTCAGTTATGCCTTCTAAAATATAGCTCCCATTCTCAAAGCAATTCTCTTGGAAGAGCTGGTGCTCTTTCCACTAAAGGCTCTGGAATTTTTGCCAAAATTAGACAACTGATGGTAAAATTTAGCCCTGTACAGCTGGACAGAGCAAAGGCTATCTCATATTTAGGTCTCACTTTAATTAACAAAACAAGATTTCTGTGAAGGGTAAGCCTTTTTCCAGGTTCCATGATTCCACAGTAATTTTCTCCATAAATTACAAATGTGAAGACTCCATATTTCAACTGTATTCAATCCAGTGTGATGCATAAGTACAAAAAAAAGTAATTTTCCTCACTTGAATGAATCTAGCATTAAATGTACTGACAGCTTATTAGATACTTGGAAAACTACAGAACTATGCAAATACCAAGTATAATCTTTTTGGAACCTTTTTGTTTGTTGAGTACTTTATAGGAAACCATTACATAAAGTATATTTAATTTGTATAATTATTGAACAATTCCTTAAAGACTGGCAAATGCCATACTCAGAGGACTTTACTTGACTGAGAGAGCCAAATTACTGAAAGATTGCCAACACCCCTCTCACTCCTTTATAATTAATTCAGAAAAATTGCTGTACCATAAGAATGAAATTTTTTAATATGCATGGTTTTAAATAATGCATGTACATTTCTGGTGGTTGAAGGTGCTAAGGAAAAAAAATCGAGTTTGTATATAAAAGCCAGAAATAGCCTGTTTGTGGAACTGAGTGATAAATTTAATAACATAAGACATACCAAGAAAAAAAACCTGGTTTTTTTTGTCAAAATTTACAAGTCTGTACCATAAGGTTGGATTAAGTTTCAGTCTCTGTAGGTAGCATACATTCACTTACATTTTAGTAGTAAATGTTTTCTCATTTCATATAGATTTAGTTTTGTTTTAGTGTATGTAATATCTATATAATATAAAAGTGACCTGAACCTACTAATTTGTCATCTGTGAAAACTTGTATGTATTATCATGAGAAATTGTCATGACATCTTTCCAAGCTAATGTAGCACTTTTTCATCACCTTGTAATGAGTGTAGGGATCGGTGTGTCTGTGGTAGTTCAGTTTTGATAAATGCTCTTATCTAGGGCCCTGCTCTTCCAAATGGCAAATAAATGACTGGTTTTTTGTGTGAATTATAATATTATACTTATGTTGTGCAAAACATGAATCCCACTTATGTACACAAAACTCTGTTCAACTGGATAATCTGCTTACTCTGAGAAAGGATGTAAGAAAGCCTTCCTTGAGAGTCTTGAATACTACCAAAGTGCAATTTACATGCTCATGGAGATAGACAGACCTAGTTCAGTGCTCAGGTGATGCTTCTCTTTTGTCCTACCCTTAATACTGGCAGGCAGGATGGCCCTGTTTTGTTTCATGTTCTCTTTTATTATTTTCCTGGAGATGACCCCCAGAACCTGCACATTCTTCAGAATGCCTTCTGGGCAGGCTTTTCTCAAGTTATAAAATGGAAAGAGTAATTCTTTCAGCTGCAAAAGTGTTAAAAAATATTGTTAATGTGGTATTCAGTCACTTTTATTTTGGTTTTTTTTTGTTTTTTTTTTTCTTTTCCAGGATTACTTACTGCCATCTACCTTTCCAGAGTAAATGGCTTTATGTTGGAACAGAGAGAGGAAATACACACATTGTAAATATTGAGTCCTTCATTCTTTCTGGATATGTTATCATGTGGAACAAGGCAATAGAACTGTAAGTGCAGTTGTTTTTTTTTTTTTTCATTTGTATGTGTGGTCATTTTCATACCTGTCTTAAATTCAATTTTTAAGAATTATTTGGTTTTTCAAATATTACCACATCTTTTGAAGCCTTTAATTTCAGTGAATGCATTTGCAGTATTAGCTGTTTTTTTACAGGACATTAGGAATCAGATTTATGTTAGAGACCATGTAATTATATTTTGTATAAAAGAAAGAAAAAAAAAGTTGTATTGTTTAACTATAAAGTTCCATGAAATACAGAAAGTCTTTAATCACTAAAATTCAGATTTTGCTATTTTTATGAGGAAAGCTTGATCACCATGTCTCCATCCTCTGAAGAGAATAATGGAGGATATTTGCCCTAAGATTCTATAGAGAACTTTTCTTAATTGAACTGTGGGATCATTTAGATGAGAAGGGACAGGAGGAGGTCTCTAGACCAAGCCTCCTGCTCGACACAGTGAGAATTTGAAGGTTAATTCAAACAGATCAAAACATGATGAAGTGATGGGAAAGATAATGAGTGCCTATTAAAAGCTAAGCAAGGTACCTGTGTTGTGGGTATGAATGGAAAGAGACATACAAAAATCTGGGATACATCTATGTTTCCTGCAAGTAAAAGCCTTGACAGAAATGAAAAACTCTTTCTCTGCTGGTTCCTCTGTGAAGTTCCAGCAAGAGGAACTTCTGTGGGAAAGCTCAAAGTACTGCTTGCAGTTTCTGAGACATTTGCTTAATGTTGTGAGGGACCTGTAACCTCTGGTAGTAAACTGAAATACACTGATCTCAGTGAACCAAAAGAACAGTAGCTAAGAACAGGGTTACAGGCCTGCAGTGTAACCCAAGTTCTCAAAAATTCAATCCTTTCTTTTCCCTCTGTTATTATTATTATTATTATAGTAATCACTCTGTCCCCCAGGTTGAACCGATGCCTCATTTTCTTTCTTCCTCTCTGCCCTCACCAAACTTCATAGGTACAGTTGTAAAAATCTAGATTTACCTTCAAAGGACATAAAACCAAGGATTCAAATAGTAATCAGGATGCAGTCTGCTGGTAAATCTTCCATCCAGTTCTCAATTTTGGAATGTTTGGTTGTTCTGCCCCTGTGCGACTGCTTGGCTCTGTTTAATAGTTTTGGCTGCAAAAAAGTACTGCTGGAAAACATGGTTTCAACCATGAGAGTATGATAATTTTGATGAGTTACACAGGTGGAAAGTATCGTAATTATTTTCTGTTTCTCACTTTGTTTTGGTGACATTGACATATTGGAGGGCTTTTTGAATCCTGTATTTTAGAATGTCTATATTTACTACATTGAGTAGATAACATCTTTAAGTTTTTGGGAACCACGTGTTTTCATTTTGTGTGCACTTGTAATTTTGCTTCCTCCAGAAATTAGGATGTTTCTATTTCTGTAGGGAAATAGATCCAAAGGTTTTTATGGACTGGAAATGTTCCACCAAGTTTCACTTTCTAATTATTTCAAAATTTTTCTGGATAAATGTTTTTAAATTATTTTGGTGGCCACAACAAACATTTTTCATGAAAGTAGAGTACAATGATACCCCTCTTTGTATGTGGAAAATAAGGGCTGCTTTCTAACAAGCTTCACAATTGATTTGTTGACATAGGTTAGATGCTGTGCAATATGCTCCCTCTCTAGAACCTTCAATGAAGCAAGCAGCCCCTCCTAACTTCCTTCTCTGTATTTTCTATGCAGGAAAATATCTAGATTTTCCAAATTTTCTCTTTCCATAAGTTGTAAAAGGTAATGACAGCACAATAAAGATAGTCTGTGTCACCTCAAGTACTTGGAGGCGCTGCATGGTTACCAAAATAGGTTGTTCTTCTAAACAGCAAGTTTGCCATGTACTGTTTTGTTGACAGGTGAGCACAGGTATTCATTCATTACTGCTTCTAGTTCTACCAGTGTTACAAGGATAAATTGATCCATGTAAGCAGTGTGCTTCTCTACAGCTCCAGCCTTTCCATCCAACCTTGTCATGTAGTCCTTGATATGGCGTAGAGGATGTTGTCCTTGTAAATGTTTTGCAGGTGGTCAGGGGATCCTGTGTGTCTTCAGATTAATTTCTCTGTATTAGAGGAAGAGACTGGTGGGAATAATGGTGATTTGCCACAGCAGCCTCTTTTATAAATGCTATAGTCCCTCTGAAGTTGAAACTGGGTGACTCAGTAAAGTAATTGGAACACTCTCTGGTAATAAACTAATGTCTCTTCCAGTACTGTTGCTTTCCTGCACGTAAAATGGAATGTAGATTAGCTTTTAAAGGAAATGTTATTACCTTTAAATGTACTTCATGAGGGTGAGCTTATGATTGTAGACTTTTCCTTTAGAATATTACTGAGAAAAATGTTTGAGAGAACAGTTTTATTTTGGGCCATGGATATGTTCTGATTTGATTATATTTTTAATCTCCACATTATTTTCACATAATTTTTGCATATTTTTACATTTTATATTATAGAAACATAAAATAATTCATGTTGTAAGGCTTCTCTAGAATTTTCAAGACCAACTTCCTGCTTACAGTAAAATCAGATTGTTTTGGGATGCATAAGTTCACAGGATCTGTTGATGTTAGGTGCTTTCAAAAACAAAAGAAAATAGGAAAATATATGTATGTAAAATTCAGGAAAATCTTCAACCTTAGTATGAACAGTGTAAAGGGCAACAATGCTCATAACATTATGTTAAATTCTGAGTTAATGATAACAT
This sequence comes from Vidua chalybeata, assembly GCF_026979565.1. NCBI lineage: Eukaryota > Metazoa > Chordata > Aves > Passeriformes > Viduidae > Vidua > Vidua chalybeata. Next base: position 71,086,978 of record NC_071531.1, read on the forward strand.
TTCCGAGTGTGAGGTTAGGTTGAAGATGTTACTGTTCTCTATAAGGCTTGGAAGGAAAGGGATTACCTTTTATGCAATCATATGTATTTCAAACTTACTGGCAAGAAAAGACCAGTAAAAGCCATTGCTCTGCTGCTCTAGTCAAGTCCTCAGCTTAGATGGAGGGTTTATAAATAAAATTTTAAGTGTGTCAAGCTTGTGTATCATCTGTTCTAACAAGCCTGAAGGAGTTCATCCCTCTTCATGCAATTCTCAAAAGTCTACCAACATAACTTCTCTTTCTTTTAATTGCCCCTCTTACTTTTCCCTGATTTGTATCTACTTCTAATGAAATCTCCATGTAACCCTCACCCTCAGAAACAATCAAATATTTTGAGTCAGTGAGGCCTATCAAATGTCTGCAAGATTTTTTTTTGTAACAGTGATTCTGTTGCAGTGAAAGACTGAGGTGAAAAGGCTTGATAGTTTGAAGACTTGAAGGGGAAACAGGTTTAGATGCAACACTTTTAGACTTTGCATATGATGCAAGAAATCTGATCACATTGTCCTGCACTGCTACTTTTATTTACAAAGTTGGCATTTGGTGCAGAGGGGTTTTTTTGTGATTTTATTGTCTACTTTTGTATCTAAAAGATCTGGAGAGCACTATTTTCTTTGAGTGTTTCTGGTTTTATGCCCTGTTCACAAGCATCTAGTGGAGATACATGTCAAAAAGATGATTGCAATACATATTCTATCAAAAGTGACTATTGTCTTCTCTTAGGAGAGAAATTCAGGGAGCTTAAACAGAATCTAGTGTTAGAAATTAAGGCCTGAACAGCTAATAATGCAAAGGAAACAGATTTTTTTTTTTTTTTTTTTTTTTTTTTTTTTTTTTTTGTTCTTTTCTTTTTTCTTTCTTTTCTTTTTCAGATTATTTTCAGAACTAAGTCATAACCAATTCTGGAAGTTACAGGAAAAATTTCCTTCTTAAATTATGTACACTGTCTGTGTCTCAGTGCACCTGTCCTTGAACAGAACTGAGAAAAAACACAAGCATATGGGTACCAATTCTTGTCTCAGCCATTTCTATCATCTCATGCATCACCAATACTTCAGGCCACACCGAACCAATCTTCTCAGCTAAGAATGAATAAATCAAAACTGTTTCACTTGTCATTTCTCTGTCATGTAGCACAGCTAGTCCTTTGCCAGACGGGTTTGAGGCTCATGATACTGCTTGGTTTTCTACTCTCTAATAAGCAAATAGTTTATCTCTTTTCCTTCCAAATGTTTGGAAACAGCTTTGGAAGAGAAAAATAGTCAATGAGCCCAGCATGTCTCCATTTACTCCAACTACAATGAGATCAATTTTCACAGCATGATCATACATTTGGGAAGGTCGTCTAGTGTTGGAAAGGAAAAGATCTTTATATGTGTCCTCTGAGCTCCAAAAATGAAAAATTTGCAGTGTAAGCTCCCAGTAAGATTCCAGTGTTTTAACACCCCAATATCTAATGAAAGAATAACTGCAACTTGACAAAATTTATGGGATTTGAAGGATCAAAGAATTGGGCAGACTGGAACTCAATTATGACAGAGCCATAACTTGGTATCTCCTTTCTTAGCCCTTTCTTTGCCCATCCCCATTTCCTGAAATGGAAACTCAGTCAGTAGATCCACAGCAGTGAGGGAAAGCAGTATAAAGGAGGAGGAGACGTAACAGTGTAGGAGAATCTGCTACCCTCTCTGTGTGCAGACCCAAATGGAGATAGTTATTAATATAAAGAAAGCACAGTTTTCAAGGCTTCCTTTTTCTGGACATTTCAGAAAATATGTCTAAGACTCAGAGTTGCATCTTGAGGTTGAACTGATTCTTGCTTACTCCAACTCCCAGCTTTGATCCACATCATATGAATAGTGTGTCTAACTTATTATCTTAAATTTCTCTATGGCTCTACCAATGAAAAGAGGGTCTTAAATTCCCTGCAGCACTGCACCTTTATGGAAGGCAGAATTGGGGATGATGTCCGATTTCTGACACTGAAGAAGTGTTTGTCTGTGCACGTGTTTTTTCCAGCACTGCCACATTCAGTCAACTTCATAACAATGAATATGGATGTTTTCTTTCTTTTTCCCCTCTCCTAACTGCTTCTATCACTTTCTAACATCAGATTTTTATCCTTCTCAGAAATCATTACAGTACTTCTCCAATTGTGCAGGCTATTTTTTCTTTCAAAAGGAAATTGGTTTTGATTTGATTCTATTTTGTCACAGCATACTTTTACCTGCTTTAAAGATTGTCTTGGCATTTGAAGTCCTTATGACAGTATTTAAGTCACTTGATTTCTTAGAGTGCATAAAACATTCCAGGATGATTGAGGACTACATCATCTATGTATTTTCCACATTTTGCTGGGTCCAGATTGTAACATTGCCGAAGACTTCTTTTTGAGCTTTCTAATTTTAGGATAAAATAATCAAATAAAAGCTTCCATCCTTAAAAATTTTTGAAGCCTGTTTTAAAGTGACTGCTGTCTTAATTTCAGTCCAGTTCTTCTGAGTAAGAGACATGTCTTACAGCATAACCACTCTCTCATTTCCCCAAATGAATACACACCAAGTAAATTAATACCTGCTGCTGTCAGGAACAACTTCTGATGAAGTGCAGAACAACTCAAAGTATCAATGTCTTCTCAGCAAATGCCTAGTTTTAGTTCTTCACAGCTGTCATGGGAATCTTTGGTTCAATTTTTCAATTCTGAAGTCTGTTTTTTTGTGCTTAAAGGTCAACGAAGACTATGAAATGTTGCAAAGTTTTGTATCATTAGCTCATATTTTTTCTTGCTCTGTTGAAGCTACCTTTCATTTCAGAATTTTTTTTACTGCAAATCCTTGCTGATAGTTTTTAGACTTGACCTTCTTTTTTTCTTTTTTCTTTCTGCTGAGTATTGACTTGGATTTGTGTTTTATCCTTTTTGTGTCTTTTCAGACATTCCCTGCTCAACTATTTCACTTACGCCTTATTTTCACCTGCTGATTCTTCTTTATTTTTCCCTTTCTCAGGGAATAGGATCTAGTTAGTTTTTATGCAGCTCCCCAAAGCCAGCTGAAGGAATGCCTATACACAAGTATCTGTCATCAACAGTAGAGTGCTTTATTCACAATAGCTTCAAATCTGGTTGGTTTTCCAGCACCTCTTTCTTCTTTCCAGGAGCTGTTGGATCTCTGCTTTTGCATTTAATATAATTCAATGGTGGGGTTTTTTTATCTTGTAGGCAGTTCCATAATGACAATGTCCAACTCTCCGACCTTCTTGACAACTTTACTGTAATAGCAATGAGGGGAAACAGAACATTTTATGTATACAAAAACAACTTGAGGCGAAATGGAGTTTGTGTGTAGACATTTCCCCTTGCAGTATAATTTACTGTTTGAAAGCAGTAATTATGGTATCTGTAGCTCTGATTGTGTTTCATGGGTTCTATAAAATAATGTTATTGATATAATATAGTTAACTAAATAATTGCTTTGTTTAATCCTGCATGTAGTGCAGTCATGTTGTCTATCCTCAAGAGAAATTGACTGTACAGCCTAATGCCTTGCTCTTCTTTTACAAGCAACATTTCCCTAGGGTTCAAAAAGATATTGTTGTTATTTCTATTTATACATACCTTCCTTGAGGAGACAAGGAGATGCAAGAAGTGAGGCACTGATCTGCCTTTGGCAGACAGTTCCTGGTCTTAGTGTGGCACAAAGGACAAGGTTTGTGTTCCTCGCCACAGCCCTGTGCCCAAAGGGAGATAACATCACTTCAGGAGAAGCAAACCAGAGAAGATTTATTGTGTCACTCCTTCTGTATCCAGCCATCGGGCAGGCTCAGAGCAATAAGCAAAAGCTCTTGCAGAATTGTGGAAGTTGCAATGCTTTCACACACAGCAATGCTTTCTTCCTTGCTCCACCTGAACTGGAATTATTTTGTGTCACTTCATCCTCCCACAAACATCTCCCCAAGATGGGACTGTGCATGTTCATCCAAAACCAAACACCAAACTTTATGCTTGCTGCATCTTGTGAATATTCCTCCTTATGTAGTCGAAAGAGGAATCAGTTTTGATGCAAATACTTTACTTACTTGTTGCCCTGATTTTTAAAAGTGTTAAGTTTTCTTTTATAGTTCTTTTGAAAGTTTTAAAGTTCTCATAAAACTTCTTTAGCCTTCTGATAGTGTTTACATATTTCTACTAGAGTTCTCATGCACTGTTCATGTAAATAATAATTGGTTTACATTCTTCTTTGTAAGAAGAGAGCATTGATGGACTGTTAGTTTGACCAGTGTGGTTGGAGAGGTGGTAATTCCATCCTCCAATCCATGGTCACCTTTGGAATTCTATAAATACCAGATGTTCAAATAAAACTTCCTCTTTTTTTCTCTTTGAACTTATTCTGTATACTCATTTCGTGTCCAATAACAACACTTGCTGTCTATAAAAAAAGCAGTGTTTCTTGGAGCTCTGGAAAGGAAGTGTAGGAGGACTGCCAGGTAATAGGCTCTACACTTCCAAAAAGCTTCAGGAACATCTCTTGTCAACTGTGTGCGATCTTACCTGTGATGGCACATTAGATATATACAACTATTTGAAAAGGATCCTTTCTGCTTTCCTGACAGAAGCCATGTTATAACTGCCAAACTTAATAGACTCTCTACTTACTCTTACCTATGTATAAACAAAGCTGGCTTCCATTAAGCAATCAAGGAAATTGTGGAGGTTGGATCCTGGCTAGTTGGGAAACCTCCACCCAACTGCTCCCTCACTCCCTGTCCTCAACAGGACAGGGAAAGAAAATAAGATGGAAAAGTTCATGAATAAAGAGAAAATCAGGAAGATCACTTACCAGCTACTGTCAATGGAGAAACCAGACTTGACTTGGAAAAAATTAATTTAATTTATTGCCAGTTAAAACAGAGTAGAATTATGAGAAACAAAGACAAAAGCTAAAGCCCCTTCCCCCTGAATCCTTATTTTTCCTAGACCAATGATGTATGTGTGAAAACTAAAGAATGGTTTCTTGAGTCTTTTGATGGAGTGGCATACCTGACAGTCTTAAATGTAATAGAACTGAAAGAAAAAGGAAGAAGCCAGAGCAAGCCAGGTGTTATACAAAACAACTAAATTATTAAAATAACAAGAAGTAAAGTAATATGAATACTAAGAGCATTATATCAAATATAGAGGAAAAACGATAGGGAAAAATAAAATCTCATACATTTAATGCACAGACTGCTGTGTTTGGTATGAACTTTGCTGATAGTGTATATAAAGCTGTTATTCAACAAAACTAAAGAAGTAACTAGGTGCATAATAATTAAATTACAATATTCCTAAAAGAAACAAAAAGAGCCTTAGAAAAAAAAAATACCCAAACCCTACAATATTAATACAGTGTAGTAAATCCCAGGATCCCCCGACTACAATGAATTCAAGAGGGAAATTGAGGAGATTGGAAAATGTATTTGATTAGTGAAGGATTCCCCTTTCAGCTGAGGTTTTAGCATGGAAATTTGAGGCTACAGCCTGCAGGAATGTAATATAAAAATAAGACTGGTAGTAAAAGACAGGGGTTTTATACCATTTACAGAGGAACAATGAGTTTGTGTGACTATGAAAGTATACTTAGCCTAAAGAGTAGAGGACAGGTCATGTAAGAATTTTCTTCTACCCAAAGAGAAATTGATACATTCTTTGGTAAGCAATGTCATATGTATCCTTCAAAGCAACTGGTTGCACAGATTTAACTAAACTGTTCCTGACTTTTAAAATTAGTAGGTACAAAGAGCTGATGAAATGGAATCAATCTTTACCTTAGAAAGATGGTATGCTTTTTTCCTTTCTCCCTCCATTTGTCATGATTTTGCCAATGTTCCTGGTCATGTACCAAGACTGGAATGGCCAGGCATCCAACCATACATCCTGGTTGGGTCAATGACCTAGGATAGCTGCCCAACCCATTGTGCTTTGTCAGCCTCCATGTGCTTCTGCTACCATTTTGTTTGTCCCCAGCTTTCTGGGGAAACATATCTAATGTTTGCTTGCCTCTGCTCTCTCTTATGTCATCTGTCTGTGGTTCTTATCTGGCTAAAAAGTGAAAATTCTTATTCTGTGTCTTCTTGTTTTATCCTCTTGTTCTCCTTCTTCCTTTGCACATCACTGCATAGGCAGCTTATGCTCCAAACAGACCTAGTTCTTTCTGTGAAAATACTCTGACCAGTTCAGACAGGTGAATCTATGTCAGAAACAACACTTGAAACAGCCTAGAATGTCCCAGACTGTCACATACACTCCCTCAGGACAGATGTACAAGATGTGTGTAGGTCTAAGCACTGCTTGCAAGCAACCTCATTTCGCCCCCCAGTTCCCTATCACTGCCTACCTATCCTGCCTGCTCCAAGGCCTTCTGTTGTGCAAATGATATTTTTATTTCAGTACAAGTTACTCAGAAACAGAAGCTCAGCCAGAGGGGTCCTCTCTGGTAAGTTGGCTTGTATAGCAATGACAGCCAGATCTGCTGTCTGTATCTCTGTAAGAAATGGTTTTGTGCCAGGCCTCAAGACAAACGGGTGCTTGCTGCTGGCACCATGAAAGACAGGTTGTATAGAAGTCACTGTACAAATTGTCTGTCCTCTGCTTTCCTGCTGATCTCATTTCTGTGATGGGATGTGCTGCAAAATGTTCTTGCAGAATCCTTGCTTATGGAGACCTCATGTAGGAGAATAACATGCTGCATGTTCAGGATGTCTGGAGTAATTTTTCATTGTCCTCAGCTCAGAAATAAATATCAGACTAGATCTTTGCTTCTATGCTTTGACCCAGCTTTGATGCATGACAAAATATTTAAAATATTTAAAACATAATGTGGGCAAAGTTTAGAGGCCAGAGAAGAGTATGCATGCTTTTAAGAGTGTTGGAGCATACTGTTCTGGGAAGGAGGAACCTATGAGGCCATGGATCAGTCCACGGTGTCTTAATGTTTGAGTTGTCTGAGAATTTTTATGACCACTTTCAGTCTTGATTTGGAGTCTGACCTGTGGAACAGAAACCAGTTTTGCTACAGTGCAGTATTCAGCCAAAGGAAGAGGCCATTATTTTAGAAAAATCCTTTGAGTAGTTTGGCTGGAGAAGCTTGTTTTGGTTTGTTTCTGTAGTTCTCTTGCAGATTGTTATAAAACTTGGAGCCTAGGTCATTTTACATATGGTTTCAGGAAAAATCTTCACTTTATGGACTCTGCCAATCTCTGCCATATTTTTTTCCTAATGAACTTTGGTGAACCAAGACCAGTCATGCAAGTTCAGATCTTAAGCTGAGCTCCAAGGGACATGTACTCTGACCCCAGAACCTAGATGGGAGAAAGGTCCTTCTCTGTGCAGGCATTCAGTGTGGACTGGTGCTTGTCTTCTTGGTCTTTATGACTGCCAGGGCCTGAAGGTCAGGTCAAAAAAGATGATAGATGAAAAATCTCCATCTGTCCAATCAGTTTCCTATGATTTGCATTTTCTGTCAGGTGCTGGACATTAACAACTCAATACTAAGTTGCATATGATGTGGTTGATACATGTTGCAAAAAGGGAGGCAATGTCAAGGATAGTAATTCATTTCTATATAGGTTCACAAAGACTCATAGGATGGGTGTTGTGGCTGAGGAACCACGCCGAACATGCATTGTGGGTGTAACTGTGTTAGTTGGTCTGAAGATAAGGCTTTACAGTTCAGACAGAGGCAAGTTGCTCCATTTCTGAAACCCTGCTGCAGTAATGCTAAAACCCTTCCTGACAGGGCAGTGTAGGTGAGGTTACTGAAACCCTTTCTTTAGTGACACTGGAACTTGGTGAGTCATGCTATCAGTATCTGAAATGAATACAGTGAAGAAAGACTTTGTAAATCCTTGGCAAATTGCCCTTCAAATGGAACAAGTAAGGAGAGAGAGTCAGAAAGAGATGAAGTAGAGAATAGAAAAGGCAAAAAAGCTGTAAGAATGAGAGAGGGGAAAATTACTGTAATAGGAAGAATAGTGAGATTAAAAAAAGAAATGAAGGAAGGATTCATTAAGAAAAGAGAATCTTTGTCTTTAATGGCAAAAACTAAATAGAGGAGAATGTTTAAAGATACCTATAACTTTACCTTACCCTGTTAGGCTTTTCACAATTATTTTTAAACCATTGGAGGTACATGTTAGCACACCTAGAAGCTGAGGTATCTAGCTCTTCTTACAACAAAAAACATTCACAGATTTTGTTTTTTGTCTTGCAGATCCACCAAGACTCACCCTGGCCCAGTTGTACATTTAAGCGACAGCCCAAGAGACGAAGGAAAAGTGAGTACAACCACTGGTATAAAATCTTGCAGTATTTCTTAGCCTTTATTTGCCTTGCTACTCTTTCCTTTTGCTTACTCACTGATTTTGTTATCTGCTTTCTTTCTAAGTTTGCAAGTCACTTTATTTTACTGTTCTTAAGGAAAAAATGATCTTTGTACAAATTTAATGAGTAAACATTTGTGATGCAGACAACATACTCTACTTTGAAATGTATAGCCATCTAAATTGTTCCTGTTTACAAAAGCTTGACTTTGTATAAGTAAGGTTTGACTAAAAACTGTATCATGACTTCGGTACTTGGATAAACACACGCTTATGAAGGCATTGTAGTAAGGTTTTATAAGATAGGAAATATTTTCTTATATAAGAATTATCATAATAACCCAGGTTTGGAACTTGCTGCTGTTTGCAATTCTCAACTCTGTTCACTATCCACAAATGGAAACCAAACATATAGTCAGAGCATTAGGGTTGTCACTGATACCACCAGGAGGCAGAATCAGAGTTGGCTTTATTTGTATGGCAGCTTTTCAAAGATGAAATATGGTTGACAGAATTCTGGTTCTATTACAGTTGTTTTTTTTTTTTAATGTGTTGCTACTGATATTGGAGCATTTTGCCTGTGTGGAAACGGTATTTAACTCTCTTATTGGTTTTGATCATTTTTTGTGATTGCATTTCAGTGTGTATTTATAAAGTACTGCATCTTCCAAATGGTGTATATGTTTGACAGCGTGCCTCACATAACAGCGAATAGTTGTTAGAAACTAGCAGCAGTTTAAATCTCTGATACTGATATGGGGGATATTATGCTGAAATTATGGGTACCTAGAAAAGCTCTGATGGCTACATGTGATTTTCATTTGCGTCACTTTTCCTTGGATTTACCCATATTGCGAGGTGAGCTACGCACAAACGGTGCACTTGTGAACCAACCCTGCAACAACTTCGATGGCATCTCTAAGCCTTTCTGGAAGAATCACAATAGGTCAAGCAATTTAGAATACTATCAGATAAAGTAATTCAACATATTGAAGTGTAGTGTTGCAGCCTCAAACAAGAAGCCATCAAGAAATGCAGTTTAATTATCTCTGGCAAAATACCTGGTGAGAATAAAGGTTTATTAATGAGGCATCATTCTTGTTTGCTGGCCACAACAGAAGCTGCTGCTGAGTTACCTAAGGCACTGTAGGAAAAAGGGGTACTAAAAAAAATGGTCTTGTCAGTGAAGATTTTTTACAGAAGTGCCATGCACTGTGTACAAACAGAAACCTAAGAATATTTTTCAGCATAAAGGGAGAAGATGAAAAGGACCCAGGCAAGAGAGTTAAAAGAGAACTGGCTTGGGAATACAAGTGCTTGTTGCTCAGAGGGCACATAGGAGACATCTGGGCACTGATGAAGTACTAGCATTCGAAGAACAACAGCAAATTCAGACAAATGCCTATGAAAAAAACATTGAAAATTTATGAGGAGAAGGAGTAGAAAATGTAAGGGATACTAAAACCATCTCAATGCAGCTCTTTATATCATTGATAGGTTGGGAGTGGTGCAAAGAATGAATTGGTACTAACAAAATTCTTGCAGTTTTGCAGAATGTAGAATTGATGGTGTTTACAGGAAGATATCAGTAAAAGGTACACAGCTGTAAGAGACGATCCAAGCATTAAATCAATAGACAATTCTAAATTAAAAAAATCAACAGTGGAGAAATAAATTAAACTACATTTTTCAGCTTAGTCTCATTAAACTTTAGTTAAAGAATGCAGAATAAATCAATCATTATTCAGAGCGAGGTAAAAATGGGGGAAAAGGCAGCTCCTGGGACTTTTACTGTTCAACATGGTCATATATAGCCTAGAAAATAGAGTAAGCAGTGATGTCACCTGGTTTGCTGGACTTCAGGAGGCTGAGAAACTCAGCAGTAAAATGGCAGGTTAAATACTGTCTTTTTAAGTATAGTCAGTGTAAATGATGACAAGTGATATATGTAGGGCAAAATATTTCTGACTTTACATATAAACCAATGGGTGTGAGCTGATGATTCCTGTTTGATATCAGGAGCTTTGAGTGATGATTGATAGTTCAGTGGAAATGTCAGTCAGCTCAATGCTCAGTAGTGAATAATAAAGAAAATCAAAATTAGGCATTATGCAGAGAAGAATAGAGAACAAAACAAAGCTATTAAAGAAATGCATTGTTGACCTGCCTGCTGATTACTGAGTATAATACTTGTCCTTCTGTGTCTAAAATGAACATAATGCTAAAAGAAATTCAGAGAAGGAACTGAGTTTTCTATATGAGAGACAACTCAGTGAGACAGGAAAATTCACTATGGAAAAGACCTGACTGTGATTCCAAGTTTGAAAATCACAGTTGATATTAAGAGGATGGAAAGAGCTCATAGTGTCTTTCAATACAAAAACTAAAAGGATACCAAATAAAGCTGTCTGGTCAGATTCCAAACAAGCCAATTAAGTACTTCTTCAAATGTGCAATGGGTAGAACCTATGAAACTTTTTCCAAATGCTATTGTATGTGCTGAAAATGTACTGATCACAAGGAAGACTAGAAAAGTTAACACAAAAGAAATCCATGTGAGGGTCACTGATGAGATTTGCTGAATTCTCCTAAAAGGTTCTTATAGATGAGGTTAAACAGAGTCATGTATAGTTGAGGAGGTGGCTATAGTTGAATGAGAAAATTACTTAGACTGAGAGAACATGTGAGAATGTTACAAATATTTGTCTTCTTCCCATATTACTTGGTATTTGCTCTTGGCCATTTCAGTACAAGATACTGTCATAGGTAGACTATTATTTAATTTAGCAGAGTTATTTTAGATAAAATAGCTGTTTGATGATAGTTCCACATACTTTGCTAATCTCCACAGCTCAAAACTAACCAAAGACAACCAAAACATATTGGTGGCAGAATCAGATTCCACACATCACATCATGATAGGCAGCAGATAGAAGTGTTCTTTGCATGTGTTTCAGGAATTAAATAGTAGATACGAACCTGTCATAATCATTACTCAAAATGCAGATGTTCCTGTACTTTTCAAGAGTACTACTCTGCAAGTACTCTTCCAAGAGTCCAGTGGTATAGCCTTCTCTGGGGTATTACAAAGTTGTTTACATATCTGGGAGTGTTTTGCTGAAGTAAATAAGTATTTCTCCTATGAACACTGAGTGGTTTAGTGTCCTAAAACATAGTCAAAATCTAGTACAATCATTAGAGCTCCATTTGAAAACCAGGGAAGTTTGTGCACTGGCAGTATCTTCACCTTTTTCATTAAGATCCTTTGAATTCCTAAAAGTTCCAGTATATTTCATGGACTGGTGATGGGGTTCCTTGTGCCAAAAGAGTGAATGCAATTCAAGATGACTTCTGCCATTCAGAACTTTTCCAGAGTGGCCTCCAGGCAAACTATCCAGGCAGGCTTTGGAGACAAGTCTCTTTTATGAATCTAAAAAGCTGTGGCTGGAAGACAAACATCAAAGAGAATTTAGGCATTTAATGTGTCACTGAAGAACAATTCGGGACCAAGTGATTAAGTTAATGAAATATAACTGTGTCTGCCAAATCAATTAATAAGTGTACATTAGGGACAGATTGGAGGGCATAGACATTTATAAGTGGCAGATCTGTTGCAAACATGACTTTTCTTGCTGACAAAGGAAAAGACATTAACTGCAACAATCTGCAGTTTCCCAGCAAACAGAGAAAGCTTAATAGGAAAAGGTTTAATGTTATTTACAATTAGCTGGTGGACTAAACTTCCTATCTCTGAGTCTGAGTTCTGAGATCTAATAATACCTAAAACAACAAGCCTGTTTGGCAGGCTTGTTTGTTTGGGATTTTTTCTCCAGCTGTTTTGTGTTACCAGGACAAGGAAGGGGCTTGCTGTCATGTACCAGAATGTAATTAGTTGACTGTAAAAAAGAAATTTCCTCCCATTATCAAAAGCATTTGATGAAGAATGATTTAAGTCAAAATGTGAAACAACTCCACTAAACAAGGAGGATCTTGCCAGGACTTCTCTCTCCAAATTCTGTCCCATGTTCTGCTTTTTTGTAACCTAATTAAGCATGAGTAATTAAATGAGGTGCCACAAAAGGCAAGATAAATCTTTGGAGTTTTTTCCATCCTTGACTCTTTTTACAGATACTGTTTTTCTTTGTCTGGGTTTTCCTCTCCAACTGCATTTATGGATATTTTGCTTTTACTTCTATTACAGAAATAGAGTTTGTCTTGTAGATCTCCCAAGTGATCACTGTGACTGAGACTGGGAATGTTTGAGTTTCCTATGGTTCAGACAGGTCAGAATCCAAAGCATCCCAAATATCCTGGCAATGAGACTAATCCCATTCACTCAAGCTGGAATTGTGACTTCAGTGCTGTACCACAGTGTTAGTACTAGAGCAGCATGACTACTGTCTGAACAAAAAGAGAGATTCCTGGCTATGCAGCAAAACTCTTTGCCTTTCAATTTGTTCCCTGAAATCACACTTTATAACTTGCAATTCTTTAGTGCAGTTGGGCATTAAGCATTTCAGCAATAGTTCAGGTGAAATATGGCCTCTAATAAAAGATATGTAACCTTTTAGTAATTACCTGGAGCATGATATCTTTGCAAAAGAGAGGGAAGAAAGGCTTATTAAGAAACAGGGCCACATACTTAATGCTTTTCAATTCCTTCACTTTTCTGAATATATTTGTACAAAAGCTGAGGTGAAAAGAGTATTGGTAGATACAAACTGAATATGACTGGTTTGGTACCCAGCTGTAATGCACGGGTGCAAGTGCTTGTTGTGATGACAGTAAGACGGGCACTCAAGACTCCATAAATTACTAAAATACTATTTATTGCAGTGAATACAAAAAGGAGGGTGGGAACCCCAAGCTGTGTAGCATTGGATGGATCTCCAATAAGGACATGGCACTGTCCTCTGTGAAGAGGCTCTTGCCAGCATTTTGGTCTTTGGACATCCCAAAAGATTTTTTTTTTTGAAAGCTCCATATCCATTCCTACTGTCAAGCAAAAGGATGTTCACATGAGTCATAGTGCCTTACATTAAGATAAAGGCACAGAGGTGCTGTCCTTACCTTTATCAAGTGGGAGAAGCCTACAAGGTCCTTTAGAATTAGCAGCTAAGTTTACCCTGTGGCCAAGGAATATGTGCAGCATGATGCAGGCCTGGAAGCCAAGTGCTGTGTGCAGCACAACACAGCACAGACCTGCACCTACTCAAGAGAACTGCTGTGAGCGTCACTAACTCTTGGATATACAAATAGCTTCCATTTGGGATTGCTATACCAACAGTGCAAGCAGCTGCAGTAAGACCCTCCTTTGCTCACTCTCTCAATGGCAGCCTATTATCCCAGAATACCATATGGCATCCTGACACAAGAACTATTCAGTTAGCTGCATGCTTTCTGACTCTGACACAAAAATCCCATGTGGAGCCATCCAGAGAAAAATGGCTAAATATTCTCGAATTTTTCCAGGACAGTTTGAATTTTTTTTCAGGAGAATGATTCTTCAGGAGCATAAGTAGATATTGTTCATATTCAGGTATTAAATATATTAACCATAAATTGTTTCCAGATTAGCTAGAAGATTCCACAAAAGGAATATTCTCCTGTCAAGAAAAAGAACCAAATCCAGTAGATCTGAGAGTATTCCCAGGCTCTTTTGTAGCAGTATTGATGTATCAGTTATACTTAACTTGGAAAGAAGGTGATGTTTTGTTTAGCAGCCCAGCCAAATTTCATTTTTAGGACTTATGCAAGCTAAAGTGAGTGATAGCAAAGATGCTGTTAAGGTTTCTCCAACTAAGAGATTATCTTGTCATTATTCTTCACAAATTCTTTATATAGAAACTGTAAATCCTTGTCTGCATTCTGTGATATGTCTGTTTACACATGATGAATAACTGCAATTATCATTGCCAGTTGTATGAAATATTCTATCACAGAAATGTGAGTCTGCCAGTTTAGCCATTTCCAGTCTTCATGTCCAGAACAGATTCTTAAGAAGACAGATTCTATGGGAAACAGTTTCCAGGATACCTAAATAAGCTAGACATTATATTGTCCATAAGATTTGAAATTAATTGTGTTCAAATGAAGAGTAACTGTACAGAACCAGATCAATATTTCACTTCTTTTCAGTGGAGACAAGGAGAAATTATTGTGTTCATTCTTATTTTTCTCCTGACTATTGTTTTTCTCCTCTTTCATCTTTTCAGAAATCTTTGCTGGTATTTCTCTGGTGTGCATGATGATATGAAATCCCAGTGCTATAAGAAGCAAAAATTGAAATATCAGTTAATTTTTTTTTTAATTATTAGGAAAGCAAGCAATTTTTTCTCTACTGGAGAAGTTCTTCAGAATGTTTTAAAGCAATAGCAAACATAAATAAAAGGAATATAAGTAACTGAATGAAAGTCTAATCTAGTGACTCTCTTGGTTTGAAGTTATTTAGGTGGTATATTAGGTGTCAAACATTTCTTTCTCCAACAAGGGGCAGGGAAGGTGAGAGCTGGTAGGAACATACTAAAATCTTTGGTTTTCAGCAGATATGCAATTGAGAAGACTGTCCAGGTGCATAATCATCCAGGGATGATTTGACATGTCCGATCTTAAATTGTCATCAATGTGAAGTAATTTATATTGAAAGATAATTTGAAAGAAGGTATTATGTGTAGAGCAAATTACAATCTTGCACATCACTTTGTTATTTCTTTTTATATTACTCAATATTTATATGTACCTTTTGAACCAAAAAATGTAACTGTGGTTTTTGTCCCTGCTCCAGCTGTTGATAGGCTATGAAAATGGGACCATCGTGTTCTGGGACTTACGATCTAAAAGAGCTGATCTGAGAGCTTATTATGATGAGGTAAGCAATTTCCATTAATTCAGCAAAGCCATTATTCAGCAGTTTGCCATATGTCTTACCAAGCAGGTGGATGTTTATCTAAAGGCAATGCTGGTTCTGGAAATACTGTTTGTGCTATGCTTTTGGGCAAGTTACTGACAATAGAAATAAAAGTCTGAAATCTCTAGTTCTGATGCTTTAGGCTCTCATGAGTGTACTGTGACACAGAATGTCCTCCCCTTGATCCTGACAAGTTCATCAACTTCTCTGTGGGGATCCTCAGTTGAACAGAGTTTAGCAATGAGCTGACCTGAGATATAGCTACAATAGCAATTACATAATAATCTCTACTGGGTATATCTAGAACATTCATTATATTGGAAGATGAATTGCCTTGTACAGCTGTTGATATTGCCTAGTACTTAAGATCTGATTAAACAGTTTTCAAAATTATATTGTCATAGTTATCACACAGTTGTCTCTTGTCATTTGTAAGCAGCCTGTGTTAACCACAGATGCAGTTCTTGTATCAATAATCAAGCTGCTTGAGAAATAGATATACTCCTAGTTATTATGATTTTAGCACTAGCCCTAGGAAAAAATATTCTTTGTTCTGACAGTCCTCTGAAGTTCACCATGGATGAACATGAATGCAACTACAGCTGAAGGTAGAAAAGGACATTTTCTTTAAAGTGATCCTAGCAGTAATTGGTTTCCTGTAGTTCTCTTTCCTTCTTCATCTTGTCATTTTGCTATGTATAAGGAGTGTATACACATTTATTCCCCCTCTAAAAAGCAATCTGAATACATGTGGATCCTGCATTCTTTCAGACCTGCTGTCAGAGACACATTAAAGCTACTCTGAGTTTCAAGTTAAGTTTCTGAGCATCAACATAGCAAATGTTTCAAAGGACAAGTTTGAACAGGCCAGCACTTAAGCCTCAAGACATGCCCACTGAATTATCTCTCAGTGACAGTCTGCTTGTGCAAACACTTGTGAAATTGCACCCCTTCTATTACTTAAGGCTGAACAACTTCTTCCTTTTACACCCTTCCTTCTCTTCAGGAAGGGTGGGGGTGGGGATGTCTGTTCACTCACTGTCCTCTCTTGTACTCAGAATGAAACTACATAAGCAGGATCTTAATGCTGGTTCCCCTTTTTTTTTTCATTTTGAGGCAGAGTGGATGGATATTGAAAATTCCTCATACAATTTAGAATTTAGTTGTTCCACATTTTTCAATACTGTTCTCAGGAACTTTTTTTTGCCTTTTAATCAGTCCCATGCTTTCCTCCTCAGTGGTTATTTACGGTGTCATTACTCCACTTTGTTCAACTTGTGCTAGCTTCTTATATACTGAAATAATTGCAAGATTCTTATTTTGTTTTTTAAAGGACTGTGTGACTAGCCATTTTATTTTATTCCAGACTTTCAGGCTCCATGTTCATAATGTTCCAGACCTGCTAGAATTCCTTTAGGGAAGCCACTACCCTTAGGGAGCCACTAAAAAGGGTTCCTTTTTAAATCCTGGGTTACATAGGTTCTGTGAGTCAAAAATTACTAGTTTGGCATGTGCTATTTGGTATTTAGCAGCAACACAAATTATCAAGCGTAAGCCTCATCTTACGGGTTGGCCACCAAAGATCACAATCCAGAAGTCATTGTTCCTGCTCCCCTTCACCATGCTATCTGGACTGATGGAAGGCCTCTGTGCCCCATGATGCCTGACCAGTCTCTCAGTATTTTTCTGGGACTGGGCCAGAACAGTTCCAGTTGCAGGGTATCTGTGAAGTCTCAGATAAATTCCTGTAAGTGTTCTGTATCTTGATTAAGTACCAAAGTGCCTCTTTGCATGAGTTCTGATTTAAATTAATTCACCCTCACTTTTGTTACTATCATTATGATTTTCATCTTCTCACTGGTGATATGCATGAGACATTGAGGCCCTTCCAAACAAGGCTCCTACACAATGCCTTCTATAAAAGGCTTTCCTTCCAAGCTCTTTTATAATTTCCTGCAAAAGTTTTATTTCCATCAAGTGGTATGAAAAGACAACACATAAACAAGACAGAGCTTTCAAATTGTTCTCAAGTTGTTACTGATAGTTAGCAAACCCAAAATCCAGCCAGTTTGGGTGGATTTCGAAGTTTGCATCAACCCCTATTCAGAGCTGTCTGAAGCAGTTGTCATCTTTCACTGGAACGCATCCCCAAAATGAAGCTGCAGAGTTCTCAGAGGCATTTGCCAAATGGCAACTCCCTGTTTTTGTCTAGCACCATGCCACTGTAGAAGTATCAAATAGGATGTGGCCCTTGCTGTAATGGTCCTGCAGTACTACGAACACAATTTTTTAGCATTCAAACAGTAAGATGAGACAAGCATTGCTCATGTCCAAAATATGGTTAGATGTGGTACTAAAGACCCTCTGTGGAGAAGATTTGTGATTGGGAAGGAACTGAAATGGTGTTTGGCATGCTTAATTTTAGTACATGCTGAGTGTGAGAGAAGATGGAATGTGTATGCAACCACTGTGGGTATTGCAGAAGGAGGAACATACCTAATCTGGAGTGAGATGCTTTATGTGCATACACTATGTGAACATTCACATGAGCCACCCACCATAAGGAACTCCTGTTCTAAGCAAATAACTGCTCCTTTTGTGTGTGGATGCTAAAGAAGTGGATATGAATGCTAGACATAATCTAGCAGAGAGAAAATTCAGGATTTGTTCAGGACCATCTTTCAGAATTACTCGTAACTTGCAGCTGAGACCTCCAAAAGCATTTCTGTTTTTCTTGCCCATTTTGTGGCAAAGTCTAACAGGTCAGTTTGAGTTGCTGCTATGCCAGCTGTCTGTGCCAGGATCATCCCACCTCAGCTCCCCTCCACAGGAGGTTGATGCTGGTCAGTGGCACCTGGTCACAGAGAGGCAGTTTAACAGGCAGCTTGGTTTGTTTTTTAGCTAGTTGCTAGCTCCTGCTCAGACAGTCAGTGACTGTAACCATGTGAAATGTTTCTAAGGGTGACAACACATCAAAACCAGATTCCAATTTGGCATGGTAGCAAGCATGAATGAGTTCATGTCAGAATTAATTTGCATGAGGATAGACATGCCTTCAGTGTAAGTGAAGCAGTGCTCCCCACAGAACTAAGGTTATTCTACCTGAGGGCAACAACACTGGACTCCACATGAACCATCCTTCTGTGTTATCTTTCTTTTGTTACTTCAGTTATGGTTTGGTTTCTTCTGGTTATTTAAGAGGAATTGTGTACCAACTCCCTCTCTGGAAGGTAGAAGTTTGGGCGATACCCATTATGTCACCAAAAAATAAATATCTAGAGTTCAATTTTTTTCAGCTCTGTTTTGTGTGTCCTTTTTGGCACAACTGTTTTAGTAGTGTGTTAATCAAGCATTCATATACAAGGTGTGTCAGATTCCTGTTAAAACACCTGGGTCATCTTAATGCAAACTGATATGTGGCTCTGCTGTCCAGCCCCAGGAGCTGAGTAAAGCTTTGGTAAAGGGTCATGGCCCTTTGGTTGATTTCTTCTGATACTCTCTCCAGACCATGAGCTGTAACCAACCATAACAATCAATATAATGATTAAAAGAGGAAAACCAACAGGGAGTTTTAAATAGTGACCAGCAGCACTTAAACAAAATTAATATGAACAGCCGCAATGCAGACTTATGAACACCCAGCCATGTTGTTGTCATTTGAATAAATCAGATAAATGTCTATATGCAATTTTAAGTGCATGCAAGGCCTTAGCATTTCCTAGGTTGAAAAAAACCCTGGAAATTTATTAAGCTGCATTCAAAAATCGGTATCTTTTATTTACATTTACATAAAATTATATTGTGTTTTTTGCTATTTAGCAGTGAAAGGAAGGGACTTGGATTCTGGGGAGAATTCTGTGAGTTTGTGCTTCTGTGAGGAGTGTGTGAGGAACTGTGGTAAGGAATGAATATTTTGTCAGGATATGGCTTTTGTTAGTTTCCAGCACATACTAGGGAAATTGAAGGACTTACACCATTATCCTTTCCGATAGTTTGATGTAACAATGGATATTTTCAAGTCAGTTCCACTGCACAAAATACTAAGAATGGTATATGTAACATTCATCGTGTGGTACTTGTATGCACAAAGGAGTGTGATATTCCTCTTCTCTGATGCACTATCTGTTCCAAAACTATCTTATATCATTGTTTTGGTAATTTTCTATATCAGTGAAACACCCTGGATGTTTTAGTATTTTGGTTTTGACATTAAACATTCCAGATTTCTGTGGACTTGCTCTACAACTTAAGTATGTGAGAGTACCTGTGGAAATTATCTAAGAAGTGTTTTTCTTTCTCTGGGGAAAACTCTGTGTGTTGTATGTTACCTGTAAAGATTTTAACACAGAATTACCTGTAAATTTACCAGATTAAATATTTCTAAGGAAAGCTATCAGACATATTACAACTGCATTGTTCATGGCCCTTGTTCTTACACTTTTACCTTAATACCCTTTTCCTTCAGTTTTGGCCTGATTCAGTACAGGCTTTTTATCATTACCATGTTACATTAGCCTTTATGATGAAATGTGGATTACAGCCATCTGTGGCTAAAAAGTGATGGTAATGGACTTCAGACAAACAGCAACTGTCCAACTGTTGATGTACCATCAGAAAAATATAATCTGAAATCATACATGAAACTATCATTAGTGTAAACACTATATTCCATTCCAGTCTCAAGTTCTTCTTTCATTTCTGTAGGCTATTCATTCTGTTGCTTGGCATCATGAAGGGAAACAGTTCATGTGTAGTCACTCTGATGGCAGCTTGACCTTATGGAATCTGAAAAGCCCTAACAGACCATTCCAGACCACAATTCCACACGGTAATTCTGATAGTTAAAATGTGTAACTAAGAAGCAACAGTGTTCTCAATGCTGCTTGCTAATATGTATGTTTCTTTAATTTTTCTTTGTAGCCCAGATGTTGCTTCTTGCATAAATGTTTTGATCTCCAAAGTAGCTGCAAATTATTGTAAAATTAGGAGCTTAGATCAAGCTTTTTATTGTAATTGGTGTCATAAATACCTCTTTCTGATTAATATTACTCTAATGTCATATCCACTTCCTTTTAAGAGTCGACTGCTGGTCTGTGAGACACTCAGGCTCTTTCTTTCTTTCATAGTTTGTACTTTTTTGTGCAATTTTCACAACAAATTAGTGTGTTTTGTACAAGGTAGTGTGGTGTTTGTCATGGGGATGGTACAAGGCTTCCCAAAGAACTGCAATGAAGAATTTAAAGGAGCCATAGTTAGAGATGGCTTTATTTCTATGTGTAGGATTCTGTATAAAATGGCTTCCTACAAACTAGATGTAAAACTACTGACACCATTTTAAATGTATACATTTACATTTACTTTACTGAAAAAACTGTCTGAGTAGAGAGGGAAGAAGGAGAAGAAGTCAAGATCTAAGTAGCCCCAAAAGAATTTAGCATTTTCTTAATTTACTTCTGTTTTATCATTTTTAGTCATAGAATTCTACAATGTCAGAAGGGAACTCTCAGCCAGTCAGATGACCAGATCAAAACAGGCCTGATTTGATGAGTAAACTCAGGACATTGGGCACTTGAACACTTCCAGCAAAAAATTGCACAACCTCTTTGGGCAATATCTTTTGGTATTTAATGACCCATGTAGCACAAATTATTTTGTTAATATCTAACCAGAATTTTCCATGCCACAGCTTATGTCCTTTATCTCCCATCATAGCACTGTTTACCTCTGAGAAAAGTCTTTATCCATCTACACTGTATCCTCCAGTCAGGCTGTTGTCAAAAGCCAACAGAGGCTTTCCAAAGCAACAAACCCAAAATGGCTGTTTTCTCAGTTTGCAAGTGACTAAGTGACTTTTCTCTGACTGGAAAAAAGTACTGAGCCATAATTAACCAAGAAATAATGAATTTCAGTTGTATGCTTCATTTAATTTTATCACTCAACTAGTTACACTCCAAAGCAGGTAATGTTTTGTCAACATCAGGAATTAAGTCAATCTAAGAATGGCTTAGAAAAAAATTAAATTGTTATGGTCATTACGTCTTCAGAAAAAAAAAAGCACCTAATTAGTCTGATTCACTCATTATTAGTGAAGTTTCATACTCAGAAATCTGCATGGTTTATAGATGTCTTTGAAGTGTGTTCTGTAGTTCTTTAGATGTATGTGGCAGTAAAAACACAAAGACAATAAATGTAATTAATTTAGACAAATGCGTATTTTATGGAAATAGGAGCTAATGCTTCTAATCTTTTGTAGCTTTAAAGTTCCTTTTTTGTTTCTTATACAGTTCTTTCAATGTATATGTTTTAGTTTGAACATTCAATTTCATGTTTTAATAGTTTTCATGTTCTTTCTTTCCTTAGGAAAAGTTCAAAGAGATGGAAAAAAACCTGAATCTTGTAAACCAATTCTTAAAGTAGAGTACAAGACCTGTAAAAACAGGTTTGTTTATAATTCCGTAATTAACTCAATATTACATTCCCAAGTTTAAGTCCTTTTAGGATATTTTCCTGCTTTCTTTTTACAAACCTATTTATTAGTATCTGCAGATACTAAACGTATAACATAAACTTGTATGTACTGTGTAGACTTACACTTGGTTTTTTTTAATACAGTGAACCATTTGTGATATTTTCTGGTGGATTGTCCTATGATAAGCCTTGTCGAAGACCAAGTTTAACAATCATGCATGGGAAAGCAATTACAGTTCTTGAAATGGATCATCCTATAGTTGATTTTTTAACTCTTTGTGAAACCCCATATCCAAATGGTGAGTTTATTGGGAAAAATACAATTATGAAAACTATAAACAAAGTGATCTTTCCTCATACATTAATCCCATCCCAGGGAGTTCCAGCCTCATATTTGTCTTCATCTCGGGAAAACTACATAACTGGAAGTACCTGGAACTTGTTTGCAGTCTAAATGTAGGAAGCAAGTAGTGAGTGGACAAGAAAGCATGCATAAATCTCCACTTATAGGATTAAAACCCATGGGCTACTGTGAGAAAACATTGCTATTAAAGATAGGTGCTTTTATTTCTGAAAATTTTCATCATTTGTAGCTCGCTAAATTATGAAAATTTAACTATCACTTACCTGCAAAAAAGTTCTTACACTTCAGCATGCAATGAACTGTTAAAAAGTGTTATGTTTGCTGCATACTGTGGGGCTGCCAAGTTCTGAAATATGTTGTCAGTAAGTTCCAGAAAGTAAATAAAGAAAAGCTGTAAGTCAGAAAGGAACTAACTTCAGCATTTTCAGCCCTCAAGCAGAAAAGTATAATAAATCTTATATATGTAGGTAAAACAAATACACATTAAAAACACTTAGTAAAGTGTAAATGTACTTCAATATCATGCAAAAATTTAATTTTCTGTAATCAGAGTTGCTTTGGGCTTCCATTTAACTGTGTCAAATACTTCCCAGTATTTAGGTTTTTTAGCATCCTCTCCTGCTCACAGACCAATATTTAAACATTTTGGTTTAACTTGTGTTATTGATAGCCAAGTATAAAAAGAGGCAACAAATAATGTGCATTCATAGCAGGACTGAAAGGAAGATGAATAAGTTGCTCTCATATACTCTTCCTTTTGGCATCACCCATCTGACCAGTTTGTTCTGAGCTTGCACGTGCTGGAATGATTTGCTGCTGTTGAAAAGAAAGCCATAATTTCACATTTCTATTTTTTAAATAAAAAATGTAAATGATAAAAAGTATGTAAATGAATATACTCTATGCATCAAGGGAAGCATTTATTTGTTATCTTAATTCTTTAGTTTTGATAAATAAAAAGAGAATTGTATAAAAAACCAAAGCATATAATCCCCTAAAGGGTGTGTGGGAGGAAGGGGCATGTCATTACCTGAATTGAAAACAGCAGACTTACAGGATTCCTAGGGAATATTCTCCTTGAATCATCTCAGAAATGGGGGCATTGTGTATCATGAAGTATTCTGCACTATCTGTTTCTGCAGAGCAGTTGTACACAGTAGAAGTATTACTTTTGGACAGCAAAAATACTTTTTCTGTATAACAATTTGATTCAATAATGCAATGATGCACACAACTTATTCATATTCTACTTCTTTACTTTCAACATAGCATCATGCTGGCAGACTATAATACTCCAATTCTTCTGCTTTGTATGTTTATCAACAGTACTGTCCAAAAGTAATTTCCTACTTCCTCTCTGGCCCTAGTTTCCAGCTATGTCTGGTTTGTGCATATGTCAAGGGTTGATACCTCAAAGCTTCTAATACACTGTGAAAGTTTAAAGAACATAAATATTGCTTGCTTGCTTAAAATGGCTGGTAGGAGAACTCCATGTCTTTTATACTCGATCCCTTGCTTACAGAATTTCAAGAACCCTATGCTGTAGTTGTGCTTTTGGAAAAAGATCTCATTGTCGTTGACCTGACACAAAGCAAGTAAGTATAAAGTTTTATATGAAGTTATTTGTGTGTTTAACTGTCCAGTAAATTACCATAAAATTCCAAATCATTTAACTATCCAAAATCATTCACTCTTGGAAATAACTCCTGCTAAATATTTACTTCCACTTTAGGAGCTAAGTTCATCTAATGAAGAGGAACTTAGGATAATATTTGTTCTTAAACTTTGGAATAAAGCTAAATCTGCAGTCCCTTCAGCACAGCCTTCAAAGATTCATTCAACACCAAAGTTAAATAATATTTGAACACATATGTAATTTGGAAATAAGATTCAGCAACTACTTTTATGCATGTCGAGCCTCAGAATCTTAATGGCATTGTTTTATATGGATTTACAGAATTACTTCATGATCCAGTTGCTGGTTTAAATGACAAATAGTTTTTTCATATCAGAATCAATGTTCCTATCAAAGAGGAACTCTACATCATGTAAAACATAATCCAGTTATTTCTTTTGTTCTGCCTCCAATACTACAAGTAATGGACATCCACATTCACACTGGTGTAACAAGGAACAGATTTTGCTGTCAAAAAAAAAATATCGAAAAATGTTAAGTGAATCATATTCAGATCTCACTTACTTTAAAGAATAATTCAGATCATCTCAGAAGTGTAAAATGGACATAACTGAAATCAGAACCCAGTTTCCTATATTTTTTAATTGTGAATAGCATTGTCTAATGTGCGAAAAGCGAGGTTTTCCTCCTTATCAGGCTGTTCAAACTGACGGAAGCGAGAAATAAACTGAGATCGGTTATTGCAATTTTTCATTGTATAATCAGAAGTCTACCAACTCAATAAGCTAAGATGTTCAATATAAAATCCACAATTGTAAAAGTAGTTTGTAGCTCATGGTATATATCAGATCCATGAACCTGAAACTTCTGGAAAATGTGTCACTTCTATATAATAATATTTTGAGATATCAGAAAAAAATAGTTCTTGTTCATTCATAAAGGTAGCCCTATTAGCCTTAGGGAGTATTTATGTAGGATTCTTGTCTTGTTGAATTTTTATGTCTTTATTTGAGTAACTACACATTATTACTAATATTAAAAACAATACATAAGTTTGAATAAGTAAGGGAAAATATATTTAATTAGTAGTGATTTTACTTAGATTCTGTTATATACTTTAATGTAAGAATATGCTTTATTCTATGGCTCAGTGTGTCACAGTGGTTCTAATAAATTGTCTTCCTTAACTAGTTTTCCAATCTTTGAAAATCCATATCCTATTGACATTCATGAGTCACCTGTTACCTGCACAGAATATTTTGCGGACTGTCCTCCAGATTTGATCCCTGTACTCTATTCTGTAGGAGCAAAACATAAAAAGCAAGGATACAGCAATAAGGTAAAAAAAACCAATATTCTTTTTTTTTAAGCAAAGGAAGTAGATGTGTAACCTATGTTTTTGTAACCTCTTACCATATTATTTTTGTTTTACTCCTTTAATAATCACTTTAAGGTTAGTGCAGCCAGCAGCTTAGCAGCCTGATTACAGTCCAGTATTTGTCCCTTAGAAACATGACCACTTAAGCAGAACCATTAGTTATCATTAGATAGGACTTAATCATTAAGATGCTGGAGTTATTCCAGATCAGATTGTGTTAAAGGTGAGCCATCAGTGTATAATTCAAATTTGTATGGATAGGTTCTCTCTATCCAAGAAAAAAGTGAAAGCATTATAACTGAAAGACGTAGGCAGACGTTCAGTGAGAGCTGACAGTGTCTGTGAGATTTGTTATTAAATAGGGATAATAATATTAATAATTATTTTACTGACCTACCAAAGTCTTACCATAATGCTGTAGAAAGAGGACAAGCTTCAGGACATAAAAGGAGAAATTCAATTAATGTATAAATTTCAGGCTTTTAACTGAATTGTATTTTGGCTGGAACTAATAAATTTTAATAAATAAAGTAGAAAAAAAATACTGGGTAAACAAGTGAGACATCATCAATTTACATTCAAATCAATGGAAGTATTCTCCTTGGAGCTGGGTTGTTTTCCACTAACTCAGAGAGTGAACCCTCTCTACTTCTTTTGCACCTTGGTTCGCAAAAGCACTTCAGAAAATACTTTTATTTCTCCTATTTGGATCTACACTTACCTCATACACTTTGCACACCTACCTGTATTTCCTACATCCTTTCTTGCCCCCTTGCTTTTTTTATGCATGTACAAATGCACTCTGAAGGCAGGTGGTCACTCTTGTCCCAGACTGACCCACAAGCATCCACTCCATGTATCCACACAAGCAATCTGTGCTCCTGGTTTTTCTCCACCCACTCATACTCTGCACCCATCCTGACCCACTCTGCACATATGTCACCCTCTACATCCTGTATCCATACATGTCAGGGCTTTAGGCACAGGGTAGTGTTCTAGACCATTAGTAAACAAAAGGCAAGGAAGAGATGATGATCTCATATGTTCTGTAAAAGTTGCATTCTCTTATCTCATGGCATCGTGCTCTGATACTTGTTTCTGGGCCAGCTTCTTCACTGGTCTTTGTATTAAAAATAAATTCTTGGTCTATTCAGTGTTCTATAGAATCTCCAAGAGAAAAGCCATCTCAAAAGACCAGCAGAATTGTTTGTTACTCCTCCTTCTCATTCCTGCTTTAGGCTGTTGAATGTTAGCTGTGTGGAAATATTTTAAAAGCATAGAACATTAGTTGATAATATAAAAGGGTTATTAAATTTCCAAAGCCTGAACTGATGACACAAAAATAAAAGTTAATAAACTGAAAAAGCCTTGAATTATTCATATTTTTGTTCTTTTAAGAGTTTTATTGCTTTTTGGGGGAAGATGTAGTCTACTTCTGAATTTAAAAATTAGCCAAACAAGGTTCATCAGAATGAGTTGTGATCTCTGTACTTTTGTTTCTTTAGGAATGGCCTATCAGTGGTGGAGCATGGAACCTTGGAGCTCAGACATATCCTGAAATCATTATTACAGGGTGAGAATGAAACTGGGGATTGGTACTTTAAAACTATTTGTATCTCTTCCTTTGATTGTGAGTTAGCTATAGATAAGAGTTGAGACTTCACCACATATGAATTTCCTGGCTCTTCACTTGAGTAGTCTCACCACAGAAATTCTCTTTTGCTGTAGAAGGCAGAACGTAGTACCCAGGATTGAGCTACAATAAGAATAACCATTGAATAAGAATAACCAGTGTTATACAATACAGTAAGAATAACCGGTGTTAGATGGCAATGCTTGTGAAGGCAGGGTCTTTGGAAAAAAAAATCTATTTTAAGAGAATATTTTGGCCTTGGAGGTCACATAGAATAGCTTAAAAATGAGAGCAGCTGTTGTCCCTTGGCCTTCTGGACTCTATATCTGGGGACAGTTTGGGAATTATTTTTAATAGTCAGCATTAGTGAGGGTGTGGTCCACTGGGATGAATTTCACCTTGTGGGCGGAGAGACAGAGCAAAAAGAACGGCTCAGATTGCAGTAGGAGCTCCATGAGCAATGCCTGGTGGATTCCCAAGGGATCATACTGTAAAACAGACACTATTCATTCAGCTATGATGTGCAATGAGTTTTCCTCTAGTCTCAGTCATGTATTTGATAAATTGTTCCTATCAATGACACTAAAGACCTGATTTTAAAAATAAGGTTATGATGTATGCAGTAGTACGAGAAAGTGATGAAGGAATCATTCTCATTGTAAACAGAAGTGTCTCCTTTTGCCAGCTTTGCTTCAGGAATTTTATCTTAATAAAAGGAACACAGCTGTGAAGTATCAAGCAAAATGAAGTTACCTTCTGTCCTTTCAAAGTTCACTGTACACGGCATTTTTAGAGTGCATAGGTCTGATGCTGGCCCACTGCAAAGCCAAAAGTGCCATGACTTAAACTTGTTATTAGTATGGGAAGTAATTTCTTCTTGTTGCAATCTTAAAATTCATTGGGAGCTTACCTCTCTGCAGGAAATGCATAAAAATATTTTGTTAACCAAATGAAACCAAATAACAAAATATTTTCTTCTAATTTGTATGTATGTCTTTAATATATTGTCAGTAAGTTATAGAGATTTACATAAACAAAATGAATTTTTCTGTTTGTATTTATTAGTCACTGAAAGTAGATAATGTTTTAGAATTGCCTCTTGTTTAACACATTTAATTTTTATATTTTTTTAAGCCATGCAGATGGATCAGTAAAATTTTGGGATGCTTCTGCCAGTAAGTTTCTAAAGTTCACTTTTACATAATGCTGACAAATCACACAAAGACACATTTTTATATAAAACAGGATATTTAACAGATTGAGTAGTAATGGCTGGGCTGATATAATTAGGACAAAGGGCACGTGTCCCTAGGGCACACTCTACTTGTGTGTATAGAG
Source organism: Vidua chalybeata (assembly GCF_026979565.1). Taxonomy (NCBI): domain Eukaryota; kingdom Metazoa; phylum Chordata; class Aves; order Passeriformes; family Viduidae; genus Vidua; species Vidua chalybeata. Next base: position 71,115,097 of record NC_071531.1, read on the forward strand.
GAGAAGGCTCAGTTAGATCTAACATTCAGTTCCAGTTGTCATATCACTTCTATACTGAGTACAACAAATACATTTGTACTTGTACAACAAGTCTTCTTTATAGCTAAGTGAAAATAAGATACTAAAATACATTAATATGTTTCAAAACATTTAATCTGGTGAGGGTGGAAAATACCAAAACCTTTTCTTTTCCAGTCTCAAATCCCAGGAAATAATTGGGAAGCATTTCCATTCATCCTAGCAGGAAAAAACTTCAGAAAATATTTGTTCCATATAATCTAGCTAAAACTGCATATATCAGCAACCAGTACTTTCCCCTACAGAAAATACATAAGGTACTTATTAGTAAAATATATTTATTAAAATACACATACATTTTGATGGAATTTTAAAATATTCTGCTTCAAATAATTGACAGTGCTTCACCAAAGTTCCTGTAGAGTTGCCTTGTATTCTTGTCTTTTTGATGGTACAGGCATGTCTGGGTAATATCTCTTTTATGAGGTATTAGTGTGTTAAAGAAAAAATAGTGTGAAAGAAAATTCTGGATTAAATGTTAGGCATAGAGTTATTTAATACGGCCCTAATAACCAGTTTAAATGGATGCCAAGATCATAGAGTGTGGGATACTTAAAATACCTGCAAGTTCCATGTGGTGCCACAGAATTGAAATGATTAATATTGGTACCATTACCAGCCAAGCAGGGGGAATGTTGACAGGTTTTTAATGTCAGCTAAACCTGATGACTTCATCAGGTACTTGCCTTTTTGCTTAATACCAAATATTTTCACTCAGGATGGACAAGGAGAAAATGAAGATTTCCAAAGCCTCATTTCACAAAATACATTTCATGTATTAAACTGGCACAGAAACTGAACATGGCCATGGGTTGGTTTTTTATTATGTAATTTGTCTGTTTGGAAATGGTGGGAGAACAGACACATGGCGCTCAGCATTTACATCTTCCACTGTCTTCAAGTTATGGTGAACACCAGTCATCAAATGAGGTCAACAGTTTATCTGCTGAAACAGAAGTTTTTGAGAGCTTTAATATGAACAAAAGTAGGATAATTAGTTTTATTTCGAGAAGTATGGTGAGACATTAGACTTTGTCTTGTGAATATTTCAGTTTTAAGAATGTACAAATACAGGCTCTAAAGTTAGGGTGAAACAATACAGACTGTTGGAAGACCCCAAGGCATTTAGTGTGTGTACTGCACAGGAAGCAAGTGTGCTAGTTATTCCTTCTAGAACTCTGGCAGAAATGGAAAAGGAAAAAACCTCTCATAGGGAATATTAGCATAACCTAATCAATATATACATACTACAGTAGGAATTTTTCTTAACATTAAAAGCTTAGATGATCATGAATATTCACAATCTCTTCAACAGTACTGGTATTTTCAGTGCATCTCTGATGTCCTGGTCCTAGTCCTGATTTTCAGGGCATGTACTATGTTACTCCTACCATACTTGGTACTCTTTATTTACAAGGTTCTGATTATTACAAAGTTTTGTTATTTATTTTATTTACAAGGTGTTAACCTTTTTAATGGAGTTCAAAGTTCATTTGAGATTCCCTAGCAAGCACAATATCCTACTGGTATTTGAAGGCACAAAATGCTTTGCTTTTAGACATATTTTAATTGTGTAATCTTGTGTCTGAAAGCACAGATCTGTGAAAGACAGGGACTTGCCAGGCCACTGGAGCTGTTTCCGAAATGTATCTTTATTCAAAAGATACTGCTGGTTTTTTATTTATTTGTGCAGATGTTACCCAGTAAGACAGCAAGACAAGTCTTGTCTTGTCTCTGTATCCTATGATTCTATAATTCTTCCAGTCATAATATGCATGGACCCATGATGCCTGATTTGAAGTACCACTCTAGATTTGCTACTGGCACTAACTGGCAACCTGAGTCCTCTTTATTTGCCACTGAGGGCAGGAAGAATTATGTATTTATTACAGAAGCACTTACTGTAATTTGTGAGATTCAGAAGTGCTTATGTGCTAAAACTTTTTAAAGCTTTAAAAACTGTATATACTAAACCTCCTGGAATATATCTGCACTGCCAAACAAAAATGTAATTTTGCTGTGTTCATCATCTGGTTACATAATTAAAACACTGTCCTTTCATCTTTCTGTTGCTCTTGTACACAAGCTGGCCAGGCTTAGCTACCACAATTACACTGACGTAGGCAGCAGCTTTGCCTTTGTGGTTATGCACACCTTTATAGGTGCTGGGCCTGACTGACTTTTTCTGACATTATGCAGCTACTGATTAATGTCACTGAGAAACTAATGTAAAAATAGTAAAAACAGGGAAGAATGTAAAACATAATGGGGTGAATTGTCACCCCTCCTTTACTTCTGGAATTTGCTGCAGTGGAGTTCTAACAAAAGCCTCTGGATACTAGGATTTTATATACAGGTATAAATATAGATCTATATATTAGTCAAGAAATTCAAAACATTTTTTAACTCCAATTAATTCAGAATAACTTTTTGTTGACCAGGCCACCAGCATGCTTTCCTAATGTTTTTTTCTTGAATTGCCATACACTCTACATTTTATCAAGACCATAACCTCAGACAAATGAAATCTTAGTTTCACATCTCTTTAGGAAAGTATTAACATCATCAGAGCTCTCTATAGCACTGATTATAAGCCTAATTATGGACACAGTGATTTACACCTTTGACACCCCTCCCCAGAAAGTACTAAGAAGTATTTCACAGACAAATACCCTTCTGAGAAGTAATAAATACATATCCTACCAGTAATGTGTACCAGAACAGTATCTGTATTGTTGTCCTGGTTTGGATGATTGTATAATACACATCTCCTCTTAGGCTTTCCTAAGGTTACTTGTTATGCCACAACTAAAATGAAAGTGAGAACTGAGGAATTTTATAACTGATTTGTTTCATGTTAGTATTTTTATATGTTTTAATATATTCCAGTTACTCTACAGATGTTGTACAAACTAAAAACATCAAAGGTCTTTGAAAAACAGAAAGTGGGAGAAGGAAAAGCAACAGCTGAAATTGTGGAAGAAGATCCTTTTGCTGTTCAGATGATGTACTGGTGTCCTGAAAGCAGAATTTTCTGTGTGGCAGGAGTTTCTGCATATGTGATTGTTTACAGGTTCAGCAAACATGAAGTAAATACTGAAATTGCAGTAAGTACTCATTTCACTCTCTTATAAGAGAACAATTTCTAAATCAAATTGCCTTGATTCATCTGTGCTCAAGTACTTAAATAAAAATAGCAGTCAGTATAAATACAGGTTTAGGGACATTCCATTTTAAACCTTTCCAGGGAAATCTTGATCCTACTTTGTAGCAGTCAGAGGCCATGCAAGGCCTCCATAGCAGTCACTAGCCTAAGATAAGAAATGCAGAGTCATGATGAGTGGAAGAGAGCTGCCCCTCTTCCGCACATCACACCTCTGTTATCTCTCTGTAAGGCTATAGGTCGTATTCTCCTCGACCTCAGCCATAGGACAAATCCTGATCCCTCAACAGCCTATATAAACCCATACCATTGCCCAGCTCAGATGGAAGAGCTGTCACTGGAACCCTTTGCAGAAGCTGCCAATAAAGACATCTCCGCAGAACTCCACACAGCCTTCACCTCTCTCCTTCTCTGCGTCTGCTGAGGCACTTTGCGAGCACAGAGCTGAAATCACTCCACAAGTGCTCGCTAAAGTAGCCAGCGGCTCGGAGCTAGCCGGGGGGCCCAGACAGGCTGTGCCTCATCAGCACAGTGCTATCCGGGACACCTACGGCGGCTGCTGCCCCGGGGGCCAGACGGACCCCCGGGGAACACCAAGCCGTAATACTGCTTCAGTTACTGACAAAAATCTGAGGGTTTGGGAACCTACTCTCCACTTTTTTTTTTGCTTCAGTAGTAACATACAGTGCAGCTTTCAGACATGGTTTGCTTTTAAGACTTTATGATACAGTAATCTCTGTTGTATTTACCTGGTCTAAAATTACAGTCTGCTGTATGTTTTATCAGTTAATATACATTGTGTACATGCACAATGTATATTTTTCACTCAAGTATTTAATCTCTTTAATTTCTGTTCATAAGGAGACTGAAAATTATCAGTGGGTTTAACAAAACAAAGAGTTGATCTTTTTTCTGGCTTATGCTGACATTGTTTCCCTAAAAATGGAAATCATATGAAATGCCAGATTATTTGTCACCTTCCCTGATTATAGTTCTTTTCGTTTTCACAGTATTTTAATGCTCTTTAGAAAGTTCTACTGTGGCAAAAACCTGTGTTAATTTTGGCCTCTAGCCATGTGCCATTCTGTATGGATACTCATTACCTGTAGATCTTCTATTGTTTTCCACTCTTTTCTCCCCTCTTCCCCAGGAAATTATTAGGCTGCCTGAATGTATCATTTCAGGAAAGGTTTAAAACTGATGAACAGTAATTTCACATTACTGACCAGCTCATGTATAATGCTGCTAAAATTACTCCATTTCAGTATTCTTACATTGTTCTACAGCAAATGCACCTTATCTTTTATTATCTATAATTTAATGTCTTTCTTCACTGTTCTTCACTTCTCTGGCTGAATTGCATCATTACTGGTATTTTCCAAAGAGTTATAATAGGTGCAATTTAACAGTTTCTTAGATTTCATCTGTAATTAATAAGCATTTTTCCCTAAATATTAAATTATGCAATCTTGGTGGCATAGTCACAGAATTCCCCTGGGTTTTGTGCATCTCTGAAATGGGCCTTCTCTCTTCTTTCTGCATTTTTGCTTCTTGCATTCAAGTCGTTGCTCTAAATGATGGGAGGGATTTTTAAACAAAAGTATGGAATTCTTTGTTAGGATCTGTACCTGACTTTAGGCTGTGTGTTTTTGTCTGTATTGAGACTGAGCTGGCCAATCTCAGGATTTCTTTGCTGCCTGAGGTAGAAAGCATTTTGTGTCCTCCCTTCCTTATCAGCCAGGCTGAACTTACCTTGAGTTCAATCTGCAAATCCCAGCATTTTAAGGCCCCCACATTGGTTTAACTGCCCTGATGTCACTGTTGTAATGTTTTTGCTGTGGCAAATGGGAAGTGTGGGGGCTACTCAAAGTTTGCTCCATGTAGTAGGGAAGTCTGCAGCTGAATATGCCTCAGGGGCATAGGCTGTGCCTGGAATTTCCTCAACAGAAGTATTATTTGCATCATTTCATATCAGATTCTGGAGGCAAGGAGTATGCATGAGACAAATTCTGCTTCCTATCCAACCTTGGAGTCATTGCCATGCAGTTATATAAAAAGCATTTACTGCTGTTATTTTTGTTGTCTTATCTGAATCCACTTCATCCCATCTCAAAATGATCTATTAATTAAACATGATCACTTTCTCAGTGAGCAGTCTTTCCTCAGTGAAGCTTCTCTTCAAAGCTCTTGAGAAGAAACAGAAGAAAAATGTTTACACTCATTTGAATGTGGAAAGGGGAATCAGTAAGCCCAGTGATGAAATTCCCCAAAAATACCTTTAATCTGTGTCAAAATAAATTGGTTCAACATTTCTATAACCCTCCTAGAGTCCAGTCAAAGCAGGGACAATAACATAAGAAAAATTCACAATCATGTTTTTAGCCTGAATTTTTCCTTCTCTCTTCAAGTGCACAACAGCTAGAACTTTAAAAATTAATTTTAGTAGAAAAAAGAATACACACAGAAAAACATTCAAATAAGAGTGATGCACTTCTAACATGGTAAGCAGAAGAACATACTCTTCAACAGTTACTCCAGTCCTGCATAAAGATTAAACAGCATTATAAATTGTTTCAGTCAGCTGCAATTACTTCCAGATTAGATTTTCCTGAACTCAATATTTCACTCATTAATCTTTGAGGGCAAATGTTGTTTGTAGTTTCTTTAACTGATTCAGGCACAAAATATCCATGGATTTTGAAAGGAGAAAACAAAAGGGAAGTTTTGAGAAACTACTCTCTCTCCTGGTTGAACAGAATCTCTTCTTTCTGAAATCTTGTTTGTTTTAGCACAATGGTTGAGAAACAGGTGACTTCAGTACTCCTCACCTTTATCTCCCAGTTCTCATGAAATTTAGCTATTTTGTTAATCTTCATTCTGGTACAGGTGATATCTCAGTGAAAGGTCACTAAGATTGAGTTTAAAGTGTCTACCTCTGCAATTGCTTCTATTCCCATGAAGGTAGCAGCACTGAAATGACTGTTCAGCTAGTAATCCCCAGACCTTGTCTCCTTGAGAGCTGTACCTTGGTTTTTATTCTTTTCAAAATGCGGATTCCCTTGGACAACTCATGAGGTAGAAAGAATTGCTCAGTATTTACTTACCTAGATTTGAACTTCCTGTCCAGTTCCTCCCTGGAGTCCTCAATATTTCCTGAATTAGTGGAGAAAATTGTAGGGTGGTTTGGCCTCTTTTTCCTTTTCTAGAGAGGCCAGAAGGAAAGCAAAAGGTAACTGGTTTGAATTTTGCTTTCTAATATCCACCAAACTTATGTTCATTCTAAGGAATACAGAGCTGTCTGTGCTCTAATCTTTGATTTCCTGGCCCCACCTATGGATAAATGAAGTTCGTGTAGCAGTACTATTCACACTGTCAGGCTTATCCATCCTGGCTAAAACTTGTCTCGTAGAGACTCAGTCGTACGAGTAATCATGGAGCAGAGTTGGTGATCCTTCTAGTTCCTATCTGATGTTGCTGTTACTCTGTATAAATAACAAATGACAGTATTCTTTGCTTGCAAATTATAATGATAACTGGGGGTTATTTAAAAAAAAAAAAGCATACTGATATTAATTTGAAAGTAACAGAACTTTCAGCAGCTTTCCTTATAAAATGATAACTTAGCTTTTTATTTATTTAAGTCGTTAGAGGTACGACTTCAGTGTGAAGTAGAAGATATCATTACTCCTGAACCAGAAACAAATCCTCCATTTCCAGATGCCTCCTCCCAGCTTCCTTCTTTAAAGAGCCTTTCAGGCAGTGCCAACACTGTAGCATGTGAAGGAACGATGAAGGACAGTATCCCATGTCTTAGGTAAGTTTATGCCATTGTTTAAATATTGATCTTTCTAAGAAGCATTCTTATCTGTTAGTCAATCCATCAACTGCCAAGAAAAAGATTAACTGTATGTATGTGACACAAAATGGGAGGAAACAAAAACAAAACCAAAAACAAATTAAGGCAAAATAATCAACTAGGGATTTTAAAAGGATAGAACATTTACTGTTACAGTAAATGTTTGACTCTCATTTTCCAGTGTGATCTAGGAGTACATCTTCAAGGAATTTCTGAGGGTAGTTCATTAAGAAACTTCCATAAAAGCTAGCATGTGCAAACCTTTCTGTCCTTGATTAATTAATATAATACTATTTTTTAAATGAAAGAACTGTATGTATTTTATGGTGTGTAAGACATGGAAACTGTGTTCATACTTATGAAACAATCTTTAAAATGTACGATTATGAAACAATCGTACCATGTGGAAGTGTATATTTGTTTAATCTTTAGAAAAAAAGCAAATTGTTTTCTGCTAGAATACATTGTCACTGTTTTGGAGTAGATTAATATGTTCTTATTATTAAGGCAGATAATTATGGATTTGAACAGCTTAAAACAGTAATTCTGTACAAAACTCTATAAAAACTGTAATTTTCCAGCAATTAGAGTGCATTGCTGACAAGAATTGCTCTCATTTTGGTGAATTAGTTATTATTTTGGTCTAATTATTATTAAATCTTTTAAATGCCTCCATTATTTCAAAAGCAGTTAAAATGAACATTTCCTGATTTTGCAGATACTTTAGGCTGCTTGGCTTCTGAAAATGGCATTGGCATTTAAAAGCAATATTGTGATATTGTCCTTGTAAAATTAACAGTATTTTTTGGCATTCTATTCATTTGTCCATCTCATTTAGTCACAGGCAGTTGAACTTCAGACCTCAGTTTAATCATTAATTTGAACTATGAAAATCAACAGAAGAGGCAGAGATTAGTTATTTAAAAAATCCAAATGTGAAATCTGTTTATGACATTGATATCAGGCAGAATGCAATCATTTAATCATTTCACTGGCTAAGAGTTTTGCTTAAGAGATTCTTACTTGATTTTGTCTGTGAAAGAGAGGAATTGTTGATGTTAGAGGCAGAAAAGTTGTAATGAACCCACAGAGGTTCAGCTTGTTAGTTTTTAGAAGTTTTTCTTATCTCAAATGGTGTCAGATTAAGCCAGCCAATACATTTTTGTCAAAGTTTAGACAAGGTAACTGTAATCTTATTTTGACTAAGTGATTTTTCAAAGTCAGAGTAATTATACCACGAGAACTGCTGGCACACTCCTACATTTAGATGAAAATATACTTATGTATGCTATTATCCTTCTCAGGAAAGACATACAAATATCCACACTTTCTCCCCAAATCTTAGCTGGATCCATGGGCCTTGTTGGCCTAAGAAATTCTGATTTAAACAGAATTATGATGGTAAAATGAAAGTAGTGCCGAAAACACTGGAAAAAGTCAGTAAAGACCAGGGTGATGCTGTTGACTGTATATGTAAGTCATTCGGGTGGGCAGCAGGATAGAATCTAAAATAGAGCAATATTAATATAAAGCTGCAGCCAGCTGCACATGGAGGGTGAGTGCACAGCTTGAACTATACTGTTAACGCACATAAAATTTTGCGCACAAACATAACTGGCTCCATTATGTTTATTTTCATATCTGCTTCTCAACGTTGTTACAGCAAGTGAATGGCATTCCACACTAAATAAATTTTTCTAGCCAAAAGTCAGAATGACTGAATGTGTTTGTGTCTGTGAATAGCTACTAGGAAGAAAGTAATTGGAGGGACTGAAGTAATGAAAACTTGGCGCTTTTCTGAAATCAAAAGTAACTGTTACCAAGAGAGGCAGGCAGCAGTATGGAATAAATATTATTCTTGCTTCTTTCAGAAGATTTTGCAGTGAAATAGGCAGCTGTAATAACCTAAGAAACCAATGGATTTGTGATTATGCAGATAAACACTTTTGATGTAAATGCTGTTATCATAAAGCTGAACCCAGAATGTCAGTCTTTGTTCCCAGACTTCTAGTATCATCCCAAAATTAGGTCAGTCAAGGGTTTTGACAGTAGCTTCAAGTAACTCCAAAGTGATAAGGAACTGTGAATATCTTGTGAAAAAAACTAAAAACCAAAACTTTTCAACAATGAAATTCAGTGTAGCATAACAAGAACATGTCAAGGAAATCTCTGCAATGTCTACATTCCTTCTGCTCATAGTCCTGCAGTCTGTTTAGGCTTTTATTATAACACTTGAGATAAAAAGCCATCCAAAACAAGGTGCAAAACTGAGTATCTGCATTACTGTTTAAGCAGGATAGTTAGGAAAACAAGGGAAATACCTCAAAGATTCTTAAACAGGAAGATGTCACAGAAACATGGGAATGACAACCTTAATTATTAAATCTGAAATTATTTTAATCCATTATTATAGTCTTTCACCATCTATAGTTTATTCTATGCTTAGAGAAAATCTCTGTGAAATAATATCCATTTTTATCAAAGCAGATCCTCAAATTTATCATGAAAAATATTTAGAGGGAAATGTGTTTGTTTCTTTCCCCCTCAAGTGACAGCAGTCCAAAAGAAAACTTAGAAGATAATTGAAGTTCTTTAATTTTTTCAGGATGCCATTAAAAACACATCGGAAAAGTAAAACTACATTAAAAAACATGTTTTAGAAGATCAGAATTACTTCTGCTGCCATTGTCAGTCTCATGGTAGCTTGTTTAGAAGAAGGAACCAGATATTTGCTTTGACAGATACTTGTTGGAGCAGCATGCTTGCCTCTTGTGTTCTCCCACACCTTCAGTTATCCATTAGAAAATATGGACAGAAAGCTCAGCTGAAATGGCATTAGACTAAGTTCTGGTTCTTGGATTTCATTTACCTGTTCTATATTTTTCTAACATTTTTAAGAGCAGGAGCTGGAAGCTGAAAATGGGGTACAAGATGGAAAGACCACCACTATTATGCCTCTTAAAGGCTTACATGCGGACATTAGAAGTTGAAGGGCTCCATCACAAAGATACTTTGAAGGACTGCTTGTAAAATATTCAGCTTCTACTTGCTGTGAAGTTTCTTTGAAAACAATACATCTTTACTGTATACAGCTCTTGTCTGTAGTTTCAGCTTATCCTGGTCTCAAAGGACCCCTCTCCCTCCGCAGCTTGAGTTCACAGATGTTCACACCTTTGTTCTCCACAAGAATGCTCCTGGGTAATGCAGGGCTTGCTTCTTTAAGGTTAGGAATAAGCATCACTTCAGAAATGCTCGTGGCTATGTATCATATGAACAAAAAAAGGGCAAAGCTTTAATGCCAGCAGAACCGGTTAGAAATTGCAAAGGTCTGAGCAGAGGTTTGCTGTTGATAGAAAACAACAATACAAAGCTATTGCCAGGTGTGGTGTGTTGGGCACTTGCTGAACTGCACTGTCATGTCTTTCCTACAACAATATCCAAGCCAAGTGCCTGATTACTGCTCCAGACAAATACACATGTAAGGTCTGAAGAGTACTACAAGGAAAAGAAATAGAACAGTGAATGTGCCAAGCTGCTGTTAAGGAAATGCATTTAGAGGATAGATGAGGAATGACTTTCTCATAAAGTATACTGCCCTATTTTATGCCTATATGCAAAGGGGTGCAATACAAGCACTCTCACCAGTAAAAGGTACAGTAAAAATGCACTGACTAGTGGGTTTTACGTGTGAATTACTACTACAGCGTGAATGTACTAATGATTAACATGAATACCTCAAAGTATTACTATTATTGCATAATGTTTTCTTCCCGCATATCCCACATTATTGTACCACTCAAAAAAGCACATAAAGCAGTCATACAGAGGTGTTCAGCTCTTACACTTTCTCTTCGCTACCTGCTTTGCAAGTCACTGAACTTGCCATAAAACAGTAGGAACAGGTGTTAATTGTTGTATCAGATTTGTTGTAGGAACCATTTATTCACATATTAGGTGATTATACTCCTAGAGGTAAAACAGGACTTGTTTGCACTACATGGACAAATAGAATTGTTAAGTCCATAAGTTTTTAATATGCTCTGGTGGGGACCGCTGCAGAAAGGTGTATCTTCTCATCTTCTCTTGCCTCTTTGCATTTTTCTGTCATGCTTTACTTCAGAAGACAAACGTTCCAAATACACAGAAATGTCCTTTTTCAAAGTCTCAAAAGAAAGGTTTTGCATTCAAGTTGACAATTCATAATGATGCAAATCAGTTGTTTTTCATGGCCCAATGTTTGTTTGTTTGTTCTCATTTTGTGCCTCTTCTTAGCGTTAAGGCTCGACCTGTGCGAATGCCTCCTGGCTACCAGGCAGATCTGGTTATCCAGTTGGTGTGGGTGGATGGTGAGCCTCCACAACAGATCACCAGTCTTGCTGTAAACTCTGCTTATGGACTGTAAGTAATTCAGAATTAAGGTTGCACTGATTTATTGTTTATTGTGCTAAATCACGTTTTCCAACTATACTTTGAAATCTCCCACAGACAATTAAGGTCAGAGCGAAGTATTCAAAAGATGCTGTAAATCAGATTATTGGGGAAAAGTTATTTGAACTGACATACAGATTGCAATATGGGATGTTAAACTGCCATTTTTGCCAATATTTTTACTAATCCTATTTAAAAGACTGAATCTTTTCACATAATTCTTTCCATCCTTTCAAATAAGATCTAATTGCATTTCAAATCTGTAATTTTCAAAGTTATTTTGAAAGGTTCACCAAGGTGAAATGCATTTAATGGAAAATGGTGAAGTGACTAACTGTTAAATACCATTTTTCATGACATCACATTTTAGTTGGAAATTGTCTTCTGAGAGCAGCATTTTTATGTCTGTGCTAATGTCTGTTTGCACAAGAATTGGTGACCTGAAATTGAGAATTTAATAAGGAGCATTTAAATGTTGTATTCTGGATGGCAATGCAAATGAGTGTGTGTAATTGTTTCCTCAGGTTCAGTTTATTTGCAAATTGTTAATGTTTTCTCTTACTGAGAGTCACCCTGTTACATTAAAATGGTTTTCCCTGTATGTGTTAGTCCAATATGGCTGTAATGGATGTTAGGTGACTCCTTCTGATTTTCAGTAAGTCACTGGGCTCTTTTCAGAGACTTTGGCAGTTTAATGCAGAGTTCTTACATTTCTGCAAAAATCCTGTCTTCTGGGGGTTGTTTTTTCAAGTTTTCAGCCTGAATTTCTAGATTGTTTCCTATTAATGAATTCTAGAAGTTTCTTTTGTTTACCATACCTTGATGCATTTGTCACTTGTGCAAATTGTTAGGTTTTGCTCCCTTGCAGGTCTCAGACCTCAAGACGGCATCTGAATAATCACACTGTTCTGTCACTTGTAAACTACTCTGATAGGTTGTGGTTCTCTTAATGGTCACAATGGTTTCCTAAACCCCTGATTGATTCAATCAAGTGCTTTAAATTGTTTCATTTGCTAGGAGCAATAATGGATTATTAAAGCCTCCTTTAAAACACAATAAGCTAAGTACAAGAGTGTTTCAGAAATAAATGCATGCATGAATAAAGTAGGCTGATAACCTGAATTTAACTTTCCTACAAAATCTACCCAGGAAAGGTCTTTTTCCTTACATTTTTTCTGCAGACTCTCTTCTTTCTTCCTTTCTCTTGTTGCTCTTAACTTTTTCCTTAGGCCTATGACAAGGCATAATCCTTTCTTTCAGAAATTTTTGTTTACTGCTTTAATTGTCACCTGTTAGCTATCTTCACCATGTGGAAAAACCTATTCCACTTCAGCATGAAGCCTGAAACTACATCGTTTTTGCCAAGCTAATTGTAGAGTTATTTGGGTCATCTTTTGCCTAATTTTTCTTCCTATACCAATCAGTTTAACTAGGTTGAAGACATAAAATGCTGTGTGTTCTGGAGAGTCTGTTTCAAGTTTCTTTTAATTACTATGATTTCTGGAACTGTTACACTACAGCCATGAAACAGGAATAAAGTGAGATGCAAAAATCCCTTTATTCCCAGCAAAGATGAAAGACTTCAGACTCTGCAAAATTTTATTTAATGTAATTGGTTTACTTTTAAGAGTACCAAGGCTACAAATTAAAAGTATTAACCCCTGTTTTATTTATGTCGAAATGAATCATCAAAAACTTCTTCATGTTATGAAAGTAGAAAAGAAAATTTTACAAAATGCTTCAATTACAACTGAAGAATTAGGTTAACCTTGAGGAACAAGGTTAAATAAAAATAATAGATTTGTTTTGAAGTAGGTTCTGTTTGACTGAAAGCAGTGACTGAAAATTTATTACTGGGTAACAGTTTTCAGCCAATCTGCATATTAATTGTCCAGAAATGTCTGATGAGGGTTTTATGACATTTCTGTAAAAGATAAGAACAGAATAGGACATCACCTAGCAACTAATTCTGTTCATTGCTCAAAACTGAGAATTTAATTTTGTTTTCTGATTTCATAAGGACTTGGTTATTAGCAATTTATCTTAAGCCTTGCTAATAGTAATGGCTGTCTAGATTTTTTTATCCATCCTCAGAAGCGTTATTAATGAGCAATTTCGGATTCTTTTTTAAACTAATTTGTTTGGGTATAAGAAACATTAGATCCATGCTTGTGTGTGAAATTAGAGGAGTTAAGAAAAATACAGACCAGGAGATTATACATTTTGTTAAATTGCTTACCAGGGGTGTGAATGATCACTAGCTCTTCTTGTAACTCTTGTTTTCAAAAAGTAATAAATCTCAGATTAAAAATTTTCAAAGTGCAAATGACCATATTTTTTCCCTAAACTATTAATAGATGAGATTGACACTTGTCATTTTTATTCTTTTTTTTTCCTCCACCCAGAATGCAGGAATTCATGAACATGTACGATCAACCCTCTTTTAGTCTAAAACCATTGCCCCCACTCACACGAGCCGTTTTCTCAAGCTTGTCCAGGTCCTTCTGGATGGCACTTGTCCCTCAGGCACATCTCAGCTTGGTGTTGTCTGCATATTTACTGAGGGTGCCCTCGATTCCATTGTCTCTCTCACTGCTAAAGACATTAAGCTGTACTGGTCCCAGTATGGGCCCCTGAGAGACATCAGTCGGGGAAAAAAACGCCAATGGGGAAGAGTCAAAGTGCATCCATAGTATTTCTATACATGCTGTACTGCAGTCAGTGTTGAGACTAGAGTGGTAAACACAGTGTAGTAACAACCAGTAGAATTCAAGCCACTGTTGCAGATGGTGCCTTAATTTGCTAGTTTGACAACTGAGGAAAAATAATTTCATTCTTCTTTACATATTACTTTTTAATTTGCTGTATGGAACCCTCTTTTTTTATAATAGAAGCAATGTAAGAAAAGGTAGGACAGAAGAAAATTTTCTAGCTACTCTGCTTTCCCTCCACCTCATTACTTTCCTTTTGCATCACTGTTTTTCCACACACAAATTGCTTTCAGATATTTTGGAGATACATTAAGAAGAGTCAGGTGGAAGTGAGTGCACGGCTCACTTTTAGTGTGAATTAAGTTTTTTTATGCATAAAATTACAGAACCTGATAGCAAGTGATTCTGAATATGATTGAACATAGTTTGGGTTTTTGAGTTTCTTTGTGGCTGTACCTGCTATCCTTTCTGTCTGGAATTTAAAATTGCAGTCTGATACAGAAGGAGAGAGATCTTGTCCATAAATCAAACCACCATCAATATGCATTGCAGAAGTATTTCAGAGGCATAGAGACTGTTTTAACAGGAATCTCTGCTGTAGATAAGCTGACAGAGTTAGAAGGAAATTTTATAAATGCTTTTCAGATTTGGGTATCTCCACAACACAGTCTAATATACTTCATTTGTCATTAACATTTAGCTTTAAAAGAATTTTTTACATGTATTTGTATTTATATTTTAATTTATATTTGTATTTTATATAAATGAATAACCACTTTTTAAGGTCCATGTCCCGATTTTTAGGCTTAATTGATATCATTATCATTAGAATTATATTGTTCAATGAAGTAATGTTTAGACATTACTGCAATGTGTTTGATACAGAAAGTTAGTAGAAGTTGTAACTCTGCTTTCTGGAAAGTTAATTCAGAAAACAGTTTTAAAAATTCAGGATTACAAATCTGTAAGAAATAAAAAATGTGAGCTTGAGTAGTTCCTGAAGAAAAAGTTTGTGCACTGTTCATAACAACAATTATAATTATTTTCAGGATTAAATTACATATTGCTGACACTTTTGAGGGACGTTTCTCTTTGCAGAGTGGCTTTTGGGAACTGCAATGGTTTGGCTGTTGTGGATTTCATGCAGAAGACAGTCCTGCTGAGCATGGGCACCCTCGACCTCTATGGGTCCAGTGATCCATACCAGCGGCAGCCCCGCTCACCTCGCAAGAGCAGGCAGTTTGCTGCAGGTAGGAAATAAATCACTGTGGTTATGAGCCTGATATGTTTCTTTGGTTTTTTTGCCTGTGGCTTTTCTAGTGCTTTTGGAATGCATGACTATTTGCCGGCCAATGGAGTTTCTATAACTTGGCAAAAGAAACTTGACATGCTCTAGGTGTGGGCACTTTCTCAGAAATAATATGTTTTATGAGGTTTTTTTTTTCCTTTTGGGATGGAGGTCAGCAAGTAATTCCCTTAGCTGAGTCTGTAAAAAATCATAATGAGCAGAGCAATAAATTGTTTCTCTGGCAGTCACTTGATGTGTAGTTTGTATGCTGTTTTCTTTCTGGTTTCAATAAGTTCATACCAATAAGTAAGACTTCAATTTAAG
Source organism: Vidua chalybeata (assembly GCF_026979565.1). Lineage (NCBI taxonomy): Eukaryota > Metazoa > Chordata > Aves > Passeriformes > Viduidae > Vidua > Vidua chalybeata. The sequence continues at coordinate 71,130,945 of NC_071531.1, forward strand.
CTTAAATGTACCTTCTGCCAGGAGGTATTAATTTAAATAATCAGCTGTGTTTAGAGATGTGTAACACCTGGGAGGCATGTTGTGTAGGTAACACAAGGAGCTCAAATTAAGCACTTGATTAGTGAACTGAAGTTCTTAATATAGACCTATAATATCCATATTAAAATTTGATGTTAAGAGGCTCACAGTAAGTCATAACTGTTATTATGTGTTGTGTATTAGAAATATTAATACTTCAATAGAGCTAAATTTTGCCATACTTTGTTGGTTATCTAAACATTTATTTGTATAAACATTTACTTGTACAAGAAAAAGTCAGATCATCTGTTTCAAGTCTTTCCACTTGACATATTCCATAGTAACATGCAAGAGTCAGACACAATTATGAAATGTGTTTTGCATAGCTGTGAAGTTTTAAAATTTGATTTTAAAATATCTTTGAAAATGCAGAGTTTTAAATCTAATCCTAAAATTATAAAAGCAACGGATTATAGTGGGTTTATGCCATCAGCATTTTCATCAGCAGACCCTGCACTGAATCATCAAGTCCTACTTCTCCATAGAGTTATGGGAAATACTTTTTTTTAATTGGGAATGTGTTTACACTCCAAACAGAAAGTAAAGTCTAGAGGAAAATTTATAGACTAAAATGCAAGTCTTCAGGCCTACTTCTGCTCCTGAAAGACCATTTATCCCACTTGCTATGCATTTAAACATGGGAAGCTTAATTCCCATCTGTGCCAAGTGTTAAATATGTAAATTTGGCACAGCTGAGGAGAGAAGAAATGAGCAGCTTCAAGTTGCCTTCAGATTCTCTGTCCGGTTTCAGCCAGCCTCACAGCAGCTCCCTAAAAATTGTGAGCAGCTCAGCTAGCCACAAACAACATGCTGCAGAACTCTGTACAAAAAGTGGAGGATTGCTCATGTAGAAAAAGCTGTTATAAGCACTGTATCACAGAGGGTTTTTCTCTGTCAGTGGCAGTCTGGGCCAATCCTTTAAGGCATCGTTCCAGCTATCCAGTGCTGCCAGAATGGAGCCCACTGCGGATAAATGACCGCTGAGAAGGATTGCAACTTCTAGATTGCTCATAGCAACTATGCATCTAAAAAAAGCCTCAGCTGCTTTCTCACCATCCATCCCACATCCTTTACTTTTTTGATTATTTTTCTTGTTATATCTCCCAACTGGAAGGTAAGCATCTGCTGAAATTTCTTCACCTTGGCTGTTCTAGGTGCTGGTTATGATATCACTTCCTTTCACTTTAGACTGTTTTTTTCTCTCTTTCCTCTGCCTGCTGCTGATGCTGGTGTACTGGCATGTTCCAAAGACAACTTTTGCATGCGTGGCCTGTCTAACTTTTATCCAGATTTAACGAAACGGATCCGTACTTCCTATCAGAGTAAGTTCTATAAAGGTTAGGCAAAAAGCTTTATCATGATTGGACTATGCCTGACTTAAACCCATGTGTTTGTGCTTTGTAATGTGTTTTTTAAACACATTCAGCATGCATGCAAACTTATTACATTTTATGATGTCAACCATGCTTATTTTTGACAATTACCTGTGTTATACAGCAATTATTTTCTTTAAAAAGAAAGTCAAAGAGAAAACCTCAGTGTTATATGGGACAGATTGGACCTTAGAAATTATTTTTCGACAGTGTTATGTTCTTGGTAACAGTATCTTTCTTTGGTTTTATATTTGTTTCCACATACACTTACTAATATGAAGCATTTCTTGTTTTGCAATGGCACTATCTGTAGTTACCAATTAATTCTTCCCTTTTTTCAGAAGAACAATGTGGTTTAAAAGAGTACCCATTGAATTGGATGCTGTGAAATTTAAAATTTTAATCTTGGTTTGGTACTTAAATATTTGGCTTTGGGGAACCATCCCGTGCCTCTGTTCTTTGATGGGGAATGTAAAAGTGGGCATAAAAATACATACATCAAAGAGGGCTATGAAAATTCATGTTTTTAATATCTTTAAATTTTGAGTTATACTGATATGAAATTTAAATATTAGTATTCATCACTGCAGAATGCAGTGAACAAAGCTATAATTAATTTTGCAAAAATGACTGTTCAACAGATGAGCCATACATATCTTAATTAACTGCAGTCCTTATATGTAATTAGGTCTCTAGGATGCCTCTTTTTGCTTTTCACAGAACAACAAGATAGGCAATTTTATATTAAATATTCAGTATAGGCAGGATAAAAGAGTGGTAGTTGTTTTATCATCTCTCATAAATATAAAGTTATGTAGCTATTGAAATACATTCGTACACTTGCACTACACATTCTGTTCCATCCCTCTAGGCTTATTTCTATGACTTTTTTTCATAATAGTTCATAAAAGGTAGTCCGTTTAGTTGAAAGACTAGTCCAGTTACAAATTCAACAGTTCATAAAAAGGTTTGGTGTATGGTATCTTAAAGTCTATTAGTCTGATCTTGCTAATTTCAAGTCTGTAGCAGAGAACCTGAGTGACAGACAGAAGTCACATGTTTGGGATTTCTTTTCCCCCCCTCTAAAAAATTAGTAAATTCTAAGGGCAAAAATTACCGATATTTTCATTCAGAATTACAGAAATAGACCATGGAGTCTTTCATAGCTGAAAATGTATTGTCTTGTTTCTGTCAGAAAAGTCTGCAAAATCTTCCTATGAAGTAGTAATCTGAATTTTAGGCAAGATCATTAACAGCTTCATTTCTTTCGTCAAAAATGGTTTGGTTCTTGCTTTTTTCATTTGATACTTACACAGGAGTATATATTGTATGGTCTGAAAGATGCACCATGCAGTAAAATCAAGAACAGGACTAGAATCTGTCACAGACTGAAATATCTTGCAAAGTCATTCTCCAGTCATGCTTTGTTATACCTCTTATCTGAGAGATGAATTTTAAGAGGGGTATTAAGAGAGGATTTTGGATTTTGCTTACAAGTTTATCTTCTCTGATAAGGGATGATGATGGGAAAAGTAAATTATTTTTGGAAATTGTGCAGTCAAAGCCAATATTATTATGACAAAAGCAGGAACGGTCATGTGATAACAGAAGCATTAGGTCTAAACTTTTTAGGGTTATATCAATGAAAATGGAAGTTAATGGGAAGATAAATGAGTAGTTGATTCAATTAAGTAATGAAGTAGGAAGATAATTTCATGTGGATCAGTATGAGAAAATAAGACTTGCAGGCATTGAAGCAAAAAAAGATATTATCATTGAGCAAGATAGTTAGATTTTTGTTGGACATTTTAGAGGCGATTTGCAGGAAGAGACAATGTAATTTAGTGTCCAGCCTAATTATGAGAGTGAAAGTGTGACATTCAAAGATGTAACCAAGATTATGGATTAGAGTATCAGAGAAGACAGTGATGCTCATAGCTCTGTTCATGTAGTAAAGAGGAAACCAGCACAAAAAAAAAAAATAGTTGAGTTCATCTTGGTGATGTTAAGTTCCTATTTCAACACTCCTGAATAGATTTTAGAAAGACAGGATTACTACTCTAACTTGGATGGAAGAAATCCAAGTTAAAGATGTGTATTTATGAATCACTAGGGATATATATATATATAAAATTATTGCCATGTTTATACCAAAGAATATCTTCAACTACTGGGTCAGAGGAAAAAAAGTGTTGATATTTCAGTCTGAGATGTCCTGCAACTGAATAGGGAAAGGGAAAAAAAAGAATGAACATGTAAGAGGAAAGAAGCAATATGTTGGAGAAGAGGCGTTCTAGAGGAAAGACATAATCAGCAATGTCAAGGACATCCAATATGCAAAGCACAGTGGTGGAATAAATGTTCTGAATTTTGCCAATAAATCTATCGATAGCTTGATACTGGTTACATATGTAAAGTAGACTCAAATGCACCCAGAGTGGACTTAGAGCATTAAGGCAGCACATTCTCTGGTTTGGGAGGTGAAAGTGGGAAAGGGAAGCAAGGAGGGAAGAAATGTAACCAGCTCTAGGCATACACAGTAGAAGAGACTGGAACATAATTTTCCAATCAGGGAAGAAATTTGAGGAAAAGAAGAAGCTAAGATAAGCATAAGTGCAGAGCTGGGGATAACTTTCAGGTGTTGATGACTGGTTCCATTTGCTGTAACATCCACAGCCACCTCCATTTGTAGCAAGATTATATGACAAGCTAAATAAAATAAACTCTCTGTGATGTACTGCAGAATTATGAGGTTGTTTGGTTGGTTTTCTTCTTCAATTGAAATCAAGTTGTATGTGTTATTACCTGATTTTGGATAACATGCATTCAAATATTAAAAGAAGTACATTTATTGCATCTAGAGGGATAATGTCTGCAGCAGAATATAAAAATACCAAAATGATGCAAAAGGAATTTGCATCTCCTACTAGAAATTCATACCATCTGTTGGTAGAACAAGAAAATAGTCTTTATGAAACATCCAAAATGTTGTCAAATCCAAAGGACCTTCATACATTGCAAAATAATTTTCATAATGAAGACTTTTCAGTGAGAAGTCCTTGTTCCTCCCTCAGGCCAGTCCCTTGAGAGGGGGTGAGCAGAAATAATGTTGGTCTGACAGGAGGATACAGAAAACTGTGTGCTGTGAGTCATTGTATATCAGTAATTGGCACTTCAATTCACACCTAAGAAGCTAATGTAGGTTGAGTTTAAGTCAATAGCTATATTCTGAATGAACTAATTTCCAAAGAATCCATAGATATATATAGTTATATAAACATAAAGAAAACATGGTATGATAATTCAGTGTGAAGTTGAGGGATTAAGATAGCGCTGAGTTTACTTAATTTCTTGGCTTGTGAATATTTATGGTAATTTATTTATAATTAATTTATTTATAAGCAAAGATATGATGGCTTTGGGTGCTTTAGAGTAAATGTATCACTCAAACATAGAGATAGAAATTTCAAGTATAATTTTAAATTATGGGTTCATTAAAGTTGTTACCTCACACTAGTATGGGTTTTGATCCTTGAATAAAAAAGAAATTAAAATCACACTAAGCTTAGAAAAGTATCCATGGGACATGTCTTTTAAAATGTTTTAATGCCTTATGTGATACATTTATATCTTGCCCTATTTGCACATGTTTATGATTTGCTTAAACCAAAGCCAATTTCTTTATAATGTCCATGAGTATATCTTCTCTCAGGTAGTTGTTCACATTGCCAGTCTCAGGTTTTTGCCTTTATTTTTACTGCTATATTCATCTTGTTTAATATTTGCTGGGGTGGTGGTTGGGGGGGGCTGAAAATAGCTAAAATATCTTGGGACACAAACTGCCTGTAGAATTCAAAATGGAAAGTGAAAATATTTTTTAATCTAACTTCAGTAGCTGTTGTAGTCTCTCAGACATTTGAGGGAAGCTGAGGTTTGTGGAAATATTTATACATGGTTAATTATTGAAAATATTTCGTTTTGTTTCCTTAAAAAGGAAATGAGAGCGGAAAATGAGCAGTAGTACAAGGAAAAGCTTGAGAGCTCACTTTCTTATCTCAAAGGGAAACATTTAGTGGAATTAAAGGTAACACATAAAAATTGACATATATGTGTTTATCCTTTGCAATGAATGATGATTGAGCAATTAATTGCCTTATAATATCTTCAGAATTTAAAATTTAGCAAGATTAAAAGAGACTTTGGATGAATGGGAGTGTAATGAGCAAAACTCATTATAGTATTTCAAAGCAATAAAGATTTATGGCAGGAGAAAATCTGCAAGTGGAAGTGCTTAAGCAAATCTAAGTGAGATTAAGGCAATGCTCTTGTGCAGGGCACATGGTACCACTTACATTTCACACAGGGATATGCTGCATTCTTTAAAGGCATCTGTAGGTGGTCATTGCTAGGGGTGGCAGTGGCTTGACAGCAAGTGAAGGTTTGTAGAGAAGTTCACGTGTTCAACATTCTTAAATAGCATAACATGAAATGTATCTTTAATGTTTTATGTTGCAAATTGTGCCAAACATGAAGAAGTCATGGTTTTCTCACTGTGGTTGCTCTTGGGTGGTGCAGTTTGGTGATTTTCCTGTTCAAGTCCATAGCACTATAATTTATATTGAGATGGAATACTATTCTTATGAACTCCATAGTAAACCTCAAACTATTTAGAAGCAAAGTCTGACCAGGGATTTGATATTGTATCCAACATCAGTGCTGAATATACAATGTTTAGAACATCTTAGACAAGGTGTTAAAACTTACCTATCTCCAATAATGCATTTACAAAATAAATAGTATAAGTTTTATCTATCCAAGGCCTCTGACGCTATGCAAAACTGCTTCCGCTGCGCCTTGCAGACAGTTCCGCAGCAAAAATCAATTCTGTCCCAAATCTCTAGGTACATACAGAAATCTTGGGTTCAAGTGGAAGTAAGATCTCCTGTACTAGAGAGGCTTCCCAAATTATTACAGTTCCTGAATATTCTCATAACATCAAAAGTGACTGAATTTGCAATTGATTGAAGTATAAATTTTTCTCACAGATTCTAAGTGAAATGAAAGAAAGATTCAAGTACATTTTTCAAAATAAAAAATCTTTGGTTTTCAACAATAGTGTCTAGTTTGGCAGATCTTGTTTCTTAAGTCAGGAACAAGTATGTTGTTAATGCTGATTTAACAGACTAAATCAGTACTGCTGGTTTTCCAAAGGACTCTCAGCATTATTCTTGCACTCCTGCATCTTCATTAGTGGTAGGAGGTTTTTTTTTGTTCTGCTGGCTGGGGCTCTGGATCGTCTCCAGTTTTTATAGCAGTTCAAAAATACATTGTTATAAAGTTGTCAGTACCTATGTTAAGATTACACTGGTTTTAATACTAAGAAAGCAGGACTGGTGACTGAGTGGCAGAATTTTCCAAAACAAGAGTGTATATGAATTTTAGTGGTGAGGGTCTCCGGGCCTGAGGGTCCAGAAGCAATAAAAATTATAACATGTTCTCTTACAGGAGCCACGGTGCCCATTTAAAGCATACTGAAAGGTTCTTGTAGGATGTTTGATTCTCAGGATGAAGCACAAGCAGAGTGTGTGTAAATCCAATATCAGTATGATATTGGACAGTACCCCTGACTGTGCACTCTGACCTGAGTGTTGTGGGTCCACCTAGCTGGCATGTGAATGTCTGGGCAGGGCTGCCTGTCAGTCCCAGGTAGCCAATGGTATGGAGTGCCAGAGCTCCTATAACAAGGGTAAGCCACAGGGCATTACGGATACATAGAAAGGGTGCATTTGAACAGGTATGGCCATGCCCAGTTAGCCCATGGTAAAAGATAGAGTGAGCTCAGACTTTCCCTCCCCCATGCCAAAGGCATATTTGAACTTGAATGTTCAATCTGTGCCAAAGTTGGATCTTAGTTTGCTAACAGAAACAAGCTCGAGTTTATGCAGTACAGACTAGGATTGCTTTCCTTGGTGCTGTCTTCAATGTAGGTGAAGTTCCTGACAAATATATATAAACTATGTATAAAGTATTTTGTCAAAAAATTCAGTGTTACACCCAGCCAGCATTATCAATGCTTCCGTGTCCCTTAAAATGACCTATCTTGTGTGAATTCATGAAAATGCTAATATTGCACAGTAGTGGTAATCTTACTTTTTTTTCTTCCCCTCTTTTAAGATTTCTTCCCTGCATTATGCAGCAGTTGAAAGCACAGAGTTGATTCCACATCAGATTGACAGGGATGAATGAGTTTGAGTCATATCACAGACTTTCAAATTTTAAACTATACTTACTTGTTTTCTTTTGTTAGGTACAGTCACTCTTTTCTATCCTGAGGCACTCGGAAAACAAATCTGAGTTAACAAGAGGTGTGATTTTTTTTTTTTTTAAACCAAGCCTGAATTGCTGCAGTGACAGCCTGATAACTGCACTTATCTGAAATAGATTATTTCCTTCTCATTTCACACCATTCCTTTCTCCAAATTGACTTTAAAGTGCAGAATATCATCAACCAAGAAAGTTGAAGCATGCCCTGTTAGATTGTGACTTAACTCTTTAACTCCATTTTTTCAGGCCTGACTGAACTCAGTGACAGTCCAGTTTCCCTGGAGCTTGAGCGTTGCAAGTCTCCCACTTCAGGTAAAGGTGACTGGCTTCTCTTCCTGCAGTCTGTATAAGCCATTCATGTCATGCATCGCTGTGTTTCATTAATCCCTAAGAACTGAAGTGCATAGTTCCAAAGAGAAGAAATTACTGGAGAAGCGCTTTTTACGTAGCACAGTAAAATCCTAAGTCTGTTTCCTTAAGGAAAACTTAAATGTACGTGGTGCATCTTGAGGTGAACAGTGTAAAACATATGAAGTAAAAGGATCATGCAGGTATATTCCTATAACCTCCTATAAGAAGCTTGTTTCTCTGTTTTCTTAAAAGGCTAAGTTTTTTTTTGCAGTAGGGAGTCCTTGTAGTTCTAAATGTATATATTATGCGTACGTGTACATGGAGAAATTATTTGAAATCAGCAATATGGAGATGGTAAATTTTAGCCATTAGAACCCCAGTGCCTGATTTACATCATTTGCAATGAAAGCAGAACCTCAGATAAAAATATTTGCTTATGAGCCAGGGCAGGGAAATCTTGACCACACAAAAATTCATAAATATTTCCCATTTTACCCACAGTACTTCAAAACGTGGAATTCATCCATTTCTAGAGACCTTTTCAGCAAGTGCCTAGTCTACATTGATCTCTTTAGTGTGAGTTCACTGTCTTAAAGATGGCTGCTAAGAGCTGTTTTCTAGTAGCTGGCTTTTAAATGTTATGGAAAATAAGGAGGTATAGCTGTGATACATTCATTTTCCTTGTGGTATACATATCACACTTCTTTTCCTTGTAATTTGGTAAGTATTGATAGCTGGATTTTTTCCCCGTTAGTTATGGTAACAAATACCCTATTGTATTCAATGTATGCTATTCAAATTCTCTGTTATTGTTTCACATATTTTATGTCATAATAACAGGATACATTAATCTTGAATGAAAGCCACTAGTTAGTAATTTATAAAAAGCTGAAACTAATAAGTGTTTCCCTGACACAGTAAGAGCTAAAACAAAACAGCTGCTTTGAAATATGTATTTTCTTGTACTATTTGCAACCCAAAATCTGTAGATATGAAGATATCCAAGTGAAATAGGCTATAATAATATTAGTATAAAACTAGGGGCTCAAACCCTTGAGCAGGGCCTCAGAAACTCATGATCTAGGCTTTAAAATAAAACATTTGATAGCTCAGTTATAATAAATTTATTTATTGTGTGGCTCACTGGGATTCAACTTCTCACTTTTCTCTTCAGAAATGAGCTAAAAGCTTTTCTTTTCAGTGAAAGCTAAGAGATGACTGACTTGGTAACCATATGTGTATATTCTTAGTTTTATAATGATGAGTGTCTCCTATAACACTTTTTCTGCAGTTAACTTCAATTTTTCATTCTGCTAGTGGTCAAAAATAGCTTTCTTAGATAAATCTGAGATAATTTGCTCCAAAATTTATTCTGCTTTTTTCTGTTTTGGAGATATTCAGCAGGGAAAACATGGCATATTTATGGGTGTTTCCTATTTTAGCACTTTCATGTTGTTTTCCAAGCTATATTTATATTTTTAAATGTGAAATCAAGTGCAGTTTTGTAGGAAGTAACTATTATTAGAACTACTTTTTAAAACAATAAGTTTCTTTGACTGATATGAATTATTTTTATTTAATTATTGCAAAATTTAATTAATATTGCTTCTGTATGTCTGCTGTAAAACGGGGCAGAATCCAACCAAGTCACTTGGAATAAGTGACCTCAAAACTGCACCCTCCGAAACTTGAGAGTGGAACTAATCCTGTGCTTAACCAGCACAGCCTCACACCCACATCAGCCTTCTCACTGACTAATATTTCTTGCTCATAGAGTACAGCTACATAGTTACAGATCTGTCAGGCAGAATCCTTCTACTTCCAGCCTTGCCTTTATCTGTTTAAAGTACATGGCACACAGGTTCTGCAATGGAAGTGTGCTGTGTTCCGTAAGAGCCCTGTGATCTTTGTGTTTTGTAAAACCACTGACCACATTCCTCTGCTGAAAACAGACCAAGACTTGCTCCTTCAGAAATTTAGCAAAACCAGAAAGAACACTTGAACTGTTCTGTGAAGTGGTTCAAGTTGCTGCCCAGTGGAGGAGGGCCTCCTGGGTATGGCTACATGAGGTTGCAAAGACAGACGGAACGGAGTTTGATTTGTAGCTGTTCATTCTGGTTGCCAGAGCACATCAACATCAGTTCTTCCCAGCAGGGAAGTTCATGCCAGGTGCTGGCCCTGAGTGTGCTCAATACATACGCAAAGTGCAAACTGCTGGAGGGCAGTTTGAGTCTAGATGGCAAACACTGCACACATGATGGCTGGCACAGTGGTGAGCATCTTCATCCTTAGCTCTGTCAGAAGGGCAATGATTTGAGGAACAACGTTGCTGTGCTCATGTGTGTACTTTGAGACTTCCAAGACAGTGCCTAGGAAGAATCCCTAGGGCACACTAATTGCCAGTGTAAACATGAGTAGTTCTACATCCGAGAGAACCATTAGTAGCTTAGTCAGATTTCCATTCCAGTCAGGCCATAAGAACAGTGTTGGTAAAGGTGTTTTGGAGAACTTGAAAAATGTCCTTCTTCCTCATTTCTTGGTCTGATGTTGAACATTGCTTAGACGGCCTGAACTGTCTCTGTTTCCATGAAAAATTGATTATGCCTATAACATTCTAGTGCTTGGTAATGTTTTAACCTATGACTAAATTTCTGCAGAGACAGCCTAGGTCAACTCAGTAATTTGTCTGTGTTGTTTTTCTCCCTGCCTCAAAGCAGAATTAGGCATTCGTGTGTACTATCATTGATACGAGTGATGGAGCACTGAGCAAGAGACTCAGAGCTGAAGAGTACTCCTTATTTCACATTCAGGGCTAGTACATAATTCAGTACAAATCCTACTTCTCCATTAAGTAATATTTAACTTGGTTCACAAGACTGTCTTCTCAGATGTTCCTCCTGTGATACTTACTAAAACATGACTTTGCAGATGTTATAATTGAAAAATCAGATTCCCGTTCTGAACACTGTTCGGAATAGAACATAAAATTAAACCATTTGATTAAAAAAATTCTGAAATGCACAGTGCCACAGAGAGGATAGCAGCAAGTGAAGAAATAGCAATCTTGCTTTTTAAGAATGGTAGGCAGAGGAGAATAATCTTCCTTAACCACTGGTATCTTGTTTAATTAAACTAGTATTTAAATACTATAGTGATGTGTTTACAACACTATAAAGGAAAAGAAGTTAGTAAAGCCATTTGAAAGATTCTGCTTATTTTTAAATATCTGAGAGGTGGCAATTTCCACTGTAAATATATTCTAGCTGTAGTAATATATATGGAATAACACTGGTAAAAAATGTGGAAGAAAAGAACTTTAAAAACCCCCAAACTCTTACCTATCTAAAGCATGTTTCATGAATGTGGAAATGCAGCAAGGCATGCCATATCATGGTATTTGGTGCCTTAAAACCAAAAGCCTCAGAACATCCTATTCTTACATCTGCATGCCTTGTTCTTTCAAACTGCATTTTCATTTTTGTTTGTGATTTGGGAGTCAAAAGGGCTCTGTACTGTTTTCATTCTGCAGTGGCACACGAGAGCTCAGTAGCTCTAAAGCACTCATCATGTAAGTGGTGCTGTATCAAATGCTTGAGTTAATTACTGTGTAATGTATTACAGAACAGTATCCATTCCAGTAAATTTTGTCTTTATTTTTATCATCTCATTAGGTAAACTTATTCAGGGGCTCTTAGGAATATAATGTATAATATATAATTATGTATGTCCATTACTGTTTTAAACATTGATATGGAGCTTCATATTGAAGGGTATTAATGGGAATACACTGTGAGCACAGGAAAATTCAACTTTGGATAGGTCATTTGTTGTGTGAGATGCAAGTGGACGCTTTAGACTTCTTTCAAAGACCAGAAGGAAAGAATTTCTTCTGTCTGTGTATAGGAGAGTGACTTCTCAAATGTTTATTTTAAAATGAAAAAGGATTTGTGTTTTTTCTTAAGAAGCACCTTCATATTGGGGGCTTGCATCCAAAATGCTTTTAAGATTTTGAAGCTTAGAGAAGGCTGTGTAAAGATTCCCACAACTAAATCCTATGAGCTTTAAGACAGGTCCCTAATGACATGACCACAAATTTTTATACATACTATGATTTCCAAGTGCTGCTATCCTTATTCATCTCACTATTTAAATCTGCTGGGATTAGGCCTTTGCCATGCCAAACTCCCACTTTCCTATGTGTAGTGTTTTTAAAATAGCTTTCTTTCAAGAAGAATATTATTAAGTTTCTTAACAATCATTCCCTTTCTTAACATGTGGGTGACTTCAGAGTGGCTGAAGAGATTTGACTCCATTTGAAAATTGTATTCTCCTGGAAAACAAGCTAGAAAGTAAACGTTTCAAAACATTTTGTGTCTGTAAAACATGGAATGTAATTTGTTTTGAAACTTAGTTACTGATAACACTGCAAAACCATTTCTTCTTATCCATGTTAAGTTGAAAAGAATGTTAACTAGTCAGAAGACAATAATTAGAGATTAGCTTCAGCAGTGTGGATACAAGGTGCATTTTATTACTATTTCCCATAAGCAAGGGAGTTTCTGAACAGGTGAATTCATGCTTAAGTTTTTGAGAAGCGACTTGTCTGTACAGATTAGCAAGGAACAGGGAGCAGTGTGAGCTGAGGACCTGGGTTTGGGCCCTTGTGCAGCCCCTGGTGCATGGCTCAGGGTTCAAGGGGGCTTTAGCAATAACTGGGACTGATATTTCTGAGTGTTAGCCAGGCAGAAGCTCCTTAGTAGAAAAAAATCCTGTATGAAGTCACCTTCATTTTGAATAACATGAAAATCTGTGACCACCCTGCTGCTGTAATAGCTGAGGGAAACTCAGCATTGAGTGCCAGAGCTGTGAGTGTGCGTTTGTTTGTTGGTTGTGCTGTGGTGTTTTCCTTGAAAGACTGAGAGGAACCATATGGCTACGGAGCAGGATGTTGTCAGGTCAGGAGACCTGCGTGCTCAGCTTAGCTGCTACTAGACTGTACCTAGGAACTCTTCCTCATCGCACAGTTGAATAATTTGACTCTTAACACTTGAAGCTCTTTTGGGTAGGGGCTGTCTTGCCTTATGCTGTAGCATCACAATTTCTGCTGGCTGCCTCCAGCACGAATATAAACAAATGATGATAGCAGACAACTCTGCTGGCCTCTTGAGCCTTTATACTCCATTCTCAAATAAATCTGGTTTTCAAAAGCTCTCTGTCAGCAAGATAGGCTTACATGTATGATGCTTCTTTATAATAAGCATAAAGATAGTAAAACATGCATGATTTAGGTACTAAAAGCAGGTTACATAAACTGATCAGAATGTGGATATTATTAATAGTTAAAAGTTAGTTTAAAAAAATTAATATAGACAGCTTTAATCACAGTAAAGCATGAAAACAACCAGTTTCTTCTGTTGTTATTACCCTCAAATATGGGGTCTATTATCAGTGATCTGTGCTGTGTCCTAGTGCATCAATGTCCAGCTGTGTGACTGCCACGTGAAGGGTGTGCAATTGTCACATGGCAGCTCCCAAACCAAGCCTGTGTAGACTCCTTCAGAGGAATCAGAAAGTCCAAACTTTGCATGTGCCGTATGAGCCTGCTGGGAGCTATTGCGGTTCAGATGTGTCACCATCTGGGGGACAGCTGTGGCATGCAGCACAAGACACATCATTCCTGCTGTACACAAACACCTGTAACCTAGAAATAGAAGAGGCTAGACTACCACTTTTCAAAGCTCAAAGCTGCATGATAACAGCACTAATTTGGCTACTCTAAGTCCTAATCTGTTAGTGAAGTGTCCTACAGTTTTTTTTATGAATTGCTTGTCCTTTTTCAGAGGGCTGGTTAAGCCAGATGTTGTCCTTCCCCTAGAAAGAGATTATATCACAAGTGATGCTTCTTTATAGCAGAGCACTGATTTTCTGGAGCAGTAGCCACCCATTCACAGTCTGAAAGAGTATTTGACAGCTGCTCAGATAAATGGAATGGGTTTTTAAAGGCTGTTCTAAAAATCAAACTGCCCTTTGTGTGAGTGCCTAAAATGGATGTTGGTGCCTAACACTTGGTATCCAAATTAGAGAATTTTTATGTAGTAGTGTTAGGGGTGTGTATTTTTGATGTCAGGCTGCTCTGGAGAGACCTCTTCACCATGTCCTGATTTAAAGTTATGGCTACAGATGAGTTAGTGGGAGGGCTGTGCTGGTTCTACTGATAGCAAAATATTGCTTAAGAGCCTCATGGGTTCCCCTACTCATCCCTGAAGAGAAAAAGAATAACATAGGTGCTGGCTGATATTTAATTCTGCCAAATTGCAGGCATTGCAAAAGACTACAACAGAATTTTTTTTTTTTAAGGGATTTTGTGACATAAAAGAGTGAAGTGTCTGTTCTGGGCATCCTTCTGACCTAAAAGCTTACTAAATACAAATTACAAAGAATTTGTTCCTTATATTCATATCTTCCTGTCACTGTGGTACTCATCATGTGGGACTTTCTTTGGAAGTATAATAATAGTAATAAAATAAGTAGCTGACAAATATTTTATTGTTCCCTTCTAGTAACAGACAGCATGGGTAAGGGGTAAAAGCCAGAAAACCATGTGAAAAAAACATAATTAATACAAAATGAAATAACCAAATTGGAAATCAAGTCTTCTGAATAATTAATAAAAGATTTCTTAAGGCATTCTTCTGATAAATTTAATGCCATTTTGACTGCTACAAGACATGCTTTATTTCAGTTCTCTGGTGTTCATTGTTTGAAAACGTGCTCGTGTGTGAGGAAATGAAAACATTTTTGAACAGAAGCAAAATTACCAGTTTCTTGAATAATTGTAACACAGCAAATAATTAAACCTTCACTGAATTGAGTGCAAATTTTGATGACTAGGTAACACCACTTTATGTCCTGAAGCTGCTGTATTTCGTTTCTGTGCAATCTGTCTTCCTTTCCATAATATTACAACAGTATGTTCTGTCCCCATAACCTCTACAATATGCCCTCTCTTTTTCAAATGCTATCTTGAGGTATGATGTCATCAGATCTCATAATTTCATTGCACCCTCTTATTAAATTGGTTTGCAGGTGTTTAAATATTTGTGATATGCTGCATAGCCAGCATGTGCAATATTTGCCTTAATCTCATTTGTAGTTTCTTTTTTTATCATTCCTGTCACCACAAGGTAAGATATTGCAGCACAGAGCCAAAGCTGTGTAAAACATCATTACTCCTTGACAGCTGGAGTAATTTTTTTTCCAGTGCTTCTTTGTTCAATTGCATTTATTTCACTGAATGGTGTAAATGAAAATATTTAAACCATTTTTCTGCCTTTATATGCTGATTAAAAGTGCTACAAATTCGCAACATGGTTTTAACCAGAAGATGGCATGTTGTTTTCCCTCGCTCTTTTTTCTTTCTTACTTATTAACAACTGCCTTTCTCCTTTTTCTGTTGTTTCAGTTAAAGGATCAAGAAAGTTAAGTCTGCCAACAGATCTTAAGACTGATCTTGGTACGGTAGGCGAAAGCCAACAGCTTTAAACTTCCTTACATTCATTGGCAAAACATTTTACCAACTGATTCATGAGATAACACAATAACGTCAGAGGCTTTGTCTGAAAAGGCTTTCTAAAAACCACCTATTAACCCATACAGTTCTGTTGGCAGCTCTCAGCATTTTGCTTGTTTAATATTCATTTATTTCATGTAGACATATGTTGCCAATCATTACACACTGTGTGTGTAATACTTTATTCTGAAAAAACTCCAGAAGTTTTTCCGAGCTGGTTGTTGGTGAACTCTGCCTATAATACCCAATGCATGCGCTGGTCTATTTTCTTTATTTGGTGTGCGAGTTGTGCCACAATAGTGGTAAGACAATTGAACATCTGTATTTTATGGTGTCTTCGAATGTCTGAGAAGTCAGGTTGGAAATCAGTCATTTGTCTCAGTCCTCTCCTTGAGACTGACCGCAGCCAGCTGTTAAATACATAGTTTGCTGCAATCTTTTTTCTCAATTCTGTTTTAATATTTCAGTGGAAGAGCATAATGAGAGCACAAATTTCACCTCAAAAAAGCTAAAATGAAAATTTCTATATCTTCAATAGCCTAAAACTGCTGGGAGCAGATCATACAACACCATAAAGGGTATTGCTCCTGGTATTTGGATTGGAATGTGTGGTTCACAAAAAAAATTCTTATAAGTGTTCTTTAGATATTCTCAGTCTCAAGGAGTTCTTTCTAGTTTTGTTCTCTTGGGAAGTTTCCCTTGTAAGATGACTGCAAAAGCCAAGTAACCATGCCTCATTACTTAGTGTCCTTTTAGAGATAAAAATTAAAGTTGGATCATGTCCTTGGATAAGACAGAGGAACTTCATTTCTGTCACTGGGAATCATGTGCACCTGTTAACCAAGGTAGCACTTGTTCCACAAGGCAAAAGTCAGGGGTATAAATGTGTCTTTCACCTTATAGATGACTGAGAAACTTGGAAAACTGTCAATTCCTCCTGGTAAAGATTAAGTAAGTAAAAAAAAGCTAAAGATTAAGTAAGTAAATGTTGAAAAATCACTGGAAAATTCAACCCAAATTGTGCAGGCTTCAGAATACAAAGTGATTTAGTTGAAATAAGTTTGAGAAAGTAGAAATGGAGGAATACAACCAAACACAATTTGGAGTGGAAAATCGTAATGTTCCTACTACTCCAAACAGGTGAAAGAAATAGGCACCTATAAACCTGTAAAATTAATATTTATCACTAATATAATGGGCAGCTGTTAAGAGGGAAGGTGAATACTTATAGTATCAAAATAGCCATAGGATATGACTTAAGACTAAGCCATATTCTACAGATCAAACTTCTTTTTGTTAGTGTTATTAAAAATACATTGTCTTGAAGGACACATAGTATTAAATAACTTTAAATCCTGAAGCATAAGACAAGCAAAAGATAAACTTAATGGACAAAAGACTGGATTTAGAGGATTTTGAAAAAGAAAGAAGTATATCACTGTAATTAGAATTGGTGAGCGCTTTATTGTGTAATATAAGAAGTTGCATATGAGAGAAAAAGCAACCTTATCATCAGCTTTCCTGTAATCATGTTGGGAGCGGGGCATTGTAAGCTTTTCCTGGAATATATTGACAAATTGCAGGTGGATTTATATTTTAACTACCCCAACCAAACACCAAAAAAAAATCCCCAGAAAATCCCAAGGACAGGGGAGCAGGGTAAAAAGCTCCAGAAGTTAAAGAAATTCAACCTGAAAGGGTTGGAAGCATAATGATCCATTTAAATGTATGACGTGTAAGGAACTGGGAAGATTAATGGAATGCATAATCCTGCCTGTAGTTTTGATTTCAGAGTAGTCATGTTTTTACCATTCCTTTATTTGCTTGTATTAATTATTTTTAATAGTATAGAACAAGCTAAGTATAAACTGAAATAAGCTTAAGAAGGTCTACTTCAACATCTTGCAGAAAATAGTGGCATGCCATTTGTACCAAAAGCTTCATAAGCACTGAAAGGAGTGATCAAATTGTCACTAAAGCATCCTGTTTGTTGTTAGTGCTGCAGCAACCAGGTATCCTGTGCTCAGATTACCCAGGAGCTAAGGATGAAGCACGTGGAAGAAGCATTCAGTGTATAAACTGGCAGATGCTCATGGATAATCAACAGCAGAGGGAGGTTTAGAAAAGGAAAAGAAAATGGACTGAAAAACCCCCAGACTTTCAATTCTTTCATGACTGTCTTAGAAGGGCAAAATATTCCTGTTAATTATTCTAGCCATTAAAACTGTGCTGAATTATAGATTGCTTAGTTAACAACAGGCTGGGAAGAGCCTCTCTTTCTCAGTATAAGGAGCTACATTTTAATGAGAGTTCCTGGAAAAGGTGATGACCGCATTTCAGTTACTTCTGCTCCAAAATGTCCTGGCCACACTGTCAGAGATTATTTATCCACTGTTTGGCTGTTGCCTGAGATTGTGCCCATAGTCTGAATATTCAGGGGCTAACAATAGTTTTTGGCCCACACTTCTTATAAAGATATTCAGGTCACTGCTTTGAGATGATAAAATATTGTCCATATATCCCATTGGCTCTGGCTTGTTGCTTTTTAGAGAGTGCTGATACATCGCCCACTCTCAGCAGTGGCTGCAGCTAATTGGGACATGCATTAGCATTTGGCAGCTTACAGTTCTGCTCCCTTCTTATGATCTGCCTCGTGGAATGTCCTTGCTTTCACTTTGCTTTGAATTGTAAATAGTAGAGGTTAAGTAGAAGTTAAATCTATTTCAGGTGGAGGTGTTGCCTGTACTGGAAATTGTTTGGGGAGTAGTTTGCTATCATTTAGGGGAATAATGTGTGATCTGATGACTCAGGGTGTTCTTGTAAAACCTCAGCAGGATTTTCATGACCTAAAGATACTTTGGGACTCCACATTGACCTTTATATGATTGATGAAGTTGATCTCAGCTTCTTTTTATTTTGATGCGGTGATTATTATCTCTCCTTGCTGAAGCACTTGTCACCTGTGGATGTTGTATCTCCACACAGAAATGAATGATGTGGCTCATGAAGGGATACACTGAAACTTCTTGATAGTTTTAGCTACTGCAGGTCACAGCAACCCAATGTTTATTTGAGTTGACCAGAAGGAAGACATGGCAACGCTGCTGCATAGACTGTACAGCTTCTCTATTACCCTTCAGAGGCAGCTCTGAATAATAGTATCTTTATTTTTAAACCTAATAATGTTTCCCAAAGTCTTCTGAACAGATCATCTTCATTTCCTTGCAGTGTTTCACAGAGATGAATTATGGGGATAATCCTAATTTTATTGAATCAAGTGGAGAGTTTGAGATATATCCAGACACATAGAACTGCTTTGGTACAAGAGCTTTCTAATGTTGCTTCACCAGCCACTTCAAGCATCACCTTGTATTTTTCTTTTAGAAAATATTTCTGCTCATTTTACTAAAAGCTTTTAAAGGTTCCAGCTGATCACAGGGAGCCAGACAGAAGCCACAGCTAAAGATGGGGGAGAGACAGTAATTGCTGACTTTTCTAGAATTACTATGAACAGATGGTTTGACTGTAAGGAATTATGCCATCACCTAGACTTTATTAGTGAAAGAACAAAAGGAAATGCAAATATAAATAGATGTCTTTTTTTTCCCTCTTGCTAAGCTGTGATCTTCAAAACTGTAATATATTTTCTTATGCTTTCTGCAGATACTTATAAGCAGTGAATGAGTTCTTTCCCAAGTCAAGTTAATGTCTTCCATTTTATACAGCAGTGAAAATCTAGAAAAATTACCAAATGAGTTCATTTTTTTCTGCATTCCAATGCAGAGGCCTAAGAGCTTTAATTCTGAAAGTTGGGTTCATAAAACATAATTGTAAGGATCTGATTAAGCACCTGGGGTTATGGGTTTGTGCTTCATTTTGTCCATTTTGGATGAAGTTTGTGGAATCTGTTTGATTTATGTAAATGGTAATAGAGTTATAGTATGAAAATATCCACCATTTGATGCCTTTGTATTTCATTGACAGGGAAGTATCACTTCCTAGATGCTCCCAAGCCTACAAAACATTGCCTGAATAAATGAAACCTCGTTTCCATTTTAAGAATGAGCAGTGGGGTTATAGCAATTCTTGCTTTCATTTTTCAAAGTATTTACAGCAGATATTAGGCACTCACACCATTTTGAAGCTTTTAATCTGTTTTTGCTTACTACTGCACTGGACAAACTGGTAGATTTTAGATGGAGAATTCTATATTGATTTATCTAGATCTGTACTTCTGTTTACAAGGCTGAAGAACATTTCAGAAATTTTGAAACTATATGAGTTTGCTTTCCTCCTTGGTATGACTTTGTAGAAAAGGCAGCCCAGACATCCAGGTGTACCAATGATTTTCTTTAAATGCTTGGCAATATACATTGGAAATTATTTGTATTTTTGCATGATAAGGATTTTAGAGACTGTCCACTGTATGTCTCCTGCCAGAGGGCAGAGGAATTTTCTGTCCTCTTCTCAGTGTGCAAGTACCATCTGAGTTGAGGAATCATCTCAACTCTGCCCCCTGGTAGAGTCACAGCATAATCAAGTTTGGAGGGGACCTCTAGACCCCACAGGTCTAGGTTGTCTAGACCCCCATCCTGCTCAAAGCAGGCCAGGCTACACCAGGTAGGTCAGGACAGTGTCCAGTCAAGTCTCACAGCACTTGATCTGCAGTCTGGCAAATGCCAAATACGGAGGAAGGATTTCAGCCCTCAAGCAGCTGCTTATGCTCTTGTTGAGTCTGTGGAGGATGAGCTTTGCCTTTTCTGCTTCAAGTTTGATCACTATGAAGGTGCAAAACATTGTGAGGAAGGACTAAAGTCTTTCACTTTTACAAAAATGGTTTTAAAACTTTAGTCTTTCAGATGTTTCACATCTTGAGGCTGGGATTTTGATATTCTGTATTGAGGACCCTACTAGAGAAAAGTCTCTTGATGTTCCGAAGGTCAGGTGTATGATAGCACCAGTTTCTTCCTTCCTTAAGTAGAAGAATGTTTATAGTCAAACATTTTTAAAAGAGAACCTATATATCTAATAGATATATTAGCCCTCTACCAATCCAAATAATCAGAATTTTAAAAAAGCAACAGGATAATTTGGTTATTATAGCAGAATACACGTGTGTTCTGTGGTTATATTTCACAGCAGAAAGGGGCTGTGTTCTAACTTCTAATGTTTCCAGATGAGAAAAAAAAATATACAACAAGCTGATCTACTTGGGAATTTTACAAGCAAGTAGTTAAAAGGAAAGGTAAGTGCCTTGAACTATACAAAATACCCTAACTAAAATGATTATAAGTAATACAGTTAAATTTCATCACAAAGGAAAGGCAGTGAAATTTGGTAGCTGGAAAAACAAAGCAGTAACAATCATCCTACATTTAGAAGTTGGTAATAAAAAAATTAAATGCAACTGGCTAGGCTCCAGTGTAACAGGTACTCACTGTTCCCAAGTTCTTTGGTTTTACATAAAGAAGAGTTCTTTACTGAGGACTTCAAAGGTAAGTAATTTTCCACTCCTTTCAAGCACTGCAAACACATACAGGGTATTCTTCCATTCTGGGGTCTCTGTTCACCTCTCAGGTTGTAACATTTTTCATTTTTAAAGCCAGAGAATGAATGCCAGTTTTTTCCATGGTGAAAATACAGGTGCAATGCTGCACTAAGGAGTGCTCAGGACAAGTTGTTGATATTCAGGTGGTCTTGTGGTCTATCCACTCTGTTTGCATGTTCCAGTGTTGTCTTCTGTGCAGCTCAGGACTTACACATTTCATGCTTATGTTTCAGAATTCAATCAAGTTTTCTGTTTTATGTTTTTTTGTTTATTGCACAAAGCATAGCAACCATTTATGTCAGATTATTCTGTGGAGGCACACTGAGTGCTGTGTGCTTTTTAAGACAGTCCAGTAGTGTTGTGTGATCACTAGAAATTCAGCAGATGAATCTGAGGAGCAGAGTTAGACCAAGTAGTCCAAAAATTTCCCACTATTCTGTGTAAGCAAAGCTAGATTTGTTAGCACAGCCAGGTTTTGATTTTTCAGATATGATAACATAGAGGTGATGTTATGACATACAATAATGTATTCTCAATGTTTTTCATTTGGAGAGTTTTGGTTGGTTTTTGTTTTTTTTTTTTTTCGTAATTTCAGGCAAAAAATAGTAGTTTTAAAAGAGAATCTGTCAGTGATCTGACAATGCACATAGTGTTTTCAGGCACTTCACAGTAATTTGGTTCTCTGACAAATACATCTGTTCATCCTGCTTTCAAAAAACATAGTGGATTTAGAACCAAGTGTATGAGAGGATTTTGTTACCATAGGCAGAATAGCATTATATCATACAGGCAGTAGGCAGAATGTTAAAATGACAGCATATTATAGTGTTAGAGTGGACCTAGATATTCTACCAGCATGTCATTAGGGCAGCTCTTCCTTCCTCTTCAAACTGATGAACACACGATGTTAAATGTGCATTTTTGTTGGCAGTGCATCTGCATTAACCTCTTCTGCCAGGGCTTTCATCTTCTCTCCTCTCTGGCTGACAGATCTGCACTGAGAGAAATTTGTGTTTCTGATTTTTAAGGAAATTCTTTTTAATAAATTCCTTACAAAAAATTTTTGAATGTTATGGTATCAGTCTGTGTTCTCACTAATGAATATTCACACTATTACACTAATTTGGATTATTTACAGACAAACCTGAGACAGCTCTTGGGGCCATTTGTACAGTTTTAAGATTGCATTTTTTTCTTAACTTAAATGTGTATCTCTCTGCTGTGTAAAAATAAAACTTAGCCACCATCATAATCATTACTGAAAATCTAATTTATTGGTAATGCACAAAAAAATCCCCCAGTGGGAACAGATTGATTTTTCTTCACTTTAACACTAAAGATTGTATTCTTCAACAGCTGTTGAGAAGATTCTGAGACTTATTTTTCAGGTTCTTTCTCCTCCATATTAAAGCATTTCTCCAGTTCTCTTCTGGTTCTCATCTTCTCTTTTATTGATTACTTCCTTGCAACTTAAAATGATATTATAATGCTTCTAATTATGGAAGTTTATATTTTTTGTCTCAGCCTCTCTCAAATCATTAGGAAGAAGGTTTTCAGATAGTTTCTCTGTTTGAATTTATCCTTTTGTTAGAACTGAAAGAATTAGTTGATCATATTCTTTCCTGTTTTTCTGTGTCAAGTGTAAAAAATTGCAATGCACTAACTGAAAATGAGTGCTTCTTTCTTGCTGACATTTTCATTGCATTTAGCTTTAACAAGCGTTCATCCTTTTTAGTGGTAAATTCTTGTCTCTTTTGCATTTTTGCAGAAGTCAGCAAGTTGTTCAAAAGTTCTATGTTTGTAATCAGGCAGGTTCTGTAGGATATACATGTTACTGTGTGTAAACTAAAATCCACATGTGTATATAGAATATTCTCCCTGCGCAACATGCCTCAAGAAAATTTGGCTTAATTTGAGGCTGCCCTGCAGGTTTGCTGCTGTCATGTTGCACATCACATCTCTCAGTAGTTTCATCAGGTTCACAGAAACTGATGTTGCTTCTTCAGTTCCTCTTGATCTCATCATCCCACTGATATTTTGTGTGACTCTCTTGCCTTACATCCAGCACAGTTCTCTTTCTTTTTTAAAGCAATTTGTGGGGTGCACAGGGCACTGAATGGTGCTAGTGTTTGGTAACAGGGACAGATAAAGCATTTTTAATTCATATGGGTAAGCAATTGTAATTCCATGGGCCCAAACAAAGGAATACAAATTCCCCAAAGGAATACAACCATGAACTGCACTGTAGAAGCAGTCCATGGAGAACGTTACAGAATTTTGTGTTGTAAACTGTTATGTATTTTAATACATCATATATACATACAATGATTTACTACTTTATTAAACTAATATAGTTTAATTTGTATTAAATGGACTAAAGAGGTAATTGCCTATGATTACTTCCAATGGCTTGCATGAGCACTAAATTTTTAAATTAATGCTCAGAATAGCTATAAACTGAGCCCTGGCCATTTAGTTCACTATCCACAGGGAGTAGATAGTGGGATGGCTCTTACACAGTTTGGAAACTGCTTCAAGGATAAGCTCCACTAAACCCTGCTGCCCAAATATATTGCATTAGTGTGGGACTGGCTGAAGGGATCCAGGAGCACTGGAGAGGAGAATTCTAATTCCCTTCATCTCATGGGTAGTAGCACCCATGGGTGTAGGAGGTGTAGTCCCACCCAAAGGGTAGGAAGTGATGGTAAATGCAGTGGTAGAAAAGAGAAGGGATATTTTGTGCAATGTTTTCTTCAGCAACAACTCTTTGCCTCCTCCAGAAGAGTAAGGAGCTGTTGCACGATGGTGTCAGTAGAACAGAGCAATCTGTGCCTTGCTGCTTAAGTCCAACAATTATGTCCCTGATGTCAACTAATGCTCCATATCAATTAATATTTCTGAGCTGAGAGGAGCCCCAGTGGCCATGTGACAAAAGCAGTAATCCAGCAAGGACAAAAGTTCAAATGTTGCTTTTCCTTACAAATCTAACAAAGCTGGCAAAAAGCTGTATTTTTACAAGCCTCCTGTACATGTTCTTTGGGGTGGCTGGGAGACATCTGTCACGGCAAAGGAGAATCAGGTGACTCAGGCCTCAGAGGGGTAGTAAATCATCGCAGTCATTCTGAAAGGCTGAGAGCTTGAACATTCTCATTCTCCCTTAGAAAGTACACTGTAGAAAAGTAGTGATTTTTTTTTCTTGTCACTTTTCTTACACACTTCATCATTTTTCAGACAATGCAGTAAGAAACCCTTTCTTAAACAGTACATAACCTTTCTTTAGAATTGTTTTGTATCACCTTTTAGCATTAAAAAATGTGAGAATTTTTAAATACACACATAAAATTTTCTCATAGATTTGCATGGTCTTTATCTGCTGGGTTCTTTTCAGTTTCTCCATGAAAAAAAAAAATTGCAGTCATGTTTCCTATAATTATCTTACTCATTGTACTATCCTGTGTTTTTAATAAGGCTTGAAGACCTGCTTTTTTTTTTTTTTTTTTGTATACATTTTAAAAAGTTGTACCTAATGAGAGGAACAGAACAATGTTAAAATACAGACAAGTTTGTAGCTGATCACTAAAATCCCTCTTCTGTTCATTGTTATAGCACCCACTAATATTTCACCTACATCAGTACTTGAAGGATGTCCCTACAGCTTCTAGGATGAGGCCTGATTTTTGTTTTTCTTCTCAGGAACTGGCTTTGCTTATTCAAAAAAAGCATTATCAAAACAGCTAAAGGGATTTAGGTGCCCAGATCCTAATGATGATTTCATGTGGGTCTTTGAAGGTAACTGAGACAAGCCAGCATACTAGAGAAACATAGCAGCATTTCTCTTATGCTGAGGCATAGTGGGCAGGGGTTTGGATGTGTTGTGGCCATTCTCTACAATGCTCAGTGGAGAGGACTCACAAATGTTGTTGATGTTTCTATAGAATATTATTTTTTTCACTCTGTTATGTTCCTCACCACTTCCTAGGATTCCCCGTGGAGATAGTTAGATATCATGCTGAAACACCTTCCCACAAACTGAATTTTGAAGAAAGGAAGCAGCTGGATGAGGATGTGTCTGTTGCTGAGGTTGAACAGTCAGCCTGTGTCCTTGAACAAAGCCCCCGATCTCAAAGGACTTTCTGCTGAAATATACAAACAGTTCCAGCAAATTTTGGAAAATTTCCTAACTAAAAATGGAATGAGTCATCCACATCAGTTTTATATCTGCTGTTAGCTCAGTTAATAGCCATCTATTAACGAAAAATGACAAGA
The DNA here is from genome assembly GCF_026979565.1 of Vidua chalybeata. NCBI lineage: Eukaryota > Metazoa > Chordata > Aves > Passeriformes > Viduidae > Vidua > Vidua chalybeata. Next base: position 71,156,455 of record NC_071531.1, read on the forward strand.
ATCATGGAAGTTGTGTCTCCTACAGAGCTATTTTGTTACACAGTACAGATACTAAATTGCTTTCTAATCTATAATTCTGAACATTTCTTTCCACTTTTGTTCATTAAGAGTGAACTTTTTTCATGTGGAAAGGACATGACCTGCACATTCAAAGGCTACATGTACCACACTAACACTTTATTCAGCACAGGACCGAAATATTGAGTGAATATAGAAATAGCTTTTCATAATATACACTGGTGCTATCATGGCATGGTAACCAAGAAATAAATTTATCTTGGTACATGAACATTCATCTTTTCCTTGGATACAGTACAAATCAAAGGGAGTTGACTGAATAGGGTACTTAAATGCAGACCCTTGAAGACTAAGATAATTCTCAGATATAAATAACTCAACATTTAAAATTAAGGCAGAAACCTCAAGATTGTCCCTACCTATAGTGTTGAGCTTTTACAATTTTGAACAAAATCCTCAGTGTGCTTGCATGAATCGTAACTTTTGTTTTGCTTATGACCTGCTGTTTACTTAAAATGACCTGCTGACCAAAAATAATTCACTTATACCTGGGTGTGTATCCTTTCATATGTTGAAGGGGAAATTGTGTTCAGTAATTCTCCTTGTGTTGTCTTGCCCGGCATGAGAGGAAGAAAAATTTCACCTGAACATTTTACAGTCCAGTCCAGTTCTGAACTCTGATCCAAACCCTGATCAATGGATGTTGTGGTTTAAAGACCTGTTGACCAAGAACAGATGAATGCAGTACGAGTTTGAAGCAGGCATGTTTTGTTTCCCACCCCATGAGACAGCAACATGCGGTGTGCTGATTGACCATGGCCTCATTTCTATAGAGCTGTAGCAGACAAATCAATTGTTCAGCAGTCAGTTTCCTTAGAAGTAAAATAAATTTATGTGATATATAAAGAATAAAATACTTAGCAATATTGTGGCTATTTTTGTAATTATCTCAAATAGTGGCAGCTATTTTCCTGCAGCTTTGGTTCAGGCAGGGAAGATGTCTAGCTCTGAATTCTACCCTTTAGTAAATTATACTTGCAGTTCTTATGAGAGCAAAAGGGAAAGAAAACATTCAAATTGACTTGGTATCTCTTAGGAGACACAACAGCAGGGTGCCAGTGTTACCTTGGTAAATGCCTGTGTGCACAGGTCAGCAAAATGCTGTGGGATCTGCAGCTCTAAGAACACGTACCAGTTCTATGGCCCTTGGGTTTTTTCAAACTATACCTTAAAGATATGGTGAGTTATTTTCTACATACATGTGTTGGGTTGGTAAAATAAATCAGTAGTTATTCACAGAAGATTTGATTTAACCCATTCTCAAGTGTCAGAACACACATTTCTCCTCCATTCTGAATCTTGGGAGCTGACACTTTACCTAGCATTTGTTGCATTCACTTTCCAGATCACGTGAATGGTCACTGCACAAGCCCAACATCCCAGAGCTGCAGTTCAGGCAAACGACTTTCCAGTGCAGATGTGTCGAGAGCAAACCGCCGAGGGCCTGGCAGGCCCCCCTTCAGGAAAGCCCAGTCTGCAGCCTGCATGGAGATTTCTCTCCCAGTCACCACAGAAGGTGGGTGGCAATGACTGTTTTGCCAGCTATTTGTGAATTTCTCACCAGGTGTGAAAGGGAATAAGTTCAGCAGGATTCCTGTCTGGGTTGTTGCCTTGAGCTAACTAACACTTTAAACTGTGATAGGCAATCAGCAACACCATGATCCTAATCCTCTTTTTGTGAGGAATATTTGTATCCTAAGCCACCCACCTGCAGGAGTGTATGCATCACAGTTACAGCTGGAACCAGTGCTCCCTGATTTCCACACTATTTAATGAAGACAAGGCAAGGGGAATTATATCACTCAGATTGTCTACCTTTGTATTTTTAAATGCAAATTGTTTCAAATACCTTTGTTATTAGTGGCACATGGCTAGAAGATTTGATTTTTTAGTTTTTATAGTAACATAAAATAGCAAATTTTTTCCTCCACATTGATGACTGATTATGAATATAACATAATCCTTTCATATAGCTCTCTTTATTTGCCACACAAACATGGTAAGTTACACTGTAACAGCTCCTGATGGAAAATATACCACTGCTACAGTAGTTTCTATTGCTGAGTGTTTTTCTTCATCCTATGTAGTACCAAATTCTTCTGGAATTCTTGTACACTACTTGTACCTGCCAAGGCCACAGTATTATCTAATCCTTTTATGCTTCTTTTTTTCTTCCATCCTCCCAGAGTAAATAGGGTCACTGGTAGGCAGAACCCACAGCCGCCTGTGGTCCCACTGGCTCTTGTGTACAAAACATTTAGTAATACAGTGATACTTTTGATGGCATAATGTTGCGTTCTGCATATCTCTGTCATGAAAGATTCACTTTATCTCATTCATCATTATTTATAATACCTATTAAGTTTATTATAAAAGTGTATCTCTTTTAGAGATAATAATCTAACTTGCTTTCAGGCTTGAGAAGTAAATTGACATTAAAAATTCCTATTTGAAAGCATCACTTTAATAGTATTAAAACTTTCAGTAAAGTCAGTGAAACAACTGTTGCCAAGAGCAAGCCAGACAATCTCCAGAGTCATTTATGTCAGCATGTAATGTGATGGGGCATGGTTGCAGTTTGTCCTTGGGTGTGTGGATTTGTGTACAAGTCCCCTTTTAGCAGGTTTGCTGACTAAAATAGTTTTCTGATTATTTGTAGACTCTTAGTAAAACAAAGTCTTCTGTCCAGCTTGTCTAAACTATTTTTCAGTTGGTGGTATTAATTTCTTGAGTTCTCCCTCTAGTGCCTGATCTGCCTGGAATGACTGACATTCCACTGTTCTTCATGTATCTTGAATTTCTACACAAACTGCTTTGTCAAGGGTTTGATGTGTTTCTAAAGGCTTTTCTACTAAATAATATGGTGGAAGGTGGTATGATGCTTGAAAGATTCTTAGTCTGGGTGAGGGAAAAGGAAGAAGAGAAGTTAGAAGGTTTGAGAAAGAATATGCTGAGAATAAGAATTTTCTCTCTAATGTGAAAGTGACTTTGATCAAAACCTGGTTGAGCTGTTCCAAAAAAAATTAGAAAATTCCCTTCTTTGCTAAGAATTTATTGGCTACTTATGAGCATACGCTGCAACAAAAAAATAGATGTATTCCCAAGAAATTATTTCCTTTATTTCTATATTCTCATGAGGTGAGTCAGGATACATGTTTTATATCCTTTCTAGAAGGTAGCATTTCAGGTTAGAATTTGGTAGGATTTTATTATTCTACCAGAGTAGAATTTTGATTAGTTTGCTGTCTCAGAAGGACTTCTTGGACATTAAAAAAAAAAAAAAGCTTTTATGTGTGGCTAAATGGTTCTTACCTTTTTTAAGCCTGTCTCAAAGGCACTGATAATACTTGGAGGTTTTTTAATAATGCTTCCAGTTCCTGTTCTTTACAACCTCTTCCATATGATTTGATTTAAAAGATAATACATTTTGGTAAGTAATCATAAGACATATATTAGAATAATAGATTAATCTTCTCCCCTTGCATTGGATTTCAAACTCTACTTACTCAAATCTGACCTCCTGGAATACAACAGGAGCTGTATTTCCAGCATTTTCATCAAGTCTATATTCAACAAACTTTCACACAATAAATTCTTGGGACTTTGTTACAGTGAGCTGATTGGCAAGATTTTGCTGACTCTCACCCCTTTACTTCTGCAGAAGGATTCCTGATATAGACAAACATTTTTGAAGAACGTCTTTGCACTGATGAATCATAGGAAGGAAATGGCGGGGGGGCAGGGAAAGGCAGGGTAGTTGTCTGCTGGTTGAAATATTGCAAACTGCTCAGATTCATACAGTGCTGATATTTCTGCCACATTCATAACAGAATAATTCAAAAGCCAAGTAGCAGTGGCAGAGAAGTGTGCATCATTACTGTTACTGCCTAAACCTATGTTTTTCCCAGTCTCCTCATCATCCTCTTTTATGCTTTTTGAAATGTTGCATGTTGTCTCAGTATCTTCTGCTTTCATTAATGCACTGCTCTCATGGATGTAGTAAAAAATTCTGTAGTTCTTCAGTATTCTATATCTAATTTTAGCAAAACAATTAGAACCTTGCAAATTCTCAATAGCATATTATCATTTATAAGGAAGAGATTTTTTTTTAATATGAAACACTGGAGCAGGTTGCCCACAGAGGTGATCCCTGGAAACATTCACGGTCAGATTGTTCAGGGCTCAGAGCAACCTGACCTAGTGGAAGCTGTCCCTGTTTGTTGCAGGTGGGTTGGAACCAGATGACCTCTAAAGGTTCCTTCCAGCCCAAACTACTCTATGATCCCGTGATCACTGAGTCTAAACAATTCTTTCACGTACTTTTGATTAAGCAGTATATTTCTTGAGATAATGTAAGAACTTATGGGCATTGTAAACAAACCCACAAATACAGGAAATTCCATTACTGAGCTTCAAGTCCCTTTTGAAAAGAAGTTTTTGAGATTTCAGAAGTTAGTGATTATATTTCTTTGATAAGGCTTTCTTGCACAGAGTATAAACTACATTTTTTTATTATGAAGTTAACATTGTGCTCTTAAACAGCAATAAAAGAACCCACATGAATGCAAATTCTTCATAGCCAATGAAATCCTTACAGAGATTTTGACCCATTATAGCATTCCGTAGAATGGGAATGTGTTTTGTCTTCAAGCTTAGTGGATTTCTTTGAGGGCTGTAGCCATTTGCATTGCTCATTGCATTGTTTCAGTCTGTTCCAGCTCTGGGTTCTGACTAGCACCCAATTTTTTTCTGCAGGTCTTCACAGAAACACTGAAATAGGGATTAAATTTTTTGTTTAGCTTCCTGGGGAAATTGTGTGGCTCGACTGGTTTGCCTTCTATACTGTGGCACAGACCCAAAATAGTCCATCTCAGCCTAAGAGCTAACATCATAATTTTTAAACCTGCAGAGATCCCAATCTGATCAAGAATCACAGTGTAGATGAATTGATCCCAAACATCTGCTTCTTTTCTGCACAGGAAAAGAAAATTTATTTTGTTTGAATTTTTAATTGCAATTTTAGATTAAAGAAACCCCTGAATTAAAGAAAACAGTGGCATTAAAGAATAAAAATAAAATTGCTGTGGGAGGGAGCTCAGTGTGGTTGTACTTGTGTAGCTGTTGGGTACGTGGCTGTGTGCACAGATCCACATGCTGGCACACATTTCTCTTTTGTGTGTTACGAGAAGTCTTTCAGATTTGATACTTCTTGGTTATTGGTTGTTTTGGGTTTTTTACAAACACTGCTATTTAAAGATGTTTTTCATTCTACAAATGTTTCTCTCTGGCTTGTGCTGGCCAAGTCTGCCATTTTTTCCTCCTTGTCTGCATCCATACAGAAATCTGGGCATTCTGCATACATATATCCACCTGTGGTTCCATCATACAGCATGAGAAGAAAGTAAAGACAGAGTGGAGTTTTTCCTTTGAAGTGTTGTGTTTGGAAATTCATTTACTTCCAGCAGCAGTGATAGAAAACTGTCTTCCTTTTTTTACTATTATTTTTATTCCCCACTATGTAGTTTTTAATTAGTCCAGCCTAATCACCTTGTTCTATGAAGGCCATTCACATATTGGTGTTATAAAATTACCTCTGAACCAGGAATCCTAGCAAGGTTTTGCTGTGATTGTAATTTTCTAAGAATGCTAAGAAGAAAGACTTGGAATTTGCTTTAGATTTCCTGTAAAACAATTCTGTTTCAGCACTTAGCTTTTGGATTAACTCTTTTGATTATATGTAGTTAAAATTCGATACAGAGCACTTGAATGAAATGTCACTGTGAGCTGGCAAAACGAACCACTCAAGTAGTTACTATTTTTAGTAACCTTATCAAAATTCTATGGCAAGTACAACACAATTTCCATTTTAACTGATCCAGTATATTTTTATACCTGAAGCTTTTCTTTTGTGTCTGTATATGCATAGGATGACTACAGTTATTCAGGGATAAATTGTTCTCTCATCTGCATATTTTGTCCAATTTGTTTTGGAAAATACACAGTATTTGGTATATACTATATATTTTAAACTTTCTTCATTCATCAAAAGTATTTGTGAAAATTACCATTTAAAAAAACCCTTTTAGGTAGCCTGATGGACACTTCCAGGTAAGTCCAGTGTGCTGTAGTTAGGGTCTAGAAACATGATATTGAGTAGTTATCTTAGAAAAAAGGCCACTGCCTGAGGAAGCAGACTCACCTGGTGTCATGCTGAGCTTTGCAGTGTTTGCTGTGTAATTTATACAAAATTTATATCATTTTTCTCCTGTCAGTTATGGCTGTGCTATTAAGCCATCTCCAGCAGTGCTGGATCCATAACACATTGGAATTTTTTGCACTGCATGAGTAAATGTGGCCATGAGGTTTCCTTCCCATGCGGCAAGGTGGGGGTAAAAGAGGGAGGTTTCTGTTTTTATCACTGGTTCTTTTTCTTGAGTCTCTTGGGTCTGAAGCCCACATGTGGATGTAAGGTAGGTAATGATGGCCAAGAAGATGGTTGGTGTAGTTTTTAAGGCAGTGCTTCTTAGGCCTCCAAGGAAACAGAAAAAGAACCTGATTGCTTGATCTAGAAAAATATTGGGAAAATAGCACAAAATTATTCAAATGCATGGCTGGGTACTGCAGAGAGGAAGGGAATAGTCAGCTGTCAGTGTCTCTTGAGAAAAGGACAGGACATAAATTACTAAGGCAGAAGCCTGACTTAAGGAAGACAGCTGGGGATTCATTTTGATCACAAGGGTAGTTAACTGCAGAAATTAATTCTCTGAGGAGGTTATTGCTTCTCTGGCAGGTTTTCAGAACAGCTCATGTTCTCCAGCACATTCGCATTGCCAATACTCTCTGTGTTGCAGAGTGGATCATTTCTGGTAAACTTCCTTGCCCAAGGAGCCAAGCCAGACTGACTCTTACCTGATGTCCTGGGCATGGCACAGCAGTCCTGGGGCCACGCTTCATGAGGTCCCTGAATGCCATGGCTTTTCACAGCTGGACTTTCATAGCATATGGAAAAGCCCTTAGCTTGATTTATCGTTTGGTTTTTTTTTTCCCCTCAGGGAGGGGCTGATGGTGTTAATTCTTCCTGTAAATCATTTCAATTTTGATAGCGTTTGAAGTTACTTTGCCATCAGTGTAATTGGTAAGACTTATATATATAACAGGAAAAAACTTAGAGACACTATGGTAAACCACAGTCCCCACTAACTGTTCTATTTGTCACCATATTTCTTGTCTGTGCAGAGGAGCAGATGAAAATGTTGCAGAGAAGACTTGTTCTAGATCTAGAAAGTGTGTTTCTTACTTTCCTTGGAGTATGTTTTCTGTTAGGATCTACTAGGATCGACTTGATTTCGTATGAGAATCTGCAAATTTTCCTTGTTTTTAAAACAACCAACTCAATGAAAATATTGTTGTTCTTACCATCACTGAATGTCTAGTCAGTTTAGTCAGTTTTCATTTAAATAATTATTTGATTCCAGGTGAAGTTAATTTCACACTGTACTCTAGGCATGTTGAAGTTGAGGGTGAGTTATGCCCTGCATACTCAAATTTAGCTTTTCTCCCTTGCTAGCTATCACTTCAGATCAACACAAAGTGCTTTTCTATATCCATGGTCACTTTCCTTGGCCTGCCTCTTCCACTCCCAGTGCCCCTGGAGGTTCAAGTTTTGTGAGTCTCTGAACTTTCACCCTAGTGACAGCCTGGGGATGAGGCTGAGGTCCCCAGCACCATGAGTGGCCCAGGTGAGAAAGATGTGGAGGCAGGGATATTGCCATGCCATGGCTTCATCATCTTCCATGATGCCTTTTGTTTCCACCTTACCCTTGAGTACTTCCATGTATAAAAGGTATACAAGTTATTCTTTCCTGAACCATCAGTGTTATGAAAGATGCTTCAACAGAATGGATAGTTCAGGTTGGGGTTTCAATTCTAGAGAATTGTGATGTCTTTGATTAAAAAACAGATGTCTAAGCGCGTAAAGTAAGTCCAAATTGAGCTTTTAGTGATGTTAATGTAAAGACAATTTGCTTGTGTAAGTCAAGGAAAGTGATTCATACAATTAAATATGGAAGTTTGATAGATTCTTACTGCAAAGATATTTTGCATTTTTATAGATATTAATTCTACTTTTTCAACTTGAAGAATCATTCTGCCCTGACAGTTCCCTTCTGATTTTAAAACTTGCTGAACTAAAACATAAGCCTCAAGTTTACTATATTCTGGAAATACCGAAAATCCAGGTCTACTGTCATGAATCTATTTTGTGTTTCAAGCATTTATTTGTCATCCATTCCATCAGTGTTGTGTCAGTGGGAATTCCATGAAACCTTTCAGGTTACACTGCCTTAATTGTAGCAACTTCAGGGCAATACATTTCAGAACTTTCTCCGGGGAGGGTCAAGCATCCCACAGCTGTGAGCTCCATGAGAGCACAGACACAGCCATTCCAGTGAATGGAATGCTCTGCAAGCTACATATCCACAGCATAGTTTTAGGTTAACTTATATAAGTAGATCTGGTAAGAGATCATTTGTAGTAAAATTCCAGCACATTATTTGTGCTTAGGACAACTTCTGCTGCTTTCTAGTGCATTGTGTTATGTGGAAAGCAGCTTTAGAGTGGTACTGTTAAAATGTTGGTTTTATAGCTAGTGAAATGTGCAGTGTTCCTTCATGTGTGTTACGTCCTGCCCCTTTCTCCTCGGTGTTGCTGAAGCATTGCCATCAGCACCATGTTTGGTCTCTGTGTCTCTGTGATGTTACTGTGCACAAATTCATGCTGTAAGTATAATTCCTGTACCGTATATTTCCTTTGACATTCAGAGCTTTGAATGTTTTCCTGACTACATAATTTTGGAAGTGACAGATTTCTCTTAAAAATGTAAGATGATGGTCTTAAACTGGCAAATGTTTTAAATAGTTCCATTGGCCTCTGTTAGGTTTGGTGTTTGGGATTAAAACTTTTAGAGTTCTCCAAGTGAGGAGAATATAAATAATTCCACTTTTTCCCCCCTGATTATATTGATTTCCATGTCAAAAAGGTCAACTTTTGTATATATTTCATAAACAGATCAATTACTCATTACTTTATAACCAGGAAAGAACCTATAAATAGCATCCAAGACAATGACAATCAATTGCAAAACTTCAGTAATGAATGTAAATATTTGCTATGAAAATGTTGATCTTTGTTACTGGTAGGCTGGGTTTTTTCATTCCTCTTAACAAGTGATGCTTCTATTTTTCTGATTCCTAATTTCATAAAGAAAATCACTTTGTTAGTCCTAATTCCACTGTTTTATAAAAATCCCAGTAACAGTTTCCTGAAAGATAGGATATGTGAGGATGTGTTCCCCATACAAAGCTTTTGGTGCAGCTGAGAATAGAGAAGTCAGAATGTTCCCCTGAGCACAGCATACACGTGGGGTTTTCTTAATTCCATGGGAAGGTGAGAAAATTCTGGTTTTGTTTCTTCTAAGCAAAAGGAAGCTAAAGGGAAAAAAAATCTCTGCAATCTTTGCTCTGTACAGGTGTCAGTTGAAATGCATGTACTCATTTATTCAAATGATCTTTTAAATTCTCAAAAAACCCCCGAACCCTAAATTAAATCTTCCCCTAGACACCAGTGCACTGCAGCAGGACACTCTGTCAGGCAAGGAAAGGAGCTGGGACAACTGCTCAGGGCTGCTTTTGTATAAATATCATGATGATGTTTGGCTCAGTTGTTCCTGTCCTTTTGCAATGTGTGTGCCTTTGTGGCAGTGAGTGGCATTCCCAGTTCCAGCACTTCCATGGAATCAGGACATCCTCACACTATGAGCGTCACTGCACTGCTCAGACACAAATGAACAAAGGGAGGACTCAAAAGCACCAGCTTCCTTTTTAACCTGTGTGTGCATTGAAGTGTCCTGTGTGTTTTTCCGTGAGGTGGGAAACAACTTAGAGGGCTTTTGGTTGCTTTTAAGTCATGAAGCTTCTGTTTGTATGCTGCTGGCTCATCACCCAAATTTAACAACCAGTCCAGTGTCACAAAGGAAGTTGGTTCCTGAGTTTCCATCTGCAGCTCATTAACCCAAAGTGTGCATAGGATGGGGCTGAATGAAAACATTTTGAAGTAAACAGGGCTACTATTAGGACAGCAGTGGTTTTTATTCTGTGTGGCCTTGACCCATGGAATGCAGCTTTTTGAAATGCATTGACTGCAGGTAGTAATGCTTTAGCTCAGAGCTGTTCATCATCCAACAGTGGCATCTCCCAAATTACAGTCACTACTTAGCACTCGGGCCACTGGATCCGGCTGATGGTGCTCTCTGCTGCCAGCTGCAGGAACAGTCTGGAGACCTATATAGGAGAAAAGCCAAGAAATCTGGGTGTGCAAGAGGAAGAGGAGAAAGGATGTGGTGGTCTGAGGGGCTGTATGGGACCTAATGGATCCTGGGAGCTGGATATGTGCCTCTCAGAGAAAAGGGAATACTGGGCTTCCTCAAAGCAGGAAGTAATCTAGAGACAGGAGCACATTTATGAGACAGTGCCATGTAGCAGGATGTTCTCCAGAGGAGAAGATAGAAACTTCTGAGGAGCTTTTCAAAGGTTAATGTTCTGTCCCCTCACTGAAGCACAGAGTCCAAATCAACTTTGACCTATGTTACATGGAAGTGGTCCTAGCTCAGACTCCTGCAGAAAGATGTAGCTAACGTTCTTGCTACACCCCTCATGCAGAGCAAGAAAAGGAAAATAGAACGGAAAACTTGGAATATGGTGGTTGGGTTAAGGATTGCTACAGACTGGCAAGTCAACTTTGAGAATACGGGATGTCATTTTAAGACATAGAAATCACACTAGCAAATGATTTGGCAAATTTTTAAAACTTCCCACGGAAAGTCCTTTTGTGTTTCTCCAGGATACAATTGCATGTTTTCTAGATGAAGAATTTGGGGTAGAATCTCTTTGAGAAAAGAGTCCCAGGGAACAAGACTTAACTAAATTTTATCCTGAAATTTAGAAAGAGTAAAGATTTCTACCTTGCTTTAGAGCCAGCCAATAAAGTCACATAGCAGTTTCAGACTTTACTGTTCAGATATGTTTAATGACATCAAATTTTGGCATATGTCTTGCTGATCTTTAGAATTTCAGTTTGAGTAGTGTATTTAATAGAAAATGGCACAGTATGTTCCCAAAAGTGTCCTAAAGATTATATCTGTTAGTGTCAGTTTTGCAGAGATGTATTAGTTAACTGTACTGTACAGGAGTGAAGAACATTTCTTGTTAATTTAGGGAGGGAGAAAGCTTGATGACACATGCAAATGGCACATCATATATTTTAAGTTCTGTGTATGTCGCCTACACTAACTGCATTTGTCCTTTCAACATCTTTCTTAGCTTGAGCACCACCATTTTTGAATTCTATGTGACTGTGATATTAATACACCTGTTAAAGAGAAGATTAATTATATAATAGCATTTTTATTAAAGATTAGGTACCCTTTGGGAGAAAATATATATATATATGTGTGTGTGTGTGTGTGTATGTGTATATATATATATATGTGGAGCCCTGATGATTTCTGCCTCGAAATTGCTGTCTTCCTTTCTTTACCTGCCAGCTGTCAGTGCTCAGGAAGGAGCTGGGCCAACTCATTCCCTGCAGGAGAAGTACAAAGTTCTTGGGGTTATGGGAGACACTAATTCTCAAGGTATTGGCAGCTGTGTCTGTAGATGTGCCAACAATCCCAGTTTATGCAGCTACATGAAGCAGTGCTGAGACACAACCTGAGAGCTACAACAGTGCTCTCATGCAACATGAATGTGGAAATGGGGTGAGGGCCGTGCTTGGAAGTTCAAGCAGACATAAGCTTCTCTTCCATGAGAGTGGAACTGAAGTGCCAGGAACAGCTGTCCTGTGAAACTCCTCTTTGACCTGCTACAGATGCCCTCAAAGGACACAAGGTGGCCCAAGAGTGAAAGAGTAGCAGAAGAATCTGCCCCAACCCTGTGTGCAAGCACTTAAGGCAGAAGCACATGCAGAAATACTTGGTGTGGTTCCAGCAGTGCTTCGCCCTGGTTCTCTCCAGTCTTCCCCAGGGAGTTGCAGTGTAGGGATGACTTTGCACTGAGGCATCTGGGCAGGGGAGCACAATGCTGCAATTTGCTGTCTGAGGAACAGATTCACTGCCAAAGCTGCTGCTCTGGTGGAGCACAGGAACCATGTATACGATGTGCGGATTAGCTCCGTTTTAAGGTGGAGTATGTAAGAAAGTAATTTTCTAATTTTATTCTTCAACCATGGCAGAAACAATTCCTCTTTTTTAAACACTTCTATTGGTTCTGAAGAGGTGACTCGTCTGAGCTATAAGAAGGATAATTTTGTACCAGATACAGATCTGCTTTATAATGATAGGTTCAGGAGCAGGACCTTTATCTAAGATCGAGTACCTTCAACTATTTCTCCACCTCCAGTTATTATTGTTGCAAAAGATCATGTGGGGTTTCCAATGATCTGATCCCATTTTTAAGTACAGGTTGGTAAACAGCAGCACTGGCATAAGTTGTTTTGCAAGCACTGTGCAGCAGCCAGACCTAGTCCCATCTTCCTTCTGCCTCCTTGACTCTTCAGGAATATTTTAGCCCTCTGTGCTTTGTAGCCTCTGATGTTCCTGCTAATGCCAGGAGCTCCCTCACACAGCTTCGTGCTTCCTGCCTGGCACTAGGCAAAGCAAAGCAGAGCTCCTCAGCCTGTTCATGGTTACCTCTCTCTGAAAAGCTCAGAGAAAGTCTCTGTACCTGGGCACTTGCAGTGGGGAGAGCACAGCTCTGTCTCCAGCTGGCTCTCGATGCTGCCTGCTAAAACTTAGGCAGTGCCAGCTCACTCTGCAGTTGTTGCCAAGGGCACAGAGCAGGTTTCTCACTTCACTCCCTGGGAAGCCAGAGTGGATGTGTACCCTGAGACATTTTGGAGACTGGGTTCAGTTCAGCAATGGGTATCTTTTCCCCAGGAAGCAGTTATATACCTTCACAATAAATGATGGCTGTGAACGCAGTGCTAGAACGTCCTAGTGATGGCAACAAGAGCAGAGCAGGGGACACGTGCTCTGAAGCTGGTAATGGCATCTCCCTTCATGTCCTGCAGCAGTGAGATACATGGATTAATTCCAAATGCATTGGTAACATATGGGTCTAAAATTATTTTGTGCTATTTAGAACAAGTCCTTTGAGCTAAGGCTGTTGTAAATTCTAATTAGTCCATGCTAATCTCCATAATAGGCAGCTATTTCTAATGCAGATCTAACTGATGATGTCTGACAGCATTTTCCACACTTATTTATACACTGGCAGCAAGCTGCTATCACACTAGGGTCAGAATGTTTGCTCAGGTTAAGAAAACTTTATTTTCTGTACTCTGCAGGGAGTTTGTATTTGCTGCAGGCTCGTGCCTGTTCCTGAGCACTAATTTATGCCTGTTTGCTTGTATCTATTTGTGCAGAAAATAGGGAAAACTCCTTCAGCCGTTCCCGAAGCTCCAGCGTGTCCAGTATCGACAGGGACTCAAAGGAGGCAATCACAGCTTTGTACTTCATGGAGTCCTTTGCCCGAAAGAACGACTCTGCTGTTTCCTCCTGCCTCTGGGTCGGAACAGGCCTCGGAATGGTCATAATCCTGTCCCTTAATCTGCCTGCTAGTGACGACTTACGGCAGTCAGAGCCAGTCGTGGTGTCACCAAGTGGTGAGAGTGCAGCTCTTTTCCTGCTTTTTATCTCTCTTGGTACAATGAGGCAATAACTGTATGATTTTGTATGGCCTTTTGGGCAGAAATGTCTCAAAAAATCAAGCAGTGGCCACTGACTGAGTGGAGGGCACACAGGTAAAGATGCTCATGAGGGACCAACAGCTTCATGGACTGAGATGCTTTGGTTGTGTTAATTCCAAAGAGACCCTTGTGTAACAGGCAAAGTTACGTGTTTCTTGTGAGGACGGGAAAATTACCAGAGCTCCTTCATATTGTGAAATTACAGTCCTGTTTACAATTCTGTCTGGGATTCTGCAAGCAGTTTGGCTGTCTTAGTATCAGAAAGCTGCAGAGAAGCAGAAGGGAGTTCAGGAGAGGAAACAAAAATGTTGGCAGGTTGCTGTACCAGGAGAGATCCTTGGCTGAGTGAGTGACAGATGGTGTAGCAGAGAGAACAGAGGGCTGAGAGGTCAGGTCTGAGGAGAGGCAGCATGTGCTTAAAAAATGGACAAAAAATGGAGAATGCACAGAAGCAGAGGTTTCCCACCCCCAGTTTGTTTAGAAAAACAATGGTGGAAGCTCACCAGACTTAGAGCAATTTTACTGCTGGGGAATACATACTCTACTAGTATAATGTAGAGATAAACAACAGGCCATCTTCAACAGCATGTATTACATCCAGCATTATAGATATCAGCTGCCTGAGAGCTTTCCAGTACTGGCAGGCTGTTTGTTCACCTTCTCATGTGGTCAGAAAGAACTGAGCATGCATGCCTTGTCACCTTGGCTGGATTAATGTGTGTGCTGTGTTTACAAAAGCTGGGTGTCAGCTCTGCTGTGCTGACAGGCAGTCTGGTTGTGGTTGCAGTGCCAGTGAGAGGAAATTCTGTTCTGCAGGCACCGTCCTGACACTGAAGGGAGCTGTGCTGACCTTCGCGTGCTTGGACTGCATGGGGACATTGACACATCAGCCCTATGAAGTATGGAGGGATCCACACAGTGCTGATGATGGTGACAAAACAAGGAAAAGGAAACTTGTCATGCATTCCCCTTCCTCCTCCCAGGATATGGGTGATCATCAATTTGCAGTCATTTGTTCAGAAAAACAAGCCAAAGTCTTCTCATTGCCTTCCCAAACATGTCTTTATGTCCACAACATCACCGAAACGTCCTTTTTATTGCGAGCAGATGTGGTCACCCTCTGTAACAGCGTCTGTCTGGCGTGCTTTTGTGCTAATGGGCACATCATGACACTAAGGTACTTATCTAACTAATCTTGTGGGAAAACTAAGCAAAGAGGAGGCACAGTGCTGTAATATTCCACTTGTGTTTGCCCCAGAGTGCCTGATGCTCTGCATTAACTCCCTGGTGGGTGCCGTTAATTCCCTGCCTTGATGCAGCCATACCTGATCCTTGGGCTGTCTCCACGTGGGGAGTTAAGGCAGGCAGGTGCACAGTAAAGTAAGCTCCTGTTTTTTTCTAGTAATCTACCTGTGACAGTTGATGGCTGGTGATTTTTAACTATGATAAAAGAAAGCCTTGATAATTTTGCCCAGTTGTGGTGGGTCAGGTATAGAGAAGTATAGAACTCAGCCATAGAAGGGGTTCTGTTTATCCTTTGTGAAGTACCAAGTCCCACTCCTGGC
The DNA here is from genome assembly GCF_026979565.1 of Vidua chalybeata. Lineage (NCBI taxonomy): Eukaryota > Metazoa > Chordata > Aves > Passeriformes > Viduidae > Vidua > Vidua chalybeata. The sequence goes on from NC_071531.1 coordinate 71,171,898, forward strand.
ACTTCTGAAGCTTTTCTGTTCAGAGCACTTGGTTCCCCTTTCTTGTCCCCTCCCCCTGGGAGCTGACTGTGCAGTAGCCCTGTAGTTGTACCTTCACCTTGCTGCTCCCTGTTTCCCTGGCTAGGCCATTTAAATTTGGGAAAGTTCTGTCCAAAACAGCAAACCACAGGAAGCTGGAGGACAGCAAAGGCGATGCTGGAGCCTTTGTCCACAGGGTGGAAGCAGGGCCCTGCCAGGCCCTTTCCTATAGGTGTCCCTGCAGGCCTTGCCCTGCAAACAACCCAGTCCTGTGGCACAAGCCGTACCATGCTACATGCACATCCCATATCCAGACAGTAGCAGAAGCCTTAGGGCCATGGAGGCAAGGCAGCTAAAATTCCTCCATGCAAGCAAACAAAATGTGATGGGAATACAGCGGTTTTATGGCAGAATTTTTCAGCTTAGAGCTGTAGTTTAACTGTTGCAGTTATGGAGAGCATAAAGTGAAGTGTTGTTTAAAATGCAGGCACAGAGCAGGCGTACCATGTGTGGCAGCTGGTGATTAACCTGGGAATCTGCTTCTCCTCAGCTTGCCCAGCCTTCGCCCACTGCTGGACATCAACTATTTGCCTGTCACAGACATGAGGATAGCACGGACCTTTTGTTTCACTAACGAAGGGCAGGCTTTGTACCTGAGCTCTCCCACAGAGATCCAGCGCCTGACGTACAGCCAGGAGATGTGTGACAACCTGCAGGTAGGGCTCACACCTCACTCTGGTGCCTGTGTGTGGGAGGGATGGTAGCCTTACTCATCAGGGGTAAATTGGCCTTGATAAGGACAGTGCTGCAGGGGCAGGACAAATCTGTTCCTTTCCACTTGCCCTGACTGAATGATGCCAAAGCAACAGAGGGAGGTCAGCAGCTCTGTTGTTCCTTGGGCTTTTTCATGCACTCTCACCTGCACCTGTGCAAGAAGTCTTTACAATGTTAGAGATGGGCTGGTTTGGTTGGGTTATTTTACAATGAAAATGCAAATAAGAATGTCATTTACTGAAGAGAAGGAATTGTGAGAGGTTACAGGGAGAAACATGAGTAATAAAAGGAAAAAAAAAAAAAAAAAGAGGGGGAATAAGTTCTGGGTTATATAATTAGCAGTGAACCAGAATGGAAGTATAAAAGAAATGGTCCTGCCAGCACTCATTATGCCCTAGGGAATAACATGTGCTGAGCTGCTCAACTCACATCACAGCACTGTCTCAAGTCTGAAAAGGCACTTTGAGGAGTGAGCATTGCAGACCAGCTTTTGTGCACCAGAGAGGAGATTATTTTGCAAGGAGCTAATTTTAAAATAATCTAAAGGTTTGACCAATGCATCTTAGACTATGGACCTACAGCAAGAGGCTGTTACAAGCTAAATTTTTTTTTTACCAGCCATGCAACTACCAAGCAAAGGGAAATACAGCCCTTGCTTCTCTGTACTGCTGGACTAGGGCTGCTTTTATCTTGGCTTTTAGGCAAAAAAAATGGTTTGCATGGTCATTATGTGTGTACAGAAAGCAGATGACCCAGTATCACCTGCTACCTGAGAAAACAAAGCTGGGCTGCATGAGAGCTCCACTTAGGCTCCAAGGGCTGCAGTAATTTTTCTCCCCAGAGCAGGTGACTGTGCAGAGGAGCAGTGGCTGTGAGTCACTGCGCTGTCCTCGCACTCAGCCCCCAGGAGCGAGCGCTGTGTGCAGCACAGCAGCTGGATCTGCCTGCTGAGGCTTGGCTGAGCAAACATAGAGCTGAGCAACAGGGCAGAAACTGTTCCCAGTGCACACAGCCCCCTGGTTTCAAACACTAATGGGACTGCACACTTTTCCCATCAGTTTTTTTTTCCAGAGAACCAGCTTTCCCTAATACTGCTGCAAATAAATCTGAGCCTGACATTTGTTCAGAGTGACTGTTCCAAGATGTGGCACCAGAGCAGTGCCTTCAGCAGATGTGCTTATTTAGCTACGCTGATGGCACACTAATGGGGTGGGGGAAGGTTGTAGGAAGGTAAAAAACTACCAAACTCTGAATTGCCGGCAAGTGTTGAACTCAGGTGTGCTATAAAAAGAAAGCAGAGTGACTGCCCAGCCTGGCTGAGCAATCACTAAAGCAAAATACATAATGTTCAACAAATGGTTTATTCAATTATAGTGTCACCTCTGCTGTTTCTAAGCAAAATGCGACCTTATCACTGGTATTTTCATTCTGTATTAACTGCAGGTTTTTTTCTCTGGTAACAAACATGGGATTGGGTAGTGACAAACCAAGTCCCTTTGAAAGCATGAGTGAGCCTAGTTAGCCCCAGCATTTGTCAGAATACACAAATATTACCTGCACCATACTGTTCACACAACAGACTCTTTTAAAACTAGTTGATTAGATCCAGTGTATGTGGCCTGTTAATGAAAATCAAGAAAACACCTAGAACCACTTTCAACTCTTCAACCTTTTACATGGACTTTTTTCTGACTTTACTAGGACATGCTTGGGGATTTGTTTACTCCTGTGGAAACACCAGAAGCCCAAAACAGAGGCTTCCTCAAAGGACTTTTTGGAGGAAGTGGACAAGCTTTTGACAGGGAGGAGCTTTGTGAGTAATTTATTGCTTGGGGTTTTTTGGGCAGAAATTCATTCTTGAGATCCCCTGCCCTTGTCATCTAGGATGGAGCAGTACACAAGATTTAGATGATTGATGAAAAGAGAAAGTTGACCTAGTGGAGAAAGGGGAGGCTCCTTGTCTGCCATTGCATAAAACTTCACCTTGGCAGCTTCTTTTGATCAGCTGAGTGAGGGGCACAGGACTGCGCTGCAGATGTGGTGGTGGCAGAGCAAAGCCTTCCAGATGTGCCACCTACCCCTCCAACGATGTCACTGCTGCAAGGTGGCAGCTCAAGACTGGGGAGCAATGACAGAGCCAGGCCAGGAGCTCATCCCTGTCTCTCTGTCCATTTCTCCTTTGCAGTTGGCGAGGCCACAGCAGGAAAAGCCTCTCGCAGCCTCGCCCAGCACATCCCTGGATCCGGCGGGATTGAAGGCGTGAGAGGAGCCGCGGGTGGGGTCATCGGGGACCTGACTCGTGCACGCATTGCCCTGGATGAGAGGGGACAGAAGCTGGGCGAGCTGGATGAAAGGACTGCCAGCATGATGGCCAGCGCAGAGGCATTCTCCAAACATGCACACGAGGTAGGAGCCCTGGCAGGAACCCACACCCTGCAATTGACAACTGCCAACCCTGCGACCCTGCCTGTGCTTCCCTTTGGGAAAGCCAAGTGCCCATCTCTCCCTCCACCCAATTATGGTGTTGGAGGTGTGCTCCTGCTCCCAAACTATCAGAATGCCAAAAATAAACATACTCCTTCCTTTCACGTTTCCAGAAATGAGCATCCATTGTTAGCCTCTGAATTTAGAACATGGCACTTCTCATCTTGCCTTTCTCACAAATTCGTTATGCCACTTAATGCAGCACAACCATGCATTAGGGCAGAAAACAGGTAGGTGGATGAGTGTATAGGAACCTTTACAGATCTTACTGGGAAGAGTAAGTACAGCCCTGTGGTACTGTTATGTAGAACAGGCCTTGCCAGGAATAGGAATAGCTTCTGTGCTTGGGGCTGGAAATGGAAAGCTTTTCCATCCCACGCTGTTAAACTGGGAAACTTTTCCCATGCTGGGAAAACTAAAATTATTTTTCTTGAAGATAAAACAACATCAAAGCATTCTTCCCAAAATGCACGTTTTTCATTTAATGTGCATCACATCTCTGGACAAGACCTTTACATTTTTATTGGCTTTTGTTAGTGTGAGGCAGAAAGAATGTGCCCTGAATTGCAAGAAGTTTATATAGTCAGGGCATATCTACTATGCTCCATAGAGAAGTGTCTTTTTATTCCTATAGAAAGCAAGTTTCTTTAATTTTTGAGGAAGAAAAGTAGTTAAAGTTCCACAGGGAAAATCTTCTAAAATCAGCAATAGCAGGTAATGCTTTTTAAATGTAATAACTATGAAATTAAATACGAGATCTCAGTGGACTCAAGACCTGCTGACTTTGTTAGTGAAGTATTGCATTGTTCTGCATTTATAAATTCTGAAGTTTGACAGTTAATGGGCCTAGGTCATGTGTGGTCTCTCATATGCAGGGCAGTGTTTGATTGTCATTTGTTTGGTTTTTTCCCCATCTCTGTAGGTGATGCTCAAATACAAGGACAAAAAGTGGTACCAGTTTTAGACTTTCAAAGAAGCTGCTTGTGGCTTTATTAAGAGCACTGTTCAGGGAAGCAATCTTTATTCCCAGATCTACCAGTCACTGGCAAGAGACAGTTTTTTTCTCCTAGAAGATGTTTTCCTGTTACTGTTATTGGATTCATCACAGTGGACGTCAAGGAGAAATTTTACAGACCGTGGAATGGAAGCTGGAATCGTGAGGGTCTTTCCAACAGCTGACTCTTGGGGTGGCCAATTTCTTCCCAAAAGGAACTCAACCATCACTGTGGCATGTAGTTTTTCAGAAGCTGTAGGTATGAACTGTGGGGAGTGCATCTGGTTAAAAATATTCTGTACAAACTCGAATGTTAATGCACTTATAAAACTTTGCATGACTAATTGCCAACTTAAAAAAAAAAAGAGAAAAAGGAAGCATGTTGTGACTGAAGAAAATTGGGATTTATTTCTATTCTGAGGAAAAAAAAAAACAAAAAAAAACCAAAAAAAAACCAAAAAAAAAAAAAAAAAAAAAAAACAAAAACAAAAAAAACCTTAAATGACAAAAATCTTTATTTTTTAAAAGTTATATTATAAAAAGCCAGGACATTTCAAGCATGTTTGCTGCTGTTCTCCACATAAAAATGAGTTGAGCTGCATTTTCTTATCTGCTATTTATTTCCCTTGAAAAGCCTTGCTCAAGGCAGTGCCCTTTAACTCCTACCAGAAGAATAAATAAATTTAAAGTCCTATCCCCAGAATCCAACGATTTTGCAGGTAGCTGGACAGGCACTATCTAAAAAGATGATTAATACATGTGCATAGCTGGTTAATTTGCAATTCATAGCACATGAAACATCATCCTAATCTATACTTTTTAAAATGTGCTCTAGATTCATCTGTTGTCCTTGAAGTGGGGCCATGGCACTTTTCATTCCTGTGGAGTCTGTATCACTTGGTTGCCTTATTTCCCAGTAACAGAAATAGAAAACCAGCTTTGGAAAGCATTTCTCAAGTTAGGAAAGGCAAGATGGGAAACCACAGTCCCATCAAACACTGCTCACAGAGGCTGCAGAGAAGCTTGCAGAGCAGCTTAAGTGCTCAGTTGAAATTATGAGAGGAGGCCTGCACAGAAACCCCCCCAAAACCTTTTTGAGAAAGAGAGATTACAGCAGGAACACTACACAGTGGGCCAGGGAGGAGCATGGAAAACCATTGTCAACACATATACAAAACACAGATATAAAGTGACACCATGGGTGAGTGGCAATTTATACTCTGCTCACACTGCTAAAAGTGCTTCTGCTTCAGAGTGGCTTGTTTGGTTTTTGCAGTGAATGCTGCAGAAAACTCTGCAACCCACAGCCACAGAAGAGAACAGTAAGCTGGATTTATTGCCTATCCTGCTCCACCCTATCCTACAAGACTCACTGCCACACAGGTCAACTCTTAGGTTAGAAATTTTTCCAAGATTGGCTTGGAAACAAGGCACTGAAGGCTTGTTTTCATGTGTCTGGACATAGTTTCAAATTAGAAAAAAAAGAAAGTGAGGAAAAGCTGGGAAAACAGCCTTTAAAATTTTTCTTTTGAAGAAGTGTAACATCTCCTGTCTCTTCAAGGACTCCTGATGGACACTGATGGAGACAGGCACCATCCCACTCCCACCTAGACCTTAATTTCACTGGTGTTTATATCATCAGTGTTCAGATGATCCCTCTCAAAGACATCTTTTCCTTCTCCTTCCTTTACCTACCATAAAATATAGCCCAGGAAGTTTTACCATCCACAAGTCTGGCCTCACAATTGGTCCTCTGCACAAGTAAAAGGGTTGGAAGAGATTTGAGGTGTTAAGTTTTAAATTCCTATTTAAATTTAAATTCCTATTGTAGCAGAACAGAATTGCATGATTTACAGGATTTTTACATTTTGCTGTAGCCAAAATCAAAATGATGGCCCTGACAGGTCTAGCTCAACTTGGAATGAGACTCCACAAGTTTCTCTGGCATAGGAGAAACTGCTCTATGGTGTCAGAACTGTAGAAACTTACATGGAAAAAGGTCAAAGCCTGAGCAGTGCCTGGGCTTCTACTGAGACCTAAGGAATTGGAGTTGTCCAGCACCCAAGAGGATTTCTCTGTGTGTATGTGTGTAAGGATAAGCCAAACTTGCCAATCTGATGCCAACAGGAACTGGGTTGGGGAATTCCTTCCAGGGCTGGGTCACAGAAGTAGCCACTTGTGCCTGTGAGGAAGCACTGCTCTAACCAGGCATCGAGGATGAGAAATAAAGGAGACCATTATAGCAATTTGATCTTCAATTCAAACCTGTATTCACTGGGCCTGTGCTCTGGCCTGTAATCCAAACCTGCTGGTCTCTGGGCAACAAAATCATTTGGGGCAGCATTCAAAATGTCCAGCAGCCAGCTTATTTTCCATTCTGCCCTGGTGTGTGGCAGTCAGAAGCAACCCCAGAGGCTAATTGGAATCATGGGCTCTTTGAAGAAAATTTAAGAGCAACTTCTGACTGCCGATCACTGCAGCTCACCCAAAGTGTCCTCAACAAGTCTTGTACACAAGGCCAAACTGACTCTGGCTGCCAACAGTCTCTACTTTAATACCAGGATGAAAAAAAAAACCTGCCATTAGACTTCCATTTGCATTTTTATGCAACAGAGAAATGAGAATTTAGCAGCCCTCAAACTTACAATTTTTAATACTAAACTTTTAAGCAACTTTTCTTTAGTACTCCCCTTCAGGTCACAGCTTTCCACTCTTACATGTTTTACATATTTCCAGACAGTTACCAATTACAATTTCTATTAAGTTCACCACTTGTGACTATAATTATCAATTTTCTTGTAGTCTGTAGAGATCTAAAAAGTTGTATATGTTTGTATATAGAACATTCTATATATATAATATATATATGTAATGTATATGTTGTATAAGTTTGTTAGTGCACACTGTTAAATGCTTTCTATCAAGATTTACCATCACTTAAAAAGTTCAGTGAGGGAGGAAAAACTCTTGCCTGGGTGATTTATTGTGAAATGAGGGGGAGTGTGGGATTTTTGCAAGGCTTGCCCTGAATGCTGCTCAGGGCTGTCAGTGACAGGCATGAAGCTGCAGCACTCCCAGCGAGGAGCACAGCACCTGACTCTGAGAAAGACTGGAGGACTGTGACTGGCTGGAGGAAAATCAAGGACATTGGCTGTCACTGAATGTTGAAATCTTTCTGTGCTTTTACCTTTCCCACTCAGACAGCACCACCTCAAGCAAAATCCCAAGCTTAGATGTCTGTTCAGCCTCGCAATCCTCAGCTACACCAGGCCAGATTGGCTGGACATATTGGTTCCATTCAAAATGGTCGTTGTTCATTTAGATACTTTGTTCTCTCACATTCTTCTCTCCAGGAGCTCTGTCACAGTCACATCCAAAACCAGTTACACAGAACTTCCAACAGCACACACATCTTTGGGTTTGACTAGATGTTTGTAATTTTATGTCTAGTGCTGTAGATAGACAGAAAAAAATGCATTAAATTAGATTATTTATAAGTCTGCAGAGTTGGCAAGTCTTCAATGAAGTACAAGCTACTTTATTTATTAATAAAAAAATTAAATCCATTCCTAGAGCTTTAACTTCAGTTGCAAACCTTGAATTAAAAGACATGACAATTGAAATTTTGAGAATCAGGTTTTGTTTTCTATAATTACCTGGGGGGGAGGGGGTTTAAGTTTTTTTACAGTTCTACAGTTCCACTATCTACATCAATTAGTCATTCCCCACAGTACAAGCCAGGATTGTTACAAAAATGTGTAACAAAAATACTCTATTTACTACATGTATTATATAAAATTATCACATAAACCCTCCTCTAAATCAGTTTATACTCCTTTTCCAGAATCCCTTTCACACCACAGTGCATGCATAATGCAGGTGGGCATAGAAAGCTTCTCTTTTTTCCAATAGAAATCACTTCAGAGCTGCTTCCATCCTCAGGCCTCCTTCATATATAAACTGTGTGTGTTGCAGCACAGGCAAAGCCCCAGTTTTTGGTTAATTATGCCCCTCAAATAGCCTGGGCCCTGCCCCATCCATCCTTCCCCATAGCCCAAAGGTGAATTCAAGCACAGCTTATTTCAGTCTTGAATGGTTTTTTGCCTTGGAAGGCTCTGGTAAGAGCACACTCTCTCTCATGAAGGAACTGTGTGTGGACATCTGTAGTCAACTCTTCCTCTTAGGTGTATAAGCAATAGCCACGTAAATGAGTGTTTCCATTCATGTGTTTTGTTTTGTGATTAAATCAACAAATCAAACATTGTACTTTTTTTAAATAGCAACAAATATTCAGATTCAGTGTCAAGGAAATGTGGGCTGAGTATGTGTGTGGTTTGTTGACGAGTCATTACCTGTCTCTCAGAACGAAGGCTGGGCTGGGGTGAAGCACACACTCCTGTGCTAACCAAGTCCTGTTTCCACAGGTCTCCTAAATCAGTATCACAAAGCTAAGGCATCTTAAAGTGAGGCTGTCTCAAGCCCCCATTAACAACCAAAAAATAAAGTTAAAAAAAAAAAAAAAAAAACACAACAGAGGGAAAGAAAATAAAGGAAAGAATTGATACTAGTTGGTGTAATCTCTTTTTTTTTTCCAACTTCTATCCCTACATTCTTTATAGTATTTCAAAGGTGCATGGTTTGTGTAAAGCCTTTGTTTGGAGTTTACCCTTCTCATTCAGGAATACAAAAATTGCAGTCGTGGTTGTTGCTGGGGTGGGGATGGTCGCCTCCCTTCCTCCAGCAGCTCCTGCCAGGACAGAACCCATGCCCAGCTGATGTTCCCATGCTCCATGCCGGGGAACTTGCAGGGAGCTCACATGGGGCTCCTAACTGCCATACCAGCCCCGGGAACATTACCAGCCTTGGACCAGGGCTACCAGCCAACCAAGAGCCCTTCCCATCACTCCCACTTCAGGGTGAACGCAGCTACCCACAGATGGAGCTCTGGGAAGGGCAGGAGCGAGCGCTGTGTAAGGGCTCTTCCCTGCAGCACGTCTGAATTGCTCTGCCAGGAGAAGCTCCAAATGTCAGGCAAAGGTGCTGAGCTCTCCTCTCCCTCTTGTCAGCTATGTACAACTCTCTCCATGAAATGCAAGCAGCACGGGAGAAAAGCAAAAGGACCAAAGCAGATCAGATTACCACTGTCATTATTTGTCACCTGCCTGTCACTGCTTCCAGTAGCCAAGGAGAAAAGGAAAGCTGCAGCAGAAAACCAAGGCAAAACAAGCTTGTGGTCTGCCTGTGAGGAAAAGGACCAAGAGGCTGCAACAAACATCAAGGGTGTGAGTTCCTGCTACCAATACTGGGCAAGTTCTGCCCCGTACCAGTAGCCAGCTGAATGTACATTTGAGTCATTTTGAGCAGAAAGCAGATGGGAACCAACCAGACCAGGCTGCTCAGCAGCCCCAGGGGATAGATTCTCCCTGTGAGGAGCTGGGTCCCACAGGTCCCCATCATGTGCACAAAAGGCACTCCCAGTGACTACAGCTGTTTGCCAGGACTGCATCCCAACTGGATTACTTTTGGAAGGCAGACACATCCCTGCTGGTGCAGGAGCCAGGCAAGGGCACTGCAGGGCTGGGCTGCAGTAGGAATTCTGTGTGCACCAAGGGACAAGGCTATCAACAGTTGTAACAAACAGAACTCTTACCCCTTCCGCAGCATTCATCTGTCCTTGTGCCAGCTGACAGGAGGCTGGCATGGGCTGAAGGGAGAAACACACAAACAAGCTGAGGAACAAACACTACCAGATGCATCCCATCCTGACTATAGAGACTGAGACTAACCGGCACTCGGGTTATCAGGTCCTGAATTAATAAAATGTCCTCAGTCAATCAGAGGTGAGGGGAAAGGAGCCCACAGGCAAAACCAGGTAAGTAATGTGAGCAGCCAGGCTCCTTCTTACCACCTTCAGAAAACCACATAAACCCTTTTCTGCAGTTCTGGACAGTGCCTCTGCTACCTGACTTAGCCCTCTTCTGCTTCCACTGCTCAGTCTCACTAAGAGTTAAATTCTAATCAAAATTGAGGAATGTAAATAGCAGCAATCAGAAAACAGCTCAGAGCCAGTCCTAGTAACACGACTCAAATGCCACAGTGGCTACCTCTTATCTTCTCATTTGCTCCAAATTACTGCTTAATTAAAATGAGCCCATCGAGTTTGTTAGTCAAAATAAGTTTGGGTACATGTTAATCCCTTTACTGATTAGCATCACCCCCTTCTAGAGAGCTTGCTGAGAAATACGTGTGAGATCCATCCTTTAGAAATTCTGAAGACAGTGTGTGGGAGGGAAATATTGTAATGTACCAAAGAACAAGCAGCCCAAATGACAGCAGCCCCAGTGAGGCCTAGAATACAGCACAGGTATGTCACTGCAGGACACCCAGGCCAGGAAATCATTAGGCCATGTGAATTGATAATGAGTCCAAGCCAGCATCTTCACAGGCAGAGCACACAAATGGTCGGGCACCAGGGTGCCGAGGCTTGGATATGTTAATAACAAAAGCTTTAATAAAGTAAGAAAAAAGACAATGCTGTGGATAAAGAGCTCAGCCATCAGGTGACAGGTGTCGAAGAAAGTAATGGCATAGAACAGGCAGGAAGAAAACAAAAATATCTCAGTGTAAGATGGAATACAGAAGAGGAAAAAAGGCCAAGACAGTGCTGAGAAGGGCAGTCAAGGAAGCCTCATCTGGGGCTCTGGCTCAGTGCCACGTGTCTGTTCTGCTGCACAAGAGGCAGGTGGTGGATCAGAGTTTGGGATGCAGCCCTTTGTGAGGAGGCCCCATTAACATCTTTGAATGCTCCCTGTGTTCTCCAGCCCTCAGTGCTGGCTACTTCTGATGTCAGGATAACAGCCCTGCCAAAAGCACCACATCTGAAGTTAACGATCCCGAGCCCCCTCTCAGGCTGCTGAAAGCCAAGTGTGCATCCTCTCAGATCAGGCTGAAAAAGCAACTTCAAAAGTACACTGCTTAAAAAGGACCCAGGAGAAGTTCAGAAATGAAAGGATAATTAGGGGCTTGAAAACTTCTCACAGGAGGCAATAATGGAAAGATGGAGATTGATTACATTAGGGAGGAACTGCAGAAAAAGACATGATACAATAATTAGAGGCATAAGGAAGATGACAGGAGGCACTTGTCCTCCCTTTCTTATAAGATACAAGGGCTAGGCGATGAAAATTACAGAATTCAAGGTCAGGCATTGTGTGAAGTTAACAAAAGCAGCTGAACTTGTGTAGCCATCACAGCTGTCTGGAAGGGAAATGAAAACTTGTGATGTGAGATTTAGCCAAACCAGAAGGTATTAGTGGGGAGAGTGATGCCAAATAGTGGCAGATTAATTCCCTGCAAGCTCCTTCCTTGCCCCTTCTTTTGAAGGATCTGATCCTGGCTCAGCTTGACAAGCCCAAACTCCCAGGAAAACTTTCTGAGTGATCGTAGGGTCAGAGCCAAAGACACTGAGGCAAAGAATGGGGGAAATCTGAGCAGGTTTTAGTGGGGCTGCCAGCAGGCAGGTGTGAGGCTTCCTTAGAAGAATGGTCTCTGAAGGAAGAACCACAGGTCACCCACTACAATGTAATGATTCCTCTCAAGCACACCAGACCTCAAACACCAACAAGGCTGCCCATGTCAGCTGGCCAGACTGAGATAGTTTTCTTCTTCACAAAAATATGCATTGCCATGAAGTTTTTAACCAATTCATTGAGCTTCATTCTTTAAAATGTTTCTGCTGGTGATTTTGTATTAACTCTAAGAGATTCCAAACAATATTCCTCTCGAGGCCAGTTTGCAAGGCAGCAGTAGGATGAATGACATCAGTCAGTCACCAAAATGCTTTCTTAAAAGCCAGAGGCCAACCAAGCATAGATTCCACTCACTGTGAACGCTGTACAGCTGCTCAGTGAGAAATCCAGCCAACTGTAAAGCCACTTCAGCGCCTGAGTGTCATCAGCAGAATCCAGTACAAGATAATCCTGGCAAAGGCCTGCAAAATTCTCTATCAAGTGCAATCACAATGACTTTTTTTGCCCTAGACAATTATACACAGGCACTGCCAAATTATGTTTGCACCTTGTTTTAATAACGCAATCCAGCTCATGTCATATGTAATAAATTCATTAGGCTTTGGGGGTTTATACAAGATCAAGCACCCTTGACAGAATCAATTTAAATATCCTTTTTTTAACAATTAATAATTTCACTGTTTAAACACGCTTCAGTGCTCTGACTGAGCTCTGGATGGTTTGGCTTGGTGAGTTCATACCAACTTCCACCACACTTTTCAGAAGGCAGCTTGGTACCCTGCCAGTAGAAACACAGCACAGGAGGATCACACCGCCAGCAGGTGATCCCAGGCCTTCACCCTGCCCAGTCCATGGTGCCTGCTGCCTCCCACAATTGGAAAGTCACACAGCACTCTCACTGGTCCAGGTCCTGCAGGTCTCCCCAGCTGGGGCCAATTTTCACTTTAACATTCAGTTTCACTGAGAGTTTGATGGCGTTTTCCATCTCATGTTTCACAATCTGAGCAACCTAAAAGAAAACATCAGGCGTCAGACACACAGATAGCTTCAGTGCTCTGGGTTTCTGTCAATAGCTGGGGCAGACAAGCACCTGGAATCCTATCCTGCATTTATTTGCACTGATTTACCACTGATGGGAATGCAACCAAATCCTGATTAGTGCTTATGAATGGAGAAACTGTATAAAGCCAGTGAGATTTTATGCAGCACAGAGCTGTGACTGGTTCTGCAGTGTTTAAGACTCCTCAAAAAAGGGGCCAAGATTAACTTTCTGTTAAACACCTGAGATCCTGAAGAGTCTCATCTTTCACTCAGCTGCACAACTCTTAAGTGTCTCCTGGAGTGTGTTCTGAAAACTTCAAGGTACTGAAGGCAAGACACAAAACAAATTTGCCAGGAGCAAAGAACGGTGGCTCCTCCATGTTGTGCCAGCTTGAAAAGCACTCCGTAAAACACAAATTATAAACCTCTGGGAAAGCAGGTCACATTCCATGTGGGTGCTACAAATACTGCCCAGGTTCTCCCTCACTATTTAGTTAAGGCAACTCCTGCCCTCTAGTAAATAGATGAGGTAACTGTTCTCTGCACTCCAAAAGTATTCCTAAGAAAACACTCATTTCTATACACAGTTAGGAAACCAGAAATTATTTCTTTCTACAGCAGTTTGGATTACAAGAGACTGGATTTTTTTTCTCCTGACTATAAAAGCCTGCCCTGGACAAAGGTACCCCCTTTCCTCCCCCAAGACCTATGCAGAATCCAGCCTGTCCTGGATTGCTTATTTGAATGAATCTTTCAATCCACACCCATCCCACGAACCTTTCCACAGCAGAGTGAAAAGAGGCTTTGAAGTTATGGTGATTCCTCAGCTCAGCTAGAAGCCACCCTGGCAGCAGAGAAACTATTCAAGCTGTCTGACTCTTCCATGTTTTTTCCTAATTTCCTGACAGGTAGCCACCATAGAAATTCCTCCATAGTTTTTTTCTGGGGAATGGAGGAGGGGACTTAAGGAGATCAGAGCACAAGACTTTACAACAGCATGAAGAACTAGGGGAAGATCTGTCTTCCAAACCCCTAAGCCCCCACATACTGCATTTCAAAATGATCTTGATAACCTAGAAAAGTGCTTTGAAATAGGATGTAATTCAGCACAGACAAGTACAGAATAGAAAGAAGCAGGGTAGAGAATTAGGACAGAAATAATCTACTGTTCAAAAATAGAATGAAAAATAACTGCCTGGGTAGGAAAAAATCGGGGTTATCAGAGATTCAAAACTGAACAGGGCCTAAGCAAGGCACGTTGCTGTGAGAAAACAAGGAAATGAAAGGCTGGAACATAGAAAATGTCACTTGCATGACACACAAATCAATTTTCCATTCTATTCAAACCACTCCAGCCTTGATCAAGTTTGGGGCCCAGCAGATCAAAAGAAACATGAACCATACAGGAGATTCTCTGAGCATGGTCACAAGTCCAGTACATGGCACCAGCAAAGAACATCTGATTAGGGCTGCTGCACCCAGAACCAGGGACAGCAGCTGTGCTGCAGGGCAGACAGGAAAACCTGCTGGTTTAAGCAACTGCCCAAAAAAATCTATGGAGAAATACATCTGAAGGGAGTTAGAAAAGCTGGTAATAATTACTCTTGAAGTTGAGATAGTTAATGAAATAAATAGAATACAATAAATAAAAAACAAATCCATTCACTTGTCCCCAGTTCTCCTGGGAACACCATGATCAACAGGAGTCAGTATCTAAAGGTGTTAAAGCCTATACTCAGGCGATTTCAGTCTTCTACAGGAAGAATATTATGAGCCTTTTTGTCTCAAAAACAGCCTGCCTAGATTGAAGCAGCAGATGTCTGAACAAAGCTGGCAAAATGAGAAAAAGCTTGAGCTGAGATTCAAGACAAAAATATCAAACCTTTTGTTTTTACTTACATGAACACATCAATATTATTAATAAATATACTCACTTATGTTCTTCATATTTTTATTAGCACATATTTATTACTATATACATGCATGCTCAGGCCAGTCAGCACTGCTGAAAGCTTTGTCAGACTAGGAGTTACTGCTTGCCATCAGGACATGGCCTTTTGTCATCAGAGATGTGCCTGTGCAGAAGTGGAAGAAAGGTACTCCAAGATATGGAAGCACAGCCTGGGAGCCTCCCTGTGTTCGTGCTCAGGACTTAGGAAACACTGAGCTGCCAACATCCAGCTCAAACACCTGCCCCTGAGAGACTCCCCTGTGCCCAAGCCCAGGAGTGCCTTCAGGGGGAGAAGCACACACACAGACATTAAGGGCACTTAAAAACCACAGAGCACATTCCTTGTACCTACCCCGCTGCCAACCAGCACCACAATGCTCCTGCCAAGAAGATAAGTAGGTAGGGAGTTAGGAAACAAGTACCAAAAGGAGAGAATCCTCCTTTCCCTGCACAGAGTACAAACCACAGCTGTTACAATGCATGTTCTGAGTTAGGCACCAGAGCACAAACAGGAAGGCAAAAATACCTCCAGATGAGGAAACACTTCCCCCTACACCTGTCAACAATACTAAGCCACTTCACTCATCAAGCCTCACAGAGAAGTTGCATGAATTGCTGTTACAAGCAACAAAGCACACATGAACTTCAGCCATGGGGATGGCTTGAACCCAAAAATCAAGGGATCAAGCATGCAAACATGTTTTTTTCATCCAACTGAACTTTGTTTTCACAGCCCTTCCTGCACCCAGGGAGGGGAGATCCAGGGAAGAGAATGTGAGCTCCTAGAAGGAAGGCTTGTTTGAAATAGAGTAACACAGCAGAGCTGAAAGAGGAACTGCAGGACTGTACCTGGATGATATCATCCTCTGCAACTTCATAGAGGAGCTCATCGTGCAGCTGGAGGATAAAGAAGCCTCCTCTGATGGGATGTAACATCCCTGTGTTTCTCCTCCTCGACAGCCTTCCTACACAGGTGAAGAGCAGAGTTTGTTAGGCACCATCATACAAAAGTGTGTTTCTTGTATCAAAAACCTTTGCAAATTCCTAATGCTGAGAAAAAGAATGTGAGGACCTTGAAAATTAAAAAGCTTGTGCCTACAGACAAAACCACAAATCATGGCTATTCTATCAATATTTGCACAGCTACTGAGGAAAAAAATGTTAATGAAAAGTATTTTAGACATATACATTTCAGCCTTACATTATAAAGACATGAATCAGAACAGAAGCAATAGACAGTTGTGTCTCCTGAACCATCTGTTTTGAAAGTAAATTTTAAACGAAATCGTGCAAAGTTTAATCAGAAGCTGGTTTACAACATTCTCTCTGCCAATGAGTTAGGATTCTGCTTTTCTTCCACAAACATTTTAATGGCTAGTTTAAGAAAGCAGTCAGCCCCCTGCAAAATGCAATTTCTGAAACTGTAGCTCCTGAGTATAACTGAGGAAGGAAGAAAAGAGCAGTTATTGAATAAACAAGTAAGCTGCTGACAAAGCCAAGATCCTGGTGGGCCTTCCCTGACAAAAAATAAAACAAACCCTTCAATGGTAAGAGCTGTTGGTGTTTTAAAATAAACAAACACCACCTCACACACAGAGACTCAAAAGTTATTTATTTCTCAGGTTAACTAACAGGAGGACTTCAGTTCACAGGGAGGGTTTCAAGCCATCATCAGTTGCTCACACAAGCCTCACACTGAGCAGCAATGTTGAAGCAGCCACATGATGCAGGACGCTCCTCTGATGGCACAGGCATCTCTAACTTGCTGAAAAAGAATTCCTTCCCGTTCTTGAAACAGTATCAGAGCAGGGGAAAACTGTCACAAATGCATCTACTCACCTCCCTACAATTACACTGGCCAAAAGTCAGTAGCTTCTGCTCCTAGGAGAGGTGGGAAGCTCTGCCAAGCTCGTGCCTTCTACTCCTAGCTGACCTCTGAATCTGGTCTCTCCAAAATAAACTCCCTGACACATTTTTAGAGGTTTGGCAATTAATTATTTATTTTCCAAATCAGACTCTTCATATTAAGATAGCTTCATGTTTCAATTGAAGCATAAGAACTATCAAAGAAATACAGCTCTCCATTTCTTAAGTAGTCTTCCTAAAATACACCTGATGAGCAAAACACCATCTACATTAAGCTAAAAAAAGTCTTTGTGGCATTCCTCTGGGAATGAGCACCCCAGCACAGCTTTGCTATCTGCAGCCAGAAAAAAAACTTATGCTGATAAGTGCTTCATATAATACTCTTGTGAAGTCTCTGTACATCAAATTCCAGCCAACAAATTCCAAACTTAATTCTAACCAAAAAATGTATTTTTGGAACCAGGAGTCACCCTACTCAATTTTTTCACTGCCTCTGAAGCCAGAGTGTCTGCTCAGCTCCTTCTTCCTACTTCTAAACAATTCTGTAGTGGCATCACAGACCACATCACACATGAACTCTCCCTGCCAACCTTTGCAAGATCTGCTCTGAGGTAATTGGAGTCTCTGTTCTGGTCACATTTCTTTTAGTTTGTTGAGCAGACATTTTTTCTCCTTCCTGATGACTTTTTTGCCTCTTAAACACAGACTGAACACTGTCAGAAAATAAAACTTCTCCCACCTCTAGGCCCAAAAGCACTAATTCTTTTTTCAGGCTTTTTTTTTTTTTTTTAATTTAACATTAGTAACACTGAAAATCTTGCTCCAGTGTGCAAAGAAGGCAACCATACCAGTTTTATCTCTCTGGAAGGAGCTTTCCAGATGTCCATGGGACTTGAACACAGAGGAGAAAGCTTCCAGGCGTCTCTGAATGTTCACAGTGGCTGTTTTGACAATATCTGCAGCAGATCCCTGAACAGTTGTATTCACAGCCTGGCGTTCTGCCTGAAGAGAGATAGTTGTTCTCAAAACTCACCCCCAAAAAATCAAATCCAACATGTCACATGTACTTAATTAAAAATAATAAATACATGGCCAGATATACACAGAGTAAAAATTCCAAATAAAGAGCTTGTTCTATCTACCTGAGAAAAAGAAACATTATAGGCTAGCTTCAGACACAAAATTTCTACAGGCACCTGACAAAATTCCACAAATTTAAAATTAATGAATATCAAGAGTAATAATCTGCAAGAGTCACAATCCACAAGAAGGAGAAGCCTATACCCATGGTAACAGGTTCAAGGAGAGAGGAAAAATCTCAGTTAATCCAAGCATCACAAGACATTTCTGCCTATCTTCAAAGCCATAAGGGATGGACAACTGAAGGCAAGAAACTGGACTTCATGGACTAACAATATGGTCTGCCACACTAAATCCTGACTGCCAGAGCATTACAGCTGTACAAAAACACACCAGACCACCATTTTTTTTCAACACAAGCAACTTCTCTACTAATCCCCTGCTCAGACAAGAAAGCTGTATACAAAGTTTCTTCTTTCTTTGCTTAGAGCTGAAACGTGCAAAGAACTACGAGGATGCTGAAATGAAAGTGAAGATAATTCATTAACTGGTCTTTAATATGATTTTAAAAACCAAATCAAATTTGGACAGAAGATGCATCTAGAAAGCTTCCTGCTGAAGTATTTTTCAGATCAAATTGTCCTTTATTTTCAAAAGTGTTTTGAAAGCCTCCTTGTTTTCCTGTCAACTCTTTGGAGTACAAACTCCCCCACTTCCTCTTCTACTTTAGTCTTTAATTCCACACAACTTGATCCAGCTTCCTACTGAGAAGTATAATGCTTCCTCCCCACAGAAACATCTCCCTAGGGAGTCAATTTACTCTTACGGAAGTAGAGTCTATGGGAGAAGTGTCCAAAATTACCTGGAAAAAAAATTATGCTAATGCGAAGGT
Organism: Vidua chalybeata; assembly: GCF_026979565.1. Classification (NCBI taxonomy): domain Eukaryota; kingdom Metazoa; phylum Chordata; class Aves; order Passeriformes; family Viduidae; genus Vidua; species Vidua chalybeata. The sequence continues at coordinate 71,190,527 of NC_071531.1, forward strand.
GTATACTAAGTAAATATTTATCTAAGCAACTTTCCTTTCAGGGAAAATAAGAAAAGTAACAAATACCCAAAAATATAGGTCTTAAATGCCCTTTCTTGTTCAAGTGCTGACAGCATGTAATATACAAAGACTACTGAGTGGGAGCAACTCATCCTGAAGAGTTAAAGTGTACCCCTGTGTGGAGGCTTTTTAAAATCATGTCCATCAATTTCAATAAATTACTCACTCCAGCTCCAACGTGGGAGTTCTGAAGTGAGGTTAGCACAGTGATGACAACTGCACACCCAGTCACAGAAGAGTTATGTCAAACAGGCCATGACAAAAGCTCTGTTACTCAGAGAATGACTGAGGGAACAATGAACTAAGCAAGAAGTGGAAGGTCATGACTAAGATGGCTTGCAAACCTTGTAAAACTGCAGACATGGCTACACAAAGAAAACTGGCATTTTAAAAATAAAACTAAAAAAGAATTTAAAAAAGGCACAGCACTCAACATACATGAGCTTTACTGTAGGGATTTGGATCTTTGATAGCTGGCAGGTAGCGCCGTCTCCCCAGGATGGTCTGCACAAACCCATCCCTCCTGCAGCTCCGCACTGTCTCCCTCAAGAATTTCTGAACCCCTGTGAAAGGAGAAAGTTGTCTGTAATACAGCTGATGTTCTGTACTGACTTCTCAGTGGGGTCACTGAAAGCAGTCTGGGGCAGCCAAACAGCACAAAGGAAATCCTTTAAATTTCCCAGACCCCATCAGTGGACAAAGGCATACGATCACTCATTCAGCTCTGCTGCAAAACCTATTAAGACTTTTGAGGTGGAAGAGAGTGCACAGTGTCAGGATATCTGGCTGTGCACAAGGAGGTGGGAAGTCCATCCTGCACAGTGCCCAGGCACATAGGGTCAAATGTGTATTATTGATAATGGAGAGGTCAGAACCTGGACCAACACTGGAAAGACAAGTAGTAGGGAGGGAGTAAATTGAAAGCAGAAGCCAGAGCCCTTGATGCCTCAAGCTGCCTGACTTCAGGCTTTGTCCCTTCAGATTCTAGGATGAAATAAAATCACCCACCTGCACTTTGCAAGGGAAGGAGCAAATCCACCAAGAGTGTTAAAAAGAAACTTAGGTCAAAGAATGGTGAGAGAGGGAAGAGGAACTTGCACTGCAAGTTCAGGTAACAACTGTACTAAAGTGGGAAAAGTTAACTTCAGACAGTTTCTTTCCATGTTTACAAAATATAAAATGTAAAAGGACCTATTCAAAATCAAGACTGACAGCATAAGTCAATTCATGAGGTATGTAATTTAGTAGTCAGCCTGGCAACACCTAGCAAGTGAAAACCCTCGAGAAGTGAAGTTACAATATAAGGTACACTTCAGTTTGTATGCACACATACGTGCCGAGAGAGAGGAGGCAGGAATTCATTCCTAGCGGTCACAAAGGAGAGACTATTCAGAAATTAATGGAGACTAAAGAGAATCTTAACAGGAAACCATTTTTCTGCATATGTCTTCTAAAGAAACAAACCCTAAATCTTCAGAACATAATTTTCCAGCTCATTTTCAAGTCCTATGACTAGAGCTAGCTGCCTCTTGTCCCATTTGCCCTCCATTCTTTTTCTGACTGCAGCTCTATTCTCTCTACATCTTCCCTAAAAATTAACATGCTTATTAGAAACACAGCCATGTCTTTTTACAAAACATGGGAGAGCTACTCTGAGCAGCTGGATAAAAATTAAATGGTAATATGTAAAACAGTTTAAAACTCCATGAAAGCAGAAGACAAAAGCAGAAGAAAGAAATGGTTATATTTAAAAATGATAAGAAGCAAGGTCTAAAGTTGTCACAGCATATCATTTGAAGCTGTGTTTTTATAAGGAAAAGCATGTTTCTCATTCAGAAACTGAAGAGCTTTGAAATTACTCCTCAGGGCTTATTAATTAATTAAAACAACAAAAAAAATTGTTGTAATAAGTAAAGAACAAAGTCATAAAGGTGAATAAAACCAGAGTAGAGTAAAACTTTACAGAGTATCAAACTGCTGCATTCATGCACTGGACATTTTCAAAATGAAAAGCATTTTCAAGGGATACAAGTAGTAGGTTGAGACAAATTTAGGATTTGGAAAGACATGGAGAGAAGGGATTAAAAACAACAACCACCACCACCACACAGCCATATCCAAACCTGTGTATCTCGATTTGAAGGATTCAATGTAATTGGCAGCTTCATTTTCATCAATCCCCATCTGCTCGCCTAAAGATTTTGCTCCTATTCCATAGATGATTCCATAGCAGATCTGCCAGAGGAAAGGGTGAAGAATCGCAACCGTTTGGTCAGCCACGCAGAGAAAGCAGAGCCAAAACAAAATGTGATCCACTGGAAGACAAGTATATGGAAACAAGGGCAAGTATTCAAGATGGGAGAGCCCCTCTAAGTCCAAACCATTCATGCTGCTTTTCTCCACCCTCATCCCCCCCAAAAAATCTCCGACAGCTTCAGTTGCAACGTACTGAGAGTGGGAGGACGGACGAAGCAATTACTGAACAATCATGGCCTAACTCAAACAGAAAAACATACTGCTACGTGTTGAACACTGAATCTTCCTGCCCAGAAAGCTGCTGTGATCTTTTGCCTAAAATTACCTGCTTAGCTTGTTGCCTTGTCCTTTCTCCAACAGTTTCGGGATCGATCATTTTCCATTCTGCTGCAATGCTTTTAAAGACATCGATACCACCATTCAAGGCTTGAATGAGGCGACAGTCACAAGACAAATGAGCGAGGATCCTCAGTTCCAGCTGAGAGTAATCAGCAGCCAAGATTAAGCCACCTGAATTCAAAAAGTTATCAGAAAGCATTATTTCATAAATTACTCCAATATTCCATCCAACTTCCCAGCAAGAAGGATTGAACCCGTCCTTTATCTTCTGCTCTGAGAGTTTTTCACAGCAATTTCTATCAAGACAAATTCTTGTCTGTTTCCCCAGTGCTCAGGCCTGCATGCTTTACATCTAGCACATTTAGAATCCATCAAAACCATGTAAACAAGTATCTGTCCATGTGTATAAGATAGAGCAGGCAATGTGGGAACTGACATTTGAATAGAAAGAACACTAGGTAGAGTGCAATTTGTGTATTAAGAGCTGTCTTAGCTACCTCTTTTAAAAACAGGTATTCTTAAAGAGGAAATGAAAGTCTGAACATGTGAATGATATCATTTAAATACTTTGTCCAACTGAAACTCTCTCTTTTACAGTCATGTGAATAATTTTGAAGGCATGCTAACTACTGCACTAGTTTTCCAAGTAGACTGCTTAGACACATATATACTGTTATCAATCCTTAAACCTTCATCATATCTGGGATTTTTTTGCTAACCATATACTTAACAATTCCAGAGCAGGACCTGGGTATTACCTGGGAAAGGAACAAAAGCATGCCTCATGCTAACAGAAAATGGTATTCCTCTTTCTCTGGATCTGTTTGCAGCTTGAACCTTTAGCCCATTAGGCAAAATACTGGAACGCTTTCTGCATCTGTGGAAAAAAAGGAATGACTGCCCTTCACCAATTTCTAAAATACTAAGAGATGCATAATCAATTTTACCACAATGAATTAGTGAAAACAAGTGAGACACTGGCCTCTATTCCATTTTTCTGGACAATCCATACCCAAATTTGACCATGGAGGAGCTGGACAAAGACCACATAAATACCTGAAAAGGATTTATTGATTCCAAAAAGATTTAGGGATAAATCTTCCTAGTACATTCAGGATTCAGTTCAGAAATTGGATAGTTCTGCTTTAAAACCGGTAAGATGAATGGCCCCAGATCTGTGATGAGCTTATTCCAGAAAGACAATGGAGTCATATGAATCCTAAAAATTCAACACTTCACCTTGAGTGCCAAGTCCCTCCACATCATTCTACTCTGCAGAATGCATACACCAGCCCAGAGGCAGAAAAATCCCCCCCAATATCACCCTCAGGCACATGCACACACATTCACAAGTAAGCCTGTAAAAACAGAGCAGAAGTCGCAGAAGAGGTGCTCGTAACACACTGCACGTTTCCTCCCTAAAGACTGAGGGGAAAAGGTGCCCCAAAGCTGCTCAATTTTCCTTTCTGAGAGGCCAAAACTTTACAGTGTCACCCATGTGCTCTGCATCCTCTCAGGGCTGCTTAGGTTTCCTGTCTCACCAAGTCATTTGTAGCTGCAGATGGAATTGTATCCATGAGCACATCCACTGAACAGTGCACAGCTCTGACACCATTCACATCACATTCTCCCACCAGCACCAGTCTACCAGACAGTCCAATGGGCTCTTCACTGGAAGGCAAAAAGCCTTTTTAAGTCCTTGATGTCTGGATCAGGGATCTGAGCAAATTCTTTATCAAAATGAAAAGGTATCTCTAAGATCAAGACTAGTTTCAGCAGAGCACAGAAAAAAACATCAAACTCTCCCTTGTGCACTTCCTTTTCTTCTTAAATGTTGGCTCTTCAGGCATGGTAGGGATCAATAAGATGAATGCACAAAAATCACAGAAATAAATTTTCAAAAGAAATAAAGGTGAGGAACAATTGCATGTCTGGCTACTGCAGAAAATCACATTGTTCAGCATAGGTTCTCGGTTTAGTTAAATGTATAAGGGCTTTATACTATGACCTAATTTAGCAACTCTCCTTTGGTCAGAAGCTTCTTACAACAGGAGGAAAGAATAGCAATAGTAGTTTGTAAGATAATAGACAGTTTGGACCAAAGTCTGGAAGGCCAATCAGACTTGGCTGGATGTCAATTTCTTTTGTGCCAGCAGTAATTTCTGTGCCTTTAGGATTGCCCATCTTCCTAACACAGGGCTGCTTAACTAAAGGATATAGGAAAATGTAGGAAAAGTCAGCCTGAGAAACAGCCCTCTCAGAGTCTGGCAGGCACTCCAGTCCTTTGAGGGGCTCTTCTCTACAGGGAAGACTCTCAAGAAACCAGCACACTCCCCAACCATCCTGAAAAGCTGCTGCAAGCCTGAGCACTGCCACAGCTTTATATCAGAATGACATTCCTGCCTCCATGGCTATGCCTGGTTCTTCTGAGATGGAGATGAACAAGATGCTTCTACTCCCAAGTTCTCTTCTCATTACTTTCCCAAGGCACAAGGGTGTTAAACACATGATAGTAGGAGGCGCCAGAGAGAAGAAGCAAAAACCTTCTCAAATTTCTCACATCTTGCTGTGGGAAAAAAGGCTTAGAAAAGTCACTCAGGTGACACAACTGGGACAAGAACCTGAATGGAAAGAGAAACTGAAAGGGCAGAAAAGCACCACCAAGTAGGAAGCCTCAAAGCTCACAAGGTAGATGCCAAAAGTGTTGGTGTTTCACTAGATTTCCACACAACTGTTCAGGCATTGGCATGTAATGCTGTCAAAGTAGAATTGTAGAATCATAGAAAACAGGGTATTTGGTTAAGAGAAACCAAATTTAGAAATCTTCCTCTGCTTCCTGCTAGTTACTGTAGGTCACTATGACAAATGAAATTATTAACAAAGAATGAAAAATATGTTCAACCCTGTTCCCTTAAAAAGGGAGCTACACAGCATAAAACAAATGAATTTTCTTCTGCTTCTTCAACAATATTCTATTCTCTTTCAGAGTAGTTCTTAGCAAGTCAAACCAGATCCTAACTTCAGTTTGGTTATTTTCACACTCAGGCTTTCCATTGAACAGCTGGGAACGTAACGCTAATCTCACTGAAGGGCTTCATAAGGAACGTCAAAAAGAAAGCAAATAGCTACATGAAACCACATGCTGTTAGTATTATTATGTCTTTCATGTATCACTGATTTTTAGGCATTTATTCCCCTGTAAGAGAAACACTGAATAACAAATCACGCTGACACGTCAGCAGTCACAGGTGAAGTCAGAAAAGAGAAATTTGACAACCCGACCACATTAAGATTAGACAGAAGCTTTGTCAAGATCCTCCTACCTGCCCCCCAATGCAGCACAAGAATTAACATTTCCATGGGCTTGGGAGGGGGGGCTTTCTTCAACCACAGTTGGCATTTCAATCTCAAAATCTCTTGGCACATTCTGGATATTTGGCTCTGTGAAGCTTACTCGACCTGAAACCAAGATAGGGCAGAACTAAGGAAGGGTCCAAAAGGAGTCTCTCTAATTCAATACAGCTGCACACACTGCATCTCCAAAATACAATGGGCAGGAGAGTGAGAGGACATAACCACTGAGAAAATTTTTAAAAAGTAATTTGTGTTTAATGGGCTTGTGATGGTTCCCCATTTCTGTATCATTAATAACCTGTTCTGGAGTCAGAGATTTACATGGTAATATGTGCAAGAAATGAGTAATACTGCTCAGTGAACACAAAAGCTATATTAAACACATCTGTTTTTTTAATGCAGATATATGTCAAATAGATGTACCAGTATCTTTGGTTGAAGCAGAGCACGGGCTTGATTTCCTATCTTTTCATCTTAGAAAAGCTGCACACACATACAAAAAGACAAAAAGCCAGTAAGAACTGAGGCATTTGCACACATTTGTTCACCTGTAGCTGTGTGAGTCTGTGAAACTGGATATATCCTTTCCATTCCCAGTGCAGAATTCAATCGCTTCTCCCTCTGTAGTGGAAACACCACTTTAGTAATGGCGTTGTTGATCCTCCTCCATTCCAGTATCAGCCCTGGCAATGGGTGAAGTGTCTTTAATTTCTCCAAAACATCCTTGTGGGAAGAAAAGGGCACAACTAATCAACGGCCTTTAAAATTTTATAAATAAAGTTTTCACTGTTCTGCAGGAAAAAGTGACTCCTTCACCAACAGTGAGCTTCCAGTGTCACTGCCTTAAAATTAAATCAATATCCTCTCCACTTATACCACCTACACCTGGGTAATCAAAGCACCACCTGACACAGCTGCAGTTTTATTACCCACGAGAAGACAATCGCTTCTCTTTGGACTTCTGCACCCTCATCATCACTGTTAATCTGCACCAACCAATAAACCACCTGAAGTGATGAAATAAAGCATCACTTGCCATAGGTCCCCTACATTGTCTCCTCTTGTCCGGGTTTAATGCTTCTCCTCCATCTTCTTGCATATTTTCCTCCCTGCTCTCTCCTATCTGGTGTTCACTAGGAACACCAAGTGAAGCCCTTAACCACGTTCCTTGAAAGACAAAGCTGATCACTAGCAATCAAATCCTTTCAGTTTAATCAGAAATATAAAGGAACTAACAAGAATTTCAAAAGACAGTGGCATTTCTCAAAATAACATTTTTTTGTGTGTGCCACAGGCAGCTGCAGCCTCCTCCCTCCACATCACAAAAGGAGGAAATCCTCCCTTTGCTTCTTGCTCCCTGCTCTGCCACCACCACTGCACCCAATGGCTTCACTGCCACCTGAGTTCCAGAAATCAATACTTGTCTTCCAAGTACAGACTACACTGAACAAGGGGAAACTAAGAAAACAGCACAGATTAATGAGTCCTGAAAACAGGAACATATATATCTGTTAATTTCACTTGTCTGGCAAGAACACCCATTATCCTGCAGCAGTTGGTATTAATGCAGGTCCACAATATTTATCAACTGGCAAGAATGTCAATAGCCTTCACATTATACAAGTTTCTGATATACTAAATTTGATAAGCCATCAGATTAGCCATTCTGAAGACAAATTCTCTGAAGCAAAAAATACAGATTTGATAGTAGCAGGAAGAGAAAGTATTGTATTTAGTCAACATGGTATTTAAGTATCTTTCAAGCTGACGTGGAAAAATTCTTCTGCTACTGGCTTTACAAAATTATTGTGCTATTTTGGTCTTACACGTGATTTGGGAAATCAGATTCTGGCCTGATTTACTCTTATTGAAGCCTGCTATTTACAGGCATGTCCTCACTGCACTCAAGCTTTAGGAGAGTAGGAGTCACTAACTCTGCTAACAGAGAAGGTAGAACCCAGTTTGAATTTCCAGTGATAATTGGAGGAGCAAAAGGCAATTAAAATTTACTTTCAGACTAGAAACAGATTTTCTTGTACCTTGGTTGTACTGAACTGCTTGCTTAACCTGACCCTGTTTCCTTTAACAGTTGCTCTTCTGGTGTAACCCAGGGTTTTCTTGTTCCCTTGGACTTTCACATCTCCATTTTGTGGCAACTTCAGCTCCAGGAACAACACCTGAAAGAGGCCAGCATTTCAAATCAGTTTCTGCACACTGCTCCCAGAAGAAAACAAAAGCAACTGAGCACTTAAACAGCTTGCTCCAGCCAAAGGATAGTACAAATGCTTCAGGTAATTAAAAAGCTGATTAAAGATCCCAACTATCAAAGTCATTCCTCCTCATTTTAATTAAGTACGAAATGCAATTTAAAATCTCATTTTCTGAACACTCTAAGTTTAAGTTCAGAGGTATGTTTTTAGAAAAGGTAATTAACTCCATCCAATAAGTGAGGTTATTACTGACAGTCAGCTGTAATAAAATGTAATGTTCAGATGACTGAAAGTGGGAAGAACATTGGTGAAAAAAAAGAGTTAGCAGGGAGCAGGCTTCAGAACAATATGAATGCACAGAAGGAGGTGATCAAAAATACCTTTTACAGAATAGCTAGAATATTCGTTTTTCTAACAAATTGCCAAAAACCAGAAAAATAAGTATATGCTCATTTGGTGACAGACAGAATACAGCTCTTAATTTTTCACTTTATGTTTCCATGTAGGATGATACACTACTTAGCAGCTATTGTCTTTGATTTCACAGCTGGCAGAAGGGAACAGATAGCTTTTCTCCTGCCCATTTACGGCACAGAAGTTTTACTTCTGTAAAACTTTACTTGACACAAAACTAGAAGGGTAAAGTTCTATTATACCTATTATACAAGGTACTTTGCATGATTGGTAATAAATTTCCACATGAGGTACAAGCTTCTGCAGTTCAGAAAACAGCATTTCAGACAAAACTTTACTTCCCCTTTTCCATGAAGCAGAGTGAAACTGAAGTCGAGCATTATTTCAGGAGTTCTAACTTAGACTACTGTTACTGAGCAAGACTTCTACATTTGCAACAAAGAAGGAATATTTCTGTAGAATTTCTATTACTGATAGCTGCTTGCAGATTTTGACTACTTTATATTAAAGTACAGCCCCTCAGCAAGAAAAGAGTATATGGAGAAAAAAAAAAAAGAGAAGAGGGAGAAAACCATGCACAGCAATTTTAATATATTTCAATTATTCCATATAATGTACATTAAAAAATATAAGTGAAATTCTTCAGGAATGAAAGGATTGCTATTTTACATAGAAATATGTTTCTTAGACTTTAAAAAATATCAGTTCTTAAAAGGTTCTTAAAAGCAGACAGCAGTTGATTCAAAACTTTTAAAGCAGTTTTTCCTCCTTGCTCATGCCTGTACAGGGGTAAGGGTAACAATGCAACTTTTCAGTACAACTCTTCTTAGACTCAAGACTACGTGACACCAAATCACATCTCACGTGTGGGACACTGGCATTGCAAAAAAGCTTCTCCAGTCCCGTACCACTAATCCAAAATACTCAAAAAAACATTTAATTGGCAGATCATCTCATGCACCCTGAGAGGCCATGGTCCTTTACAAACCACATGCTTACTTTCACTTGGTTTTTATTTCCAACATACATATTTCCACTTCTACCTTCTTTATCTCTACTAAAGTTGGCAGAAACCATAATGATCAGTAACAAGAAAGAGAGACACAGCCTCTTGCAGGGCAGCAAGCTCACAATGAGAGTGAGGATAAATGAACTCTCAAGCAGAGTTGGGTTTGCATTTTGGATTTTCTTCATGCCGTGAAGAACTTTTCTTCTTCCCATTAAGATTTTTTTTTTATTTTATTTTAGCCAAAGGCTCTTGATGATAACTTCTGGGGAAGTTCCCCCCCTCCCACTCCAACCCTCATGTACCTCTGCAATGTCATCAGGGCTGGTCAAGGAGAAGCTGTGCCCTGCCAGCTGATATGCCTTGGTCTCAATCTGGCTCAGTTTAGCCTGCATGACCTGTTTCTGGGTTTCATAGGCTGTTGTGCTGAAACCAATGCCATTCAGCTCCAGCAGAGCCAAGCAATAATGGGTGGGCATCTCCACTTTAGAAAATACATCTGTAGTAAGTACAAACCAAAGAAAATCTTTTATAAAACAGATCAACTGCAGATAAACACATTCATTAAAAAAAAAAAAAAAGAATCCTCAGTTTTGAAAATACTGAAATGTTCTGACACACTGAAATCTTTTACTGTAGATTTCATTTAAATACTTTTGTTTCTGGAATAAGAAATATTTCATAATACGATGTTCTGGAACACTTCTTATCACGAAGGTATTTAAGAAAGCAGCTTCTTTTTTTTCTAAAAAATATATCTTTCTGTATATCAACATCTTATAAAATGCAGACATATTTAACGTAAGGCTTTCTAACTTGATACACATTAATTCTACCACCCACATCTTTTTAAAATGTTCTAAGGTTCAACTGTAACAATCATAAATGATGTGGTAAACTTGTAATAAAATGCTTCAGTGAGATTGGACCACAATCCTCGGCTCTGGATATAATTTAGGGGAAACTATCATAATGACCACAAATAGTATATTTTGGGGGTTTTTTTGATGGCTTGTTTTAAAACAGCACAAGCACTCAGCAGTTATTAGTGCAAACATATAGGTTCATTCACTATGGAATCACAAGGGTTCCATGGACACAATGCCATGACAAACACATGACAAATCATGCGCTATGGACAGGCCAAAAAGCAAGAAATCTCCTTCAGAAAATATTTGAGGATTTTAGGAATTAATTCTGACAAGAAAATCCAAAAACTTTTGAAAATGCTCATTAGAAATCATAGACAGACCTACAAGTCCCTCAGAATGGCCAGGGCAGTCACCTGGGAGGTACAAATCTGCTTGATTTAGAGAATTGACTCTGCTACAGCCTTAACCACTGCAACTGGTGGAGATTTGGGACATAAGAATTATATTTTAATATTTTTTTTCAGAATATATATGCTTTCAAGGGAATTTCCCTCTTTTCTTTTAACAAATGAACATTTTGACAGAATATATTTAGATAAGAACTTCCAAACTGCCTCTCTTCTGCACAGATCATTCAGCCTGTGGCAGCACAGCTGTATTTACCCTCCATCTTTGCCCCCAAGTGGAGGATGTCTCTTTACCTGACAGATTTTCCTTCTGTAATTCCTTGTGGAGTTGGTCCATGGCATTGAAGACAAGCACAGACTCTATGGCTGCTCTGTACCGCCCAGACTGGTCTCTGCTGGCACTCAGCCCCAGGCTCTGCACCCCTTGGCCCGTGCCCACTCCTTCCAGGAGGGGCAGCTCACTGGGGAGAAAGTTGGTCACCATGCTGTGAAGGGTATGTTCCTTGGAGCCAGAATCCAGCAGCCAACATGCAACCTTAAAAAGAGAGACCTCTATGAGACTATTTTTACCTTTTAGACATAATTAAATGTAAATATTTAGCCAGGGGTTAATTCAAGGTTATAGTGGATATTATTTTTCTTCATTTGGCAGGTAAACTGCAATAATTTGTTACATAATTTCAGCAAAAAACCTTCAGGAAGGCCTAAGTCACTGAAGAGCTTAATTCTTGAGTGAGAATAAAGAGTTATTTCTTTCTAAAAGAAAAGTTATTTCTGTATGTTTGAAAACTTTATCCTCTGTCAAATAAACACATCTTGAAGTGTCTTTTCACTTATTAAAACTTAACTCAAAAGGAATAAATACAAAAATCAGGATCAAAACATGTTTAATCTGAAAAATGACTTTGTAGAGATCAGAACTTGCTATTGATCTAGAATATTAGCCAAGCTGAGCTCTCCTATCTTTTGCAGAACAGGACTAATGCCAAGATTTCTACATGGGATATTTTACTATTTTACTCCTGGTAAAGCTTAAACCCCTGTCTTCAAAGCAAATTCATTTATATGTACATTTCAATTTCTTGTGTCAAAACAGGATGAAGCACAGATTTCTACATTACCCCTGCCATGCAAGCAGAAGTAAAAACTCATATGTATATATATGGGGTTGGGGAGGGTGTATTCATTGTGTCACTAAAATGAGCCAACATGAGTATGACTATTACATGGAAAAGTGAAGGGCAAGATGCTTTTACTGCTCTTCAATTTCATCCTAAAACTATGTCTTGGTATGAAAAAAAAAATGTTTATCCTTGCATTGAACACCTCAGCTACTTTCCTGCAGAGCTGAGTATTGTCATGAAGCTGTTCAGCCCACATGCAAAGCAAGCTTTAAAAATCAACAGGATTTTCTGTGCACCCAGAGCTTTTTGTAACATGAGCAACAAGGTGCTTTTACCTCAAGCTAGTATTTCATGTGAGTTACAACTGGTACCCAAACCTCTTGAAATTCCATGTAAACTTTGTTTTGTTTTGAGAAAAGGGTAGCAAAGTGGTCTGTATGCATAGTGGGTAAATCTTTTGCTTATAAAGTCTTCTGCTCTCAGAAGAAATAACCTGACCAGAAGCACTTGTGACATTACAGTCCCAGGTTTCTTACTGCAACAAAACAGAATTTAAGTCCTGTCCACTGGGACTGGGGAGAGATTTATCTTCATTTCCCCTTCCAAGTAAGGTATGAAATAATAATGTGCTAACCCCTGAAACTCTTTGTTTCTCTTGCAAGCACCATGAACATCCATAGCAAAGCAAATGTCCTCAGAATACTTTTCTAGATTGCCCACTGAAAGAAAATTTCACTAAACTTCCTGACAGATTCATACTGAAATAACAGAAGTACCAGAAGGTACTCCCGTCTTTCCACTGTTGTGTTTAAACTAGTAGTTTCACCCAAGAAAAATTTCTTAATCCTGCAAACCTTTGGATCCTCAAAACTTCCTTCCAAGGAGATGCCACAAGCCATCAGCAGAGTTTTGTAGTGCTGGATGAAGTCATACATGATAAGTGAGCGCTCCTCCTTGGTCTTCTTCTGCAGGTACAGCTGCAGATGGTTCAGTCTCTCTGTCACAGGTAGGCTTTGGTCCAGAGGTGGGGGTGCCAAACTCAGACTGATTTCTAAGGCGGAAATACAAGCAAAAATAATCTTTTATGCCATTAAATGGTAAAAAATGCAAGAGAAAAATCTTGAATGTAACTACCTAAAGCACAAAAGCTACAGTTGAACTATGAACAAACAATGCATCTATAGCACTATTACATATTTTATCAAACCAGACTAGGCTCCCAAAAGCAATACACTGTGTCTGTACTAACAAACAAAAGATAGCCAGCAATCAAACCCTAGTCACAAGGTCACTTAGCACAGACTGGGCTATGTTCAGCATCTGAGTGCTAGATTTGTTCTGGAGAGCAAAAATTGGAAGAGATTGAAAGGGAAGAACAAGTTAGATAAAGAGAACTTGGGAGTGAGCAAATGTTTTAGCCATATGCATGCTCACAGTCCAGTGTCTGAGCCAATTACCTGCCTTTATTACACAGTACTATACATGTATCCACAGCAACCTGTCCAAGGCTGTTTAACACCTAAGACTGCTAAATTACACAACTGAGCTGGGGTTGGGACAATCACAGCACTTCCAAGAAACTTATCTACTGCAGGAACTTTTTTGAGATGCAGTATCAAATAACCCAGCAGAGCCTGTCTGCTCACTTACCAGTCTGGTCTTGGGTCTGCTGCAAAGAGATATAGTAGGCATCTTTTCCACCCCAACACACCGCCAGTCCAACTACCAAGATATCTTCGCATCCTTGGACAGGAAATCCGTCATCTTTAACTTGCAACCGCTGAGGAGAACTCACTAAAGAAATAATTTTAAGTTACTATTATAAAATGGCATCCATAAATACAGAAGATTTGGGATCCTGAAAATGCAAATACATACAGTTGAGCCTAAAATTTAATATTATCGAGTCTCAGTACAGCAAAGGAGCTGTGTGTTCACAGAGGATGGAGAGTTGGTATCAAGCATTCCTTGATAGGTCTTTGGTGATGGTAATGAAGTGTTAGCAGCTTTTTGGTATGTGAGAGCATCTGAATATTCTTCTGTGACTGCCTCTGAACCAAGGTTACATATTTTTAAACATTTTCAAAATGTAAACTTGGTGTGAAATTCAGCTCTGTCTCTGGGTTGTTGCAATATTGCTTCTTTCTTTCCCCCACAGATGTACTCATATGCTGCAGTTTGCTGCTGCTTTTTAAACATATTCTTCCTTTAAAATGACAAGATTAAGCAGTTAGATTCTTTGCTGTCATATCGCCATAACAACAACAGCAACATTTCTTAACTATCAAAATAGATTTTTGACAGGCAAATGTGAAATGCTTTTTAGAGTATAAGGAAGAAATACACTTCTATCTCAACTCTTGAAGAGGTTGCTAGAAAAGGCCAGAATTTGGAAGGGATGCTTTATGGGTAGCTTAATCTGAACAGGAGGAAAATCTTATTTACTTTGAGGACGACAGAACACTGGAGCAGATTGCCCAGAGGTTGTGGAATCTCCTTCCCTAGAGATATTCAAAAGCTGCCTGCACATGCCCCTGTGCACCCTGCTCTATGTGAACCAGCTTTAGCAGGAGAGTTAGACTAGATAATCTCCAGAGGACCCTTCCAACCCCAAACATTCCATGACTCTGTTATATCATATTTTATATTATATTTTCCTCTTTTTTTTGCATATCTTTTCCTTCTCTAGGCCTGCTTTAAGTTGAACATACCACATGCTGTTCACAAAATAATGCACTGGAACAGGAAACTGACCTTTTTTGAATTTGCCACCAATCGTTGATTTGGGAGACAAAAGGCACTTTGTTCTTTCACATGCCACTGAGATGGAGAATCTGCTTTTCTCCTTCCATTCTGCAACAAAAGTCTGGAAAAGTGCTTTGTCACTTGCTACATCAATAATAGTGAAACTTTCAGCACTTAAGGGAACAAAGGGAAAAACATCCTGAGATAGCTGCAGTGAAAAGCCTTGGTCTACAGTGGAATCATCTTTTATCTCATCTGCCTCAGTTGGGTTTAGACACTCAAGTTTGTCCTGGAATGTTTTTACCTGCTGCTCTGCATTGCCCTCACTATTCCACTGTAGCTGAATCGTCTTCCCTTCCTTCTTGCAGGTGACTTTTCCCTTTCTTGCAGATGAGAGAGAAACAGAACTTTTTGGAAAAAGTTCTTTGGGAGGTGTTGGAGGAATAAACCCATTATTACTATCTGGTGCAGGACAGGATGTTCTGTTGCTTCCCTTGAGCTGAAGTGTTATACCATCTGTTTTCTGAAGATCCAAGTTTTCTTTAACCTTGAAAGAGCTCTTCAAATCGTGGCAAGAGGGCAAAGGCTCTGGCTCACAACAGTCCAATTCAAAAACTGGATCTGACTCTTGACTAACAGGAGCAACTAATTCTTTTTTCAAACCATAACTTGCTGAAGCTGTTTCAATGCCTGAGAGGCTAGGCCATTTGTCCAACACATCCTGCAATCCTGGGCTTAGTTCAAACGAGCATTCAGTCCACACCACTGGATGGAGGTTCTTCTCAAAAGCTTGGTGGCTTCTCTGGAGCTTTTCACCTTGATCTCCTACTAAGTCTTTTGGTCTGGGGTCATTGTTACAAATGACTGAGTTTCTCAATCCTGACTGACCTTGAAATGTAGAAGGAATGTCTTTCAGAAAAGATGGGGAGTTTCCATGGTCTAAAACTTCTGCTATTACATCTGAGGATGCTAAAGACACATTGTTACACTGTGCAGGATTCTCATGTTCTTTCTGATTGTCACTGGCATCAAATTTATTCTCAGCAGGCCTTGGATTCTGCAAAACACCATCTGGAGGAAGCAAAGCTACAGGGTCCTTTCCATCAGCTTCCATGATGTGAATAGCTGAAAGGTCACTGACATTACTGAAGCTCTCATCAAACAGCAAGCTATTGCTCATATTTAGGCTTGTTTCAGGGACAGGGTGGCATTCTACTTGTACAATGTGTTCCCTACCAAAATGGGAGGCTGCTTTATTGAGGTCTTTAGACACACTTTCCCCTTTCACTGAATTTTGGGTCTGGTAATCTTGTAGAAAACTGTGTAGCTGTGAGTCAGTCATTGAGAAATCGCTTTCTTTAAGGCAAGGTGCAGGTTCTATTTTCTTCACTACAGGCTGTAAATTAAGGCCTCCAGACTCCAAAATTTTATTACTACAGTGCTGAGTTGTGGTTTTTGTAATGTCATTTGTTGTGATAAGACTTGGGAAGCTCAGTTTCCTAACTGTTGCAGCCAGCCTTTTATCAGTATCGTTCTCAGTCCATAAACTGCTTTGTTTTTCTGATATTTCCTGCTGTGGTATTGCTGCCAGCTCTGAACCTTGTATCCCCTGCTGTCCTGTGATTCCAGCTGCTCCCTCCTGTTTTATTATCATCTCAGTTTGAGTATCCAACTGGATGCTGTCTTCAAAGTCTCTAGAGCCAGAAAACAGATGAGAGGCTGGATCATTCTGAACACCATCTGCATTGCAAATACCTCTGGATTTTACTAAAGACCTTTTCAGAAAATCTTTAGGATGACTGTTGCCATTCTGCATTGTTCCAGCTTGTAACAATATTCCATTGGGCTTTTCACTCCCATTTTTGCCAGCATTCTGAATCTGAATATTGCAGGTTTTCTCTTCACCAGGACAAAAGTGCTCATCAAACGTCGCCTCAGCACAGCTCACATCTGTTTGAGTTTTATTCCTTTTCTTCTGCTTGACATCAGTTTTGTCAGTTCTCTGTGTCCTAGCACTACCAGGTATTCCTCTACTTCCTACAATACTGTGTGTCTCCATACTGGTGTGTGGAGTACCCTTCAGCATAACAGGTGCCTGAAAACCTGCTCTCCCCTTAGGCATGCCTTCATTAGTGGTGGAAGGCTCTGTAAATAATCCTTCCATTTCATCTTTCTTCCCAATCTTAACTTCTCCCATCTGTACAGAACTTGAGACTTTATGAGTTACAGAATCTGTTTCCATAAATTCCTTATTATTTTGGTTTGAAACAGAATTATCTGTAGAGATGGTGGTGCAGGAAAGAGGCAGCTTTTGTATGTCTATGCTAAGCTTATTTGAATCTTCAAGAAATGACCCCTGCAATTTTGAAGCGGTATTTTTGTTCCTAGTCCAATTTAAATGTGTATCTTTGCTTTTAATCAATCTAGAGGCTGAAGACTCTGTTCTCAATGTTGGTGTTTTTTCTTGTTCCATAAGGTGCTCTTGGATTGCTGTTCTGGAATTCATCTTGGTTTTGACGAGAGAAATTTCTTCTACGTTTTCATTTCCTCTGCACATATTTGGCCTTTTTCTAGCACTGTACACAAGATCACCCTTGCCTTCCTCTGCTCGAGCCTGTTTCCTGCCCAGGACTTCACTCTCAAATACAGAGCTTTCTGTGCTACTGCTCAGTCGCCTTTTACATCCCTTTTTAATATTTGATAAGTTTTCAATCTGAGAACCAAGGCCATTACAGTGTTGAACTCTGCACCCTTTTTTGTTTAACACCCTTGAAGACTCAGCAGACTCCTCTCCATCTGGTCTATGCAGTCTGTCTTCCAGTTCTGACTCACTGCTGATCACAGAGGATGTATCAGTCTCAAGAAAAGAATTTGGGTTCCACTGCACTCCCATCAGTGCCAAATCCTGCTGCAGAAGCCTCCTGGCCTCCTCCACAATGACAGAGGCTGCTTCTCTTTCAGTGAAGCCCTTAATTCCAGCCATCCAGATGCTGCGCACGGCCCGACGCTCCTCTGCTGCCTCCTCATCCTCATCCACAGCCCTACGAACACTGTGGGGCAGGTAACAGACATATGTAAACATTCATGCAGAACATAACAAACAACACAAGGAGCTGACACTATTATCTTCTGTTCCTATGTCAACTGCCTTCACAGCTTCCTTTACAAAAGCACTCTTCCTAAAATATAATGCACTTGATGGGAAATAACTTAATTGGAAATAACTATTTCTAAATATGAATAGATGTTGATGAAAGATATTACTGGCCGCATACCCCAAAAGCATTTCCAGATTTCTGTGTTCAAATGTACCCCAGATAAGTCCCAATTCCCTACTAGGGCAAGATGCAGGTCTCAATGAATCATCCTCCATGCACTGTTTTCCAAAGTAAGGAGATTTCAAGAGCATGAACCAGACAAGTATCATGGCACAGTCGAACAGGTACTTGATCAAGGAAACTTGTTACTACACTAACATACAAATCACAAGAGAATTCCAAAAGATAATCAGTAATAAATCATCAACTACGTTGAACATATGGTGAACCTGACTTTTAGAGGCAGCAAAAACTCCCCACAAAGCACTGACAATTTACCCAGGACTAAACAGTGCATTGAAAAGAGGAATAAGAAGAAAATTTAGGTGTCAAAAACTTATTCTGTAAATACAAAGCGCTTCTATTAATTTCAGAATAATCATGGAACAACTGTGATCAGTCAGAGAGACCTACAAGTAATGTCTAATTAATATTTGACACAAAGTTCCAAAGGGTTGCCACATTTTATTGCAGGTTTCATCCTGTAGCCCTTCACCTTACAAACTCCTTTACTTGACTTCTGGACTTACTGGTTTCTCACCTTTTAAATGGTACTGAGTTCTTCAAAGCAGTTGCCACGTCATCAGGACTGGCTTTAGCAAGATCAGCCACGGTGACAAAGCCAGCGTTGTAAAGTGTCCTGGCACGCTGGGCATTCAGCAGAGACACTCGCACCAGGTCACAGAGCTCCCTGTGCACCCCAAAAGTGAGGCGGCTCTGGAACTGAGAGAGCAACAACTCCATGTTGTGCCAGCCCAGTCGATTACAGAAAACTGTTACCATGCCTGGAACACAAAAGTTACATTAATGTCTGAACTTCAGCTCCACTTCTACTAAGCTGGATTCACTCCCCACCCCCCAATCTGAATCAGCACTCACTTTACATTTCTCACTTCCGATTATTTACAGAAACTAACTCATGTTTATCACAACTATGAGTAGGAGCTAGTCTTGCAGAACTCAGTCTTCAATTAACTAGTTAATCAGTGAGGCAGAAATTCTGGATGACACTGTTTTTTTCAAAGATGCTAATACTGAAAGTTTGAAGCACATGCATATCCTGAAACAAGAGTCCTATGAAACAATCATCCTGAAAAAAAAGGCAAAGGAAAAGTAGCTATGAGAGTCATTAAGGGAAGCCACAGATCTTTGCGGAAATCCAACGCTGACATCCATAAAAGTAGACCTCAGCCTGCAGGATTTCAGTTGCTGAGAGCATTATAGGAGGTAGCAAATCCTATGATAAAGGTTACAACTGCAGTCCTCAGTGCATGGGAGAAGGAAAAGAGCACAGTTTCTTACTCACAGATTGCATCTACAGACTATGAAAACCACTGAAAGACATGGCATCCCTCACTAATTTTACAGTGATTATAGAATACAACTTTTATCAGGTACCTTAACTCTTTGTCATATCTATAGTTCATTTTACTTCCCAGATTACTCCTGTGACAACTATTAACACTGGAAATACAGAATTATGAAACTGCTACAAAGTTATTTATACTAAAAAGTTAAAAAAAAAAGGTTATTTATACTACCAGAATTAAATTAAACTACTCTGCATCAGTTGGCGTGACCTTTTCATTTTGGGGCTTTGACTCATGCTGCAGCCCACACAGAGGGTTTCGCAAGTTGAGCTAAAACTGTCTTCAAAACTGAAAACCCACTTATGGAGTAATGAAGGATTTAGGCAACAGAAAAAAAATATCTCAGTCACTGGTGGGCTGTTACTTCTACTCCCACACAGCCTTCTTAGGGAAGTTAAAGGTAGCAGCTGTCTGACCTCCTGTGATCTGGTGATAAATGACCCAGAAGCCACTCACTCTGTTTTGAAAACTGTAACCTTATACCTTTTGGCCAATTAATTTTGCATTCAGAAGAAAGCCATGTCCCATCTTAGAGGCTCCAAACTTTACTCAATGCTGAAAGGTATTCTTTCCTCATAGAGCAAAGCTTTAGAAGGGACTTGCACTATTTTCCATACTTAGTATTGAATGAGCTACATTCCTGCACAGTACACAGCTGATTTCCACAGACCTCAGCAGCTGCACACTGCTTGATTCCCCTCAGCTGGTCCCCTTCCCACTGCACACTCTGAGGTTCCACAGCAGGGGCAACCACAGGTTAAGCTATAAATCCAAAAGTGGTTTCACAAGGCTATTTGCTGTTAGTACCACACTGTGGCTATTTTAGCCCCAAATCTAGAAGGACAAAAAAAACCAGACTAGCCTAAGACTCCTGGGGTATTTTGCTCAGACAACTCACCTGCGTAAGTGGCAGCAGCTTGCTGCAAGGATTGAACCTGACCACGACTACAGCCATATTTCTTGGTCATATCTTGTAAAGGAACCTCGCTGATTAAATCCAGAAGGGCAAGGCTGGTGAAAAACCTATTGATGAAGTACGTGAAGAAACAAAATTGTCATCCGGGGTACATTACTGTACATGGCAAAATGTGCCATGATACATAGGACAGAACAGTACTACACTACAGCACACAAAAGAAACAGACAGGATGGCTTCCAAAAACATCAGCACAAACATCTTGTGCCTCCAGTGTTCTCAGACCAGAGCAGACTGGTCCAGGTTCTCTGACCTATCATCTCACTCAGAAAAAGAGCCAGTTCCTGAAAACAGACACAGAGCCTATGCATTACAAATGTTATAGCCTCTAATCTCTGCACTTTCACATCCACATTTGTGGGTACCTTTTGTGGATGGCCATTTGTCTGTGCTGTTTCTCTGTTTTAGCTGTGATTTTGCCCTTTACAGAGCGAGCTAGAAAGCCTTCTTCAATCCCCACCAGCTCAGCCACACGTTTCATTGAGGCAGGCAGCTTCTCCCATAAGCAGAAAAACTGGTACCAATCAATTGTGGTCCACTCCTCATACACTGGGGTGACCTAAAGAAAATAACACAATGCAAAAAACTGTTTCAGAGAAATAAACAGAACTAAACAGAGTTTTGGGTAAACAAAACTACAGCCTAGAGAATGTGGTTAGAGCATCCTACGCACTACGTAAAGGCACTGAGTCACAGGCGTGTACCATGAAGAAAATAAAAGCTCTTCTAATTGAGTTTCTTTAATACTTGTACTGATGAGATCTCACTCATATGGGTACTCCAATGATTAAACCACTTAGAATCTTTGTCAGATTATTCTTTAAATCCAAGCCACTGAACGATTTTTAAGCTGTATCTTCAATGTCCTTTAAGAAAACAAAATTTTATTCTTTTGTTAACATAATTTACAGACATCTATCAACTTTTTAAAACCATGAGTAACCACACTAACCACTGCCACAGCATCTGATAAAGCAGGAAGGACACAGATTTTGCCAGAACTTGCGGAAGCTTTCATTTACCTGGAATACAAAAAAATCTCAACTTTTATTAACATTAACAAAAATCCCACCAGAACTTTTTTAAAATGTTTTTTAGACATAAAACTAATTCTGTTAATGTTTAGTCAGCTCAGAGTCAGTTCCTCTATGAGGAGACAAAATGTCTTCATACCTTTATCGATATAAAGCAAGACTAATTATTTTGAAAGAACTAAGATTTGCTTGGCACAAATGTTAAATGGCACAGAATACTAGATGTCTGTGTGGTTGTAAATCATCCATGCCTCTTCTTTTGCTGAGAAGAACAAAAGTTATTAAGATGGTGGTTTATCTTTTGTTGTTTGTTGGGCTTTTGTTGTGATTTGGTTTTTTTCTTTAAAGAAAACTGTTTTCCTAGTCTAGCAAATCCTTATTTGTTTTAATCAACTTCCCTAGAATAGAAGGGCTTGGAACTCAGTCTCATATTTGTACAAGTAAAAGATGCAAGCTTAAAAGAATTAAAAAGCATTTTAACAGATAAAATCCCTGTAGCCCACAAGGAACACATGAAGAACAATACTTAAAAAAACTAAAAAAGCAACAGAATGAAATAAAACTTTGGCCTTGAAAATGAACAGACTTGCAAGACACTGTTTTAGAGTAGCTTAACAGAAGAGAATCTCAAGAACATTTTGTTCAACAGTGTATGATTTAAAATAACCTTAGACAAGCTGCTACAATTAAAAAGTACAGCATAAAAAACATTATGCCATCACTGCCTCTACTCCAGAACAGGAACAAATTTCATCCATCCTTTTTTTTCTGTTTTGAACATGCAAACTGGTGCATAACACAAAGGAGTTCATTTACCTGGCAGAAATAGAACAAAATATAATGTGGTCCTCTAAAACAGAGATATGAGTACATATGGGACAGCAGTAGATCCAGAAAAAAATCTATCAGTGTTAGGCCATAACTGGGTTATTGAATTCACCAAGCAGAGACAGGTACCTTCAGACTCGTGTCTGCCCCTCTCTCCCAGCTCAACAAACTTTGTAACTGCAAGCACATTCCTCTTGAAGTAAACTTTCTTTTCAGACAAGACTCCCAAATTCTGCCTTTGATTTATCATCCTGGTAAAGAGAAGCCTTAAAGAAGGCTAAAGCTGACTGTCAGATTTCAGCTGATGATTGCATGATGGGCCTCTGGCAGCCATGAATCCCAAGTTGTTCAGTGCAACTCCATCTGGTTTCCTCACTAAGCTTCACAAGTTCATGGCTTCCTCTCCCAAGGTCTTAAATAGCAGTGCTTAGCTTTTCAAGTGTATGTGCTCATAAATCTTGACACGCTCTGGGACAATTTTCCTTTACGAGATTTATCACACTCCTTCCTTTAGCCCTGGTGGCCTCACCAGGCAAGTAAACTAAATCAGGGATGAATTTCACTGTAACTGAATCAAAGAAAGGCCCACCCATAGAAAGAAAGTAGTGTGGTTCTCTGAGGCTTTTTGGAAGCAAAATAGATACTAAAAGCCCAACATTTTTTCTATGCCTCCAAAAGTAATATGAAATTAAGCCTGCTGATCCCAAACACACATACAAAAATCAATTTGTTTCATCAACTTCAAGTGTGTCAGAAAAACTACCATTATTTTATGCTCAAAACTTATTAAGCTCTGAAATTTTAGTAAGTCATGAGTGACAACAATGGGGTTAAATCGCACGCAGCACCTGCCTACACAACAGACACTATGGTAATACATTCATTCTGAAGAACCTGCAATTTAGAAACTTTTCTTCATGAAGGATAAACTAAGCAAAGCACAGAAAAACCCAAACCTATGTCCATGGAGCCATCAAGAACTTTGCATTGTGCTGTCTCCCCTTAGTTTTGGTAGTAGAAAATACAAGACACAGAATGAGGAACCTACCAAATAGACAATATGGAGATCATTCTCCAGAACAAAGCTTTTCATTGCTCGCTGCAGGTCAGCAAAGATTTCCAGGGCTTCAGTTGGTGAAAGAGAAGAGGAAAGAGTAGCTGAGCCAAGATGTGTTGGGTGATAAACCTTTGCTGTTAAAAAAAATATATATATTACATAGAGAAACCTTTAAGTGTAAGCTTATAATCATTTTCAGGTTGTGCTGCATTTGAGAGATTTCTAACTTTTCACAGCTGCTTTTTCAATAAGAAATAGTGTATGTCTCCATTCTGAAGACACAAAAATGGAAACAATAACAGGCTTAGCCTTACTTATGTCTAAACTAGCCTTTTTCTCTTTAGAAAGACAAAATTTACCATCTGCAGTTAATATGCGCCAATCCTATGGTTAAAGTTTGCTTTCTTTAAAGATATTTTCGGAATTTTTAGACTATGACGCATCAGTCTTAGAGGTGATGTGCAAGTGATGTGATGCGCCTTCCAAGAACACGTGCATGCAAAATATGTTAAAACAGGTGTAAAGATACCTTCCAGAAAGCTAGAATATTCTTGATACACAATTCTTTGCAATAAAATTTTAAAAAATGCAGAGAAGTCCTTACTCTTAATTTACATAGAACACCTACTTAGTTATCAAATCAAAACTGCAATCACTGGGAGAAACATCAACTTTACCTTTCACATCATTGCCAGAGTCCACAACCTGAATGAATTCATTTTCCAGCAGCCATGCCACACAAGCTTCGATAGGTCCAACCTGTGTGTTATCTTGCTCTTTCCCATTTTCCCACTTGCTTTCTTTCAAGCTGGATGCGAGCAGAGTGCAAGAGGCATAGGTCTGCACATTCTCTGGAGTGTTGGCTACTCCCCCCACTATGATCTGTTGAAGAGAACTACCTGTTCATATTGCCAGAGATGCAGTAGGACAGAACATCAGATCAGAGAATCAAAGAGAGTGATCCATCATCTCAGTTTTAAAGAACCATTCTCCCAGAGAGGGGAATATGAGGCAAAGCAACAGCCAACTTTTAAAGACTTTCTTGGCAAGAAGTCAGTCATCTTGGGTAGAAGTAAGAGGACTAAGCTATAGAATGATTAACAAAACCTTATTTTGAAAGGGAACATACACATAGCAGCAATTTAGATTTGAGACTAGCCTGAGGCATTTTTCTTAGCCAACACTGTGAAATATTAAAGTCTGTTAGAATACAAACCGCAATTTTGTGCATACACAAAGCAAACCATGAAAGTGGAGTTCTTGTAAGGCTATTCAGCATACTGAAGGTTTCTCTTAATAAATATTATTTCTATACCCCACCACTGTTTTCCTGAATGAGAGTGATTTTGTTCACCTTGAATTTTGGTTTTGCTTTAAAGGAACTCCCTTCTTTTAGATAGCTCTTATGTAGAAAAATACATTTAGAAATTCCATTGGTCTGCTAAAATTCAAAATCTGTGGAAGTACAACCAAGTTCTAAGCATCACAAAAGTTTTCAAAGGACAGTAAAGTATAACAAACAAATTCTATATAAAGAGTCCTGTATCTAATCCAAGTTCAAGCCCAAAAGTAGCTTTGGAAAAGGACATAAGCTCACCTAGGTGAAATAAAATCCTTTTGGTCCTTTTTACTCCTATAGGAACCCTACAGAGGAAGGAGCAAATTGGATACCACTCCTGTTTGCTTACCAAAAATGTATTCACAAAATTGCAATCATTCCTATGCATAAGAGGTAGGTAAGTTGAGGGGGTAAATAAGAGAGCCTACAAGGTTCCAAAAAAGTCATTATGGCCCAATTCAGCCTACAAAGCCTCTAGGATCAGTAATTTACAAGCATCCTCCAGCTAAGAATGTCAGGTCACACATAAAGTTTAAGAACTGCACTTAGTTCTGCCTGCTGCTTGAGTACATCTAAACGCAATAGCAAAGCTTCTTTTAGTGTGCTCACATCCCAATCTGCAGCAAGCAGAGAAACGGCCTAGACAAAATGCTGAATACTGAAGCAAGCTGGCAGAGCCAAATAAACTGGGTTGACAAAGGAGGAAACACATGAAAAAAAAGTGCACAGAAAATATTTGGTGGTGTCACAGAAGAAACCATCCTAAGGGTCCAAGGACAATTCTAATCCCTGAGGGTCCCATACCTCAAGTATTGCTCTTTTCATGCTAGAAGCAACACCTTCCCCTTCTCTTCTCAGCAAACAGCTGCAAACAGGCTTGAGAGATCCCTGAAGTAGAGCAGCACCTTTTGATCTCTCTGAGGGCTTGCAGACTAAAATGCTCTCACCTATTGGAGAAGAAAAGAAAAACAAAACAAATACAGAAACAATTACTTTAGTACTGCATTTTAGCACTGTAACAGCTGCACACAGTTCATCAAGGACATACTATTGGAATGGGAAACAATAAATATTTTTCAAAAAGCTGAGTAACAAAAGAAAAGAAAAAAATGTGCAACCTTAAACAGTGCAAATGAATTGCTATGTAAGAACAGCACAGATGCATAGTACACCAGAACTAAGGCAGAGCCAGCTTCAAAGTTACATTAGGTAGTCCGAGTCTTGCCAAGTCATCTAAGGAGATTCCATAGCCTCTCCATGCATCTGCTTTGCTGCCGAACCACTCTTGCTTCTTGTTCTGAAATTGACTGGAACTATAATATACAGTGGCAACAATTTGACTTTTTCATTACATTAATAAACTGAAAAAATTCTCAAAAGTAAGAAGAAAACATAAAAGCTGCACAGTATTTTGACAGTTTGTATTAAGTCAACCAGCTTTCACACCAGAAATAACTAATTCAGAAATCCAAAATGACTGATCTAAGTAACTAGGCATCCTCTGAACTTTTATATATGCATTTATATATACATACATGTAACTATCCTGCATGGTTTCCACTGAAAGTACATCTCAATATATCCTACAGAAAAAATTCTCTGACAGACATTGTTCAGTTAATCTCTAACTACTGAAACTCTGTGGGAGACAAAAAAGGTCCCAGAGCCACAAAAGAAAAATGAAAATAGTGGGTAAATTCCTTTAATGAGATCATAATACTGAGGCAAGGGGATTAGAAATTAAAAGGTGATTGACTAAGGATAGCTGTTTAATCATCTATATTGTTTAACATTTGCAGGGCTTGCGAAGACAGGATGCTTGTGAGGACAGGATAAGAGAATGCAAGGATATTTTCATAAAGAAGGAACTGCTTCCCAAAGCAGGAGGGGAAAAGTGCCAGACTTGCAAGGCTGTTGAGATAAGAAAGACTCCTTGGACACCCAAAAAAGCCTAGACCAGCCTTGCAGTTTGAACTGCGACCAAGAGACTAGGGAGCATGCGCAAGGAGACAAGGTGAGAAGTTCACCCTGAGGAAGATGTTGGAAAGCTCGTTTGCTTCCTCCCGTGTGACCGCCAGAGCACTGCACAAGTGCAGAAGGACTGACAAGCCAATCATAACACAAACCAGGGCTGGGCGGGGCTAGGAAATGAATAGGCATGGATATATTTCGAAACTTTATGCACATGTAACATTTCAGGGAATAAAGAGAGGATTAAGTTCTTCAGAAAGCACGTGTGACTTTGGAGGAGTTATCTCCCACGCGCCTCAGCGCTGAATAAACACACACCTACTTTGCAACTTTTACGAGCTGTGGAGTTTTTTCCGTGTATCAGTACAGCTTAACCATGGAAAACGCAGTGGTCATGTAAAGGATATTTTTTCCACAAAGCTATTAGAGAGAAATTAGATCACTGGAAGACCTTAGCTAGTTGCAAGCTTTGCCAGCTGGCACAGGATAAATGAATTATGGGTAGGAGACATTTGCCTTTGACTAAGAGGAACACTAGGTTTGGATTAGCTGTACATTAAATATCATGATAGATTTATGATAACTTGTTAAGGTTTAAATACCTTGTAAGGTTTAAATACAATGTAGTCTGGACACAAGGTAATTTTGGTAGTGGATACCTTAGTATGATCCTAGGAATGTTAACTTAGGATAAAACTGTAGCTGTGGAAATGCTACAGTAATTAGCAAATCCAGAGGTAATGAAAACACAACTGCACTTAAATTTAATAAACAGAATAAATAAATGCAGTGTAGGCGAGTAACGAAATACAGCTTAAACATAATTACGTAAGTTAACTACAGAATGAAATGATGTTCAGAGGATGTCTCTTCAATTTATTTAATCCTGCCAGGTGAAAATTTTGATATCAGTTGATCACATACTTTTGACAGAATTGGGGAGTAGGTAAGATAAATTGCCTGTAAAGCCTTGTTTTGTGAAAGAAAAGCTTATTTTTATTTTAGCAATAAAGAACTTCTATTCATTTTGTATTTGGGTTCTGATGTGACCTGAAATTTCCTCTGAAAACTTCACTTTGACTCTTTGTCCTGGTTTAGGGCAAATTTGGGAGCAAACCTCCAGAAGCAGCCCCCCAGAAAGCAGATCCCCACAGCCCCTCCCCCTACCTGGTTCAGGAAGAATTTCCTTGGAGAGAAGTGGAAAAAAACCTGTTTATTTAACAGGCAAAGCACTCCCCAGCACAAAAAAAAAATGAACACCACCAGATGACAAAACTCTTTCACCGCTCTGAAGAGATGACAGATTCAGAAAGTCTCTCCTGGGAGTGGTCGCTCTGTTATCAGTCCCTCTGGTGCTGGGAATGGCTGCTGCAGGCCACAAAGTGCAAACTCTCAGTGTTTTCCAGGTCCCAGTCCGGAGCAGGTTCAAATGGTTCCAAGAAAAAGGAAAGAAAGACAGCCCAGGGAAAATTCGGATTGCCCAGCTAAACTAACTAACAAGCAAAAGCAAGAGCAAAAGCAAAAGAAAAAGCAGGAGCAAAAGCAAAAGCAGGAGCAAGAGCAAAAGCAAAAGCAGCACTATATACCACCGTCTGTGTCCAGCAGACCGTGGGGGAGTGAGAAGGCTGAAAACAAAACAAAACTTCGCTTTTCAGAGCCAGTCTTGAAGGCACAGAACATAATATCCAGCATAAGCAGGACAGATGACTGGGGACATAAGCATCATAACGGCACCCTAGGACACTCTTTCAGAGAGATATATCTAAAAGAAATGGGTATCCACTTAGCTCTTCATTATCTGACAGTTTTACAAGACTTGGGGGATATTCTTTCCCAAGATGCCACTGATAATTCAAAGCTAATAATTGCAATCTAGTAAACAATAAATAAAAAAAAGGAATTGAGCTGTTCCAATAACCATTATTGAACATTTCAGTTACCAGAGGAGGTCCAGGTTAGCATCAGACTAGACAAACACCAGAAGACTCTGGATATCTAGGCAAAAAATTCCATTCAAACCAAAAAAGGCCCTACTAAATTCTAGGTTTTGTTCAGCTTTACCTATTTCTCCTTGGGAAAATGGTCATTTTGATGAATGCAAAAAAAAAACCACATTTCACTCTCCAAAATAATATTTTTAAATTTCCATCAAATCAAGAAAAACAAATTAAAGAACCAAAATGTAAGACAATACAAAACTACATTGTTGGGAGAGGAGGAGGAATTCAACCCAACAGCATCTATCTTCTGTCTGTCAGCTAAATTTCATATCCACATTATGATTAACTTTTTCCAGCTGAAGTTGCTGTCCTCCAGTCTCCCCACTCTGTGACAGAGTAGCAGCTGGCAACATAGCTTTATGTTCTCATCCAAAAGACTCTGTGAAGTGGAAAAAAATGGTACATTCATGAAGCTCATCAGCATAAAATCAACTGCTTACATATCAGAACTGTCACATCAGAACTGTCAAAAAGGGTACTAATTATTAAACTTGAAGGAGGAAAAGAAGAAACTTCAAGGAATAATGTAATTTTACACCTGCCTGCTACAGTCAAATGAGAAAGTCTGGAAAATTTCAAAATACAGCCTGCAGCTGCCCTTTCATTGAACGCACAGGGAGAGCTCGCAGAGATATAGGTCGCAAAATGCTCTGTTGCTATGCTACTCAGGCAAAAATAGAAAGCTAAATGTAAGAACAGTCTGCTTACATAGGGCTCCAGCAAGCACCAATCAAACAATCAGGAGGGCAAATCTCACTTCCTGCATCTGTGGAACTTCTTCTTTTCTCCTGTGTTTATACTTGTGTAATGCAGCTTTTTGCAAACATCATCCACAAAGATTAATTTCCATTGCAAATTAAAATAACAGGCAGGATTATTTTGTCGAACATCAATCAGTGCCTCTGTATGCAAGAAGATGCCACATTATCTGTGAACTACTCTTCATATTTCCCTGTCTCTGTCTCATTTCAAGATCCATAAAATTGATGGTTAAGTTTAATAAATCTAAATCATAATTTCAGACATTTCAGAAGTTTGTCAAATTAGGGTTGTAGACTTTGCATGCATTTCTTACATTTTAGGCCCATCTCATGAGAGTTTACTGCAAATTTTCTCACTGAAACTCTAGACACTTTAGTCAACTGACCATGGATCACAGAATTAAGGCAAATGAACAACACAGCCTTAGAAGCTAACAAGAATTCAAAGGCAAAAATAGCCTGCTCCTGAAGTAACTGATATATAAATACCAAAGTCAGTCTCAGGCAGTGAAAACAATCCCCTGGGAATTACAACTCTTACTCCATTAATACCAAACAAATTAATACCAAACAAATTCATCTTGATTAACCTAATCATACAGCAAACCAAAGGAATTCATCATGATTAGTCCCTAATTGCAAAGTGCTACCCTGGATTTAATCAGGTTAACACCGCTCCGACAGAATGTCAATAAAGACTCTGCTTACCCTCTGTGTCTACCCCTTTCCTGCCAGCCCTTCCAGCCATCTGCTTGTAGGTGAGGATGTCCAGCAGTCTGCCACCGAAGGTGGGCGTGCGGATGATGACGCGGCGTGCGGGCAGGTTCACTCCCGACGAGAGCGTGGAGGTCGCTGCCAGCACTCGGATCAGGCCCTGCCGAAAGGCTCCCTCAATGATGTCCCGCTCGTCAAAAGTCAGACCTGAGGAGACATGGCTTTTAGTGACCCTTGTGATGGTGAGACTGAATGTAAGAGCTGAAAATATTGCTGTCCAGCAAGGGAAGAACAAACTTAATGAACATTCACCAGTCAGTGTTAGGAACCAGACTTGCAACACTACCTTAGTTAACTTCTTCTGACTGGTAAGTGAAGCAAAATTTCACCACTAAGTTTTTATTATTCAGCTGACAGTGATATACTAGCTTTTCTAAGGTGCTTGTACACATTGCAGCAAGATGAGCTACTTACTGCATATTTACAAGCACTGCAAGTAAATACATAAAGAAATAAAATAAAAAATGAGAAAACAGTAGGGAACTAGGACTTACTCATCTGCCATCCTAACCCTGGACTCCTTCTTCAGTATTCCCATTACAGGTCTAGTATGTATCTTTCTACATTACCTTCAAGACTTCAGGCCAATTTTATAAGAAATACAGATTCTACAAGCATTTGGAATTATTCCTCGTACATAACCAATGCCATGGCTACTGTTGTCTCTCTCAGTCAGTCTTTTCTCTCAGGGAATCGCAGGTGACATACTCTATTACCTACCTAAGTAAGAAATAAAAACTCCAAGCAGAAGTGTTCACAACACATACTCCTTTAATTTTTATTTTTATTGTTATACTGCCTCTATTTACTCATTTATTTCAATATTAAGCTGAGGAAAATTGCTCTGAAATACTCTGTCAGCTTTAGGAACAACTTGAAAATGCTGGAGCTATAAATCAGTTAAGTTTTCAGGTATTTCACAAAGAAAAGACCAGGTAAGTTGTATTCCAGAAGTTGCTGTTATCCAACATAACAGAGAGAAGATTTAGCAAAACAACTTGTAAATTAAAGTCTTCAAACACAAAAAAGGAATTTCAAGTTTGCCTGTAACTGTGGGATTCTCAAAGCTTATTTAGTCATAATCTACAAAACGCTTAAAAAAGCAACTGGTAAATTGCTGATACCTGCAGTAAAAAGAACCCATATGACTTAACCATTACTGAATTGAAGACCAAGATATTCAGGAATACCTGCATGATGAAATGCCACTCCCCATGGCAAAGTACGCTGGAGCACAGAGTCCAGGCCTGAAATCGAACGCTTTAACTGATCCAGGACCTCATCAATCCCTTCTCTGTCCACAACAACTGGGGCAAGGCCTGAGTTTTTTGCAGAACCTTGAGAAAGAAAATATTTTTATAGTTCCTACTAAAATTAATTTTCATTAAAGGCACTGTGCATACTGTAATCTTCTATTAAGTACTTTTCTCTTACTCTCAGTTTGTTGCAAACTGTAGAACTCCCTGGCAATGATGTCTGCCAGCTTTTCACACCAGTTCTTGGATGGACAGAAGAGCAGGACTGAATGGCCACCACAAACAGTCTCATAACACAGGCTCACAATATGGTCTTCGTCTCCCTGCATTGAGATAAAACATTTTCAGTGCATTCTCAGATTGAATGAGGTCTGTAAATGCTGTCTTTCTGTATCCCAGTAGAAATCTTCTACTTCCAGTCAGAAAGAGAAGCAAACACAGAACATGGAGGACTGTTATCTTAGTTTCTGTCTTGCTTTATGAAGTCCAAGCACAGTATGACCACGTTGTTGAGGGCAGTTCTAGACCTACCCATGAATACCTGTAATGTTTTACATCTTGCTTTCAGAAATCTTTTTCTGAATGAAGGCCACACAGTGCACAAATAGATCGCTGCAACCTCCACATCACAGCTAACAGCAGTGGGGAAGAATTAGGAAGATCCCCAAAGGAAAACCCCTCTACTTTAACCAGGGAACATTTGTTAACTTGGATGTCTGAACTAAAAGCGTGGCATGTAGCAATCTAAGCATCCCCAGTAAGAGGCACTCAGCAAGTGCTGCTGACCAAAGACTGCAGGTGTTCAGAGCACAGTGGAAAGCTTTTAGGGATACTTACATAGATGTTCATGCAAAAACCTGCTGTTTACAGCTTGCTTTTTTGTTTTTAAGATCTTAAGATAGTCCCTGCAATTGATCTGTTATGCTTGGCTATGCAAGATTCTATTGTAGCAAGCAGGCCAAAGGAGGACGATAAAAATGTAGGCGTACAGCAAAAAATAAAAAGCACTAAAATGCAAAGAAAACAGGGGAGCAATGGCAGGAACTTCTCCACAAGGAATCAGCCAAATTCAGCTGAAGTGGTGAAATCATCAAGTTCCCTTTTATTGGTTCAGTCTGAGGCACAGAAGTCTGAAGGTCTAGTGATAGATTTCAAGCTCAAGATCCCCCAGTCTTATAAAATAAGCCAACTCCTTTAAACCATTGAGTCATAAGCCTAGTTTAGTTCTTTCTCTTGCTTAATTTAGTAACTATCCAAAGCAACTGTCTCAAAAATACCCAAATGCACCTTCTCAATATGACCACATAAAAACTAACTTCCAAATGTTCTAGTGGAAAAACACTTCCTTTTGTTTCCAGGATACGTTTTCTTTGTTGTGCCACCATGTTACTGACAAGAGAACATCTGTGCACAGCAAGAATGGAGTGCAAAACATTCCAAAATATTGCTGCTATTTAGCCCATACTGCCCAACTACTACACCAGTATTATACAGAGCAGTTGAAACAACTGGAGAGAGAATTCACCCTTCAAAGACTCCACAGGAAAGGACCTACAAGTAGAGAGCTCAAATTTCCCACTTGTACCCTTTTGGTTCTTTGAAATCATTATAGTATGTTACTCCTAACTTTCCATATCCTTTTCAAAAGGATACTTTTTCAAAAGGATCCTTTGCAAAAGGACTAACTACTGATAACAGATTCAGAAGAATTGGAAGGGACATCTGCCTTCTAATCAGTGTCAAAATTAGATCATTTAGCAGTTTGATATAAGCAAGTTCAACACCAGATTTTAATACAAATACTTTCTCCCAGTTATGAATGCAAATTCCTTGGCCTATGCAGGAAATACTTACCTGCATTTATGAAAGGGAAGCAGATTTCCAGACACAAGACAGAGTGGTGGGTAAGGGGAGAATCAAACTCTTTATACCTGTCAAGTACTCAGAAACAACATAACTACAAAGTCAACTTTGTCTTCAAGTCAGATTCAAAAATCTTCAATACCTTAATGAGTCAGTATTTTGGAGGTTTTTTTATTTAAGTCAGGAGAAGACAAAAATACCAATTTTATTCTCAATTTGAGCATGAATCTATGAAGTAAACAATGAAGTTATGAATGTCATCTATTTAAAAGTTAACAAAAACCGTACCAGGAGCCGTCTTTTTAACTTTAGCACTGCCAAAGACATTATCCCAAAGCCACTGCTCAGAGTTTTGTTACCTTCAGTTGCAGCTTGGGCTGGAATTCTCGCACTAAATTCATGGAGGAGTCATATATGTTGCTGCCAATTTTCACCCACTCCTTGAGGGGCACAGGGCGGAAAT
The DNA here is from genome assembly GCF_026979565.1 of Vidua chalybeata. Lineage (NCBI taxonomy): Eukaryota > Metazoa > Chordata > Aves > Passeriformes > Viduidae > Vidua > Vidua chalybeata. The sequence goes on from NC_071531.1 coordinate 71,224,323, forward strand.
CTGTACAGTAGAGCTCTGCATCTAACCATGAGGCCAGGAGCCCCAGGTTGGGGAGGGTAGCACTCATGCCTACTATCTGTATCCCACCAAATCCAGGACTGGTGCTCTCTGTGTGTCTGGAAGTGGTAAAAAGAAAATGAAAGTTAGTGACAACGCAGGCTACTGTTGTGGAAAACGGAATTCAGAAAAAACAGTTCGATCTAATTACTTCCAACCTCTCAAGTGCAAAGCTAATTTTTCAACTTCTTGACAAAGAAATAAGCCGTATTCTACCCTTAGAAAATATGACAGGTTATGCACTGATAACAAGATAAATCAGTTTTTAATCAATTTGAACCTAAACCTTTACCTTCTTTAGGGAGCCAACAGCTATAAATTGACTGCATATTTGGAGAGACTGAAAACAAATACAAAGATAACTAGTTCCTTGCCACTAACAAAATCATGGAAATAAAGGAATCTCCACTGCAATCTTTCTAAGCTTAAACACCTTAATTAAAACACTTCTATTTGTCTCCATTTCAGGACAAATAATATTAGACTAATGCCTTCCCAGATCTGGGAACCAAAGCCCTAAGCACAGCAAAGAAGCAAGTAGCTTCTGTCCCTAAAATGCTGAACAGCAGCTTTCACTAAAGACAGTGAGAAGTAATGGACTCCTAACAAACCTGACAACACAAACTGTTAATTTAGATACCCAAATTTAGATTCTAATTTGGGCTTTTGCCTGAATAGGGCATAATAGGGTTTTTTTAATGCTTCTAAGCTTGTGTTTGAAAAGTACTCATTTGCATTGCACTGAGCCACAAATCAAGACTTTAAAAAATAAAAAGATCTGACAAATCACTGTGAGCTCAGAAATAATCTGAATCTTCTTAGAAGACCCTGGTAATCCTGGCAAAGACAAGACAGAGAAAACAAGATTACATAGAAGCTGTAGTATAAAAGGCCAGTCACTGATGAGACAGAAATAAGGAAGCTGAGGAGAGGCAGACTCTCTGTTATCCAAGCTCTTATGCATTTGCTAGTACAGCTTCACCATCAAGGTTACAGATTTTTGTCCCTACAGGAACTTTGGACTTTTTCCTCCCTAAGGCAACTATTGTCCTCCAAAGATTTAAAAAGTTCTAGCTCTACAGCACACTGTGTGACTAAGGAAGAGAAAAATCTGCTGCAGAATTTTGGGTGAGTTTGGAAAAGTCTCGTGCAGAAGCATGGACACCCACACAGGCAATGACCATCTGAGAACATTTTCGTGCTGTGAAGGCACAGTTTGTACTTCAGTGGGACAGGCACTGATCATTCTGATAACTGGCCAGACTGGACAGTGTTTAAAGACTTTATATAAGCTCATTAAATAACAGAGAGAAAAAAAACCCCAAAACACACATTTAGAAGGACATTTGAGAGAAAATGTGGTCTTCAGCTCCAGGAATCCAGTGGATTCCAAAATAAAATTAGCAGCCACTTCCTTCATGTCAGGAAGTGGTACAGGGTACCACTGTCACCTTGATCCTGACAGAGAGATAGAGAATCTGGGCCCTAGCATGCCTGCATGGTAAAGGATGAAACACTGTGTCTTCCCAGGAACACGCCTTGTTGCACCTGTACTTTTTTCCCCTGGCAAGTGTTTTCTCCTTCCTGCTTCCTCAATGCAAGGGAGTAAAGGAGAGGATGAGCCTGCAGCTGTGCTGCAGCTACCCGATAAACTGAGAGAAAAGGAGTGGCAAAGTCACTCACACTGCTCCAAAGTGTACTGCTTCCAGGATTTATGGGGAGAATATGAGAAGTCAGATGTGATTAGATCAAGAACACTGCTGGCTCCTGGAAATCATGATGGGCAATACTGGGTGAAATTTCCAATGGAGAGACAGTGTAGAAATGACAGCTCCCCCAGAACTAAATAGATGGTCTCTGCTTAACTCAGCACTGGTACAACTCACAAGACAAGAAGCAGCAGAGAAAACCGACAAAATCTGACTTTCTGTTCTAAGGAAACAGTTGATTTTGACTCTTCTCTCAGCACCACCAATAAAGATTAAGACAGTTACACCACCTCCTCCATTTCCTTTTTTCTGTGTTTGGGCACCATGGCGCAGCTGGACAGTTTGGTGCTGGGGATCTAGACACTGAATTCTTAAAAACTTCTAAAGGTCTTCTCAAACATCTTAGCTATTCCCCAGAGTCAAATCAATTCCGCAAAAGGCAAGAAAACATGCAACCACTAGGCTCATACCACATGTTATGAGCAAAAGCAGAGCTCACCCTGAGCAGTGATAACTAAGCAGACTGCTGACATATCCTCTAAGCCTTCTGATCAATTCACCATGCACAAGTTAACAGCCTGCCCACTCTTCCATCACACCAGAGCATTCCAGTAGGATAATTGCACCTCTCCATGAAGCACTGAAAAATTAGGCAGGGCAAATCTGCTAGCAAAACTGTTTTTAAAAAACCCAAAGTTAAAAAAAAATATGCTAAAGAAGTAAATGAAAGCTTCAGCCTTCCTTTTTTTCCTGAGAGGATAAATCCCATGGCAGCACACAAATGGAAAACCGTGTAGAAAAGAGGGTTTAACTACAATGGCAGGCTCCTGAGAAGTGCTATGATGAGATCTTAATAAACAAAATAGTCTAGGTCATCGCTCTCATAAAAACTTTGGAGCTAACCCAAGTCTGCATTCACACAGAGAACAAATATTTAGTGTCATCAATTATTTAGGATTAAAAAACAAACATCTCAGTCTACTCACCTTTTTGCTACCTTTTCTGTAACATATCTCACTTTGGTCAGGAGGAGTTCCAGTAGATATCCTCGATGAGAGTCTCCCAGCATATGCAACTCATCCACAACCACCACTCCTGATAAAGAAAAGCATTCAGGTCATATCTGACAAACCTCCAAACTAAGAGCAAATAGCCTCAATCCATTCACATTCCACATGAACTGAAATTTAAATTCACAAATTCATCTTATCAACAGCACGATGGCTTCCTTCTGTCGCTGAAAGAGACAAATCATGACCAATGTAATGACATTTCACACCCACCACAACCACACATACACACACAAAATCAGCTTTTAAAAAATAAAAATAAATAGCTTGAGTTGTTAGTCTAGACACCACACAAAACAGTATTGCAGCATCAGTACTGTAACCTCATTGCAAGTAAAAACCCTCAGGCTTCAGAGTATCTGGAAAGGAAAATTCCAGCACCCAAATGAGCTAGTAAAAAATTTTGTTGACATCACTGTCTTAGTTAAAAACATCATTTTTTACTAATGCAGTCATGTCAGAAAAAAACCAAGAGCAGGTGTAATTACACTGGCAGTCTGCTTCCTATTAAATTGCTCTTCATTAAGCAAACCTGAACAAGCTCTACTATTTAACTTTGGCTTTCTAATGAAAAAAAAAATCCTTACGTGACAGCTTTGTTGCCCTCCTACCTCCTGCAAGTGACATTTTAATCTATTAACCACCTCCATCAAATTTTTAAGGTGTGTAGAAATTTCTAAAAGAATAATGTCTAAAAAAGGCTTCTGAATATCAGCAGCTGGAGACAACAGACCAGACTAGGAGAAAACACAGAGCCACTACTACTCAGGCACCAGTGCACCTCCTGCACGCATCCCAGCAGCAGAAAATACCCTTTCTGGCCAGCTCACAGGGTCCCAGGTATATGGAGTAGGATAAAGGAAGGTTAAACAAAAAAAAGCAGGTCACAGAGGACACCACACTTCATTAGCTCTGCTGCTGTGGAATTTTTTTTCCTCTTTGGTGCAGCTATGTAATATCTTTCTGATATGGCTAAAATAGCAGGAGCTTAAGGGCAAATGTGACCTTACATTATCTGTCTCAATGCTATTTTTCCTTCTCTTTTTTTTTTTCTCTCCTTCCTACATATGTTCCTTCTCTCTCCGTCTGTTTTCTCCCTCGTTCTCTTTCAAGCCACTTAAGTTAGAAAAGAGTGCTGCACTGCTTCATCAGCCTCTTTTACAAACTCCCACCCATCCAGTTCCTCTGTCTTCCTGTACTTCCTCTATTCTGGCTTGCTTGTATATAATGGCAATTCATTGGTCACCAAATACATATTCAGCTACCAGAAAAAGCTTCCTCCTGCTTCCCCAAACAACAGTCTGCCTGAATTCTTCCAGAGCTGAGAAAGGACAGTTTAATCAGATACCTACCAAAGTAAGATCCATGCAAGTCACTTCAAACCTTTCTCATACCACATAGGTACTGAAAATGAGACTAGAGTCAATCTGCTATTTCTGTCTGCAAATTAGGCGTATCCCTAGAAGACAGCTGGAAAAAAAACTACTAAAAAGTACCTGAGAGCTACCAGACATGTTTATTGTAGAATAACTAGGTTGTTTTAATTGCCCATCATGCTTAAAACTAAAAAGTTCTGAATGAAAAGCAGGAAGGCCTTGATTTTTTTTAATATAATTCATCTAGTAACATTTTATTTCAAGTTTAAATTAAGAAACAAATATCACAACAGCACATTACAAATCTATTCCCAGCTGACACACTGACAAAGCAGCAGATTCTTCTCTAATAATTTTCCTAAAAATTTCTTTAGCATCAGTGTCAAGAGGCTGAACAAGAGGAATATCATCATCCCGTACCTGGATGTTCTAAACTGACACGTTATATAATAATTAGCAACACAACATTGCTTTAACTGCTCCATATAGCAAAGAGAGCTCTGGCAGGCAGAGGATTTGAGTTTCTCTCAACAATTTTCCAAAGGCAGTGTGAGCTATCAGCATGGGGTTGACATCAACGAAAGGAACAGCTCAAGCTTGAGATGGAATCCAGCCAGGATTGCAGTCACCTCCCAGCAACTCATCTCAAAAGATAAAACACCCTTGTTACAAACTGGTCTAAATTTAGAATTAATTAGAAGACAAGGTACAATCTTGCAGTTTCAGACAAGCATCCTTTAGGTGACAGCTAAACTGGCATTTTCAGTTCATACCCATATTTTACAGTTTCTATGAAAATTTACCTCCAATCAGAAAACTTATCCATTTCTTATATAAAGATGACTTTTTAAATCAAATTTAATTTTAAAATTAATTCCAGAGAAGCATATAAAGAAAAAAAGAAAAGGCATTTTAGTCTTATTTCTGCTACACAGCCATATTGGGGCATAAGGGAAATGGAGGTTTGCAGCAGAGGTATTTGCAAATGCTGAAAGAAAAACATGGTGCTTTAAGGAGGAATTAGAATTGAGAACACATCTTCAAACTCAAATCTTCTAGTCACTTGGCTGCTTATATTTAAATGACTCCTTTCAAATACATTAATCTTTGAAAGCACAACAATATGTAGGGATGAAATGGAGGTTCCAACCAGAGGGATTTGGTGTATCTCTAGCTTCTGAAAGATGGTATCATTAAACAGTAATATTTCATAAACAATAATATTTTCATATTCTGAGTATGCTTCCAAGGCACACAAGCCAACAGAAAGTTGCTTATCCTGACCCCACTGTCTGCCTTGTGCTTGCAGTACAGCTTGTGCAGTGTGGTGACATAGGATCAAACTAACCCTAGTTTAAACAAGTAAAAAAAAAAACCTTAAACAAAGTAGCCATATATTGAAATAAATAAAAGGTTCTCTTCCAAGTGAAGAGATGAAGATATACATTCAAAAATCGAGCTGGACTGCAGGAGCCTTCATTTGAATGAGTTTAAAATGCTGCACAACAATCACCCACTCATCTTCCAACCCACTGGCAGTCTCTAAAGCATTCATGGTGATTCAGCCCCTATAGATCCAGGTGTGAATGTGTTATCCCATGATCTCACACTCTGAAAAAAGCCTACAAGGTTTTATTTCCCATTTTCTCTCTAAAAACCTCTTCTGGTACACAATGCAGCAGAATATTATGATACCAGATGCACACAGAACAGCAGTTTCAAAGGTGGAGGTCTCAGAGCAGCTCGATCCTCATCTATTTTTATATTCTTAAATTAGCAACCAGCTATGTTACAGGACAAAGTGAAGATGGGAAGGATTACTGATTATTATGTATAAAACATAATTGGGTATAGCTTTCTTGAGCAGAGGAAAAAGAGAAAAACAAACTTCTGATTGGACTAGGAAAGCACGTCTCTCTCAGGTGTACATGGAAACATTGGGCTTCTTCAGCTTTTATCTCATCCCCAACACTTAATGAATATTTTCATTATCTAGTGGCCATCAGGGCCACAGTGACCCAGAAGCTAATGTTACAAGGACAGAGGGTTTTTCAGCAAACAAGACAGAAAGGAATGGCACAGCCATTCCTCCCATGCCTACCCAGAGAAGCACTATGTATTCATTCTGCTTATCTGGATCCAGATGAGCACAGAATGTAATTTCTTCTCTTCCTCAAGTTAATGAAGATAGAGCTTAGATTCCACAATCTCTGTCTAAAACAAATGAACATAATACACTCCTGAACTCAAACATATCTCAGAACTTTACTTCAGTTTTATTAATTAGAGAACAGTTCCCAGCAATGGGAATCATTGTTAAATGCAGCTTGCCATCCATTTGAGACCACCTAAAGCCTGCAGCTTCTACCTACTCATCCCAGTTGCTGAGCTACATGGAACAGTGCTGACTGTCCTCCTAAATCCAAATAAGAGGTTCTCTGGAAGAAGAAAATTGCTGCATATTCCTATATGGTATGTCTGTCACATACAGAACTCAGAAAATTTGAAGTATCCCATGATTTCACATGCACTCAGAATATGTCAAGCTGTAGTATTTTACCCAGTGAGTCCATTTTGTTTTCTTCTATGAGCCTATTGATTAGTCCATTGGCTTTCTCAATGGTGCAGACAGCAACATCCAGAGCAGAGAAACGTCCAGCAGGAGCCATGCTTCCCATGTAGCCTTCAACTCTCACATCCACCTCCTGAAACAGGGCCTGTTTTCCAAGGATGAAGAACATTATGCCAAGGTTACAACTCTGAACTTCTGACCAATGCCTGCTGGAATCACAAAAAAGCCTGGACTCCACATCTACATTTTCTAGTACTTTTAATGCCAAATAATCTGATTAAAGCCATATCTCAGCCAGTTAGTGACACTTCTTTTCCCCACTGTCATTTTTTATTTCCAAAGCAGAAGCCACAGAGTACATGTTGCAAGACAGTGTACATAACTGAGTAAAAGACGAGGACCCCTGCTATGTATAAAAAGATCTAATATTAAAAACGTTAGGGAACACATAGTGCAACAGTTTATAATATCAGTGGCTTATGTAAAAAGACACCTTCTTCTTGAGAAATCCTGGGCAAAAGCCAAAATGGAACTCCAAACACAGTGATGACACATCTCACACTGAAAGCCAAGAAACAGTAACTTCTTCTCTTCCAGGTCTCCTCACTGCAGTGCCAAAGCTTTGACATATCCCACACAGCTTTAACAAAAGATACAAATATTTGCACCTCACAGGTAGGTCACCCTTTGAGTTCAAGCATGTGCAGCTATGGCCAAACCTCACGCCAGGAGTAGCAGAACAGAGCACTGATAGTCCTCCAGTTTTGCAAGATTAAAGCAAAAACATGTCTCCATTATCAAGCACTTCAAAGTAGCTTTTGCACTTAGTTTGTAGGAAATCCTAGCAATTTGTAAAGTTAAGATACTATCTCAGTTAATGAAAAAAACAAACTGTCTTAACTGCTAGAAGCTATAACAAAAATGCCTGCTGGGTTTGGATTTGGTTTTAGTCATTGTCATTACCTAATGGCAACAATGTTTGATATGGAAGTCTTTCAAGAAAAAATGTTTATGTCTTGAAGAGTGTTCCCACTGTAATTTTATTTTTTAAATAGCTGCAGCAAGGAAGCCAAGACATAGCCGTATTCTGGCACAAGAAAAAAAATAGCAAAATCAAATGCAGATTTGAAATCAAATGTACAAAATTGTGGTGGAATACCCCAAGGAAAGCTAAAATATACTTTTATCCTTAAGATGGCATTTACGCCTTCCCTTTGTACTTTTCCTAACATGATCTTCCATTAGAAAGTTCATTTAAATTTTGTATATTATCAAATCAGTGAATAAATGCAAGTAACAATGCTTTAAAAGTCAAAGCTGAAATAAAATGTTTTAATCAGCTCTGTAAAATTTTTCTAAGTTTATCTTTTTGGCTAAAAGTTTTATTTTTTTATCTCCAGCTTAGAGCAAATTTTAAATTATCTACAACTTCTTTTTGAAAAAAACTCAGCAATTTCTTTTCCCCCAAAATCCATGCTTTTGCATTTCTGTTTAAAAAATGTGACCCAGTAACTAGTACCCATAAATTTACCTTCCTTGAATGCTACTTACCTGCAGGTAACATTTCTTCTCCTTGGCCACAGAGACAAAGGGAAGGATGAGAAGAGCTTTTTTATGAGTCTCCAGGACTCGCTTCAAAATAAGCAATTCTGCAACCAGAGTCTTTCCAGCACTGGTAGGAGCTTGAAAAAAAAAAAAAAAAGGCAGGGTGGCTAATTAATTTTTAAAGTTTAAAAAATAAATCCAAAAGCATCACAAATCTGGCACAGAAAGCAGTTACTGGAGAACTTGGGGTGGGACTCTTCAGTTAATGTCTCTCACCCACAACCACATTTGCAGTCACCCCTGTAGAGTCAAAAGGTTAAAAATCACCTGCCTCTCTTCCAAGTTCTTCATCCTCTCAGTGCTGCTCTAGAACCTTTTTCCCATGAAGGCTAGAAAATGAATTGTCATTTCCTACAGATTTCTAGATTTCTAGATTTTGCCTCCTTCTCCTTTTGTACTACCTCCCCTTCTGCACACACACTCCACACACAATTAAAAACGATAAATGGACTGAAAACAAACTAATAGCAAATAACATTCTCAGAAGTATGTATATCTTCAATTGTGTTATCATTCAGTTCCTAGTTGACAGTCTGTAATAAAAAAGAGTCCCCATTAGCTGACTCCTAATTATCAACTTCTAAAGGAATTTGAACAGAGAAAATGGGGCAAAAAGTCTCTCTTCCCATCTGAAAAGGAGATCATTAAGTCAAGTTGGAGGTACAGAAATGGGACAGATCCTAAGATGTCTCCAGAAGAGGATCTTGACCTTCCTACCTGCCAGATCCAAATGTCTCAGCACCAGTAAGTCCTTGTAAATGGCAGTGGAAAAGTTAGGGGGGGGGTGGTTTTGTCAGATGTTTGCATACCTGAGTAAACGAGATTCTTCCCCTCCAGAACTTGTCCAAGCATCAGGCATTCTGCTTGCCATTCAAACATCTGCACTACTCCCAGGCTGTGGTATTTCTCCAGAACTGCTTTGGGAAGACCCCAGCTTGCAAGGAGCAACTTGTCTGCTTGGTCTTCAGGAACATTTACCTGCTGATATTGCCCTTTTGAATGAGAAAATAAAAATAAAATTTAAAAAGTCAAGTATCATCTTTGCATCTGAGGTCACTTAGGTTATACACCCAATGTCAAACTTCTCTGCAAACTCCTGTATTACAAGAAAAGGCAATAAACCAGCTGCCCTATACTTTTCAATATTTTGTGTGGATGGTTCACCATTCTTCAATTCTTCTGACATCTTTTTTTTTTCAATTTTTCCTCCTGTAAGATTTTCCACATTCAATTAATCTCTTCACCAAACTGTTGCCCTGGTATTTGCTTTTGAGACCGAGCAGCCATTACCAAATACACAGTCAAAGAGAGCTTCATCACTGATTAATGTAACAGCATTGTTACATTAATTTGCCATCTTGTCCTCACCCACACCTTTTCCCTTTTAAGAAGTTACTGCTACTGAGATTTCATTAATTCTCACTGATTACCAAACTGCCCAGTGTTTTCTTTTACAGATGAATGAAAACCACAACCTAAAGTAAACAAGCAGCTCAAGCTACTATGTACAGTGTGTCACATTTCAGTTTATTAATACTGATTAATATCTTCACAACACTGCCAGTTCCTCTAGCTTAATTAAGTTCCTTGCTGATTATTTCTTGTCTTAGTAACGCTAAACAACTTTGTGCTGACTACAGGCACTGCCTCCTCCCTCTCCTTCGCCTCTGTTTTTCCTAGTCATTAAGAAAACTCAAGCTTTTTATCCCATTCAGGTTTCTGATCCACAAGAATGCCTCCCCTATCACCCATAAATATATAGTTCCTGTAACAGTATTTTGAAAGTATTTGAAAGACCTTGTATTTGAAACAGTATTTGAAAGACCTTGTAAAATTGAGATGAAAACCAAGTAATCGTGTGTACTGCTTCTACTATGCCTGTTCTTCTACTGGTACATTCAAAAAATTCTAAAAGAAATTTCCCACCATTGTTGACAGCATAAGGGCAGGCTAGATTAATATTACCAGCCTGCATAAGCAGACAGCATATCTTCTCTCATCACACTAAAAATTTCAACTGCTGCCTTGAGGTTAACCCCAACCTAGGCTGTCACTGCTGCATGATCAGTCGCCTCTACACAGCTTTGCTTCACTTTGTGTAATCGAAGTGCCATAAAATGCTAAACAAAAATTTACGCACCATTGGGAGAGAACAGAAATATGCTACAAAGCAGGACAGACTTCCCAAGAGGAATTCAGAGGAGACCAGAATTATCCATCCTAAACTGTAATTCTGGTGGGTTGACCCTAGCTGGACACCAGGTGCTACCCAAAGCTACCCAAAGTCATTCCCCTCCTCAACAGGACAGGAGAGACAAAATACAATGAAAGGTTCATGAGGGAAGAAAAGGACAGGGAAAGACAACCCACCAATTACCATCACAGGCAAAACACTTGACTTGGGGAGAATTAATTTATAACTAATCAAATCAGAGTAGGATAATGAGAAATAAAGCAAAATCTTAAAAACACCTACTCCTCCCTTCTTTTCAGGCTCAACTGTACTCCCAATTTTCTTTACTTCCTTCCCCCCAGCAGCACAAGGGGACAGGGAAAGGGAGATGCAGTCAGCTCACCACACATTTTCTCTGCCACTCCTTCCTCCTCAGAGAGGAGCTCCTCACACCCCTCCCCAGCTCCAGTGTGGGGTCCCTCTCACAGGAGACAGTCCTCCACGAACTTCTCCAACATGAGTCTTTCCTGCAAGCCGCAGTTCTTCACAAACTGCTCCAGTTCATGTCCCCCACGGAGTCACAAGTCCTGCCAGCAAACCTGCTCCAGCGTGGGCTCCTCTCTCCACAGGTCCTGCCAGGAGCATTCTTCAATGTGGGCTTCCCACAGGGCCACAGCCTCCTTCAGGCAACCACTCACTCCAGCATGGGGTTCTCCACGAGCTGCAGGTGGATCTCTGCTCCACCATGGACCTCCATGGGCTACAGGTGAATGACAGCCTGCCTCACCATAGCCTTCACCACAGGCTGCAGGTGCACCACAGGCCTGTGGTCTTTACCACAGGCAGTACCACCAAATCTCTGCCCCGGCACCTGAAGGACCTCCTCCCACTCCGTCTTCACTGACATAGGTGTCTGCAGGCTGTTTCCATCACATAGTCTCACTCCTCCAGCTGCAGGTGCTATTGCAAAGGCTTTTTTTCCCCCCTCTTAAATACATTATCCCAGAGGGGCTACTGATGGCCTTAGGCCAGTGACAGGTCCCTCTTAGATCTGGCTGCATTGGCTCTGTCCAACATAGGGGAAACTTCTGGTGGCTGCTCACAGAAGCCACCAGAAGCTTATAGTCCCCCCTCTTGCCATGCAAATCTAATACAGTGATTAATATGGCAGAATTAGGATTCAGAAACAAAAAAAAAACCCACATGATGGGACCTCAAGCTTTTTCCCTAGTGTTAAAACCAACAAATTTCATGTAAAAGATGAAATGAGTAAAGGATCAGGTGATTCGGCTGTTTGAAGAATATCTTTAGGACTGAAGATGTGTTTGGAAACTTGTGGCTTAGAGATCTATGTAGAGAAGTATACCTGTGCTACTAACCTTTTTTTTTTTATTTATTTACTAAAACAATGCTAAGAAACAGTCAAAATTAGGAAGATATAAATTGTTGGTTAAAAGCATCAGGTATTTGATTTCTCAGAAGAAAAACTGTTCCAGAGTGTGTGGTCAGTTAAACACAAGAGTGCTTGCTTACTGAATTGTCTTTGTGGAGCTGAATGTGGAAATGTGTATATTTCCTTGTTCTGTTCCATTTACAGAAACTGACAAAATTGTATATTGCAGAGCATAATCACATCACTGAGAAGATATGACATGACTGGAGAAGAGACTGAGAGATGTAAATGCTTTAAAAAGTTACAGAAAAATCACAAGAGATGAAACTGCAAGATGCTTTGTAAATATCTTGATGTAAGATGTATATCAGTCTCGATGCTGTATACATCTTGATTTCTCTCTTGATTCAAGAGCACAATAAGCTGGTAAAATGTATGAATGGCATCTAGAAGCATCACTTTAAGTGTCTCTGGCAGCAGGAGCACTTGATATGACACCTTGCCACAAGATGTTTATACAAAGTCTTGTATATTGCATACAGAAATATACTGTGTATACTTCTTCTGTATTCTATATGTACTCTTTGATCAATTTCTCAACGTAGGTAAACAAACCTTGTTCGGTATAACAAGGAGAACGGTCTATACCGACTGTTGTATTATGGCAGCACCTAGAGGCCAAGCCAAGAATAAGGCCCACTGCTACACGACACACAGCATGCCCCCATCGCAGACCTGTGCGCAGAATACACATTTTCTTATTTTCTTCCTCGACTACACAGCGAGGGGGGCAGGAAATCCTTCAAGCGCCACCCTGCTAACACAAGCATGTACCTCGGCTGCAGCCGCTGCTCTCCAAGGGGAAAGGAAGGGGCGAAGCGCGGCCCGAGCAGCGCCGCCCCCGGGGCCAGGGCCCCGCGCCGCGAGAGGGTCCCGGTCCCTTCCAGCAGCGCAGCCCCGCTCCCCCTCGAACCAGCACGTCCCGACCCGCCGCGCTACACGACCGAGGGAAGGGCGGGAAGGGAAAGAAGGGGAATGGGAGAGAAGGGCTGCGCTCTCCACGCCGGTACCTGCCGAGCCGCTGCGGCGCAGGGAGAGGTCGAGGCCGGGCGGGGGGCTCAGCACAACGCGGCGGGGAGCGGCGGCGCCGGGCGGCACGGCCCGCCCCGGCTTGTGGGATCTGCCGCCGCCGAACCCCGCGGCCGAGGCTGCAGCGGCACCGCTCGGAGAGATAATGGTGCCGCCGCCATCTTCCCGCCACGCCATTCAAACCCAGGCCCGCCCCGACCGGCGGGAGGGAGAAGGGAACGGGCGGGGGCAGGGAACCGGGCAGCAAGAGGGCAGCACGGCAGGCCCGAGGAGTGCGGCCGCCGCAGAGGTTGTCTGTGGAAAAACACCGGTCCTTGCTGAGGCAGCGCTCCGAGCGTGCGGTACGCGTGAGGCAAGGCGCGCTGTACCGGTGAAAGGCTGAGATCATTTATTGAAGGGTCTGCTTCAACAAAACAAGGAGGAGAGGGCCCATAGGACAAACAGCCTCGTTTGCTGTTTCTAATGTCTCTGACGCCAAAATAGCTGTTTCAGATTCTAAAAGACCAGGACTGGTTTTACCTCTCCTCAGCAACGTGAATGTGAGGAGCAGTTCTATGAATATTCTGCAGTACCCGAAAAATGCATGTCTTTGTCCATCACCCACAGAAGTGTTAAGAAGCATTACATCAAAAAATAAGGTTTTTCTAAGTTGCTTTTTATTTCAGCTGAAGAAAGCATACTGATCTTTCCAAAAATAAAGACAGCAAAGGGTGAACATTGAAAGGAGAATGAACACACGCAGTAATTTCCTTCTGGACACCACTGCTTTGTTTTGGGTAACGCGCACACACACACCCACACACACATTCACCCCACTCAGAAAAGTTCTTCATGTTCCGTATCTATTCAGAGAAATGGATCACAGCTTAGGAGGCTGACTTCACATGAAGCAGGACTGGTGATCATCATCTCAAAACACATACACTCAGAAACTTCTGGCCCTTGAAGAAGAGCATGTGCTCTCATTCCCGTCATTAAATCTTCAAATTAAATGGAAGCAAAATTCTTTAAGAATACTGCTGTCATTTCAGATAATTATATCTGAGTAAGTGTAAAGGATGGTCTAATGGAAGAGTCAATGTATTTTAATAGTCTTTAAATCAAGCAGCTCAAAAAGCTTCTTTCATTGTTCAAGTTTACAAAACCAGATAAACGGTAGGCTAACAGTATGCTCTTCTGTGTTTCAAAGCCCAAGCATCAGATAAAAACAACACACACTTTTTCCCAAAAGCAATTATTTTAATGAATTGACACTTGGAGAATGTATCCACGCTGCTACTCGGTTGACCAAAAGATAGATACATTAAAGGGAGGAGAGGCGCACAGAAATCCTCTGCTAAAGACTCCTCACTGCAGGAAACAATTGCCACTGCAGACTAACCGTTTCCTCTATTAGTACTGAAAAAATATTGAAGAAAATAACTCAGTAAAGATTTCTACTTAGTAACAATATATATTTCTATTGTGCCAGAAAAAGAACAGAATAAGCACTGCTGATATTTAAAATGTTCACAGCATAAACATGTTTCACTTCAACATGTAGTTTTACAACTGCAGTATGAAATCTATCACTTCCTCATCACTTCATGTCCTCCTTATATTTTTGAAAAAGCTATTTAAAATATTAAAGGAGACATCTATCTTCATTCTACACCTTTTTTTTAAGGGGGAAAAGACAGGTTTTGCTATCTGAAAATTTTAATTGATTAAAAATAGTTTACAAAATTTGAGGACAGACCTACTTTACCAAAGTAGGAAAAAGAGCTAACTAGCAACCAGTCGAAGAATTTGGTTCCGTAAGTATGTGCACAGCTGGTTCATCAAGTCTCTGTTCTGTCCTTCAACCCAGTGCATTTCTACTACTACATCATTTCCTTCTTTCTTCACATTCATTAAACACTTGAAAAGAAAACCCCCACTAGTTTCTTTAGGGCCTGGCTCTTTTTCCACTGTCAGATTGCTAGATTCCTCTGAAGAGCAAGGTTCCTCCTTCACATCACCAGAACCTTTCCCAAGTGACGTTTCTCCCTGCTTTGCTTCCATCTCCTCTTCCTTCACAGGATCACTGCGTTCTTCTCTGGCAGCAGATTCCTCTGGTTGCTCATCACCTGCTGTCATCTGGACATCCTCATCAGGTGCCATAAACCCCATTTCAGAGTCTTCAGCCTTGGGGTTTTCACAGTCCGAGTTGTTGCTCACACTCTTCTGGCTGTTCTTTTCTTCCTCCTTTGCTTGCAGAATATCTTCAGAAGCTCGAGGAAGTTCTCGTAATTGCCTTACTCTCTCTCGTTTCTTTCTCCTCAAATGAATCCAGGAGTTTTCAATGGCAGTCACAAAGAGGCTAATTTCATCTTTTCCACATGGAACACGTTTATGTTGAACCTATTGCAGAAAACAGAATTTCATAGCATCCTGTCACAGTTATGCTTTCAATTAGGATATAGTTTTAACATCTAATACTTCATACTGTACCTTCAGATCAGTGAGAATCTTCTCTACCCAGGCTCTAACCACAGCAATAGCTTCTACAGCATCCCAGCCCATAGCTGAAGCTTTGACAGATAACTCTTTGACTGTAGAAGCCAAAACCATGAAGGTAATTGGTTTTCGTGGTTTTTCTAATTTTCTTCTTTTAGAGGGAGGTGACTAGAAAAAGAAAGAAAGAAAATAATTACAAGGCTTTGCAGTATTAGTGGGGTGACTTTTGCACTCAGAAGACTGTGATTCCATAAGACACGAGGATTAAGAGTGTAATATAAGGCACTAAGCAGTCATTCATATGGCCCATGCTCCACTTCACCCCCAGAGTTTTAGACTCAAAGCAGCTAACAGGATCATGCACTTTATGCTAGCCTGATGGACAGAGGGAGTTTATGTTCAGGTATTAGGCAAAAAGCTTCATTGGTTCCTTTAAACTGTGAGCTCTCCATGAGCTGAAAAAGTGTGGCTGCTCTTGGGAATATAAGCCAACTGCCAATATCCATGTTTTGATCCAGCTGCATTGAAGGTTTACTTGCATCTTCCTTAAGATTGGTTATCGTCTATACCTATATTCAAATATACAAACATCCAGATCCAAAAAAGCAACTGGCTCACATTTAAGGTGAACAAGCTCCACTTACATTCATGTAGGCAAGTCTGAGTTAGACGTGGTCATACCTATTTGGTAACAGAATCCACATGTTAAATTAAAACTGAGTTCTCAGAGGGAAGTTTAAATTCAAATCCAGCCCCAAACTTAGAATATTTTTATTACTACTAAACTGCTATTTGAGGTATGTTACAAATGATCCTTATTTTCACTGAAACCCACAGGAAGTTCCTACAACAGCTTCCTTTTTCCACCCTCAACAAGGGTCATTCATGAATCACATGACAACTGCTAACAGACTGGCAGCCATCTAAGAAATTCCACTGTCCATACAGCCCAGCACATCCAATATTCCAGTCTGAAGAAGAACAGTTTGTATCACAGTAGTTATAGCTCATTAGCCCCTTCCTCAAGTAAGAGGCACAGAAAATCACAAGCAAACCAGAATTAAGCTACTTACAGGTACTTGCACATCATCATAGAAACTCCAGGCCAGTGCCCATCTCATGGTGCGTCCCTGGCAGAATTCAGTGTGAGTGACTTTAGGAACCTATGCAAAGAAGCAATACATTATTTCAGATTAATAAACAACATTGTTTTACTGCATACATTTTCAAACAAAGCATATTTTCTCATTACACAAATAGAGATTCTTTTGGACATGGCTCAGAGGTGTCAGGGCCCTCTCTCATTTCTCTCCCTTTACTGAGACTGAGGTGCAACAATTCAATGACAGAGAAGGAAAATCAGATATTTTGTATCTAGCTCAGCATCTGCTTTTGGTAATTCATCTTTCTGGAAATTTATTTCACCATGCATTCTCTTTCCTTCCACTATATACACGGACAGATCTCACAATTATTCTCTTTGTATGGGAATTAGTGAAGAGTATGCTTCCTCCAAGAAGCCATCCAAAAGTTCTTTGCACAGCCCTCTTTAATGGGAATAGTAGCACAAGGTTCCATTTTACCTGTTGCCAGAATTGAACACAAACAAAACAACACTGACACTTAAATAATGTTACTATTTCTTTTATCAACCAAATTGCTAGAAAGCTAGATTTTTTTTGTTGTTGTTGTTCTTTTTTTCTTTTTTTGCTACAGCCTTGTTAAGGCTATTTTAAAGCAGAAACCCTGAATCTTCTAGAATGAAGACATGTTCCAACATGTGCTAAAGACAAAACTTTGGAGATAATATTTCCTACTTATGTGTCAGTTTTGAATCTACAATAGTTAAACCTCAGTTGTTTCCCTAACAAGAAATTGCTGTTCCTTTTGGTAACAAAAACTCTGTGAAATAATTCAACAATAATTACCCACACACATTGAAGCATACTATATTCTGTATAGAACACAGGCAGGATATATAGGGACTCTATGCATACTCACCCCCTGGATTCGAAGTTCTTCTTTCAGTGGTGCTAAACTGCATTTCTTCCCCAACATGCAACTGTACCATCTGCAAAGCACACATTAAAAAAAGTTTTTTACAAATAGAGATCAACTGAGAATGGCAGCTATTAATAAGAACTACTTGGATCAGAAAGCTGAAAAAACAATATGAGATTAAAACCAAAACAAAAAAAACAAAAAAAAAAAACAAAAAAAAAAAAAAAAAAAAAAAAAAAAAAAAAAAAAAATCACACTTAAACAGAGTGACTAGGACATAGTACAATAAAATTCAGAACAGAAGGTCCAAAGACAGACTGGACAGGGAAATCTTTTTGAGCTTTTAAGAAATACATTGGGAGAATTTTAGAAACAACACATGAACAATGAGCAATCTTGTTTCAAAGAGTGACTTCAGTTATGGGGAAGATGTTACACCTTACAAGAATTTGTTTCAACTTCTCCACTTCCTTTGGAGAATGAATCAGAACAAAGAAGAATAACTATTGGTAAGTAATCGTGCTCAAAAGCAGACATACTGACTATCACTTGTGCTCACTTATCTAGGTTTCCATCACGTAACCCATATTTCATGAGGAAAAAATCAGGGAAAAAAGGGAAAAAGAAGTTATTTTCCCACTTCTAGTGAAGCTTATCATTCCACCCATCTCCACATCTTCAGAATCTCCCAAATATTATTTTAGATGAAGCTCTGTTCGTCATCTAAATTATTATTCGAGCTTTACAACCTCATCTTCCACACTTTTTGATGACTTAATCCAAAAAAGCTTATTCAGAAATATAACGTATTGAAGTACAAAACTTATGATTTCCCAGTTATCAAGGGACAGTTTTGTCCAACAATAGGGGAGTGAAAGCCTGATGATATAGTCAGAAAACTGAAGATCTGCCATCTGTTTAAAAATAAGGTCAAAACAAGGTCTCACTATGGTTTTTATTGCAGCTTATGTTCATCCAAGACAGCATTCAGTACAACAGTGTCCTTTAGCAGGCAAAACTGCAAGTTACCAAAACTCAGCCAGGAAAGGATAGAAATTTTTAGGTAATCAACAGATAACTAAGCAATATCATAAAGCCTCTTCCATCCAAAATTCCTCAAGAATGAATCCTGATTGGTCTCTTATCAGGTACATGTGCTAATTTTGCTGCAAGCTATAAATGTCACTTGTACAGGCTTTTTTTGTCTTCTGCCTTTAATACCTCCAGCAATAACTTCTAATTGCTGCTCAGGAACAATTGGATGTGGAAGTATCATCAAACAAACTGAGCAGATATCACTGGACCATAGGTACTAAAAATAACACTGTTGCATGACTTCTGCCAAAGATGAAGATAAAAGGTGTTAGTTTGGGGTTTTTTGACTGGAACAAAACACTTACCGTAACCTCTTTTTAAGCTGGAGACTATCATGAATAATTCTTTTGACAAATTCTAGTTCCCCTCCCTCAGCCATGATTTCTGTGATTCCTCCTGTATTTACAGAGCTGGGAGGGGGACGCCGTGGATTTCGAGAATTAACTCCCTGGATTAAAAAACAAAAACATTTGACATGAGCATTTAATGAAATGTTATGCTGCTTTGTACACTGCTTCCTATCTTAATCTTTAGGGGGCAGGAAGCACCATCATATCTACTTATCCTACCCCCATCAGAACCATGGATAACAAAGATCCATTCAAAATAAACATGCCTGAGTGAATTCCCCACCATCTCAAACCTAGGTAAGGTACCTGTCACATCAGGATTCTGCTAATATGAAATATGTGGTTCCAATACATATAAGACATGCTAAGTGCATCTATGCAATTACAATTTATAGTCCTTATTTACATCTTAAACCTTCTTTTCTACTGCCCTGCATTATACATTTCTGACTATATTCAGTGGGTATTGCACAACCTGTATGATACTGTCTACATGACTAAGGAAATGAAAAATATAGTTAAGCAAAATTCCAGAACTAATTCTTCTGTACTACAGAGGTGCCTGTTATGCAACAGGCACCTGATTTCAGATTTACTAGTTGTCTACTTTCCAAACTCATTTTCTAAGACACTAAGAACTTGTGAAAGAATGCTACAGCTCATCCTCTACTTTAGGAGGGGTAACAGTTAAGTTTTCAGAACTCCATATAGGGCTGAGGAGGGAGAAGACTTAAATGCTATTAATGATGATTTGGGATTTTTCACTCAACCTTGCCCAAGCCAAGAGGTTAAATTGTTGCTACCTTTTCACTGACTACTGAAGTATGTATAACACCCAGTTTGTTACCTTACCTTAGCCTCCAACTGGTTGGCAAAAAAGGGAGGGTTGCACATGCAGAAATCATAAATTATCTCAGATTCTTCTTTCAGTGCATCCATTAGAAGAGTCTTCTGTGGTACCTTAACCACTGTTAGAAAAAGTGAATTTGGTAGTAAGGAACTTCATATTTTATTTAACATGCTATATACATTATACATTGCATAAAACCTGTAATTTCTAAACAATGCTTTCTACAAAAGAGATGCAACAAATATCACCACGCAAATAAAGATTTCAGGTCAAGGATTAACATACAAACAGCCTGTATGTTTATACACAGCAGCAGAACCACATGAACCTGTTTAAAACAACAAGGACTACCTGAGTTATACCAAGTTCTCCAACACAACCACAAATGTGCTTTAAGCCCTTACAGCTACAGGCACTAAAGCTTCACATGAAGCCTGTTCCTTTGCCAGCTACTTGTCCAGTATATTGAAACACCACCACACCACTAAAAACCAGTGGCAGCAGTGACAGAAAACTCTCATTGTTCTCCACATCAAGTTCTGCATCTTCAATACTGACATGGACGACAGATTAAGACATGTTGTTCAAATGGATGCTTCCAGAAGTTTTTATTCAGAGCTCATAAATGGACCTAATTTTTACTACACTGAGTTCTTTCAGAGAATTTTCCAAGCTCATTCCCAGACAAAGTCTGGCATGCTGCCTCTGCTACCACAGGCAGTGTCAGGACTTCATTCAAGAAGTGAGGATGAAGAACTCCCTGTACAAGATACATGTCTGTGGCAGGCAGTGTCATGCAATTATCCAAGGGGAGCATTCCAGCTCTCCTACCAGCAGAAATAGCCCAAACACTAAGAAATACTTCAGTAACAGACAAGGAATACAGAGATAAAAACACCCCGGGGTGAAGTTTAACTTCCGGATTTTGTAAGGAAGAGTATTTCTCTATCCACACATCCCATGCTAGACAAGGCAGCTTTTTGGCTTAAGCATACACTGACTTCAGTAAATATTCTGCTCCAGTAAAAGTAATTGAGCATGTATTTGGAAGGAATACACATTCTGATATGCCACTGAACATGTCAAAAATATGCCCCAACATTCGTATGCTACTAAATACCTTATTACATTGTACCTTTTATCAGATCAGACAAGTTATTCTGTTCCACATTCTTCTTGGCATAATTGAAGCACATGTCATCCACTTCTGTTGCAAGGAAATACCAGCCATTCAAAGTTGCTCCAAGTAATGGGTATATACAGGATGCCCCTGTCCCTGCAGAAGTGAAAATCCATGAAAAAGGCAAAATAAGTACTGGTGTTATATGCAGTGTGGCTGTTAACTATGTACTTAATACACCAAAAAGAACTAACTTCAAGAAAATGGTGATTATTGATCATCTACTACTCAATTATTTAGTGAACTTAATTTTTGCAATTTGAAAAATAGCACTGTCAAATATGCACTTTTAATAAAAGAATTTAATAATCTGTAATAAATTTTCTAGTAAACTATCAGCTTTGGTTTAAGCTATTTTTCTTCTATATGTCAATGGTTAATTTATATAAAGAAAGCCAAATACATTCTGGCTTTACTAAAACAAAAACCCTACCACAAATAAATTTCTCTTCTTCATTTTTCTATCATCTATCACAAATAATTTACTTTGATGCATACAACAACCACAAAAAAAAATGTGTTCCACAAGACTGTCCTTCTCTAATGTCCAAAACTATCAAAGAAACCCAAGTGTCAATTAAGATATTCAAAAAGAGAGACAGACAGATAAAAACTTGGTAAAAAAGAGAGAGATGCTAGCACAAAATAATCATGGCATACCTAGGTGATCAAATTATCAATGACAACCAAATTTAGGATTAAAGGGAACGGATACAAGAAAAGGGAAAGATATCCCACCACCACCAAACTAGAGTTTAGACATATATTTAGAATCTGTTACACTGCCTTATTGAACCATCAGTAACTTCATCTGTCAGTACACAACAGCAAGGGGTTACTTCTAGCACTTCTCTCAAGTCCCTCTTGGCTGACTTCCTGCTTTTCCAAAGCTGAAACATCAAAGCTCATGCAAACTCAAACTGAAGGTTTTGCAGTATATGGAGGACTTAGAGGATCCGTCTCTTCTACCTAGCCACCTACCATGATGAAGTTCATAGAAATCATTTTCAAAAATTAAAACTAATATCAAATGCACAGAAGCTGTCTAAAAAATTTCAAAGTTACTAGAAGAAAGCTGCTGTGGACACACATGTGATGATGCAAACCTGGTATCCAGCACAACTCCAGCTAAAAATACAAGTCAGTAAATTTCAGGAGAACAAAAAATGCCATTATAAAAAGTCATGCTAGCAGATGCCAAGAAACATAAAATCCGGCACAGTAACAGAGATTACTGAACCTCAGCTTTGAGGAATTCAGTAACTTTGAAGTTTTGAACCTCTTAAAACAGGTTACAAAGGAAATTCCTACTTCTCTCAATTTCATTCTAAGTTTTCTTCAGCACAAAACAGTCTTTTTAATCAAGCCTCTGAAACTGTAAAGGAAGATTCTATTGACAAAATAAAAGATGTGAACTAAATTCAAATGTACTATCACTAGTGCCTTTTAAATAATTCATACAGAATAACCAAAAATTGGGAATCCAAATGCCAATTTTATTATCTGCATGTGGAAGCTCTTATGGAGCTTGCCTTTCTTTTATTTCCAATGAAAACCAAATTATGGCTATCAGTGTACATCTTATAAACTCACACCTCTGCTGTTTATAGTTATCTGCTGCCTAATCTAGATATCATCCTGATATTACCCAAAAATCCAGACTGAAAGTGGACAGTATCATCCATCTGCTGATGCTTGGTCCAACTTAAAAGACATTTTGTTCTCAACAATAAACAAGAAATATTTGACCATATACAACCAAAATATATTTACCCTGGTTTCTTATTTAGTCTCTTTTACAATTCAGCTCACATATATAACCACATTGAAATAAATTAAAATAAAAATTGAAATATAAAAAGGACAGATCACTCACTTGTCAAATACACCTATAACAACAGGAAAAAATGTTACTAAGTGGAACACCAAAAAAAATGCTATGCAACTCACAAACTCTCTGGTGCAGACATCCAAAAACAAAATTAATTAATTAGCAGCAAAACACAATTCGCTAATTAGAACATTAAGAAGAAACACTTTTTAGATCCTTTAGAATGACATTTTTGCCTGCATTTCTAGAAGCACAGTTTTTGTATACCACACAAAGCTGCACTCGAGTGAGTTCAAGGCCCTGAAAAGCCACATAATTGCGTGCCACGACTGTTCCTGTGTTTGTGCAGAGAAATCCTGCCCAACCAGAAGGCACATGAAACACCTGTGGAGCTCAGAGTGCCTCCCACCACAGCGAGCACACATCAGATTTCTTTGTTCCTCAAACCTGACGTTTTCCCGTGCCTGTGCAACAAATTGTACCTGCTACTGTCGCTGATGATGGTAAATAAGGATTTAAACATTAGCTTCGCCAAGTACCTATGTCAATGCCTCGTCTCAGGGTTTGCTTCTCAGCATCCCGGTGGCCGATGAGATCCTCCACCCAGTGGATGTAGTTCAGCCTCAAAGGGACGGTGGGAATGAGCCTTTCCACGGGGATGTCGATCGTCAGCCCGAAATCCTCCTTCAGGAGCGTGCACGTCAGAGCCCTCACGGCCTCGGGATCCTTGAAATTCAGGCTGAAAGGCACAAGCGGAGCTTTCACGGGTGCCCGGGGGCGGACACGCAAGGGGCACCCACCCGCCCCATCCCGCCGCGGTCGTACCTCACCCTGCCCGCCAGGGTGGTCTGCACGTGCTGCTGGAACTCGGGATACTTGCCAGCCAGGTAGGCAAAGTCGGGGGGCTTGTCCTTGTAGCGGTTGCGGGCGTGCATGGACTTGTTGAGGGCCATGCCGGGCCGGGATGCGCCGGGATGTGCCGGGAGCGCGGCGCGGGATCACGGCCGCACCCCCGCGCGCCGGCCGGGCCCGCTCCCGGCGCGCACCGCGGCCCCGCGGGCCGTACCAAGGAGCGGCGGGCCGCGGGGGGGGCAGCCGGGCGCCGACCGGATCGCAGCCGCGCCCGCCGCCGCGGGAAGGGAGGTGCCACTGCTGAGGCGGAGAAGTGACCACCGCGGTTCCATAGGATCCTGGAATGTCACGGGTTAGAGGGGACTTTAAAGGTTATCTAGTCCCAACCCCGCTGCCAAGGGCAGGGATACCTCCCACTGGACCGGGTTGCTCAAAGCCCCATCCAGCCTGGCCTTGAACGTGGCCAGGATTGCACCCACAGCCGCCCTGGCAACTTGTGCCAGTGCCTCACCACCCTCACGATAAATAATTCCTTCCTAGTATCCACCCTAAATTTTCCTCTTTCGATTTACTTCTTGCCCTATCACAACAGTGACGACGAGTCCCTCTCCAGCGTCCCAGCAGCCCCTTCAGATCCTGGAAGTTTGCTGGGAGGTCTCCACAGAAGCTTGTCCAGGATGAACAGACCCGATTTCCTCAGCCTGTCTTCGTACGGGAGGTGCCCCAGTCCTCTCATCAACGTCATGGCCTCCTCTGGACTTGCTCCAACTGTTCCATGTCCTCCCCCTGCCGCAGGACGGGAGCTGGACCCCACAGAGTTAAAATGTTCTATATGCAGGCATCATCACTTCAGCGTTAGATACTCAATGAGTAATGAAGACAAAGAAATGAAATTACATAAACAGTTGTGTTTTTCTGGTGGCTGCTCTGTCCATGCAGCAGCATGAGGAGCCTCCACTCCCATCGTCACATACATTCCCTACCCAAGTCACCTTTGTTACCTTGGAGTCTTCAGCATTCTCTGAAACACCTCATAGCCATGGATTTCTGTAAAATGCCTACATGAAGCCACGGGCAACCAAGCAGTGGCCTGGGGCCTGCTGCTTGTGGCTTATCTTGTGCCACAGGCTTTGCAACACATGGATTTCAAATAATGTATTGAACAGTTTGAGATGGGGGAAAAAACCCAAGGCTTAGACATCACACCTGGAAAAGATTTCTGAGAATTTCCCCACTTCAAGCACTTTCAATATACAGCATGTATTATTAATAATAATTATCATACTGTTGTGTTTGTTGAACATAAATTATGAAAGAAAATGTGTATTACAGTGAGCTTTGTACTGCCTCTGATTAAAAAACAACAACAACAACAACAACGTCATCCTCAATTAAAATAGGATGTAGGCATAGCAAAACAAAGCCTCAAACTGGGAATTAAAACTGACGTCAGTTCTTGGCTTTGTCACTGATGG
This sequence comes from Vidua chalybeata, assembly GCF_026979565.1. NCBI lineage: Eukaryota > Metazoa > Chordata > Aves > Passeriformes > Viduidae > Vidua > Vidua chalybeata. The sequence goes on from NC_071531.1 coordinate 71,249,479, forward strand.
TCAGGAACTTCCATGTTTCAAGTAGGAAACTTTCAAATAGAATAGGAGTAGTCCTTCCTTATTTAACATGGTGCTCTGGTTCCTCAGACAAAAACATAGAAGATTAACATTAAAGTATAACCTATTATTATTTTATTTAAAGATATTTTCCTGTTTAAAAAGTCAGATACAAATCCAAATGACTCATTGTACATTGCTTAAAAATTCACTCTAAATATGCTGGCATTCATGTTCTTGAATATCTGAGAAGACTTGCAAGTGGATTTCATTGAAGTCTTACTTCCTGCCCACAGCTAACTTCTTGTGATGTGACGTCAGCTAAGTTTTGCATACCAAAATACATAAAACTTGGGTTTTAAAAAAAAATACAAAAGACCACCAAGCCACCCACTCTGAACACTTCTGTAAGTTATTCCCCTTTCTCTGCCCCCAGCCACAGTCACAGAAAAGAGCTGATATGAGCAACACCACAACAGAGGTAAAAATATTCACTTTAATTCAGAACATTTAGTGTATTTACAATAGAAAGTTCCTCTCTGGTCAAGGGATTAGAGACTGAAAAAAACATTTACAAACATGTGGACAACCTGCACCTGGTGCAGGCTAATTGAATTTTTCTACATCTAGTTCTCCCAGGATAATTCTAGTAAGAAAGTGATGGGGAGAGCCTGGAGATGGTACCAAATGGCTCCCACAGAACACAGTCCAGGAAGTAGTGTGAAGTTATTCAACAGTTGCTAAAATATCTATACAGACATGTACACAGCCCCATTTGCAATTAGATTCATCGAATCTTCCATATGTAGATAAGTAGGTAGACACAAGCCTACCAGCCTGTGTGCAAGCACAGATTTACAGAGGTGCTCAGGCTACCTGTGCTCACGCATAGGTACCACCTCACCCAGGCAGATGCACACACTACTTGCCACCCTGCACTTGGACAAACACAAAGGCAGGTGTTTTGTTAATGCTAACTTACATGGTTTCTAGATACAGGGAAAAAAAAAAATAAAAAAAAATCTTGAGGAAAAAAGCCCCAACCCTCTCATCTGACTCACTGGCTTGGAATCCTTACTCCTCTGGAACCTGAGGAACATGGTGTGGAAAGGATAATGTCCTCCTGTTTCTTGCAGAGAGAGCCAGTTCTCAATCTCCAGGAGTCTTTTGCTACAGTGATAGCTACTAGTTGCTACCGGTTGACACCGAGAGAGGGCAATCCTCTCCTACTCCCAGAAATAAGGCACATCCTCCCACCACTTCCTCTGAGTCAGATTTAGCAATCAAAAGGCTGCAATATGAGCCACTTCAACTGGTTGATCTCACAGAAAAATAGATCTGCAAGAAGTGAGTGTTCAGACTTTAACATCTGAACAATAAGCTTAACGAAAGCACCCTACAAGTTTACCTACCACACGATGTGTGGAGCACCTGTTTCAGCAACAACTTGTCCATAGAAGCTGATCTATGATCAAGTCACTCAGAGCTCCTATTTGCATCTTGGTCAGAGTTCACACACCACTTCCTTTATGCGGTGCTTCCCCTCCTTGGGAAAGGAGGTGTTGCAGAGGTCTGCTGTGGCTTAAAGTTTGAACTACATGGTGGTTAAGAAGCAAACCTCAGCTTTCCTCCAGCATAACCTGCTGCTGTCTCCAACAAAACCAGCTGACAAGTGTTACAAAGATGGGGAGATACGGGGAAAGAAAGAGAGCTATGATCCCCTCTTAATAGTCAAAGGCAGCTAAAGCAGAAATAGATTAAAGATGGTTGTGGAGGCTGCAAGGTTGAGGAGAGTTCTGGTTTAGCAAAGTTTCTTGAACAGCGTCACTGCAGCCACTGAGCTCCATCTGGTTGAGAACACGGCTGATGTGCTCCACAGTGGCAGCACGGCCCATCTGCAGTTTCCACAGTCGGAGCATTTCATACTGGGCATCTCGCAGGCGCCGGTGCTCCAGCTCAATCCGCTCCAGGTCGTAGTCACTCAGGCCCAGGCGCCGCACAAACTCCTTCCACCGCGACGGCGGCACGTGATCCACCACAGTGTACAGAACAGCAGGGTCTGTGAATACAGAGGGGAAACCCTGAGCAGCAAGATTCTTTGACCTCAAGGAGAATGTCAGTAATCCAGGGCTGGAGGTTGCCTTGGAATCTTGCATTGCCCCCTCTTGTTCAAGTCTTCTCCAGTTCTCCAGATTAATCACACAGACTCGTGTGATGTCCAGACTTGCTCTTATCCCTCAAAATGTAATGGAAATGTTTCCATATGCTCTTGTATAAGGTTATGAGCAGAGTCAAGCGCATTTGCTTAGGGCCTTTCTGCCATACATTCTTGAAAAAGAATGAATTATTGAAATTATTCTGGGCCCCTACCCCAGAGGCATTAAGACTGACAGCATGTCAACACATATGACAATCCATTTTGCTGGGAGGGAAAAGGGACAACAGATATTTAGCATATACAGACTGACAGGCTCTGGGCATGCTTCTGCCTTTCTACTGTGCCGTGCATGGGTATACATCCAGGTCACGTACACTGGGTAAGGTCTGTCCAGCATTCTTCTAGATGCATCTGCATAATTAGGTTCCTGTTTGACTGGGGAAGGAGAGAAGGACGGAGGAGTTTCACTTACTGTCTGGAAGCTGTGTCTTCCTGGCAGGTCTGACACAGTCTGGTAATTCATGTGAACTCTGTGGCGGAGGCGTAGGTGATAGGGCTGCATTTAATGGCAATTCTGTTTCCTTCTGGAACTCAGGAAGAAGGGTGGAAATTTTATTTCTTTCTTCCTCAACCTGAAAGACACATTACATAGTCCAGAATCACCCACAGCAGCACAATACATCTGTCTCCTGCAAGTAACCACTAGCTTTATATGCTAAAATTTATCCAAGCTAGGTGGGGAGTGGGTGTTGAGATTTTAATTCTTCCTACATGCCTTGTTTCAACAGAGTACACCAAACATTTCTTTCCAGCAGAACCCAAAGTGTTTTAACTTTCTTTTGGCACCACAAAACAGTAGTCCAGAAAAAAGTATTTCCTTACAAAATCAAGTAAGGCTGGTACCCAAAATCACCACCATTCTAGAAGCTCCACATGCCACCTTTCCCATCAGCCTCCTCTGTAAGGCTGTGGAAACCCCACCTCAGCTGCTGCCTGGGCCCTCTTATTTGCAGAGTTACCTTGGACCTGAGAGAATACTGTGAAGCAGCACTGAGAGGCTTGTGGAGTCGAGATCTGAAGTGAAATTAATTAAATCCTCCAAGCTTGAGGTACACAGAAAGAAAAGGGGATTAAGAACCAACTATCTGAACAAAATGCATCCAGAAAAAAAAGGAGGGGAAAAAAAAGCCAGGAGTTTGAAAAGCATCCTCTAGAAGAGGGAAAGTAAGGTGTTACTGGCTCCACCCTCTACAGGAAATGACTTCTGAGTTAAACAACCCTATTACTCAGCTCACTTGAAAATACAGGGCCTGAAAACAGCTCATGGGGAGAAATATTACTCCAGATCCCAGGATAACATATCTGAAAGTGGAAGGTAAGCTCTAATACCTATCATCTTGCTCACCTCTGATACCGTCTCCTTGGGTGTCTGTGGCAAAGAAACTTCAAAGAAAGAAAAAAAAAAAAAAAAGCAGAAATTATTTTCACTTCCTCTTATCCCAGAGAAAACAGGAAAGCAGCTACTCATAATCCTACCCTCAAAAATGTTTTATAGCAAAATACACATCCCAGAAATAAGCTCACGTGCACACCCAGTCACAGCTACGGGCCTGGATGTGGAACTGCAACAAGAGCCTTGGCTATTTATTTCTTGTGCTACTCTGGCCTTGCAGCAGAGCAGAGTAAGGGGATCCTACTTTGTCCCTCACACACACAAAACCACACAGAAATCAGTGTCTATCCCAATCCATATGACTGCACATGCCACTGTACTCACCACAGGAGTAGAAAGATGACACTATCTTATCTTTCTGGACCAGCTTCCCTACTTTACGTGCAAGGCAGAGGAGGAAGATAACTCCAAATATTGCAACAAGGGTGCCAAGTACAAGGTTTCCATCTGGACAAAAGGAAGAGAGCCAATGCATGAGTGACTAAGAAAAGAGGAGGTAAGTGCTAGAGGAAGAACAGCAAGTGAAGATTTGCAAATGGTAGGGAGAAAAAGGATAATGGTTTGACAAAGTGGAAAATATAACCCTTTACAAAAGGCATTAAGGGAACAACACCCCACAATGAAAAGATTCCACTGCCCTTCAATCCCCTGAGCACTCACTCAGCCCAGATGAAGTCGGTGAGGTAGTGACTGGGCTAGGACACAGCAAGCAGTCTTCTCCAGTGCAGCTGAAAGGGCGAATCAGAGAGGTGAGCACACGTGCAATGAAACTCTAGCCATTTCCAACCACCCTAATTAACAGACAAGTCAAGGTGAGCCTGCAAAGCAGAGCAATGCAGTGTGACTAGTGACCTTGGGCTCTTAGTGGGCTCTTAGTGGGCTGATGGAGGAGACTCGGGGTGGCAGAGGTGAAGACCTACTTGCCCCAGAAAGGCAATTAGAATATTGTAAAGTTATGTCTAGATAGAAAGAGTCATGTGAAGAATTTCCTCCCGCTGTGGAGCTCCTGCTGTCTCTCCTACTTAGTTGTGGGGCATACAGAGTAAAAAAGCTCACCTGTTGCAAGGCTTGCAAATATTACTACGTGACAGGAAGAATTGAGGCTTACACCTACAAATGGCATCTTTGTTCTTTGAACCTGTAGAGGAAAAAAAACAGAAACTGTTGCCATAATCTCGACAAAGACAAAAACAAAGGGAAAAAAATCCACTCCAAGATGGATGAGAGATTATCCTTTTTTAAGCCTGGAAAACTGCTACTGCAGAAGAGATAAAGGATTTGATCTACGTATAAAAACAGAGCTGGGGGAGGATAAAAGTAATAAAAATAAGAGTGCCACTGTCCTGAAGGTGGGCACCTCTGGAGAGGCTTGGAAAGGGACTATAATTACAGAGCAGCTGGAATTAGTGTATGTGCAAAAAGCAGTAAAAGTCACTCAAGTTCAAGCATGACAGGAAGGGGAAACCACATTAGTCAGGCCAAGATGAGGGAGAAGTGGTCCCTGAGCAGCTGGGACTGGTGAGGAAGTCAGTTCGGGGCAGGGAGAAATCACTTCAAGTCATGGGACACATAAGCAGTCTTCTGATGTCATGAGTGGAAGGGGTAAGAAATGAAAGAACTATCACTTCTAAGCAAGTCACAGGAGAGAGCCTGAGTAAAACAGGTGTGGGGAGGAGCAGGGAAGAACAGTGATGGAAGGACATTAAATTGCATGAGAGGAGGAGAAAATGTACTATAACAAGGAGCATGCATTCTGTGACAAGTGAGGGATGGGAATGAAACAGTTCTACATCAGCCAAGAGGGAAGGAAACTGCTCAAGGACAGTGTGCAATCATGACCCTTGAGGAGAGGCTTAAGCGTGGAAACTGTGACAAGACGATTGAGCACTAGAGGGAACACATTCACCAGTGAGACAGCAAACCTCACACTGGGCAGGGTAAGAGATGGGAAAGGGATCAGGAGCAGCGCAGTTTGCAAAGAAGAGAGGACAGCTTTAAGACAAGGTAAGATGTGGGAGCAGCTGGACTGGAAGCATGGTCCAGCTGGATAATTAAAGAACAATGACTAAATTACTTATAATTGTGTCTTTGATACAGATCATGACCAGCTGAATAAGATGTTGAGAGGAGAGTGTGTGTCCTTGGGTTGGAAGACAGCTACGAAGGAATATATGTAAGTGCAGATTTGGAAGACCAGTCGGTGTGTGAATGGGCACGGATGTGTGATGTCTTGTTCGGCCGCACAGTCGGATCCACCGGTGCAACCTTATAAAACAGCTAATCAAGGAAATAAAGCCAGTTCGTGTTGCATCCAATACTGACTCGTCACTTCTCAGTCGGCACATCAAAGGAAGACATTTAAGGGACATGGAAAGAATTAGACTACAGACAGCAGTGTTTGTTTAAGGTCTCTGATTCCTGACCTTGGGACAGCTAACACGAGTACTTTTCCCAGACAGCAGCATCATCCCAAGGTAATGCCTAATGCCACTGGGTATAATTCAGCATTACTAGCAGCTCTTTACTTTAGAACACTTCACAGAACACTGTGGTTGCTCAGCAATTGACTGACAAGCAGTTCAGCTAAGCACAAGGGCCAGAGGTGCTTTCATCCATCATACTCAAAGTGTTTCCAGCAGTTGGTAGGGGAAATGCAGTGAGCATCAGGAGAAAGACAAACAAGGAAGGCAAGGGGAAACCCACTCTAGAACATAAAGACCTTGCTTCAGGACAGGCAAGGCAGAGGCCCCAAAATTAAGTAGAAAGCAGCTCCTCTCAACAGCCAAAACCAAGAAACAGTTCAAGAACAAAAGAAAGCAGCTATGACATGAAACAGGGATTGATGCCAGAGCAGGTAAAATATAGCAGTCTTTCTGGGGAAAAAGGGCAGACAAACACCAGAGCTGTTCCAAAACTACCATCCTTTCAGTGCAAGGCACTGCAGCGTATCAGAAAGTCTACCCTACTACAGTACATCTGCACTGGAGCCATATCCATGCCATACTCACAGCTGGCAATAATCCCATCGGCACATGAGCTGCAGTTCCTACACCGGAAGTATTCAGAATCAGAATCAATCCGATACTGATTCTTCTGACAGCCACAAACAGTATCTTGCTTTGGGGTGCAGGGGGTCTCTACTATCTGCTGGAGTGCTGAGGAAAGAAAGGAGATATTATTACTCCAGCCTCTTCTTTCACCTTCAACTGAGAGCACTGTTATAGGTATTGTTATCCCCTAATTTTCACAGAAAAAGGCCAGAAAGGCCTGCAAACTGTATCTCAGACTGTTCCAGTTTGGTAACCCTTATTCCTGCTGTCCCCAGTCCATCCCCATACACTGTCTTACCCATTCAACTGCTTCGTTTTCCAAGCTCCTTTGCTCACCTTGCCATTCCCTCCAGCTTTCATCCACCCCCATTTTCCTCAGATCCTGCAGACCTCACAGTAACTCACCTGTACGGCAGCGTTTGCACTGGAAGCATTTAGACATGGTGTTATCAATAGCTGTGAATGTGCCATTGGCGCACGGAAGACAGACAGTTGCCTGGTCAGGCCCATCACAGTCTTTTGCCTTGTAGGTACCTGCAAGAAAATCTCTTAACAGAGCTCTGACAGGAAGGCAAATGCATTGGCGTAGGGAGGACAGGAGTCACTGGTTCCTCAAAGAAACCCTGGAGCTGATGCCATAAAGACCAAGTACGCTTCCTCTCACCAGTGTGAGAGGAAGCCCGTAAGAGGAGAAAAGGAATAAGAATAAATAAAAGGAGTAAGAATTCATCTGGGTAGGGATAGGTACCAAGCAAAGGGAGAGCTGATTAACTGTATGAGAGAGACAGTTGGAGAGTGCAGGACTGGGAAATGCCTCCCAGGTGAAAGTCACTGCTACTGTATTTATTTTGTGTACCTGCATGACACCTCATGCAGCAATGGGTCTTTCTGGGGTGTAGGTATTGTCCAAGTTGACAGTGCATCTGTTTCTTTTCTCTCCTCAAAGGATTAGAGGGGTCTCTTCCATCCAAAGCTACCTGACGGACTTGCAGTCTATATGGCACTGGAGTAATTTCTACAGATTCCTTTGTCAACACACAGACAAATATTAGAATAACCTGTAAATAGAGAGGGAGGGAGGGAGAGGAGAGAAACAAGGCGAGAAAACATTATATCCTACTGCAGACTGCACCCCTGATTTCAGCACTTAGAATAACATCACATCATGAGTTCAGTTTACTTGGCTAATTCTGGTAATGGGACCCTCCACTGGCAAATGTGTCTGGGGAGATGATTTACAAAAATAAACCCCAAAAAACCAATGCCTGCCATCTGTGATATTAATATACCATTCAATGACCTCTACAGCAAACTGGTTGTATATAAAACAAATATTTTATACATGGAATGCCTTGAAAATGCTGTAGCTTGCATAAAAGTTACACAAGAGCAAAGAAATGTTTTTATTAAGGAAGGCAGTAAGGCTGTCCATGTAGAAACCGTTCACAGAGAAGAATGCATCCAGTACTTGTAGTTCCACTGAATAAATACACAAGATGGGAAGTTTGGAATAAGATGGCAAAAGAGGATCTCACTGCCTGCTAAGTACAGGAAATCTTCCAAAACGCCTCCTGAGCAAGCCAGACCTAGAAACATGGGAAAGTTAGGTTTTTTATTTCTCCCCGTATCAAATGTACATTCTTCCTCTTAAACTGCAGCTGTTAGCAATCAGCCCATACAGTTCAACACAAAAATGAGCAGTTTCTTCTTTTGTTAACACCATTGAGATTTGATTTCTATTCTTCCCCTTGAAAGTTACTGTTATCATGCCAGTCTTAACAGTAATATTAGGATTGGCATGACTGCCATATGACTGTAAGAGAGGGTGACTTTGTACACCCACACACACATGAACCAAAGGTTAAAAGCACAGCCTGTACCAATAATGAAGGATGCCGTTCCCTGGACACTGTTTTCAGGACACTATTCCCAGCACTGAAATTGAGAAATATACTGTTTATGTAATGGCCAAAAGGTCTCTACTCTGGTAAGAGGACAGCAGAAATGATTCATCAGCAAAAGATCCTGTACCAGAAGGATGGTAACAAGATTGCAGCATATCACAAACACAACTCCTTTGCCTGTTGGGCCTCAGGCCTGCATTTCAAACATTCAGATAGAGAAAAAACAAACAACAACAAAAAGGTTAAAAAACCCCAACAAAACAAAACCAGGTCAAAACTTGGTCCAAGATTTATGAAACTTGAAGTCAGCAAGTTTCTACAGCAAAGACCCATCCCATATCAACCAGTGACTCCTGAAGAATATGAAAGATTTGTTGAAAAACCACTTTATAGTACCATGAAGAAGTCCAGCAGCATGATGAAGACTTGACAACCTGCATCCCTTGTCATCCTCTTTGCACACAAATGACACTGTCTGGACATCCATGTCTTAATGCTTCTGAGTATGTTACAGATGTATCAATGAACTCGATGCATCAGATCATATGAATGATGAAAATCAACTAATTTTTTTTGCAAACGAACACTGCCCTGCCAATATAATCTCACATAAAGTTTTACTGCACTACCTTCCCTCTAATTGTAATGTTTTCCCAGCTTGTTTTTCTGAAAGTGTTTTTTTTTTTTTTGAAGATGCCCAGAAGTACAAGTACAGCTTCAGAGTTGGTTTTTTTTTCCTTTTTTTGCTTTTTCAGCTTAGGAGAGTTATAGCAAAAACAAAGTAAACCAATAAAGGTAAACCACAGTCTTGATACCAATTTTGTGGTATCAAGCTTACCAAAAGATATGTAGAATGAAATGATTATGACAGCCCTACACTATCCTGTTTCTCTTTCAGAGTTAAAGCCTTGGGGGAGAAAGGTACATACCTAAAAGCAACTTAAAACCTCAAGAAGGATGGAGTTCACAACTCTGACAAAATTAAAATGTTTTTCAGAGAGCTCTGACCTATTCAATAGACCAGATGCTAAAAGGGTGAACAGGAAAAAAAAGAACCACATATTTAAATAGATATCATTTCAGACTTCATTAAGTTGACCACAGAATAATTGTAAGCACTCCAACAACTGCTCGGTGGAACTAAAAATAGTTTCAGCAGCTGACACTACAAGATTTATTGCTTGCAGGAAAATGGATAAAAAAATCTTTCACATAGATGGTCTGACACACAGTAACAATAAAAACATTCTGATTCACTGTTGCCCTGTTCTTTTAAAAGTTTTAAAGTTCTTTTAAAAGTTTTCTATGCCTCCTGATGTTTACATATTTCTACTAGAGTTTCTCACGCACTGTCATGTAAATAATAATTTACATTCTTCTTTGTGGGAAGAGAAAATTCATAGACTGTTAGTTTAGACAGTGTGGTTGGAGAGGTAGCAATTTCATCCTCCAATACACTGTCACTTTTAAAATTCTATATATTGCGAAGTTAGAAATAAAACTTGCTTCCTTTTACTCTTTTACATCTTGAGTAAATACACAAGTTATTTTGTGTCGTAGTGCGACAATTCACTAGCTAGTGATTAATCCCCTGATATAAAAACATAGTCAGCCTGTAAGTCACACAAGTCAGCAATAGAAAGAATATAAAAACATCAAAGATTAAGCCAAAAATACAGAGAAAATTGGTCAGATACACCTTCAAAGCCAAAAGAAAACAGAAGTGTTTTTAATTTTTCAGATTAAGTGAAACCATGTCTGTAAATGTCATCAAAGCGGAGTTAACACATTACGGAGTTATGGACCACAATCTGAAGAACAGAGAGTCACACACCATGAGTGACTCACACCCCAGTGACTAGGCCATCCAGCAAAATCACTCACATGATGGAAAAAAACCCAAAACACCACCATCTTAAGCAGCTCCCCAAGCCATTCAGCAATACACTGATTTATACCAATGAACAGCTTCATCAAATTCAGGCAATACATGAAATTAGAACAGTCTGTTCTGTTTCAGTTGGAAGGCACGTAACTCATGGTATATGAACTGTAACAACCGTATTACAACACGGACTACAGAACTGATCAAAATCTTCAGCAAAACTAGCCTAAGAGAATATGATGGTGACCACATGGCAACCACTTGGTAGTTAAGGAGTGACCCAATGAAGAGTGAAGAGACTCCATATAATAGTGCTTTTTGATCCAGACTGTTGCTGGAGGGATAGGGAGTTCAGATCATAAGGGATTTCTTTGCTGGGGATCTCTCTTTTGAGGCACCTATCTTAAGCTACCATGTAACACAGCTGATTTGTACCAACAAATCTGTCTGATGGAGATGAGAGCCTGATTCAAAAAAATTCAGAGCAGTCTCCCTCCTCCGGACACATTCAAGGGCCTTCAAATCCTTAAATTGTGAGGCTCTGAACTGCTGCCAGCATTCCAGGTGAGGTCGCACCAGCGCCAAGCACAGTGGATGATCCCCCGTGCCCTCTGTGCTCTGTGTTTGATGCCCCCAGGACACGGCTCCTGCCCTCTGGGCTGCCGGGGCACACCTGCCCACCTGCACCCCCAGGGTACTCCATGCAGTTTAGATTTGTGCCTGGAAGTAACTCTGTCCCCAGATTCAGGATCCAGCATTTGGACTTGCTCAATTTCATTCTAGTCATTGCTCAATGCTCCAATTTATCTAGAATAAATACATTGAACAGAACTGGCCCTGGAATTGAGCCCTGAGGAACACAGCTGGTGATCAGTCGCCAGCCAGATTTAGCTCCGTTTACCAAGCACTGAAGCCTCAAGTCATTGATAAGTGTTTGCCAAGGCAAACTTTAGAGGTCTTCTGCAAGTGAAATAAGCTGAATTTCCATTGTTAGATGTACAGCACACTCCACTTGCCAAGATAAAAAAAAACAGTACCCACTAAGCAACTTCACAATGTGCATTACCTAAGCCAAGTGATAACTCAAACCATGTGCGATGCACACAACTGATTCACACCTACTCAGTCATTTCAGTCAGCAGGGACTACCCAAGGAAAACAGAGTCAGCAGAAACTCGAGGGTTTACTTATGAAACTGCTGCTGGAATAAACAAAATATGGCAGAATGCTGCTTCCTTAAAACATTCCACCCCGTTGGGTGACAGCTGTGTTCCCTGCACATTCTCCTCACACGTAAGGCAACCCTAGTTCCTTCCCATGCCTCATGCCAACACTTACTGCCCAGCACTTTACCTACAATGAAAAAAGACACAGCACAATCCCAAAAGCTCTTTTATGCAACGTTTTGACAGCTGAGACAGGAGTTAGGAGCCTTTCAACAATTTTCACACTCAAATATTCTTGAATTACTGCCACCACTACAATTTACACCCTTGTTCCTGCTTCTGCCTCACCAGGCCATGCACAGAGAACTGCAAGTGAGGTGATGTCCCACCAGAGTAAGGCAAAGGAAGAAAGGAAGGGCAAAGATGAAAGTGAGGAACAGAGCAAGATGCCAGAAAGACAGATGAGAGGGTAGAAATAAGGGACGCTTGAGAGCCATGTTCTCAGGATGAGGGGACATAAAGCACAGTACCTGAAACAGAAGGACTGCATAGGGAGTGCAGCATGTCAGGGCTGCTCCATAGTATCACCTCAGGAGGCTGGGAAATATCAAATTACTCAGCATGAACACAGGCCATTTTGCTATCTTTAATACTGTTGCTTCAATATTTCTTGAGAAAACAGTACACCATACTAGTAGTTATAACTGTCTATATTGTGTTGTAAATAATTATGAATTAAGTCTTTTACTCTCAGCATTATCATCATCAATTAAATCAGTATCTTATTCATATAAATATATTTAGTTTGTCATCCTTAATCCTCATGGACCAAGTTGCACAAAAATTCCATTGTAATAACTTAATCAACCGCTTCTCTCATAAAAGGCGTCCATTTTGCAAATTCCATTTTTAAACTAATTAACTATCAACTACGTGCAAATAAGAGGCATTATGAGTCATTCAAGTGTTTCAAAGTATTTTGTAACAGCAAGTTACCCTGGCTTAAGAATCCAGCATGATACATGCCCCATGCACAAGTATTTTACATATAAATCATCTGTCAGCCATTTTAATTAGTCAGCTTGGAGGCTTGGATGAAAACCAGTATCTTGCACAGACTAATAAGCTACCAAAGAAATCAGAGTACAGGACTTACTCTTACGTTCTTTGTCTGGTTCAGCCATTTCCAAAAGCTCTTTGAGGTTCACATTTGTTTTAGTTTGCAATACAAAGATGAAAGGGAAACCAGAACTTCTGCTTTACACATTGAGAAATGTGCATTAAAGCAACATTTACAGGAAGCTTTTGTCATTGCTCACTAAAATCTGGAAAGGACAAAAGAAGGCTACAAGAACTACTATAATAAATAATCCTTCATTTTATGAAGGTCAGATGAAAGAATGCTGTATTTCAGGCCTTGTCTAAATTCAGGAGACTAGTAATAGCTTTGATCAAATGAAGAAAGGCCTTAGAAATCTTAACTTAGAAACTGAAAGAAAATAGTGATTATCTATAAAGATTGTGGACTTCATATCATAAAATATCATAAAGTATATAATAAGCTAAAAGGCTTTATTTCATGTTAGTAAAGATTAAGAAAATAATGGAGAAGTCAGCAGGTGATAATAACCATAAGAAAATTTCTTTAGAAGCTTTCCCTCCAAGGACACTGTGGTGGACAATGGGTCAGAATGCCACGTTCACTCACCCTCAACATCCCAGCACTTTGCCTGCCTGTGTTCAGAGCTGAGTTCCACTGTGCTGCTGTACAGCCTCACATCAGAGCACTGATGGAGCAGGAGCCATGGGAAGGCTCAGGGGGTCCTTACTTTTCCATCCTGAAATGATTTTCAGCTGGGCATGAGCCCTCAGCCCCAGCTTGTGCCCCTTGTCAGTGACTCACTAGGTGAATTTTTAAGTCAGGTAACTGTCAAATGCCAAGTCCTACTCAGATATATTCCTGTTTGGTTTAATAGGAAAATGTAGTGACATTGCTTTGAGATGTGCTTTCCACTGTCAGGTTCCTAAGAGCATAACACAAAATAATGTTTTAGCAAAGGATATGTTTTAGCAAAGGAAGCACTCAGCTATCCAAGGATTACGGAAGAGAACACAAGGCATCTGCCCCAAATACAAACAAAGCTTCTTTGTGATGACTAAAGAAAATGGGTAAGAAAGAGCAAAATGACAACAGTGAGTTTAACACAAAAAATACTGCTAATGCAGACAATTGATTATTTAATGAAAAGGGAAAGGCATCCAGACTGACAGGACTGGTTATTTGTGAGAACAAAAATTGCCACGTAAATGTACTTAGCACAGACTCTAATATAAGCGTTTCATTTGGCTAGAAGTAGTTAGTCCTAAAAATAGATATTAAAACTAGATTAATAAGCAGTAAAAGTTCAATTAATCTTATTGGAGAAAACAATCAGAAATGCAATAAAATGCTATGAATTATTAGGAAAGGATTTGAGAGCAAAACCAAGAGTGTTGTTATGACAGTATATAAAGGATTGAATCTAGTTCTGGTCCCCAATCTTAACTATATAAATTAACTCAGATATAATACAAAGAAAAGTAAAAAGGATCATCATTGGTACAGACTCACTACCACAAAGGGAATGATAAAATATACCAGTCTATAAAAGAGAAACCTGAGCCAAGGATACTGTAGCAGGCTCAAAGCCATGAATGCCAAAGAGAAGATGAACTGGGATGAGTGTTCTCTGTCTCCTCCAATACAAGAACTAAGAGACATCACATAAGACAAGCAGCAGAGTGGTTCAAAACAAACACAGGGAGGTACTTTTAAAGCCAACATGTAGTTGAGGTGTGGGACTCCATGAGAGAGTGCTGACTCTGCCAGAAACCTGTCCTGGTTCCAAAACTGATCACCACACCCATAGCAGAAGGAAAAAAAAAAAAAAAAACATAGTCACGGATCCAAAATATGAAGACGCCATTTCAGCTTGGAAATTCCTACAGTCCCAGACCACTGGAAGCCAGGAAAGTATTATTTTTCATTGCTGTACACTTGCCCTGCTCCAAAACCCTTGGCAGACACCTGTGACTGGTCACTACTGGAAACAGGCTGGTGGCCCAACAGCTCTTTCTTACAATGCACTTGGTGGCCTGGTTTTCAATTTTTATATAATGTGGCTTTTAACTTCAAAATTATAGTTTCTCCCTTTACTTTGAAAAGAAATCAGTGCCAGAAGTACCCTTATGGCTATTTTGTCTTTTTTCTTCATAAAACAGAATTTTCTTTAATAAATGAAACTTCCATTATATATACAATATTTTTTTTCTTTTAATGAGACAAAAAACACCCTGGCCTCAGTGAAGACAGATGCAATTTTGTCCACTGTAAAAGTTTGAAGTGCATGGGGAAAACACAGAGCCCCTGAAAATGAGTTTAAGGACAGGCAGAAAGAGTGAATGCATGGAAACAGGTTACGGGAAATTTTGAAGAATCACAGGAAACATACAAGTATCAGAAGAGTAGAAGGGAGGCATCAGGGGGCCAAGAAAGGCTATGAGGGCAAACAGGATGATATGCAACGTAAATGACAGATGGATGAGCAAGCAACAGAGTTAGAGTGAGACCTGTAATTCTGGGGGGAAAAAAATAACATGATTTTATTGAAAATATAAACATTATCTATAGAGAGTAGAGTGTTATTGACAACTTGTAATGACATGCAAATAGGAAGGGGAAAACATCTTCCAAAAAAAATCCCACTGAAGGACACTTCATCCAGTATCTTATTTAACTGAATATAATGAATTTGGGGAATCCAATAGGTCTTTTTTTTTTTTTTTTTTTTTTTTTTTTTTTTTTTTTTTTTGCCAATTGAATGAATAATATCACATATAGTATCTGATTTACACCAAAATGTGTGCACCTCTATTCTTAACCCAGAAATACACTTTTCAGGTTTGCTATCTGCTTTGAAATCTGTCCATAAGTCAACAGTTTACATGTCCTGTCTAGGTACCAAGATGGTAAGTGATCCACAGCTATAGTCAAGGAACTCTTTCTCCTCAGTTTTAGGTGTGTTGTCCTATAACTGCTAGCTTTAAGTCTACTACCAGGGTTTCAAACCTTTCAAGTGGTAAAAAAAACCCCAAGACCAAATCCTAACCCTTCTGGAAGGTAACTTTGCACACATTGCAACTTTCTGGCCACAAATTAACAACTACGCCAGCTCTACAAGTCCAGTGCAGCCAAGTGCAAGTGTGCATTACTAGGATGCTCAGGTATTTAAGGATAAACAGTTTGACCTCATAACCTCTACAGAAGAATTTATAGCCATGTCATGATACTGAGTGACACCACTCCACTGTCCCACCTTTAGCACACATTCTGCTGATACTGGATACGTGACTTGCCATTCACATCTGGCAATCAGGTTATTCATAAAACTCTCCGATATCTTTTACAACTTTTTCGCCCACGAAATCACAGCGGGCAGCTTAAAAGTCTTGCCCTACGAAGCCCGGGAAGGCTAAAGAAGATCTACCGGCAAAACTGAACTTGCTTTTATACAAATCCCGTGGTTTGGGGCGTAGTTACAACCCTCTGATCTTTGTTCAAACGCCCGCAGAGTGGCATTTGTGTGCGCCCGGCTGCACAGCAAAGCGGGGGCGGCTCATCCCCGGCCCCCGCACAGCGGCGGAGGGAGCGGGGCGGCTCCGATCCCGGCCCGGGCGGCTCGGTGCCCCGGCGAGCCGCGCTGCCCGGACCGCCCCGCGCGTTAACGGCCGCGCCGCGGGCTTCAGGGAATCCACCGCCGTTCCTGTAAGCCCAGACGCCTTTTCACTGAGTCAGGGATAAATCCCGGGAACGGCGCCAGAGAACTCGGTGCCCAGCGGAGGGCGGGGAGCGGAGGGAGGGAGGCGGCGAGCACGGTGCCGCTGCCCCGCGGGCACCCGGCGGATGGCGCGGCTCGGCTGCCCGACCCGCTACCGCCGCTCCTGCCGCCCCGGCGCCGGCACCAGCCTCCCTTGCGACGACGACCGCCCGCCTCGCCCTCCCGCAGACTCCCCGAGCCCTGCCCCACCGCTGCCCGCCCCGGCGTGGGGCTGCCGAGAGAGGAGCCCCAGCGTCCCGGAGAGGGCGAGCAGAAAGCGGGCTGTGCGCAGCCCGGCAGCGATGGGGAGCCCGACGGCGGCCAGGAGAGTCGAAGAGCGCCCGGGCCCGAAAGCTCGACGGCGGACACCGCTCTGCGGACCCGCAGCGAGCTGCGGATCCGCGGGACCGGAGTTGTCGCCGGGCGAGGCGGTATCCCGCCGGCGCACGTTCCCGCTCCGTCGGGAGCGACGAAGTCCCCGCCGTGACTTACCGTCCCCAGCGAGTTGCGGGGCAGCGCCGGGCCGCGCATGGCTCCGCGGCCCGCTACATCCCCGTGGCAGCGTCCCTCACGCCCAGAGGAAGCCGCCCCAGCCCTACCCAGCGCCGGCCGGAGCAGCGCGGAGAGTGACTACCCCGTCTCCAACTTCCTGGCAGCGGCAGCAGGAAAGAGAGCGGCGAGCGGGAGGCGGCCCGGAGCCGCGCCGAGCCCCGCCCGCCCTCCGCCGCGCGAGGACCGGCGTCGGCAGTATTCCTTAAAAACCCAGATGGACAAGCTGAAGAAAAGCAACGGATGGTGCATCAAGTGGCTAAAGCTGCTAGAAAACACACGAGAAAGGAGTCAGAGGAGGTCTGCTCAAATCTGAAAAGTTCTTGACGCAGGAGTATTTTACGCTTCAGCTGTACTTTCCACGTGAAAATTAACCATGTACTTGTAAGAAAAAGACTTTTTGCATCTTAACTGCCTTAATTTTAAAGAAAGGCATTTTCAGCCACGATCTGTGTTTTTAGAGTCTTTATGACCATCCTGTAGTTTTAAATTTAAAGCACACGTTTTCTTGCATGCTCCAATGACCCAGCTGTAGAGATGGTGCAAATATAAGCAAAACCAACATGACATTCTGTGTAAGCCCTGCTTCATTTAATATATCCTCTTAGCATGTTGGAAAAACAAAAATACACTAGGAATAAGTGGCTAAATGATAAAGAACTCTCCTTCATTTGTTGCCCATTTAGACTTCCCCTTGCTTTCTGGAATTGTCTCTATACTCCAGTAAAAGACATTAATCAAGCTACTAAACATTGTTTTGGAAGAATTTGCCTATTTCAGTACAAACTGGGTACAATTCACTCCATGGACTGCCTGAATTACTGCGGAGAAACCCAAACACCTCCACAGACTGATCCTACAATGGACTTGCTTATCTGCTGTGTGGAAGCCAACGACGGCGCGTGCACAGGAGAAAACAATGAGGGCACTTTTCCACACTTGGGCTTGGAACAGTTGTGACTTCCCAGCTGCAAGTCTCAGGAGGGAAGGAAATAGCAGAATAACCTGTTATCAGACTGCAGCCATCTGCGGGGATAGAGGTGGAAAAGATTTTTTTCCCATTCATTTCCTTGCCTCGAATGAGGACAACACAAACTTAGCCCCTAAAGGGAAAATTCTGGCATACGTTCTGTGAAGGAGGAAATAATGTTTTTAATGGGCTGTTTCAGGTTTAGCACTTGCTGGCATGTGAGCGGATGAGGCAAATCCTTCAATCTTCCTGGAGCTTCAGCCTTCAAAAAAAAAAAAAAAAAAAAAAAGAAAATCAACCAGCCCCATTTCTCTAGAACTACATAAATGTCAGAAAAATCCCTGTGAATCTTCACATTTGACTCCTCCCAAGTTCGGGGAGGGACATCTCACAGCCCACTGCACGTTTGACATTTACACCAATGCACATCCACTTTCCCAGCTTTCACCAGAACTCCAGGTCCAGGTCTCCCTCCTGCATTGGGTTTGCGCAACCAGGTTTTGGTAGCAGGGGGACAACTGGGTGGCTTCTGGGAGAAGCTGCCAGAAACATCTCCTATGTCTGGCAGAGCCACAGCCAGCTGGCTCCGAGATGGATGCACTGCTGGTCAAGGCCAAGCCCATGAGAAATAGTGGCAATGCCTCTGTGATAACCTATTTAAGAAGGAAGAAAAAGTTATTGCACAGATGTAGTTGTGGCCAGAGAAGAGCAGAGTGAAAACATGTGAGAGGAACAACTTCGCAGACACCAAGGTCAGTGGAGATGGAGGAGGTGAAGGTACTCCAGGCACCAAAGCTGAGATTCCCCTGCAGTCATGATGAAGACCATGGTGAAGCAGGGAATGCCCCTGCAACCCATGGAGGTCCATAGGGATGCAGAGATCCACTTGTAACCATGAAGGGGCCCCATGCTGGAACAGGTGGATGCCTGAAAGAAGGCTTTGACTCCCTGGGAAGTCTGTGCTGGAGCAGACCCCTGGAGTGAGGAGCCCACACTGGAGCAGGTTTCCTGGTAGGACTTGTGATCCTGTGGGCACTCTCGCTGGAGCAGCCTGTTCCTGCAGGAGTGCACCCCGTGGAAGAGCAGGTCATGTTGGAGCGGCTCTGTTGCCCGTGGTAAAGGCTCACATTGGCGAAGCCCGTGAGAGGGAGCTGCCGGAGGAGCAGGGGAAGGACCCCTCTCTCTCCCTGAGCAGTGGCAGAAACAACGTGTGACGAGCTGACCGTAATCTCCATTCGCTCTCTCCTGCGCCGCTGTGGGGCAGGAGGGTCGGGACAGGTGTTTTTAAGATTTATTTTACTTCTCATTATCCTGCTCTGATTTTGTTCGTAGTAAATTCAATTACTATCCCCAAGTTGAGCCTGCTTTGCCGGTGACGGCAATCGATTTGTGATCTCCCCCGGTCCCTGTCTCAACCCGTGAAACTTTCGTTTTATTCTCCCTCCCGTGCCCACTTGCAGAAGGGAGCGACAGAGCGGCGCTGGGCGCCCGGCACGGCCCCGGCCCATCCCACACACGGTGCCGGTCCCGTTCCTCGCCGGCCCGCACGGAAGGGGCGGGAACAGCCGGGGGGCGGCGGCGGCGGCGATTGGACGGAGGGCGGGGAGGGGATGGAGCCCGACGCGCGCGCGGCGCTCCCGGCGGCTCCCGCGCGCTTCCCGTCGCCAAGGCAACGGTGCGGCCCGCGCGGGCTGTCATGGCGGCGCCCGGCGCGGCGGTGAGTGAGGGACCCGGGCGGCTCCGCGCCCTCCCCGCCGCCCAGCGCTGAGACCCCGCTTCCCTCCTTTTCCCCCGCAGGAGCAGCGCTGGCTACAGGCGGCTCGGGACTTCGTTCGCCGGGCGCTCCCGGGGCCGGACGGGCAGGAGCCAGCAGCGCTGGAGGCGGTGCTGCGGTGCCTGCGGAGCGCGGGCGGCGGGACGCTGCCGCTCGGCTACAGGTGACAGCGGGGCGGGGGGGGGCTCCGGTGCCCACGCGCGGCCCTCCCGGGAGCTCGGCACGGCTCGTTCCTGCGCGATGCCCGCCCCGGATGCCGGCTGTGGGAGGGATGCTGTCGGACGGGCGTAACCGCGCGCGTTTCTTTGGCCTTGGCGCGGCCCCGGCCGCCCTTGCCGTGTGATTAAGCACCGTCTCCGCCTGTCTGCGGTAGGTGGAACGTGTAACCAAAGCGGGGCATCTCGCCGAGGCGGGCTGCCGCACCGAACGGCGTTTGCACGGCAGCTCCCCGGTTGGATCCTGCGGGCCCGCACGGGAAGATGTTCCTGGTCTCCGAACCTCTTTGCCAGCTGAGCTCAGTGTTCGAGTGTGCGCTCTTAAAAATGGGGAATCTAGGATAACATGGTCCATATTTTAGTTGATAAAAGGCTTTTGGGTGCTCATCATAATGAAAAACAGGCAGCTCGTTGAGAGATATCTATACTGGAAAGTTTGGCTTGCCTGGATCTGTTTCTTGTTCCAACTTGTGGAAGAATTTAAAATCTCTGGTACAACCAGTTTTGGGAGAAAAAGTCAACTGGAATTGATTAGGGATTTGTGACCTTTAACTAATAGTTAATAAATGTAGCTCATTTAAGCTATATTTTTTCCTGTATATTTATGACATTTAAACCAGACTTTGGTTCATATTCAGGAGAATCTTTGGCTCAAAGAAGAGTTGAAGGTGCTTATCTTCTGTGAGGCCAGTGGTCTGTTTGTGTGCAGTGTGCTACATCCACAGTTAACCACCAAGCTCTAGAGCATGAGGAGGGAGTCTGCTTCTGTATGTGATCACCATGAGCCAGTGTCCTGCTGTAGTTCTGGTTTCTCCCAAAAAGCACTCAGCACATTTGACAAAAACATGAGCAGCACTGTGCTTCTGTGGATCATAGGTACCAGTATTACTCCTGGTGGTGCTCTGTCTCTGAAGATGGAGCAGTTTCAGCTAATGGAATTTTCAACTAATCCCCTGTTCATTTTCCTGCAAAATGCACAGCATAAGTACCTGTGTAAATTTATGTCTTCTGATTAATTTTTCTATATCTAATTACTATTCATTGCTGATTGAGACCCATCACTCATCTGGACTAGTTTCTTGTTTTGAACTTTTGATCCCTGACTGAAACTCTTCAAATTCACACCCGTTGATTTTGATTATGTCCTTCTACTGAGCAAGTGGGTGTTGTGAATAGAGCTCCAGTTTCACAACCTAAAATTGTCAGTGAAGCTCACTGGAAACCAGTACCAAAATCACAGGCTGGAGAACAGTTTGTGTTGGCTCTTTCAGTGTGGATATTAGGGTACTTTGCAAACTGAGTTCTTCGTACATCCTGCTATATTCTTGCTTCTTTCTTTCTTTCTTTCTTTTTTCCAGTTTCATCTCCATCTCTGACCTGCAGCATCAGCAGCACATACCGTGCTGCAGCCACCTGAGCTGGAGCACTAATGAATTTAAGGAATGGTCTCATCAAGGACGACAAGGTTCTTTACCCATGCAGCGCACTTTGCCAAGGACTTACCTGATCCTGGTTGGCTACTTAGCAGATGGAAGGCAAGAAAACAAAGAAGAGGTGGTAGATGGTTGCCTATATGTGAAGGACAATACTGGGATAATTCCATGTGAGGTATGTCCTCGGTCATACTGAGGGGTTCTGTGTTTATTCCCACTGCTGGGGCAGTGTCACAAACCACTAGGGGCTTCAGCTGTTCTGCCAGAGTCTAGTGCAGGAAATAACACATCTCTGTAACAGGCAGGAAAATAGCAAGCTCACATCCTGGGCAGAGGATAGAACATGTGAAATGTGCCTTTGCTAGGAGAAGAAATGCTGAATGTACTGGCATGGAAAAAAGAGACAACCAGTACAGTTCTGTTCTGTTCACCGCAGTACAAGGTGGCTGAATTCCAATTAGTGGAGCAGAAATAACTTTCTGGAGAGTTGTACTTCAGTGATGCATTGGTGACATGCTTTCAGGAGATAATAGCTTGCATGACAGTTGACTTAAAAGCCTCCTGAAGGTAATTGCAAGTAGAGTCAAGATAACAAATAACCCCTAGAGTGGTGATGACAGAGCACTGAAGTTATGCTTTCCAATGAGATGAAGTCTAGGAAAAAGTTGTATTGGTAAGAACTTCTAACTGAAAACACAGGGGAAAAAGAAAGCAGGCAAAAATTTTAGGAAAATAGTCTGAAAATAACTAAGCCTTGCAGTGGATTAATTATCACCTTTCTGTGAGGTTGTGACTGTAAACAGGAAGTTCTAGCCATAGAGTTCAGCAAGTCTGTGGCAGATTTGCATCTGGAAGGACAGAAGTTCTCCATGCAAGGTAAGAGAGTGGGCAGTAAACACTGCTCTCATTTAGTGATGAAGCCTGGCAGTAGGAGAAGAGTTTATGATGCACATGCAAGGGTGTATTAGTAATGAACACTGTAAGTAGTGCTGAGAAAACAAACTGAAACTCATCTCAAGCTTCAATCTCATTATATTTTGATTTAGCTCTTGCACTTTGAACTGGAGTGGCTGGAGTCACTGTTTGTCTTCCCAAGCTGGTCATATATACCACAGACAGACCAGAGTGCAGCAGGGTACTTGGAAATCCTGGTGGATCCAGTGCCAGTAAATGCCCCCAAGGAAGTACTTCACAGCATTCCAGTCACCTCCCCAGTGTCAGCTGAGCCACTGCTTACCTCCAGGTAAACACCTACCATGCCAAACTTCTCAGAGCAGTGTTGTTCTGGCTTGGCAAGTAACAAGAAGAGCACTTGGCTTAGAAAGAGACAAATTCTATTTCTGCCACATGTGGAAGCCTAGCAGTGAGTGATGGAATTAAAAGTTGTACAACAAAACCACTTTTCTTTAATCATCTGTTTCCCAGGAGTTTATTAAGTTTTTATTCTGTAATTTGAAAAAATTGGATGAATTTTAAGTATTTCTAGATGTAATTTCAAATTATAGAAAGAATATTAAAACAGTGTTGATTCAACTGCATTTGAGGCTAAAATTAATTCTTTTGATTAGCACAACTTTTTTTGTTGTTTGGTTGGTTTTGGGTTTTTTTGGGGTTTGTTTGTTTGTTTTTGGTTTTGTTTTTGATCCTCCAGTGCCAAAAGTATACTTGAAAGTAATCCTGTAATCCTACAATGTTAATATGTGCCACTAGTCAAATTCTTATCTGATTACTGAGATAAAAGTGCTAGTGAAATGTCAACTGATAGAAGTACCTGTCCTTTAGTTTACAGAATGTGAAAATGAGCCAATGGAATTGCAAATCTTACTAAGTTGATAATTTCAACTTAGTTGATAAGATCATGTTTTATCTTCTTGAGTAGAGAATTCTTGGTGTAATTTAATTACAATAATATGTCACTAATCGTGCTGCTTTCATTTCTTTTTAGTTATCTTTTGGTTTTATTTGGTTTATCTGCTTCTAAGAAAGTAATTTTAAGCTTAAGTGTTTGATTTAGCTCAAGGGACCTTTCTAAACAAGAAAACTATTTCCATATTTCAGTATATGTTCTCAGGCTTTTAACATAAAGCTCCTTTGTTATTGACTGATATGTGACCAATTTTCCATGTTACAGTTAAAATGTTACAGTGAGATGCTGGTACTACTGTATGTCTACTACTGGTTGGGGTTTTTTTAAAGTCATAAAGTTAGATAATTGTTTAGATGTTTTGGAATGAAGACTGGTTTTGTTCAGAGTAAGTGGGATGGTTATATTCAGGTCCAGTTGGAGTTGAAATGAAAATTTCAAGCATAACTTTTTTGAAATTACTTTTTTTTAATCTTTTGAAACATCGGTTTGAAACAGCAAACAGAATTGATTCAAGACATATAATCTCTCTTGCCTCTCATCTGCTTTCAGTTTTCCTGCTCTTTCACTCTGTGTCAAGTTTGTTAGAGTCCATTGTTGCTTTCAGGCTCTTGTTTATAGGCTTACAGCTTCCACAGTGTCATGTTCCATAGACATACAAATCCGAGTTCTGTTTTCTGCAGAAGAATTACTTGTGACTTTTTTCTTCTCCTTTAGACCAACAATTAGTTTCTTGTTTGTGGTAAAGCCTTTTATAACCTGGCTGTTGTCATGGAGTGTGTGAATTTGTTATTCTGTTCCTTCTGTCTTCAAGTAGTAAAATGTCAAAAGGATTTAGTATAGAAAAGTTAAAGTACAAATTTTGTAACCAAATATTGTTTTGAAAACCTTCTGAGAGATTGACCATATTGCTTTGTTGGATCTGTTATTCCCAGAAAGTACATGGTGCATATGTGTTTATTTTGCTTTTGGGATACTTTTGAGCTTTCTTTCATCTCTGATTTCAATTGCCCTCTAGGATTCCATATGAGAAAAGATCAAAGCTTACTGTAGCAGGGGAATTGACCAGACTCGGGCCTCTACTTTGTATTCACCACAAGACATTCTTCTTTCTGTTTCTGAAGTGCTTTGCCTCTGCTGTTTGTGTCCCTGTGCTGGTGCAAGTAAGTCCTAGGAATTTTGCTCACAAATTCAGTCTGGATCTGTGTATGTGCTAGCTGATTAATTCTTTGAAGCTTGCCATTGATTTCCCAGTTTGATTTATTCTTCCTTTTACTAGTGATATCTTTTTAATTGCATCCAATGTACAATAGTCTTGGTATGTAAGAAGTCTAGTTCTGTGCCCTGCAGAAATACAGTCCTTCTCCCTCATAGAGTTGCAGTGTCCCTGAATGTCTTACAGAGACAGTCCTTTTGCTAAGAGTGTGAGGCAATCCTCTGGGAGGAAAAGGGTTTTTTGGGTGGGATTATTTAGGTCGGGAAGAATTTTTTTCACTGGAGTTGATGCTGATGTTGCTTTTTGTTTCTCTGCTCTAGAAACCCAGCCAGCTGCTGTGGCATCGTGTCTTCCAGCTGGGTCAGAGGTACACAATCACTGGCCTGAGTATGTCCAGCCTGAAGAAATCTGGACAAAAAATGTTTGTCACTAGTGTTTCTTCCTGCCTTCTGCCCTGCTGTGCAGAGCAGGTGAGGGAGCAGCCACTGAACAGTGCTTCACAAGGAGAATCCACTCAGTATTCTTTCCTTGAGACTGCTGAGCAGCTCAGTTGCTCCTTGCAGCTGGGGGCTGAAGAGGAGAGGCCAAGACCAACCAAAGAGTCCAAGATCATCTCCTATGTGGTAAGGATTCATAGGCTTAGCCTTCACCCACTCATGCAAGGACCATTATTTTCATAATGAGTTTATTTTCTTATTGCTCAGGCCTGTGAGTCTCTTACATTTTGTGACTCTCTACAGTCCTCTTACTTTCTGTTTGCTTTCTATTTAGGGATTTGTCACCAAAATACTCAATGTCCAAGCTGGTCTCTTTTTACTGGATAACCAAGTCTGCTTGTGCCTTGCTTACCAGCCACTGCTGAACTCTGCACGGGGACTCCGACCAGGAGCCTGTGTGGAGGTAAGTTAAGATTTGCAAGGTCATGAAGTATTCAGTGGAAAAGACTGAGGTCCTGGGGATGGCTTGTGAGTGTGTGGGTCAACAGAAGGCTGCGGGAACATGGGAATTCTTCAGCAAGTATCTGGAACAAAACTGGAGATCTTACTGCCTAGACTCAGTCATGAGAGTTGATATGATTATTATCTGATTCCTCCCTAAACTGTGTTCAGTGCCTCAGGCCTGATTATAGGCAATCCAGTAGAATGAGAAAGGATTTAAGGTGAAGTAACAGTTTTGGGAAGTGGTGGCAGACTGGCTGTGTCTTCTCTTACACTCTGTGTATCCCAGCTCATCGACGTCCACCTCCTGCAGAAGCCTCTGGTGTCTTTCCCTTTCACTGTACTCAGTGCTTGCCTGCACAGCATGGTTGTGCTGAAGAGTTTCTCAAGGCTCAGCACCCCCTACCAGCCCCTGGCCTCTTCAGGAAATCTCTGCTTACAGCTGCTCTTCCGCTTCAATCTGGGAATGCCACTGTACCTCTGGCTGGTGAGCCTCCTGGAGACGTTTGAGGAGAGGTGAGGACAATTCTTCTGAAGTCAGAATGTGCATTGTAGGTTACCTGGGAGTCTTCTAGACCAAAGGCTCACAAAATTACTGTGCTTGGATACTACAAGCAGCAATTGCTTCTGGTTTATTGGCCTAAGTAAGCCATTTATCCAGACTTCACATCGTGTCCAGTTGCTTGTTACCTTGCAGTTGCTCTTACGAGAAAAGCCAGTGCATTTTTCAAGTGCAGGTTAGGTAAAGCTCTTGGGAAGCTGCAGTGCTTTGGAGCATTGCACTCACATAATCCTGCCTGGAATGCTTTGTCCCAAAATACAGAAGCACCATCAGGGTGTCTACTTGCCAGTGTGGTTTGTTTGGCAGATCAAGGTGGGCACTGAGGCTGAAGCTGGAAACTGGTGCTACAACTAGATCATAACTGATATATCAGTGCACTGATATTCTGTGCACTGACTGTGCACAGAAGAAGCAGCAGCTGCTCAGCATATCACTTTGAGATATTCTAAGTGTTGCCAGGAGTGTGATAATTTGTTTTAGAGTCTCTGTCTTGGCAGATTTTCCCACCCATGCTTATCTCCAAGTCTTCCAGATGGCTTTCTGCTCTCCCTGATGCTGCACTCTCTTTGCAGGACAGCTGTGGGCCAGTTTCTGGGTTTACTTCCGGCTTCTGTTACTGAAAATATTTGTGTTTGTTCTGAAGCAGTTTTGGTTGATCACTGTGACTGCTGCCTTGCACTTTAAAGTATATACATTTTACTCTCAGTCAAGTAGCAGTTTATAGAATGCTCAATGTTCCTGTGCTTTACTGACACTGTGGAATTTTGACATGCTACCAATAAAACAGCTTCAGTTTTGCCTTGGGAATTATGCTGCCTATAAATTTCAGGTTTTATTATCTTTTCCACTTTTTTTAAATGTGATTGCTCAGTCCTGATACAGCTTAAAAATTGTTCCAGTGAGTGCTGTTTCTTTTCATTTGAGTTCATTTTCTGTCATATTTTGGTTGGCAGTGTGATCACTTCCAGCCACTCAAAAGCAGTAAGCTAAATTTATGAACTTAATTGTACATGAGGGAAATATTGGAATAAGAATAATCTGTGGTTGTTTCTGTCTTGTGTTTTTTGCATTCTGTGAAAGAAATCCAAGTGTACCCAACATGAGTAATCGTATCATGCCCAGCCAAAAGGCATGAAGATCCATTTGTGTGGCTTAGAGGGAGATTATCTTTATGTGATTTGTTTCTCTGGCCATTGGAGTTTTGAGATTTTGCCAGTCTGTCCATTTCTGTATATTTTCCTATTCCTTGTTTGCCCAACATAATTTGCATTGGCCTTAAATGCTCTATTTTTAATAATTTAATGGGTTTTGTGATCTCTTTAGATCTTGTCCTATAAAACATATTCACTCAAAACAAGCAGAAGGAGTACCTGACTTGGATGCAAGACTCAATAAAATGCAAGGACTGCTTGTGCTCTTAATGGTCATAACTTTTTTTCAGATTTTCTTGTTTCTTTGGGCGCCGTCGACTGCTTAGCTCTACGCACCAAAACCCTGGAGCTGCTGAAAAGTTCCTTGTCCCCCTTCTGCAAGCTATGGTGCCAGACAGAGAAGAAGCAAGAGATATTTATAATGAAATTCTATCAAAAATACACCAGTGTCCCCTGCAGAAAGTGAGTAAATGTTCTTTGAGCTGTTTCCTGTTTGTCTGATGGGAAGAAACTCAGCTGATTCGTTCTTTCTCTCATTTTTTCACAGTATTTGACTCTGAACCCTCCATGCCAGGCCCCATCTCTGTCTGCAGTTTGCCGTGTGGCAGAACAGAAGAGCTGGGAAGGCTTCAGTCCATCACAGTTGCTTTCCCCCTTGGAGGCACAGCATATGGGCACCCAGGAGCTGAATCGCAGACTGGCCTGGTCCTACTGCACACTCTCAGCAGAAACTTTCCAGCCCCAACTGGTATGTGCCTCCTTCTCTTTCATGTCTGTGCCTTTAGAGCTCCTGTTTCTCACCATGCCTTCCAGCACCTTGTCCAGGGCACGCCTCTTCCTCCTGTTAGGAATGACACTGCTTTTCTCACTGTGGCATGTTGAAAACAGACTGAATTTGAGCTGCTGCTACACACACTTTGATTTATGACTTTCAAGGATAGGAATTGTTTGATGCTCTTTGCAGCTTCCTTTCTGTTGTAGATACTCCTGGGTGTGCTGAGGGTCTCCTCCAGGAGCAGTTCCCTCCAGCTGCAGGACAAGAGCAGCGCACTTCGCTGTGTGATCTCCCATAAGGATGGTAGCCCCTTTGCCCAGACTGCTCTCATAGGTATGTCCCACTAAACTGTATTTGAGTGCTGACCTTTTGCTCTTCTGCCTTCCACCTCCAAAACAAGGAAGAAGAGACTTTGTGTGGAGATGCTGAACTGTCACTGCCTGACCTTGTGACTTTAAAATGAGGATATTGACCTCACTGATTTTATGTTCTCTTTTTATTTAGCTCAGCTCTTTCCTCTGATGTGTTTTCAGGATCACTCTTGCAGGTGGAAAATTACCAGCTCGTAGTGGAAAGATTCCTTAAGACTGATTTTCCCTCCTGGGAACACCTGGAAAATCTGGAGCATGTGAGAGAGAAAAAAACTAGGTGAGTCCCTTTATTCAGTGTGCAGGTAAAATCATCATTTTCCAGTTCCATGAGTATTTTGGACTATGGTAAGCCTTCTTACCAACACAGCATTTCAGTGCCAAAGCACTTGTTCTTTGCTATTTGCATAAAATGAGCTCTTTCTCAGCAACAAAGCCACCGTCTCCCTTTTGCTCAGACTTGCAGCCTGGGAGCAGCCCTCCACTTCACTCTTTCCCCCTGCTCCTGCTGAGTACCTGTGGGGCACTCAGCAGGTGTGTTTTTCCCAGATAAGTGTTTAGGACAGCCACGAGTCAGAAATAGGGAGTTTCACTGTTACCATTTGTCATTTCAGTGTCTATGTGCAGTTCTACTTGGAGGATGTTCAGGTTCTCCATGCTGCTGAAGGACAAATCCAGAAATACCTTAGGAGTGGAAGCAGCTCCTCTTTGAGGAATAAGAAAGATGGCAGCACAACATCTGAGCTGGAAACCCCAGAGGCAAAAATGCTGAAATTGGAGGATCCGAAGGCAGATGCTGGCAGAGATGAGAACTGTCAGGGGGGCCAGAGCAGGGGGACCAGAACAACGAGCTGTGTATCTCACCTGTTTTTGGTTACCCAGAAAGAGGGTCTCATGTCACGCAATTACCAACTGCCTGCAGAAGAACATAAAGAAGAACATGAGCTGCAGTGCAGTTTCCAAGCCACAGTGCTGTGGCTGGGCAGACCACAGCTCTGGAGCCACCACAGAGAAATTGGGAATCTATCGGAGCTGGAAGAGACTGGCTGTGATGGAAAAGAGGGTGTGACGCAGCAAGAAGTGAGGCAGCTTTGGCGTGTGGTTTGTTAAGTCTGGGAGCTGGCTCCTCTCAAGTGAGCCTGTGTGGTAATTTAGTGTCAATGGGAAAGTGATTTTTCTGTTGGGTACCTTTGTGTGTTTGTGCCAGCAAATTCCTTCTTGCACTCCAAGCAAGTTCCATCTCCTCTCTGTCACCTTCCTGTAAATGCATCTGCCTTCTCTTACTCTTGGTGGTGCTAACCTTACTTCTCAGTCAAGACATCCTCTGGGCTGGGCTTGCTCTCTTTTTACTGTATTTTTCATTCCATACCTAACAGTTCTCATCACCTTCTCTTTCTCTCTCTCTCGTCTCTTCCCCCACCAGGCACTACTGCTCTTTATGGGGAAGTCTCTGCGATGGTTTCCATTCCTGCACGTGGATGGGCTGTATCGCATCACTGTGCCCTGCTGCTCGGTAAGAGAGAAGTTGTCATGCTGTTCTCTCTTGGAGACTTTTGCTGAACTGCATGTGGGAGTCGAGGAGTCAGAGCTAAGTCAGAGTTAAGCTGTTTTCAAGGTTTGGAATTTCCTTCTGTCTTTCCAAGAAAAGGAAGCATGCTTTCATTCTGTATCTGATTAAAATTCTCAGAGCTCTGAATTCAGTGGATTTTTATTTTCTTTTGTAAACCATTGTTCTTCACTTTTTCCCTATTGAACTTTAATCTCCTTCCTTCTAATAGTCTTCTGTCTTGCCTTATCACTCTTACCTCAGGACTTGGAAGTGTTCTACAAGCTCTGTTCTCCACATGTGCCAGCAACATTCCTGAGCAGGCCATCCTGCCCCCTGTGCCTGCTTGTCCAAGATGGCTGGCACTTAGAGCATGAGACCTGGATCTCCTGTCTGCCTGAGCACCAGGTATGCAGTGCCATATTGCACAGGGCTTTCACAGCCTACTTGTAGGTCTCTCCAGAACTAGCTAGAAATTATCAATACAGAGTATCTTCTGGTGAGACTGTTCTGCTCTAAATTCCATCAGAGGCTGCTGCTGGGCTTCACATTTTCCTGCTCCAGAATTCATCTGGAGAGAAAGCATGAATTGCTTGACTTAGATCTGAGCACACAGAGCTTGTCTTTTCTGCTCTGGCTGTGGATGCCTGTAAACTGCAACTTATCTGAGTCTGCGTCTCCCTCACTTCTAGCTGACAGCCCTGTCAGTGCTGACAGGCATGGACCAGAGAATTGCCTCCATTCCAGAAGTGCTTAGCAGCAGGTATGTTGGTCTGACCCATATAAGCGATTGTGTCTTAGGGAATGGCTCTGTGGCAATTTTTATTGGGAAGTGCTATATTAAACTGCAATGAAATATCCACCCTAGGAATATGGTTTGGGAAACCTGTGTGCAAGTAATCCAGACTTTTCCCATCCTGGTTATTGAAGCTAAAGGGATTGTAGGTGACAAAACTGCAAAGTGGTGTCTAGAAAATGGTTCGGCTACTGCTGGTGTGGACTAAGTCCCAAAAGTGTCTGCCAAATTCCTGTCAGAAGTGGAAACAAGCACAGCAGGGAAAATCAGACTGAATGTATATTTTTGGGTTTTTTTTTTGGTTTAGATTTTTTTAGCATACCTTGCTCAAATAAATATTAAGTAATATAAGGTTAGAAAGGTTAGAAGGTTAAACGGTTAGAAGCTTTTCTGTTCAAAGCATGCTTAATCTGGGGTGATATGCATGTACACTTGAGTTTTCACCAGTGCTTTATGAAAAACTGTGTTTTCTTTGCTTGGCTTCCTCTAATTCAGAAAAACAATTAGGAGTGTAGCAGATAGGAAGGCTGTAATGCCTTACCCTTCATCTTCACTGCTGAGCCTGAAGCAGCAGAAAGCAAAGTAAAGGGACCTCTTGTCCCTGGGAAGGGGAGGGTAGGCTGCAGCAAGCTGCCCTCAGTCCAGTAGCTCAGGGGCTCAAGGGCAGGTTCCCCAGAAACTGGGCTTAACCAACAGTGCTCCACTTTGTGGCAATCTTGAAGTCAGGCCTTCTTCCACTCCCTTTGTCTTCAGGCAGGACAAAAATTCTGGTCTGCTCTCAGTTTCACAGGTTCCCTTGTTTCTTTCTGTGGTGAGATTGTGGAGAGGACCTTGTGTGCCTCTCCCAAGAATGAGAAGCCACCTGGCCATCCAAAGCAGATAGGTAAGATTGTGGCAGCCTGTTGAGAAGCAACACATTGGTTCTTCTTTCTGTTTCAGAGAGCCAGTATACTTGGCTAAGTGTGCTGCTGTGTCCGGGAATAGTGGAAGTATGCCAGGATGTTGCATCCTGTTGCATGTCAAAGGGCTTGGAAACTGCACACTGTGTATGTGGAGATGGGAATGGGAATGCAGTATCCAGTAAGCCTGAGAGGTGGAACAGTGACAGTCTCATCGTGACGGGAGGAAGAGCCCCTCTAGCAGGCCCAGCTCAGTGACAGGCCATGCTGCCTGTGTCAGTGAGCTCATGGTCTGTGTGGTTCTGTGCCTCCTCAGGGACTCTGCTGTCCACGGATCACAGCGTAAAGCTCAGCGTCTCTGCTGCTCTAGGCTCCCCTGTTGTGATGGACATTTACATTACTGCCACCTACCTGCAGCATCTCAGGGGTTTGCTACCTGGAGCCAAGATCCTCTTCCAGAACTTGGAACGCAAGATCTCAAGGTCTTTAGAGCCCTGACCTCTCTTACTGTCTTCGAAATCATCTCTTAATCTGACCTCCCATGTGGACTTTCCTCATCCCTTGTTCAAACCTTCATGTCTCCCAATCCCTTACCATAAATTATTTTCCTACCATGTTACAAAGGAAGATCAGCCCAGCCATCCCAAGAAAACTTGAGTGTTTGGTTTCTGTGAGCTCTTTCTGACATCTGCTCTTTCATATTGCAGATTCCATAATGTTTATTGCACATACATTGCCTCCAGCTCTATGAGCATCGTATCTCTGCCAGTTTCTCACCTACCTTTTCCTTCTAGGTAAGTGTTGGGTCTGTTCTCATGTTACAGTGTCCAAAGAAAGGCTTCTATGTTCCAAGCTTCTCAAATTCCTATTTCTTCTAGTCCTGCAGGAGAAGCCTCATCCCCCTCACTAGTGTTTCTATCCAGCTTGAGACCTCAGCTGCAAAATCTGGCCCAGGCCCGGATTTTATGCCACTTGTCCTGTGTACTGACTGTGTGCCTGCAATGGATTTGCTCACTTTGCAGCTGCATCTTCAAAGAGGTATTCAAGCTTCCACAAACATAATTTGTGAAAGGTCTTGCAGATTTTTTACTTTCATACATCCTTTGCTACCATGTATAAGAAATGAGGGTTCCTATCTCAATTGCAAGCCCTCTTCCAGTGTCTGAGAAGGACTTGCATATTAGAAAGGGACCTAAGTGATGAGAAGTATGTATTTGATGCCAGGCAGGCTGGCAGCTAGGACTGGGGGTGAAGTGAGGACACTGAAGAGGACAATCCTACTCTGTTAATGCTCTGTTCTTCCCACGTTCACTGCTATTGGGGATCAGCACCTTGCAGCAAAGTGATTTTTCTCCCAGGGCACTCATTGGAAATGCAGTGAAATTCCTTACACTTTTGCATACTTAATTAGAGAAGGATTAAAATGAGTAGTGACCCTTCCCCTTCTCACTTATACCCATACATAGCTGTAGCTTTGTTCTTCCTTCAGGGGAGGTGCACCCGACATAATCCTCCATGTCCATCACAAACAGGAGTGAGGCAAGCCAGTGCACGGTAAGAGCTGTAGGGATTGGGTGTGTGAAGAGGGGGGAGGAGGGAACAAATTACACCACAAACAGGAGGGGGAAAATAATATCAAGGATGGGATGTGGACAGAACAGCAAAGATGGAGTTATCACATCTTCTGGGATGTGCATAAACTCTTTACTGAGATCTGTTGTCTGGGGTGTGACCCTTGTGAGGGAGCAGGTATTGTCCTGCCCTCCTGATCCCAGCCTGCCTGCTCTCTGCACAGGGTGGTGGTGGAGGATGGAACAGGTGAAGCTGTGGTGCTGTGCAGGAATGAACATGTGGCAGCAGTGCTGGGCCTGAGCCTTCTCGAGTGGGAAGCAGTGCAGAACTGTGTGCAGAGCAGGGGCAGTGTGTTCATTCAGCACGGGGAAGCTCCTGGAACAGGGGTGAGTGGGTTATTCCAGCAGCAATTGCAGCCTGCTGGGCTCAAGTCTTGGCTGGACAGGATTTCCCTTTGCTCTGGGTGTTCCAGAGCCTCCCTGCCTCCCACTGAATACTCCCTGGCAACACACTCTTTCCTTCCTCAGTGTCTAGAAGAACCTGA
Source organism: Vidua chalybeata (assembly GCF_026979565.1). NCBI lineage: Eukaryota > Metazoa > Chordata > Aves > Passeriformes > Viduidae > Vidua > Vidua chalybeata. The sequence goes on from NC_071531.1 coordinate 71,283,120, forward strand.
GGATCTTGTTGCTTGTTACCTAAGGAGTCTGTGCAAAAGTCCTCTCATATGTCGCCCTATCCTGTTGGATTTCAGCATAGACAGGAAGCCCTCCAAGATCCTGCAGCCTGGTAAGCAAATACTGCTGGCTTTTCTAATACTTAGTGTGGGAAGGAAGGGAGGAGGGCATCTCACCAGGCTGGGGAAGGAGAGATGCCTTCACTGTCCATCAAAGCAAGATCTTTGAAGGATTTTCCTGGAATTTTGTATTCTGTAGTGTAGAACTAAGCTGTGTCTTAGCTATAAAAGTGGAGAAATAATATTATGGAAATTCCTAAAACAGCATAGGATAAATTTTTCTACTTCACACAGAAACATAAAGATTCCCAGTCTTTGTCTGGGACAGGAATTTGATCAGCCAGAGTTACTGGGCAGACCTCTCAAATCAAGTGGGTTTTGACATTAGATAGGACAGCATGTAGGGTCAATAGCATGTCTGGAAATCCTCACCTGGAAATCAGCACTGAAGTGTTTTGAATTCATGAGTGCTGAGGTCTGAGCTCATGCTGCTACAACTGTGCAGTTGCTGTATTAAGGGGACATTCTTGACACCAGTTCTTCACACTGCACACATACCTATAGCTTAAGTTTGAGTGCAGATGCTGCAGGGGTTGATTTGCTAAGCTCACCAGAGGATGCTCTGCAGTGGAGACTTTCTGGCTGTCATGTACACTGTCTGTAAAGGCAGGTTGCTGATACTGATAGAGGATACAAAGCTCAGTGCATCAGCTCTGTGAGCACATAGTTCACAGCATTTCACAGTATAGAATGTCTGTTTCTTACAGGTTGGAGGGATGCTGGCAAAATGCATTCCTCTGCCTACATCCTGGAGTCATTCATCATGCTGTCCTTTGAGATTTAGCAGATGCCAAGCAGCTGCTGCAAGGCCTTCCCTCCCCCAGCAGCTTGTGCAGCTGTGGGCTAGAGCAGAGCCAGAGCCCCGTACTGAGTTGTTGCCCCTTGTATCCTTCCCCTGCAGCTCCCCTGCAGCTGCGGAATTTTCGCTGTGGTGAAGTGGAGTTCGTGTCACGAGTGGGGCCTCGTCTGAGCCTGCTGTGCCTGAAGGTGGAGGAAGTGGGACAAGATGCCTTATGCTACCTGAACAGCCAGAGGATGAGCAGGACATCCAGTTCCTGCTGAGTGGGAGCCACTGCTTAATACCTCTCCCAGTGGGAAAGGAATTATGGAAATACCTACTGCAATCAGGAGCTTTTTTAATCTCCTTTCAGTGGGAGCACAAGCCTGTGAGCACAGGGTGAAGTGTGCAGTCAAGCAGCTGCTGTGAGTGTGGAATTCCTGGGCCATTGTCAACCAGTGGCACTGGGCTACATTTTGGAAGAGAGATGTTTAATGCTTCCTATGTGACAGCTCTTGCCTTGGGCCTAGAACACACAGTGTGTGCGTTTTCTGTGGTAGTATCTACTAAATAAAGCTATGAAAATATTACTTAAAGAACACTGAATCTGTTTTAGTATCTATTTTAGTATTCAGGTTTACTTGCTATATGGTGACTATTATCAAAATTATACAGTTCCCACAGGGTATAGTCTTCTTAACCTAATTGAAATTATTAAAATTACACCTTCAAAGCATCTCCTTCAAGAAAAGAAGGGAAGTGAGTAAGCTGCTGTTTGGAGACTAAATCACGGTGCTAAATGACAAGATTATTAGGGCATTGTTCTGCAATTTATCAGCAGCAGCCTGAACATTAGGTGGGGCTGTTAAGAAGAGGCAGGCACTGAGCTGTGATACAGGCAGTGGGTTTATTGAGCATGAGTGAAGTATCTTCCCTCTCAAGGCCTCCTGTCCACTTCTGAGACCAAAGTGTGAGTGCACAAGACCTGAAAGATGTCACCATTCAATAATGTTGTGAGACTCTATCCTAAAAGGTTGCCAAAATAGCTTAAAGCAGAAGTCTTTGCAAAAAGCTTCTCTCCACCTTCCAGAAAGAAAACAAACAAAAAAAAAACCAACAAAAAAACCCAAAAAAAAAAAAAAAAAAACCCAAACAAAAAACGAAAAACAAACAAACAAACAAAAAAAACCCCAAAATAAACTATCTCAGCCTGAGGAAAATGTTGACCATAAGTGATAAGACAAAGATAAAATCTGGTTAAAAAGTGCAACTGAAAGTAGTCCTGTAATATGAATAACACAGTAGCAGACAGAAACAGATAGGAAGTACCTGATAACGCTTATTTAAAAAAACAAAAAAGCAAACTTCAGCTCTATTGTTATATCTGGGTTTAATAACTTTGCTTCTGAATTTGAAGCTTCCAGTAGTATCTTACTACTCTCCTTTTCCTCCTCATGCTGTATGTTAGTTTTCTGTCTGCTGTCTGCTTATCTGTTCCTCTCTTATTTTGCATTACAACTGCAATCATCACTCCTCATACAGGACTTTAGATGTGGTTTGTCTTTGCCAGGATATTCCAAGCCTGCTGGCAGTTTTCCAACCCATCACTGTTCTACCACTCATATCTTTTTCAGCAGGTGAGTTTCATTTTAGCATTCTAACAAGATGAAGGAGATTAACTGCCTCTCTTATTTACAGTTTTATTAGTACAGTCAGAGAATCACAAGACGAGATGGGTGAAACAAATCTGTTTGGGAGGAGTTAAGATTTGCTTGCTTTTAGTACTCTGAAGGAGCTCTTCTCAGCTGTATTGCGGGAAACCCTTTTCCTGTTTGTGTCTGAACTCCTGCCCATGATCAGAGTTCTGGTCACTGTGTTAGCTCAGACAAGGGAACATATCTTGTCCTACAATCAGAACTTTTTCTTTATGCAATTCTCCTTATCACATTCCTTGTTCTCTTTGTGAAGCTAAACAAAGTATCCTGTTGTTGGTGTGGGTAAGAAATAATAACACAGGAAAAATCAGCTAATTTCATGTTTGTACTACAGTATACTCTGGAACCAGCAGGAACTCCTAAAGCCCTCAGCCCCATAGGGAGGAAAGCCTGAAGTGAGTCCTGCCATCGATGTAGCTGTAATACCTGTTCTGTGTGGGAAGACAGACATGTTCCTTTTAGTTGATATACTTTAGCTCGCCCTTTCACCAGTTCACCTCCAGGTCCTACCACCCAAAGCCAAAACCAACAAATACTAAAGGCAGCTGTCCTGTGCTTTGGCTGTGTAAGCCCTCCTTATTCCAGGTCTGCAGGGAACTGGTCAGGCTGGCAGCTCCTTCTAGCCATATTCAAAGTGTCTACAGTATTTACTGGAGACACCACACTGTACTGTGGAGTTGTGTGAGTGAAGTGGGAGTTAGCAAGGCTTGTACTGTAGCAGGTCTTGTGAGCAGGGAGGGAGAGGAAAAAGCCTGTGCTGCCTTGCAGCCATGAACTGCGGCCCAGGTCCAGAGGGTGCACAGGAAAGAAGATGAGGGGACAAGTAAGAGCTGACAGTTGATGGTGCAAGAGAAGGATGCCTGTGGTTGCAGAAAGTGATGGGAGAAGCCTGTGAGAGAACAAGCCATGTGTCCCACCTAAAGGAAGGGATGGGGAAAGAATGAGCAGAGGGGAAAGACACACACACACCCATTTTGGCAGGCTTGAGATAGGTCTGCTGCTGTAGCCAAACTCCCTAAGAGGACCTCCATATATTGTATGTATATGAGTTTCTCTTTCCAAGCTTACCTGCAGGTCCAGCAGAGTTTCCAAATGCTTTATAGAGGCTTTATATTGACAGCAGGTACAAGGGAAGCAGAAGCATCCAGTGACAGGCTGGAAAGGAGGATGACACTGACTCTGCATTCACGTTCACCAGCTGCAAGTTGGTCACCTTTGTAGTGCTGAAATCTGTAGCAGAAGAATTGTGAGAGGCTACCAGAACAGGAACGCAGCAGGGAAGGCAAAAAAAGTGTATTTATTCCTTCCCATTTTTCTGAATATGGATGAAGATAGACCGTGCCTCTTGTACTAGAGACCAATTGCAATGAAGTCCTGGCTGTAGAAGAATTATGGACCTTCTCATGTAGAACAGGAGAAGATATTCAGAACCTTTGTAAAGCTTGATTTTCTGTGAGTAAAATAGCCTTTTAAATAAAAGGATTGGGCTGGAGTCAGAAGTATTGTCATCAATAACTGCTAAAGAGGCCTATTGCTTTGGTACACAAATGGGATCTAAGATGAACTGGCTAAAGAAGGTGTCAAAAGATGTGGGGCTTGGTTGGTTGGTCTGGTTTTGGTTAACATTCCAAGCAATACACGCCTTTGAAGTGTGTCCTCTCTTTCTGGTCCACTGGCAGCTCTGTCCCCAAGCCAAGGTGATAATCAATACCATGAGACGTACATGAGATAGCAGGAGCAAACACAGACCCTTTCATTCATCCCAGACACAGAGAAGTGGTTGGATTAGCCATGCTTTCAGTCCCTTCCTTGCCTGACACAGCTGCTGCAGGAACCCCCTGTGCACCAGGAACACTGCTGAAACTCTCCTCTCCCCCGTGCCTGTGGTCTTGCGGTGCTGCTGAACCCTACCTGTCACTTTGATGTTGACCATAGCCTTGGCAATACTGTTTTCAATCACACAGGTGTAGGTGGCATTGGCAGTGATGTTGTGCAGGAGGGAAACCACCTTCACAGTGATGTTTTCGGGGTTCAGCTTGTAGCTGGTGTTGGCAGTGTGGGGCAGGTGCTCCCCAGTGTCACCGTAGGCCGTCCAGCGCATGGCAGGGCGAGGGAACCAGCGTGGGGCTTCGCACTGCAGCATGTCCCCATGGCTGCTGTTCTCCACCTGCACCACGGGGATGCTGAAGGCTTTGGGAGGGAAAACAGGGAGAAAGTCAAAACAAGGCAAGTGATAGGAACTGGACATGAAATACCCAACTGTATCTACCAATCCCAGGTACTTCTAGGCTGCTTGCTGCTTAGCAGCACAGCACTGCCTGGAGCCAAGCCAAAACCAGGCTCAGACAGAGCTCTGTACAGATTGGGCCGTGGGAGGATGACTACAAAGGATCTAAGGACTCCTAGGACATGGCAGTCTAGCTTGACAGGATCTGCTGAGGTTGTGACACAGATTTAGTGTCTTTTAGCTATTCTTAATAATGGGGGAAAGATGATTCACCCTCTCCACTCACTGAGAAGGAGGCCTGACCAACACCTACAGCTTCACAGAGTTGCAGAATAATTAAGGTTGGAAGAGACCTCTAAGATCAAGTCCAACTGTTAACCTAGCATTAAGTCCACCACTACACCATAACCATAAATGCAAGTATTTTAAATCTCTAGGGATAGTAGGTGACTCCATTACTTCCCTGGGCAGCCTGTTCCAGGGCTTGATAACCCTTTCCATGAGCAAATTTTTTCTTAATATTAAATCTAAACTTCCCCTAGCGCAACTTGAGGCCATTTTCTCTCCTGAGCAATCTCCTGCAGACCTGGAATAAGGAGGGCTTGCACAGCCAAAGCACAGGACAGCTACCTTTAGTATTCATCAGCTTTGGCTTTGGTTGGTAGGACCTAGAAGCGAACTGATGCAAGGATGGGTTAAAGTATATCAGGTAAAAGGAATATGTCTGTCTTTCCACACAGAACAGGTATTACATCTGTGTTGGAAATAAAACACATTACAGCATTTCACATGGTCTTTCTAATGCCTTCTCTGTGTGGATTACTCTAAACATCCGATCAAGCAACACAAAAGTAGGCAGAGCCACAAGGTTTCAAGGAGGGATAGGGGACAAAGTCCCTGTGGAACATTTGCAACCCTCAGGCTTGAACCAAAACCCTCTTTCACTTGGAGAGGTCTGAGGGCTTTTCCTCACCCAATTTGACCTGTAGGGCAGCAATTCTGGCCACAGAGATGAGAGGGAGGGTGCAAAGACTGCAGTCTGGAGGAGACCCTCAAGGGGTTCATCCATCAGTCTCAACATGAGGTAACCGCTTGGGAGGAGACTTGTTATTACAGCTAAATTCATCTCACTGGAAGAGGCTGAAGACCTGGTGGTTTCCAGATCTCTCCTGGAGGACCAACTCTTGTAAATATGTAATGTTTCAGGTAACTATGATATCAGAGGTTTGTTGCTTTGGTAGTAATTTTAAAAAACCGAATACTTCAGAAAAACTGTGAAAAATATATTAAATACACAACCATTTTTATTATGCAGCACTTCTGGCTGGAGATATATCCTAATTCTAGAGAGAAAAAGCTACCATGTTATCAAGATTATAACCTTTTCTGGAAGAAGGATATCAAAAGAGGGGTTAAGGCCATAAATATCCCTGTAAAAGCCAGAAATACACCCTACTCAGGGGTGTAGCAGCATCATAAGCACAGGTAGGTTCAACCAAGCCACACTAGCATGTGTTTTGCAGCAGGATTTTGCTCCTTGTAGCTCTCACCTCCTGTCCTGTACTGCAGCACTGCTGCTCCACTTCCTCTGGCTGTGGTGACAGAGCACTGGTAGGTGCCAGCATCAGAGAGCTGCACATCCCTCAGCTCCAGGGAAGCATTCCCGCCAATCACTTGGTCCACAAACACGGCCGTGCGGCCCTGAAATGATGGATCTTGCTCTTGCAGGTGGTCCTTCCCACCCTTAAACTCGTGAACCAGCCCAGCTACCCCCTTCTTGGCCCACTGGATTGCTATGCTGTCCATCTGGATGTCGGGCTCGAAAGAGCAGCCCAGGACACTGCGCTGGCCAATGTTCCCTGGAGACGTCAGCGCCGTCACACTGATGGAGTGCTTTCCTGCAAGGAGAGAGCAAGGAGGCTGGAGAAAGGTGAGGCAGCAAGCCTGGAGAAAGGCCAGACTGCCCTATGGTTGTCATGGACCAAGCCTGAGGCTGAACAGTCACTGGTACATAGCAAAGCCTCCAGTGGCAGCTAGCAGTGCTGCTAGTAGAGGTCAGCTCCAGTGGATTGTATGCCATGATACAGCACAGGACTATTTCTGTAGCAAAAGAGTGCTTCAAAAAGTAGCTCTTCTTACTTGTTTGAGAAGAGTTCACATGGTATTTTCTTGCTTACTTATATGCATCAGGGATTTTTCTCTTTGCAGCTGCCAGAAAAGCATGATTTTTACGTCTTTTCTTAGTCAGGACCTCCCTTTATGCAAGATAAATGTAATTGGAAGGCATAATGCTGGAAGAGAAATAGCAGCTCTTTCCCCCTTACTGAAATCCAAATAGTTTTATTTCATTTAAGAAAAGTGAGCATCTGAAATCCTAAGCTGCAAGCCTGAGAATTCCCAGAGCCAGGCCCTCTTCCCCATGCAGCCCTTCCCTACCCGTCCTCACTCAGCACATTTCAAGGAAGCTGCATGTTGGCCAACACCAAAGCAACACATTTTTGTTTTCTCTGAGGGACCTGGGAAGGGTGCCCCATCCCGGCAGATGCTCTCTAATTTCACAATAAACACCATCCTATCATCTCGTCTTATCCAGAAGAAGGAGCAGAGTATGTGCAAGACTTTATGTGTAGGTTTGGGGCTCCAAGCCCAAGGAAATTTCACTTCCAGCAGCACAGGCTGCACTACACCTACCTAGCCTTTGTTAAAGGGTGGTGGGTGGCACTTCCACACATGATCACACCTCAGCCTGTGCATGGGATGGATACACAGAGGTAGAGGTAGGGCAGAAGTTCATCATCCCACCAGTAACTGCAAGAAATCTGAGCAGCCACATACCTGAGACACCAAAACCAATGATCAGGGCAATCACTGCAGCCAGGATGACAATGACTGTAGTCATGCTATTGGGGAAAAAGGAAAGGACAGCATTAGTGCAGAGCCCACCTCCTTCACAGCCCATGCCTGTACCCTCCATCTGCAGAGCTGTCTGCAGGAAGGAGGTGGAAGCAGGTGAGCCACAGACCCAGAATGAGGCATGGATGAAGCACATGACCACAGCAGTGATGAACATTCAGGTGAGCAGCCCTTGTCATCAACAGTGGGGGACCATGTGGCAGGAGACCCAGGCTTTGCTTTTGAGAGCAGGCAGCTGGGCCCAGTACAGGATGCTTCTCTCTGCATTCCTTGGTGCATGTCAGGCAGTCCCTGCTGGTGCTTGTAAGTGACCAAGGAGTGAGCAAAGCCCCTGAGCCCAGGAGACACCAGGTACAAGGCAGGGAATGTGCAGGAGGGGTCTGGAAACAGGGCCATTTTTTTCAGCTGGTTGGATTTGGGATGCTCCATGTGGGGATGGGTAATGAGCTGTTGAATGAGAGACTGAAGAGGAGAGGACCACTTGCCAAGCCACACAGGTGAAGCAGTCGTGCCAGAGGGGAAGAAAGGCAGCATGTCATGGACCAGCACAGCTCCAGCCTTGCCAAGCCCAACCTCTCCGGCACAGGCCAGCTTGGACAGACCCAGAAGCACGGCTGGCTATGGGCTCCCAGCACAGCCAGTGGAGCTGTCATGTGGTCACAGGCACATATTCCTGTGGACTCAGGGGTTGTGGCAGCAAACTCAGCTCCCAGCCAGAGCAAGCCCTGAAGCAGCTCCCACACAGGTACAACCCACAGGTACATCCCGGGGCTCGTGCCTAGCAGTCTTACAGAGACTCCTCACAGAGGAGAAGCCCAGAGAGCTGCAGGCTGTGAGAGGTCATGGCCCTTCTGCCCACAAAAACCAGCTGCTCTGCTTCAGCAGCATTTACTGGTTTGCAGCACACTTTGCCAACACAAAGTTGATGGGCAGTCTCCTGCAGGACAGTCCATCAGTGTCCCTACAACCATGGACTTCTCCCACCACTGATGTGTGCCCGCATCTTTGACCTGCTCAATTTCCACAGATGCCAGGATCACACGGCTGATACGGAACTCCAGAGAATCGTACCATGTGAACAAGCCTCTCCCACAAGGAACAGCAGGGAAGAGAGAAAGGGAAGGTGGGCTGAAAGAGAGAATAGTGAAAAAGGGAGATATTGCAGACTTCTTGGACCTCCCACTGTCTCCCTTGCATCCTCATCCTTAAAGCCAGTGGAAAGTTGTCTGAGGAAGCCCTGTTTGCACATGCTCAGAAGGGATCAGAACTCTATTTCACCAAAATATGTCGTGCCCTCAGATATGGGTCCACATAAATCCATTTACACATTCACATCCATACCAAGCTCTGCCTAGATGCCCTCAGAGCTGGGAGATGTCACATTTGGCTTCTTCCCCGTTGTCACCAGCTTTCAGTCACGGCTGGAATGAACAGTTCCCCACCTAATCCCTCATGGTGGATTCACAGCTGGCCCTAACGGGAGAAAAGCCATGGATTTCATCCAGCCATAGGTACCAGGCAGCTGGGGACCCAGGCACTGCCTCTCCCGGGGCCTGCGGGATGGGGACTTTGATGGCTCCTGCGGATGACAGCTTTCAGCAAAGCCTTGCCATGTCCCACAGGGCTCAATCCTGAGTCACTCAAGGTCCCAGCCAGGCTCACCGTGGGACAGCCTGTGCTTTCCTGTTCTGGGGATGATGCCAAGTCTTTCATGTACAGTAAATAACATCCATCCTCTTGAGGAGCTCTACCAATTTCCACTCTGGGAGTTGATCCCAGAGCGAGATAGCTGCTATAAACTCAGCCAACGTTGTTATGACAAGCCTTAGCTCTCACACCTGGGAAGCACAAAGCAAGCAGCAGCCACACTGTGCTGAGACATAACAGTTGTGACTCATCTTTATCCCCATATCTTACAATCCCTCTTCCCAAGGACAGGCAGGGAAGAAATTGCTGAGAGTCAAGGGATGCTGACAGAGAGTTACAGTAAATGCTAGGAGGTATGGCAGTGGGACAAGCAGCCAGGATGTCCTCCTGTGCAGTCCCTGAATGTTTCAAGTGCCACCACACTTGCCTCTGGTCCTTGAAAGGACCCTCTGGCCTGAACACCACCTCTGCCCTCACACTTGTCTGTCCAAAACCATCCTCAGCTTACTCACAGACAAACACAAATAAGCACAAACAGGCCACACCAATGCTTTTGTTCTGTGCAGGTACCACCTGCCCCCATGGCTGCAAAGCATTGCTGGCTTTGCACCCGGACAGCGGCTACCCACACTGCTCCAGAGCACCAGCAGGGCCGATTGAAAAAACTGCTCATCTGTCACAGGGGGAAAGGCAATTTTGGTTATACAGATGCCTCTGCCCACTTCAACATCCCTTGTGAGGGACAAGGAGAAATTAGTCCCTCTGAAGTTTCCTCTGCAGAAACTGTAAGGTCCAGGAATCACAAGACCCTTACAAACATTTGCTGTGTGCCCACCGTGTGTAACAAGTAGGTCTGGTGTACGGAGTGAATGAGAGGAACCTGGCATCCTAGCCACATGCTGGTGGGAGCTGTGTCTTGCAGCAGTCCAGTTCAAGCACTTCAAGCAAAAAGCAATTTTCTGTGCATCAGCACCCCTGGTACCTCCAGTGTTTTAAAGACATAGAAACAGACTGATGTGGGTGCCTGAGGCTGCACCAGTCAGAGCCCTGACACCACCCTCAGCTCCCAGTGCTGATTTGGCAGCCTGTGGGATGCTGCTCTGTGCCTCCTACCCTATTTTCCACAGTTTTGTTCCTCATCAGCCAAACTTGGAATCAAATCTGGCATTAAATTCATCCATTCATTCCCTGCCTGAATGGTGCTGATAACAGCCCAGGGACAGGGAGAGGCTCACAGCCTGGCTGTGATAGGCAACAGTCCTAATTCTCCAGATCTCTAGCTCCACTTGGACTAAGCCTTCCCTCAGGAATGGGCCTAGAGGGTCAAAAGAACTGGAAGATTAGGATATTGAAGGTCCCTTGCCTTCCTGTTTATGGCAAAGTTTACTGTGGAAAAGAAATTGCAGTGATAACCCAAAACAAAAGGGTTTCTATTCCCATATGCAGCTGGTGATTGCAGAACCCAACTTTCTTCAGCACTTCAGGGGGTTTTGTTGTTGTTTTTGTTGGGAATTTTTTGTTTCAGTTTTGTTTTCTTGGTTGGTTTTGTTTTTTTCCTGAAATCAGCAGAAACCTCCCACTGCTTCTCTGAAACTTCCTGGAAAATTCACCCCTCTCTCTGGTCTGTTCCTGCATTTCAGGATTAACCTCAAGAGCAAATGTCCCTGAAGGAAGCCTGTTCTCCCAGTAAACTGCTGCTGCTTGGCAGGGCAGGCAGAGACACTGGCAGAGCAGAGGGAAAGTTTTCAGAGAAGCAAGGGATAGATGAGCATTTTTTCACACCCATCAGTTATTTCATTTCCCTGACAAAGGCTGGCTGAGCTGCCTCTTGAGAATAACAAAGCTGGTTACTGTGTGCATTCCAGACACATGAGGAACACAGTGCCCAGGGAATATTTACACTCTGACATTGTGTCTACAGGCAACCTCACTTCTGTCAGTGAAAAGGCACAGATAGCATTGCTATTTAGCTCTTCCTTGATGCTCCGCGTGGCAGGGCTCATGTGTGAGGTCTCTTTTGTTCACACAGAAGAGCCCACTTCTCCCCACTGCTCCTCCACTCAAGTGGGATAGATACTGGTAACAGCTGAAATATTTTCACAGAATAAATGCCAGCAGGACTGTCTTACACACCACTGGAACCTCTGTCTCCATCCAGTCTGGAAAGTCCACACCTGGGATGGAAAGACACAGCTTGTTGCTGTCTCTGTTCAAGCAGTAAGGTTTAGATGAAAGCTCAGTCCACATTCACTAAAGGACAAAAAATTTGTCCTTTTATCCATCTGGTGGGGGTAATTTTCAACTAATCAGAAGATAAGGATTTGAGGTAGATATTTTCATGACTTCTTTTTCCAACTGTAGTTCACCAGCACTCGGTCAATAGCTCCAAAGGAAATGGGGTAATTGAAATGAGAGGCAGAAAACACTTTGAGAATGTCCTCCCAGCTCTTACTCCTGCACAGAAACTTCTGGAGGACAGTTTCTTTCTCCCCACAGCAAGCTGATGTGATGGAAACACAAGCAACTGTCTGAGCCCCAGCAGAAGAGGGGTGCCTTCCTCAAGCCATTGAACCCCCAAAATACAACAGCAGGAATACACCCTTCCTCAAACATTGCTACCCCAATCTACCACAACATTCAACCCTAGGATAGCAACTTCTAGCAAATGCAGAGTTGTAGGATATGTATCTCCATCTTGACTACAGCTGATGACTGCACATGGGTGTCTGATACATACATAGCCTCACAAATTGTATAAAACAAGCTTTACTGGTATTTAAGTAGCTTGAATGAGTGCAGGACAGTCAAGCTGCAAAGAACTGCTCTCTTGAGAGCTCCTGGCAGCAGGGTGATACATCCCAATGCAATTCCCAAATGTAATTCCCTCCCTCCCCTCTGCCAAGGCAAGTGCAGATAGTACCATACCTCCAGAAAATGACCTGGCCTTGGGATGCCATGCTCACAGCATCTAAGGAGACAAGTCAAACACCAGGTGCCTGAAGGTCCGACACTGTTCAGCACAGTCCCTGTCTGTTGCAAGATATATCCTCCCAAGCTGTCCTGCTTAAATAAGTGAATGCAGCTAAGGAGTGGTGAGCCCAAGCACGAACTCTCAGGAATGAGGAAACTCTGAGCATCTCAACTCCCCCCACCTCCCTTCCCCCAGGGCAGTCATAAGCAGGGAGGCCTGGCTAGACACTGGGGCAATAGGAGAGACCTCCTACACATCCATTTATGAAACATGTCTTATTTAAGACAAAAAACATTACAGCTTGTGGTTGGTAGCCAGCTAATCCTGGGGTTAGAGTGCACAAGTGTCCCAGGAGATCTGCAGCTTACCCATCACTGAGGGGTTGTGTCAAAACCTGGACTAGCTCAGGTTCCCTACAAAAACCTCCAACCACTTTCTTGGCACTGGGCAGAGAGGTCCCACCTGCAGGTCCTCCTCCTGGCTCCATTTGCACTGTGAGTCTCCCCTGCCTCTCTGTGCTGTGCTAAGAGGCTCCTACGAGCTCAGCAGTGCTCTCAGAGCCAGACGAGTTTGGCAGCAGCCCCTATTCTGACTGCTGTTTAATCCCACTGAACTCCTTCAGGCCAAACCACCTCTCACCCTCCCCCAAGGCAAGCTCCTGCTGCTCTTAGGTCTGCCAGGGTGGTGCACTTTGGAGCATGCAAAGGAAAGAAACTGGCACCTGCAAGGCCTTGCAGGCCTTTCCCTCTGGGCTTGGTCTCAGATGAGGCTGGGGGCAGGAGCAGCTCTTGGGCATAACAGGTTGAGAAGGGCAGAGAGGTTGCGAAAGAGTAGAAAAGGGAAGGCAGCTTGCACCACCATGTTCAGTTTCCTGAAAGGGAACCTGCGTATCCTGACGTCTACATCTGTACTGTGTTCTGGGGAGGATGGGAAAAACGGGATTTTTGACAGTCTGTAGCTATCTCCAGCAAGTTTGGATGATTAGTGGGAGTGAACAGCTTTCCTATGCAGAGCTGAGGATGCCCAGAGGAACTGGGAACAGTCCAGCACCTAAAAAAACCAAACTACTTTCTCTGCAATAACCAGAGGTTAAAATCAAGACCAATTAATACCAATTAAAATCAAGACCAATAATATCAGTGGTGATAATGAGAAAAAAAAAATCATCATTATTTGTCAGAATTCTGCTGATTATTAAGCCTCTCATAATTTAGCAGTGCAGTACGAGAAGCTAAGAATAGTTCTAGGCCACAGTGGCCCGGTGGGAAATGCACATTAAGAAATATCCTGTTGCCCTCAGTGACACTTGATTAATGGCTGTGGTGACACCTGATTTACAGCTGCGTGTGCAGTGGGCAGAGAAGGTGTCCCCTTTCTGCTCCAGTTAACTCCAGGTCAGCCACAGCACAACCCATTGCATAGTCATCAGGTTACTTCCACGTTGGGAAAACACGTCTGCTTCTCTGGCACAGGCAGCCCCAGCAGGACCAGAGCAAGTCCTATTCCCCAGGGCAACACCACATTCGTTTCTGAGCAGCTCATGCTGGAGCCTACTCCTGTCTGTATCCTCATACTGCAAAAAAAACCCCATGACGTGGTCAGGATACTTCCCAAAGAAACCAAGGGTCTGTGACTACATGATCTGCCCAGCTCTTACCAATCTTGAATTTATTAGCAAATCCAACGAAATGTGACAGCAGAATCTGGTCCCACATGGTCTGTGAGAGCTGGTGCACATCTGGGACACATCAGCTGCCTTCACTGAGGAGAAGGCAACAGCAAGCACGAAGTGCTACCAGCTTTTCTGGGTCCAGCAGCTGGTAGTACCCTACAGAAGAGTTCCCTCGCTTATGGGACGTTCGCACCTTATTTCAGTGTCACTGGAATGCTGCAGGAACTACCAGTGAAGGAGAAGATGGAGTTGTGGCAAGTTGTCCAGCAGCCAAGTTTGACAGAGCATTCCACAGAGGTGTAGGCAGCCAGTAAGCTGAAAGGGATGAAAGCTTTTCTTGGGTTTTGACCCAAAATGTAGGACATCTTTCCACCCTTATGATCCCATATTTGTAACAATGATGTCAAGAGGTGCTTGAGAAGCACCACAAATGAGAATGCAAGCAATCTGGAAGGAGGAGAACTTGACACTGCCTTATTGGCAATATCTGTCCTCAGCCTCACCTGCCTGTGAAGGGAAGCTGAAAGCAGCAGCACTCAGAACAAGCTCTCACCTCTCAAAAGAGGAACATGCTGAGCCACCCTGGGCTGCAAACACACAAAGTCCTCCATACTACATGTGGATCTGTCCTGATATGGCATTCCCATTAGGTGGTGCACCCCTGTGAACCACCTTCTGCTGTGGGAAAAAGAAGAAGCCCATCTGAGCCAGAATCTGCTCTGCTCCATGCTTCTGGGACAAAATAGACACTTGTGAAAGAGAGGCACAAGCGCAGCCGTGTCACCAGTGTGCTTTGCCTCTCAAAGGAGAGCTACCTTAACCTGGCCCTGACTCTGGAAGCACCCTAGATGGAGGCTTTCAGGCTCCAGGCATCCTTCCAGGTTTACCACAGTCTCTTGTTCTTCATGGTTTTTCTTCCAGCTACACTATTTTCCCCATTAAGGGAGTAAATTCTCTTCTCTTGACTCTGAAAGCCCTGCCTCATGTTCATTTTTTTCATGAATTTTGGAGACAGGCAATTTTATCAAGAACTTTTGTCCTGGGAAAAGAAAAATATCAGTATCTACCAGTGCAGTAGATACTGTCCTGTCAGCACTGCATTTATGTCTGTCTTGAAAATACCTTTATTATCTCAAGGACCAGCTGGACAGATATAACATCACATAGCCCAGCAGACTAACTACATTCCCTAATGCACCCCCTGACCCAGATGGTTTACCAATACAGCACTGGAAGCCTATCTTGGGAATGAATGTTGGGGTCCAATGTCAGACTCCAGCAGATCAGAAGGATGTATTCATTTGCAAAGTACTGTGAATTATAAAGACTGAGGGCAAAGGCTGCTGTCAAATAATGGAAGAACACTCTGACTTAGCCTCCCCCCCTCAAAGTGACAAAGGTCATTAAATGTCTTTTATCAAGATGGTTCTTCAATATATCCTCATGCACAACCAACACCAAGCACACAGTGGTAGTTGGCTAATACTTCCTAATACCTGGGACCAAGTGGGCCTTCAAGTCTAACAAAAAGAAAAAAATCAATACCAGGGCCTGACCCAAGCTGTCCAAAAACTCCTCTGCCCGTGTCAAATGGAGTGCTGCAGTTCCATGAAAAGTTTAAATTTCATTGGTGTAACTCTGACAAACAGCTTCTTGGAAAACATCAGTGACAGGGTGTGTAAGAGTTACCTAACACAAAGAGAAAATACATTCCTCTGCCTGAGAGGACTAAGATGTTTTTAGTCAGAAATTATGTGCCTAGAAGGTAGTACTGTCCTTATGTGTTCCCTCTGCAAGACAGCATGGAGGCTCTGAGAAAAAACAACACACCTAAGGGGTGGGGGGAAAAGAATTAGAAAGACACAAAAAAATAGGCATTTTGGTTTACATCACATTCTACACTGAGCATTGACTCTGTACATAGCAAGGATGAGAATGAGTTACTATTTGTTCCATTAATGGCTAACTCAAACTAAACTTTTATTTTGAAATTTCAGACTCAGCAACTTGGAGATTTAAATTGCCTAACTTGGAGATTTAAACTGCCTAGCCTTCCCTGATTGCTTGACAGAGAAGCATTCTGGATGATTCATGGAAAGCTATAAACAGCATTTGCATATGGTTACCTATCTCCTTTGCTGGGAAGAAGTTCCAAAACTAGCTTTTTAAGAGGAACAAACAACAAATGAGAGACTTCTAAGGCTGAGCAAGCACACAGACAGTGCAGGTTTCTACTGTTTCCAAGCCAGCTGCCATAATGCAGAAAGCAAGACCCAGTCCTTGCTGTTGACAGTGGAGCAGCATTCCTCTCCCTGAGTGACCAACAGTGGGACCTTACTGCCCAGCTCCTCAGGCAGAATTAGGAGCCCCTAGCCACACACACCTACTGGCAAGGTTACCCTCAAGGCAGTGGTGTTCCCAGCCTCAATGACAGAAATGTGTTTTGTAAAGGAAGGTATTTGGGGTGTCTGCTTCACCCAGGCAAGCAGGCAAGATGGGTGGCAATTGCCCTTCCAGGGAAGTGCCTCTTCTTCCTCATCACAGATGCCATTTCCCCAACTATGGGTTGGTAAATGCCTTGCCAAGATTGCACAAACCAAATCCAGGAGTTTTGCTGTGTTCCATCTCCTGTGCTCCAGTTCTGGACAGACAATTGCAAACTTGTGTCTGTGACTCCTACTGATGCTCAAAATGCCCCCAGATGTTCCCTTGGTGAGCTGGGCACTGCCCTGGCTCCCCTATCATCCCCAGCAGCACTGTGTCCCACATCATCTCCATGGAGAACAAAAAGACCAGGTGAATGATACTCCGATTCCTGCTCCTATCAGTGCCAGGAGGTTTTCTGGGCCTTCCTGCAGATACATTACTATCTCTCATTGCCCCTACTTTGCAGGCAGAGTACAATGAGACTACAGTTTACCTCGAGGAAGTGTAGGAGTTACAAACAAAGAGCAGTTCCCAAAAGCATGACTGTGCTATATGCACACATCCAAGCCTGGAATCCAGATGCATATTCAATAGGGAGCCAGAAGCCATATTCAGGTTGCCAAGCCTTTCCAAGGCATGATCACAAACCCTTTGAAATGGGCCTCAATGAGCAGTTTTAACCTCATCAAGAAGGACAGCAGAGGCTGTTGACCCTGCAGAATAGGACATCTCTTGACCCTCCCGTGAGGTAACTGCTCAGACTTAGTTTCCCCTTAGAGCATGTCCCCATAGGCCTCAAGTCCTCAGAAGTGTAGGCAGCAGTACAATTCCCAGAATTTGCTCTTGTGTGAGCACAAAATAATTTTGCATACACACCCCTGGATGGAACATAAGGCACAGTTTTTATTTTCCCTCATCCCCCATCTCTCAACTCACACCCATCAAGCTGTTTGCTGGCAGCAAGGCTGAGCAAGGATTGATCATATGGATCCTCATGGATCATTTATGCTCCTGGAGCAGCCAGCAGCACCCTGGACTCCCAGGAGCTCACCTGGTTGCTCAGAGTGCCACTGTCCTGAGCAAACTCCTCTGTGAGGTGTCGCTGGGTGGCCCACACAAACACTCTGAGCTCTCCTTCACTTGTCCACAGCATGACCAGTGGTGGCAGCCAGGGTGACCTTTGTGTCCGTGGCCACAGCCTTGGTACCCACCTGCAAGAGAAGAGGCACTAGCAGCTCAACCCAAAGTGAGCCAGAAAATCCCAGTGTGCTACAGGCTTTGGCCCCAGGACTTCTCTAAAATGTGCTGATGAGAACACAGCATATTCAAAGCTAAAATTGCCAGGGCTCCATAAAGAACAACTCATCTCAATAGCTGGTGAAAGCTGATGATTTCCGTCCCCTTGCCTGTTGAATAAATCAATACATAGGCATCCAGAACCCCATGCCAGTTGCTTGTGTCTGTGGCCAAAGATACAGATCAAGCACAGAAAAAAGAAGAGGTCAGCTCTATCCTAAAAACACAAAAAACACATGATGACACCTGCAGGTGAGGGACAGGGAAGATGTTTGGATTAAACAAGTAAGGGAGTTGAACGCTTGTCCTAAACATGGAGTGAGACTTGTCCAGAGTGTGACACGGCCCACAAGCTCCCAACATGCCAGCACTGGATCAGGAACACTGTAGGTGCATTGCTGCTCAGCCTCACTCAGAAGGACTGAAAGATCTCCTGGAGAGCTGCCTCAGGTCTCTGTCTATGGGATGTGCCATAAAGCCCCTTCGTCTGTCCTGCTGCATTTCTCCCTGCTGCAGTCATCCCATCAGAACATGTGTATGCACAGTTCACCACATTCCTGGTGCTTGTCCGAGGTGGGAGTTGGGTGAGAGTATCTCCTCACACCTCTATCCACTAGGGAGGATCTAGTGCAACAAATCCTCCTGATGCCAGCAGCATGGGGAGAGCTGAGCACCCACCTGGCATGGTCCCACCACAGGCACAGCGAGCGGCTTTCTGGCCTCCGCTGGAGCAGAACGTGCAGCAGTGAAACACCCCCTGGTGCTCACGGAACTTGTGCTTCACCAGCAGAGTAAAGGGAGAACCCTGCAGAGGACAAACAAACAGAGAGGCTGCTGCAGTGGGTGCTGTCAGACGTGTCTGCATTCTCAGACACCATCTGGGTGACCCTGTCAGTCACAGATCAATAAGCACAGCCTTAAACTGCTATGTGGTAGAAATAATCCTTAGACAGATTTGAAACAAATACCTAAGAAAAGAAAAGTAGGTAAAGAAGAAGCAGTGCAAGAGAAACAAGAAATGCTACCTGCACATGTTGCCCTTTCACACAGACGCAGACAGCATACAAGCCTGGCTCCTCAGGGTTGTAGGAAATACAGTAGGTCCCATCACCATTGTCACATACTGTTGGCTTGACTGCACTGTGAACAGTGGAGAGAACCCAAGAGGTCAGTGACTGTCAGAAAATTGCTTTAAATGTAAACCAGTTTGGCCTAGATTGGCTTAGAGTGGTTTTCACACACCCCTGCTACTGGGAAGCTGCAATTACCATACAAAGGAAGTCACACAAAGCCAGTTGCACTGCAAGGATTTGTAGCAACCTGCACACCGAAAAGGCAGATGACACACAGCACACTTACAAGTCAGATTATCCCATCAGATAAGAGCCCACAGAAAGGGAGTAAATTCACAGCTTCAGCAAGCAGTTACCTCCAGAAAAAACTCATTAAGAAGACAGGATATAATAGGGTAGGCTTGAATCACTTTAACCACTGTCCCAACTGCACGGACCTCAACTTTTCCCTTCAGTGCTGAGAAGTTATAGGTCCCTGCTGGTAAACTCTCCCTTCTTGTAGTGGAGCTCTTTGTGTTTCACAGGGAATCCTGGTGAACAGAGTGCTAGAGAGAAAGCCTCAGCTGGTTACTCCAGGATAAATTGCCTGCTCCACAGGAAGATGGAAAGCTTTTCACAGACAATTATCAGGCAGCTCTGTATAGAGGAAGGTGTTCTTGTTAATCCCCACTAATTAGTCTCTTGGGCCCCATGACATGACAGTTTATAATCTGTATTCCCCACCCACAACACCTCACATCAGTACAGCTGCCTACATAATTTCCTACCATGAACTGTGTGGTGATACTTCATGCTCTTCTACAGCTGTTGTGCCTCAAAGCAAAGCCAGACAGCTTTCAGCAACCCATGTAGCAACTGCATACAGGCAAGAGCAAGAAACTGACTTAACATGGCCACAGCGACCTCAACCCCACCAAGAGAAATCCAGAAACCCCTCAGGCACCTTCCTACATTATAGGTGCACTTATGGAAGGAAAGTACATTGGAACAATATTCTTGGACAATGATGCTCTACTGATAGCACTGCTTCTGTGTGCTTTGCCAACACAGCAAAGGGTTTTAGCATCCTGTCCCTTTTTTTTATCAGGTCATCCCATCATGAGTCTCCTGGAACAAATTAATGCTGGCATCTGGTTCCAGCTACTATAAAACAGCAGATATTTTTTCTTAAGGACTAATCCCCAACTGGGTCTGCTTTTGTGCCTGGCTACTCTTTAGTGACAAGTGTGGTTTGGTTTATAATTTTTTTCTGGTGGGCCATTTTCCTTGTGGAAACACTGAGGAGCTCAAGTGCAGCCTTTTCTGGTTTTGCTAGAAAACCTTCAAACATTTTAAAGTACTCAGTGCTTGCAACTACAGGAAAAAGGATGAAAGCACAACACAGATTCTTTCACCAGAACATGAAGAAGGCACTTCTATTAGCTGTCAGAGGCTCATAGGGTTGGTGAACTCTCTGCCTGACTTGTGACTGTCATACAGGGGTTGCAATGACTTATGCTGATTAGGCATTAAAAAAAGCAGGAGCCCCAGGTGTCTGCTGGGAGGAGTGACAAGGAACAACAGCTTCCTCTGACTGTGCCTAGCAGCACACACAAGGAGTTGAATCCCTTAAGAAGCCCAAATCACTCAGACTTAATACAAATCTCAGCAATCACTGTCCAGCCAAACACAACCACTAGGAAGCACTGTGGGAAAAAGAGTAGTGCCTTTTCCTCTACAGATTCTGACCCACATGCTGAAGCACATCCACCCACCTAAGCAAGCAGGGAGCCAGGATAAGGGAGGCAGAAAGGCTAAGCCAGGGATTTCTTGGGTGAAATACCCACCAGTCCATCTTGTCCTTGTGGGTGATGGTGACCCACACAGCCTCTCCTCCCCGCCCCATGCGCTCCCCTGTAGTGTCCTTGCACAGTAGGGTAAAGCTACTCAGCTGGTTCTGACGGGCACTGTGGAGATCTGGGAAGAAAAACAAACACCAAACCAGAAAGACACAGAACTACAAAGGATTCAAGTCAAGCTATAACTGCCACCTCCCATCTATTTTGCAGAATTGCAGCCCCATCAGAGCACAGCCAGGACTTTGCTTCTGGGTGTACAGGTCCTTCCACTCACAGGTACTTTGACTAGGTATCAGGAGAGAGTAGAAGCCATAGGTTCTGAAAGATGTCTGGCAGGTTTAGCCCAGAGATCTGTACAGACCACGGGGAGTCTTTTTGCCTGTCGCTCTAAGCCCAGCTACACACGTTCCCAGAAGGCCTCAAGATGCACCACGCAATCCAGAGGAAGAAGGAACAGCAACCCACTGTGCCCCAGAGAACTCAACACCTACAGTTTGGTATGGAAGGGATCAAACAAGCTCTGGGTCTGTCTCATTTGCCCTGCACAAACCATTACTGACCAGAGCTGGCTTTGCTCTGTGGGATGGTCTGAACATTATCTGTTTGCTTGGCCCAGCTCCAAGTCCTTAGTGAGCAAATATCCATAAAACCATCAAGATATTGCCAGGTATTCCTATACCAATCTCAGCAGAAGCTGTAATGGGAAAAACTTAATCAGCCACAAAGGGGATCTGCCTGGGCTCATGCTGCAGAACAGCTTGGACCACCAGCTAATCATCACATCCTGCTATTGCAGGTGCCGTTCCCATCCCCCGAGTGAGCCTTCCTTGCGCCTCAGCCCCATGCTGAGGCTGGTGATGCTGTGGAGGGCAGTGCCATATGCTCTGCACACCTGGATAAGAAAAGCTGCCTGGCTCCCTGCCCAGTACAGCTCCCATAAGCAGGCAATGCAACTTCTGCTGGGGCTCTACCTCTGCCCCTGGTCAACACCTGGACAGCAGGGAGCCAACAGTGCCAGAAGCTGCACATCATGTAGGTACAGAGAGCAGAGGGGTGACTTCAGGGAGCGGTGCACTCCCATTCAGCTGCTGTACAGCACCCCATTACCTTCCCCATGCAGGGTACATCTGGCTGGATCGACCACTTTATTGAGAATGGCCCCAAAAACTTCATAGCCACAACATTGCCCTGCCCTCTCGTGGGGGGAGAACTGGATCCTGTCATCCACACTGGGGTGGGTGCTGTAAGCAATGCTGTTGAGCTTTGTCAGACGGCTGGACACCATCCCTTTGGTGACGAGGATCTCCACATCTGAGCCGCTCATCAGCAAGTGCTCCGTGAACTCCACGCCTGTCCTCATGTCCAGCAGCAGTTGCTGCAGCTGGGCCTTCTGCAAGTGCAGCAGGTTTTCCTTCTGCACCTTCAAGTACTCCAGCTGTTTCAGCAGCCGGTCCCGGTGCTCTTCAATCGCTTTCACGTAGCCCCTGGCAAACAGGCAGATCTCTGTAGCCACAGCCTCTGCGCGACTGCGGACAGCACTGCCCATCTCATCGACCTGGCTCAGCACATCCTCCAGGGTGTCCATGTGCTGCTGGCTGCTCTTCAGCAGCTCCCGCAGGGTGTCCCCGTGCCTGTGGATGACATTGCCGGTGAAGTCACAGGGGTGCTGACGGTGTCTGCCCAGAACGCAGTCCCGGCACACGGGCTGGTCACACTGCTCGCAGAACAGCTGCAGCTCCTCCGTGGGATGGGAGGGGCACAGGAGAGGCTTCCTGGCCTGGCTGCAATCCTTGGTGTTCTCCAGCTCTGTCACAGCATGAGAGGCCGTTTTCTTCTGTCTCCTGAGCAGGAGCAAACACCAATCACTTTATGCATGTTGGCTACAAAATACAAAAACTGAGACCCTCTGCAAATGCCTATTTGCAATGGGCTGCAAGCCATAGTGTGCACTGCTCCTTCCTGTCTCCATTGAAATTCCCCAAAAGGACTTGTGCTCTCCTGAGAACTAGGCTCCACACAAAGGAAGAGCTCATTAGGGGCTGCTCCCAGGCTCCTGGAGCCTTCCTGACTGTATAGTCAGCACGGATTTCAGACACAAGGCAAGTGAGCTCTAATATCCCTTAGGGGAAAATCTAGTTCAGGCCACTGCTAGAAGACAGTCAAACAGTAAAACATTTAATATTCCAAAAGTCAAACTTGGCTTCCTTCTGCTTGCCAGGTTAGGTCCTGCTCAGAAGAGACCAAGGATGGGACACAAAAAACTTGTTATAACCCAGATATCTACCATGTCACAGGGCAGCACTAGAATATTTCCATTCTCTACTATTTTGGACAGTGGGAGTTAGTTATTGAGAAGGATGTAACCCCCCCCCCCTCCTTACTTGTCTCCTGCACTAATGACTTGTGGCAGCTGCAACAGGAACTCCAAGCCATAACCAAAGACATACTCCAAGGACCAAGCTCTGCAGAGTTGCTCTGGTAACACAAAGCAACCTCACCACAGGCTCTTATGCTTCTCCTTTTGCTTCCCACTAATCTCCCTTAGACCCACTACATTTTCAAAGCTTTCTAGTATTGCCTTCCAGTGACTTCAGCCTAAAATCTCTCTCACTTGTTCCAAGGAGCACAACCATGGCACTCAGAATGATAGAAACCTTCCCTACAACACCAGGAAATCCTTTCAAAATGTTTTTTCTTAGCCCTTGTTTTGCTCTGACATCAACTAAATCAAGTGAAAGTCTATAGATGCCAGTGGGGTGAAAAAATTATAGCAGTAAATACTATAGGAAGTGGGTCACAGGGACAAATTTTCTGCAGCTTTCACCCTTCTGCAATTATCCCTGGCAGAGCAGCAGGCTGCTATTCAAGGTATCTTATCACTCTTCAGCAGCTCCATGGGGTATGAGGCATTAGCTAATCGGAATGGTATGCAGAAAATTACACTCGGAGTGGAAAGGTAACTAAGAGCCTAAACCATTTCCCCACAGGCACCAGTATGTGCAGGGGGGCAGGGCAGGGAGGAATACGTCTCAGTTCCTTCTGGGGAAAGAATTTGCTAATCAAGCAGAAAGGAGCACCAAATGTGGAGGGAATAGGCTGAGTTGCTTAACCCAGGATGAGGCTTCCCTCACTTGTGCTGTTGGGTGTTTTTTCCAACCCTGCCTGTCACCTCCTTGCTTCAGAAGTCCATTCAGGCTTTACATCACTTTTCTTCTGTAGTGCTGACTGTCCTCTGCCTGGCTTACAGGCCACTGCACTCCTCTCCTCTTTAACTCCTAACTCTGCTGCAGTTACCTTTTGTTTCTGCAATAATTCTATAGCATGTGTCAGGCAAGCACATGGGTTGATCATCAGCAGGTCGCAACCACACTAGGCAGCACTTCCACAGGACTTTCAGTTTGCCTAAGGGTGCCTTGACACATACACACAGTAAATGGCCCTGGAGGTGGAGACAGGCAGAGCAGCGACTTAACGTTCCCCTTTTCCTTTGGGAGATGTGTCTTTTCCAAAGTGGGACAGTACAGCATGTGAGTCTCTTGTCCTGCTAGTAGCTGCCCATACCCATAGCTGTTGCCCAGTGACACTAAACTGAGATGCTAACCAGCATGTGGACACCACTACAGGCAAATGGTGGCTTGATTTTGGACTCAATGGCCAATAACATGGCTGATGGACCTATTCCCAGGAAGTTCAAGTAGTGTTTGGACAACACTCACAGGCACATGGGATTCCTGCGGCTGTCTTGGACCAGGACTTGGACTCCATGATCCTTGTGGGTCCCTTCCAACTCCAGATATTCTATGATTCTATGCTAGCAGCTCGCTTGTCCCCCACCCGAGTACAGAGCATCCTGCGGGCATCCTCTGGGCAGGGCTGGTGAGTGGCGGGTAAAAACCGGGAGACACGCCAGTTCTTGCTCTGGCTCGCCCTGAGCGGGTCCCTGCCCGCTGCGCCCTCCCGCCGCCCCCCAGCCGCGGTGTCCCGGTGTCCCCGCCCGGGCCGCCCCTCACCTGTGCGCCCTGCAGCAGAAGCGGCAGAGGCGGAGGCCGCAGGTCAGGCACCGCCCGGCCGCCGCCCCGTCGGCGCAGAGGTCGCACCCGGCCGCGGCCCGGCCGCGGCTCCCGGCCAGGCAGTCGGGGGGCAGCTGCCCCACGCCGCCGGCCGGCAGCGACAGCTCGGCGTCGCACACCGGGCACAGGACGGGGCGAGCGGCGCCCGGCGGCCCCTCCGGCGGCCCGAGCCGCCGCAGGCAGGGCTCGCACAGCGAGTGCAGGCAGGGCAGCAGCCGCGGCGACACGCAGGGCTGGGCGCACTGCGGGCAGCGCGGTCCCGACATGCCGGCAGCCCGCGCGGCCCCTCACGGACGCTCCGCCGAGCATTCCCGTGGGGAGCGCCTCGCGCCGCCCCCCACCACGGGGCCGTTCTCCGCCCCGGCGCCGCCCGCCCCGTGAGGAGCGCGGGGGCCGCGCTGTGAGGGGCGGGGGCTGCCAGGGGACCCTGCTCTTGCCTACCCCGCCACTCCTCCTCCGGCGAAGGCGGCCGGAGGGGATCTGGCGGCCCCCTTTGTCCTCGTCCCCCTCACCGAGGCGCGGAGGGACGGGCCCGCTCTCCCCTCCTCTGGGACCTGCGGGGTTGTCTCCGCCGGTTGTGTGGGAAACGGCCCCTTCCCACCCAACCGCTGGCAGATCATGTTTCCACTTCTTCCAGTTCCAAATCTCCAGGTTTACCGCCTGACTGGCCTCTGCAGCCTCTTTGTCGGTCTGCTGGATGCCTTCAGGCCTTGGTAGTTTTTCCTTCGGATCACTGGAGAACTCGCCGCACAGCTGAGCGAGAGCGGTGAAACTTTAACTGAGACGGTGCCAGGCGGCAGGGCTTCCCTGCGACTGCCCACCGGGACGGGCTGGTGGCTGCCTTCCTTCACTGCACCTGGGAATTAGGAATACTGCAAAAGGCAGGCTTGGAAAGCCCAACGTCAGTCATGATGTCCCTTGGACTTTGATGGCATCTACACGGTTGTCTTTATCAGTCTGATGTGTAAGCTATTAAAGACTGAAATCAATTTTCCTTGGTTTGAAAAACCTCGTTTCTGTAAAGTGTCCTTTAGAGTACCACATTCAGCCTTTAATAACTGAACTTTTTACCAGTCTCTCCATTAGTTTGCCCAGGACATTCAGTATCTTACCTGTCCCATCCTGCTAGCCATTTTGAATACAATGTAATGTGAAGAGCATTTGAGACTTCTGGAGTTTCAGTTCCCTAAGTCAAAAACCAACAACTAGGAACACCTCCAGTCAGGTTTTTGTTTTTTAGAACCAGAGTCCATTTACAGAGCAGTAAATACTTAATATCTCTATGTAACACAAGTGAGTATTTCCTCTGTAACAGATATTAATGCTACGCTGATGCCCAATGGCTTAACACAGAAATCCTCTTCTGATATACTCAAAATAGTCCTGTGTCTTTTATGTTGTAATAGAAGATCAAAGTTTTAGGTCATGATGAAGTGTTTTCTACCTCAAAGCCAATCAAAAGAAAAAATATGTCCCAACAGCCTTCTTCAGATGAACTATTAGCAAGTGCAGTAATTGTGAGACAAGATGACTTGGTAACAATATTCAATATTGTCACAAAGAAAGACTGGTTCTTTTAATCATGCTGGAGGAAAGAATAGTAAATGGTCCTGTAAACTTGGGTGCGGGAAGAAAACAGGAAGAGTCATAATGTCACTTTTGTGCAGAAAATGTCAGCTACCTAGAGAATGGAAGCATCTTCCATCGTTGCAGAGAGATGGTGGAATAAGCCATGACTGGCAGTGGCAGAGGAAATCTGAGCATCCAGTCCAGCTGATCACCTGCCCTGCCACTGATCAGGCTGGAGCACAGATTGCTGCTGAGTAATGTATTTATGAGTTACCAGTACAAAGCAGGAGCACACTCAGGATGATTAGAGGAAGTTGTAGTGAAATGGGCTGGAGAGAATCATCAAGGGAGTCCTGTGAGACTTGGGGAAAGAAAGGAAAAGCAGAAATGCAGAAAAAAAAAAAAAACAAAAAAAAAAAAACAACCCACCCCAAAAAACCGAATCCTGTGATCCACAAAACAGGAGCTGCATTAGTACAAAGTCATGATTCACTTTGGTTACTTTCCCCATAATATTAATTTCTTGGGTACTGTCAGCCAGTGGAGGAAGCCCCTGTGCCACTACATTTAAACTGTGGAAGGCAACTCAATGGACATGTAAACTGGAGCTCTGTGAATATCTCCAATTAAGCACATTGGTCTGCAAAGCACTGCAAAGAACTTGACTGACCAAGCATCTCATGTCTTGGATTATTCACAGTTTGCTTTGTAATTGATCAAAATATACAGATGAAAAATCCAGTATGTTAATTTATATACACTGGAGGGCAACAGAGGAGCATAGTTACATAAATAAAGCAATGAAAATGTTATTAAAATTAAGCCAATGTTTTCCTTTTTCCACAAGTGTTGATGAACAGTTAATTATTCTCATTTGACCCAACATCTACTTGAAATGAAGTCCTCTTTAAGCTTGTTTTCCTGCTCCTATTGTGAATGATGTCTATCAGAGCCTCCCAGAGTAGTTGCTCTGAGTGATCTGGTCTTTCCACACCTTACTTTCACTGCCAGCTCCTTCCTCTTTTTCCTGTTTATCTGCTTCTAATTTCCTATGATTAAACACTAGATCATTACACTGCGATATGGAATATTTGTTTCCTTCTTCCTTCTCGTCAAGGACTTCTGACTAATATTTCTATTGTATCTCCTAATTAGCCTCTTCTGGGGAAAGCTTTATGCTGCTTTCCCGTTTATATTTTTCTGAAGGAATATTGGTAAAACTTTTTATAGCATGTTCAAAATTCTTTAAAGGATAATTTCCCTCCTAGACTCTGTGAGTGGCATAGGTATAGTCCATTTATTAAATTTTGAATTGGATGCCTCATGCTTTCCTGAATCTACTTACTCTGATAATTTTAGGGAGTTGTTTCTGGACATCCTGCCATAAGAAACAAATAAACTGAAAAAGTTTATTTGTTTCTTATGTGAAATGGAAGTCATTAGTGAACAGGACTGAAGAAAAGTCCAAGATGACTTGTTGACAGAAACCTGAGAACTTGCCAAAGTAGCAGAGCTTAGCTTAATGGCAGCCAGAGGAGCATGTAAAATTACTTATTTGGGGAATTTACAAAGAAAAGACAAGTAGAACATACTGCTGGCTTCTTTCCTGTTGACCAGCAAGTCCAGTTTTGCTGTGAATTTGTCAGCCCTGGGAACTACTGTGTTTCAGAGACTTTTCTGAATGTGGTAGAGCTGCCAGGCTTGGCCTGGGAGTACTTGATGCATCATTACCCAGCTGACAGCTCTTCCCCTTTATATCAATCTCATCCAGAAAATCCAACAAAGGATTTACAAACATCTCCCAGTTTAGGCAGAACCTCTCCCTGTCAGCTAAAGATGCATTTGAAATTATTTGTCATTTCAATGGTAAAAGGAGCATTTCTGTGAGGCACAGAGGCTGGTGTCATCCCCAGTCCTCACTTTCTGCATCCAGCCTCATGCCCACGGACTCACCACACGCTGGGTAAAAGATTGCTTCTTAACATCTAACCTAAATCTCTCCTTTTTTAGTTTAAAACCATGGATGTTTTAAAAGGTGGTGCCACTTGACCTTTACTTGTGCTGGGCCTCAAACATGCACAAGTAATTTGCCCCAAGCCCAAGTCCCACATGACAAAATTTCTGCAAGCTCATGGCACATGGGGGAATGTGACAGCTGCAACAGAAGGACAAGACTGATTCCCTGCTTAGGAACACCACTTGGGACAGAGAGAGAGGACTTCTGTCCTGGGATTTCTCACAGATTTTCTACAAAGCATTCCTAGGGGAACTCACTCTTCAGAGAAACACCTTCACTACCAAACATTTCCCTTTGCACATATACACTCTCTCTTTTAAATTTGCCAGTAGCTTTTTCTCTTAAGGCTTGTGTTGAGCTTTGGAGACAAAACTAAACTGAATCTCAAGTTACCTCATTTAACACAAGTCCATGTATCTTCATTTTCATGCTGGACTCCAAAGTACATTTCTGTGAGCTGCTAATGTCACGCATCAAACTTATGCTCCAGCAGAACTTCAGCCACTGCAGTGTAACCTGGGAGAGGTGAAGGAGGAAGGCAGCAAAACAGCACACCTGGCAGCCTAAACCTCTGCCACTCACTAATGGAAGGCTCACCATCATCACTCATGGACTTGGCTTAACCCTTAAATAGTAAACAGGAAGTGGATAGGGCATGGAGATGTGCTAGCACTTGAAAAAGAAAGCAAGCAGCAAAAGATGTGTGGATCTCTCTCGTCCTCCAGATTTGCAACAGGAAACACAGAGTCTGAAGTTGTCAAGCATTATCCCTCTCAGTTGGCAGCAGCTCTTTGAAGACCAAAGCAGCTGCAGCCAAACTACCCAGCAACACAGGATTTGTGCAGACTTGCCCTTGCTGTGGCTTCTGACCAGACATTCCTGTTTTTCCCTCCTCCCTGCAGCTTTCCAGCCACCTGCTGCCACTTTCAGCTTTCTGTTGCTATATATATTCTTTTTAATCTCTCCTGAATCCTGCCCACATTTTCTGAAGGGAAGATGAAACTGGGTATTTTCCAAGGAGGCCTTTCTAAGGAAGCAAGTTCTTTGTGATGCCAGGCCATTAATCTTTTTTAGCTCCCCTTCAGCCATATTTGAGAGAGGGAAATGATCTGAAAGGCTTCAAGTTTCTACATGTGAAAGATCATAGAATCATTGACTACTCCAAGTTGGAAGGGACCCACAAGGATCATTGAATTCCAACTCCTGACCCTGCACAGCACAGCGATAAGAACAACATCATGTACCCAAGAATATTGTCCAATCACTTCTTGAGCTCTGTCAGGCTTGGCGCTGTGCCCACTTAATACTGATGCTGAGAAGACAAATGGAGTTGTTTTTTTGTTTTTTTTTTTTTCCTTCACTGCTGGGACAAGGAGACAGAAGGATATTATAGTAGGGTATTTCACTGAGATAGAGCTAGGAACAAAAACCTTAAAAACCTGGCCTTGCTGCAGGGCAGCGAGAGCAGGGAATTCACTTAGATGAGACTTGACGTCAGTATGACGCCTGAGCAAGCATACTTTTATGCATATATGTACACACAAAGAAATATAAAATCTGACTGCCTGCAACAGGTGTGCAGAAAGACTAGTTCCCTGCAGGAGCAGATGTCAATCTCATGAGAGTCAGCATTTTGTTTCAGACAGGTACAGGCCAGTCTGCTTATCAAGCACCAAAGCTTGAGTTGGTGAGCTAACTCTAGCAACAGCTGCAGTTTGTTTCTTGGTCTAGAACAGACAAAAAAACAACCCCCCATAAAACTCCCTGCACTAGCAGTTTCTCAGGCACTGCCTTGAGCTTTACTAGCCTTCAGCATTCCAGCAAACACACTTCCATGACATCCCACGGGCAGCTTATTTCTAACCACAGAACACTGTGTGACCCCAGCCTGAACCACAGGAATTCACAGGCTGTGGAGGAGATGGTGGGCGGTGACTGGAGACATCTGGAGTGGAAGTGTCCCCTCCCACCTAGAGACTTCCAAGTTAAAGAAAATAGATGACTCAAAGGATTAACTCCAATCCTGTATTCTAAAAGGAATTCTCATTAATTACAGAGCATTTGTAGCAAACATTAGCAGAGGCAACAGCATTATCTGTGGCACTATGGTGTCTCTTCATGAGTTGAGGGATTTCTTCCAAGCAATTTTAACTGTTATTTCACAAAATACAGAAATATAAACCTTCTTCACTTCCCAAAGTTAACACTGGGAAAATAATGGAAGTGCCAATGAATATTTGAACAGATCCTCTTTTGAATCCCACTTTTTTATTTTCTAGATCTGTTTAGAAGAACCTTTCCTTTACAAAAAACGAAACAGAAAAAAAAACCAGCATATTTTCTTCATTCTCCTATAACTGAACTGACTGAAAGGACAGAGGCTGGCTCCATCCTATCACTACCTTTAGGAGGAAATTTCACAGTTAAAAAAAAAGTCTGGTTTTGATACTTGCAGCTATTTTCTTTCCCAGACTTGCAAATTGTTTTCATTTTATAGATCTCCATCATAAATTTTTTTGGCAAGGTTTACTACAATGTAAGGAACAATTAATGAAGAATTTCCTCAAAGTCTTAAATTTAATAGGTAATCATTGCTAATAAAATAATGACTACTTTAAAAAGTCAAATAAAACCAATATAAGAACCATGGCCAATAGAATATTACATAAACACACAGCAAACCAGCTTAATACAATTATATGTATTCGTTTTCTGTTACATGAAAGACTGCATACTTTAGTACATTGCAAATAAAGATTCTGATTTTAACTTCAAATACTCACTTTATATTTACTATAAAAATATTAAATTAGATTTTTGAAAAGCAAACCTCCAGTCCAGATGCAATCTCTAACATGTTAACTGCACAGAAAACACATTTTTTGGGAGCAACTGTAAACCACAGAGGAATAAATTCTTTCTGATGCAAATACTTATCCACCAGAAACAGACTGGCTTCCTAATCTCCAGGTTCCTTCTCAATGCAGATACCTTCCCTCATCTCAGTTCTTCCTGATGTTTTATTCCCATATCTTGTGCAAATATACGCTCCAGAAAGTTTCACAGGCAATTTCTAAAACCTTCTGCCTTCAGCATACCTAACAGAGGTATCAAGGTGCTCACTTGTAAAGCTCCAGCAGTCTGAGTTTACAACCTCAGGAAAGGTGTAAGGTCAGTGTGTCCAGCTCAGAAACTCATTTCCAGGGCTTCCTAGAGTGCTCTGTAGGGCATAAATACAGTAAGCACATGGGCCTTTTCATACTAATGGCACTGACATGAAAACACTTCAGAGTTAAACTGCATATCTGTAGAGAGAGATTGTGATTTATTTGTAGTTCATTAAAAATATTTTAAAAATACAGGACTTGAGGTCAGCTTCCTTTACATAACATGCATTGACAATGCAAACCATCCTTCTTCTTTTTGCTTTTCTATCTGTAAAAGAAGAAATCAGTTGAGATTAATATACAGTGTATTTCCCATAAACCTGTGTGTTAGGACTGTTGTCTGCCATTGGCACCATGGAGGGAGTCACACCACCTACTTCAAGCCATACCTACCTTAATAATTTCAGATTTCCCTTCTAGGGATCTATAGCTTGCTGTCAGGATAGCAAGTCCTGGACCATAATTCTGTTCTTCTTATCAGTCCTAATTTAGGTTATTTTGGACACCAGGAAATAGGTCATTGATATGTCCTCATGGTTGCTTTCAAGCCTATAAACAGCTCATGAATTTATCAGTCTGTACCATTGCAGATCTCCCTGTCAAAGCATCTCAGCACAGTCTACCCTTTTCTTTGCACATCGGGAGTCAGAAATCTAGACTGGGGCTTTCTTTACATTTGGATTGATTCCTCCTTCAGCAACTGACTTGTGCAACAGCTAGGTAATAGCTTGCTTGCCTCTTGTCTGCGGTTCTACCATTATGTCATAATCATGGCTTGAAATTCTCTGGAGCAACCAGGGAAAGACTTCTAAAGGTTTCCAGTTCTAACACACAAAGATTCCACAGCAGAAAAGGGTTACTTATAAACAACTCTGTGGCAGAAAATAATGACTGTCACTAATTCTCACGTCTCTTCTTAACAATTGTCTGTAATCCAACCTGTCACTAAGTGATTGATAATAGCCTTGGTATATTTAAAACAGGACAGATCTTGCCTCCCTTCATCCATATCATGATTATTTTTTCCATTTTATGACAACATATTAAAATTTTCTGGCTGAAGATTTTTCAGTCTCACCTTTGGTCTTTGGCTGACAGAAGTTAATTTGGCACTTTCTGATGTGGCACTTAAAGGTTTGCTGGAGTCTCCTACAGTCCTGGAAATATTCAAAGTAAGATTTAAAAAGTGAAAAATGGAAGTGACTACTAGAATATTATTTCTGATCCTGAGTTAAGACCCCTCATCAGCAGTCATCAACAACACATCTCATCAGTCTTGTGTCAGATTGCAGACATTTTAAATACAAACAAAGGAAGTTGTGAAAAAGCTATTAGACCTTTGTCCCATTTGCAGAATTTAATGTGAGAAAGTAAGGGAAAATCCACAAAGCCAAAAAAAACACACTGCAATTTCTCCATTGTGTTCAATTTCTGTTGCATCAGTAATTAAGATACGACAAATATGAAACAGTAAAGGGTGAAGTTTTACCTTCTTATACTGGTCATACTGGCATAAGGAACACTGCCATCCTTGGAGCTGTCCACAGCCACTGCCATGGGAACAGACACTTCAGCTGTCCTCCTTGCATTTTCTAGGTGATAAATAATTGCTTGGTTCTGATGAGAACACAGCAACATTGCACAACATTCATTTTGTTTTACCATTTTTTCCAGAGGCATCACAACCTCTTTCCAATTGCACAAATACACAGACCAGAAATAAAACATCAGGTTAAACATCAACCTCACACTCACTTTCTGAAAAATGACTGACAATGAAAGCAGAGACTCAGAGCAACTACAGACAATGCTCACATATATAGAATGATTCTTCCACAGTTAAATTTTCTGGTTTTTGGCAATTACAGGCTTAGAGACTCCTGATCTCTCACCTTTGTTGCTTTAAGATTTTACTTACTGTGCTGAATTTACATTACAACAGCCAAACAAGCATTGCAAGTGTTATGAACTGACCCAGGAGTTCTGCATGGGCACCTGCATGTAAATGCCCACACACTGCTCCCTCCTCCCCCTTCTTCCTCTCTCCAAGTCCCTCCCCCCCTTATACATCCTCTGTGGTTTCACAAGGGGAAAGGACAGGTGTCTCTGACCTGTATAAGGTCACAAGCAGTTCTGCTTGTAATGACAATATGAAAAGAAAGCAGCCCTGACCTCCTGCAAAGTAATTTTTTTAATAGTTACATATGGCAGCTAATCTATGAATCTTGAACCAGCAAGTATATTCCCTAAGCTAATTTACCTCTTTACATGACTGGAAGCTCCAGTTATTCCTTTCTATTAGCACAGGCAGTAACTCAGCAAGACAGTCTGATGGAAAGAGTACCCAAAAGACAGAAACTAAAATGGGGTTGAGAGTAGGATGACCACTCTGCCATAAATTTTAGAAGCCTGATGTAAATACTTCAGTCTTTTTCACCCAAGATTCTGCACGATAGAGGGCTGATTAAAAAGCCCAGTGCTGACCACCAGGGACCATCACAATCAATTAAGTTGAAAAAGACACCAGAAATCATCGCCTCCAACCTTTGAACACCACCTTGTCAAACAGACCAAGGCACTGTCTGCCATGTCCAGTCTTTCCTTAAGCACTTCCAGGGATGGTGACTCCACCACCTCCCTGTGCAGCCCATTCCAATGCCAAACAACCCTTTCTGTAAAGAAGTTCCTACTAATGTCCAAATGTAGCACCTGTTCTTCAGACAAGAACAAAGCAAAGAACAAGCTTAACATGAAGCACAGTACTTGCAGCAGACTAATTACTAAGAAGATAACTTTAACAGAGGTTTAGCTGATACATTTTTAGCTCTCTGAAGTAACAGGTGTTTGTACCACACAGGCATTAACAACAAGTGTACTTCTGACCACGACCACTGATCCAGTGAGATAAGGACTCCCCCCAAAGGAGAAAAACACTGACTAGTTTTTGTTTCTCCTGAAGCTGGGTACTTACCAGTGTAATTCAGGGATGGGGTTGGAACAGGAGACAGCATTGGAGGGACCATGTCAGCAGCAGCTGATTTCTGCTGGTCTATCAACTGCAACAGTTTATCCCGTGCTTCTGTGCTCTGGCGATTCAGCTCCGCTATTCTTTCCTCCAAACTCTTCGGTGTCATGAGATGACTCTACTTGGATAATGGGATAATTACTTCCAATGAAATATTTACAATTTTCACCCTAAAGGAGGGCACACAATATATTTCAAGTACTTCTATGCATTTCATTTTCAAACTGAAAGTGAATATAATTATGTAGCTCTTCTGTGTAAAACCTGATTTTGGCCCTTTTACTGTCCTGGATCTAAGTCCTCAACTGATTAAACATTACAGTATTTTATACTGGTCTTCCCTCAAGTAGGAAAAATACAGCTCTTGTCCATATAATTTGAGAAAGAAAAAAAAACCCAACCCTCACCCAAAAAAAAGCCCCTAAACCACAAAAAATCCCCCAAAACACAACCGCCCACCCCCAAAAAAACACCAAACGCAAACCAAATAAACACCCAGCAATTAACTACAATTAAGAATATACTTAATCAGAGACACACATATTCAGGAGGGTGTGGGGAAGCAAAAGCAGGTTTCTGGCCTAAGTGTCCTGGAACACATATTTATGCCAGATTTTGATTTCTTTGACCTCTTCCCTCCCTCTCGCTAATTGCTTCCACAAAAACAACACTTACTAATGGTTTGCATCAACTTGTACAACCAAATGACTAAATATTACACAATATACCCCAGTGTGGAAAGTGACAACACACTCAGCCTACATTTAAATGAAGAAATTAACAATCTTTAGGACCCTTAATTTAAGAGTCAATCAGCCACTGTGATAGAACAAAAGACAATAGCAAGAACAGGGATGTTTTTGTGATGTTAACTTCACTCACTGGGATCCTACTGAGTAACTGCTTAGCTGCAGGTTGATTTTTTTCCTCTTAAAACAGAAGCCTTCAAGGTCTCTCTTTCCCAAAATCTTTGGGATTTTCACAGAAGAGGACTGACAAGACATACCCAACAAGCACATACACTATGATCAAACATTTGCAAAAGATGTACTTGCACTAACTTGAATCTCATCTGCTTTTGGGTCAGAGTAGCAGAGGAGATGTATGACATGGCTTTAAATATGCATTTTACAAGCTTGACAAGAAGCTGGGGGGTGGTGCAGTGCTTTCACTGCTAACAGCATCCAAACTACAAGAGCTTGGATCACATTGCAACACCACCTCTTTCTGCAGCATAACCTTATAACCTTCTTCAGAACCCATGTACAACATAGGCCCAATATAAGAAACTACTGCTGATTTGCTTATGGAATAATAACAAAAATCACAAGTCTCCAAGCAAACAAATACTAAGTGACAACATGAAATACAAAAAAGCACCAGTAAACTATGGGAAAGCAGATCAGCAGAAAGGAGATCCAGCCTTCCTTTTCTGTTCAATTCTGACCTGTCCTTGTGAAGAGTCTGGACTGGGATCTGTATTTAGTGTCAAGTCTGGCTGATGCAGACAATCACTTTTGTCTCCAGGGACACCTCTGAATTTGCTCAGTTGAGCTTTAATTAGAGCATTCTGCCGTGTGAGCTCAGCTATTTGTCCCAGCAGATCACCATTTAGAAGGAACTCTTCAGCTATGCTGTTTTTTCCAGTGTCACCCAGGCAGGACAGATTGGTTTTCTCACGGGAACTCTCTAAGTCTTTGTCTGCAGGAGGAATTGGCTGCCTTTGAGACATGGGGCAGTTCTCCTCAGTTGTGCTCTGTGTCCTCAGGGAGGAAGGTAAGCTCCTTTCCTTGCATGGTTCTCTTTCAGGGGACTGGGAAATGGCTGCAAACACTACAAACACGAAATAAAGAAACAGTAAGAACAGTGACAGGAGATCCTCACTGAGGAGACTAAAAGTGACTTTATTGCATCAGGTTACTAATAATCAAGTAGGAATTTGAATTGTAACATCTGGCCTGAATGGTGTTATGGTACTGATCAAAACCACTTTATGCAATATCCCGCTGTAAGAATTCACTAGGTATTTCCTATTGCAAACAGTCTTACATTCAAATGATTTAATTCAAGATTGACCGAGTAGTCACTAAGAAGATAAAATGTTTTGAATTTCTTAGCTGACAGATCAAATACTACGTCTTAGTTAAGTCTTCCATTTTCAAAAATTCAGTTACCTTACCTGATAAACTAAATTTTCATTTCAGTTTTGATATTTGTATTTGGTTATTAACAAAACTTTTAGGATTCTAAAAGAAAAATATACAAGACTTTTGGCATGATAATAAACTAACTACTTAGCCCCTAAAGAGCAAGCACTGTAGCCAACAAAAATAGTGAGGTATTTTTTTGTGGTCATCATCAGCAAAGAGATAATACACCACAGAGACTTGTCTACAGTTACAGCACTGTCTGCTGCTACATGCTCCAGCAAAAGTCCAGACTTTTGTTACCAAAAGCAGATTTTCTATGCTTCATGCACCAAATAGCCCATTCCTTCACAAGCTTTAGTTTTTGCCTCTTGAGCAGAGATGAACACTTCAAAAATTACACTCAAGTGTGTTTTATGAAGCTATGAGCATAAAGAAACATTCATTAAGTTTAACATTTGTTGGGCCATTTAGCATCAGTCTTAAGAGAAGAACAATATATTTTAGAAGAATCTTGGAATACAGTTCTGCATTGCTGTTTCAAATGACAGAAGAAATCTGACAGTTCTCAATGGGACTGAAACCAGACATAGCTCTTTGTAGAGCAAGACCTTCTGTTCATTTCCTCCAGATTGTTTATGCACCTCCACACAGCACAGCAGCCCACCAAGTGGCTGAACTGGATATAAACTTCCAATTGCCCAGCCAACTCCTTAAAAACCAAAAGGACTTTTGGTTGTTTTTCTGACTTGGAAAAGGCTTACAGAACAATAGCTGAAAGGGAGGAAAAAGGAGGAAAACCCCAAAACCCACTCCTGTACCCTCCTTCTTGTCAGCCACCATCACTCTGGATGTAATGGCCAATTTAGCCATGGATGTAATTATCTGCCTCTCAACAAGGGTGTTATCCAGGCCCCTGGCATGTCCAGTGGGATGCATGTGCTTTCAGTGACAATTGCAGCAGGAAACAGCTCAGTTTTAGAATCACAGAGTGCTTCTTTCTGCTAACTTCAGTAAGGATAAATGAGAAACACCTTCCCCAATCACTCTGATGAAATTTCTTCCTCCCATGAACTGGAACTGAGCTATGGATACCGACACATGACTGAGTTACCTGGTTATCTGGCAACACAGTTGGACATAAAATTTCCTCAACCATTTCCTGTGTATTGAATGAAACCCAATGGGAACCTGGCTCCCACAGCTTCTAAAAACCCCTTTGCTGGGAAGATTGGCTCAAAGCAGGAGCACACAGCCTACAGACATCCTGTTGTGTCTGCAACATTGCAGAAACAGAAGTTCTAGGCTTCAGTGGTCCCACCATTAAAGGTGATGGAGGCTGGATTACACCATCAGCAAATGGAAATCTGAAATGATGTGCTGTAGGTCATTGACAAAGAGCTTCAGCAATCACACAAATAAGATAATAAAAATGAGTACAGAATAAAAATGTCAGCCTGGATTGTCTCTGGCAGGACTGCTGCCAGCAGATGGAAAACAGGAAGTGTAAACGTTGTCCAGCAACAGGCATAGTAACAAAGGAAATGCGTATCTGGGTGCAGCAGTAGGATATTCCAGCTACAGGGCCAATATATCTAGGCATACAGATGAAACATTTTCCATGGAAAATACATCTTCAGAGGTAGTGTGAGATTGAAACAGTAACACACAACACAGACTCCTAAGTCTACTGCAGTCAGAGATCTCACCATTCAGGAGGGAAGACAATTCCTGACTGCTTTTCTGCTGTGGTGGGGACAACAGCACAGCTGGCTGGAAGACGTGAGCTGGGAAGCTTCTACCAGGTCTCATATTACCTGAGGCACCTGGCCCTGGGTGACATGTGAAAGGAAGTTCTTCCTGTGGAAATTTCAGCATATTTTCCCTAGTGCCTGCTTCAGTCCTGGGCTCAGAGTAGGTCAAATCAGGTTTTTCTAAAGAAAAAGAAGAAGCAGGGATAAAAGTTAAACAAATGAACAAAACAAACCAAACAAACAAAAAAAAGGAACAAAAACTACTTCTAGCAAAATAGCAGTGTGGGAAAAATATCAGTAACAACTTCTATGTTCAGACACCTGAAAAGACAGACAAGAGTAGAGTATGTTCCACACCTTTCTTCTGATGTCCAGGTACAGAATTCTTTCACTCAAGCAAATTAGAAATCTTTACTGGCCATAAGAGCAGGAAGAACTCCTACACATAGCCTCATAATTTCAGGACAGTAGCATGAGATCTGTTTGTAGCTCATGCACAAGACTTACAGATACATGACTTGAACAGGTATCTGAGCTGCATTTGGCAACATTCTTTTGAGAAAATCAGACTTATGCAGTTCTCCTAATCTCCCATATTATAAATTTGATGGCAACAGTGATGTTAGAAAACAATTCAAGGCTTTTTTGAGCTCTGTTTACCTTATTATAATTTAATTCAAATGAGACATCTCTTCAGTTAAAAAAATATTCTTCCTTTAACTAAGGAAGAGGTTTGAAAATTCTAGTGCTGTAGAATTGTTGAATGTGAAGGTTTGGGTGTTAGGTTGGGGTTTTCTTGACGGGTGCTTTTCTGACTTTTGGACTTTATATTTGGGGGGTGCCTTCCTTTTGTTTGCTTTTACAAGGCCTGGGTCAATCACATAAAAAAGGATCTGGCATGTGGCTTCTTCCAAAGAAGAAAATCCTTCCAGGAAGAAAGCTTTTAGCTACAGAAGATTCACAAAACCAACATTTAACTATGGAATACAAGTAACTCTGAAAAATCTTGGGAGTCTCATAAGAAGTTACTGGGAGCAAAAGCAATGCATTTAAACAACTGACCAGGAAAGACAGCTGGGAGGAAACTCAGTGGTGAAAGGTGGTTAACAGTCCAAGGTGGATCATGTTTGGTTAGTCTGGCCACCAATCTACTGGCTCAGCTTAGCCTGTCTTCATGTCACACATCACTCAGCTGGTCACTTTGCTATCACACAGAGTCACAAACACCAAGTGACACCTCTCTGACTGGCTGGTTCCGGGTCTCAGCTGCTGCTGTTTTGGTCAGCAGCGACCTCCAGTGTCTTATGGAAGAACCAACGTCTGACTGTCAGGCTGCTCAGCAACAGGAAGCTGAGATGCTGTTTCT
Source organism: Vidua chalybeata (assembly GCF_026979565.1). Lineage (NCBI taxonomy): Eukaryota > Metazoa > Chordata > Aves > Passeriformes > Viduidae > Vidua > Vidua chalybeata. The sequence goes on from NC_071531.1 coordinate 71,322,909, forward strand.
GTTGGGTTTGACTTATTTGGGTTTCTGGAGTTCTTTTAAAAGCCTCAGAATGAAACTGACTTTGGAAGCCACCTTAATGGGGAAAGCTACTCTCCTCTTTTGCTTGTGCTCACAGCAGAACCTATGGCCTGTGAATTTACAGAAGTGACATTTACACTCTTGCAAGAGGAACTTGTGCAAGCAGGCATCTATTAAATACCAGATTTTCCACTACAGGGATAAAGTAACAACTCCCCTTTCATCCTTCACGCATTCATTGTACGCACCTTGGCTGTTTGTTGGGCCTCTGCTTGCAATTCCAAAATGTTTTGGACTTTGTTCTCTTTCAGATTCTACCAAAGGGAGGCCTTTAAATGCTTGTGTGAGACACATCAGCTTTTGATCTGTTACTGTCATGTATTGCTGAAGTTTCTTCTAAAGGAGGAAAAAAAACCCCATACACAGTATTACAGAAATTTGTGTTCTACCAACATCATTTAGAAAATTATATACTACAAGAAGTCCTGAGAAGAAAGTTGGCCTCTTAATACTACCGTGTGATTCTGTAGGATTTCAGTGAGGATTAAATACTTTTGTTTCCATGTTTCTCACTTACAAATAATTTGTTTTGCCTTTTCTTACTCATGATGTTACTTCCTCTCTAAGGTTTCTTAATTGCATCATTCCCAAATGCAGCCAATCATCAAATCTCCCTCCACTGGAAACTAAAAAAAAGGAAAATGTAGTATTACATCTACTCATTGCTCCAGCAGCATTAACAGTATAGAAGTGTGAAGGAAGATGCCTAAACTTTTAGATGGATAAAGTAAAGGTCAATTTCACAGAACGGGCACTTTCTCAGGCTTTGAAGTTAAATGAAGATAAACAAACAACTTTCCAAGCATTTCATACCCATACCTGCTACTGTAATTCTTGGGCTCCTCATTCAGTTTTATCACTTTCTTTCTGTTTATGGTTAAAATCTCCAGAACATGAGACAATGCACCTCAGCCCATATTTGCAACAGAATTCAGAATTCTAACACATTATCCTGATGGCTAAAAAGCAAGGGGGGGGGGGCTCAGTACCTGCATAGTAATGTTTTCTTCCCTTACTTGAAGGACCTCAGCAGTCAGAGCATCAATCAGTTCCCTGTGTTCATTCAACATCTCCTTCTGCTGCTGCCTCACCATCTCTTTCTCATGCAGCTGCATTTCAGCCTAAAGATGGAGAAAATAACTGAAAACTTACTATAAACCAATACAGATTCTTATTTGAAAACAGGAGTCATTAAGACATCATAATGTAACAGCTTTTCCCACTACTGCAAAGCTTCATTACTTTCATGACAAAATCAAATTATCTCACTTTGAGAACTGTCAGAGAGCTTACTGTGTATCTTTGATCCTCCAGGACGCTGCAGGGAATCCTTGCTCTTCTGCCTTTACAGGCTATAACTAAAAGCATTTTCTCTTTGCACAGATACAGTGTCTTAAGTCACTGAATCTTCATGCAAGAATCAAATAATTCCAGGTGTGCTAATGCTTGTCAGTTTCCCATGCTACTTGTGCCTAATCTTTAGTTTCCCTAATTCATTAATGAAGACAATTTTGACTAAGTAAAGGAGAATGTACTTGTTTTCTAATGTTTTCCATCACAGAGAAAAAGTTCTAGAGGGTTTTAAAGGTATGATAACCAAACAGCTCTGCATTCACATGAAATGAATGAATGAATATTTTTGAGACTAATTCATGGATGCTGCCACTAGACACAAAGACAGGCAGATACACCTCCCTTAAGTATATGAGAGGCAAACCATCCATTTTCTGTTTCCTTTCCAGCTAGAGAGAAAAGGGTTTTTTTTAATTGATCCAAGTGAAGCATGCTGGCTCAGAAAATGGATTAAAAAAAAAAAAAACTGTACCTGGTATTCTCTTTTCAGAAATCAAGGACATCACAAAAGAAGCACTTCTACCCTGGCATCAGCAATGAAGCTTCTGATGCCTTAGATCATCTGGATGAGCTACTGTATCTACTAATCCTACACAGCACTAACCTAGTCTTGGAGGACAAGCTTCCAAGCAGCTCTGTCTTACATTTATGCACAGGGAAACTATCAGGGTTAACAGCTATTCCTATCCCCAGGTAGGATTTAGGTCTGGTATACCCTGAAAGAAGTATTTTCGTCCCAGCCCACTGCCAGGTGTGGCTCTAATCATGGGAGCTCTAACACTGCACCAGAACATGCAGCAGACAGGGAGAAAAGAGCAGCACAGAGCCAGGGAATATGCCCATACTCTTTTTGTCATGTGGGTCTGCCAAAGAAACAGCTTTCTCAGCAGAATGAGAAAGCTGATTAATTCTAAATCTGGAAGGTGATCTAAAAATTAGTTTAGAAACCAAGGCAGATTTATCCATTTCCCTTTAAGCATTTCATATGGTTTTGCAAACATTTCAGAAGTTTCTTTTCCTCCTTTTCTCTAGCCTCTTCCATAGTCATTATTTCCTTCTTATAGGTGTTGGTTTGTTAATCACTTAATAAAAACACTTTCATGGAAGATTCCTGAATTCAAGTTTCTCTTCCTACTTTTTAGATTCAATTTTAAGAATAAATTAGGCAACATCCTTTATTGCAACCCTTCTGATTTTCTGCAGCAAAACTGGAAGGAGAGGAAGGGAATCTCTAAAAGCTTTGAAACCTCATGAAGACTGACTGTCTAACTGACTGTTTAACTAAAATCAGGAGCTTTCTAAATATCCCCTGCAAAGTAATTTTTTTAAAAAAGCACTGTCAGTTATAATTCAGGCATTGGAAGTCTGCTAACTGTTGGCTAGGCAAGACAGATGGTGCACACAAGTGCTTGATCTATGTCTGGCATCACAGGGACCAGCTTTTATGAAACACTCAAGACAAGCTGGGCTTCTTCCCAGCAAATTATCAAATTGTAATTGCAATCAAACCTCCCTGCAAAGGAGAAAAGTCACTTTAGAATATGAATGCAGTATCCATCTCAAGCAAGCCTGAATACAATTAACCACATTATGCAGCTTGATGACTTTGTAATATTGCTTACTTAAGAATTTAGGTAGTAAATTTTGTGTGTGGCAGACAATTATGCAAACAATCAACTTCTGGAAGGATGGAATGGTAACAAGAAAAATGAGAGTAGCTTTGGAAGAGGTCTGTGGGTCAGGAATAACTCATTTCTGTAGAAAAATTAAAGATGATCTAAATAAGATTATAACAGCAATTACATTTATAAACATAAACTGGATTATATTAAATTGATGTATTCCTAATAAACAGAAAATATTCTACAGAATGTTACAGAAAAATTTTAAGATCCTTCCTTAGGATCTTAGAAGAACCAAAAGAAGGTTCCTTAGGCAAAAGAACCAAATTTAATTCTCCGCTTTGGTATTACAATTTTAACAAAAACCAAGCATTATTAACTTGTTTTAAAATGTATGACTTTCTCAGCTGAAGTCCATCTTCTGATGGCAGGTGCTTTTCACTATTGGATTGATTATTTACTATTTACTTCCAGGACTTAATCAAAGTAAATTCTTCCATACAGATTAAATCAGAGGAATACAAGGATTAAGTTATTATACATCTGGTAAGAAAAAAAAAAATTAGAATTTTAAAATAAGATGGGTTTCCCCCTTTCAATTATCATACCTTCTGAAAAGGAACCAAAATTAGACAGTTACACATTCATTAGAGATCTATTACCTTTGGTATGAAATAGAGCATTAGCATTTAGATAATATATTCTGCTGCACCTATTAGGAGTGCAGGAGCTGTCATGAACTAGTTTAAAATGTCACATAGACCAAATGAATCCGTGAGACACTGCTGCCCCTTAATAGCTCTGGGATACAGATGAACTAGAACACTTTTTGATTTTCCTTTTATTAAAAAAAAAAAAAAAAGCTTCTACATGGAACACAGGTGATCTTCTTTATGGAATTCCATTCATTCCCAGATGTGCATTGTTACAGTGAGCACTTCAGGTCATTCTTGCTTAAGGTAAAGTTTCTGTTCTGGATAGTAAAAGAGGACTAAGGAATCCCTCAAGGAAAATAGAGGATTTGGGTCTACTGCTCTCATGACAACAGCATCACCTTTGGGAGGTGAAGGAAGAAAGTGAATTTGCAAACAATGCTGTAGTTATTACCCTGCTACAACTCTGAGTATATGTAAATAATAATTTTAAATTATTTCAATTGGTATTTTCTGCCCTTAGATACAGAGACTTCCACTGCAGTCAACTCCTCCATTTTCACTAGGGATACCAATTCCTAACAAACCAGTTCCTGACAAACCAAAAGTTTTAAGTCCTAATTGCATGCAAACCTAATAATAAATAATGATAATCAGAGTTCAATGCAAAATGCTTGGAAGCCAGAAAAGACCAAAGTTCCCATCTGTAAAATAACTTTACACCCTTCTTCACTCACTCTCCAGGAGCAGTTCTAAGTCTCTCACCTCTTTGAGATAGCGCATCAAGCGACAGAGAGCGTTCACCAGTGACAGAGTAAACCCAGATAGGCCTTCACTTCTCTCTTTTTTTGGGACCTCACGACCTGTACATCGCTCATATTCCTCCAGTTCATGCTCTACTTCCTGGATCATGTGGCTGAGAACATCTAGGCTGGGTTTGTTGTCCCTCTGAAGGTCAGTCTGGATTAAATTAGCTGGAGAATCACCTCTCTTCTGTCTTGCAGAGCTCTGTTCAGCTTGCTTTCTTTTCACTGAAGGAGAAGAAAAAGAGGTAATTGGAATTTCAACTTGTTTAGAGATCTATGCAGTACTAATGAAATTGCATTTTTTATTGAAGTAAATCAAAGGAAACATCCTCTCTTGCCATAAGATGAAACAGACCATCAAAGAATGTCCCCCAGTTATTCCAGCTATTTTCAGATCCTTAAAAACACATTTTTTGCTGCCACAGTAGTACCTCTCAAGCACAATTGTTTGGTGCTTTTATCTTGCATAGACCTGTTTGTATTTTTCTCCTTTCCAGTTAAACGCATGGAAATAGTTTGCTAATGAAAAATGTCAGCTGCTTTCTTGTACAGAGTAAGCAACTCTCCTTTTTCATGTTACACCTTGTAACTGATGTCAGTCCCCTCATACAAACACGCAGAATATGGGGACTGAAATGCATCCTTAATCTGTGCAGCAAAGAACACAAATCTGGATCAGAACAAGAGAAGTCCTGCACAGGAGAGAACTCCATGACCAGCAAGGTAATCTGCAGCCTCAAAGGGCTGTTTTATGGTTCCCAAATTCCCATGGACTTGGCTTTGCCAATGAACGTGCAGAATACAGGGGAAATACACTCGACAAGGAGCTGTGGAACATCCAGCCTGAGAAATGCTCAAGACTCAAGGACCCCCTCATCAAACTTTGGTATTGGTCCTACAATGACTCCCAAAAATCTCTTCTAACCCCCATTTTCTTACAACATTAAGGACCTTGGATAAAGGGCATTTTATTTTTAAAAGTACTTAACTCTTTGCTGCAATTTGCTTTTGTTTCCTTGAGTTCGGGTTCAGCACTTGTCTCACAGTGTCACTGGAGTCTACAGACTCTTCTTCGTCTTCATTCTGAAGTCTTGAATGGGTTCTCTTGATTACACTGGTAGCATTGAGGGCTGATTTAAACACAAACAGAAAAAAGTACATGTGAAATATTTCACACATGTTCTTAATAATAGTATGTTATAGAGTAACTTTATAATAAGAGCTGGCTTTTTAGTCTGGAAATATATCTGAGCCAAATTAGCATGCATTTCTGTCTCTGACCCCCACTCAGGAAAGAACTCCAGACAGAATCCTATGAACAGCTCAACAACCTTGCTGTGATTTGGCAAACCCAACCTGAGTGATCCAATGAAGGAGAAACATTTGTTGGAGTCCGAGGCACATTGGATTCCTGTGATAAAGTGGTTTTTCTCATATTCTTTTCAACCCACAACGGAGAATTCACCAAGGAATTTTCTTTTCTCAACAACCGATGTAGCCTACATTCAAAACAAGAGTAACAGTGAATTGTAACAGGACAAAGGCATGATTCCAGATTATCTGCCTTGACACAGCTCCTAAAATTATCTGTAATTGCTCAGGTGAGTTCCCTGCTCACTTTCATTCCCAGTCTCAATGTTACAACAAGGCCTTTCCCTGGAATTCTGAGATCAGGAAAGGAGGGCAAAGGGAAACAGAAGAACTAACTTAACTATACACATTCAACACCCTTTTGACTCCACCCGTTTCCAGTGTCAAACAGATGGAAACCCAAATGGATGTATTTGTACTGACCTGTCAGAATTGATGCTGGATTTGAAACCCAAAACATCATGGTGTCCATCTTCTTCTGATAATGCCTCCTCCTCCTCTTCATTAAGAGCCTTCTCAAGAGACAAAGAAAACAAAATAGAATTCAGAAGAAGTTAGAGATCAATTTAATGGAATTGTCTCAAGAAAAAAGCCAAAAACATTGGTTTTAATCTTCCTCCCCAAAAACATACGTAAAATGAAAATACCACATGGAAAAAAAAAGGGTCATATCCAAAGCCCTTTGTAGGAAGTTGTGGGGGACTTTAGTACCTAAGAAACACTGATACTGACAATTGTCTCTGAAAACAACACAGCAAGTGACTAATTCAATAACCAATATTTTCTTTGTACGATTTATATTAAATACGAAAATCCATGCAAACTAGAGGATAAAAGCTGTTAAGGCTGTACTAAAACAGAGATACAGCAGGCAAAACATGGAAAAACCACCTGAATCCATACCATTTGTAACATTTCAGTCATTTGACATTACAAGCTAAACAACTTCATAATGAGACCTGCAAAATTACATTTATAGTCCGAGTGTAAAATGCAACCAGAACAAAATACAATCCTATGTACTACATTTATAGCTAAATACAAACAACCAAATTTGGAATCAGGGTTGCTCAAACTACCAGGTTTCTGAGCAGCTGTGTAGGTTTCACAGATAGCCTTTAACTGTGATTTTTGTAGGCACGTAAGAACTCCCAGAAGCTTGGCACACAATCAGTACCTGTTTCTTTTAAAAATTTCAGCCTATTCTGCAGCTTGCATCCAGTGACAGCTTACAAAGGTGCTGCAGTTCACTTGTCATATTAAAAAACACAGAAAAACAAATGCCACACCAAAATACCTAACATAAAAGTACCATATCTCAAATTACAGATATATTTTGTAAGATAGGAAATGGAAGTAGAGAACTGTGGGAATATGACACCATCACTTTTGCTCCTAACAGCCTGTTTGGTGTTCATCTGAGGGAAGTTTTCTGGGAGCACCATATGCCTGTTCTCAAACCCCAGTGAGCATTCCTGGTACAATATGCATAATATTATCCTTATTAAAAAAAATGGAGCACAAAGGGAAACTAAATTAAGTTTTATACAATTTTAAAATTGTTTACAACAAATCTGAATAAATGTAAAATAATGTGAAATATTAAAAGTTAAACCTCTAGGAGTCATCAAGGCTGTGGAGTGTACTGGGATACAAATAGCTGTGTCCGCATATATGCAGACATAACTGGTAAATCAGAGACATATTCTGAAATCTGGCAATTAATTGACACAGAAGTTCTTCTCTTAGACTGTAATCAAATTGTACTCTTTCTGGGAATTCCAGAATTTAAAAGGGAGGGCATGCTAATGTGAGCGAGCTTCTACAAGACACAATTGTATTTGTTTCTCATATCCAATAGTTAAATCAAAAAATCACAATTACCAGAGTCTCACAAAAGAAACTCACTTCTGTTTAACCATGTCTTCTGTGAATGTTATCAACAAAAACCAATTTAGTTCTGCTTGGAAACTCTTATCTTTGAATAGTCTTATTTTGTTTAAACAAAAAATCCACAGGATGTGTATGCATAGAACAAAATATACATTACCTGGGAATCCATGACAGATTCACTAAGGATGGAAAGCTGACTGGAAGGATGACTTTTTTGTACAATGGGTCCTTGAGATGATTCTAGGTCACAGTTAGGAGCCATTGTTACATTAGGAAAACCTAGAGGAATTAAACAACACAGGGAAGAACACAGAGGGCTTGGTCTGTACTTATGTTGCAGGACTTTGTATTGAAAATCAAGCTCCTGTACTTCACAAAAAGGGTCACAGGGATGTCACTTTAAACAACAACCAAAGACCAACCACAGGGTTAATTTAATACACTGGACCACGTATCCAGCTTTTGCCCTTCCCACCTGCATAAATTCACTTGTGCAGAAGCAGCTTACAAGATCAAAGTCACCAGGAACAAAAGAGAATGACAGCCTACAGAGAAAAGCCCCTAGGTTTAAGATTTCATATATAGACAGCCAATCCTGCCTTCCAGCAGCACAAGGATCCACAAACCAAATTAAAAAAAAGGAAAAGCTGATACTGCTGATAAATCTTCAACCATATCCAAGAGCAAAGAGTCAGCTCATGCAGCAATGAGAATCAGAATTATTGCAGCAGCTCAAACTGGTGCTCTGCACAGGCCAGTAGCTTGGCTGTGAAATGGTGAGTGGAGGTGTTTCAGAGCAACTGATATGAAATTCCACAGTGGAGCAGTACAGTGGAGTAACCAGCCATCAGTCACTCTTCCCTGCCACAGGAGGTGATAGCCTCAACTGTGTTTCAACCAACATGAACAGGGATCAATCACACCGTGTTAGACAAGGAGATGAAAGCAGTTAACAAGAATGCTTTGCAAAGCAAGACTATTCATGGAAAGCAAGGAGATCATCTTAAATGTGCTACCACATAGAGATGAGATGTTCTACCTGTTCGTGTGCGAGGAGCATCCTCAAGCAAGTCTTTTGCCACAGCCATAACCTGACCAGATCGTTCCAATACATCTTGCCAATGGTACTGATCAGACAGAATCTGAAAGTACAGTGTATAAGAAAACTTTACATTGAGCAGACTGATCACTTCCATTTTTTTTTTTTTCTGGTACTGTTCCTCTAAACAGTTACCAAGAGAACAGCCAACAAGAGAACATTTGCAAAGTTGGTATTGTGCAATTAGATCCTAAATAAGACAGATCAGAACACCATACGTCATTCGGTGTAACTAGAATTCATGTTTTTCTGAAAAATTAAACAGTTATTACTTCTGAGGCCCCCATCAGCACTGACTCTCTTTAGAACAAATCCTTTCACTCCTTCTTCTCTTCCCAGCCTGACACAAGAGGCTGGGTATTTATGACATGCTCATAAAGAAAGCATATATAGCAATAAAAAAAAAAAAAAGCAGCATTCCTAATAATTTGATCTAAATGTTAAGTCATAGAACACTTACCTACATCTGACACCCAAAACATGTACTATTTGATTATATTCAAACCAATTCAAGCAGACTTGTTTCACTCAGTCTCGCCTCCTGAAAACCCTACCTAAAACTTAAGCCACATACCACCAAAAGTTCCAACAGAGGTAAACACAGCTGACTACATCTGGCATCAGAAGACATTTTGGGAATCTCCAGAAGATACAGCTTCTGTATTCAAATTCTCTCTCTAGTATTTGAAATCCATCACAACAGGTTCCTCCTAAGGAAGGATGTCTTGGGAGTGCAAAGCAAGAGGCATCCAGTTACCATGAGCCAAATGGAGCTGACTGGGGATGGGGCTTTGTGAGCAGAACACAATTTAAAGCTCCTCACTGATGCCTGGCTTCATTCAAAAGCTGGAAATTGAAAACTAGTAAAATTATATCCCACAACCTGGGGAAAAGGTAGATATTTTTAAACACCTGAGAGGAGATATGTAAGTTATCTCCTTCATCATGGTTCATCAAATTGATCCAGAGACTGTGAGTACTTCAGAAGACCTCATAGAAAAGGCTCATGTATGCCCTTTACTCTAAATTTGAAAACTGACTGACAATTTTAGTTCCTCCAAGAATCGTAAGAAACTGTTTTGAAATGGTTTCACAGTACTCTATACTGTTATCTCCACAGAGTTCTTTTCAATGTCCCTTGGTAAGTTTGCTGGCTTACATCTAGCCTCATACAAAAAATTCTAGGCAATGGCATTTCACTTGTTTGTCCTCAACCCCCTATTTTACTACATGCTTTGCTATGTCGAAGTATCCCCACATATCTGAGTTTATGTTTTTCTAGTCTTTTGAACTTGATTGCACTGCAATAAATTAGACTTCTCATAATAATTTATCAAGTCAGTGAATATTCATCTTTCAAGCACTTCACAGATCTCATTTTTCAGACCACTGTTCAATTTTCTCATCTGATACAAACTAAATCTAGTATCTCCATCTGACATCAAAACAATAGAGGTTTTTAGATAAAGTTATTAGACCAGATGGGCAGAAGAAAAAAAAATATAGAAAGAAAAAAGGAAAAAAGTTTATATGACTAATTTCCTGAAGATAATTAAAATTAGAGTGATGTGTGTCATCAGACAAAAATTATCCTGATTAGTTTGTTTTTACCCTCCTCACTAGATCTTTTTTGGCATCAGTAGGTTTCTAAGCTCTACCCTCCTGCTGAACACGTTATGAACGTTTTTAGAGCATTGCTCCCAAGGTAGATTAGCTCACATTTGCTTGTGATGAGAATAAAAAGTGGTATCATCTTGTAATCCCTTTAGGCCCATTTACACGCCCTGGACAAATTCACTGAGCAGTGTGCTTTGTCCCAGTTTAGTATCACCTACGAATTTCATTAAAAATCACATTCCCTCCTGTTTCAGATTGTTATCAAAGCAAAATAAACAGGAATCATCCTAAAATCTCTCCACTACAGTAATCTATTTACCTCTACTATTTGGTGCAATGCACTAACATTATTTGTTAAGTTGCTAATAAGTTGCTACAGGACCAATCTGTGTGGTACCTACAAATTCACAGGCCTAAGTTTCAGAGTAAACTCATTATCTTTTCATTCAGATTTTTATGCAGATGAACCCCCAAAATATTAAAATTTTGCTTATCTATTTTTTAACTCTTTTGTAATGTCTGTCTGTTCAACACACAACTACATGAGAAACAACACCAATAGCAACAACTCAGTTTTTGTCTTTGAGTCTTTTGCAGTTGAGCAGGATTCAAGAGGCTTAGAAAATTACACTCACAACACTAAAAGAAAAAGATCACCAAGGTAACAGAGACAAGGAAACAATTCGCAGTGATTGTGCTCTACTGGGAGAGACAGTCTTCACAGTTACTTGGAAAACAGGACCTGGCAATTAACAAGATTTAAGTTAGGGAGAGGTGAAAATAGTAACTCTATTTTGTTTTTCTCTACACACAAGAAGACACCAGTGTTTGAAACAGCAGCAGCCAGGTTTATTTCAACTTGCCTGGCATAATTTCCTTTTGTCTTCCTTTTCACTGATTCAGAAGTAAACACAGAGTAAACTGAATAACTATAAAGAGGAAAAACACCCAGGAGGATGTGAGATTTGTACATTTTCACTAGAAACAGCAACAAATATAGAAGACTATTTCCTAAACATGAGTTTCACATCTGCAAAAGAATGAAGTCACGTAATAGGTAGGTCAGCCAAGTATTAGAAAATATGGTCAAATCTACCTTTTGTGTAACAGAACTTATTTCTGCATGGAAGTATTATTGAAACTAGGCTGCATTAGGGAAAGTCATGTAGAAGTTCACAGTGGTTTTTGAATACTCTGCTGAAATATCCTTGGCAGAAAAGTACCAAGGTAACTGAAGTCCAAGTCTGAGTCGTAATTAGTGAAATATCCATAATACAAAAAATCTACTGTGATTGCAGAGAAACAGGGGTGTAATAGAAAACTAGGTGGTGACCTTCAATTCTAAGTATTTGCATTTGTTTGTCTATGCCTGAATGTTCTCAGAGATCAGAAAGTGACTTCTGAAAAATTACAAAAGACAAAACAATGAAGATTGTGATAGTTAGTCCACTGCACATTTACATAACTAGCAGATCATGTTTATTTTGACTGCTAAGTGAACATTATTCATCATTCTTTACCAGCAGAAACAATTCTCAGCCTGTTCCAGTACAGAGGTCTGAAAGCTAATTTTCAGATGAGTTTTCTTAACACACGGAAGGAGTGACCTGCACGTGAAAAAGGGGAGGTACCACCACTTTTCAGTGACAGCTACTCTCTGTTAACTAGGCTTAGGTTTACTGCTACAGTTCAATATTCAAAAGTAAATTCAGTAATATATTTACAGTCAGAGTGCTTTAGAATGCTGATAACAAGCTTTTCAATCCTCAGATGACAAGCTTGTCAGCCATAGCTCATCAATCTTTATTGCATCAATTTTCCTCCCTTAACAACTTCTTGCCTCACCCTTTCAGCCCCCTTGGCACTGCACTTTCTCTGTTTAAATTAACAATGTGCCTCCCTGATAGAGAAATGTTCACATTTGCATCAAAGAAAAATGTCAGACATGAGGAAGAAAAGGCAAGCTGGCAATAAGAACCCAAAGAATACACATACTTTTTACAACAGTTGAACTCTGCAAACAGTTCCTGTTCAGATGAAAAGAGGCCTGCAGAATTACAAAGGGCATAGCCAGGCAACCTGGGTAAAATGTGCAATTCTAGGTAACAGCTGGTTTGTCAGACAGTCTACTCCAATCCCTGCATACATGCAGCACACACAGCATGTGCATATATGAAATCAAGTTGTCCAACAAGAGGAGCAATTGTGGCTTCCCTGTGCACGAGCAGTTTTCCAGGAGTGCTGCAGATCACCCGCAGCAGGCTGCAAGTGCAAATTTAGCTCTCACCTCACGCATCAGAGCCAATTTCCTTTTCTCCAAGGAATCTGCATCCAGTTGCCTTTGCTTCTTCCATTTTCTGTTCAGTGCTTTCTCTTGGAGTTCCAGATGTGCCAATGCTTTGTTTTTGGATTTGTGTATTTCACGGCGACGGACCTACAGAAACATAAAAGAAATAATTTCAAAAATCAGTCTTAAGCAAAATTTGCAGAGCAAAGCTAACAAGCTCTTCTTGATTTTATCATTCATGCATCAAACATTATTTATATTAACTTCACAGTAGTGACAACCTCATAAGCATCCACAAGTGTAAAATGCCATCAGTATCATCCAAATTTAAAGCAGTTCCAAAGGTGAATGGGAGAAGTCTCAATTTCTGTCTGCCCTACACCACTGACTCAGCAAGAGTTTTCTCAGCTGTAAAGGGAGGCAAAACCCAAACACTAGCACTTGCAAGGTGCATAAAAGGACATTGTCCTGATTTAACATTGTCAGTCAACACATAGTGTCTCCCTTCTTCTAACGATTATACAGAAAAAATATGGTTTAAATACAAATTAAAGAAATTAAATATGTGAGGTGCTTGCTAAAGTCTCTAGAAGCTATCAAGGTAAACACTTGTAGAATCAAGTCTTTCTCTGCTACTGTGACCATTTGTCCTGACAAACCTGTCAAAACGTATCATAATAGCTCATACTGCCTCTTCCATCCTGGTAAGTAGTGCTATCAAGAAAATGTAAATACACATCTAAATACATGTAATTAAATAATTGTAAATACACATGATCTGTTTATTGCAAAGAATTCACATACTTCGCAATCAACAGGTCACTCAGTATAAAGAAATTGTCTTAAATTGTTTAAATGGAAATTGAGTATTTTCAGAATTAGAGAGGTTCCTCAGAAAAAACACATCTTTCAGTCCTTCCCAGCAGAAGTAAGACCTTCAACTAATCCACTGACCTTTCATGTATTTATGTTTTTATTCTTTTATGATGGCATGCAATTTATTGAAATAAAAACTGCAGCTACTGCTTCCCAGTGGGAACAGGAAACTGAAGAACACCAACTGCCAGACCTGGGGATGCTCAGTATCATAAACAAAAAACTAGCACTAAAGAGACAACACATTCAGAAGCTTGAAAAAGAGATTAAGATTGGCAGAAAATATCCCTGTAAGCACGATAAGCACTTTTTATGTCAGACAACCAGCTAAATGTCCTTGCCTCAGGGATAGAGCAGTGACTGATATTGAACTTACAATATCCTCAGGGGTTGCACGGTGCACTGTCAAATCATGGACGGTACTCTGTGAAAAGGAACCGGGGAACACGTCAAGAGTCGCAAGTGAGGGCAAACTTTTTTTTTAAGTTTTATTAAAAAAAAAAATAAAACAAAACAAAAAAAACCCCAAACAACTTTTAAACTGCACTACAATTAGCCTAACACTATACTGCTGTGCACTTTCATGGCGCTGCAGAGCGTTCCACCCTCGGCGAGGCAGCCGCCAAAAACGAGACCTCCACCAAACCTGAGCGTGCTCTTTCCCCAGGAGATGCAGGAGGCCTGGCCTCTACCAGGGCCAAGGAAACCAGAGGAGCCGTGTCCCTCTCGCACACGCCGTGTCTACCCGCCCGAACCCACACGCAACCCGGGCGTTTCCACGGCGCAGCCCCTGCAGAGGGCGGTGGCTCCCCCAGCCGTGGGCACGGAGGCTCCTGTGCCTTTTTTTCCGGCAGAAGCCGCCCGGCAGCGGGGAGAACTTACATCCCAGTCCCGCTTGGCCGCCGCCGCCGCCTTTCTGGGGCCCTTCCTGCCGGCGGTGCGGGGCCGCGGCCCGCGGAGAAGCGACATCGCGGGAAGGGGCGGGAGCGACGCCGCCGACGGCACCGGCTTTGTTCGGCCCGCCCTGAGGGGAGGGGCGGAGCGAGGCCTCCTCCGCCTCCTCTTCCTCCACCTCCTTTTCCTCTTCCTCCTCCTCTGTTTCCCAGCCGGGGGTGCGCTGTCGCCGCAGGAATGGCAATGCGGCTCCTGCGCCACTCGGGCTTTCTGTGAGGGAGCAGCCTCTGCCCCCGCTCGCCCTCAGGGCTGCAGGGGACGCCCCCCCACCGCCTCCCTTAAGCAGAGCAGTGCCCTGCCGCTCCAGCCCACTCCACGGGAGCTGCTCCTGGCGTTGTCAGTCGTCTTCCATCTCGCCTCGCCTTAACTTTCCTACTTGTTCACTTTGCTGTTACCCCTCCTCGCTACAGATACCCTCCAGATATATCTCTCAGTGTCCCTCTGAGGAAGCCTTGGAATTTTCCCCGTGCGAAAATGTATTTGAGATGCTGTTATAGGTGGTTCAGAGCAGAATGTCACACGAGCCATGAAATTAAGGTGATATGAAATTAAAGAGTGGCCCTTGTTTACATGTAACAAACAGATCTCGTTAGCTGTGCCACCGAGGAAGGGTGTACCTCGGAAGCCACAGGAATTTCTGGTTTCCGTAAAGCAGCTGGTGGTTCTGATATGAGTCATTGAGTTCACAGGTGGGTGCAATATATTCCCTACAGATTTACCCCATTATATGCCACAGATCCTCCACTTCCCTCCACACAGGTGAAGACATGATGTAATTACTCCAAAAGGTTACAGTTAACATTTTGTGCGAAGTGCATATTATATGACTGGCTCTTTGCAAAGGAATACTATATGTGTTATGTTGTATTAATTAGTATTACTGTATTAACCTTTATAAAGTAGTGTGATAGATACAGTTTTAGGTTATAACATAATGCTAAAATAGAAACTGAGAGATGCAAGATATTTTTTTAACTAGCTCAAGAAAATGATGAGATAATCAAGAAATTCTTTGCAGAGAGATAACAGCAACAAGACATCTAAAGAGTTAATGCTTCCTTATTGGAAAAGACAAACATTCTTCCACCTCCTCTCCATCTTTAAGGAGCCACCAGGATTAAGGGGAAGAAGTTGACAATAACCAGAGAACACCCTTTGTTTGAAAATAATTTATGCATCATGTATGAATATATGAATATGTAACAGGCTACTGCTTTTAAGGGTTAATCCTTTGTTAGCATGTGTGCTTTCAGGGCTGAATTGCCCTAGGACTGGACTGTCCATATTTCTTTTTTTTTATTGTCCTTTATTGTCCTAACTCTGATTGTCCAAATTCTTATTACTCTACTTTTATTACCATTTTATTACCATTAAACTTTTAAAATTTTAAAACAAGTGATTGGCATTTTTCACATTTTGTGTTACATTATGAACATAATATTTTGTCTGTGGGAGCTGGAAAGTGAAGGCAGAAGGTTTGTCAGCTTTTCATTCAAAACTTCTTCCATTTCACCAAGATTTCCTGGTGCTTAGGGTCCCCATCAGTGCAATTCTGGCTTTACCAGCATCACTGTAAAAAGATTCATGTGAAGGTACAGATGGTAGTGGTTAATATATTGAGGGAAGGAATTGTATTGCATTTGATACAAGGAGAAGATGGAAATCACGAGGGGAAAAAAAAGCATTAGAGAAATACTTTCAGAAATTGCCTCTAAAGAAGTGCTGTAAATGTGGAGGTTGCACCTTGCAGCCTTCAGTTTCCATTTAGACACTCAACATAGATACCATATGCACCTGAAAGTGATCATCAGAGTTCAGCCTGTGGGAAGAGAAATCCATGCCAGGCAATTCATTAATCTGTATTGGTCTGAAAATTTGGAAGCGAAAAGAATAAATCAAGGGCACATCTGGAATTCTCTCTTAACATGGCTTTAAATTGTCTTGAAGAACAAGGCCTACTGAAGAAGAAAGCAATAAAGGTGTAATTGTGTCATAACATCATCTATTTTGAAACCTCTTTAACCTCTCTGCTATTATTAATTACAATCATATATAAATGTTAAATACCTAACACAAGCAAATATAACAAAAGCCAGAGACAATTCTCATTCAAGCAGGGTATTCTCAAACACTTTGCTCACGTATAAGAAAGGTTGGAGCAGGTTCTATCAGGCGTCTTTAAAGCTGTCTACATTTCACTTCTCGTCATTCTTCAGCAGTCTGAAAATGTGGCATTATGTCTGCAGAAGCCAGCTGAGCATTTACAGCATCTATAACTCGCAGAGGAGCTTACAGAAGACAGAGACTACATATGCAAACAGTAATTTTAAATCATCAGGTTTCCAAACAATTTGGTTTGTTATACATTTATGCTATTTCCCTTTCTAAGTTAGTATGATTTAGGGAATTCTTTTGTAATAGCCTCTATCCTGCATATTTTTTGCAGCCATGGTTACCAGGGGAAATGTAGTTTCTTTACTGGTTTGGGATTTTTTTTTTGTTATTTTGCTCCTAACAGCAATGAGATTTTCTGCATTTGTGCTATATAGAAAAAAAAAATCAACAAAAAACTCAAAACCACACTCTCGTGAGCCTCTCATCCAGCACAGTTCTCCTTCCCTTGAGACACTCACAATGCTGGGCTTTATTTATACTGGAAAAATGTGTCCTTTTACAAAATACATGCCCTCCACACAGCCAGAGACAAAGGCCCCAAGGAGAATCATCCCCTTTTTTTTGAGGTTTGGCACCCTGGGCTCATAGGCAGACTAGAAAGAGCCCAGCTGAGGGCTGCCCCTCTCCCCTCCAGTGACTTTGGCATCAGGGCTGTGGGGAGGCTCCAGTGAGGGCTCTCTTCCCCCTCACAAGGCATTTCAGATGAGGCTCTGGTCCTTGGCTCTGCTGGAGCTACAGCCATGTGACAGCCTTGCCTCTATCCCTTTGGCCTGGGCCTGCTGACCAGCTTCCTGGCCAGACCTCAGGTCTGCCTCACTGTAGGGGCCTTGCCTGCTGCTGATGGGACTGTGTTTGTCCCTGACTGCCATCACCAGACCTCAGTCACTAACTTATGTTGACCTCAGACCTATCCCATTGCTATTGACTTGTCCACCAATCTGGACTCCGCTGATTCCATATCCAGGCCCATCCTGCTTGTCTTGCTCAGATCCTGTGGGATGGAGCCCTGCTAGTGATGTCCTTGCTCTGCCTCTTTCTCCCTTCTCTGTGTTGTGGCACTCAGATCTCTGTCCCTTAGGGAGCATCTTACCCTTGCTGGCTCCCAAGGCCAGGGTACTGTGGCATACACAAGAAAAGATCACTTCCACTGATTCAGACCCATGGTGTATCTGGATGAGAATACTGTCTCTTAGAGGGATTGGTTATTTCTTCCAAAGTGCATGCTGCCCTTCAAGAGCAAGATCCAGGTGTAATGAAAAGGGAAAATGGGCTACTCATCTTTATCAAAGGGTCTGGGTGAAGTGTTATAAGTCAGCCAATCTCCATTTATTATCTGGAAAAGTAATGAAACGAGCTGTTTGGCAATCAGTGTGCAAGCAACTAAATAACCTGCCTTACCTCCTCCTGTTGCCTGAAGTCTCCTTTCTGGGAGAAGATGAGTTTCCTGATGTCCTCCCTCCAGCACATGCTAGAGGGCTGCTGGCCCTGGCAGAGGGACCTGTGCATCTGCAGACAGCAGTGGGTGAGAAAGGAGCTGTAGGGTTCAGGAGCTTTGCACTCTACAGGGTAGGGAGGGGTAGCCACAAATCTCCCAGCGCCACCACTGTTTGAAGTCCCCCAGGACAGGTCATGCCATGTCCTGTTAAGAGGCAAGATAGAGTCATAAATTCTCCTTGTCTTCAGAACATGATATTCCAGGCTGAAAGGCAAAATCTTTGTGTTGGGTTCTCCATCTTCCAGCAGACCGCAAGTGGTTTCTTTTACCCTTAATGATTCTTCTTGGGACTCTGACAAAAGGCAGGGTGACTTGAACCCTGCTTCAAGATGAACAGAACTGACTGACAATTGTTTCTTTTTTTCTCTTGGCAGAAATCACACAAGGGCCCGGAGATCAAAATGACAGCACAAGGCTTGCTGGCTCGTTTTGCTGAGCTTTGCAACTCTTCCTCCAAAGACAACAAGTGACCCTCCAGGAAATCTCTTAGCCTTGAAAACAAAATCCACAACTTGTGTAAAGCTTCTGCGGCTAGAGTCGCTGCAGTTGGAGACTGCAGGCTGACTTTATAAAACTGTGGCTCCTGAAAGTTTATCCCCAGCCTGAAAAACCCTTCTGATTGCTTTGTAAGTAACACTCCATTTTCTTTGACTTTAAAGTGCATCCCTATACCATGGGATGTGATATGTTTCCTAGGTGTGTTTTCAACCGTCATAGGAGGCTTAAGCCATGAGAGAGAGATCCCTTGCCTTTTCACAGCCCAACAGTATCACTCTCATCTTGCTGAAAAGGTTAAGAGCATCACAGTATGGTTTGTAGCCAGTTCCATGGATTACACAAAGAAAAGATGCAACAAGCCATTTTCAGATTAATGAAATTACATTTGCTGCTGCCTTTCACACCTTTAGGCTGAACTAAAGGACGAGAGCATTTATCTCAAAGTTATGAGAAGCCAAAAATAAAGGTTATTGAGCGCCCCATACAGGATTTCAGCCGCGACCTGCAGCTCCAGCAAGCCAGCAGAATAGGGAGCGAGGACGCCCCTAACGCGGTGGGCAGGGAGTGCTGAAGCCCTGCAGATGCTGATTCCCACGAGCCTGACGATGCCAGCGTGTCCCTGCGCTCACGACACAGCTCCCCAAGTGGAAAAGCTCCCTGACAATCGCCTGCTAAGCCGGGCTCAGAATTTGGGGCCGGTCACAGAGAGTAGACCCTCCTCCCCTGGGCTGGCCAGCCAGCCCGCCGGCCGGCCTCCCTTCCCCTCCCCTCCCCGCCCCGCCGGCCGGCGGAGGGTCCTTCCCCGGGGGAAAGTTGCTCGACGTCCCCCGGACGAGGGGCGGGGGTGTGCGGCGCTGCCCCCGCCGCCTCTCGCCCGTGTCGCCGAGCTATTTATTTAAATCGCAGATAAAGCGCCTCGCCGCCCGCCCTGCCGGGGACACGCAGTCCGGGCGCCCGGCGGGTGGGCAGGAAGGAGCCCATGGCCGGGAGGGCAGCCCCGGCCCCCGGGGCTCTGCTCTGCGCCCTGCTCTGCGCGGCAGCGGCGGCAGCGGGGGGCGGCCCCGGGGACAACCCCGCTCCCGGCGCCTTCGGCCACGTCTACCGGGGCGCCGTGAACATCAGCTCGGAGCGGGTCTACGCCTTCGCCTACCGCAGCGAGCCCGGGCAGGTAGGAGCGACCTCCGGAGCGCCAGGGTCCCCGCGGCGGGGCGAGCCCGTGTCCCCTCACTCTCTCGGGTGGGGGGCTGTGTGCCGGGGAGGTACCGGCGCCGCTGCGGCTCCGTCGCTGTGCGGGATCGGGCCGGGCTCTCCCTCCGTCCTGCCCGCATCCTCCCGCCGCCGCGGTGGTCGGGAGCCGCAGTGCACCTGCAGGCTCCTTTCCACCTTCCCCGGCGCGGACGGGGCTGCCCGGGGCTGCCGGCTGGGAGGGTGCCGGTGTCCCAGAGGCTGCGGGGTGGGCAGGTGGATTAGTGCCCCCCACCGCCAAGGGGGGTTTGATATCCAGCAGTTCTAGCAGCATAATGCGTTTAAAGTCTAGAAGAGAGTTTTGAAGATAACAGTACTACAATAAAAATAATTTTAAAAAACCCCACAAAACCCACAAAGAAACCAAACTACACAAAAAAAAAAAAAAAAAAAAAAAGGGGTGTGTATGCATGTGCACTTAATAAGCCTTCTTAAGTGCCGTTTTCCCCACTGTATATTTCCTTAGGATCAGGTAGCTTGCGAGGTGAGGCGCCCTGTGCACGTGAGGTGTGTGTCGTGAGGAGGCTGCAGGGCAGGGTGGCCAGGACCATCCATGGCTATTTGATGGTGAAAAGAAACCTGTCCTCTATGTGTACCCAGTTATTTGGGTTCCCCCCTCCCCACTTTTTGTGTCGTGTTTATCACAAGTAGCTAAGTGGTACCTTGGAAACTCTGCCCCCCCCCCCCCGATGTTTGGATTGGGTGTTAATTGCTGAGTAGGATGATCTGATATACCAAAAGATGGTGAACTAGGTATATGACTCTTCCCTCCTGACCTCAATTGCACAGCACAATAGAAAATGGAAACCATAGCTTTTTCCTACACTGTATACTATGTAATAAAATGCACCTGGTATTTATGAGCCAGTGGCTGGGTGTCTGGGCTATGATGCATCTGAGCCCAGCCTCACTTAACTGTTGGGTGTCACCAATGATCTCAGGAGGTCAAAAGAACACTTTGGGCTTGAGCCTCCTTTTGGAAGCTGGTCGAGGTGTAAGTTAGGTTTCTTCAGGTGTTACAAGTATTGGGTATTAGGATGAGGGCCTGTTGGCAGTCCAGATGTTGTCTGTGGCTTGTTAGTGGAGACAGCACGAATACTGACTTCAGTTAAAATTAGTCTGGTTCCTTCCATTTAATGTGCTCTTTGAAGCTGTGTGTGTTTTGCTGGACACCTTCTGAAAAAAAGCTTTCTCTCCTGGAGAGCTACAGTGAAAGTACAGTGGGAGGAGGCACATGGCTGCTCAGGGGCGTTTGCAGGTACCTAAATGCAACTTCTAGGCTACTTCTAGACACTAAGCTGTTCCTGTGGCTATGAACTACAGAGTGCTCAGTACAGACTACTGCCTTACTTAAGCAGGAGCTTTCATGCCCTAATCTCCATGGTCGTGTATACTGGAACATGAAGTCTCTGCAGAGATAGGGTCAAGGGTGTATATAAGAAGGCAAAATTCAGGTTTTAGATTTAAGGTTTTTTTCAATACAGAACAGACCAAGCACTGCCATGAATATGCTTAGAGGGCCATGCAACCAGCTCCTGCTAGGAAAAATGTTTGGAAGACAAAAACTCTTTATTTAAAGATGAACTTTCATAGGAAGTTTTCTGATGAAGAATCCCTAGAACAGGTTCTGATGATAGAGAAGGCTCTAGAGATACTTTATTATGGCCTTTCAGTATTAAAAAAGCTTATAAAATGATCAAGAAAAGCTTTCTACAGCGTAATGACAGGACAAGGGGCAACAGTTTTGAACTGAAAGAGTTTAGATTTGGGTAGGACATAAAGAAGAATTTTTTTGATGGTGAGGCACTGGAACAGATTGTCCAGAGAAGTTGTGGATACAGATCATTGGGAATTATGTTCGTAGTCTGGTTGGATGGGGCTTTGAGCAACCTGATCTAGTGAAGATATCTCCCTGCCCATGGCAGGATGTTTGCACTAGATGATCTCTGAAGATGATCTTCCAGTTCTGTGATTCCTCACTGAGCTCCGCAGGTGCCATTTCTGAGATGAACCAGTGGGAGCTGGGAAGAAGGTGACTGACCTAGTTGGGATGATGGCTGTGGCTTTGTGCAGCCCCTTTCCCAGCTGCAGCCCTTTTACCCATGAGAGGCAAACATGACTGGATCTCCTCTTGCTGGCATGGTCAAAGACTGAAGCTGCCTTGGTGTTCTTATGTCTCCCTGTTGTTGATAATTGCTCAAGATTTAGAAGCTTGGTAGTGGAAATCTTGGCTTTAATCACCAAGTTCTTGTGGGCAGGGTTTTCTTATGCAAAAGTTGGGAAGATGTGTAGGGACATGGCTGTCTTCTTGTTGTTGGGTCTTGTGAAGGAAAGCGAGTCCTGCAAAATCTCGGTGTATTAGTCGTTGCCTTTTGCTGGTCTTAAGCCTTGAACTCCTAGTGAGGGAATACTAGCCAGTGTTTGCCAGTTGCCTGCCACTTTTGAGCTTTCTGCTCTTCCTGGTCTTTCTGGTCTCTTCCTGTCTTCGTACTGATGGCAGTTCAGCCAGAAGCCTCTGATAACTCAAGGCAGATAATGGGCAATTAGCCTTAGTTACAGAAAAAATAATTGAATAAAAAGAGCATTCCCCATATGGAAGGGCTGCAGTGGGTGAGTTTAATTGCTTTCCCCTCTGAAACAAAGTCAGGTCTGGAGTGATCTGGCTCTGAAAACAGGAATTTGTTTTCATGATGCTGTAAATTCTGCTGTTTTCCCCTCTGCTGCTCTCTCTCATGAGGCCAGGCCTATAAAAAAAGGGAAAACTTGGGAATGTGAGGGCTGGCTTGTGATCCATCAATCCTCTGTAAATTTTCTGGTTACTGATGTGCTATGGCTGCACAGGCACGTATGAAAATGCCGCTGAATAGAGCAGTGCTTGGATGTTGGATGAAAGAAAGGAGGGAACAAGACCTTTTGTCCTGTTTGGTGCTTTAGAGACTTGCTGCTTTCTGAAAAGTGTTGTGCTTGCCTGATCTCAGAGGATGTTCTTCATCCACCTCATCATCCTTACTCCTTGGGATATGGAAATGCATGCAAGACAGGAGGGAAAAAAATGAGTGCCATGAGAGTATTCGCAAGCAGATAGGTACAAGGTGAAGAAACCACAACTCAAGGCTCTGCAGCCTGAGTCTCACATGCTTTGAGACATGTGGCTTCCTTTCTGTGCAACTTGTGAGTAAAATGAAAACGATGATACGTGATATGTGAACCAAATCACCTAGCTGAAACTTCTGTGTGTAAAACCTCTCTGTCTGTGGAGCGGGGAAAGCCTTCCTATGTGCTATGCAGAAACACTTGTCTTAAGGCAGGAGAGCTGACAGTCTTTTATGTACTAGGATTTAGGTCTTAATTGCTGAGGAGGAAATGTGAAAGTAAAGCTGTGCTGAGGAGAAGCACAATCACCTCTGCTTAGTCTTACTGCTAAGACTAAGGGGGTAGTCTTACTGCTTTTTGAATTCCCTTTTTTTTTTTCCTTCTAGCTGCTCTTTGAAATTTCCCCCCTGTACAGCTGTTTGTTTAAATTTTAACTCTGAGTGTAAAAAAAAATAGTAATAAACCCAACTGTGTCACTTGTTGCTAAGCCCTCATGCTCTAACAGCAAAGGCAGATGTGCACTGTTAGAAGTCTGGTGAACAATTAGTTGAGCAAACAGGGTTATTTTATTTTAGGATTATTTACACTGGAGACATCCAGGATGGTGGTAAAACAAGCACACTCATTCCACATGTTCAACATGTCCCTGCCTGGGAGGGAGAAAGGAAGGAGACCTTTGCTGATTTGCTGGAGCTGCATGTGCAGTGTGTTCCTGCTCAGAAGACTGAAAAAGTGCTGTAGAATGTTTCTGCTGGATTCACCACTGACTGGAGAAGACTTTATGTGACAAGTAAGAGAACCTGCTTAGTTCTATGTTTGCAGTAATACCAGGGTTTTCAAAAAGAATAGTGTGTGTGTGAGTACTGATGGAATTCAAAGTGAATGAGACTTTCCACCACTGTAGGATCTGGCAGTTGCTAATGGTTAATTTGCTGAAAACACAAATTGCAATAATATTGTGCAGGTTTGCATGTCCTGTACCAAATTTTAAGTGGTCCAGGAGAATATAATGAGAAAGAAGACAGCAGATGTTCTTTTTCCTTATTGGCGCTCAGGTCAGCTGAATGTATGATTTGGGAAATACTTGGACTATATTTAGAAAAACAAGTATCTCTGAAGAGAATGAGTTTCCAACTTCCCGTTTGTAGGCAAAGCTGCTGCAATCCAGACATAGTTCTTGGACATTCATGCAGTACATTTTGGTTGCGATGAGCTCCGAAGCTGAGCAGTAGGCTGTGCCTATTTTAAGAGAAAGAGTGGGTGCTATTTCCCTCCTCCTCCCTTGCCAGGACTAGGAACAGAGCCCCAGTCCCAGTTCCCATATGGCCCAGCTTACCATAAATTGTGATTGACAGTTGATTGAGCTGTGGCTTCTCTGCTGAGAAGTTGTTCAGTGTGAGGATGTGTAGCCCTGGAGTGAGTGTCTTGTCTGTGAAGTCTATCTGAGGAGTTACAGGTAAAAAATTACCTTCAATCTATGAGAGGCTGTGTGCTACCAGGCAGGGTTGCTACCATCATTACCCTTCGTTTTTTCAGGGTTGCAGATAGGAAAAAGTTGACTGTCCTAAAGGAAGAGGGGTTTCAACACTAGCAAGATCAGAAGTCTTCCAATTACATGCCTTAAATTTTGTGACCAAATGCCTTTTCCAGCCAAAGATCACAATGCATTTGTGTTCCTCTGACCTCTAGTGAATGAGTCTCGTTTCCGAGGTGTGCGCGGTAGTTGCACTTGCTTTCCTTTAGGCGAGAAACCAGAACCTGTATATTCCTCTGGAATTGTGTGATGAGTCACTTGCTTAGACTAAAGCCATCTGTCCTAGCTGCAGGAAAACTCCTTGATCTGCCACACAAGGCAACCTGGTTTAATAAGTGGCAGTGATCAAGTCTGTGTTTGCTCTTCTCTGCTGTTTGACGTGCTAGTGTAGGTCTCACTCCAGCAGTACCCGTGTCTATTATAACAACTCTAAGAGCAATTTTTTCACCTCTTGCTTCTGAGCTGGCTTTGGGTTTCACATGTAGGAACCTTCAGGCTAAACTACCTTGAAGTATTTCCATGGTGTCCTGCACACATTCTCCATAATGTTAGTCTTGGCTCCAGCCCAGCTTTCAGTCCACAGCTACACCATGCATGCAATAAAACTTTAGTCTACTGTTTGGAGAAGGCTGAGCCTGAGCTATAGTGAGGACAATAGGCTGAGTTCTGTCTTTCCTTAATGCTGAGTGGAAGCCCACCAGTTTAGCCACAAAGATGCAGGTAAAAATCAAAGAAATTGGGAAGATTACAAATGCTTGCATGAGAAGATCTCCTGATGTCGGTAGAGCTGCTGTTACTACAGGATCTCCAGGGCCTGAACACTCTAGCTCTTTGGTTGCTTGCTCTAGTCTGTTCACCACAGGACTCTGTAAGAGCTTCAGCACACCATGTCTGGAACCTAATAGTAAGTGCCTTATGTGACAGGAAAGTAGGCACAATGTCAAATCCAAAAAAAAAAATCAAAGCAAATTATAGTATATGATATCTGAAGCCAAGCAAAGTTCAACAGAATCCCTTTGGAGTAACTT
Source organism: Vidua chalybeata (assembly GCF_026979565.1). NCBI lineage: Eukaryota > Metazoa > Chordata > Aves > Passeriformes > Viduidae > Vidua > Vidua chalybeata. Next base: position 71,348,586 of record NC_071531.1, read on the forward strand.
TTGTGTATATAATTTATATTTCTTAAAGAAAACAGCCAACCCTAGGAGGTGACAGCGTAGGCAGTGTAGAGCACACAGCACTTGGAATGTGCTTGCTGCTTCTCAGTGGGTTCCCTTGAACACTTCTCACCCTGCTTAGGGTCACACAAAAAGCTTTTGCTTACAGGGGAAAACAAAAGTAAACTATGAGAGAAAGTGCCTGGGGATTTACTAAAAACTTAAACTTGGCTGTTGTTTTTTTTTCCATCAGAAAATACAATCCTGAAAACTCTGACAAAAGTGGGATATCTTAAGTGAAAGAACAGTGTGGGATGTGGCTTTGCTTTGGGTTGGGGATAGAAGCAACTGAGATCCCCTCAAACTTAAATTATTCTTTATCTTTCTAGGATTTTGCACTTTGTGGGTTTCCCTACCTAGGAGGCAAAAGGAGAGTACGTCTTGACAGAGGCTATCAGTTTGCAGGCTTTAGGGGAAAAAACTGAAAGCTGCTCTGATTTCTTGCAGGGTAGCTGGCAGACCTTCAGATGGTGACTGCGGTGCTGGCAAGAATTTTATTTTTATTTCAAATGTGTAAGCTAATGCTGTCAAGCTTGATAACTTGTCCTTGAACTAAAGCATCTCTTTTGAATTTGAATGTTGTTCTAAATCCTAGTAATTCTCTTCTTGTTGGGCTGTCATGTTTAAAATCAAAGCGGATCAGGTTTTGTTGTTCCCTTCCCAGCCCCAAGATGTTTAGATTAAAAAAGAAAACAAATTCTCAATAAGAGGAACTTCATCAAAATGCCTCTGCTCAGTTTGAACTCTTTCCAAGAACAGTGCAGCAATTTATTATACATTTGCATCGTAAGTAGAGGCTGAAATGTCCTCAGATAACTTGTGCAGAAGTTGTTGGTAGGGAGGTAAGCTTTTTCTGTATGGACCTCATCTGCTGTTTCAGGGGATATTTAAGGAATTGAAGTGCAGACTGTAAAAGGTATATTGCAAGGGTGTGCCATCTGCTCAGTTTGAAAATATAGTTTAGTACATTTGCATAAGCAAACATAATTTTGTGCTGTGTATACTTGGAAAACCACATAGGATTTCAGAAACAGCCTTCCTTACTTTTTACACTGATGTTTTTCTTTGAACATAGAAATAACTACTTCAGAGTAGTTTAAAATTAATGGAAAATGGTTTAAAAAAAAAGACATCATGCATTACGAGACATAATTCAATCCACATCCAAAGTGTTGAACTTCTTCACATACTGAAGTGAAGAACTTGGGAACCAAGAAAGAACCAGATATCTAAGTTCTGATAGCAATCCCTGGAGTTACTGCCAGGAGCTTGGAGTTACACGGTTATGATTTCGAAAGGTTATAAACTGTTTTGTTTCAAGGGTTGGCCTGGCCCAGAGTTCCAGCTGCTGTGGTTTAGGAAGATGCAATTATTGCAGAGTAGTTTGTTCCGTAAGTGACTGCTCAAAATAGGATGTTTTATTTTTAATGTCTTTCTGAAGTCTGAGGGTGTTCAGGAACAGGTACCTACTTCATCCAGCATAGCAACTCCCAGTTTCTCCTTCTGGCTGTCCAGGAGACTCCCTGGCGACATTGGTTAGAGGACAAAATTTCAATAATGGATAAAGATAAATATTATCATGTTTTATATTTGTCTTACTTCCATTTATACTTCACAAATACTGTTGCAAACAAGTGAACTCATGGGAAAGTCCATGGCAGACTGTAAGTCCACACAGCACATTTGTACAGAGTGAAACATTTAAATGAAAAATACTAATCCTGGAGCAGGATTATGTTAATGTGTCCAAGGCTGTGCTTGACATACCCAGAGTCTGTCTCTTCGTTTGTGCTCCTTCAGGTATTTAATACTCCTGGCAGAAATGCTGGAAGAAAACTCTGGGCCAAGATTATTTGACAGATTGCTTTTGGCAATTAAGACTTATTGACATTGGAGTGCAGAGACAGAGAAAGGCTGAAAGGGAATGATCCTGTGAGCTCCACTTGTTTTGTTGTCAGCCAGGAGTGGTGCTCTTATCTCATGAGACCTTTTTTAGAGGAAAGAGGTTCTCTAAAACCTGTCACTGTCTCAACTATTTTCCTTCCAGATGTCAGCTTCCCCTGTTGCCTCATCAGTGGGAAGATCAGCAGAGTTCAGTGCTGATGCTGCCTTGATTGCTATAGTCTATCTGGCTCAATCCTACTTCATTTAATTTCAGGATTTGTATAAAAATGAAGCACCTCTTTTTCGTGCAACAGCCGGCAGCAGCAGTTCAGTGCCTTTTGCACACATATCCTGTGCTGAGACCTTTCACTGTGAGCAGCAATCTGTGTTTGCCTGCCGGGTGTGTTCCCTGCCCGTGGGCTTGGCCCGGTGCCTTGGCAGGCCCACGACCAAGTGCTGTCGCAACGCGGGCTGGTAAGCCCAACAGGCTGGCAAGGAGCGGCTGGCGTGTGGGTGCGGCGGAGAGCGTGCCGGAGCCCTGGTGTGACTCAAAGGCTTTGCTTAGCAAGAGCTTTTGGAAAGGAATCCATGGTAAAGCCCTTGAAAACCTCTGCTTACAGCACAAACTGTTGCTGCAACCTCCTGCCTTGCCCTTAAATTTACATCCCCACAATCTTAAGATGATGTGTAATCTCTGTGGGAAATGCAGATTTAATAATCAGTCCAAGGATACCTTCATGTCAACAAGAGTCTGGTTTATTTTGCTTAATGTTTGCAGCCATGTTGGTTCTGTTCAGCTGTGTGAATTTGGAGCCGGCTCCTTTTGCCTGTTCCCATCTAGAGAATGGAATTCAGTTGTACTTTTTTTCCTTTCTTTCCTTCCCTCCCCCTATCTCCGTGGTGGTGGTGGAACTGAAGTACAAATATTTGTCTTTCCTGGTCTAACACGTTTTTGTGCAGAGCTGAGAGCTCTCTCTTTATTCAGCTGTCTTATTGCTCTGTCCACCTTGAAACACAGGAGAAACTTCAAGGTCAGTCGTCTGAGAAACAAAACTATCATGAGCATGACTGGTGAATCGCCCCTGCACACGGCAAAGCCTTGGCACTGGGAAGGAATGTGAGGAGCAGAAGTCTCTGAAGCAGTCCTAACCCTGCCTCAGCCCTACAGCACAAAAGGCAGCAGTATGGTTATTGCTGACAAGTATTTGTGCAGGGCCTGCATTGTCCAAGGGAGCATTTGGTACACAGGTTTGTTTCCCAACATGAGGGTTTCAGCTTGGAGGGTGCAGATGAAGTCTAGCACTATATTATAATACCAATAGAGACAGCCTCCTATTGTGAGTGTGCAAGGAAGGGGAAGGTGCAACTAGTTTTCTGTGGGGCTGGCAATGATCTGCTTCAAAATGAAGTCCCTCAGCAGTGCTGGCAATGCAGGAGTGACAGCAGCCTGGTTGACCCTGTTTCTGTTCAGGCAAAACTTCCTCTTCATCTCACCAGTGCCAAGTGAGTGAGGATGGATGCAGAGGAGGCTCATAGTCTTTGTGATGATTATAATTTTAAATTAGTGCTTTTTCACTGGAGTTCTTTTTGTCTCTGAAGAAGTTTTGTGATAGAAGGGAGAGGTATGTGTGATGGGAGCAGTGCTTCTGTAGCAGGGAAGGGTTCTCGAGTTACAACTGCTTGTTTTTAAAATGAAATAACCTTTGGAAAGGTGTGGAGGGGGAAACATGTTTGAAGTAAATAAATCACTTTTTTTCTTCACCTTCTGCTTTTTTTCACTCTTCTAAAAATATTTTGCTGAAGGCAAATGCCAAATGACTTTCAAAGGGAAAGATGGGATTACTAACACTGGCTCAATAGTGAATTCATTAAATCTGTAGCATGAAAATGTGTTGTCTATATCAAGGCAAGAGAATCTAGGAGCAAAGCATGGATTACAAATTTAAGGTAGGTTAAATGGATGAAGGCCTAAAAAGTCATAAACATCCATTCATAAGTGTTACATTTTTATCACTGCCCCTTGAGATGCTCTGCTAGACAGTTCATCCTGCCAGGGAAAATGTCTTTCTCCAGGACACTAATTAGGGTTCCTTCTAATCTGTAGCACTAAATTGGAGAGTGAGGGACAACAGATGAAGAGAAGTCCTGGTTGCACTTAAATGGTAATTCTTTCTGCACTTTCCCAGGCTTCCTCATAATTGCACCTACATGTTGCTGGACTTACACCCAAGCTTATTTCCAAGTCATCAACCATTATTTGGGACTTTCTTGTGCAGGTTTGGCCGGAAGGCAAATCCCACCTGTTTTCTTGCAATGTTTAGCAGAAATAGCTGTTGTATAAGAAAGATGCCCATCAACCAAAGCTGTTGGGAGCTGCTGCTGTATCCCTGAGTTCCTGTGAGGGGAGAGTAGAGCTGCACTCCGGGATGGGGATCTGGCCCCTCCACTGGAAGCGCAGGATCTGCCCACTAGAGGCCCTGTGTTGCTGTAGTGATGGCAGCAGGGTAGATAGCTAGATGGACTGGAACCTCAGTTGCCATCTGTCCAGCTTCTTAATCACCCTGTTTGTTTCCTGGACTTTATAATAAAGATATTGATAGGGTCAAATTTAGTGTGATGCTCCAGATTGATCTGTGCAAATGTAGGAGGAGCAGAGGTATTCATTGCAAGGGAACTGTTGGTATATTGAGGTGAAATTTAAATTATATTAGGATCTTCTTAACAAGCTGCTCTGTAAGTGTTGTTTCTGACTTTAGATGTTCCTCTCTGTTTGAGGCACTCTGTTTAAATGTGGCCTGGCAAGCAGCTTTGCCTGTGTAGAATACAGAGAGAAAGGTGAGAGGGGGAAAGAAGTGTAGTGGGATCCCATCTGTGAGTCCATAGTTAGGCCATAACTGGTCCTGCCTTGATGCAGCTCGATGTTGCCCCAGATATTATCAGACCAAAAAGAGCTCAAGGCACCTGAATATGGACTTCTAGGAGAGCAGGGCAAAGATGCTATAACCAGCTGTTACAGAGAGCAAATACAGAATACTGAGCACAGTAAGGATGTAGAGAAGTCATTGTGGTAGTAACATGGCATATACCAGTTTTCTTGTGGGTAAGTGCTTAGATTTAAAAGAGTATTGAGTCTTGAGACTCTTACCTCCCTCTCCTGATATTCCTATTTCCTACACGTATTTACAAGATAATGGAATCAGCAACAAAGCTGAATAAAAGTTGTAGGTGGTGTATAATCATCAACTTAGTTTTGTGGGGAGAAGGAAATGAAATGAGGCATCTGGCTTCTGGATCACGGCAGAGGGAAGGGACTTTCTTCCACTTCTCAGGCTTTTCTCTGTCAGGGCATTAATCACCAATGCTTTTGTTTCCCTTCCCTTGCGCTTCTCTAGAATAGATGGGAAACTTTCTTTTCTTACTGAGGATGGTCAGTCATCATAACAGGTCTCTCAGAGAGGTTATGGAGTCTCCATCCATGGTCAGCTGGCTCTGGGTGATCCTGCTTGTGCCCAGTTCTAGTCTCTCCAGTATAAGGAAGGTATGGATTTACTGGAGTGAGTCCAGTGCAGAGCCACAAAGCCGATAAAGGAATACCTCTCCTATAAGGAGAGGGCTGGGAGTGAATAGTACTCATTTAATGTACACATACTCATGTACAATTAAGAAAACCTGACTATCTGCAATGTATGCATAACTCATGTCCTGGGTTATGGTCTGTATTTGTGAACTCCATGGAGAAGAGAATTTCCCAATTTCTGGCTTATATTTATGGATAGTTGAGGATGTATAAGCCAGCAGTGATATTTGCTGTGAGTTTGATGTGAGCTCTCCATCACATTGAGTTGATGTGCTGAGCCCTGGAGGGTTCACAGAGCCATGTCCAGCCTGAGGCAAGCGAGAATCACTTCACTTGTGGAGGTGGGCTTGCTTGAACTGTTTCATGGGCAAAAAGCTGCTGGACCCGTAGCTCAATTGTGTCCTTTCTGCAGTGATAGCTGTTTTCCCCATGGGTGGAGAATTGTTCCATGTCCTTGCAGGAGACTGGCTTGACCATTGTGTCTTCATGCTCCTTAGATTTGTTTTCTTGTTCAGTTCCAGTCGCTTCGTTCATATCCTCATTCGCTGTCAAAGCAAACACCAAGAAATAAGCAGGAGCTTCTTCAGCCCTAGTTACACCAATGTGTGCTGGCTTGGCTCCCTTGGGGCAGCTACTGGGACTAAGGAAGCCACTGAGTTATCTTCCAGTGCTGCCTGTGGTGACACCCTTCAGGTGTTCCTTGTGTGTTTTGCTTTGTGGTGCCATTTCTCTTAACTTTGTTTTAGCACCTTATGGTGAAATATACTTGGAAACAAAATTGCATATGTAGTTCTTGTGACTGGAAGGAAAAACTGGAAAGCAGGCCAAAAGAGCTTTGCAAAGGTTTAGAAGCCAGAAGGCAATGGGAAAAGATTCTAATGTCTGCCCTTCTATTTCAAGGGGGTTTAATTAAATTATTTGGGTTTTTCTTTGTTGAAGACCTAATATTGTAGGAATTGATGGCTGTCGCCTCTGTATTATGGCGATGTTAGGAAAACTGATAATGATTATGGCTTTCAGGAAGGTGTTTTGTTCTACTAGATTTCAACTCCCATGTGAGCCTAGAATCACCGAACAAGAATAAATAGGAAATTTTCTTTGACTTGGAATTGCAGAGGTAAGTAATTTCTCTGAAACTGGTGTCCCCAGGTTAAGAATAAGCTGCCGTCTCTGATAACTCTCCTTCTTCTAGCTTCCTAATTCTGTATATTCTTTGCAGAACATGCTACCTCCTTGTACCTTTACTCTTCTTGGAGGGTATAAAATCAGAATATCTGTGAGAAGTCTTTTACTGATCTAATGAGAGTCCATTATAATCTTTCAGGATGTGGCAGGTTTAAAATGTGTATATATTATGTACTTAATATGTTTCATTATTTCAGGGCCTCTAGTTGAGATGGACTGTTTCTTATCATATGATGAGTTATGCACTCTTGTATTTTGTATTCTTCATTGGTGGCTACAGTTCTGGCAAGGGAGCTGAAGGGATGCTGTTTTCAAATGGAAATGGTGACATTTCCATGTAGTACAGACAAACTTCTTGCTTCTCAAATAGTGAACTAAGGATATTTTACACCACAGCTTTCCTACCTCTGCAACCATGTGGTGGCCAATGATAATATAAGGAGAAATTTCAATTGCTGGTGCAGTGGGATGCATTAAAACCCTTTCTCACAAGCAGCCTTTCTTGTCTACTTGAGGGCAGTCAGCAGTGTATTCCTGTTTTGTTAGGTGGGATTATGGTCATATTGGAATTGTTTACATGAGAGTCAGCTGCTAATCTGCTTTTTCATCCTTGGCTATTGATGTCATCTTTGTGACTTTCCCAGTACTGTTGATTGAGTTGGGCACATAAGAGTCCCAGCAAGAAAATTCTTAGTTGTAGCTAAGATTGAGTCTTTGTCTTGTGTGTCTGCGTCTGTTTGCTTAATTTTTGTAAGGTAAGTTATGTGGGTTGCTCCCAACAGAAGCTACTGAACTCTCTTATGTATTCTGCATTTGTCCACTGTATCTTGTTGGACAGTCACCTCTGACCTGGGGACAGGGCTGTGATTCTGGACTGCAGCATCAGCAGAGAGGCACTTCTGTAAATGATTTATGGATCTGAATAATTAGTCTAGTGATAAACACTGCTGAGCTCCCTGTGCATATTTTCACCACCTAAGTCAGATGGAGGAATGGGGAAAGGCTTCTCCCACCTAGATTTGGAGCTGCCTTGTTCTCTACCTTCACCTTATGCTCTCTTTTCCCACAGGTGGCTGCAGTGCGGGTGTATGTGAACAGCAGCTCCGAAAACCTCCAGTACCCCGTCCTGTTTGTAGTCCGCCAGCAGAAGGGAGTGCTGTCGTGGCAGGTTCCACTGATTTTTCGAGGCCTGTAAGTACTGGAGGCTCTTCTTTGTGACACACTCCTCTACCAGCTCTATTCATTGGCAGCCTCCCTCACGTGCTACATCTTGTAACCTGTGTACGCTGGAGGGCTTGGTTGCTCCTTGCTCACTGCCAGCTGGGTGTAGGAAGACCAGGATTTGATAGTAACTCTCAGTTGGCAGCCTGCTCTTGGCTCTTAGCTTCTCAGATATGTGCACAGAGTACTGGGAGGCTTGTCTGCAGGGGATCTGCCTGTGGCACCAGTCACTGAATCTACCACACATCGTTGCTGCCATTCCACAGTTGCCTGCCATGTGTGCAGGTAGTTACTGGGCTCTGGTTTGGGACAGGGTTTGAACAGGGTCCTGAAAGAGCACTGTAGCTTCTGTGTAACGGTACACTTGGGGAAAAAAGAGCTTCTGTTTCTCACCTCAGGAACATCTAAGTTAAGTTTATTCTAGGGGGTGGTTGTTTTGGGGCAGCTTCTTTATGAAAGCAATGCTGCTTTGTATCTTCATTAACTCCAGAGCTCAGTGGGCTGCAAATAGAGAATTTTCAGGCACCTTAGACCATTTAAGATGTGAAGCTTCATCCTGTGACTGAATCCTGGTGCCAGCAGCAGATATCCTGCAGTGTTTTGCCTGATGCAGATGATGGATACAGTAGTGGCTGTCAGTGCTCTCTTTGCTCCACCAAATGGCAGATGTTAGAGATGCACAGCTGTCGTGGGCAATCCCAAGGGAAGTGAAATGTTGAGGATGACCAGTCTCTTGTGCAGATTGCAAGAGGCAGCAGAGGTGGAGGTTGAAAATAAAAGAGTGAATGCTCCTGGCCTTTCAGATGAGAATTTCGGTTATGCAAAGAGGGGGAAAATGGTGCCATTCTTAGTGCTGAAAAACTTTTTAACTGCATTCTTTCTTTCTTTCTCTCTCTCTCTCTTTCCCATCCAACTTTCTCTTCCCTCATTTCCCTGGCTGTTGTAGCTATCAGAGGACCTACAATTACCAAGAAGTGAGTCGGACCCTGTGTCCCTCTGAGCCAACACCTGAAACAAGACCCTCTGACCAGATTATATTTGTGGATGTCGCTTCCATGGCACCGTTCAATATTGCATATGAGCTCCTAGTCACCAGGCTGGAGAACTTCCAACTTGAGTAAGCTGGGATGTGAGAATACAAATGCAATTTCTTCATGTATCACTTGAACATCACTTGAGGGACTCAGTCCCTCTGCCTACTTTTCTCTTATCTTTCCTTCCCGGGGGGAAAAACAAAAATTGTTTAATCTGAGGGTACTTTGTGTGTATTCTAGCTCTGAAAGTTCTAGACCTCAACATTTTGGCATTTGTTTTCTAGGACCAACAAAGCCTTTAACTTCACTGCCAGCCCTTCCCAGCCCCAGGTAAGGAGGAGTCCTGTGTGGATTGCTTGTATGTCTTACCACATACAAGTGGTTGATGTGATCTTTGATCATTCTATATGTAATTCAGAGTTCTATACTAATACAGTACAGAATCTAGAAAATATGAAAGCTAAAACTTAAGGCATCAATATGTCTGTTAGTTCAGAAGGAGGCACATATGAGCAGCACCTCCGGCTGAACAGCTTTGCTTAGAGCCCTGCAGATACAAATCCTCTCTTGAATGAAAATGCTGTTGGCAGTAACTGTAGAGATATAGGAACTTGTAGAGCTAGGAGGGTGTGTGATTTACCCAGGCTTCTGGGACTCTGTTTTTCTTGTTGCTTTCACTGTTAATAACACCATTTAATTTTAGGTTTTGTATTACCAGGCATCCTAGCTAATCTTTTTTGCTGACAAATATCTTAATCTGGTTTGCAGATTCATGCAATGTTTTATACTATAGAAGCATAGGGAATGATGGTGACTCTTTATAAGTGCTCATTACTTAGGATTTTGTAATTTGTATATTGAGTGTTTAGGATATGAAATTAACTTCGTGACTGTGGTCTGATTTTTTTTGTCTCAATAATATGAGATTTATGACTTAATTAATAACCAAGCGTATGGAGTAGAAGACTGCTTCTTCATTGGTATAATGCTGAGGTGTTTGTAAATCAAGATATTAAGCAGTCTACAGTGGGAAGAAAAAAAAAAGGTTATTTAAAATATAGATGGGTGCTGTAGAAAGACATAACAACTGAAGGAGATGGCTGGAGCTGAGCTTGTGCCTGAGGGCAGAAGCAGAAATTGGATATGCTTGTATAGGTGAGAAGTGTTGGCCGGATGTGTTTTTAACACTTGCAGTGTGTGCAGCAGAGAACTGCTGGCCTGAATACCCTTGTGTTAATTGTGTACCTTGGTGCAAGCTTAGAGGAAATTATAGAAGAGTCCTCATGGACTAAAAGGTGGTCCTCATGCCCCTAAAACTTTCCAAGGGTCAAGTGATACGCGGAATAAATAGATAGACTCCATAACCTGGGGTAGTTATGAAGTGGGTATGTATGTCAGCGCCCGGCACAAGTGAGATAGCTCTCCAAAACTTGTGCCCCGAGCCTCAGTCTGACCCACACCTTTATTCCCAAAGATGTTCCATATGCCATACATTGCACAACTTTTTCATGCATATTCAACCCCTGGCCCCGCCTGTCCTCGCCTCTCATGCTAAGTAAGTCCACACCCTTCTGGGCACGCGTGGTTTGCTGTGGTGGTCGTAAGGGGGTCTCTCGGTGGTCCTGAGGCTGAAGATTGTGGTCTTCCTCATGATTGAACTTTTGAACTTTTCCTCTCTGCGCGTGCACTTTCGGTCCTTTGGTGCTTATCTGAGTACGTCTGTCAGTCTTGATAGGCTTGGAGACAGAGGAGCTTCTTTATCTGGGTTCTTTGCCTCCTCTGGTATTGTTCTTTATGCAAGAAGCTTCAGAAATTTGCATTTTCCTATGCCCTTTGTACCAGGCAGAGGTTTCTTAAGTAAAAGGTTAAAATTCAATACATAACTCTACAACCTAAATTATAAATGTTTAATTCATTTTGTTAACCTAACTCTACAAATCTCTGTTTCAAGGGGAAAAAGTGCCCCTGGAAAACCAAGGAGCTCAGTCTGCCCGTGTCCTTGCTTGGTGCAGACAAAACATGCTTTGCTAAGGAAACTGGCTCAGAAAGTTTGCACTTTGTAGGGACTTGTGGTTGGAGTCAGCACTCCTTCAGCAGGGACCCTGCTTGGGGAGGGGTGCTGGGAATAAATGCTTTAGTAGAAAAGGGCAACTTGGAAAAGGCTTGGGTGATTTCCTGCTTGTCCCCACCTTCCCACTTCAGGGTTGTAATTCCTGGGAATGGCATGGGAAACAGAAAGCAGCTGGAGTGTTTTAGTGCTTGCTCAGCACTAAAGTTTATGTGCCAGAGAGGGAGCTCTACAGTTGGGAAAGTCTCAGGTGATGGTTTTGGAGCAGGGGTGGCGGTAGCTTCCAGTGTAGCAGCAATGGCTGTCTGGTGACCATATGGAAGGGAGGAAGGTGGCTGGTGGCACTCCTCAGCCTTGTGTCCCTCCGAGGGGGTATGAGGTGCCCATCAGCCCCTCGTGGTAGCTGTGGCTTGGAGCCTGAGCTCTCAGGGTCTGGCCTCCAAGGGGGGCGATGAGAGCCCTTGCAACAAGCATCCTGATGGGGCAGGCACAGAAGCCCCACTTCTCCAGCAGCTGGCTGGGGTAGTGCGTCAAATTTTTACTGGACAAATATACAAATAATGATATTGCCTGGGACATATTTTGTCCAGATCCGAAAAAACAGCTTTTTCTAACCCCACAAACTGTCTTGTGGGCCTGTTCAATGAAGGAGATGCTGTTCCTTCCCCCACAGGAAAAGCAGGAATATTGCCAGATATTAGTGTCTCACAGATTTTTTTACAGTTAGAGCTGAAGTATTTTCAAAGCTCAAGTGCAAAGAGAAACCCCCATTATGCTTTGCCATCAAAGCAAAGGAACAATCTTAAATCCTACAACTAATATCAATAATTTATTTATGAAACTCTTGACAGAGTTTCAGCCATTTGACCTAATACTGTCTATGGTCTGTCTTTGAGGCAACCGATTTGAGAAAGCTCTGTGATGTTTTCCATATATAAAAGTACAGCCAGCAGTATGGAATCATCTGGAAATTGCTCATATCAATTTAAAATGGAATGGAGTGTAAAATGAAGTCACTTTAGCTTCATCAGGTGAAAAAAGCTTAAGAGAGCAGAAGCTATGCTGTATTTTGCATGTTGAAGATGCTTGTATCTAATAGCATACTGTGCAAGAGGGACAGTTGCCTGTGTATATTTAATCTGCCCTTCTGCAGTGTAAGGTCTTAATATTTGAAATCTGATTTTTTATGAAAGCCATCCACATCCAACCCCAAAGCCCATCTAGGGCTGTTGAGGTAGCTTAGGATGGTGTTGAAGATATTGCCAAGGGTGATTTCTGGATCATGATTCTTGTACTCTGCTTTCTCTGCAGTATTTTCTGTACAAATTTCCTCAGGATGTTGATTCAGTCATTATAAATGTGGTGTCTGATGCAGCCTACCCATGCTCAGTTGTCTCTGTCCAGGATATTGTGGTAAGTCCGAGCAGAGAAGGGTAAGGAGTTGCCTGCTGGAGCTGTGTCCAGCTGTGAGGGGTCTGTGCCCTGCAGAGGGAAAAGCCCAAGGCAGGGCTTTGCCCTGGTGGTGGTGGTGAAGGGTGCCCCTGAAGGAGGAATGAAAATTTTGTGGGAAGGAGGCCAAGACAGAGATGCTGAGTTCAAGCAACTCATACAGAGACTTTTGTTGTAAATAGGTGAACAAGCTGTTCCTTTCTAGCCTATCCATAGGGAACACATTCCACATAGGGAATTTATGTCTCCCTTGTGAGGTTTCCTGCTGCCCTGTGATATGGGTCTGTCTCCCCGTGAGGGGTGTTGGGTAGAATGTTGGTGGCTCAGGGAGGGAACAGTGCTGTTCCCTTGACTCTGCCCTGGCTTAAGGTAGCTTGGGGAACTTCTGATTTTCAGATACATGATGTTTTTCTTCCTTTCCAGTTTGATTTCCTTTCTGTATATTTCATCCCCTTTCCTGGGGTGTTCCCTGTCATGGAGGTTGGTTGTTGCTTGTAGCTGGGAAATAGCCCCATACTTATTCTCTTTCCCCACCTCCCTGAATAATGCAGGATCCTGCAGTATAGGAGCAGACAGACATGCAAGACGTTCTGTTCCCTTGGATACCCCAACTGGGGCCTTTTTTTGCTGTTCTGTTTTTTTGCTGTGTTTTCCAGCTGGCTTCCTTTGAAAATAGTTTGGATGTTGTCCCTGGTTTAACCCTTAGTTGTCTGTTTTAGTGCCCAGTGTATGACCTGGACCATAACGTGGAGTTCAATGGAGTTTATCAGTCTATGACAAAGCAGGCAGCCATAACAGTGCAGGTGAGATGCTGATTTGTGTCGCAGTGTTTTCTAGTGCCTGTGTAGCAATTAAAACTTGATCTCTGGCCTGTTGGAGGGGAGAGTCTCATGGATTTTCTGTCTTCTTCCATCCTTCTGTGCAGAGAAAAGATTTCCCAGGTGAGCAGTTCTTTGTTGTGTTCGTCATCAAGCCAGAGGATTATGCCTGTGGGGGTTCTGTGCCTTCTTCAATTCATGGTAAGTTGTTCTGGGAGGTGGATTTGATTGCTGCATCAGAGTGATGGAACAGTGGGTGTCTTTTGGGACCATCCTGTGGGATGCCACCGGGTGATTTTGTAGGTCTGTCTTATCCAGGTAGTTGTGAGGAAGTGTGAAGTATCAATTTGATATTGTTGGATTGGTCAAAAGTCTTGATAAATGCAGGAGGTGGTTGGCTAGTACAGTGCCTGGCATGCTGGGGTTATGTGCTTTTCAGTAGCACCACTGGGGCCTTGGGAGACACTGGAGACATCCAGGCAATGCTGCTTACAGCTCTTTGTTTGGTTCTCACCTCTGCTCCCTGCTGCTGTATTATCCTCTTGGCTCCATGGAGCCTCAGTTCCTGCAGAGAGCATCTTCTCCAACTCCTATCTTGGGATCTGTGACAGCTCTGAACTTGGGGGAACAGGAAAAATTGGTAATTCTGGGAAAATAATTTTACAAAATACTTGTTCTAGTGTCTTTTTCAACCAGTAAACACTGTGTCCACTTGCTGGGCAGTAGTAAAAGCAAAGTCTCCACCACTCATTTAGTGGCTGTAACTGGAGTGGGAACATTCCTATTCTCAAAGCCTCGAAGCTTCCTCCCTATAGAAGAAGCAAGACTGCAACCAACAGATATACTGGGCTCCCTCAACAGCTTTTTACTACTCCCCTGCCACCTTTCTGCCCCAATTTTCCCACAAAAAAAGAACTGTGTCCTTTGGGGTGTTATTCTCTCATCCTAAGGCTGTCAGCAGAGCTGTACTGGCCAAGTGTGTTAAGCCCTGCAGAAACAGAGCAAGTTTCTAGAGTGGCATCCTGCACAGAAGTGTTTTACTCACAGAGATTTGGCCAAAGGCAAAAATGGACTCCCACTACCTGTAATAAGAGAATATCTCCTTTGGGGATTAAATGAATAGGAAATGAGATGCCTTTGGGATCCAGACATCCAGAGTTAAGCAATATATGGAAGGCTCAAGCAGGGATTTCTAGTCTGAAAAAAAGTTTGTGAATGGGGAGGAAGGGAGAAACATTTGGGAAAGGCTGTATATTGACAGATCAGAGAACATTTTAAAGCAAAACCACTCACACATTTTAGTGAAAAGCCAGACCCTGTTGTTTTTGCAAGTTCAGAGAACCAAGATGAGTGCCAGAAATCATTAATGTTGATTGTTTTTATATTTTCTGTACATTGTGCACCTCACAGGGAATGTCAACCGTACCTGGAACCTGCAGCGGACAAAGAACCTTCAAGTGACAATTGTGCCCTCCATTAAAAGTCAGTGTCTTTGGGCAGAGCAATGCAACTTTACAGGGGTACTTGGCACTTATGAATACAGGGGTATGACTGGGCCAGCAGCCTCTGAAGGAATGGTGCAGAAAGCACCAGCAAAGGAGACAAAACCACTTGGAGCCTGCTCCCTTCCAGGAAGGGCTGTGTGACACACCAGCTAGCACTGGGGGTCAAGAAATGGGGGGAGATCGTGCTGAACAGGTTCTGTCAGTTCTTTTTGAAGAAAGCCAATGGGTTTGGAAGGGCTGTTTGGGACTGGGCATTTTTACAAGGTGGTATTGGGAAGAGTGCTGACCCTGCGAGGTGCTGTTCCTGCTCTGTGAGCTGACTGATCCCTTCTCTTTCCTCAGAGTCTGTTTATGTCCAGGCCATGTTCTTCAGCTTCCTGAGTTTCCTCTCCTTTTACCTGGGCTCAGTGGTTGTTGCTTTTGTGCACTACATTAGGTGAGTTGAGGAGTTATAAAAGGTCCAGGCAAGGCTTCTGTTTCTTATCATCAGGGACACCACACCCTGCAGAAAATTTGGGATGAGTGGGGTGGCAAGCATCTAAGCAGAGCAGCTGAAGAAGTCCATGACTACTCAGTGGGCTCCTACTGACCATCAATCAGAAAATATCTCTTCCTGTGCTATGGGGACCGTGGGAAGGATGAAAATTGAAGGGTCTGCCCTCTCAATCCTGTAGTGCCCCAACCCTGTGTTTTCTTATGTAAGAACACTGGGCAGCAGGTGGGAATTGTGAAGGGATCAGTCTGGGATATGGAGTGTGAGAGCATGCTGGACTGAGAGCTGCAATAAGTGGCAGTGACACAAATTTGGCCTTGGAGTCCCAAGAATGCTAGTTTCCTTCCTAACCTGCCTCCCCTACCCCAGACTTTGATGTCTGGGCTTGTGTTGAGAACAATGTCTGCGTTGGCATGGCTTAACTTCAAGACACATCAATGAAAATACATTTCATTGGAACAATTCAATGAAATTACTTAAGTGCATGCTCTTATTTGCTGGTATTTTTCTGTGTTGTGGAAATATGTTGGTAGGGTTTTTTTGTTGGTTTGTTTTTTTTTTTTTATACCGTCTTTCTGCTTGACATCTGCATTGACGGGTGTGATTCGGGCTTCTTAAGCATTAGTGTCTCTAAATCCTGCTGCCACTTCAGTAGATTCATACATGATTGTTCCCCTGAGCAGTGAAGATCGGTTTGGAAAGAAGGTGTGAAGGTCTCTCCCAGCATACTGAGCTTTGTAGAATGGAATAAGACAAGGAAATGGTTGTCCTGCCTCTGGTGGATAGCTGAGGGGGTGAAAAAGCCCTCTGTTGCTTTGGAAGATAGAGAGGTGGATAGCAAGCAGTCATATCTGAGTTGTGCCTAGTCCAAACAGTATTTTTCTTTTTTGCTGTTGTGTGTGCTTGTTTCTTTTGTGCTTATTTTTGTTGGTTTTATTTGGTATTTTTTAGAGCTTGCACCATATTTACCTATTGGTGTCCTAGATAATCGTGCCATGCCTGGCAGGTGATGAGATTTGTTGGCTTGTCTCATGAGTGCTGTCTGTTGCTTTGCAGGGTTCAGAGGAAAGCTTCAGCTGGGAGATTGAGCCCTGAGCATGGTAAGGTCTCTTCTCTGTCGTGTGACAGCTTTGAGTGAACAGCACAGGCCCCAGGCCAGACAAAGGACAGGCTGTCAGTCGAGTACCTTCTGTCCTGGAGCTGTCTTCCCTGGTAGCTCACATAGTCTCTGGTGCTGAGGAAAGACATTAAAGCTTCCTCTCTGCCCTTATAAGAGAGAGCCTTTGAAGCCAGCTGCCCTGAACCTGGTCCTGACTCCTACCCCTAGAAGATGCCTTTTAAAGGGGTGGAGGAAGGCCAAGCCTTGCCTGGACCTGACTACAGGATAATGTTCCTGATGCCAGGTCTGCTGATTTTTAAACAAGGCACTTTTGAGTATATCAGCTCTTATGCTTTTAAGAATTCCTCTGCCTAGTTTAAGCATGGGGTCTTTTAATGTTTTAATTTAATTTAAATGTGAAATTGTTTTTCGCTGGAAGTTGCAGACAGCTGGGTGAATGAATGACTAATAGAGTTAGGTAGTGGTGTTTATGATATTTGTGTTGGCATTGGATTCAGTTTACTTTGTGCTGCACCCACATTTCCACAAGCTGCAGCCTTCTGCCTCATAAAAACAGAGCTGCATCTAAGAAGCTGCCAGTGAAAGATGGGGGACACTGGGAGTTCTTGCTTTCTGGTGAGGTGTGGGAGTCTTTTCATTTTGATTAAATATTTAGTGCCTGCAAAGTAGTTCAAAGCCTTGGTGCTGAGGTCATTTGTACCTCTCTCCTGGAGGAAGGGAGGACATAGTTTTGGCAGCATTGAGAGGTTCTTGATGTTATTCCTTTTTTGATGTGAGCATTTTCAGTCTCTCCGGTCTGCTACATCCCATCAGATAAGCATGGTAGTATAACTGAGCTGTGTTTAAAGGATTAGCAGTGGAACTTCACTCTGACTGGCATTAATTGGCTTAATATTTCTGCTGAGGACCTGGGGGCATTTGAATTCTTAGACTTGCTTTGTCATCCACTAAGATGCACATGTATCCCTGTATTTGGAAAACGTGTGAAAGTTTTTTTTTTCACAACATTTTCAGGGAACTGTAAAAATGTCCATAAATATATTCTAATTTTATATCATTTGGGATGGATCCTGCTGTAAAACAAGAGAAGGCCTTAGGGCACTGGAGCACTGGGAAAGGCTTGTGTGTTGGGGAGTTTGAGTAAGCTGAAGGGACCTTTCCAAGGCTGTGGAAGAGCTCCAGGGTGCTGACAAGGAATCACTGTCTAAGACAAGGAGGCACAGTCTCAGCCAGGTGACACCAGAAGTCCCAGGGAGTGCTGCTGATGCTGCAGCTGAGGTTTAATCTGCTGAAGCCAGCTTAGAAGCTGCCTTCTAAACTGCCCTGCTGAGAGGTGGAAGTTAAATTCTGGTGTTTGGAAAATTCCCAAAGAAGCTGCAGGGCACAGATGCTGGACTTAGTAAGGACCTGGAGAGTAGAGAACTGGGTTGCTGAGCAGGGAGGACTGCTGAACAGCATCCCTGTGATGGGAGAGAGGAGCACACTTCCTTCATCATTTACAGCTTTCCTTCCAGAGGCACCTACTGCTTCTGTGACGTGTCCTCTCCCTTGTAATTCATTGCCACTTTCACATACCTGGCACTGCATGTTGCAGCCATGTCCTGTCCTCTGGGGAGGAATCATGTCATCATGTCCTACCCACATGCTGTTTCCTCATCTATTGTCTCTTCAGGGTGTGTCTGACTGATGCTTATAAAATGGTAATTAGCATCTTCCCTGTCTTCCAGGTCAGTGGAAACACTGGCTTTCTCTGTGGGTTTGTTTTTTTTTTTTCTCTCCTTCCTACCCTTTGGAATTCCTTTCCCTCCCAAGTACCCCTGGATCTTACCTTCTTCATTACTCCCCATTCCTTTTCCCCACCAAGGAACTGGATGGAATTGCTCAACAATGTGTCTGCCATTGGTCCTGGAATGTCCTGCCACTCCATGTACCTCCTTGCTCTTGTTATCCATCTTATTTCTGGCTTCTGTGGTTCACTCTTTTTTTTTTTTTTTTTTATCCCATGGCACACCTTCCCTTTCACCTCCTCACTATCTGGTGGAGGCAATCCCTGGAGGAACCACGCCTGGCGTGGTACATTTATTTTGGTGACTCACTCTCACAGTGGGAAGTGGGATGGAAATTAGTGAGTGAGCTGGGTCCAAAGTGGCTGTTAGAGACAGGGCAGAGTGCCTTTTCTACTTGGCTTGCCTGCTTTGTCCAGATTTAAATCTTTGGTAACTTGGGAGAGAAGGTTGACAGGTCACTTGAGATAATAAAGCCTGGTCTAAAATTAGGAGGGAGTATCCTCATGGAACAGGTCTGACAGGCCTAGGAATTGTGCTTGTGCCTTGCTGCTGTGAAATGCTTTTGCCCTCTTCCCGGTGATCTGGATTTCCAAATGACTTTTAAAGAAACAGGAAAAGCTTCCATGAGAAAGGGAGATTGGATTGGAGGTGATGAGGAGAAGCTGCATCTTGCTCCTGCAGCTACCTACAACAACATCCTGCCAATCTCAGCTCAGGGCTCAAGGGCTGTCACCTGGGGCCTGCAGTGTGCCAGAGCCCTCCTCTGGTGCTCAGTCCATGCCATGTTCACTTCTGATGCTCCTCTGAGTTTATTTTCTCTGTTAGAGGGATGGGGCAGGAGTGTCAAGGAGCCAAAATTTGACACCAAGTCTTAACCCCTAGCCCAACAAACACAGCAGACATGCCAAAGAAAAGCAGTAATTGGGACTTGAAATATCAAGTATCATTGCTGCATGGGTGCTTCTCTGACTTGGGGTCAGTCAGGGACAAGTTTTAGATCTCTCTATGTTTGTGGCTAATGAAAATGGTACAAAAACCTACACAAAGTGTTACAGAAATGCTCAGAATTTCCAGTTGGAAAGAGCACTCTGCCTGTGCCTGTCAGTTTGAGACCAGTCATGTACTGGGAAGCCAGAGATGCAGCTGGGGAAGCCAGGCCATTGCCAGGCTGCAGTAAGGCTTTAAATACTGTGCCACGTTCTGCATTGCTTTGCTGCTGACTGACCACATATGGTATTGTTGCAGGGATGAAGCTTTAAAGCAACTTAGCCTGTCTCACTGTTTGATACTACTGGAAAACATTTTCCTGTTCCTGCTGCCTTGCTTCCCTCCCTCTTGTGACTGACCTCTCAGGGAAGGGATTCAACTGGCTTTGTTTCCTGCCATGTAGGTCAGCCGCTGAGCTCCACCATTGGAAGCAACAAGAGGGAATGTGGAGGCAGGACAGCACTCCTTCCTGTTTCATATATGTGGGCATGAGGCAGGATGTTCCTAGCCCTCAAAGGCTTGCCCTTCTTGTCATCAGCACGAGATCATTACCACTTTTTGCATAAAACATTTTTTAATCTCTCCTTGATTGGTTAAACTTATGTAGCAGCTGTCCTGCCAAAGTCTGTGACTCTTCCAGACATAGCTGAAGTTTTGAAGAGATTTGAAGAGTTGCATGAGATGGGGAAAGAGAAGAAGAAGGGTTGCATGAGATGGGGAAAGAGAAGAACTAGAAATTCAGAAGGCTGTTAAGAACATCATGAGGCTTGCTCTAAAATTGACTGAGATCACAGTGTGATCTGTATGGGGTGCTGGAGGGGGGCTCCTGCTGCCAGTCTCACTGGCACCCTGTGTGGGGAGGCTGAAGGGAATAGGTTTCCTTCACACCACAAAACAAGGGTTTCCCTTTTGCACAGTATGCTCTAGAGAGAGATTGCCATCTGTTTAGAGAAATGTTCCTTTTCCCAAGCCCCTCCAGCTCTTCAAGCTGTTTATATTCACCTCAGAGATGTTTTGAAGCACTGACATGAAACTAACTGTCCCTTCTGGGTCTGCTTCATTGCAGGATCTGGGATGATGACTTCTTCACAGCCCATCTCAGCCAGCACTCCTGAGGGAAGCAGCTATGGTGCTATTGGTATGGTATATTCCAGAACTGGGGCACAGGAAGGCTTCTCCCTGGGGTGGAGGAAGGCCCTTTTAGGGTGATTTAACACCAGAGAAGAATAAAGCTGTAAACTACTTTAGGAGTGTCTTGCAACTATTAAAAAAACCCAACAACCCAAACAACCAAATTGCAGTTTTTGAGGTCCAGGTTGCACTTTAGGGAAAAGCATGTACATAATAAAAGTGGCAAATCTAAAAGAGATGCCCTAAGAGACTGTAATTGGAAATGTGTCTTAGACAAAACTACAGTCACCTGAGAGCTGTGGGTGACAATGCTTAGAAGCTGCCTTCTAAATGCTTCAGATAGGACATTTACTAGTGACTGAAAAAGGTCCCTTGCAAGCAAGCTTCTAGGAGCCTGTTATTAGCTCAGAGCCTGCCTTTAAAGCAAAGCATGCCTAGCCCTGGGAGGCTGAAGGGCTGTGTGCCATAAAGCAAGACACAATCAGAGTTTCTTGCCCCCAGGGGTTTTACTAGGGAAGAAATAATGTCATACTGCCAGCAGGTAAATCATGCCCTGGAAGCAGAGGAGAAGATAACTTCCTGAGGGCTTAATGACCACTTTTCCCTCCTTCCCCTTTTTCCAAAGAAATCTTTTTAAAGCATTTGGGAAATGAGGAAGAAACCTGTGTTCTGCCCATGTTGATGTGGGCAATGAGCTGGGAGTTGCTCAGCCTGTGGGAAGTGCAGGCAGGTCCTGCTAACCTGTATGTGACCAGTAGCAGGGATGCCATGGGAATAAAGCTGGTACTCTGCCTGCTTTGAAAAAAATCTACTTTCTTCTTTGTCTTTTGTTCTATAGTATTTTTAGAAAAGCTTAGCTATATATAAAGCTTACATAAAATCTGAAGGTTAACTAGGTGAGTGTGCTTTTGACCCCTAATAGTCTGCTTCTTTCTCTAGAGGTATTTGTCTTGTCTCAGAATTCCAGATTTCAGAGCCCAGTCTAGTACAGAGTAGAAAATGTTAAGAGATTAAAAGTAATAGAATAAAAGCAGAGTGAAAACTAAAATGCTGCAGAGGGGAAGATAATGGTCCTTCAAACTGCTCTTAGCTGAGCACCTAAAACTTTTAGGAAGGTTTGGGATCACAGAAAATTTTTTTCCTTGAACTGGCCCTATCAACTTGTCAAAGCGTCAGAGAATCTGGGACAGCTTGATTCTTGCTGTGCACAGAGGGATTTAGCCTTTACCCTGCGTGTCTCTTTGTCCCCGCTGTGGCCCAGACGAGTCCAGCTCCAGCGGCGGACGTCAGCTGTCCTCCCCGGAGCGCAGGCCCCCGGCTGGCTCGGACACAGACAGCTCCGTGGAGGAGGAGAGTGACTTCGACACCATGCCAGAAATTGAGAGCGATAAGAACATCATCCGCACCAAGGTACGGCTCGTGCCGCGGTGTGGCCCTCGTGCTGGGCCATGGGCACATCTGGGCCACGACCAGAACTGGTCACGTCAGTGAAATCTCAAAAATCCTATTCCCTTTCAGGGTGGATTTCATCTAATACAGCCGAGTGTGCTTTTTAGTCTTTTTTCAGTCACTGAAAGTTTTCCCACTGTGATAAGAGTGCTGCTGAAGTGAGTGCTTTAATATGGAAAATCAAAATGTATTGGGGACTATTGAGAAAGGAGGAAAACACCCAGAGAGAGCTGTCCCAGAAAGTTCAAGGAGGTGTGAAGATAGGGAGAAAATAATCTGCAACAGTAGGTGGCTATTTAGTAAAAGTAGTGTGACTACAGTGAATGTACAGAGGGGCTTTAAGCCAGCAGCTCTCAAAGTGCCTCCTTCTGTCATCTTGCACTGCTCTGTGTGGTTGGAGCCATTCCTGGAGGTCAGAGGATTTTGCAGAACTCACCCCCATAGAACCAAGGGACACAGTGAGTTCACTGTGTAAAACCAGTTCAAATACCACCAAGCTGCAAATATGTTAAGATCTTCTACTGGCATCTGTAATCTACATTGGTTCTTCTTTTCTTCCCTCTTTCCCCACTTGCTCATGTTTTAGGTGTTCCTCTATCTATCAGACTTGTCCAGGAAAGACAGAAGAATTGTCAGCAAAAAATACAAAATCTATTTCTGGTAAGAACAAGGCAAACTCATAAGGTGCAAACTCTGGACCCAGAGTCTCTGGTTGTGGAGTCTGTCCACATGCCCTTCTTCTGAACCACTTCTGAGCTACCCTGTATTCCATTCTGACCCTCTTCCAATCAGTAACTGCAGATCCCACATACCTCAAATAAGGGTATTTGTGTACCAGTGCACTCACAATCCTGGCAATGGATTCTGTTTTGCATCATTGCTTTTAAGGGTGGTAACAACCAGTGGACTGAAACATAACGGGGAGGGGGTGAAACTGGCACTGAAACACGTGAGCTTGTGGCTGACATCCTGGCTTTTCCTGTGCCCTTAGCATTTGCCTCTTGTTTGCCTCCTGTGTGCATGAGCACATGTGCTCCTCTGCTTCAGGGGCTCACAGTGAGATCATAATCCCAGAGGAGTGAAATGTGCACATTGCTCCACGAGCCCTGTGGGGCTTTCTTCTGGGTATGCAGCCCTGGTTTTGGTGTGTGTGTAACTGCTGCTGCTGTCTCCCCTCTGCAGGAACATCATCACCATTGCAGTGTTCTATGCCCTGCCGGTCATCCAGCTCGTCATCACTTACCAGACGGTGCGTTTGGCTCCATGGCTGCCCCTTCTTGCTTTAAACTTGCCCCGTGGTTGTGTTGTGCAAGGATGACAGTCACAGTGAAACTGGGATCACCCAGGATCTGCTCTGTGTGAAGAGCAGTTTACCTTAGCTGCTCTCGCTGCACTGTGTTGATGTTACAGTGAGCTTGGCTCATTGGGCTTGCATTTCTGCTGTTTCTGCATGGGGAGGGGGAGTGCTGCTGTTTTCTTCATCAACTGATGTCTCCTTTGGGTCCTGTTTCATTTTGGAGACAGGAGGAATTTGATGTTATCTCTAAGAGACAGCTGAAAGCAAGTAGTGTTTGCTGTGGTTTCTCCTGCCTTCTCCCAACTTTGTTATCCTGCTGTTATGCAGATATCTGCAAGCAGGTCTATTAGTGGGAGGGTTGAGAGCACACAATGTTTCTTCTGAAGACTTTTATCAGGTTTGTGGCCCTTGACAACATGTTGTCCCACCCTAAAAACTTTGCTTGCAGATGTCAGTACTCCCCTGTGCTGGTGCTAGAGCTAGGCTGTGTCCTGTACGCCTTGTGTTTGTGCTGTATTTGCATGGGGCAAACCCCCCAGAGCAGGGAGGATTTGCTAATGGCAGGCTTCCCACCTGCTCTCTGTCCAGGTAGTAAATGTGACTGGCAATCAGGACATCTGCTACTACAACTTCCTGTGTGCTCATCCCCTTGGGGTGCTGAGGTGAGTGAGCCCTTTCGTCACTGTGTATTTGTCTCATGCCTCCTGAGTGTTTGTGGTGTGCCCAGGTCAGGATTTTGTGCTTGCCAGGCTCACAGTAGCAATGTTGGTAAGACCACTGGGAGTTTAGGACTCTGATCTTTGTGTTTTGCTCAGCAGTGCTGCTCTGTTACAGTGAGACACACACACCCTGGAACTTGTGACACCTGGGCGCCCCTTGCAAATCACTGGCACAGCAGTGAGGTGCTCCTATGCTCTGTTGGACACTTGTATCCAAGGAGCAGCAGCTCTGCAAAGAAGTTCAGATCAGTCCTTCCAGTGTAGCATTTATCTAGATTAATATGTGATGCAAAGAAGGCCCAGAGTTGGGAATCTCACAGAAGTGTTAAATTAACTGGGAGAGGTGAACTATTCAAATTAAATTGTCATCTAGAGTGTTAGATTGCAGTGTGGCAGCTGCCGAGGTGGAAGGTGGTGGAGGGGGGAGCAAAATGGATTCAGCTTATCACAACCCAGGGTTCAGCTTCCTGCTGCTGTGCTGACTTTGTCATTAACCTTCTTTCCTGCAGTGCCTTCAACAACATCCTCAGCAATGTGGGCCACATGATGCTGGGCTTTCTCTTCCTCCTCATTGTGTTGCGCAGGGACATCCTCCACCGTCGGGCCATGGAGATGAAAGATATCTACACCCTGGTAGGAAGCATGATTGCCTGGGGCTGAATGGAGCAGGGAACATGGAGTGAACTCAAAAACAGTGTGATACACAATGGGTTTCCACTTGTCTTCCTCACTGGAGGGTTGAATCCTCCTCTTTTTTTCCTCCAGTGCAGAAGGGTCTGGGTGGGATGCTTATGTTCCTGCACACCCCAGTGCTGTAGTGCTTACAGTGTGTCCATACTGCTGTGGTGTGACCCAGCCTGGGCCTCTGAAGACAAGGAGATTAATAGAGGAAGGACTCCCATGGCAGTGGCTTTTCCTGCAGCGCTTGTTGTGGAGGAACTGGGAGATTAGGCATGTCCCAAGATGCTTCTCTTCATAGTGAAGTTTGATTTGTTTTACACAAGAGCCGCTTGTGATACCTCAGAGGAATTTGGCTGCCTCAGTCTCTGAAGCAGAGATTCTTGTAGCCAGAACTTCTGTAGTCTCTCTCTAGGAGAGGATGGAAAAGTCTGCAGCCCTGTGGGCAGAGGTGCTGGTGGTTTCTGGAGACAAACAGCTCTGTTATCACAGACTTGGTAGCAAGTAAAGGCATTAGCAGTTGTAAGGGTGTTCTACTTGTGGTTTTCAGGTGAAATCTTGGCCAAATTGTGATGGAAATGCCTTCTCACATTGGCTGATGGGCTCTGCTCATGAGCTTCTAAGACCCTACTGATCACAAGAGCAATTCTGGTCAGTCCTCTCTCAGTTTTGGGCAGGATGTAGCATGGCATGAGGTACAGGACAGAGATTTTCAGTTTCATTATGTCAGTACCAAGACACTGAGGTCTTCAGATCAGAACTTCCAGCGTGATTAGCTTAGGTTTGCTGCCTGTGGATTCACCTGGCTGTGCCACGTGTCTAAATCCAGAGCCCATAGTTGCACACAGGACACTGTGCTGCACTGGTGGCTGGAGGACTTGTGTAGGAGTTAGGAGGGATGAAGTGATGGAGAATGGAAGCTTGCCTGTGATCAGGACACTGAGGGCACTTAAAATACAGCTCTGCTCTCTTTCAGGACTATGGGATCCCAAAGCACTTTGGTCTCTTTTATGCTATGGGCATTGCTCTGATGATGGAAGGGGTGCTCAGTGCCTGTTACCATGTCTGCCCTAATTACTCCAATTTCCAGTTTGGTAAGCTGAGTTTCCTTTCTCCTTTTGAGCTGGAGCTAGGATTTGCCATGTTCTGTCTCTTGCTGTGTTGCTGACGTTTCCCATCTCTCTAGCCTTGCAAGTCTCCCTAGAGCTTGCCTGTTTCAATGCTCAGTCAGGAGGTTGTGATGCCCTGCGGGCACTTATTTTCTGATCCCCTTTAGTTTTTGTTGTCCCAGAGCATGGAGATGTGCTGCTGCAAGGTGGCAAAGCACAAAGTGCTATACAGTGTTAGTGCAGCAGCAGTGCCAAACCCGAGGCTGGCAGGCACAGATCCCTGATGCTTTGTGTGCCCTTGGAGCAGCTTTCTGGGCCACTGGCAGTAGGTGTTCACACCGTTTCTGTTGTGTCCCTCCACAGACACCTCCTTCATGTACATGATCGCAGGACTGTGCATGCTCAAGCTCTACCAGACCCGGCACCCAGACATCAATGCCAGTGCCTACTCCGCCTATGCCTCGTTTGCTGTGGTGATCTCCCTGGCTGTCCTTGGAGTGGTATGTCTCCCTCTTACTCCACTGCTTCTCTGGCAAGGAGGTGGCATGTCTGGGAACGAGGCTTAGGTGTGAAAATGACTGGGGAAAGCAGCAGAGTAGGATAAGAGTGTGTTAAGCAGCTGTTAGCATTTGAATTCTCAGTTCTGCTGGGCTTTCCTCCTTGCTTCCCCTGAGCATTCAGGTAGGAGAAGAGCAGAACAGTTTCCTCTAGGTGGGCTCTTGTTTTGGGCTTTGCCCACCACATGCCATCCTTCTCAAGATGAGAAATTCATGCATCCAGATGTACATGTCCAAGTGCACAGATGATTTTCCAGGGGAGTGATTCATATTGGAGGAAAGGGGGGTGAGGCTGGCTGGGCTTCCAAGACAGGTATCTTATACCTAGTTGCTTATGCCCATTTCTCCCCTTTGGAATACTCCAAGTTGTTTGTCACAGCTCCTGCAGTGGATTTTCCTATCTCTGCACTGGAGCAGGGCTTGGATAATGTCTGGGGGCCTCTCAGGCAAATTCCTGGAGTACCTGCCTATGGAAGGGCACTGGAACAGAACCTACAAGACTTTGCCTGTTTGCTCATAGCATTGCAAGTACTGAGCTGGGCTTTACCTTGGAGGTCTCTGCTTCTCTTCTTTTGAAGGACTCATTTTCATTCATCAGTAACCAGGCAATATCCATGGAATTCTTGCTCTGAAGTAGCAGCTAGATCCCAGTGTGCTGTTAGCTCCTCACTACCACATAATGCAGAGGTCTCTGTTTATGAGACTGTCTGTGGGATAAGGCATGCAGGAGGAGCTGGTGACCTTGGGACTTCCCAAGAATCTCTTGATAGCTGTAGTAGATCTGGACAAGGTTCAAAACACTGAGACTTTATTATGGATTGCTCTGTCTTCTTTTGTGGGATGCTTTGAAGCTGTTCAGTGGAGCTTGAAAGCAGCATGTCTCCCTTGTTCCATTCATGGATAGGTGGCTTTCCCACTTGCTTTTTGGTGTGTGGGTTTTTATCTCTGCCCACACAAAGTGAAAATTTCAGGCAAGTGCTGTGCTCCAGGGTAGGGAAGTGGTCACAGCCTGATGGCAGATGAGAGTTTCTGGACTTCTTATTGTATGAATGAAAAACTGGGATTTTAATGTAGCATTAACCTGTGCTTGCAGGTTACTTTCAGCCCTTAAATAAAATGAAAATGCACTGTAGGTGCAACTGCCTGCAGAGCAGTTTTATCCTTTTTGGTCTACTTCAGTGCAGTTGTTAAAGTAATGATTGGTTCCCTGACTGCCTTTGTAAAAATCCACCTCCTGGCCAGAGAGCTGCTGCCCAACCCAGCAGAGAGAGCTTGCTTGGCCTTGTATTTCTGCTCCCTGGGCCAGCTGCTGTCCATTCAGTCTTGTCTAAAGGGACATTCAGAAAGAATGGTCTCCTCTCCAGGATGCTGAGCTAGTCTTGCTTCCCTGGACTTCATTTTGAGTTTATAGATCTGTTTTCTGGTTGGAAGATTTAGGGTTTTTTTCCCCGTGTTCAGTGAGGTTGTTTCATGTCCCATGGTGATACAGGACAGGAAAGGATTGTCCTGCTGAAAGAGGGTGCAGTTTACTTTTAAATGTCTTTGCTTTCAGGTGTTTGGGAAAAATGACATGTGGTTCTGGGTTATTTTCTCACTGATCCACATTTTGGCCTCACTGGCTCTCAGCACCCAGATCTACTACATGGGTCGCTTCAAGATCGGTGAGTGCTGTGGCCCAACCATCTCCTCCTGTGTGTGGTGCCTCCTGTCCTCACCTGCCTGTGCAGCACAGTCCTGTGGCCTCTCTTCTGGGCTACCCTGTCCTCTCATCCATCTGATGCTTTCCTGGCCTCTGAAGTCCTTGTGCTCCTGATTCCCAGTGGGAATCAGCAAGAGCTGTGTGCTCTCTGGTGGCAGGACTGCTGGGCTCTGAGGGAGCTGCAGTTCTCCCTAGTGCTGTGCTCAGAGGGGTGACCCCCACCCTGTCATGGGGTGGGCAGGGAGAGGGTCTGCTGGGGAGCCTGGCTCTTGTGCTCTGCTTAAACCTATTTCTTCTTCCTCTTCTGCCCCTGTCTGCTTCAGATGACCCTGACTCAGGTAATCACAGCTTTCCTTTTTCCCTGTTGAACTGATGGTGCTGAGCTGTAGCAGCCAGGGATTGCATGGATGTGTGTGGGGAGGCAGGATCGTGTGCCACCTGGGGTCAGCTCCTGGGAAGTGAAACCAGTTTGCCAGCAGCACTGCCAGTCCTGTTTCTTGGCAGGAGGGGAGTGATCCAACACAGGAGAGCTCAGATCTTGGTGCAGGAGCCTTTTCAAGCTCTGTGTTGTGGCTAAAGGGGAACATGTATATTCATGCATGTTTATCCATCCCCGCTGCCACTGATGGCTCTGCAGTGAAGCTTCTGCAATGATTTTGAGAGCAGGAGTGTCTGGAGTGTGCTCTGCCCCTCTAGGACCCTCTAAAGTCTGTGGAACCTGCTTCTGCTGTTTCCCTGCTCTGGCAGCTTGTTCCCTGGAAGGTGCTTTTCCCCCTTCCTACATACACACACCTCTCTTCCAGAGATGGGGTTGCAAAGCCAGCCTCTTTACACATACAGGCAGGGACTTCTGAGCTAGTGTAGAGGGGATTTTAAAAATTATTTTTGTTGTAACCTGTTGTTCTGGCCAACTGTCATCTACATCCTGTGGTGGATGCCCTCCTGCTCAGCACAGACTGCTTCCAAAGGGCAAGACATGAATCTGCTGACACCTTGGGCTCTCTGTTTTCAGCTGGTGGGTGTCAGCTTCTTCCTCATAGGCATTTTAGAGCTCAGTGTGCTGGCTGTTCTGGCTTTCTATCCTTTGCTTTGACAGACATGGGCATATTTCGGCGAGCAGTGATGGTGCTGTACACGGACTGTATCCAGCAGTGCAGTCGACCAATGTACATGGTAGGTGACTTCTCATCCCAGCACCTCTCTGCAGTTCCTCACTTCTTTAGGCAATGTGCAGAGGAAAGAGGTGGGGCTGCTTGAAAAAGTGATGGTCCTTGCTTCCCCTGTTCTCCTTCCCCCAAAAAGGTGGGGTAAGTGTAGGTCTCTGCTGGAGTGGTTTACCCCCAGCCTCCAGGCCTCCCCTGATCTCAGCCTTGGTGAATAAAAAATCAGAGCAAAGGTGATAGAAGTGTGACAGGATTTGTCTTTACACTTGCTCTCTGGGAGCATCCATTCAGAGGAACAGGTATGAGGCTCTGTGCAGTGCAGCCTCTCTGGGGAAGGCTGCAGCTATTTTGGGTCTGTGGCAAAAGCAATTGCCATTTCTGCAGCATCTCAGGGCAGAGAGCAAAAAGTAAAGAGAAGGTGGCTGTTACCGTGTGTCCCACTGATTGCTTTCTCCATAGCAAAGAGTGCTAATTAGGGCTTGAAGCCACATGGAGTTTTTATCCATAAGCCTTCTTAATTTTTTATTTATTCTCCCATCTCTGAATAAGCAAACTTGGTCCAGCCTGAAACAGCTACATCATGAAAGCAGCTGTAAGCATAAATGCACATGCCCCACAGACAGAATCCTTCTGCCTGCTGTTGTTACAGTGCTTCCCCAGCTAATGGTGATGGCAAGGAAAAAAAGGCTCCCTGAATATGTGCAGGATGCTGTCCAAAGCTTCCCCACTACCTCTTTCAAGCATGTCCTTGCTCTCTGCAGTAGTTCTTTTGTAAAACAGTGGGAGGGAAGTAATCTAACTAGGAAAACAGTAGAAGCAGTCAAAGGATTCACAGAGCCTCATGAGATTAATCCTTTAAGTGCTGAGCTTGTCCTTTTTTAGATGTTTAGTCTCCTTACAACACTTTCTTAAAATTTTTGAGGGTCAGAGCAGTTTCCATCCCATAAAAGCTCACACAGATCCAGGTGCATGTGTGTTTGCTTGAACTGGACTCCAAATCCTCACATAATTCTCTCCTGAATTCCTGAGGCAAAGGCCTTTTTGCATACTCTTTTCATTTTATATGATCATCAGTGTCTTTTCTCCAGGACAGGATGGTGCTGCTCATTGTTGGGAACCTGGTCAACTGGTCCTTGTAAGTACTGGTGTGTTGGTGCTTTGTGTATTTGTGCATTGGGCAGCAGGATTTGATACTGGGACACACGTGGCCTGGAGTGATGGGGAGAGGCAGCAGTGTCTGTGCAAGAATCCTGTATTGGGGCCCTTCTGACATGTTTTGGCAGGCAGGCTGATCTGAGGGTGGTTGGCAGATCCATGGGATGCAGTGCAGCACTAGAGCTACGTGGAGCATCCCCTGAGCGTTTCAGCTGGGGGTGTGTCATGGCTCGTGTTTGAGGAGCTCGTGCAGGGCTGGCCTGGTACTGTGCTGCTGGGTTGTGCTTCCCACAGAGCTGGGAGATCTGTGGCACAGCCAAGGTGCAGGAGACCTGGCAGACACAGTCACAGAGCCTGGCTGAGCAGTAACTGCATGGGAGCTCTCAGATGAGACCTCAAATCATTGGCCCAGGCTCTTGCTTTTCACTAAAGCTGCTTCTCAGGGACATGCTTTCTGCCAAATGTACAGGTCTAGGGCCAGATCCTACCGAGTGAAATGTGTTTGACCATGGGTTGGAAGCAATCCAGGGCCCTTGCCTGTCCTCTGGGGTCTCCAGTTGCTTCAGCAGCTGACCATGGCTAAATTTCCTTGTCTGGGAGCAGAGGCAAACAGTGCATTTCCCCCAGGGAATTGGGAAACTGTGGCACTGGTGCTGTGTCCTGCAGTCCTGGTGGGGGCTAGAACAGTGTGTGGCTGTCAGCTTGGGGATGTACCCTGTCCCCAGTGAAAGAAGCTGCCTGATGTCCCTTCTATCCTCTCTCTCAGTGCTGTCTTTGGGCTGGTGTATCGGCCCAGAGACTTCGCCTCCTACATACTGGGAATCTTCATCTGTAACCTGCTGCTGTATCTGGCCTTCTACATCATCATGAAGGTAATGGGTGGCAGCTCTAGCTGTCCTCGGGGCTCCTGTCTCCAAAGGGGAAGGGATGGGCCTTTTTTCTGGCTGCAGTTTGGGTTCCTGTGGTGCTGCAGAGGGATGTGGAGGGACCTTTGTGGGGCTCACTTGTGGGGTGAGACAGGGTGTTGGGGAGGGATGGTGTGTAGCCATTTCAGGGGTGGCTGGGCTGTGTCTTTGGGGGGTGGGCAGCCCTTCCCAGATGCAGATAGTACAGGCTGGTGTGTGAGCCCTGTGCATGGCTCTGTGCCCTGGAAAGGACTCAGGGTGTCCCTGTCTGCAGCTCCGCAGCTCTGAGAAGCTCCTGCCCATCCCCCTGTTCTGCATCGTGGCCACAGCAGTGGTGTGGGCAGCTGCCCTCTACTTCTTCTTCCAGACCCTCAGCAGCTGGGAGGTAAATTTCCCTTTTACTGTTCTGTCCATCTCTTTCTCATCATCTTTCCTTCCTGGTGCTTGTTTTGCACAAAAATTACTCTGGAGAAGAGTCTTGGGCTGCTCATGGGGAGCTGAAAGGGTTTATTTAACTCATGTAGCAGACTTGTGAAGGGAGCATGGGAAGCTGTGCTGACTGAAAAATTACTGTAGCTGTGTAGAGGCTGTTTATAACCAGGTGATCTGGAGGTGACTGGTCCTTCCTAGGGGACAAAGGAGGAGCTGGGGATCTGGAAGGAAAACTGGGAAAATCCTGTCCAGTGCTGGTGGAAGACATCCCTGGAGCAGATGGCCACCTGGAGTCAACCAGGTCAACCTGCCTGGGGTTGTTAGGGCTCTTGGTGACCTGGGAGGCCATTAAATCCTGACTGGGTGCCTTCTAACAGGATGTCACATCCATCTCCATGGAAATGAGGGGCTTGTTGCAGGGTGGTCTGGTGGAGGCTGTGCAACTTGTGCTATGCAGGACCTCAGAAGTGGAGATCAGAGGTTTCCCCTTGCATGTGGGTTGTGGTCCCAGATCCATTTTAAGGTTGTTTCTGGCCTGCCCATGCCACATTTCTGGCCAGCACAGCAACTTTTCCTGGATCCTGCTTGGAGGGTTAAGACAGGGTGATCCCTATAGGGTCTAGTGTGGCCAGCAAGGTCCCAGTAGGGGTGGATATCAGGTCCTGACCCTCTGCCTGCCCTCCTAGGAGACTCCAGCAGAGTCCCGGGAAAAGAATCGGCCATGCATCCTGCTGGGATTCTTTGATGACCACGATGTCTGGCACTTCCTCTCTGCAGCTGCCTTGTTCTTCTCCTTTCTGGTGAGTCCTGCTGAGCCTCCCACTCTGCTGGATGGCCTCTCCCTCTCTTTCACCTTGCTCCCCTCTTATCCACATGGAGCTGTGCCTGCTCCAGAACTCCACAGAAGTGCCCCAACTCCTCTGCTTGTCTCTACCTCCTGACATCCTTCAAAGTGGGATACTCCTTGTCAGCGGGATCAAGCTTTCTCCTTTATCTTATTTCTCTCCCAGTGCCTTCTGGCCTCAAATTCCTTCTGGGGCTGTGGGTCACACAGCTGTTGTGGGGAAGCTGAGGGGCTGCTGCTGTGACCAATGACTCATGGATTTGTGAACATCTCCCATAAAGGGAGATGAGATCTGAAAGGAAGACCTCCCTGGCCAGCAAGACCTGAATCTGGCTTGCACTTTTCTCCTCAGGTCCTGCTGACCCTGGATGATGACCTGGATACGGTGCGCAGGGACAAGATCCCAGTGTTCTGAGTCCCCAGGGACGGGGCGCAGAGGTGTCCCAAACCGCTCAGCCAAAGGCACTGGGCCACCGGTGTCTGTGGAGAATGAGCCTGCTGCCATGGCCACCAGTGCAGTGGGAGCAGGGGAACGGGATTCCCCAGCAGGCACGGAGGGGTGCTGTGGCAGTGAGGTGGGACCAGGAGGGAAGATGATGTTACTCCTTTCCTGCCGCATCCTCTGGGGCAGGCTTGATCCAGAGGCCAAGGCCAGTGCACAGCCCTCTGGCTTGTGGGTGCTGGAGCCAGTGAGAGGGGAGGAAACAGGAGGGAGGCATGTCAGAGACCTTTGCTTCCCTTCCTCCCTGCTGATGTGCTCCACTTCTCTCTGGTGAGCAGGCTTGAGAAGTGCCATGCAAACCTTCCTGCACAGGGAGCTAATGTCTGCACCTGCAGTCTGCTGCCCTCAGAGTCCCTTCAGCAGCACAGGGAGAGCATTTGGTTCCTGTACTGCAGCAGCCAGGGGAGAAAAGGATTCCAAACTGAGGCGGCAGTGGGGGGACTGTGTTTTCTTTTTTCCTTTTTGTTGGAGAGACTCCTTTGGTAGCTGGTGGAGAGCCACGGTACCAAGGCTGCAGTGTTGGTCAGCGGTGGTGAACTAGAGCTGCCTGGGAGGGCTCTGCCAGACTCAGAGCCTCCTACCTTGCTGTCTTGCAGTCTCCCTGTCACTCTGTTGGACAGCCACACTCCTCTGGCAGCTCCTGCTGGCCCTTGGCAGCGCTCTGGTCTCTGTCACGGCACCACAAGTGCTCTCCTCAAGTGACCCTGAGAGAGAGCGCACAGCAAAGCCACAGCCTTGTGTGGTGGCCCTTGGCTCCTGCTGGATGCCTTGCCAAAGGGGCAGGGTGGAACAGGGAGGTTTGCCAGCAGCCTCAGACTTTCTCCTCTCATGAGCTTGCCTTGGACAGCCTTGGCAAAGTAGGTTCTCTTATGGACTGGGAGGATGAAGGAGATTTTGGGGCAATTGGTGTTGAGCTCTTTAGCTAAAGATGTGGACCAAATTTTCTTCTCCAACTTGTCTGAATTGGAAATGAGTTTTTTAATGGCTTCTGCATTATTTTCAGTTTCTTAGTTATTTAAAAAAAAAAAAACAAGAATAAGGTGTGAATTATTTCAGGCCTTGCATCTAAAATGGGACCTATTTTGCTAATTTGCAATTAAAAAGTGTTCTTTGAGGCCTGCTGTCCTTATTCTTGTCTGCCTGAGCATTTTTACTTTGGTGTATGCATGTAGCCAGTGATGCAAAGGTTTCGTTCCTTTTCTGCTCACTAAAGCAGGTGACTCTGGTGATGTTTTACTCCAAGAGTCTGTATCTCCTTGAAGAGTTTTGCACCAGCTGGTTTTTATTTTTTCTAAGCTGGAGTTTGTCGAGATGGTCAATAAAATGGATGTTTATGGTTCCCTGCTCTGCAGGTTGATCTGAATTCTTCTTGCTCCTGCTCTCAGCAGCAGCAGGGACAGCAGTCAGGGCAGAGGGGTGCCCAGTGGTGTCACACAGCTGCTGCCACCCTTGGGACTGTCACAGGTGTTTCTGGAGCATAGGTGTGGATGACCTGCTTGTTCTCTTAACCAAATTGCCTTTGTGAGGCTACATAGATTAAAGAACACTCTTATTTGTCACTGTAGTCCCTTGGGCAGGGTGAGGAGGAATGACACAAGAGGCTGCCAGCCTTTATCTTCCCAAGCAGAGCTGTGCCAGACTGAAGGAGGACCTCTGTGCCCCCAGATTTGTCCAGTTCTGGGGACACATTTTTATAAAATATACTTTCTCCCTGTGTTTTCATAATCTGTAGTTTCAGACTATGTTCCAAGCTTGTATTTGTTTCTAGACAGGAAGCTGGTTATCTTCTCTAAATTGAAATGTGAGGAAAAAATAATGTTGAA
Organism: Vidua chalybeata; assembly: GCF_026979565.1. Taxonomy (NCBI): domain Eukaryota; kingdom Metazoa; phylum Chordata; class Aves; order Passeriformes; family Viduidae; genus Vidua; species Vidua chalybeata. Next base: position 71,383,234 of record NC_071531.1, read on the forward strand.
CAGCAGTTGGAAGGCTCGACGTAGGAGGTAGAACAGCATATGGGCTTGCTGTGCTGAGCAGAGATGAGCACAGCATGGAATGGTAAGGTGGTAGCAGGGAGGGAGAGGGAGGCTGGGGAACAGCACAGAACAAATAGAAAACCATGACAGAATTCAATTAAATACAAGAAAAGGCACCTCAGGCCTGAGAGATGGGAGGAAGGCTTGGAATTGTCTGCCTGCTGCTTCTGTGCTTCCAGCTTGCTGCATCAGTTTTTAAAATTTCCTCTTAGCTTTGCCCTGTTTGCTGGGCTCTGTTGGTGCTTCAGCTCTCCCACCTGATGGCCACCTGACCCCTTGATGGCTGTGGCTGCTGGGGGGTCTGGCTAGGCACTTGGGCACTCTGTGCTCCCAGGTGTCCTAGGCATGCTTGGCTCTGCAGCCCTTGCCCCAGAAATGCAGCTTTCCTTGAGTGCTGCTGTCCTTCTTGGGCCACTGCCCTTGGGCAGGAAGAACAGCTTGCTGGTATGTGGGGGACCCTCATTCCCTCATTTGCAGGAGTCATGCTGTTGTTTCCTCACCTTGCCCTGCTCACAGAGGGAGACAGATGTGTAGGGTAAAAGCAGAGAAGCACTGTGGAATTGTGTTGAGAGGTGAGGAGGCCTTTTTGCTGCCCATGGGCTGATAGTGGAGTCCCTGCTTCCCCCTGTTGTGCCCATGCTTGAGATAAGCTGCTGTTACAGCTCGTGAAAGGGAAATAACAGTGCCACAGGCAGGGACCCCTCCTACTTAGAACAAGTTGCTCAAACGCCCATCCAACCAGGCCTATCTAAAGATGGTGCATCCACCACCTCTCTGGAAAATCTGTCCTAGTATTTTACCACTCCCATTGTAAAAAACTTCTTCCTTACATCCCATATATTCCCTGTTTTCTCAGGAAATGTAGGTAAAATTGTTCTGCCCAGTACAACTGAAAGGAGAAGGAAACAGCTTCTGTACAATACTGACATCCCCTCACAGGTTAGGAAAAGTACCCAGGGTCATGAGAGCTGTTACAACTCCCCCTGGAGCCCCTGGACTGGCAGAAGAGCAGCCAAGGCAGGGGGAAAACATTGCAGTGTGAAAGAGGAAGGCAGCTCCCTCGTGTCCTGTTTCCCCTCCCCTCTATGACTGAACTGTACACTGGCTGTCACTGAAGGAACAAAAGTCCTTCTGTCTTAATACTAAACTTCAGACTTATTTTAAATTAAGACCATCCCTAAAGGCAACTTCCATGCTTGCAAGAATTTTGAGGTTTACAAGCCAGGTTTTCTGGAGTCCCTGAAAAGAATTGTTTCCTAGTAATTCTGTCAACTTCAGTATTGTGCAATCTCCCAAAAAACCCTTTACTTACCTTGCAGGGTCTCTGTACTGCTCTCATCCAAACTGCATCCTTTAGATTCAAACTGTGACAAAACAACTGTCTTACACCACTTCCAAAGCAATGCAAGGGGACTGTGATGAGAAGCATTTTATAAAATGAAGTTGTATCTCAACAGTGATCACTGTCACCGGGGCAAGAACAGCACCTGCCATGTATTTTTTAGATACTACACAATCAGTATTTATTTATTGTGAATTAAGTAGATTGTATGTCAACTAATATGGTGCATTACTCTGGTATATGCAGAGAATGTACATCAGTGGAAAATTCTGACTGTAAATTCCCAGTCTCAAAGCAAAACTTTTATTTTTACCTCTACTTTAGAGTGAATGGCATAGCTTTATATGGGGAAAGAAAGAACAGAACATTCAAAGAGTGTTTTTCTCTTTTTTTAATAAAATACTATCATGTTCATATCTATACAAATAATTATTACAACTATTAAACAAAGTATTACATTTAACAATAGAAATCTCAGAACTCTGAACAAGATCATGGTTTGGGATATTTACACCTGAATGCAACACATTTGTAAAAAGATGTCAAAATAAACAGAGCAAGATCTTATTTACAATTGGAAGATGATGTTCCTGTTCATTCATTATAGATTTCTACTGCAGAGTTCCTATTTTCCATTACAAAATAGTAAGGACTTTCCACTGGGACCGTATCCAAGTAATTTACAGCTGTATAAAACAGAAGCACAGCAGAATACTCTGGACTGAATATAAATAATTTACATTGTGGAGGGCAACAGCATCTTTGATTAATCTCCTGTGGCAAAATCCATACTTGCTTCCCTTCTCAGAGTGAGCAGGCAGGAACAGGGTCCAACCCCCCGCGAGCTCTATTGTTTCACACTTGTGATTGCCAGAACAGCAGCACATATTGTAAAATTGGAAACCTCCGCATAAAGATACTTCTGGTGAGGCAGAAAAAAAAAGCCTTAAAAAAATTATCTCAGAAGAACTGGTATCAGCAAATAATAAATGGTATCTGTGTAACTAAGCAGGGCTTGCTCGCAGAGAGTATGAATTTGTAATCTGCTAAATCTTCCACCAGTTCATGGAGGAACCTTCTCTTAGTGGGAATAAGGCCTTGTGCTCTGAGGTTTCCAATTTATGGATTGCAGAGGCAGTAGGAAATTGAAAACACCCTCACACAAACCTGTGTCTGCTACCCATGCTGGATCATGGCAGTGGGAGAAGGGAACACCAGGAGGTGCTAACAGGTCAGGTGACAGCAAAGGATGGATCTCCTTATAGCACTGTATCAGACAACAAAACAAATATGACTGATCTGGCACAAACAGATTCAATGCTACTCTGTCTTGCCAGGGGAAGTAGGATCATAATTAAAGTGATGAGTATGAAACTTACTAGGGGAACAGCAAAAGATGACAGCTCTCAGAACACTCAGTCATCCAGGAACAGTGGGAGTCTGACTGAGTCCTTGAGCCAGGACTGCACAAGTGCCTCAGAAAAGGTGAAAAGACAACAGGAGCCCAGAAATAATTAAATGGCCCCTCTTCTCCAGCCATGGCCTCTGCAAGTTGCCCTGCCACATGACTTGTTTCCTGCAACAGCACTACAGACACCAACCACAGTAGCAGCAGCAGCACAGCTTTAAAGTGCAGTAGGAAATCTGTGCAAAGTTCCGGTGGCTCAGGACTAGCACCTGCTTTTACTTTTTTTTCAGGGAGGTGCTCTTCCACCTGGGAAGCAGCACAGTGATAAGCTGGTAATCTGAGCTGGAAAATCCATTCCAGCCCCCAGCTCAAATCACTTCAGTTCTTGTCTTATTTAACTGTTCCTAAATGAGGTCCTTTCTCTCAAGAAAAAAGTGTATAAATATTAACACATTACTATTGTATTGCATGCTTTCAAATTAGTCTATCTCTGCTCTTACTCTCCTAGGCTGTTTAAGGGATTAATGTGGACATACACGCAATCCAGCCCAATATTATTTACTGTTGTTTGTTGAAGTCATTTAGGCCAAGCTGAAACCCACAGCCACAGAATGCCTATCAGCTATGGCAGTCCCACCCCAGAATTAGTGCCCAAACCTTTCCCTTCCACTGCTGATTTTTCTAAATTAAGTGATACTGGGTATTTTTCCTTCCTTCAAAGCCAAAACAAGCCCTGTGTAAGTAACCTTCAAAGAAAGTAGTATGGAAGAGAAAATGCCATTCTCAGCCTAACAAATGGCAGCTAAACTCACAAAATCTTTTCCAAGTATATCTTGAAAAACAAAGGAACTGTTAATTGCTGGGTAGTCCTCAGGAGAAAAAGGAAATTTGTCATTGTGTCATGGATGCTTGCTGAAGAAAATGTGTTCGCTTGTCAAATGGTTTTCATAAAAAGTAGAATCGTTCCATCTGCAGAAACTCCTTTTTCAAACTGCCCTCTCCAAGCGCACATCAAGGTAAGGTGAGCCTTATCAACCTGACAGCTAAGCACAACAGGTTCATTGGGAGGGGAAAGGAAAACTGAAGAAGGACTCATTGCATTTGCTCCTCTTCCTGAAAGCAGAGCCTGAGGCCGTGGGGAAGGACTGAGATACTGACGTGTCAGTGCCACAAACTGACCTATGAAACTAAGTGCAAGAAGCCTGGTGGATGTGGAATGACAGGTGGGATTCATTTACAGTGACAAGGAAAACACCAAACCATTTAATAATTAAAAACTAACAGAAAGCTAACATCTAATTTCCTCTCTTTTGATGTGAAATATCCAGTCCCCCACTGTCCCTCCTAAAGACAAAAGAACATGAACATGAGAGAAGCTGAAACCCACAAGCTGCTCTCAAACCAGAGGACTAGGCCAGGTTCAACATTCAAAGCCCATCTTAGGCAGTCAATTACACCAAAAGGCTACACAACAGATCCAATTTTTCTTTGATTAAAGTTATGTAGAAGCCAGGCAGCAGTGTAAATATGAGAATTTGGATGAATATGTTGATACAAGGCCCTCATGGAGACGTCTGCCTACCTTTCTTGTCACAGCAGTCTCCTGATCCCACACCAACACCACAGGACCATTTATCGTCACTTACAGCATGAAAATAGACTCACACAGAACTTGAACAGAAATTCCCATGTTCAGGGAGGGGAATGAAATTACATTTCTCCATCCTGGTCTCATCAGGTTTCAGAAAAAGGCCTTAGAAGGCCTTTTTGTAGTGCCCTGTCACTACAAAATACAATCCTCCAGAGAAGACCAAGGGTCACACAGTAAGTACTTCTCAGCCACTCACTGCAAAACTCTGCAGTTCCTGCAAAATCCCAACAGTCTTTGTATGGCTGAAATGCCTGTGCTGTGATTCCCTGCACTGCAGGCATCCTGTGAGCAAGGAGGAGCTGGTTTTGGTTGTCTTTGTAATCAGAATGGGGACATGTGAAAGTTACTGACAGTTACTGCCTTTTAAGAAAATGATGTGCAGCACAGAAAAAAAAAAACCAAAATCACAGCTGACATATTCTATCACGAATACTCAGGACTGCATTTAACCTTGAGACAACAGCAGTAAATATGGAGGAATAAGAAAATAGATATTTCAGTGGAAAGGGACCTATAGTGATCATCCATCCCAACTGCCTGGGGTGCCTCCATCCACTTCAGGACTGAGCATGTTATCCAAATGCCTCTTAAACATGCTTGAGGCCTCCACCACCTTTCCAGCAAGCCTGTTCCAGTGTCTTTATCACCCTCCTGGTAAAGAATTGCTTCCCAATGTCCAGTCTGAACCTCACTTAGTGCCTCTTTGAGCCATTCCCATGTGTCCTGTCAGTGGATCCCAGGGAGAAGAGATCAGCACCTCCCTCTACACTTCCCTCGCAGTCAGGGAACTGCAGAGAGCAAGGAGGTTCACTGTCTATCCAGATCCCTATCCAAAGCATCTCCTATGCCAACAGCATCTCCAAGTTTAGTATCATCAGTAAACTTGCCAATGGTGTGTTCAACTCCTGTATCCAGATCAGTGATAAATACATTGGATAGAACTGGCCCTGGAACTGAGCCCCAAGCAACATTGCTGACCAGGTGCCAGCCAGATGTAGCCCCATTCACTGTAAGACCTCTGAGCTCTACCCTTCAGTTCTTGACCCAGCACACCATGAACCTGTAAATCCCACAGCTGAACAGCTTGTCCAGATAGATGCTGTGAGGGACAGTATCCATAGCATTACTAAAATGCAGAAAAATTACATCCACTGCCTTCTTTTCACCCACTAGGCGGGTGACCTTATCACAGAAAAGTATCAAATTAGCTAGACAGGACTTCAGTGTTGTGAATCCATGCTGCCTGTGCCTGATGGCTGCATTATTCTTTAAAACTCCTTTCAACAGTGCCCAGTGTAATATTCACAATTTTTCAAGGAACCCAGACTCTCACAGTCTGTAGTTCCCTGTGTTCTTCCCTCATGCCCTTTCTGTAGATCGGAATAATACTGGCTACTTTCCTGTCAGCAGGGACCTATCCAGACTCCCAGATCTTTTGTAGATGATCGTTTGGGGTCCTGCTGTTTGTCCTGTTTGCTCCTTCAGTACTCTGGAATGAAACCTATCTGGCCAACTGGATCTGTGGACATGCAAGCAATGCAACAGGTTTAAGTTTACAAGCTCTCTCTAGTTTTCATAGACATCATAAAGTAGTGTAGTTTTCCCAGCAGAGGAAACCAATATGGTTTTCTGCGAATGTCTGCAATGATGAGCTGGATTAGCATCTTTATATAAAGTCCTAGAAGCCAGGGCTTAATTTTTCACTAGTTTGTCTTGAAAGCCAAACCCATTGCTCCACACACAATTCCATTTAAAGAGAGCAAGAATGGGCGCATCTGCCTCTCTCCTCAAAGACCAGACAAGTGTGTGTGACCACAGAGTGGCTGCTGCTTCAATCCCCATCCTTACCATCGAGAACCCATGGAACAGACACTGTTACAGAGCTCAACTCACCACCTGAGGCAGACCCTTTAAGACTGACTGCACTACAGACACCCCTTTGGTCAAGAGTCTCACCAGGGCACACCCAGACCTGCAGCTGCCTTAGCTGGTTTGAGGCTGAGAACTGACTCATTCCTAACCCCTGCCTCCTGCACAGGCCAGTGGCTGCCACTTGGTGACTGCACTGTGGTAGAGAGAAATTGCCTTGCTGTGAACTGAAATACTCTATTACTTATAAGAAACAGAGAACTAATGCACCACTTAGATTTAGTGTCTTAAGATAAGCTCCATCTGAATTAAATCATGATTCCAGGCAGAAAGGGACCTGGGGGTACTGGTTGACAGTTGACTGAACACGAGCCAGCAGTGTGCCCTGATGGCCAAGAAGGCCAACAGCGTCCTGGCCTGTATCAGGAATAGGTGGCCAGCAGGAGCAGGGAGGTCATTCTCCCCCTGTACTCGGCACTGGTGAGGCCACACCTTGAGTGCTGTGTCCAATTCTGGGCCCCTCAGTTTGGGAAGGATATTGAGATGCTTGAGCGTGTCCAGAGAAGGGCAACAAGGCTGGAGAGGGGCTTGGAACACAAGTCCTGTGAGGAATGACTGAGGGAGCTGGGGGTGTTTAGCCTGGAGAAAAGGAGACTCAGGAGAAACCTTATCACTCTCTACAACTTCCTGAAAGATGGCTGTAGCCAGGTGAGGATTGGTCTGTTTCTCCAGACAGCAACTGACAGAATGAGAGGACACAGTCTCAAGCTGAGCCAGGGGAAGTTCAGGTTAGATGTCAGAAAAAAAAAAATTATTCACTGAAAGATTAATGGGGCAATGGAATTGTCTCCCCAGGAAGAGGGTGGAGTCACCATCCCTGCACATGTTTTAAAAAGACTGGACATGGCACTCGGTGCCATGGCTTAGTTGATAAGGAGGTGTTAGGTTAGGTCATAGGTTGGGCTTGATGATCTCAAAGTTTTTTTCCAACGTAATTCATTCTGTGATTCCCAACCAGGATCACTTTGCATGAAAACACCAGACCACAGGTTACAAGAGCAGAGACACTGTCAGGACAGACTACATTCACAGCCCAATTATTTTTCATGTTAAAACCTCCTTGCTTTCCTGGATCAGTGTAAAAGGGCTTAGCAAAACCAAAGTCTGGGCAGTCAAGCTGTGGAAAACTCTTCTAGGTCCCTCTTTGTGGATCCTGTTCTTTGACATGGAGGAATATCTTCCTTTCCACCTTTCAAAGAAAAAGAAACAAAACAAAAAATCCCAGGGAGCCTGCTCCTGCCCATACCCTCACCAGAAGCTTCTGACAGGTCCCAGGAGCAACAAGATGATGCACTGGTGAGCAAGATAAAAGAGGATGACTGCATGCCAGGGAACCTCAAGTTACTATGTTGTTTGTAGAATCAAACCCAGAATGGTACTTCCAAACACATAAAAGACAAGTATTTCTGCCCCGTAAGAAGAAAAAGCACACTGCAGAGACATTAAATAAATAAAATTTACCTAATTCTTCCCTTTCCTTTAAAAGAATTAGGACCAAAATTTGTGAAAATATTGGAGACTCAGCCAGCACACACATTCACTCCATCTCTCATGCATCTACAAACACATCACCCTTCCTCAAATCCCAATGTCTTCCTGTGTGTTTCAACACATTCATGTTCCTCCTTCAGTCACAATCACACAGGTTTAGATAAAAGGTGCATTCAAGTGCAGAGTACTGATATTAACTCAGGCTCAATCCTATCAGCAATATCAAGTAAAAACTGTGGCCCCAGGAATTTCCAGTCATTTTGTGGGATGCGACAGGCTTAGTCCTCCTCCCATGTGCTGCTTGGTACAACAAAGGGCTGTCACTCACAGAAAGCAAGAAGCTGGTGTTAGAGCATGGGCCAAAGAAAAGTAGAGAGGGTAAAAAAAAACCAACATTAAGAAGGTGCTAAACAAGGTACAAAACCCACCCTGAGGTAACTTGCTGCAGTCAGCAATGAAATGGCAACAAACACGGCTGCTGTCTCTGCTGACTGCACCAGGAGTCATGAGCTACACTGAAACATTGACTGAGTTCAGCAGTAACTGAAGCCACTGTTGAAACAGATCCAAACAAGATTCTTAGAAACAGAAAGTCATGGGTTAAAGAAATCTAAATTTTCTAAAACAGTATTTTTAATTGCTGACCATGGGAGCACACAGTAATTTTCACCAGGTAAAGTCAGCCTTAAGTTAAATGCACATGACAAGCTTGAGACAGACAAAAGCTGCACAACAAATGCCTTTTCCAATTAGCGCTGGGTTAACACAGACTTAACTTGTGTTGAAGCTCCTGAAGATATTTTACAAAGGAAAAAGAGAAACCCAAACCATTCCAAGCTCCTCTGCAGTTTCAGGTAAACACATCAGGAACAAACTGACGCCTGTAGCACTTGTTTCCTATCTCCATACGGATGCTCTCACTCCATGTATTACTGAGGGCAGCCCTTACCTTGGAACAACCAGACATCAAACCTGATTGTTGGAAAATCAACAACCAGTATTTGCACAGCTCTCAATGTTGCATCCTTATGTTTCCTAGTAAGTAAGCATTGCTATAGGCACTGGTGCTTTAGAGTCAGTAAGGTGGGTGGAAACACAACGGAATATGGAAAATACCATATACATACATTGAGGCAAATAAACAGTGATCCTATGAATGGTCTCTCCAAGGGTGACAGTAAGATCCGCTTCCTTCTTCTTAAATATATAAACAACAAATCAGACCAGAAGTCAGTCTGCCAGTTTTCATACAGCAGAGCTGCAGTCATGACCTAAAATATGGCTTATATTGTGGGCAGGGCGGTTCGAGGGCTGCTTGGAAGAATCTGAAGCAGACGTGTTTGCAATGGAAAGCAAAGGTGACATCGCTGAGCCATCTGGAGGAAGAGCTGTGGCTATTTCTGGAAACAAAGAAGTTAAGTTAAAATTGGATAAGTGCGATGTGTTGGTCATGTGCATTGGTGGCATATCTGGAAGCAAAGGAAAACTTGGCTGAGCAAAACCAACAGGCCTGGGAGGAGACAAAATGGATCCAAATCGATTGTTTAAACCTCCACCGCTCGGCTTCTCCGTGCTTGGGTTCGGAAACATTTGATTGGGAAAGTAAGGGATAGAAATGTCGTTGGAGAGGGTAGGGTGGGCAGGAGAGTAAGGTGGATAGAAGGACGGCAGTGTATTCTGAGGATCAACTGGGATTAGAGCTGGTGTCCGAGTGGCACTAGGCTGAGTGACTGGTGGGATGAAAGAAGCGTTAGCATTTATTGGTGGATTCATGCCACCCTCTGGAATAAAAGGGAATCCAAAATTCTGGGAGAGCGTATGTTGGTCAGGGGCCACGTTATCATTGGACACTTGAGGGCCATCAGACATAAATCGGACAATGCTTCCTCTTTTTTCTATCGTGGACTGTTGGCGCCCAAGGATCATGCTGCCACTGGTGGACAGAGGAAGATGGGGAAGACTAGGGTCAAAGACATTTCCATGTCTCTGGTTTCCGGATCGATTCCTTTCGGGCTGACGTATTTTAGAACCTCCATTGTCTTGCAGAGGATGCCTCGAGCGCTGAGTGACCGAAGAATTTGGCTGACGAACAGAAGGCTGCCCTTGCTCGCCGCTTCCGTGAGAAACTGCAGGGTGAGGGTGAGTTGGCCTCACAACTCCATGCATATTGCTGGACACAGGTGTATTCATGTGGTTCTTAGTTCCATGACTGTCCGTCATTCTCATGGGGTTGGACTTCTGCACAGAGATGTTTGGGCTTGTATTGCGACCCTGAATGTCCCCTGAGGAAGAAGAACTTGAAAAAGGAATAGTCAACGAACTGTTCCTTGTGTTAATTGCCCCAATGGACATGTCACAGCTTTCCCTGCTCTGACCATCACCATCCCTTCGGATGTGGACGCTCTCCCGTGCTGGGGGACAGTTGTACTCGATCGTGGAGGAGGCACCGCACTGCGTGTTCCTTTGATGTTCTGGGATTGATCTTTGGCTTCCACTGACTTGATCTCCAAGGTGAGGGGCGAGCAAACTCTGCATGAAACTTTGGTGGCATGTGTTTTCATTCTCCCTCGATGGCAGGGTATTCCCCGTTGGAATACCCTGTACTGGCTGGTAGGGCAGTCTCTTCTGCCTCTCTATGGATGGTGCAGCATTCTGACCGATTCGGAACGCTTGTGACTGCATGCCCCGGAGCGAGGACACAGAATTGCCAATTTCACTGTTTCTTGAAGCCTGCACGTCAAAATTGCCCGTCGGTTGTTGATTGGGTCCAGAGGGCTTAAATGTTTGGCAATCAGAAAGACGCTGCACATCCGAGCCAACTGTGTGGTCGACCGACAGGCGGCCCTGCATATTATGAATCGCCAACCCTTTACTTCTAGAAACATCAAGATAGCTTCTCATTTCAAGCTGGTCAGAAACCCTAGGGCCTTGAAGAGACAGTCCTATTCTCTGCTCGGAATTAGAGGGTGTCTTCCCAATGAGAGCCTCAGCAGAGTAGCTGGAAACTCTGTTTCTTTCCTGCCTGTGAGGGGTGCATGTCATATCTGATGGTCTGGAAACAATACTGGCCTGGGACACCATTTGCTGCTCTAAGCCCCTTGAGGTCATAAGTCTTTGCATCTGATTGTGCCCTGACACGTGTTCTGAAGTGGAACCTTGCTGTCTGCTGCCAACATCCTGTTGCTGTTGATGCATAATATCCTGATTGATATGGCTCTGAGGGTGGCTATGGTGGTTTCTGCTTGTTGCAGGATTTTCACAGTTCTTTTCAGGCTGGGACGCTCCAAAGTGCTGCTGCATCTGCTGCTGCATTTGTTGGTGGTGAGGATGGGGCTGACCACCTTTCTGCCGTGTTTGATCACTTCCGTGGTGTTTTTGCTGTAGAGAAAGCTGTGTGGCTTGTGTTCCCTGGATGAGATTCCGTTTCTTTTGCATCTGCACCTCCTGCTGTATCGTTCGCTGTTGGTGGACACTGTGGGGTTGAGAGTGGACTGAGTTTTCCCCATGAGTGACATGGTGCTGCAGCTGGTACAAGTGGTGCCTCTCTCTTAACTGCCCAGCCTGCTGCTGCTTCAAGTACGGGTGATTACTGTGAAGGTGAGAGATGCCTTGGGCAGGGACATGTTGAATTGGCTGCAAGTGCTGCCCTGCCTGGCCTGGCTGCTCTGAAAGCGGTGGCTGAGAACTGCACTGAACTTCAGTTTGTCTCAAAGCCGGCGTTACGAAATTGCTGTTGGGTGGGAATAACCTATTGAGGCCATCAGCATGCCCTTGATTGCTCACTGGTGCCACTGAATTGGATGAATTAGGAGGAATCTGACTAACCAGCATCTGTGTTTGATCAGCAATACCCTCCGGTGTCCGGTTCATCAGCGCCATCCCCTCAAGCCTTATGGGTGCTGTCTGGCACTGCTTTTGCCTCTTTGCTGTAGAAAGCAGAAGGTCATCCTGAACGGCCCTCTTAGCAGAGTCTTTGCGACCTTCATGGTTTTGCGGCTTTAAGTGTGATTCCTGCAGCTGGGGAGCCTGCATGGTGCTTGCCCTGATAGCATTCAGTTGTTCCTGAGCATATTCACTCATCAGAGCAGGTCCCGGAGACGGATTGATGTAGGTACTAGATGGAAGGGAGAGGCTCACAGTTGCAGGGATGCTTGCAGGCTCTGAAGACTGGGATAAACCTGAGCAACTCACCAGGGGATGGACAATGCGGCTCTGGTGTATCAGATTATTCACACTTAGACTGGTTATGCTGGGTGTCTGGGAAGTGGAAATCTGCAAAGGAGTGTTTGATGTTTCCACACTTCCTACAGAGCAGCTTGGCTTCTCAACCTGCCTGTCGACATTTGTCTGTACTGTTTCATGAGCACTGAATTTGTTAGGTGCTGCTTCCAGCGGCCCCGCATTGTTTTCTTTCACTGACTGAGGTTTAAAAGGCTGTTGCTCTCTCTCCAAAGGTGCAACCTCAGACTTAGAGATGACATCCCTCGTGTTAACCTGTATTCCCCCTCCACCTTTCTCAAGGCTTTCCTGGTCAAAAATAGCTCTCGCTGCAAGAGCTACGATGTCAGTCTGTTCTGAAAATGTGCAGCTGTTACAGGTACTGGTAGAGGTGCTGCTTGTGACATCTTCTCTGGTGGTATCTGGCAACATAGATGCAACTGAGAAGCCTCGACTGCTGCCAGAGCTGGTTGACATGGGGGAGTCTGCCTGCCTGCTCGTAATAAGGGAAGCACTGACTACTTCCTGATCAGAGATGCAGGAGTGAGGCTGGGAGAGAGTGTCACTTTCCGTGTTCATCAGCAAGAGTTCCTGCTTCTCAGGCAAATCATTTGATTCTGCTGATTTAGAGTTTTCCATAGGAAAATTAGAATGCTCCCCCTGAACAGTAAATGAAGAGGTTTTTTCCACAGCTGTTCTTTCTTTTGCGAGATCAGACAGCATTTTGGTTAGACCCTGTCCTTCTAACAAGTCCGCATCTTGCATTACCACTGAGGAATCGTGCGCAACATTGCAGGACTCCGAAATCATTCCTGCCTTGGAAGTATGACCTGCTGTGTTGCTCTGTGCTGCTGAAGTCCCATTTGCAACCTGCAAGTGTGTAACCTGTGCTTCTTTACCAGAGGATGTTAAGGTGTTGGGGGGTTCGCAGGGTTTGGGAGACTCTGATGGGACAGAGGCAGTTGGTGGGTGACTCTGAGATCCCTGGGCCTGCTGGCAAGGAGCAGCATCTTTGGCCGGTGGGGGAGCGAGCAGCAGCTGCTCTGACACTACAGACTCCAGCGGTGAGGAAGCAGGCACCTCTGCCGTGCTCGGCTCTGGAGCAGAGGGGGTTTTCACTGCCTGTTCGGAGCTCGCAATCTCTTTGGAAGGAGAGTCAGAAATGCTGACGCCGCTCGATGCAGCTGCGCCGCCTGCCTGCGGTGTGGTTACAGCCTGTGACACTGCTGAGGCGTTTTCCGGCAGCCCTTTACCACTTGAGGACTTTGCCACTGTTTCCACAGAAGCACAGTCCACCTTCCCAGCATCTTTGCAAGGAACTGCTGGACAGGACACTTTATTATTGACTGTTTGGTGTTTCTTTGTGCTTGGCTTTTTGTTTGTCCTTTTTGATTTTGCACTGGATGGCAAACCAGCAGCTGCTTTTTGCGGGGAAGCATTTATGGAGTTAGATGCACTGGTTAATACCGAAACCTCTGCAGGCACTGAAGATGCCACAGAAGTTGGCAATGACACACAGTTGACTGTGGCAATCTGGTTATTGACAGTTGCAGGATTGGTGGGGTGGCTGAGAGACAAGTGCAAGCAGCTCTGTCCAGCCATTTGCGATATGCTTTGATTGAGGTTAGCTAAAGCACCAAATGTATTGAGGGCAACATTGGTATTTGGATCTTCACTGGTGGTGGGCTGAATAATTTGCATAGGGGCTTGGTTTGAAGCTCCAGATGAAGACATCACAGGCTGCAATGCAAAAAGCTGCCCATTTAATGAGATAGTGTGAGGGTGCTGTTGGTTGGACATTGTCACTGAAAATGTCTGCGTAGAGCTAGAAGATGGCAAAGAAGATGGCCTTGGTAATATATGGACAAGGTGTTTCCCTCCAAAAGTCTGTGGAAGAGAGGCATTTTGCATGGTGCCACTGGAGTTGGCAACTGCAGTCGGCCCATTCACAGGAAGTCTTACAGAAGCAGAAGGCTGAGCAGAGAGGAGGGGAAGAGGATTTTGATTTGCAGCTTGTATAATGACAATTTGCTGACTAACATTTTGGCTGGGAACTTCCGCTCTCACAATGGGCGGGCATGGAGCAGGGTTTGGAGGCTGGAGAATGATGACATTCTGGTTAGCTGGTGCTCCTGTCACAGCTGAGGCAACTGGCTGAGCCATCTGAATCACCTGCATAGCTGAGTTTAATGGAAGGATGCTTCCTGCAGCCTGAGCTTTAACCTGTGGCTGGCCGATTAAAGGCTGTATAGGTACAGGTGGGCACGAGGGCAAGGTAACTACAATCTGTTCAGCTGCCTGGCCATCCCCAGGCAGAGAAGCATGCAAACTGATACTTGTAGTCAAAGGCCTGCTGTGGGCAGAAGACACAGTCCCAGCACCATTGACTGGCTCGTTGAGGAGGGCAGTCATTATCCCAGATGGTGTCTGGCTCAGCGGCTGAACAGTGTTTCCTGCCAGCTGCAAGGTTGTCCATGTGGTCTGCGTGTTCCCAGCTGAAGGCATCCGGGTAAGGCTACTCATGTTTTTCAAGTCTGAAGTGACAACACCTGAAGAGCCTGAAAAAGACCAGCAGCTCTCCAGGGGACTGGCAGCCAGAGTGCTTATTGCTGTCACAGCCTTAACTCCTTCTGCTGCAGATGTCACAGGCATGCCAGCACTGCTGACCACGTCCATACTTTTGGGGACATTTGCAGAAGAGCAGCTCTCTGTAGTAGACAGCCTCACAGGTGGCACACAAGCTGTGTGCGTGCTTGAAACTGCACAGTTCTCCTGGAGGTCACTCCTGGAATTGTGTGTATTTGAGCAAGTTGCATTCACCTGCTGACCTTGGGAGGCTTCCACAGAGGTACTGGAAGGAAGGCTGGTTCCCTGTGGGAGCGTTTTCTTTGTTGATTTAGTGCCCTCCTCATCACTTTTACTTTTGGGGGGATTTTGCTCATTCTGTGGTGCATTACTTGAAGAACACTGTAGTTCCTGTTCTGCTGTAGGTCGAGGTGTGCTCTGTGAGCTGGCAGGAGCAGCGGTGGGCACACCTCGCTCGTTGTCCGGGGTGGAGAGCTCAAGAACATTCCCTGCTGGAGCTGTCTGAGCGGATGCCAGTGGAGAAACTGTAGGCTGTGACCATGGCTTATTTTCTGTGGGGTAAATACCGGCAATTGTCACAGGAGTCACTAGATTGCAAGTTCTCTGAACTGGCACAACATTGGCTGTTTGCTTTTGTAAATTATGACCAACATTAAACGTTATTCCCTGCACAGACGCTCCCTGGTTATTTCCATTGGGCTGAGTCCCATTTGAATAGACAATGATGTTCTTTTGAACCTGATCACTGGGAATAACAACTGAGACCTTGGCGTTTTTGAGGTTTCCTTTCCAGTGGATTGTAGGGTCATCATATAAGCAAATATCATTTGCTTTCAGTAGTTCGATGTATCTCCCGTTTTCCTTTTGCAGTTCATCCAGCTGTTTCCGGAGTTTTTTTATCTCTTCAGCTACAAAACAGTGAGAGCACTCCATTACATCAGCACCAGAGCAAATAATGAAACAATGCTACCACATGATTTAGAGAGTAAACACTGTGTAGTAATGAAATAATTTTTAGAAATAAACTGAATAAATTGTTAATAATGTATGTTATTTTCAAATGGTTAGCACAACCTATGGGCTCTTATCCTGGTAAGCTTCTCTTCTGAATGGGAAAGTGAATGAATTTCACAGACTATTCCATTATCAATAACAGGATATATCAAATTACGTAGGAAAAAGCATTAGGACTAAACCAGATGAAAGTGAATGCTAATCAAAATTGTTTAATTCCTGAAGGAAAGACAACACAAACACATTAATATTTTTCTTTTCCCTGCTCTTTTGCAAACACAAAACTGTTTTAATTGATAATCTTACAGCTTTCGAGAAGAATGAGTTTCATTACATCTAAAAACTACAGACAAAATGAAATACAAAGCACTCATGTAAAGCCACAAAAACTGGCAATGCACTTGGGAGATGGCTCACCAAAGTGGGACAATCACAATAAAGCAGAAATAAAAATCACAAACCACAACATTAGCTCTGAGATTGTTTCTGTCACACCTCCATCACAGTACTTTTACACATCTATTCAAGTAAATTTTATATGATACATTATAATTTTATAAAATGAGCTGTTATAACTTTTACAGCTTTTCAAAGGAAAAAAAAGCTTTATGAATGAACAAAACTTAATCTTCTCAATGAGAAAACAATCTAACTGGAGTTGGTCAGAAATCATTCTGGTCACTACAAGTAGAATAAACTGGGGCAGAATTTTCCAGATGATGCCACATCACCTATATGTTCTGGAATTACTTTACATCACAATGCAATTGCTTCATTGTGTCATAGTTATGTGCCAGAACAGTCACTTGGACATTCTGTTGGCTTTTTTTTTCCAAGATATTCTAAGCAGCTGTATTGTTCTTGTATGTGCATAATTTCTTGGGATTCCCATGTGTGGTCCCAGGCTTTGACACAGCAGAAGTGAGGGACAGAAATTCTAGAGCCCCCAGCAGCATGTGTACTTACCCTGCTCATTGTTCCCTCCATTTAACAGAAGTTCATCATTCTGTCTTTTCATTTCTGTTATGTACTTAAAGGCCTGATCCAGGATCATGTTCTTGCTCTGTAAAAGAAAACACATATACAAAATTAGAAGAAAGGTCTAGAATTTGTAAACCCATTAGTGATGAGGCTGCACTTACTCCCAAGAGGTCTTTAAAAATATGCTCTGAATATCACTGGTAGAGTTTGTTTTCTTCTGGTTCTGTTTGGGCTTTTTAGAGGTAGTTTTTTGGTTTGATTGCTTTTATAAGATGAAACTATAGGTTTTGTGAATGATGCTGACCCTAAAATGCCTTGAGATTTTACAAAATAACATTGCCAGTGCTGGAGCTGGCACTTTCTGATGCCCTGAGGTAGATACTAAGGCCACAGATCCTGAACAGCCAGCATCCTTTCTCGCTGATCAGCCTAAAATTCATATTCACTAATAAATATACATATTACATGAGATTTCCAGGATACTGCCTTGTAAATATTTTATTAGAAAGGCAACAAACATGGAACAACTATCCAGGGAGATATATGCACTATTTTGAAAGTAGTATACTAGGGAATATGGGAAGAGAAAATAACCCATCCAGAATCATCTTTTTATGAAGCTATGCTTATTCTGTCTGCAAAACCTTTGTTCACTTCTTAATTTCTTCTACTGTTCAGTAGGAACAGTCTCTGCTAGGGATTCCTCTATCTTGAAAAAGATGCTTCTGTACATCAACCTCAAAGCATTTGTCTTGCTTAATCTTTTGCAAGGAGAGTGTCTTAAATTACTATTATTATAATTTCAGTTTCTGAATTGCTTTCAAGGCATTATATGAAGGATGACAAAAATAAGCAGTCATATGCAACACTTTCATATAAAATGCTCCAAATCTGTATAAATACATTCATGTGACCCTGCACTTCCAAGGAGGAATTCTATTACAAGTAGTTTTTAAAATACTAATAACTAGTTATATTCTTTAGAATATTAATTCAGACAGTTTTGCCTTCCTGCTAATCCAAATAGTAAAATAAGTATTTATACTTCTACAGACAAAGAAACATTTGGACATTTGACAGGAAACTTGTATGTACCTCTGGATGGACACTCACCTGCTTAAGTGCTGGAGAGCAGGGAATGAGTTCTCCAATTCTGTTTATCCCAGCATTAATCTTCTTCTTTCGATGTCTCTCCACTAAGCAAAAACAATATGTACTGTGTTATCTGGTTGGGAAAGTCAGCACAACAGCAGCACAACTAGGATAATGCAAGGGCTCATAAATACATTATTTCATTACACATTGGAACCTGGAGTAACTTGAGTGAGGAAAAACGTTCCTCTAAAGTAAACCTCAGTTAGCAAATTAATACTCAGTGGAATCAAAGAGCCATAATGTAAATAGCTATGCCTTTAAAAAGTGGGGATATTTTGGACCCCTTAATGAAAAAGTAAAGTTCCTACAACTTAAAATTCATGTTTTGAAACTTCTTTTAAACACAGTTTTATGACACTCTCTTCATAAGGCAGATTGATTAAATTTATGCATACAGAAAGCAAATGAACAAAGATTATGGAAAGAATCAGTTTCAGATTTCAGAAGCAAACCCATGCCTCTTAAATTCTAATGTCAAATTTAGCACCAAAAGAGAAATAATGTAGATTTCATCAGTCTTCAGGCTAAATTTTAAATTTACGCTAACAGAGTAGCCAGCCAGCACTGAACATAGCTCTAGGTAGATGGACTCTTTTCTATGTCCAGTAAGGTCTAATTGGCTGGGAGTAAAGAAAATATTGAATGGAGAGTAGTTCCAATGAATTACCTATTTTGGAGAAGGCCAAAAAATGCTTCATTTATAGTCTTCTAGTGATACCATTTACCTCTTCAATAGGTCTGAATATTGACAGAAAGGGCCTACACTGTAAGTCGAGGAGTATAAATATCTCTGGGCATGTTTTTTTACAGACAGCATCTCTGTTTTCCATCCACCACAGTCAGCCTCTTTCAAATATAGTTAACTCTCACGCAGCTATTTTTTTTACTGAAACGTTTTCATGTTCTATGCAAACTTAAAACTATTAGATGTCTTTTTTTTTTTTTAATGGAAAAAGTTCTTTCATAGCTTTGTCAGGACTCAAACTATTGTGTTGTTTGTTTATGGTACTGAATGAACTTTTTGGTTTGTGCAGTTGCTCTGCTTTTAGTAGCACAAAGAAACAAATTGTGACCTGCAGGTGAGTGTATTTCATTTTGCTCCATTACAAAAGACTCACTAATTTAATTTAAATAGTCTTATTTCAGTAGCCTGACACTTCAATTTACCTTTCTCAAACAATTTTTTTTTTTTTTTTGTATTTCAGGAGAGATTGCTGGTATTGACAGAGATAGGCCTAAATACACTAAACACTGCAAGACAAAGTTTCTTATGCAAGAAATTTACCATATAAATTAGAGCACCTCTGTAAAAATTAAAACACAGGACACTTGGGATTTAATCTTTATATATCTTACTAATGCATACAGATATCACAGTGTTTGTGAAGTGCTCTTTTGTTTTAGTCATATTTGCAACACTATCCTCAGCTTTTCCATATATTAACGACTAAGAAAGTATAGGCTTGGAAGGAGCTGCAAAGTTCACATACTGCAGAGTTCAGCCCAGGTGATAAAGATTTTGGAAAGCTATCAACAAGTGAAACAGGAACTGGGAATTCCAATGAGGCCAACCATCTTAGAAGTAAACTTGATAAGACTGTTTCCTGATCCTTCTTAATTCTTCAGAAATTGGCCACACCCTGAGCACACTCAACAAGAACAACACTGCACAGGCTTCACATGGAAACTGCTCAGTGGTTTTTCCAGCTGAGTTTGTGAAGCTCACATGATATTGGTGTTCAGGTAAAAGAAGAACTACAATCAGTTTCTTTGGATAAACCAGCCCAAAGCCTGCCAGACTCCTCCCCAGTCCATCTTTCTGTTCCTACTTGTAGAAGATGCCATTGGTACTAGACACTGACCGGGTGCTGCCCAAGGGATATGACTCCTACAACATACGGCCACCATTTGCACAGAATTTCTGGGGTGTCAACATCCAAGTGGGTGCCTTAGAGATAGACTAGAGGAATACTTCTAATCCAGGCAGCCTCTAAAGCTCTCAGGTAGGACACCTGTCTCTGTTTTGACAGAGGTGGATATTGGTTGCATGTGAATGCCTGTGCAGTTGTTTTCCTTTGGAATTGAACACAGCTGAAATAGTTTACTTCTTAATTTACTAGCTTTGGAATGGCAGGGGCACGGTGCTCCTTCATACTTTAACTTTGTACTGTGGAAACCAGCCAACTAGACACAATCTGCACAGATATTTTATGCAAGGTCACAGAAAGGTGTTTGGTAGGGTGAGGCTTTTTCAGTGTACTAAACTCCTATGGAAGAACCATCTCCATGTAAAGTATGTTTTACTACTCCAAAGTGTCTGTGCTTATTTCCAGACCAAACAGCAAAGCATGATGTTCCCACCTGCATTATGTGTCTCCCGGTTTTTCTTTCTGTGAAACATAAAGAGAAAAGACTCATGTGATACTGAAGGTTAAAGATCTGCATACAAACAAATATTTCTTATATTATTTCTATTACAACTAAAAATACTAAATATTATAGTCTGCTCTGTGAACTAGAACAGCAGAAGTCACAATGAGATGTTCTTAGACATTGGTATTAGACAGTTTCTAACAAAAATTTGTTCATGGTCAGACTTGAATCAATTTCAATTTAACATGGCACAGTGTAATGCTCCATTTGATTATTGGTACATATTTATAGTGGAGAGCTGAGTTTTTATGTTCCTGTTACACTATGACGTGTTCAAAAAGGCCAAAGAATTTTTAAAAATAGTTTTGTTTCTGAGGAACAAGACAGTTAAGTATTTGTCTGAAATGCTGCTTTTACATTCACTTGATCACTGAAACAAGAGAAAACTTTACCATGCAAGTTGATTTTCCAGCCACATTGCCTTCAAACATCATAGCTTCTGGTGTCAAAGAGGCTTCCTTTGTGAGAGAAACCAAAAATACTGTTCCTCTGCAGCTGCTGTTCTTTACTGTCTCAAAATTCTGAATAGGTGTGATTTGGGCATGTGAGGGGTTGTGTTTGGTTTCAGATGTTCACCTGGGACTACTGGACTGATGACGACAATCATTGTGCAATGCCCCAAATTGCTTTACTGCCAGTCAATAAATTTCAAATGTATACTCTACACATATAAATAAGATGTACTATACACATGCACTAGGACAAATACTTCCAGGAAGTACAGTAAAGCAAAGTACGTGTTTTCTGGAAAAAAGCAAAATTCCAGAAAAAAAACAATTTCAAAAAACTTCTGTGCAGCAGCACACTCTCAGACTAGATGTCTGCTGGGTATGCAAAAAACAGAGTAACATTATTCTGCGATCTTTTGTTGTCCTTTTTGACTGTTACAGAACAGTCAAGATGTAACAAGGAATCTGAGGTAAGAATGCATGACACATGTGGAAGATGTGTGATTATCATGAGGCACAGTATATCCTTTGTGCTTTGAGTTGATAACTGATTTCTGGTAACTCACTAAAGATAGCACGCACCTAGAGTAACTTAGACATGGATTGCAAGACAGTAGTGTTACTGCTACAGGTCAGACCCAGAGACATCTGCTAAGAAATAATGCTTAATGATGATCATTGATACTAAATATGCAAAAGAATGTAAGGACTGGACAGACCCAGCTGTCCTTTGGTTGACATTACCATTACAGAACACAAAATACTCTATTAGTCAGATAAGAAAGAGCTGTGAAATCTGCAAAGACTGAAAAACCTTCTGTAAGACAAATCAGTGTTCTCTCTGAGCTTTTCTTAATCATAAATCATATCCTACATGGTTAACTAGTGTAAGATGAATGCTGCATTTAACTAAGGACTGAAGAACTCCTCTACCTATCAGGTATTAGATCACCCATGTTAATACAAAGGAACAAAAGTCTGGAAAAGTTCTAGTGAATGTTGAGTCACTTTGTTACAAAGTTTGGTCACAGTGTTGCTGTACAACCTCAAGATGTAGTTTGAGTTCCTGCAGAGATTTGAGATGTAAGATCCAGATTCCACTGGGAGTTGAGGAAGAGATCTAAATTACCCTGTTGAAATTCGTATAGGTACCCCCCGATATCTACAAGGAGCCTCCACAAGAATAGAGGCTGTGCTCTAACCAAGGCAGCAATGCAATTTTACACACATCAAAAGAGTCAGTGAAATAATTAAAGAATCTCTTTTGCCTAAGTGACTCAGGTAGATATATCTTTAACAAATAGTTTGGTATAGACAGGTCAAGAGAGAAACTTTTGGATCAATGCTGATGAACACACAGAACTTCTTGTCCATACCCTTATTGCCAAAGTTTTAGCTAGAAATTTTGTAACTGCAACATGACTGCAGACTACAGACCTACGAAATAGTAATTTTCCCACAGGAACTCACCGATGCTGCTTCTTAGTAGGTGTCTCATTCTCTGTCATCTCTGGCATTGTTTCGGAGAAGAGAGCCTGAGGAAAAATCATAGAAGGAATTAAAAACTCCTGCACTTTTCTGATTCCTTAGCCCATAACATTTACGTGGCTTTGCCTTGGACCACAGGGACGGGGTCCTATTACAATGTAGGAACAAGTCCATCCCCTTAACTCAGAGCAGTTGATTTTGTGACATTAAAAATTAAGCACGTTACCTATCGAGATGTTTTGCAAAACCTGTCTCTGATGAACTGGTTTCCACTTCCTCAATTACTTTAAATATAAAAACTATTATAATCCCAACCACTTTCAGCAAACAGGAAGGATAGTTAAGAGTATATGACTGCTTTTCAAATGGGAGGAACAGCTGAACTCTCTCTTATCAGCCCTTCCTCACTGAATATGCATTCAATTCCCAGTTTGAAATAAAATATGAATGCTAAGCAAAAAACAAGCTACAATGAGGACATTCCATTAACTACAAATTAATAGTGCTCTTAATGTAGCAGATTACAAAACTTACTTGCTATTAAATTACTGTATACCTTAAAACAACCACAAATGACACCCCTAAGCTCTCAGATATGTAAAATTAAGTTAAAATTAAAGTTATGAATTAGTTGTCCATAACAGCCTAATGAATCTCATCTAACTTGTCCTCATCTTGAACAGATTGGTAGCCTGTATTTAGACAAACAAAAACATTACAAAGATACACAAAATATGAGATTTAAGTAAATGAATATCTACCAGAGACATAAATTTTAGAGAGCAAGTGACATAAATGTACTGTAGATGACAACAGGAAAAAACAGATCTGGTTTTTGATATGTCTGTGCTCTGTATTTACTTTCACAGCTCTGTTCACTCTCTCACCAACCAACCTGTTATTGCAACTCTTCCCATGGGCCCTCAAAGTTCTTATGGCTTCACTTTCTCTGGCTCCTCCTGAAAAGGAGCTTTTCATTTGCTTCTTTCAACAGGCTTGATATCTTTAGGGTATTTTTTGTCTGTTTGTTTCGACTGCAATGAAGTGGGAGTGGTTTTTAATATAACTTTAAAAACCAAGCAGTTCTTAATGTAAACTGAGCCTACCACTATCGGCACTGACATCAAAAACAAACCCCCAAAATAATATCCTTACAAACCAGAAAGCCAGACACCTATGGAGCTCCCAAAGTACTGAAGCATACACTTCACAAAGTGCTCTGTGCGCACACCTCTGTGTGTGTGTGTGTGTGTAACTAACAGAAATAATCTGTATTGTACCAGAACTGAATTCAGATACTGCTTTTCAGCCTTTATACTCTAGAAGTGAATGCATTCAGTAAATGCATTCAGTAAAGATTAGAGGAGGAGAAACATTAGGGCTAATGCTGTTTACCATTCTAATCCTGAAGTACTTTCTCTATTCCAGGGAAGACTTGGGAGATATTGGCAAACCATAAAATAAAGAAAACAGGAAATAACCTATGAATAGATCCAGCTCAGGGAACTCAAAGTGCCTGAAGGTTTCAGGAATATAATTCAACTCCACCTACACAACAGTGTTCACACCATCACAAAACTGGACACAATCCTCTCTGAGAGGAGTTACAGCATTCCATTGCCCCACTGGGTGTTACACAGAGCCTACCTAAACACAGCCACCACAACCCTCTCCAGCCCAGCAATGGGAGCACATCACTTTCTATTTATATCCCTCCACGGACTTTGCTTTCTCTGTGCCCACTGACTTTGCTTTCTCTGTGCCCACTGACCAAACCCTGCATAAATTATGAAAACACCAGACAGAGTTAACAGTCTTTTACTGTGGGATAAAGCAGTGGTGCAACTTCAGCACCCTCCTATAAATTGTGTTACCTCATCTTAAAAACAAGATTTCTTCTCCTTTAAATCCAATTAGCTTACTTCACTAACAATTTATTTGAGTTTATATGTAGTAAGAGTAATCCACTTGTTATGCCAGGTTGTCCAAGTTAGTAAAAACTCACAACTCTGAAAGCCAGGAAAGCCAGTTTCCCACCCAAGGCATCTATAACTTATCCCTCCTGGGTACAGCTGGTGATGGTCAGTAAGTACTCACTGATTCTACCTGCATTCACTGTACCAGGTGATGATGAAGGGGTTAACTGGGAGACCTTAGCAGATGATTTTGATTAAAAACAAAACAAAACAACACAAACAAACAAACAAAAACTAGTTAGAGCCCAACCATCTTTTGGATGCTGTTGGCAGCCAGAGAGATGTTACAGGTATACACGAAGTGACTGAGGCCAGCATACCTCCTTTCAGCAGTTTCCAGCGTGCCAAAGCAGTCCAGCAGGATCTGTAGCCATTAAGGCTCTCCATTAAGAGACAGGAGAAGCAGAGCAGCTGCCTGGTGACACTACACTCATACATCCATCACTGAGGCAGCACCTTGTGTAGCAGGTGAAACAACTACTCAAGGAGGCAAAGGGGTCATTTAATTTACTGTGTACAGTACTGTTTCTGTTCAGTGAGGATGTGAGCACATGGGCATAGTTCTGGTAAAGCAAAGCTCTCAAACATGCTTAGAAAAAGGAAGATGCTGGATTGTTTCTTGATTTCTGCACGACCTACAAAGACAGAGCTGATGTGTCTGTTAGTGGGCATATTGAGACCATAGCAACTATGCTGGAAATCAGAGTAAAAAGATAAAAGAGGTCTTAGTTTTGGTGAACTTAGCATTTTTGAAAGACTAATGTATTCACCAAGCAACCACATTTTTTAAATCTTGCAAATTTATACAGCTTGAGAACCAAAGGACTATTTCTGTTTTGCAGTGTATTTAACACAGAAAGCATTAATGTGGATTTAGATGGCCAGCTACCATGCAGGGCTACAGATGAAGCACAAGTGTGTGGAGGTAAGGGAATAAAAAAAACACCCACCCACAAATACCCTTCCCCAGAACAGACATGGCTGTTCTGACTCCAGCTGCACAGTCTGGAACACATTCACAACCCCATTTACTCCCTGCCCTAAGTCAGAGCATCCCCTTCTCCCTCCTGACATCAGTTCTCCTTACGCCTATATTTTGGCTTCTTCTATGTCCACTCAGCAAAACTCTCTTTCTTAACAATAGCCATCCCTATCTCACAAAGTAATGATATACACAATATTCCAATTGCCTTATTTCTTTGTGCTGAGCAGATGCTGAAATGATTCAGCAATTCATTGTATGTAGCATTCTGGAAGATGGATAGACAAGGCCTTAGTGAAAATTTGTGCTATAATTTATTAATACAGTTTCTAACTATTTTTTTATCCTGAAAAATAATAGAAAATCTTTACTACATGTCAAAGACCCCAGTTCTTTCTTCCTCCTCTGTCCTTTTTTTTAAGTGTTGCTGTTCCCTTTATATTTCAAGCCATTTGCTGCCACACTGAGTGCATAACGCTCACAAATGTAAACTTAAAGTCTGTATTTTATATGCTTCATTTCCCCCAGGATCTACATTTCCTGTAGGAGACATGGCATAGAAATGCTGTGACTCTCACCCTAATTTCACTTTACTGTGGAATTACTTCAGGTGAAGTTTTTCAGTTTTCCACTCAACCAGTGCTCCCAATTTCATGGCCCTGATAGCAAAAAGCAAGGCTGTACACATTATCTAATGAACCTATTAGTTTTTGTGAGCTTCACTGAAAAGAGGTGTTTAAATTTGTTAATCAACACTTGTATAAAACTCTGGGCTTTCTACTGATAGATTGTACCGTGAAAAATATGGTGAACTGAAATTGTTTTTTCCCATTCTTATTCTGTAAGGACAGAAACCTTTGCATTTTACTTCATACTCCGCAGAACAGCTCAAGCTGGCAATACCAGGGAGGAGGTTTTCTTAAAGGTTGCTGAAAATATGGGCTTTGTGAATTAAAAAGAAAATAAAAATACTGCCTGGTGGAGATTTCTGAGGGTTGATGAATGCTTACACTGTGTCCATTTCTCCCCCTCAGCTGTTGTATGACCAGAGCTATGACAGTGGGTTTTCCTTTACTTCTTCCACATCAAGTATTGCTTCTTCATCAAGATTCCTTCATGGATTCCCTAAAGCAGAAGACATGTATTTGCCTCATAAGCTCAGAGACAAATGTATTTTAAGTTCACTCATTAAATATGCTCACTTAACTCAACTGAATATCTGCAGAGAAAACGTAGCAAAATCCAAATTCTTAAAACAGATGAAGAAGCAGTAACTCATCATTTATATTTATTTAGTACCAAGCTTTCTTTAAGCTTTATGTAGTTAACAGCTTTCACAACACCAACCTAAGATATTGATTTTAATTTAAATGCAATGTCATCCTCAGAAATTAAAGGATGCTTTGTGTTCTGAAGATTTAAATTTAACATAATTTAATCTCTTCTACAGTTCTGAAACATTGGGTATAAAACTTGAAAACCAATTTATTTAAGCATCTTCTTGTCTACCACCCATCTTTCCTGGTACTGTTTAGCAAATTTTATGAAATCTCTTCTTCAAAACACGCGCTCAGCAAATACAAGAAAAAGTTAATTTAGATTATTTTATTTGGCATTATTTTTTCACTCCTTATTTAGGAATAATTTCCAAACTTAATATTAATTTAAAAAAAGAAAATAATTATTCCAATCTGTTATCTTTGGCTGCACAAAGCAATCTTCCTCAAATTAGTATAGCCATTCCATTCTTCTGCACCAGACAGAAAGAATAATTATTATATGCAACTACACATATTCTGCAAACCTACCATCAGTCCAAATCTTTCTTCCTCTTAATATCCTTCAGCAAGCTTATGCTGTGACACTGCTTCAGTCTCACAGCTCTTACTGGTTTTGTATACCTCATGTAGTAAGCCTTAATGTAAAGCTAAGATCAATTCCGAGGCATAGACCATAACTACTCAAATGCTTTTTTCCTGAGACACTGTCTTCTTCATCCAAGCAACTGCTGGAGCTCACTTCTCCAATCTTCCATGCATGTTTTAGAACAAGGCTAGCTTTAATGAGGAACTTAGACCAAGTTTTTAATGACAAGCAAGGTGCCCTTGAGATCAGGAGACAAAATTTACTGTCCTTTCTTTATTCCCCCTTGGAATTGTTCTATTCTAATTTTGTATTTACCTAATAAAATGACTGCAGGAAACATAACTCAAAGCTGACCTTTGTGACTGTTACCTGTGTGTATTAACTACTGTGGCCTATCAAAGCAACCTGGTAAGACTATCATACAGGAAAATGAAAAAGGCTATTTTTCCTAACAGGAGGAAATAAATCTATCAGTTTGGTTTCAGAAGAAATTGAGATTTCCCTGTTACTGTGTTCCTTAATCCACTCCCTCCCAACAGCTGAGCCCCATGACTGACCTAACTGCAACCTCTCAAAGAGATGAAGTTCCCAGATGTTTACAAAAACCTAGGAGTGAGCAGAGGAGGAGGAGCGAGGTCAGGTGAGGGACTGGACATGGCTGGGTCTGTGACCAGCTCTGCAGCATGGGTGTGCTGGCTGACCAGCTCAGAGTGGGCACTGCCTCCTTGTGCTGAGGAAGATAGTCCTGATGCAAACCAGTTGAGAGTTTCCCAGCCAACCAAACTGTTCCCAGAGCCTCTGCAAAAGCTAAGAAAAAAAAACCAAAGCCAATGAGCTAAAACTTGTTACACGAGGCAACTTTTGTTTTTTAAATGTGCTTGTAAATAACAGATCAAAAGAAAACTTCACTGCTTTTAGATATTTTTATTCTGCCTCTTCTGTTTGCATTACCTAAACTCAAATAAATTAGTATTTTTCCTCCTGCTGACTTAAAGCAATAAAGTTTTAGTAAGGCTCTTATACAAGAACATGCAAGAGAACTAGAAAGAAAATGTTTAGGGTTTTTTTGTAATAGCATTGGAGGAAGAGAAAGGGTAATTACTCAAGTGATATTCCCTCATATCTACATTGGTTTTGTTTCATTTGTAATTTTAAAAATATCAATGGCAATTGCACTGACCATTTAGTAACAAGGAGTTTTAGGACAGCATTGGTGTAGGGTCATTCGGAGAAAACCAGAACAGATCTGCTTAAGAAAACTTCATAAGAAAAAAAAAAAAAGAAACTTCTCTGTTAATCACTTGAAGATCCACATCTCATATTTATTTGTCTACTGCTATTCCCTCCCAAGTCTTCCTAAGTATAGCATCATTTCTTTTTAAACCTTAGAGGAGGGGCAGAGATAAAACTCATGTCCACAAAACCAAGTCTCTTACTGACTGTATATGGTCTGGAAAATATTTAAGGAGAAGTACCTCTGTACATGTTGCACCCAGATGAGAGCTGCTGCCACCCTCTCATATTGTGCAGATGATCTTGGTACTGCAAAGAAACTGAAGTGCACACGGTGCAAGTAAAGGAAGACAAGAACCATGTTCTGTGGTCTGGAGCAATTGTTATAGGGAAGCAGGCATTTGGGAGCTAAAGAGCCATAATTATGCAGCCAGTGCACAAGCCACAATCACAAAGACCAGAGCTCTCACCTGAAACCACATCTTCAGCTACTTTAGATGAAAATAAGGGGAACATCACTCTTTTCTTTAGGAAATCAAAAAGGAATGACCAGGGAAATCCTCCTGATCCCCTGTTCTCCATGTATTGTGCTGAGATTCACAAGTTACCACATACCAATTTTACTATGGAAGTGAGAAAATGTGAGAAATGTCTCTTTGTTGCAAGACAGTGCTCATCTCCCTGGCTTCCAATGCCCAATGATCCATGGTACACCTCAAAACCAAAGGATTTTCAAAGAGAAGACAGACATCTAATTATGCTGCGCTTGACAAAGGAGCCACAAGAGTGTTTGGATGGTGAAAGCTAGGAGGATACAAAGTGAATTGCAGGCAAGTTCCTCCTACCACAGGTCATCACCTCTCTGTGGGTTAGGGTTAGGTTACCTGGATCAGATGGCAAAGATTGCCTGCACCAGGCTGAGGCTGAGAGTGCTCTCCCACTCGCTCCTGGGCAAGAGCAGCTGTTGGTGAGCCCAAACTTGCAGCAGCATGCTGCAAGTAATTCTTTCCCTGAAAAGAGCTGAAACATGCAAGTCATCATGGCCCCCAAATACTGTGACCAAGATGGTTATTTATAACTCAGGAATCCAGCCTTTTATGAAAACTGTATTTGAAACACCAAAGACTGATTGGAAAAATGTAGAAGCTGTAAGTCATAGAGTCATAAAATGGTTTGAGTTGGAAGGAAACTTAAAATCATCTCATTCCAACCCCCCTGCCATTGGCAGGGAGACCTCCCACTAGACCAGGTTGCTGAGAACTTCATCCAGCCTGGCCTTGAACACTTCCAGAGATAGGGCATCTGCAGCTTCCCTGGACAACCTGTTCCAGCGAGAGCCCATCCAATTCTGCTTTCTCATGTGACCTTATCTCCAAATGAAATCTCTATCCAAAGAGCAGCACCTCATCACAGAGCCTGACAACCAGTTTAAATTACAGCATAAAAACATGCATTTTGGCCACAATGATTTAGCCAGAGCAGTATTCTTTGCTTCACTGCTTTGGTTTTAAGCTGAGCTCTTTTTGTTTTTCAACTACAAGGGACCCTCAGAGTCTGTTTATAAAACCACATATGGTCCTGAGGAGGTATCAAGGCATCTTCTGACACGTGCCAAGCTGCCTTGCTGCTCTCTCCCGAGGACCTTAACTAACAAGCAGTGCAAAATATCCTATAGCCAAAATATTCAGGGCATCCAGAGAGTTTATGTGTCAAATTTTTTAATTCATCTTTTCAGATATGAGTCATTCAGTACAAAGGATTACACAGTCAAGTTCTTAAATATTTTATAGGCTTAGGGTTTGAGAAATCTGGCACAAACTAAGAACACATCAAGAGTTCATGATACAGCAAGCAATATTCTATGGGCCTGCACTACAAAGTTCCACTACAATATGCAGAAGAGATCACTGCTGAAATTCTGTTACAAACCCTGCCCTTCCAGAGTTCCCTGTGAATCTTAATGGGGCCAAAGGCAAAAATGGCTGAGGTAGAAGGTACCAAAAAACAGAATTTCAGGTTTAATGTATAAGCTTACCAAAGAAGCTCACTAATTACACTTCAATGAGCTTTCAAAAACAAGTATACACACACTCTGCCCCCAAACCCATGAAAACCAAACAAAACCTCCACAACTTTGCAATGTACATTTTATAGGCAGACTACTCAAAAAAGATTTTAGTGAACAGAGGGCTCATTCTCCTTCACAACCTCAATGCAATTACACCTTTGCTTTTCAGAGGTTTTTTTTCTTGGACCCATGAAGTGGGTGCAATGGGCAATTACTTCAGTTCCAGGAATAAAGGACTCATCTTGCAATCTGGATGTTTGACAGTTTTGAATAATACTGGGAGGGATAAAGCTGCACATTATTTTAATTATGTTTAACAGAGGGGTCCAAACTAAAGTTATCTGAGCCCAGATGACTAGAGAAAGCAAGCACACTTTCATAACACTTTCAAAGAGGAAATTAAAAATCAAAATCAATGCATGTTAGACACAAGAAAATACAACTACTAAGTGCAAATCCATAGAAAACTTGAATCCAATAATCCCACCACTTTAGGAACTACTTATTTAGCTTAGGAGAATTACTGTATATGAGCTATCTGGGGTGAATAAGTAGTTCTGAAAGCACTAGGTAAAGCAAATAAGACTACAGTAGAAATTTAGCACTGACAATGGAGAAGAAACTAAAACCAGATTTCCAAGTTACTACTTTGCACAGGTCTGAAAGGAATGGATAAAGGGGACAGACTGATACCATGATCCTTCAAGTTTTACTTAATTAAAAAATCATTCCATAAAATGAAAATGCCTTACCTCTACTCTATCTTCTTCTTCTTCTATAACTGTGCGAAATCATTGCCCTATTGCCACCTAAGACTGACTTGGCAAAAATACCTTAAAGTGAAACTAGGAGTGGGAGAGCCCCATTGCATTCCTTAGCAAGGGATAGCTAACACATTTAATATTTCCAAGCTAGGAAACACAGGGTCTTCCCATTCCCACCCAGAATAAAACAGAAAAACCACAAAGTAAGATGGACTGTAAAGCCTCTTGAGACAATTTACAGATGGGATTCTCCCTGAGCTTTCTCTTCTCCATAAACAATCACAGCTCTCTTGGCCTTTCAACATGAGAGATGCTCCTGTACCTTAATTGTCCTTGTGGCCTTTCAATGGACTCTCTATGGTACATCCATGTCTTTCTTGTACTGGGGAACCTAAAACTCAACACAAGATGCCAGATGTGGCCTCACTAGTGCCAAGTGCAGTGGAAGGATCACCTCCCTCAGCTGGCTGACACATGTATCAAATGGGGCCCATTTGCTACCTGTGCTTAAAGGACACTTTGTTGGCTCGTGCTCAACTTGGTGTCCACCAGGTCCTTTTCTGCCAAGGTGCTTTCCAGCTCCATGGCCCCCACCATATATTGGTGGATTGATTTGTTCTTCCCCAAGTGCAGGATTTTGCCCTCGTTGAACTGCATGAAATTCCTATCAGCCCATTTCTTCTAGCAATAATGGGAAAATACTTGTGATTATTATTTTCCCCTACTGCCCCAGCTCCTTCAAAATAATGCTGAGAGATGCAGCCTCTCCCCTGGTTCACTGGCACTCCTCACCCAGGAGGCCAGATGAGAACTTCAACTTAAAATTTACTTTGCTTTTACTTTTTTAAAATTTACTGTTTACTTTTACCTTTTAAAATTTACCTTTTTTTTTTTTTTTTTTTTTTTTTTTTTTTTTTTTTTACTTACACAGAGACACCACACACTCCCAAATAAATACACTAAAACAACAAGATTGCTTCTCATGGTGGCAGTGCTGGCTTAATATTTGTGAAACAATGACCCAAGATGATGCAAAAACTAATTAAGCTTCTCCAATCACACAAGAAGTCCCAGAATTTCCAGCAGGTGAGAGATTTACATGGAAGAAGGAGGTATTTAAGCAATAGATGCATAATATTTAAACATTTCTGAATTAAAGCATCTCTGAACATTAAGGACACTCCAATAGTGAAAAAATTATGCTGCTGATTTGGAGCACCATTTTACTACTGGAGGAAATGAGCAAGAAGAGCCGTAGCATGAAGCTTTGTACCAGAACTGCGTTCAATTTCTAGCTAACAGCTTCACTGATGCATGAAAGCAAAGTAGAGTCCAACTTCAAAGGTTGAAGGCTGGCATGAATTAGGTGTCCCTGAAGCCAACCACATTACAGACTACAGATGCAGGCAGACACCCCAAATGGACAATTATTATTTTCACTTGAACTCCAGTTACTTGAAGAATAAACAAGTCTTTAAGCTCTCCTCTCCCCATAAAAGCTTTACACTTCTATTAAGTGTGTCACCAGGCGAATGGACAATGTTTTCTATAATCTTTTCACAGCATTGCCCACACCAAAAGCTGGGAAAATGGATCATAGGTTCTGAGGAACCTGGATTTAGACCTAAAAGTTAATAGCTCCATACTTAGATCATCCCAGCCTCACTAGAGATGGATCACAAAGAACCCATTCAGGTTATCAGAATACCAACATGACTGAGATGTGCTCTCAGATGGAGCTGATTTCAATTCATGGTTTTCATGCTGGTCAGTTAACCTGACAGAAGTTCAGGTAACTGTGTGAGAAAGGCACTTGTTACTAGGAAACAAGAAACATTTTTAGCAGCCTAGTACTTTCTTGTTATCTGAACCACAATGGCACCCAGCGTGGCTGATGTAAGAGATTGCTATCGTAAGTCATGGTTGCAAAAGCAACTCATTCACCTTAGAGGACTAAAGCCATGGCTTTTCATACAGGAAACAAGCCCAGTTTACACACAATTTGTCCATCTTGTGCACACAGCAGAACCTCTTGTGCTTACTCTAAGCATGACAACGGCACTACACTGGTAAGGTAGCAAACCAAAGTACACTTTGGACACATTATATCCACACATAAAAGCTGGAATTGCATTTTAAACATCAAGTTAGGTCAGTATTACATAAACTGGACACTGCACAACATTTCCTAAT
Source organism: Vidua chalybeata (assembly GCF_026979565.1). Taxonomy (NCBI): domain Eukaryota; kingdom Metazoa; phylum Chordata; class Aves; order Passeriformes; family Viduidae; genus Vidua; species Vidua chalybeata. The sequence continues at coordinate 71,416,521 of NC_071531.1, forward strand.
CAAGGAGCTGAGACCTTTACATGTTTTACTGTAATCTGAAATAACTCAAACACTGCTTGAACACTCCCGCCCATTGAAATTGAATACATATCATGGTGCAGAGTTTCAGATGAGACAGTTTTCAATTAAATAACTGAGCCATGTCCCCAATGAAAATGCCAGTGAAGATGTGCATACAACCCAGATTTTTAAATGAAAATGGATGTGTAAATGTGTGCATGCATACAATCTAACAGCTTTAATGTTCCTGATCTTTTCATAACAACTCCAGTTATAAATCTCAGGGCTCTGAAGAAGTGTACTTGCCTCCAGCCTGATGGACTGTCCATCCACAGTACTGCCAGTCATTTTATAAATTCTTCATCTCAGTTGTGTCTGTGATTCCTTTAATCAAATTAAATCCCTCAGGAACATGTTTTCCTATTTTGAAAGGTGTCACTATCCCTCAAAGTGGCACAGACTTTGTGGTACTTTTCACAAGTTCTTGTGACACAACCAAACATGATTCATTGGGAAACCCTTCGTATCAAATGCTACGCTTCTTATACCTCCCCACAGTCAAGTGTCACTTACAAAGTTATTTTTAAGACCTTAAAAAGCACTACTGTACAAAAATTAAACCACAGAATGGCTCTTGTCAAACAAATCCAGCACGTCCCTGCCCTTGCCTTCCTCGCATGTCTATTGCTTTCTACAGCATCCAGCTTCAACTCATACATTGTATTAATTCATATCCAAGCGGGACATGATTGGTTACAATGTCACACACTTTGTATCAAGGCAATTTGCAAATTAAAAGCGTACTTAAATACTTGGAATGCACCATCCCCAATCTCTCTGTAGCCTAATTCGTTATACTTCAATATGTGGAAGCCAGAGGTGCTCTTACAACTTCAGCACATGGAGAGAAACCGTCTAAACAATGCTCAAGAAAGTACCTCTGTAACTCCTCCACCTAAAAAGAGTCAGGAGCATCCCTCTCATTCACCTAAGAAGAGCTGAGGTGAAGAACAGCTGGAGTAGCTCAGCCAGCAGAACACATCCACAAAATCTTTACCTTCTTGTTCCCAAGATTCAAGGCATTGAATCCAAGACATTTCAGAGTACAGCTAAACTTCAGCTACAAATGAGAGTCCACAGTGCACACAGCAGGCATGGGCCAGGCACATGTCACAGGGCCACTCGAGTGACAGTCCCTTCAGCGTGTCCCTGGCCAGCTCCTCAGAACACTACTTGAAACCCCAGGAATCAAAGCAGCAAAGCCACTAGCAAAAACTTACATCCTAATTATCTCTTTGCAGCTGTCAGACTCCTCCAGGATCCACCACCACTTTTCATCTACTCTGTTAAAATCTTCCCATGTATCCATAAGGGAATAAGTAAGTCTCTAAGGGAGTAAGTAATTTCCAAACACTTCAAAATTTGCAATGTTCTTGTACTGTTTCACATACCTGACATGGTATTTTGAATACAAGCACCTTAAAAATCATGCTCACAACATGAGCATTTTTCTATGCTTATTTCCAATTCAGTGGCAAATCTATTTTCAGTTGTGAAATGTATTTAATCCCAAAATGTACTTATCCGATATTGTTATGGCATTAATTGAAAATCAAAAATTAAAGGTTCTAAATCTTTCTAATAATAAGCATTTACTCATAGGAAGTTTCTTCCTTCCCATTTGTCTGACTACTGCACACAATTCATGAGCAATGAACAAGGCTCTGCAGTTGGCTGAAGTGCTACTTAACACAGTCATATAAATAAGGTGGTCCCCATGACTTGTACATTAAAAGTAAAGCTAAAATCACACCTCTAAAATAAGCTGTTACATTACCTGACTTCTGGATGCTTAACTGTGCCATCATTATCTCTGCTAGAAGTACTTAATAATTGCATGTCTAGATGAAGTCTAACAGAAGTCCAAGCTATTATGTGAAAAGCAAAAATACAGTTTTGTGATTTTCCTACTTACGGACAGAAACTCAACACATCACTATTCCCTTTTTCTTTGCCTTACTTCCAATTTTTCCCTACAGACTTCCCTAGACAATGGGCATCATGTGCCACATAGTATCTCACTATAGCTATGTCAACGGACTCAGTTCATTTGTGCTGTCACAGGGAGCTGCATTTTTAGGTGTTCTGCCCTTAACATGAGCAGTAACTGTGAGTTACAAACACTTCTGTGTCTGTCAGTGTTGATTCCCATGAAACTGAAGCCTTCCAACTCTTTAAAGCCTCTGCTGCTGGCAAATTTGACTGAAATCGGCCGGAGAGCTAAAATTAGCAGGCAGAGAAGGAATAGACAAGACACATCCATCAGACTTCCCTCCTTCGGAGACCAAGCTTACAACACGTCCAGCGAGAAACGTTAGCTACGAGTGACCGAATTCTAAGCAAAAAAGCCCTAGAGGCACATCCTTTGAAGTGGGCTAGCCTCCCGTGGGGGTGTCACTCGACACGAGCACAGCGCCGCGAACATCCAGCGTCCCGGTCCACGCCGGGAAGATGCCGGGCTGAGGCGCAGTGCCCGCCTCTTGCTGCCTCCGAGGCGAGCTCCCCGAACGGCGACTCGCGCTCAATCGTCTGGCAGCACCAAGACCGCAAAGCGATAAAACCACGCCGCTCTCCAAACCTTCACCGCTGTTCCCCCGACTTTCCCTCACCCCAGCCCTGGCACGGGCAGCCCCCGCAGCCGCACAACTCCCGGGGAGCAGAGCCCGGGCACCGCCACCGCGCCACGGCCGCCCGGGGGCCGCGCCGCCACGGGCCGCCCGCACTCTGCAGCTGCGCCCGGCCTGTCCCGGCCCCGCAGCCCCTGCCCGGGCCGGGCCGGGCACACCGGGGCCGGACAAAGGGGCACCGGCCCCACCGGCATCCCGGGGCGAGCGCGGCCCCGGCCCAACGCGACGCCCCGGCCCCGCTGCCGCTCCGGGTCCCTCTCCTCCCGCTGCCGCTCCCGTCCCCGGCCCCGCCGCCTGCACTCACGGTCGGGCCGGGCGCGCTGCGCGGCGGCCCCAGCGCCGGGACCATCCTCCGCCGGGCGGACACCCCGCGCCGGCCCCGCCGCCGCCTCCGCGCCACTGCCCGCCCGCGCAGCCCACCCTGCTGCTCGCGCCGCAGCCAATCGCCGCGCGCGGGGCGAGCCCTCGCGGCCAATCAACAAGGGCCAGACCGGAGAGGGCGTCGCTCGCCCTCAACTAGGCGGGGCGGAGCGGGTGCGGACCAATGGCCGCCACAAACATTGGCGGCGCGGGCCAATCAGAGGGCAGGGAGGCAGAGACTGGCGTCAACAAGGTAAGGTGGCCGAAACAGGAACTGGCGGGGAGCGGCGTCCCGGGCGGCCAATGAGCGCAGCGGGAAGAGGCGCGCGGAGGGGCGGGCGGCAGCTCTTAAAGGGGCAGCGGCCGCGCCGGGACGGGAAAGGTTGCGGCGTTGGGTCGGTTCTGAGCGGCATCACGGGCAGGGGGGAAAGCACCGCGTGTTATTTTGTGCGTATTGCTGTCAGACGAAACAATCCCGTCCTGCCAGGGCGAGAATGACCCGAGCGCTGCCCTTCGCCGACCTCCGCCGCGGTGTGTGTGAGAGCCCTCAGCAGTGCAGAACAGCGTTTGTGCACTGAACTGCTGCCCCGCGTCCTCGGCAATCAGCGTTCTGGGACGGAGTGGCGAGCAAAGATAAAGGCTGGCTAAAGATTTGCTACATGGAGCTGCCCACGAGGAGCCCAGCCACGTCCTGTGACGGTTCGGTGCCATGACTGACGCTTTAATAGACATTTTTCCTTAGCTTTGTCACACGCTCTGCTCACGCTTAGTTCTGGGGAAGAAGGCGCTCCATCCATCTTCCTCATGAGGTAAATCAGTTTAGGAAAAGTGTTGTTTTATCCATGAAATGAGGGACTGTGGATCATTAACAACTCCCCACTTTTTGCTTCCTGCTAGTGCCTAATTCAATTATTACCCATAATAAGGCAGCTTCCCAGTTCCAGCTCAATTGCTTCCCTGAGAAAGCATCTTGTATCCATATGCCTTCTTACAACATAATAGAGCAGAGACAAGTTTCTGAAGCAGTGCCCAAGAACTCTGCGGCTGCTGAAATGAGTCATAGCAGCAATCAGATGTTAAATAACCCAAACCATTTTATTTTGGATAGCTGCCACTTGCAAAATAACCTTGCAGTTGACATTAAGTGAAAAGCCCATTTGCGAGCTGTGAAGAAAATTGAGGCCCAAGCTGTTTTTGCAGAGGAATTCTAACATTACTATAAATACCAGCTTGAAGGTGTAAAGTAGGAATGTAAATGCACTTTTTCACTTTTCATCATATTTGGTTCTGATATGATACAACCAAACTGGAAGACAAGTGAAATCTGAAATGCCACTGCTCCATCAACTTATTCCAATATAAACTGAGGGGGGAGGTTTCTCTTCTAAAGGGTAGCATGTTTTTTTTTTTTTGGTGAAGATTTTCACTAAATAGGCACCCCCATCCAAAGAAACAAACCAAGTTTACCTTCTGACACTCTTGTTGTGATCTATAGTGTTTAAGTTTGTAAGTGGTCAATACCAGTACAAGGTTAAATATCTGAAATACTGTGGCAAAAATCCAGGATCAGGCAAAAATCCACAGGTGAAATCACATATAGCTGGAACCTACCTGTTTCTCTTGGAGAATATAAATTTACAATTATATGACAAGATGGTTAGAAAAAAAGATTAGAGCTTTTGTAGAAATACTTGCAAAGAAAGCTTTACATTGGATATATAATTTGCTATTCTTTTGACAAGTCAAGAAGTTTTGCAGCTTTATTTCAGAGAATCTTAATCAAGAACTTGAGTGCGATTTTTCTTAAGCTTTTTTTTTTTTTTTTTCAAATTTAAATTCTTGGCTGTAGTGCAGGTTTGGGTTCAATAATTCAGTGAGCAGTACTGGCCTAAGTCTGTATGATGTGATACAGCAGCTGACAGGCAATCAGAACACAGGTCAGTGCATCTTTCCCAGTGCAGGAGTTTCTTGGACTATGGGTCATGTACATTCAAGGGAGTGAAAGAAAGCTGGCAACTCAGCAGTTTAGAGAGCTTCAGCTGGTGCTGCCACAATGCCTTCAGGCAGAATGGTAGCAAAGCTGAATGCTTTTACAATGTTAAAGCACTGAGGAGGAGGGAAGAAGGCAGAATGAAAAGAGAGGGATAGAGTAACCATTCCATTATCTGTTTGAATTGATGCCTCTTTAGGGGCAAGAGAAAAGAACATAAGGCAGGTCATTTGTCCCTTACAAAGCATCTAGATTAGATGGTCTGAATATTTAGAGAATCCCTATGGAAAGGGAAGTAATACTGCCAGAAACAGATGACAATGCTCACCTGACAAGATTGGTTTGGTAGATTCTCAAAAGGACTTAATGTAAGAGCTTTTGGACAGGGATTTTTTAAAGTAATCTAAGATACTGCAGGATCAGAGGATAATGTCCTCACAGGGACAGAGAACTGATTAGAAGACAGAACAATCCCAGTGTTGCACATGAAGTGAATGACTGACCACTCACTCACTCACTCGATCCTGGTGTGGTAACTGTTTTTGAAGCAGTTGTACCAAATCAGTAACAAATCAGAGATAACAGCACATCTTGAGTGACTACAGAGGTGCCATAAATACCCAAGTTTTGAATGCAGTGAGAGGAATGAGAGTGCCTGTAGAACCAGCACAGCTTTGGGAAAGCACAACATAAATGATCAGGAATACCTGATAGTTTCCCTGTAAAGGACATCTCAGTTGTCTAGTGTTGTACAGGTTGTTCTAAGAGGCAACTGGAATGAGGAAGAAGGAAAGAAACACAAAACAATAAAAACTGAACAGTTTGGAGAACAGCTGCAGCTGTAAGTACAGCAAAGGTTTTTTCAGCCTCTACAGCTGCTGGTGAGGCTGGAGTGATGAAGGTTGCACTTGTGGTAGCAGTTCACTTCCAGCTGTGCCTTCCAAGCCCTCCAGCAGAGGTCAGGGAAGACAGCTGGAAGCAGCCACTCAAGACTACAGACAAGTTTCAGAGCCTGAGCTTTGCTTTTCCACCCTTATTCTAATCAATGCAGCAACTCCATCTGTTGATAAAGCAGTTTCCAGAGGAACTTAAATAAGTGAATAGGATACACTATAGAATATTTAGGGAAACACTTATTTTCCTCCAGAACCTGGGCCAGAGTGCAAGTTCATCACTTCATAAATGGCACTTCAAAGCAGAAGAGAAGCACAGTGAAATTAAAGACAAAAAATGGCTTTAACAGAAGAGACTGGAATTGTTAAGAAGAGAGATGAGTTTTACTTAAATACCTTTCTGAGAAAAGTCAGTATGGAAGAGTATGTGCTGTATATTAAGACCAGTCACTTTTACAAATACAGACCAAAGTTTTTCAAAGGCTGTGGTCAAGATTTGCAATAACTAGCAGCTAATTTGAATACTTTAAACTTTTTAACCTATAAATCCCAAACCAGAGTTCTTGACACCTGGTCTGTTTCCAAACTGCTCACTAATCAATCAAAAATATTCCAGAACAGTTCCTCTTCCTCTCCTCCCTCCTACCCCACAAGACAGGATTTCTGAGGAAAGGCTTCTAACTTCAGGGAAAATAAACAAAGAGACCTCACTCTGCACAGTTGTCAGACACCCTTGGCATTCATCCCAGCAGCCCAACACACAGTTCATGTTAGAAATCTTCTGAGTTACACAATTTATGAAACATCTGAGGAATAGTCTATATCTTGATTTCCAAAGGAAACAGCTGGACAGCAAAAAAATGCACATGACAAGTTGTAAATGACATAACTCAAATAGTGCACGTTTATTCTGAACGGTATTTCTAAAGAGTTTGAGAAAAACAAAAACATGCTCCTGATGAACAACAAGGGCAATGATATAGATCAAAAATGGACCATCTTATTGTGAAGAATTTGCTCCCCCTGCAACTTAACTTGTAACATTGAGAATGCATCTGTAAACTGCATACAGCATACCTTTCACTAAATCTTAACTCAAGAGACCAGAGTTGGTCTTAACCAAATTAATCAGGAAGCAGTTGCAGATTCAAAAGAAACATCCAAGTCAGCAAACACTTTACAAAACACAGACATTGTGCATAGCAGCTGACCCTGGATTACAACACGGGGGAGAATAAAACAATTTGGGGGATCAAATTTTTACTAGACACAGGGCACCATCAAGATTTAACTAAATATCACGTAAGTTTGTTTCAATTGTAACAGTATGTCATATTTAGTTGGCAGGTTTAACCATTAGCTGCATCATGTAAACTTAGCCAGTTTCTGTATACACTAAAAACATTCTCCCCCTTACCCCTCCCAAAAATGAGGGATCTCTCTTCTGGATGATTCTTCTCCTGTACCATGGTTTCCTCAAGTAGGAGTCTTTTTGTAGGTAATATCTTCATACTTCAACCGATGTGTGACAAAGTCAGTTGCAGAGATTCAGGAGTAACTTGGATATACGCAATTTACACTCTAAAGCTGTTAGTTGCATACATTTTTCTTGCTAGATCTTCATCCAGAACAGGTGCTGGTGGTTTTTTTTCCCCCACTGAAACTCTCAACTTTGAAAAAATTTAGTTGTTCACAAGCTGTTATTTTCAAGCTAGAAGGATGTCCTCCTGCAGCAACAATCAAAGTAACTGAAGTTCTCTGTGGTAAGCCCATACTTCACACAATTTCAGTGTCTCTAGGTAACAGCACTAAGATACAGCACTCTCCTCCTTCACTCAACACAACTGGTAGACTAATAAAATACAACTGTTTGTCAACCAGAACTACTGACCTTCACTTGCCCTTACCCATGTACAGGGAACACAGTTTTCTTAAGATTCATATTAAACCTTGTATTCAAGATTCAACAACTGTTTTCCAGGATTAATAGCCTGGGAAAAAGAGTCTTGGATTTATTCTCTCTTCCACCTCCTATAAAACATTTTGTTAGAAGTTACAATGAGGCAGGTCTGCTGTGGAATAGGAGCTTTTAAGAATTGTTCTCATGGATACATTCATAGAATGATGGCAGCCCAAAGCAAAAAGAGACAGAAACAAAGGTTAATCCAAGTAAGTTCAGACATCAGACTTGTACTTTTAAACCTGAAGAATAACTGTCTGTGAAACACACTGATTTGTGGAAGCCTACGACAACAGCAAATCCTAAGAGTTCATATCCCCACACCCATCTACCCAACCCAAACACTTACCACTTAGTTCTAGAAGAATGAAGAGCACTTTGCTTGGCACCAGAGGCAGCTATGGTCTGAGTTACAGCTGTGCTGCACAAACATCCTCAAATACAATACTATCTCTCTCTCCCTCCACATACTTCCCTTGGTTTGGTCTACAGATGGCATGGGAGACTCTGTTGGCATATGACAAGCTAATTGTGCTTCGATACATCCCCTTCTAGAAAGATGCTGGGCTGCCAACATAACCACCATGAGCAGGTCCTAGCTGTACTGAGAATAAGCTTTTGTCAAAACTAGGCTGCCTCTGGCCAAGGGAACCGTTTGCATCTTTCTAGCCAGAGTCTGCCACCACATGTTGCAAACACAGGTGCTTGGGCCATGCAGATGGGCTGGTGTTGGTCACCTGCCCATCTTCAAGACTCCAATAGTGCAAACTCAGCAAATTAAGCAGCCATTTTCCAGCACAGGTCTGTCAAGATGCACTCCAACAAATGCTACACACCTCTGTCAAAGAAGGAGTAACTGTGTAGCAGCTGGTATAGTCATCCCTGGGGTATCAAAGACCACCTAATGTGCAGTGAGGGGTGCCATCTCTTGCCTCACCACAATTCCTGTTTTGGAATTCTTGGTTCCCAAGTCACCCTGTAATGACTGGACAGCACCTACTAACCAGATGTATGCTGCAATGCACACTACAGGTTGGAGGCTTTCAGAGCGGAAGAATTCAAGATGCAGATCTAAACTTTAAAAAACAAACAGGAAAAGAATACAGTTCAGCATCTACATGGGGGATGGGGCAGGTTGGTGTTGTCTCAGCTCAGTGCACTTTCCCAGATGCTTGGAGAAGAGTCCAAGCTCAAGTTGGTATTTATATTGGCATACATAAAATTGCTGGCAACAGTGCCTAGAAAGGAGCACTGGTATTCACGCAAATAAAGCATGAAAGGATGCAAAGCAGAGCTTAGTACAGTTTACTGCAGCCTCAAAGTTACAGTACTAGGAAGAAGCCAGCCAGCCTATTTTCCAAACCCATAAAATGCTCTAATATACGCTGCTTTCTCCGGTGCTCCACGAACACCCTCTCACCAGAGGAGAACTGCATTATTACTACTGAACGGGGAAGGGGAAAATAATCTTCAAAGGAGCAAAACCACACAGTTCTTCACCACCTCCTCCCAAAGGAGCTCATAAACACAGCAAGTCAAGCCAATCCCAAGCAAATCCAGGAGACCCTGCAAAGCTATGTGACTAGAGTCAGATTCATGTCTGCCTTCTTAGCCTTGCTGCCTGGTTTCCTCAACCCTTACATCTGTCACCACAGATTCAGTAGCTGAAACAAAGTTATCTGGAGACAGGTGCTTGCCTTATGTCAAAGCTGGTAAGGTGGTCAGAGTCACTTTTTCCATCCCAACAACAGAGATAAAACTAACTCTCAATGAGCCCTGCAGAATTTCACCCATTTTTAAAGCAAGGGTTTTGCCTCAGGATTCATATTTATACAAGGTTATTCTTGCCAGTACCAGATCTAGCTCTTACTCTGGCAAAAGTCTACTGGGAGTTGGGTAAATGAAAATAAGAAAAAATAAAGACCACTCTAAATCCTCCTCTCAGTCATTTAAGAAGTGTAGCACCAGCTTGGGTGAGGAGTATTTTAAAAAAGCATCCAAAAAGGTCAGCCCAGGCAGAGTGAAAAGGTATGGTAAAGTAGCCCACCCTTCTCAGCAAAAGATGGAAGAAAAAGCCATACTCAAAAATATTGGGAAGAACTAAATATACTTTTTTGAGGTGGGGGAATTAGAAGGAAGAGTGGGAAGTACTGAAGTAACATTCAAAGGTTGGGGGAAGAGTAAAGTACCCTGTAGGTTATAAAAAACACAAGGAGTGAAAGGACAAGATATTGCTTTGCCTTTTCCCCCTGTATTGGGTTTACATTCTGCTTACTGAAAGAATAATTCTGAAGGAAACTTGTCATCAGGATAACCTGCTCAAGCCCTCCACACCTCAAACTTAAAAGAGATCTGCACACCTTTTCCCACCCCAACAAAAAACAAAACCAAAAAATCAGACCCCCTGCCCTCAAAAAGCAAAAAACACCAGAAAGGAGAGCTCAAAAAGAAAAAAATCCAAAACCAACCAAAACCCAACCCCAAACATGATTGGACAATCCTTGGAAGAAGCATTACATTTTGTTGGAGAGAGGTCAAGAAAAAAAAATAAGATGAAGGGGTGGAGTAAAAAAAAAAAAAACAACATAACAAAAAACCAACTAACCAATTAAAAAAAAAAAAAAAAAAGAGAGGCCTCTCTTTCCTTATTTGGCGACAAGCAAGTGCAAGAAAGTGTCCGCTGGGGTTTTGTTCAGTTGTCGGTCTTTTGCACATCTGCGTTCTGGCCAAGACAAGGGGCTTTGAGGTTTTTCTGCAGCACGTGAGCATCTGCAGGCTCTATCCTCTTGTAGTAGTTCTTCTTCGTCTCAATGATCTCAAAGCCAAACTTTCTGTAGAAGTCAATTGCAGATTCGTTGCTGATCTGGACATGCCTGGGACAGAAAAGGGCACAGAGAGACAGGGGTCAGTACTCTGCCTCCATACTCAGAATGGTCAAAGACAAGAAAAGCAGCTATCTAGATAGAGAAGGAACAACGGTGTAACTCTAAGAACTCTGGAAATGTTGGTCTTCCCAATTCAGTTCTGGGCTAACACTCAGCTCCTGGATGGCCCATGGCTGTCAATAGAAGTAAATGTTTCCCCTCAGTAAAACTCTTGCACAAAACACAAGATAACAGAAAGACTCTGAAGCATTACTACCTCAGTAATTTAAAATTTTCTCCATATTAATAAAGCAATATGGCAGATATTTAGTGGAAATATGTAACAGAGTTTCACTGCAAAGAAAACTTTAACCTCCTGTAGTAACACTTTGCAGATGAGCAGAGGAGTTGTCTCAGCGATGATCCCAACACACTGTAACATAGAACTGGCAATGCTGTTTGATATGATTTTAACACCTTGCTCTACTCCAACCACTCCTCTCTCCTCACAAAAAGCTGTAATACAAAAAAGTCTTATGGATTTACGAAGTCCTTTTCCCTCGTATTTACTTCCCCTAGAGTTTTACAGATTTTGCTAGCACATTTCAAAGTCTCCAAAACAAACAGCCATTAGTTCTTTATCCTATGTGACTAGGACATTTATGTGCACAAGTTTCGTTTATTAAAAAAAAAAAAGAAAAAATAAGAAAGAGAAAAAAGAAATAAAAATGTTTGGATCAGCAAAAGATATTAATTAAACACTCCCAAAATTCAGCAGACACTGCACAACTTCGTGAACCACTTTGTCATGACAACACACTCCATAATCACAGAACCAAAGTAACTGTGAAAGCAACAGCAGAACAAAAGATCTTAGTGTTAAGCCAAATAAGCACCAAAAAGCTAAAAGCTAAACTTTATTGTAATGACAAATTTAGGCAGTGCTATAAAATTTGGTGCTAAACTGCATAATATGTTCAAATAGAAGTTGCACAAGCAATAGACATAGTAATAAAATCAATGGGCCACTAAAAGAACTTTAGCCCAATTTTGGGGGCTATTTATTGTCATGCCAGAATCCTTGGTCTAGGAACTATAAAGAAGGATTATGAAGGATTTGGGGCAGGTTTGTATTACAATCAGCAAACAGTTCCTTCACTATGCACACAGTAACGTGCAAAAGTAAAAAGGAAAACCCCTGTCCCATTATGCAGGCATGTCAGAGAGAGTTCATTACCACTGGTCCTGAGGCAGGAGAGCAGGAAAGAATACAAGCCAAAAGTAACTTTAATCAGACACCTCTTTAAAACATGCTCCTCTTACAGAGATGGCACAAAGCAACAATAGCAGAGGAGGTGGAAGAGTCTGCACCTCCATGGCAGAAGCGGAAGAGTTTGAGGAGAAAGTCACTCCATTTACAGTGATATCAGCGTATGAAACACTTCTCACAAAGCATCTTCCACAGGCCTGGCAAGTATTCAGGGTGTAGTTCTGTGGCACTGTAAGTCCATCCAAGCTGTACCTGCTGTGGGCCTATCTCTAGCAGTGCATTGTGCTGGCACGGTGTGATGGCCAAGCAGTGACGGACAAGGAGGAGCTGGCTCAGAGAAGCGATCAAGCCAAAAACTGCCATCAGCTCATTTGGTAACCACACAGACACCAATGCACAGCAAAAAGCACAATTGTGAAACCAGCAGCAAAGGAAAAGCATAGTTCTGACATTTATGGATTTCAGACTCTCCAGAGGGACTACTGCTACTGCCCTCTACCCCAGTGCTTGTTCTCTTGCCTGCATTATGCTAAGTGCTTTCACAGACATGCAGTCGATTTTAAAAATAACCAAACAAAGCACAAGAAAACCACCCCCAAACCCCCAAAACACACTAAAATGAAAAATAACACCCAGAAACAAAACTGAAAACAGCTTCCCCAGCTGGGTCAGCACACTGATCTAGTTTATTGTGTGGCTGAACAAATAGCTGACTTGGCAATGTGCAAGAATGAGAATAGCAGTTGGGCCTTATTACTGAATGTAGTAAATTTTCAGTGCTTGCAAACACCTCTAATATTCTAACCCACAGAGTGCTGTCATAAAAGACAGAAAGCAAATGCATCAAAACTGCATCCAAGGCTTGCAGTATTTTCCATTCTGAAGATGACCTTGTATGATAAAAATAAAATCCTTTCTAAAAAGTTTTTTTTGGTCTTACAGTATAATTTTGCTCTAGAACATAATTTTGTAACTAAATTGCTTTCAAATTCAGCAAATTTGCAGAACCCTTTCTAAATCAAGCAGCTTTTGGTTTTCACAGCATCAAACAACAAGCCCAGAATATGACCCCTGTCTTTCCCGCTAGTACTTACAAGATGTTCCATGACCCCACTAAAATATATACTAAACCCACACTTGGATCTCCATCCCTTTGCTCCCATATCTACCTTTATCATTTCTCAAAAAATGCGTGAGTGTAACGCATTTACTTACAGATAGATGTTGTCAAAAGTGCCATCTTTTTCACAGATGTTTAAGACATGATTCAACATTTTAGTTCCTGCCAAAAGATAAAGAGATACTTAAGAAAACTAGGACACAATTTAGTCTGTACTTAGCTAGGTGCTTCCTTGAGGAGAGGCAGGTTAACTGTAGGTAAACTAAAATGATAGAGTGTGAAAACTAGGAAAGGCAAATAAAACATGATGTGTAAGTATTTAATTCTGTCCCTGATTGCTCATAAACCTTACTTCATTGTTTCTTTGAAGAAGAAATAAAAATCATAACAGACCAGAAGCAAACTTATAAATCAGCTGATTTTAATACTATTTTAATAGTTTCAAGGTCTCAAACTCAGCTCAAAATACAGACAAAATACTGCATAAAGCAGTGAGGGAACTGGTAAGCTTTTCTACTAAAGACCTAGTAAAATAATTTAAAATAAAATTATCTTTTCAATCCAATTTGTCAAGGCAAGCAGTTTACTATAGGTCTTGATTAATCTGTCCTATGGCTTTGCAGTGTGGAGCAAAGAACTAAATGCAATATAGTCAAAAAGCAGGTGCTACCCCTGAGCAGCAATAATCAGTAGTGATAAAGACAAAATAAATATAAAGCTCCTACATTTAGAGGAGTGAAGAGGGAAGCCAATGAAGGAGTGTTGTGTTCTACTTACGTATGACTTGCATACTGGCTACGTATCTCTGACAAATTATTTCATCTCTCTCTGCAACGATTTTCACATCCATAGAAGCAGAGTATTTATATAACACTATGATAATATGATTAAGATTAAAGTAACCTGAAATCCTGAAGTAAAAATTTCTACAAAAGGTTCATTTCTGAAAGGCAGGGAAGAATGAGCACAAGATAAATCATACTCTTTCCCCCAGGTCCCTTCCAAAGAAATCAGTAGTCTAAAGTTAAAAATCTGGTTAAAAATCCGAAAGAGCATTTAGAAAGCTGGACAGCAACCTGGTTTTTTTGATGCCTCAGACCAAAAAAAAAGACCCTCCTTACCTATTCCTAGCCTTCGGTAAGGTGCCAGGCATCCAAGTGTCATGATGTACAGTCTCTTCTGGTTCTGGGAGTGATCCACCCTACAGCACACTGCTCCCACTGCAATATCATTGAAATAGGCTACCAGGGAGAGAAACAAAGGTTTATCAGTAACAAGTCTCAAACTACACATACAGCTCTTTCATTTACACCCTGTATCTTCCTCCCTCCCCTCTCATTAATTCTCCCATCTAGATACAATAACATACATTGTGGATTCACACTTGGAATGAAGTAACTAGTGCTGCTTTGACACAGTGGTTGCTCACCACTGTTCACACCAACCAGCAATGACATCACAAGGTAAGCTCGCAATGCACAACTGTTTTCTTCTGGAACAGAAAACATGCCTATTCCCAGTGGGACATAATCTATCTAGAATGCAGACCCTCTGTGGCTTCTTTGAGGTTCTTAAACAGTTATTTTTCATTATGTAAAACAACTAAATAGAAGGAGCTACTATTCAAAACCATTATGGATAGCAATGATGACCACTTCTGCCACCACAGCCCACAATTACTGGCAAGAACATTTGTACCTAGTTTGGCAAGTTCGCCAACCTCCAGTACATCCTTGTAGAACTTGTCATTGTAGCTGACAGGAAAAATGACCTGGTTTAGCCTCTTCAGCTGCTTAATGTTGTGTGGCGTCACATCTCCCAGCTCGATCCGGCTACTGGAACAAATCAAAACATGCTTAACATCTGACATACTGCAACACTTTTAAGGACACCCAAGATCGATTATTTTGTTTATCCTTAGAGAACTGTCCCACCTAGTAGTCAGCTCAATACATATTTGAACTGCCACATCCAACCCATAGAATCAAGTCTTATGCTGGTGGCTGATTTAAGTCCCAAATCTAGTTTCAGTCAGTTCTATACAGTCAGAAGCTTCTCAGGCCACACTAAACACTAATGTGCCATAGTATATGTAGTATATATGTGGGTATATATATATGTGGGTATATATATATATGTGGGTGGGAGACAGGAGAACATGGATCTCTACAGAAATATTAGCTTTAACATTACCCCACTCATTTCCCCTCTGATCATCAAGATCACAAGAAAAAAAATTTAAAACCCCAATGAAAATATGGGAGTAACAAGAAGCTAGAACAGACCAAGGAAATTAATTCCTTATCCATGCTTCAAAGACAGCTGCAATTTTACCACCTTTCAATATAAAGCCTATGTTTAGACAAAGTCCTTACTAAACATCTGTCTCTAAAAACTAACAGTACTGCATGTAACAAATATATTAAGCCTGTTAATATGCAAGTGTGCCCTTCTCAAAGTGATATCTGCATCTACTTTGATCATCACTGAAGTCTTTCTTCCTGCAGGAGCAGAACCACAACCTTAAAATACAATGAATTATACTAAGAAGAAACAGACCAAGCTTCTCTCTTTTCTAAGACTAACTTCCTGACAGAAATACTATACACACAGAAGAAAATTTAAAAAAAAATTAAAAAGAAAGATTAGTTACCCTTGGGTGAGGGCAAGCAGTTTTAACAACTACAAGAATGAAAAATAAAAAGATCAAGATAATCAAAATCTTTTCCCAAATGATAACCAAAATATGTAGAAAGCCAGTGCACATGGAATTAGAAAAGCACACAATTCTAGGTTTATATCAGCCCTGTCTTACTGAATTTATATGGGCAACCAGATTGTTTTCTGCCCAAACATCAATAAAGACACCATTTGCTCTCAAGATTCCTTTCTTCATGTATGGCTATTTGCACAAGTCCCTTTGAGAATTATATTCCAACACAATATAAGTCCCGAGCTAATAAGGATGATGTTCTCACACAACAGAAGTACTCCCAGTGTAAATAAGCATGCAATCAAAGTCATGAGATGGTGGAGAAACTGTAGTACTTGTTTTATGCCCAGCATGGCACAACTGCTCAGCCTAGCACAGCAGGGCTTCTCCAGGCTCACAGAAGGCAAGTTCTGATCCCGGCCAGCAGTGCTGCTGCCTTCTCCTCACAAAGGGCAGGAGTAAAGCTGTGGCATGTGGGTTCCTGGGTATATTGAAAGAGTTTTGCTGGAGTAGGGCACCTCAGTAATCTCATACTAGGAGGGCTAAGATACCTGAAGAGTCCCTTTTGCTGCAGTCTGCATGAGAGTAGAAACCAAAGGGAGCAGGTCTCAACTGCCCAGCTAGGTCAGATGAGCTGCAGTGCAGGAGGTCAGTAAGGGAGGAGACAAACCTTTAGTTCATACTCAGTTACTGAAAGCCTAGACCACTTCTTCAAATAACACATATTAACCTTGGTGATACAAAAAAGTATCAGTAGTTCCAAGCTTCAGTAGATCAGCAATGCTAGCATGATGAACTCATAACAAAGTTGCTATACACCACATCTCCTTTTGAGCAAAAATCCCTGACACAGGGATCACTAGATAGTGTTTTCTAATATTATTTAAAGATTAATTAGTTACTAATCAAACAAACCAGGCCTTAGAAGACAGTCACTATGAAATATTTATGACGACAGTGCAACAGGACAAAAATATATTACCACAGGCAGCCAGGACAAGATGGCTAAGAAAGGGAACATGGCCAGAAAATGGATCTTCACCAAGAAGATTTCAGAGAGAGAACAAATAAATAAATAAATACAGAAGCAGAATCTAAGGCTGGGAGCTGCTGAGCCAAGACATCACCTCTGAGGCTGGCATCAGGCCACAGAAATGAGCTCTGTTAGTAGATGGCTAAAAGGCACTTGCACTTGCTGACACATTTCCTCAAGTCCCTGGACTTCCCCCCTCTATCTCTCACCACTGTTCACTGCTGCCTCCTGCCATCTCCTGCTGCTTGTCTCCTATACTCTGTCACTATCTGGTTTGTCAGCACATGAATTGAACCAGGGACAGTATCTTCCCCTGGAGAATAATATGAAAGAGGTTTGAGAAACACTGCAGGAAGCATAAATCAATACCCTAAACATATCTGTTTAAATAGCCTGTACTCAAACCATGAATTACTTTAATGTATAGCACTAGCTGATTAAATCAGCACCACATCTATTATGCACAAAACCATTTAATACGTAAATTAAGTAATAACATGGAAAGGAAGACCCACATTATGAAAATTCATGATTTTGCCTGAGGACAGCATGGCAAAAGTGCCACTGAGGCCTTGAGTAAAATAATGGGAAAGCTGGCACTGCTGCCAAAAGCAGCAGTCCTGCTGTCCCTGAGCCACTCATTTCCATCCTCTTGCTGGCACAAACATTTGTGCAAAAATGTGGTGAACCTACACCAATTAAAACTAACCTGGACAAAAAAGGGAAACTTTAGTTTTAATCCATATCAGTCCCCTGACTGGCTTCACCACACAAGTCCTCTGCCAGAATGAAGAAGAGAAAAGAAGTTGCCATAGGCAGAACTAATTGGTTCTTGAGCAGAAGTGCCAGCTCACCCTGGTTTAAACTGGAAGTACTGTGCAAGAGGAGCACAGGGACGTAGATTATCCAGTACATCTGTGAACACAGTCTACAGATATTGTGCTACACTTTATCATTCATAGAACAACATGAACTTTGATCCTAAGGACTGAAAAAACTACTCCAAATAGCCAAGACAAAGCACCTGTAATAAAGGACTCAAAATTATCACTCTCCTATTTTCACCAAAATAAAGCAAGCAGCTTTGTGGGGTCTTTTTTGTTGTTGTTAGTTTGTTTTTAATAGCAGTTTACAACTAGACCTGCTTCTTCAAGTGAAGTTTCAGCCTAATCAATAACTTAAGCAAGTTTACTATGACAGCTAAGGTCTGACTAGGCCAGTCCTGTGCATTCCAGCTTAGTAGAAGGTGTACCAGAAACACTTGTCCTCTGCTGTTGCAAAGAAAAAAATTAAATTATGGGCCCAAATTATCATACGAGAGAACATAAAGATGTATAAAGAACCTGAAATGCCCAGAAGGAACATACCGTCCCATAACAAATTCTTCAACTCTATGATGCCACTAATATTCCTAAGCAGATCCACACTTACTATTGGCACCCCACAGCTCAAATGGCACTCCATGGAAGATGCAATAGTCAACTGTACTCCATCTCAGATGTCAAAGCTTCTGGGACAAGCCAGTCACCCCATCCCAAGCAATTGTTTTTACCACAGAGGAATGAGGGACTCCTGGCTTATCAGGTCAGGCCTCTTACTACTACAGTGTTCTAGAAATCCATACACTCTCCTCAATGGAACACCAGCATTCTGAAGCCACTTAAACATTTTCCATTGTAAGGCTGTTCCCAAGCTACCATTATTCTCAGTAATTCCAGTGTACTCCAATGTACTTCTATGCTGCCTGGAGATGATGGGCACCATTGCACAGGCCTTTTCAGAGGGTTATCATGATCTCTTCATACCTTTCTTCTAACTAAAGCCAAGCTCCTGTCCTTTCCCTGTAAGACTGGCTCTTAATTCCCACTATTGTCATACTAGCTCTTCCTTACATTCCTTCTGATTAAAGTTGATTTTCCTTAAACATGGCTAACCAAAACCAATTATAGCAGCCCGAACACTGTTGTCTTGTCCAATGGCACTAAGTTTTTCCTGTCACTACTGGAAGCATTTTCCTGACATATCTTAGGACTACATTTTCACAAGAAACATTCAGCATTTTTCACGACTGCTATATTCCACGACTTGGTCACTGGGGAAAAAAACAATTGGAGAATTCACTAGTAAAGGGAATCAGTTGCTGGTGCATAGGCTGCTATCTGTTAAAAGTGCACAGCAACACTGCCCAGCAATGTAAGAGTGGAAGTGAAGACTGATCCACCAAATCTGAACAGAAGTGTGACTTCAGTGAGGTGACAGGCACCACTTCCTGAAACTGGATGCGTGCCCAGAACATTGGCATTAACACTCCTGCTCTTGCATGCCAGTGTCCTAAGATCCTCCAGGTACTGGCTAGAAAAAGCTTCACACGTTTCGTAGGACCAAATGCAATCTAGTTAGTCCTGCTGCAGTTGCATTGCTCTGTCTGCAGTTTACAGTGCCATGATTTGAACAGTCTATTTTTCCTACAATGCCTTACATTGATACTGGTGGAAGTAACACAGGCTACTTATGTTAAGACTGACTTTTGCTTGTCAACATATATCTAAAGAGAACTGCTATACAGAATGACAGCTCAAGAGGCAGCCAATTTCCAGCTACAGTTCAGCAGGAAACACAAATTCACTCCCTGGGAATAACAAGCGTACAACACTAGTTTAGAACCAACATCAGGGAGAAAAAGAGCGAATTTCGAGTTTCTTAATGCTGTAAGAATCTCAGTCCCATTCAACTTAAAATAGTGCAAGTCTCTCCCCAGAGGGCTGTGCCTGACTGAAACAGATCTCCCTGTAACTGATAGCTGGGCTCAGGCTTATTGAAGGCATCTGGCAGGCTAAATTTAGCAGAGCGGTATCTGAAACTTGCAAAACTTACTGAGGAGTAAGTCAGGAGAGGCAGCACTGAGAAATGGGCCCTAACAAATTAAGGGAACTTCAGAGAAGGTTTGTCACCTGCTAAGCGGCCAGCTAGCTTTATTGCTTCTATTTTGGCATTCAAGTCAAAGCAGGAGTCTAGACAGGATAATCCGCTCATAAAATAAAACCAAACCAGAACTATGAAGGCTATAGACCTGAAGAGTGTGGCTCTGCTTAGATTCTACTCCAAGGCCAAAAGAGCCTCTTCTAGCGTTTTGGGGTCGTTGGAATTCTTATGGGATTTTTTTTGTTTGGTTTGTTTGTGTTTAGGATTTTTTTTTAATGGATGAGCTGTCTTGCTACACACACACAAGTTAGTCTAGTTCTTGTGGGCAGACCAGTATGTTTTCAATTACCTCAAGATCTGTGGGCTGCATATCTACTCTGCTTCCCTTGTCAGAAAACCAGAAGGATAAGTACAAACCTAGCATGCAAAAAGTGTTAACAATTTGCTCTGAGACCCCTGATCTTCTTTAGTCCTGCTTACTACTGAAAACATGTATTGCATGAAACCTGATATCCTGCTGGATGTTACCCCCAGTTCTGGCGTGCAGAAGAGCACAATGATGTACAGAAGAAAACAAAGCAATTTTAGAATCAGAATTAACAGAAGACTTAATTCAAGACTTGCAAGACAACTGGATCTCACTGTGAAAAGGTTTCATGCATCACAATTTCCCAAGACATACATTAGACCCTAGCTGCCTTTCCCTTTAGCATTAAAAAAGGAAAAAAAATACACAGCACATTACAGCCAAATTTCTTCATTATATCTGGCTATCATATAATTTACTGTGCTTCAACCTAGAAAACCTGACCACATACAAAAGACTGGCCAGTCTTCACATGCAAGAAGCAAAGTTATACTATAATAGCCTCACAGTTTTTCCAGCTGAAACATGTCCTACCTAGGTCTCAAATCTTCAAGTGAAAAATAAACTTTCACAAGAAAATTATAAGCTATCCTATTCTGTAGATGGATACAAAGAGCATGAATCACTATGCCCAGCCAACAGAATTTTCAAACTCTAAAATAGCAAAAAAAAGTAGCTGTTCTAGAACAGAAAAGCAGACACACATGCATCGTTTAGTTGTCCATAAAATTCTGCCGCTCCAGAGCACCTGACAAGCTTAAGGCCTAAATATTTATTCAGCCTATCCCAGGTACATCAATATCAGGTGAAAGAGGAAACAACTTGCCTACAATCATACAGCAGATAAAGGGCTGCCAGAAACCCCAACTCTTCATTTCTACTCTAAAGTAAGCTCACAAGAACATTGATTTCTATCCATGATTGCTAAACAGAAGTACTTTACTATTTTGAAATGGCTTCCCTCAAAATTACTTTTGTGCCTCCACTATCTATATCCTGAGACACCTTATAGATTACTTCCCCTTTCCACACCCTAAATGTCCCCAGATCTAACAATTATAAGCCTTACTTGCTTCCCAGAAGATCAGTACCCTTTGCTAATTAATGTTAATGAAGTACCTGTTGATCATCAAGTAAGAACAGAGGCTTGCCTTCAAATTCAAAATAGAAGTGATGCTTACCAAGTACCTTATTTACATAAATACATTGTGAGGGCACTTGTATGTACACAGGTAAGAAACTACGGAATTGACATACTAGGAGAAAATAATTTTTCTGCTTCACACAAACTATTTCCGTAAGTCACTGAAAATGCATTTTTTTTTTACAAATGCCTTTGTCCATTAGAATAGTGGGGGGAAAATGTCACTTCATTACAGGTTTCCTACCTATACTTTAGATTTCAGTCCCAGAGTTGGGTTTTGCAAGGTGTTCAAATCACACATTATATTAATAACATACTATGAAAAATAACTGAATGTGCCATCAGTTGCATATGCCTATCTTAAAAACACTTCTAAGACAACAATAATTTCCCCCCTGTCCTTTTCCTAATTTTCACTAAGAATGAATTGTTCTGAAATAAAAATTTGTGCCAAAGATCTAAAAACAAGTAAATCTCCTTTAAGTGCAATTTTCAACTTAATTTGTGATCTTTGCCAACAGTTCCAAGTGCCAGGTAGAGAAAACTTTCACGAGCCTTCCTTGGCTGTCTGGGTCTCATCCCATACTCAAGAGAACATAAATACAATGCTCAGAAATCAGAATTTTTTTCTGGGTTAGAGATTCTAGTCTGCCAAGGGCCAAAAATCACATGGAGCCTAGAAAAGAGCAGGGAGAGGGAGAAGGAAGGCCAAGTAAAGCTCAGGAAGTACTTCATGCCTTAAGATCCTACTGTGAAGCACAGTATTTTCAATTAATTAAAGAAAGAAAGACTCTGCCCCCAGGAAAATTCAAATATCTTAGTCGCCTAGTGACACTGTTGTGGAAATTATTTTGGCTCTATTTTCAATAAAGCCTAATGTATAATTTCCTTCTTATAATGAATTCATTCAATACACTTTGACACAAATATGCAGTTACCCCACTTCAGTGCTGTGCTTTGCTGCTCTCAGGTCTTCAAGGCCAAGAGTCTCCAAATAACCAGGTATTCTTCTGTGCACAGACTCTCTCTTACCCTGGCTTCCCTGCCTCAAACTCCTTCCTGACAAACTTCTGCTTCACAACTAACTCCCACAGGGGTCACTTCTTCCCTTTCTCTCTTCCAGATAGGAGTAGAAAGTAATCCTGACATTGCCTGCCTCACATAGAGCAGGAGTGATGCAAGGAAGTACCGCACTTCTCTCTTATCAATTCTCAAACAAATATAAAGCTCCAACTTTTCATGTTCTTTCCTCTTCTGGATAAAAATATCTAGTGCCTTCTCAGATTATTGGTCTGAACACTTCTAATGCTTGCCAAATGGGCACACTCTTCAAGTTCTGAATGATTTCCACTTGGATTAAAGTATTTTTCTGGCTCAACCATCACCCATTATTCCCCATTTTAAAAGAGATTTAGTGTGGCAAAAAAGGATGCATCATTTCTTGTCCTCGGGAGATGGCAGCAGAGTCTGTGGCATTTGGTGATTAACTATTACTACATTTTTCACAGAAATGTCCCAAACTACCAAGCTACATCTACATGCAGAAAGAACCAAATGGTCAAACAGTACTCAAAACACAACACTAGGTTCTAAAATGCTTCAGTAAAATGGCTACAGCTCCTCTGCTACCTTCCTACCCTCCCAGTCCTTCCTTCTTTGTGGAATGTCTTAATCTGGTTATGGAATTAAACTCAAAGTGGTCAGAGTTATAAATCAGGTTAAAGTACCTATAATAAACTGCACTGAGTTTTTTATAAACTCATTTAGAAGCTGTTAAGCCATTTGTAAGCTTGCATATAGGCAAGGTCTAAATTTACCATCCATGAAAATAAATGCAGACTTTAGCTCCCACTTGGACATTTCTAGGTTCAGAAAAAGCCTAAAAATAAAGTGATTTTCAAGCTCAATTACCTTTTTTGTCCTGACTCCAGTGCATATGACCATTCAGCAGTTTTCTCATAAACTTGGAACTTCCTCCCATATATGTTAAGCTTAGCACTGTGCCGAGCAAATGGAAACAATTCAGCAGCTCTGCACAAACTCTGTCATTCTAACTCAGGAGAGAAAAAACCCTCCTTGTTCTCCTCAGAAACATGATCATCTTCAGGACCTTGAAAAGTTTACTCCTTGAATCCAGGCAAAACAAGCAGAGGTATCAGAGCTTACCATAACGACTCCCCACACTTTCAGAAACAATATAGTTATTTCTGTTATTCTGTTAGTTAGTTCTGTTCAGTACTCCCCAGCTGTGATGTCTCCCCTGCAAGGCAGCCAGAGCAGCACAAGCCTGCAAAGTCTCAGGGTTAGGAAGTTCTCTGAGGCAGCAGGTACCTGTTGTGCAGGATGTAGCCTGTAGGACTCTTCCACAGCAAGTCAGGAGGACCCTTAGGAACTATAAAACCTGAGACTTAGCTGCAAACACGACAAAGTTGAGAGGCAATCTCCTAGGAGAGTCTTACCCAAAAGTAGTTAGTGCATACTTCTTTCTAAGGCTGGTTTAACACACAGCACTCTACTTACTCCCTGTTTCAATCAGTTTTGCACCACATGGCTCAAGATGTGCTGCTGCATGACAATCTCCCAGGTGTTTCCAATCAAAACTGGAGAGGTTAATGTGACAAAATAACACATGCACAGGATTCTAGGCACTGGGCCCTGGTTGTAACATGCCCTACTGGCTCCATGTGTGTGACAATCCTGGTCACACAGCAGGTACATGCACGCAATGGAGCACGCAGGTCCTGCAATAGCCTCATGTAATGTGATTTTTAGGGAAGGCCATCAGGGAAAGGCTGGATGCCTTACTTTCATAGGTTTCATCTAAACTGAAACAAGTCAGAAATGCACCCCTACTTTAAGACATCAAATGTCATGAACAGCAATCAGCAAATGCTCAAGACCTTCAGTTTTCTCTCCTGAAAACCAGCAGCATAACAACTGGTAATGAAAACACAAAACCACTGAGCAACAAGTGAATCAACATCATGAAAACAGCAAAGTGCAGGGAGTATTATTTACATCTGCTCTATAAAAACAGCCAGATTACTACAGGACCTGAGTCTCTTCCACTGGTATTTTTCCTCATGCAAACACAGTTCTAAAAGATTTTCAAATTCAAGAGCTAACAATAACAACATATAATAAATGAAAAAATAAATTAATTTCTAGAGAATCACAAGGTTCACTAACAGAACAGTGAATTACCTCAGTTTTTCAAGTCACATTTAAGAAAAAAAGGGAAACATAATGATTCTCTATTAAAATTATTCAGAAGGTGAGACATATGAGTGAACATAAAGACAAGTCTCACAAAACCAGGTGAAAGTGAACAGCAGTTCCCAGTTGAGAAGATGGTGTTTAACTCATCAAATAAAGAGAAAAATCCACAAAATTGTAAGCAGCTGAGAAAGCACAAAAATCTTCTGCTATTTCTGAAACCAGAGGGCTAGGGTAGAAGAGGTCACCTAACCTCAAACCCCCTGATGACACAGACACTACAACCTGCTATGCATTATTAACACACATCCATGTGATATTTCAAATTCAGAGAGCTAAGAAAGAAGGCTGCAAGACACATACATTGACTACACAGTCTTTCAGATCTGAAATTTCATGCCAATGAACCGGATCGTTTCTTTTTAAATTCTTTCTCTGCCAAAGTAGACTCTTCATAATGACAGCTGATAAAACATCAGCTGCTCTAAGTGCTTCCAAAATCATCTCTGCATTTTGTGGTGTGGGTAACAATGCAGTGCATACATTCCCACAAAAAACAGTCAGATGGAATCAGTTTGTTCAGAAGGATTTGTCCACAATTTTGGATTCAAAACTGAAGACAGACCAGATCCCTTCAAGCCCATCAGTTTCTATATGCTGGGAACTGAAGCTTTAGATCTATTTTTGGACCCATCTTTTGACAGTACTTGTACTTTAGGGATCTTCACCGATCTTTGTAACTTTAAAAACTATTTGGATTTTTTCCAGAGTACCCCTGTGTAATTTATACATTTCTTTTGAACTATTCTCTAGTCCTTTGAATCTCATTGTATTTAAATGGGGTTATTTTTCAATTTGAGCTCTGTTGGCATATTTGCCTCCATCTGAATTTTTAGAGAACACCTGGATTCAATATGAGAATCTGCACAGGAATATGAATTTATTCTGCTCCAGAACTTGCTGTGTGGTGCTAACAGTGTTTTGGCAAGACAGGAATATGCTGTTCTTCAAAGAGATGAAAGAGTACCATAAGAGCAGAAATACCAAGTACAGAACCCAAAGCAGTAAGCTCTGAAGTTGAACCAGAAATAAAACTGCCTGTAAGTAAAAGTAAAGTGACAGAAATAAAGTTTGGTGCTCTGGAAGCAGAAGAGTGGTATGCAGATTTTTTCTCCATAGCCTTTATTCTAAAAAAAATGTTACAAGAAGTAAAAAAGCCCAGGAAATGAGAACTCCTCATCAGTGCAAGCAAAGCCAGGCTCAGTTCCTTGGAGAGCACTGAACACTGCAGACAGTTCCGGCCATGCCCTGCCAGGACATCCCCACAGCATCAGCCAGGCACGCCCGGGCCACTTTCCCACTCACACATGCAGGTCCCAGTAACCCCATCCCACGACTGACACACAACCAGAGCAAGGCTAAGCTGTAGCAAACAGCAGAACGGTCAACAAAGGATAAAAGGAAACCCAGTTCTGTCAGGAGCGCTGCTGAACGATCGCATCAACTGCCACCTCATCCTGGCTGATCCGTGCTGCTGTTCCTCCCACAAATTCCAGCGTCCTCATTACAAGGGGACTGAGAGTGGGGGTGTCCCATTTTATGTAGGGTGGTGCAGGTGGATAAAGGATTGTCCAATATCCCGAACACACCTGTCTTATAGGTGTGTTAGGTCAGCTGAGAGTTTATTTATTTGCAATCATCCCTGAACCTCCCTACAGACACCTGCCAGCCCCTCGGGATGCCTGAAGCTGCTTACACGCTGTAAGAACCAGCCAAGAGGCTGTTATCAAGCAGTCTTGAATGACCTCACCCCTACTGCTAATAAGCTAAACACCTTACCATTTCTTAGTAAAAGCTTAAGTGATTCAGCTTCCATTCACCCTGCCTTAAGCTGCCAAACTGGAAAAATAATACCCATCATTGCATAACACCGGTTCCAAGGGGACTGGTTCAATGCTCTTTTGAGAATCAGCTGGGGATAGCTTCCTTTGTGCCTATGAAGAAACTGAGGCACGGAACTGGAACAAGCACATTTTGTGGAGCACAGGTGATGCTGAAATTAATAAACATTAGGTGGTTTAGCCAACATTGAAAAACCTGTCCCAAAGTGACCTGGACAAGGTCAGGCAGGTCACCTGACACCAAAGCACAACTGTGAGTGTAAAGGCCTCCAGTGTCCTGTACAAAAACGGCACCTCACTGACCCCACTGAGAAGGAAATCAGTGTTTTCAGCCAAGGAGATTTGAAATCTCTCGTTTTCGGGAGACAGAGAGAAGCGATGCCAGGCCCAAAGCAGCGGGTGTGCTACAGAAACATGACACAGAACACAGCTCGTTTGTCATCCATCCACGCTCTACAGCCTCCACGTAGCAATTAAAGACTTAAAAAACCAACAAAAGTGCTAAGAGGATGTTACACACAATAGCACTGCAAAACCACACGCATCCGACGCTGGCAGCTTTTTCGCACACAGTGAGCGACGCTTCTTTGCTACTACCAGACAAGGACCAGACAGGGACGACAGCCCGGCCAGCATCCCCGCCCGCTCTGCAGATCGCCAGACCCCGCAGGGCGGGATCCCCCCGGGCACAAGGAGCCGCCGCGTCCCGCCCGCTCCAGCACGGGGCTCAGTGCGGAGAATCCTCGCTCCAGCGGCGGCACGATGGTGACGGGGAGGTCCTGCTCAGCCCAAAGGGCGCCAGCGGCGGCACCGCCGGTTTTTCTCGCCCAGAGGAACTCCGCGCCACGGGCCCTGTCCAAGAGGGCGGGAGGGACGCAGCAACACCCCCTGAGCTCAGAGGCGGCGGCACCGCTCGGCCCTCTCCGCCTCCCGCCCGCCGCGCCGCCCGGGCCCGCCCCGCTCCCAGCTCCCCACCCGGGCGGGCCCGGGCCGGGCCGAGCCCCGCACTCACCCCTTCATGGTGCGTCCGCGGCCTGCCCGGCGTCCGTACTGGCTGCGTCCAGGGCCCGGCGGTGCGGGTGTGGCTCCGACCTCCCCGTGCTCAGCGCGGGCAGCTCAGTCTCCTCCCGATCCCGATCCTGATCTCACTCCCGCTCCACATGGGCCTCCGCCCGCCCCGCCCCGCCCCGTGACCCCTCACCTCACGCCGCGCGCGCGCGCGCGCGCCCCCGCCCCGCCCGCCATGACCCGCGCGCCATGACCCGCGCGCCCCGCCCCTCCCGCGCGCCCCCGCCGCGCACGCGCCGCGCCCCGCGGGGAGGATGGGGAGGCCCCGTTCGTCTCGGGGACGGGGCGTGGGTGTCATCACGTGATGCAGAACGACCAATCGGCGCGCCCCCCCGCGCCCGGTGCACTCCTGCGCGGAAGCGGCCCGGGCTGGGCGGGCGAAGCTCCGCCCGGAGTCGGGCACGGCTCGCGCCCGCCGCTTCCGGTGTGCGGCGAGGCGCGGCGCATGCGCGCGGGGCCCGGCGTCAGCTGATCCAGAGGCTCCTTTGCCGCCGGCGGAGGGACTCGGGCGGATTCGGGCGCGCCGGGCCGGCCCAGGTGAGACGCTCGGCCCCCTCTCCCCCTGCCTTCGCCTCTCCCGAGCTGCGCCCGGTGTTGCCCTCCTCTGCGGTAAAGGAGGGGAGGGGGTCGGCTCTTGCCGCTCCCCGCCCCGCTCGGACCCTGCCCGGGAAGGACGCGGTCTCCCCGTGGAGCCGCTCGCAGAGGGAGCGCGGCCCCCGGCTCTGCGGAGCGGGTGTCGCCGGGGCCCTGGGCAGCCGACCTTCAGGGAGCCGTGTCCCGGCAGGACAGCCCGCTGGAGGCGGCCATGCGCTTCCCCGCCCCGCTTCGCAGGGAGCAGAGACCTGGAAAGCGAAGCAGCCCCCTGAATGAAAAATCTACCGAGCGCTCGTCGAAGACGCCCAATGAGATGCTTTAGGTTTAGGGTTATGCCAGAATTCCTTTCCGAAAAGAGGCAGGGTGATAGCGGCTGGGTTCCAGTGCCAGGTCATCCCACCATCTTGAGTGGGTGGATCTGAATCTTTCGGTGCCTTGACCGCAGCCCGGCAGAGAGCGAGCAGCACGGTGATGGAAGAGGAATGCTGCTGCCGGCTTCTCGCTGCAGCCCGTCCGTGGCACAAGAGCCCCCCTGTTGTTTTGCAGTTGAATATCCTGGTAGCACATTTAAATGTGTCTCCTGTTCCTGTAGCCAGTGACAAAATTCTGCCGTAGATGAGGTGTTTCAAACATCACCCTTGGCATTCACTTAAAGGCAAGAGAGAAATCTTGCACGACTGGATTCTGGATGATATTGTTCATGTTACAGGTAGCTGTGACACTGGAGTATGTGACACATATGTGTCAAGATCCATCCATTCCATGCAGCTGCCCAAAGCGATTTACTTTCTTAGGAAGAAAGTAAAGTCTTTCTTCCTGATATTTTGCTGTCTTCCCTCAGAGAATTTGCACTCCTGCTGGGCATAAAAACAATTTGGTGATCGTTTCATTCATTGTAATGCAATACTTCAGCAAAGTACATTGGCTATTTGATCTAGCATAGTATTTCAAATGCTAATTCTGCTTGCTGAAGTGGAGAGGGGGTAGAAAAGTAGGAAAACCTGGTGATAGACTGCTAGAAGTGATTTATTAGCAAGAACATGTGAAATACAAACTGGCATTTGCAAGTGGAAGTTGGAGTAACTGAGGCAGATCTTCAGTGTGTTGTAAATTGTGCTGTATTTGTGCTGACTTCTGCACTGTGCAGATCTGCAGCATTTGAATGTTTGGCTTCTCTGTGCTTTCAAGGCCTTTTCAATGACGAGCAAATATAAACATGTATATATATACCTACATTTTATTATTTTCTATAGAATATGTGAAGTAAGATCAGAATCTACAGGTCTTTGAATTACCAAAAATACTGCAGATTATTTTTGCTGTGCCTGTCAGTCTGTAATGCAAAATCCTCTGGGAAAGCTTTATTCTTGTATGCGGGGAAAAAATTAGTCTTAATTTTGTGATCAGGTGGCAAAGTCTGACATTCAGAAATACTAAATCACCATGGACATCAACTTGAGAGAACAGGGAAGGACAAATTAAGGCAACAGTGGAAAATAGCTGCTGGCATCAGCTGACTGTTCAAAGGGGGGTTGCAGTCTTGTGTTGCAATAGTAACACAAGATCTCTGTTTCCTGTAAATGCTGCCTTGTCATTTTCCAAATCAAGAATTATTTTCTACAGGTAGTGCTAATAGGGTTGAGCCATGAGTGATTAGTGTTGCTTCATTTTTATAAAGCATTAGCTTAAATTTAGCTTTTGTTTTGGTCTAAGTGTATATTAACAGTTTTATGCCTCATTGGCCCTCATTTATGAAGGCTGTGGGCCTTAAGTGTCCTTCTGTTGTCTAAATTTTTTTCCCAGGATGACTTCATGCATTTATCTTCCAGACTTGCACGCGTGCTGGTGTTACACATTGTCATCCAAAGCTGCTATAGACCAGCAGGTTACCAGATGATTCCCCTGAAGATCCTTTTAGAGGCACTGTGCATTCCCCCTTGTGATTTCATGCCATAATGGTGTGTCTTTGGGTTCTCAAGCCCTGAAAGTTCCTACTGATGGGTTTCCCTCTTGCTTTGAAATTGCATGTTTATGAACTATGGCTGCATTCCAAATTACTCTTTTAGAAAAGAGTAAAAGGATTACAGGATAACCTAGCTGGAGTCTTTGGTTACTTTGACGTTGACCATAAAATGTTGAATGCTACTGTTGACCAAGTAGTAATCCCTCTTTTTTTTTTTCTCTGTCTTTTTAAGAAAGCCCTACAAAACACAAACCATGCAGTAACTCAATGCTACATTGCCTGAAATATATTCTTTTCTCCATACTTGCTTCATAGGTTAAAAAATGGGGGATTTCAGACTTGGAAATATTGAGGCATTGTTGAACAATGGTATCCATGTGATTTTTTTTTTTTAGGCTGGAATTTTGCCAATGAAAACAGACCATGTAGTCAACAGGAATATCATGCTCATTCATTCTTACTTGACATCTTAAAATGTGTGACTTCTTTAGCCTTCCAGCTGGGCAGAGAGAAAGAGGGTCCTGCTCCAGCAGAAGAAGCAGAATGAATTTAAACTTTTCAGCCTTTTTTTTTCCTGTACAGAATAAGCCAATAATCACCTAAATGACCAACATGCGAAACCGGTTTTGACTGGATCTTCTGTTTGTCATTGTTGTATCTTCTTTTATGGTATAAAAAGCTTTTTTGCTTGTCTTTGATGTGCTCGCTCCATTCTTCCCTTTGGGAGTGGACAGCTAAGCTTATACCAAATTCTTGGCTTTGGTCATCTCTCATGGCATTAAGTTCTGCACTGATAAATATTTTTTGTTTGGTTACTTTATTTCATCCAAGCATTTATTTCTTCTGTGTTTGTCAAGCTCTCAAGTTCAACACTCCCATGTCTCAGAAACATTGACCATTTGCTGCCAGCTTTTTATATGTCCGTACATGATTTGGCTGTTCTGACAGACTTTGCCTTCCAAGGCCTGGCTTTACTGAAATGATACACTTCCTGTGAAAGCCAGTAAGATGTATATGGATAAATCCTGAAAGTCTAACAGACCTTGTTACTACCATTTAACCAAATGGCAGATAAAGACCAGTTTTAGCTGCTGAATTTATTTGCTTGTTTCATCAGCTTGACTACTCCTCTGAGCTTGTGTAATGGTAAAATTCAGTGTCGCTGCTCACTCTGTTCAGAAATAATTTGTCTGACAGTGGCCCCTCTTTTGTCATAATTTACAACGTTTTGGGGAGTCTGTTATGTTCAAATCAAAAGAAATCAGCAGGGACCAAAACTAGTATGGGAAGCTGCCCCAGTTAATTGAGACTCATTGTGCTGAAGAGATAAATGAGCTAAAAAGCCTGCTGGAAATAGACCCATTGCAGATACAAATGCTTGAGAGAAGTGGTGTTCTAGAGGGTCTCTTTAATATAAAAGCCTTATCTTTGTCCTTCCTAATCAATTGAAAAGTGCTCGCGTTGTAAGGATTCTCATAACCAAGTTGAAATTTTGGTGCTCTGGTGAGTTTCAGCTGACCAGTCTGCCCAGCTGTGTTTCTGCCAGACAGAATGTGTGCTGTGAAGATGCTGTGTCCCATCTTTTGGCTGCTGTAAGCTGTGCTTGCTTACTGAAGTGGTTTGTGGTGGTTCATTTAGAAGAGAGGTGGTTTGGATGTCTGTGATGCAGGTCTGTGTTCTGTGCCCTAAGCATGAAGAGCAGTCCTCTTGTGGTTGGGATGGTTGGGCATGAGGAGATAGATACAGAAAGGATGTGGGAAAAGCCACAGGCTTCATAGAGAGACAGCTGTGCCTTTATGGAAATAACTTATTATAGCTGGACAAAAACTTTCAGGTATTCAAGTTTTGTCTAAGAGCCTAAAGAATGACTTGACAGTTTTTTAATACCCAGGCAAAGAAACTGCATCTTCCAAGAATTTCAGTTAGTGGGGCAAATATTTGGCCCTTGTTCTTGTTACACTGTATCCTTTTTTATTTCCCACTCTGAAAGTAAGACCTTAAAAATCAGCTCTTCAGAAAAACCCTAAGATGGTATTTCAGACTAACTGCAGACTCTTGGTAAAGATGGCTAAATAAGCAATTCTATTATGTGAATTGCCTATAGATCCTTAAGTTTTTAAGGGTTTTGTTATCCTGGGATAAATTTGCATGAGCTGGTAGATATTTAGACAGCCACCACAATATGTAGTTTATACAAAATCTAATATGTTGGAAGGCCTCTTGCTGTTCTGAAGAAGCTGTAAATAGTTCAGGTATTATTTTATTTGAACATAAAATTTACAAATGTAGCTTAACTTGCTTTAAAACATAAAGATCCAGTTTTTCATTACAGGAAAAGTCAACTTCAACTTAATTTCCTTTTACTGGAATCCAGTGCCAATAGGTATGCTGTGATTCCAACCAGGTGTTTCATTATACCAAAGGTGCTATAAAAGAGTACTTCTATCTGCTAGGGATGTTGGATCTTTCTCAAAGACTTTCATGCAGACTCACTCCTGGGTTCAGCTCTTCAAACTAGCATCAAATACGTTGCATAACAAACTGAAGAATCCATAATATCCTAACTTTAAAGGTGACCTGAAGCTTTAAAGGTGTAATGATGAAATGCTTATTCCAAACTCATGCTCAGTATTTTAGCCATTGCACCTGAGGAGAAGAGGTTAGGCAGTAGTGAGGATTATAGAGGAGACACTGTTTTAATGAGCCCAAACAACTTGTGTGATTCTGTGTGTAAAACTGAGCCTGACTTAAAAATCTAGCAACAGTTGTTTTGTCAAATTGTACACCTTTTGTCTGTTGAGGTAAGATCTTCAATTCTTCAGAAGTCCCTCTGCTGAACTGTAGTAAACTTTGCTATTATAGTTGCTTACAGCTACATATTCATTTCATTTTAGTGTTTGTCATCTTAAAGGTTAGAGCAACAAAAAGTATTTCCAGTACCAGTACCAAATACACCTGAAAATTAAGTGACTTAATAAAAGCTAGGGTAGATTTTAGTTTAGCAGTAATGTTAGTGAGCTTAATGAAAACTGTTCATCTAGAGGAGATGACTGAGCATTGCACTGAGCAGATGGCTGCAGAACTTTTCAGCCCTAGCAGTTAGATGACTGGATCAGGATAAAAAAAGGTCACTGTAGAACACAGAAATGAATTTTGTATTAGTGTTCTGTAGTATGGTTTGGATTTCAGTTGTGTTAGATCTTTCTTTTGTGTGAACGTCTACCAAGCCAAAGGGCGGAATGTCAAGGGCAGGCTGAAAGGAATGTCAAATTTTTCACAGTAATAAAATTGTGAAGCAATGTAGCAAGAAC
Source organism: Vidua chalybeata (assembly GCF_026979565.1). NCBI lineage: Eukaryota > Metazoa > Chordata > Aves > Passeriformes > Viduidae > Vidua > Vidua chalybeata. The sequence goes on from NC_071531.1 coordinate 71,449,897, forward strand.
TAAGGAGAGGCTCATCAATTTCCTCCTCTGGAGAAGCCTCAGCTGAGAGGAAAGAATTGGTATAGAAAAGCCTATTATGGAAAACTGTAACATATGAGTCAGTTGATGAACATTTTTTCACATGGACAATGTGGTTTTTCTCTAGTAATAGGAGTATTTTAATGGATTTGGCTAGGATCTTTATCACTTCTAGATATAGCATGGTAGCTGCATTTGATATTTGAAGGCCGCTTATCTACTGAGCTGATCAGATCTTCAGTGGGTCAAAGTAGTTATGCAATGAACACCTTGCCAGCCTTTCTATCTAGTTTTATTTTAGCTGCTGACTTTAGTCATGTTCAAACAGCTTTGTTCTAGTATTGTTCTGGGCTAACTGAAGGAATTTCCCAAGCTGCTGAATAAAAGCTTGGGTGCTTGAGTAACAACTATGTAGTGGTGGTACATCTTGCATGGACAGACTTTACACCCTTGCTGTAGGAATGTATACTTTATGTTGTATATATGTATCAAATATAAATATATTGTTACATCTTTAGCTTGTATGCAAGGCATGATGTTTATTTGAAGTATCAAACTTGTATGTATTGGCATGCCCACAGCTAAGTCGCCATCTGTTTTTAGGAAGAGGACAGTAGGAGCTTGTGGTGGACTTCATGAATTCAGTGTTGCATGGTCTCACTTTGTAGCCATCATGTGCTGCAATGACAGTGGCAGCATAATTCTCTTTCCTTGAATACACATGGATATATGTGTACATGTGCTGAGCAAAGCAAGCTTCATGTGAGAGGAGGGGGCTTATAAGACCCCAAGAAACAAGTTATGTGAAAGATAAATAGTCTTGTAGGGTTGCAGATGGGTCCACAGTATGCAGCTGAGCATCACTCATGCAGGTTCTGGATTTATCTAGAGCAGAGATGGCCTCAAATTGCCCTGTGACAACTGAAACTGTATGAATAACTAAGTGGAAAAATGTCCATATTGTTGAGTTTAAGAAATTCTTTCTGGCTTGGAGCTTGTGGCAGGAAGGTTGATGCTGTTCACTTCACAATGTCTGTGTCATGAGAAGACTGAGCCACATGGTTGTGTTGAGCACAGGATGTGACTCCTGCCTGGTTTTATTAGAGTGTAGATGACATGGTTGGAAGGTGTTTGATATAGCAGAGGGTTGTGCTGCCATACAGAGGGACCTGGACTGGAAAAATTGGCTGACAAGGAATCCCATGAATTTTGACAAAGGGACGTGCCAAGTCCTGCACCTGAGGCAAAATAACCACATATCCTGCTACAGGCTGAGAACTGACTGAGTGCTGAAAAGAACTGGGGGTCCCCAAGCTGGACATCAGCTGGCAATGTGCCCTTGTGGCAAAGACAGCCAGCACTATCCTCAGCTGTGTTTGGAAGAATCCTGCTAACAGGTTCAGGGAGGTGGTTTTTCACCTTGGTTAAACTTGATAGAAACCACATCTAGAGTGCTGTGTCTGGTTCTGTGTTCTCCAGTAGAAGAAAGGTGTGGCTTAGTGGTGTGCATCCAGAAAATGGCCACAAGGACTGTTAAGCATGTGGAGGTAGGAAAAGCAGATGAGAGAGCTGAGATTATGTAGCCTCAGGAAGAGAAGGCTCTGAGAATCTTACTGTAAAGTATATAAACACCTGATGGGAGGGAACAAAGAGGATGGAGCCGTACTCTTCTCAGTGGTACCTGCTGAAGTAACATGACACAATGGGCACAAACTAAAATACAGGGAATTCCCCTTAAACATAGGAAAACACTTTTTACTGCAGGGGTGTCTAAACACTGGAACAGGTTACCCAGAGAGTTGTGGTGGCTTCATCCTTGGAGGTAATCAAAACATTTGGATATGGCCCTGAGCAGCCAACATTAGCTTGCTTGGAGCTGGGGGTTGGAAGTAGATGATTGCCAGAAGTGCCCCCCCCAACCTCAGTAATTCAGTTGTTTGGTGACTGAGAAATCTGGAGTAATTTCTCCTGCTGTCTTATAGTAAAATTACAACTCTGCATACTGTAAAGGAGCAGGTTTCCTGAGAGTACTGTTGGGCTTCCTTTCCCAGTGACCTGTGTTAGATTTCTGGGCATGTTGCTTTTTGTAGGACAGATTCTAGATATGAAAATGCTGCCAAACTTCTGCATTTGTCTAGTAATTCAGGCACTGTATTTTTTTTTTCTTAATACTTCTTCCTAAAGATATAATCTGTTAGAAGGGGAAGTTTAAACGGTCCTAGTTACAGGAAATCTGTGACAGTGATTATCCGGTTACTTATGAGGCCCTTGCAACAGATCTTCATGCAACTGGACACTGGGATTTATGCACTGTGCCATAGTCTGTTCAGGTGAACACAGTGAATGTCAGCAGCCTTGAATCTGAAGCATCACTCCAATGTGACACTAAGCTAATTGTCCAGTGTAGGTGGTGATCTTTACTATCCTGTACTGTCTAGGTTTTTACTAAGAAGAGGAGGAGGTATTATTTTCTTTGGAAAACTCTTTGGCTACACTTTACTGTTTATGCCTGTTAAGCTTTCCTGGATATCAAATGTAAGGGCTTATATTCTGACTCTTATTTTTCTACCCTTGGAAATCAAACCACATTAGTCTGTTTCAGATATACTAAAATCTATGACCTTCAAGTTCAAAGTTATTCCAGCAGAATGATTCCTACCATTGATGACGTTACATTGATGTAACGTTGCTGCTTCCAAATAACTGATATTGTGCTCTTCACTACAGCTGTGGTTAGTGTCTAGGCTTTTGTGGCAGTTTGGAGTGTTGGTAATCCTAGAACTTGCAAAGATAGACTTGAGAAGTTGTGAAGACTGCAGGGAACTCTTCAGCTTCATGCAGGTTCTTAGGGAGGGATCACACTGCCCGTGTTCTGTTCAGCATATGGGGCAGTGCCTGTCAATCGCTGAAAACAGATTCCAGCAGCTGTCACTCAGGGTGGCACAGCTCTCTGCTTTGTTGAGGTGCTGGATGTTGTGCAATTGCCTTAGTGCTTCTGCTGGCCAGGGGAAAGGCTTCTGAGTGCAAGGAAGACCCACAAGAGTCCTGGAAGCAATCAATACTGTTCAACATACTCAAGCAATTAGTATTGCAGTGTGCTCAGCGCCTCCCTGCGCAGTCTGTTGTTAAACAGTTGTTCTGTTAAGCTCTTCCAGAGCACAGTGCACACTGACATGGCTGTATTACACTGGAGGGCTGGCAGGTGAGTGGATCCCAGCAGAAAACATGCACCTCTTTCAAGGATTTTTGTGTAGTTGTATGGACCACTCAGGATATTGGAATTCCTGGCTTTGTAGGAGGCACTTAATGCAAATGCCGAAGCCTTTTAATTTCTTCTGCTTGGTCCTGTGCGGTAGGGAGAGCACAGATGGGACTTCAGCTGGGCTCGAGGTGGCTGGAATTGCTATTGCGGCATTCCTCGGTGCTGGTGGGAGAGAGAGGGAGAGAGAGACTGATGACTCATCAAGTCAGGTGGTTGTGCCTCTGCTGTGTGTCAGAAATTTCGTTCCCCTCTGCAGCAGCTTTCTCATCCCTCTATGTAGGAGCATTAGAAGGACAATTATTTTGCAAGTGGTGATGCTTCACTGCTGAATTCTAGCTTTTGAATTGGGCCTGTGGGTTTTTGGTACTCCCTGCTTCTGCAAAATAAGGTAAGGAACTGTGTTTATGTGATACAATTGTAGTAGATTTTCTTCCTTGCTGCAAGAAAGCTCCTTCTAAAAATCTCACTGGAGTCTGAATTTTGAAAAAAATCTTTGTGTTAAGACAATTTGTCGTGTAAATTCTGCGTCTGATGAAATGTTAGGTGCAAAACCCAGGAACAGTGAAGCAAAACGGGTTTCTCCAACATTGAGAGCAGGGCAGTTACATTTTTGGGGCTAATGTGTAACCAGATTACTGTGCTGGGGAGAAACCAAGATAGAAAGCTCAGGTTATGGGCTCTTTCATGTTTAATTAGGACTTGAAAATCAGTGTAATAAATCACCTTTTAGTCAGAGAAGGTTCTGCTGCAAGCAATACTTTGATTTCTGGCACTATTAATCAGGATATGACTGCTTGAGCTTAAGAACATGTTTGAAATCAATTGATGAACTGTTTTAGATAAGGAAGATATAAATTGCAAAGGATACAAGATGCATCTTTACTCATAAGGTAATTAAAAATAAGCTAATATCCTGTGTAGGTGTGCTAGTGGACTTCTGTAGGAGGGAATTGCATATAGTGCCTAATATCTTGTGTTGGCAAGAGGCCTTTCAAAGGCCTCAGGGGCTCTGTAGATTTCTGAAATGGTCAGCTACGGTGGCTTCTGGGGTACATATATGCTTTAAGGAATTTCATTTTCTTTGAGTACTGGCAATGAAAACATCTAACAAGGTAGGAAGGTAAGGCAGCATTTTGACCCTCAAGGACTTTTCCATGTAAATTGAAAATCTGTAGTGCTAGTACACAAGCACAAGAAAATGATGCAGAGATAAATAACAGCTTTTTTTTTTTTTTTTTTTTTTTTTTTTAATCTGTATTCAGTGTTAAGAGATGTGTAGCCCCTTAAGGCTGGGTGGGCACTGGCTTTGTGTAGACTGTACTTTGGAGGAATAGGAGGTAAAACAAAGGTGAGAACAAATCCATCTTTTACACTTGAAATAGTTAATAGGTATGTGTTTAAAAGCTGTTGTTGCAGATGCTAGAGATCATGGTAAAGACAGAGATAATGATTGTGTTGCTAGGTGTTCTAGTGGAGGAATCCCCTGCTCTTTTACTTGGCTTGGCCAGTAACTTGGAAAGGTGGCTGGAGGAAGAGAGAGGGAGCAGAGCAGCCACAGGAACTAGAGAGGCAGGTGCTGGCTGTCAGGATGTTGCCATTTAACTGCAGAATGGCTGTTCTGAGGTTCTTACTTGCCTCCCTAAAAGGTAAACAGTCGCTTCAAGCAGGTTTTGATTATGAAGAAAAGCTAATTTAAATTGAAACTGGCCCGGTGTTCCTGCTTTTCCTTGCCTTTGTAATTTGACTCTTTCATATGGGACCTTGTCTAATTGCCAAGCTGTGTCACTAATTCAGTTATGAAAATGTGGTTTAACTCTCTGCTGTGCTTTTAGAGGTGTTGATAGTAGGACACTGGATGTTGTTCTGTATGGTATATTGAAGTACATGTTTAATTTGAATTTATAAGAACAGCTGCTTCTTTTGGTATGAACAGCAATTGTGATTGCTTGAGTTTTAGTTGTTAAAAGCAAAAAAGATGAGATAGTTGTGTTAGTCAGATCAGAACCAGCTCATACCAGCTGCTCTGGAACTGCAGATTGCTTTATGAGGACTTCCCCTCTGCCATTTGTCAGAGGAGGCATTTGAGAAAAAAAAACAGTAAAATTAAAATTGTCTCCTGGGTCTAAACACCTGGAAGTGTGAAGGATAACCTATGGGTATAGAGGGTAGAGGGATCTAATGGATATCTGGCTTAGCCTTTGGGCTCAAGACCCATTAGCAAGTCTGCTCCAAGCTGGTGGTGACTGAGCCATGGTCAGCTGTTGTGGTGGCTGCTGTGGAATAAATCAGTGGCAGCCATGATAGACAGTACACTGCACAGAGACATGGAACCTGAAAGAAGCCATTCTTTCAGGATGAGCAGTAGTTTGGAATTATGGGAGATCTTTTTCTTAAGGAGCAGTGTCACCAATTTGAAATTTATAGATCAGTAAAGAGGCTGAGGGGCAGAGGACTTGTATTGTTGTATTAAACAGCTGGAAAACAGTTGTAGGATTTCAAGAATAGCAGAAGTCAGCTACTGCTCCCAAAGAATAGGCAAAAATGTATCCTTTAGTTGTACTGAAAAGGGTGGCCATGGAGTTGTTGTCTTGCTTATTGTACATGGGGCAGGTTTTTGAGCCTGACTACGCCTTTGTATTTGCTGCCTTGTGGAAGAGGCTGGGTTAGATTGGGCTGCTCTCAAAGACTTGAGTGTGAGTGTCAACAGATGCCTCCCAGTTCATGTCATCAACCAGGGGCCTTACTGCTGATTAGCACAGGAGCGTTCTGTGCTGGGGCTGCCATAGCACACCTTTCACCAATGCTGTGTCCTAAGGGTGTCTGTACTCCTAGGATTGTCTTCCTAAGACGGAAGAATGTGGCCTTACAGTTCTGTAACACCCATCAGTTTCCAAGGTAACACACAGCATGATAAGGGCTCACGAAGCAAAACCATTAAATCCTTGATCCGCACTGCACCGGAAGCAGGACAGCCCAACTGTCAGCCACAGGACAAACAGGGATGGAGGAAGTCTGCTGATAAAACAGCTTTTCCAGTGCCAGTTGTTTAGATTTGCTAAACAGTTACTGGCAAGAGATGACAGCCGGTTGTTTAACTGTTGCAAGTTGAGGCTTTTGCCCATTATTCAGCACAATTCTTCTGTACTGCTCTGTGGGTTTTACTGAGAGAGCAAAGACTGTGTAGTATGTAGCTGTGAGACACACAGAAAGGATTCACATGTTTATGTGCTGGTGCTTCTGAAAATATATATTTCTTCCTCTAAATACTGTGATTCAGCACCTTAGGATAGCAAAAATTGAATTTTCACAATTAATATTTGTAGTATTGCATTTTAGAGATTGGTGGCAGTAAAGCAGACCCAGAACATTCTCTTGCTCACTCAGAATCATGGAAGACTCCATATTTTGAAGGAGGGCAATGAGATGTGGAATACAAAAGAGATTTTCTCTTATTTAAATATCCTATTACCAGGCTTAAAATCAGTGCAACAGTGTTAGGGCATTGTTGCACTGCATCTTTTTCATTCAGTAGCAATCTGTGGAGCCTGTTATGGAGTGATGTTCTACCCTGTGTTCCTCAATAAGAATCTCAGATCTTTTGTTTGTTTAAATCAGTTACTTTTTCACTTTTTACAGCTTTAAAATCAGTTAAGAGTGCTTAAGGCTAAGGTGCTTCATGCTATGAGTTCAGAGTTCTTTTTAACTGAAAATAAGAAGAGAGCAGAGGGAAGAGGAAGAACTTACTATGTGTGTGTGTTCTTCAGGACTGACTTTTTTTCTTTTGTTCAGTTGAACAGGCAAAATGGACTTCTCCAAACTCCCCAAAATTCGTGATGAAGACAGAGAGGCTTTTGTTGGCTATGTTTATGGAGTCTCAGGACCTGGTAAGTATTATTTGGTAAAGGAAGTCCATAAATTTTGTTTTATCGAGTATCTTGTTAATCTTCACTTGAAAGCAGAGAAGTGTAAAAGAGCTCTGGGTGGTATTTTTCATCTTTTTTTTTTTTTGGGTGGGGGACTTCAAGAAGGTTGAAGGTTTACTGATTTATAGTCTGACAAACTATTAAAAAAACTGCTAACAAGGTGTTACTACTAATTAATCCTTTTTAAAAATGTAATGAGTGGAAGCAGGCAGTTGAATAAAAACAACAACAATAACAAAAGGTAAGCTTTCTGTGTGAGAAAAAGCACCTTGGTTGGAAATCTGCAGGGCCCAGTGTGCTAAAGCTTCTCTAAAAGGATATGAATAAATAGTCCATTCGCACTGAAAGTTTGTCCCTGTGCTTTCTGACATCTTCAGTCCCTGTCAGTGTCAAGCTGTTCTGTTTACTGCACCATGGGCCGGGGGAGCTCAGCAAGGAGCCACAAGAGTCAGGCAAGGTGATAGAATGTGGCAATAGTGCAGGTAGGAGAAGGAGGACTCTTCCTTCATCTTTATCAGCTGAAATAGTTTAGGCTCTGATAGGAGCAGCTTTTGAATACATGCAGACTCTACTGGCTTTTCTGTTCCCTCCTGCATTCTCTTCAAGAGCAGAAGGAAAGGATGGGAATATGAGAACAGAAGATTAACAAGTATTTTTGTTAATGCAATGTGTTTGATGAATAAGAAATTCCCTACCTAAATAGGCACAAGTTTTTTGACTGCAAATTCTGTAACTGCAGAGGTGGTACTTAGAATCAATTTTAAACTGACACAGCTTTCTTTCCAAAGAAGTGGAAAATGTATTTTTCTGTAAATATGTGAATCTTATGTGCATTACTGTGATCATAATATGCAAGACATAATAAATTTTGTTCTAAAGCAGCCAGGACTCCACATATGACCTGCTGAAATCTAACTCAAAGCAGCGTGAAGTCTCAGGCCCAAAACATGCTGCACAACAATCTTCATTTGTTGAAAGTTATTTTAAGTGCCCTAAGGTAGACACTGCTTTTCTACAAAATAAAGCAAAAAATAGTGTTTTCTTTAAAGCTTTCTAGGCATCACTTTAGATGCAAGGGTATTTAGCAGGTGCCTTGGCTTGATCTATCCATGTTTATGCCAGCATCCAGATGCTACCAAGGTAAACAGAAGTTTAAGTGACTTGAAAATGCTGGCCCCCAACCACAGGTTTATGTAACTACCAGGCATTGGGTGAGTTTTGCTATTTTCTTGTGTGTTTTAATTTAGTCAGATGAGAATGTGGCCCAGCTCACTGCAAGGGAGAAGTGCCTATAGAACTTGTTTGTCAAAGTTTATAGCATCTCACACCCTCAACGTTTGCAATCTGTCAAGATAGATAAGAGAAATGATGGCCTGAATTTTCCTGTGAATTGCTACATTCTCATAGTGTCCTCTTATTCTGAGTAAAGGACAGAATGAAAACTGTAGGAAAACTTATTCTTTTAACTTTTAAACTGGAAATATCAGGAGTTGTGGCATCCTTTTGTGAAGTCAAGAATATGTCTGATATGGGTGAATAGCAGGTTTATGCTGTGCAGTTCTTACCCTTCTTACCCTTCTTACAGATGGGTAAATTTCCTGAGCTGCAGGAAAAATAACTCACCTATGTGCCCATCTTTTGCAGTGGTCACGGCCTGCAACATGGCAGGTGCTGCCATGTATGAGCTGGTACGAGTGGGACACAGTGAACTGGTGGGGGAGATCATCCGGCTGGAAGGTGATCTGGCAACTGTCCAGGTGTATGAGGAAACTTGTATCCTTTCCACTGCTCCCTCTATGCTGCCAGATACTTTGGGTTCTGGCAGGACATCTGTTCTGCATGTGTTTTGTAAGTTTTGATGGTTTGGGGGTGAATCTTACCTTGTGTGGTTGTCTAGCGAGGAGACTTTTTTTGACTGGAAATCAAAGTGTACCTAAGAATTCAAGTGCATTTTAATGCCTCTTTGTTAAGGCAGTTGAAAAGTGTCAACTATAAATGGCAAAACTAAGCAATATTTGTTGCATCTTTTTCTTTGCTTTTGATAACTGTGCTTGTATAATCCTTAAATAAGAAATGTGAAGTGGGCAGGATGCCTTTTTCTGGACAGAGTATTTTGCCAAGCATAATAGATTACACTTTTTCTTCTGCAGTAGGCTTACAGTATCTTGGTCCAGCTATGATGCAGCATATATTCTAAAAGCTAGGCAATGTAAAATGTATTTTTTATTACATATACATATATATATATGTATATGATAGAATGTCAGAAAAGAAATCATAAAACTTGAAGCCAGGCCTCTTTCCTCATCCCAAGGGGGCTGTATGTATTTGCAGAGCCTAGGAGAAAGGCTGTGCTGGCTCCCTAACCTTGGTTCTGAGGAGCTTGCTGGCAAACTGCTGACTAGGTCCTGTCTCTGCCTAATAATTTATCATTTTAGATGGCATCATTGTTGCAGTATCAAGTAGCTTTCCATCAGTACATGGAGCAAGTTTGAGTATAGTTTACTTTTAATGCCCTCTTGAGAGGAAACTTGGTCATAGGCCTCTCTGAAGTCAACTGGTATTAAATCTATTGAATTTGTCTAAGTTTTGGGGGTTTTCTTTTGTATTCTAGCAGGCCCTTCTGCCAAGGTGCTGGCCCTTTGCAGACAAAAGTCCATTGTGCATCTTTGGAGCTTAGGTAGAGCACAGACCTGACAACTTGATGCAAGACAGGAGGGCAATAGTGCTGGTCTTAGACAAAGTCCTTTTAAAATTAGGCTGCTATTGAAAAAAGCTGTGCAAGGCTCAAGATCAAAACTGTTGTGCTCTCTAAACAAATTCTGAAGTGAAAAATTCCATATTTCATAACATTATCTGACTTAAACAGCCTAATCTGTTTTCTCAGTTTGAAGATGTAAGAAATGTGTGATGTTTTGTCATCTCACTGCCTGGCACACCAGTGAACTCATCCATATTAGTTGACATTAGTTGCCAACAACAGTTGAATTGAATAAATGATCGTAAAGTAGAATATTTGTCACTACTTTGCCTCTCTAGAAGATAGTGAACTTTGCTGTTTGAGCAAAGTCAGAATTTAGTATAAAGCCTACATGCTTCTCAAATGGTGTAACATAGGAATAGTATTACCTTAAAGTCAGAAAGTTGAGAGTATGATGTGAACCTCATGACTTCTGCCTGGTTTCTTTCCCTTGTTCTGGATTAACTTTTCCTCAGCAAATCTTTAGCTGGTGTCTCTGTAGGAGATCCTGTGCTCCGTACTGGGAAGCCCCTATCAGTGGAACTGGGACCTGGCATTATGGGAGCTATTTTTGATGGTATCCAGAGACCTCTCTCAGACATCAGTACTCTGACCAAAAGTATCTATATCCCTAGAGGTGTCAACGTGTCAGCTTTGAGCCGAGATGTCAAATGGGACTTCACACCTTCCAAAAATCTGCGGGTAGGTTCTGACAATCCTGTGTTTCCCTCTTGCTCCTCTACCCCCAGGGCTTAGGCCTGGAACAGTGTGCTAAGGCTGTGACTGCTGGGACCTGTGGTTAATACTACATTTATTGAAATTTGCAAGAAGGAGTGCTAAGAGGTGGTAGTGATGTATGAGACTGGATGGGGAGCACCAAAACTTACTTGATACAACTTACAGTTGCTGCTGCGTATGAGAAATTTACAGAGTTTTGATGTATTTACCAAACCATAGAGAAACTCATGCAATTGCAGTAAGCATTAGCAGGAGCAGGTGTTACCTGAGCAAAAAGAATGACTGCAGCACACATTTTGCAAATGGTGAAGGTAGCCTTAGAGCTGGAAAATGTCATGGCTTTAGCCCTTTGCAGCATCTTTTTTCCAACCCTGCAGGTAAGCATATGCTATCCTTTCTTTTCTTATCACATTAGGTTGAGAGGTGGAAAAGAAACAAGGAAAATTTCTTTTGTCTGTTAGTAATTGCTCCTGTCTGAGCCTTGAAAGGCACTTGAGCATAGGTAGTGTTGCTAGCAATGCTGTTGGAGTAATGAGTTATGTAAATCAGCTACTGTGCTGTAACAAGGAATTTTAAAAGGGGTAATCACAGTGCTAGACTTAATAGCTGTAGTATTTTTTACAGTTTGTCAAGGTTCTTTTTTAAAAGCTATGACTAATAGACCTGTTCTGATTTTAGGTTGGCAGCCACATCACTGGTGGAGATATTTATGGTGTGGTGAATGAAAACTCCCTGATCAAACACAAAATCATGCTGCCCCCACGGAATAGGGGTACAGTTACATACATTGCTCCTCCAGGAAACTATGACACTTCAGTAAGTCTCCCAAGCAGCAGTTGCTGGTATATTTCATGTCTCTTTTATAAGTTTGATGTACTCTTTCTGTTCTGCATGAGGCCAGCTAAAGTGTTTCATGCAACAAGGTATCTGAGTTAATGATCACTTCTGCTACCCTGCCTGCAGGGGTTGCATTATTATTTTGTGCAGCTATTTTCTATGTATATGGCTTCCCAATGGCACTTCATTGTGCCATGTTTGACCTCTCTGGGGATCTACAATATCTTATGAATATGTAAAATTCACTTGCTCTTCAAAAGCGTATTTTTAATGTATGCTGTATCTTGCGCTGTTTTCCCCCAGTGGCCTTGTAAACGTGGGAAAGAGCCTTCCCTCGGGAGGTGATGATTGCATGTTGAGGTTCTAAGAGCTCTGTGGTGTTATGAAAGGCCTGTGCAGAGTAGTTAAAATGAGAATTTATGTGCTGGTCCAGCATGCAGCTGTTTGCTTACTTCACATGTCTTTCTGTTAGGATGTTGTGTTAGAGCTGGAGTTTGAAGGTGTAAAGGAGAAGTTCACCATGGTGCAGGTGTGGCCCGTACGCCAAGTCCGTCCTGTTACCGAGAAGTTACCAGCCAATCATCCTTTATTAACTGGCCAACGAGTCCTGGATGCCCTCTTCCCGTAAGTACTTCCTTTTATTTTCTACTGTGCAAGAAATCTCTCTCTTAGGGGGAAGCAGAGGCAGGAGGCCTTAGAGCATTAGGTTTTTTTAAGGGTGAGGTTTCACCATGTGTCACAGCATAATCTTAAAAAATATTTAGCTGAACTTCTCGTATTTATTTGGCAGGTGAACCCACTGGTGGAAAAAGGAAGTTTAACAAAACTGTTCTAGTGCATTAATCTAGAAAAAACTGGACATGCATAAACTTAACATAACCATGTCACATTTGCAGAAAGGCTAGAACTTTCAAGCTTGCTATCTTCATTTGAATGCATGAGTAGGATATCTTTCCATGGTCTTGAGGATGTGTAGTTTCCAATGATTTTGAGATTGCCACTTAGGAAAACTGTTGCACTTCACTGTAACACAAACTGCTCATTTAAGCAGCTAACTTCTAAGACGCTGAATTCAGTTATTTTGGTCCTGAAATATTGTGCTGCTTAGTCTATAACGCACAGCTAAGTACAGTTGTTCTTTTCTTAGCATTTCCATTCCATTGCTGCTTCCAGCTGTGAAAACTGCTATGTCTCAAGCCCAAAAGTCATGCTGTTGTATCAGCATAAGTCACATACTTCAAGGACAGGAGAAGAAAAGGATGGTTTAATCCCTCGATTTTTTGGTCTAGTGAAATACCTCTGTGTTTCTCACCCAGAACATTGACTGTGACTCCTGTCATTCTGCTTTTGATGAGGGAGTTCTAGTGGAAAATGTATTCTAAGATGGGAAAGAGCTGTTTTTTAGTTCCTTGCAAATCAGAGTCCTTTTTCTTTACTCAGGTGTGTACAAGGGGGTACAACAGCGATTCCTGGGGCATTTGGTTGTGGAAAGACTGTGATCTCGCAGTCTCTTTCAAAGTACTCCAACAGTGATGTCATCATTTATGTAGGCTGTGGAGAACGAGGAAATGAAATGTCTGAAGTACTGAGAGATTTCCCTGAGGTTAGTATGGAGATTTCATGAAAAATAAACCTTCCTGGGAAGACTTGCTATCATACCGGTACTGTAACCAAGTAAAATATCATGTTGGTAGAGTGACTTGAAAAGATCATCTTGCCTGCCACGAAGCTCTGGCAAAAATCCCTTTTGGCTTGTTGAAGAATTATTTCAGTGGCCCTTCAATAAATATCTGGACTAGTTTTTGGGTGTACCTTCTAAGTTGTTTAAAATAAAGCCAGAATGCATGTCAGAGAAGAATTTAGCACAGTTGTAAGCATCTCGCCTGTTGCTGGTCATGTCTCTTAACTGGACCATGAACAGAATATGCAACATCCATTTACAAGTTGCAGGGTGGTGATACAGTTACCAGATACTAGTTTGACATGTTAAGCTTTGGAATACCTTTTGAATGAAGTAGAAAATACCTTGTTAATAAAAAAAAAAAAACCAACCATCAACAACCAAGCAACAGATACCAATCCTTGTACCTGTTACTATGTTTTAGTGAAGTTGTTGTGCCAGGGTCAGCTAGTATGAACTGTCAGGTAGAAACTTCACTGTCAGAAATAAGGTCTAAAAGGTTTGGGTGTGTTGATTGGTGACAAAGTGGGAAAGTCAAGCTGAGGCAGTCTTGAATATGGTAAATCCCAGGGTATTCATGAATGGAATTCTACCGAAATGTCAGGGTGTGCATTCTGTTGTTCAGGTGCTTGTAAGGCTTCACTGAAGTTAAAAATGTAGTTTTATGTCCAGTTGTCAAATACTAATTTGGCTTCTTGTAGATGGAGGAAAAAAGCTCTCTAATTCCTAATGGACTTATGACAGCAGGCTAAGAATTTTTAGCTCTTTCAGCCTGAACATCTGAGAGAGGACAGTGTACTTCCTTGTGCAGTGGGTTTGTCATTACTTATTTGAATGGGATCAACAGGGATTTGGCAGTTGCAGAAAATGAGGTGAGGCTGAAGCATGTACATTAAAAAATTAAGCTGTTTGCAGTCTGAAATACAAACCAACATATCCTAAAATTTTGAATCTCGTCTCTGCTCTTGGTAGAATAGCTGTGAGGAGAGTATCCTGACACAAGGCAAGTAAAACAGTAAAAAAACCCAAGCAGCAAAAAATTAACAAAAAAACTTGCTATTCTTACAGTTTGGTTGTTTTTCCCTTTCTTACATTTTAGTTAACAATGGAAGTTGATGGCAAGGTAGAAAGCATCATGAAGAGAACAGCTCTGGTAGCAAATACTTCCAACATGCCCGTGGCTGCCAGAGAGGCCTCCATCTATACTGGTAAGATTTACAAGAGGATAGAGAAAGCTGTGTGTATAAAGCAAGCCATCGTGCTCTAGCATTTTCAGTTTCTGAGATGACCATATCAAGAAGCCTGTCTAGTTTCAGAAGTAAACCCTTTCAGACCTTGCCTGGACCAAGTCTTAGTATCTTAATTGAATCTGACTTGCTTGCATATAATTGCCATTTCTGAATATTGAGTAATTTTTTTTATAAGGTGAATTTACTGTGCCAGGACTTGTGTAGGTTTTCTGCATGTGTTAATTCTGTAAGCTTTAGGTTTTGACTAGCTTTCTGCTGACAAGTACAGCCACTTAATGGACACAAATGGTATTCTCCGAGTTGGCAGACTAACCTTTCCTTTGCAGCCTCTTAAAGGCTTTTTTAAAGTTCTTTTTTAGAAACAGTTGTCAGATAATTCAAATAAAACACGACTTTTTCTCATTCTTGTGTTCTGGTGGTTTGAAAGGGAAGGAGACATTTTACAGTAAGAGGAGTCTTTGTTCATGATTTCAGTGAGAGAGAGAGAGTAGCATCAGTGACATTGCAGTGTCTCTTCAAAGAAATATATGTGAATGTAAGATGAATCTGAGTGGTTCATAACCAAAAATGAAATGAGTAAGAAGAAGTAAACAGCAACAGCAAAAAAAAAAAAAAGAGTGGAGACATAAGCGGGAAGAAAGAGTTACTTCTGTTGTCTGTTTCCATCAAAATGTAAACTCAAATAATTTGGTTTATTTACATATTTATGATGATATATAAGCATAGAATTCCTTTCTACATTGTATCCTGCAGCACCCTGTTGTCTTTGTTACAGGAATCACCCTGTCCGAGTATTTCCGGGATATGGGCTACCATGTCAGTATGATGGCAGACTCTACTTCCCGATGGGCTGAGGCCCTCAGGGAAATCTCAGGGCGACTGGCTGAAATGCCAGCTGGTGAGTAGTCTTTCCTCAGTCTAGTTTTGTAAATGCAGCCCTTCAAACTCTGAGCCTTTGACTGAATCTCTGTGTGTTGGTGTTTGCAGACAGTGGTTATCCAGCCTACCTCGGTGCCCGTCTGGCCTCTTTCTATGAGCGAGCCGGGAGAGTGAAGTGTCTGGGAAATCCTGAGAGGGAAGGCAGTGTCAGCATTGTTGGAGCGTGAGTGCTGCACTGCTTTGCCTCTGCACCAGCTGCACTTCTTCCTCACTGTTTTGTATGGCACTTGTTTCCTTTTGTCAGGAAAAAAGGTCGCATTGCTCTGTCTGTTGCTCTGCAGAACTAAAAAATATGGGAGTGAGTAGGTAGATACTTAGTCTCTGTTCACCCAGAACTGCTGCTAAATTGTGCGTGGGGGCAGAAGGAATCAATGTGGACAGGTAGCTCTGTGGAATCCCAGGCACAGCAATTGGATCAAGTGGCTCAGGCAAGAATGTCTTTAGAGCTCTCTGAAAAGTATGTCAAACCATGCTCAGAGCAGGAAAGAAGGGGCAGTTAGAGCAGCAATGTGTGCAATTGGGGGCATAATGAATCATGACTCTCATGCTCAAATAGAGTAGAATTCCACGGAGCAGTGTGTCTAAGGTTGTGTTGTGTTGTGAGAAGCATGTCATCCACAAGCATTCTCCTAGGTGATACTGGTTTGTGTATCATACCCTGGGCAAAATGGATTCCCTGTGTTTTCAGTACATCTGCCTGTGTTTTCAGTTTCCCTGCCATCTGCAAAAACACCCAGAGCTGATTTTTTGCTCTGCTTAGTTCTACTGTTCACAACATACATACATACATAAGGGTTTTCTGCTTTTGAGATTGGAAGACTATTTTTTTATCTCTGGGAAGGCATGTATTGGAGTGTCAAGCACAAATGAAGTAGTTACTCTATAGGTGAATATCAAAAATAATTTCAAATTGGCATATTGTTTTCTGTAAAATCACCGCACTGTGTATTCATGATGTTCTATCAGCACTCTTGCTGAATCTATTCCAGTTGAGACCGGTTTGATGATTCCAATTGAGACAGGTGTGAAGCTGGAGTTACTACCTGGTGCTAATGTGACTGAAATTACACCTTAATACTGTCAGTCAGTCACTGATGTAACTATTTCATGGTATGCTTGATATTACCCCTGTGTGGGTATGCATCAAGCACTTTGTGCAAACATATTGCCATCTGTTATTTACTTGAAATCATGTTGATTTTTCTGGTTTCTCTGCACTGAGCTGTGCAGTCAGTCATATGTTCAGTACTTCAGTTTGAACTGTGAAAGCAACTCTGATAATCTTTCCCTATCTCTTCCTGCTCAGTGTCTCTCCCCCGGGTGGTGACTTCTCTGATCCTGTCACATCTGCTACCCTGGGCATTGTTCAGGTACGTCCCACAGTGTTGCAGCTCTTCTGTCCACTTTGTTTTACTCCAAATGGTTGTACTTGAGCACATTTGTGCCAATGGTTGGGGTGAGAGAGCTTTGATTTGACACAGGCAGCATTGTAGAGAGTTTTGGAAAATGTTCTAACACCATGAAAGGCGACCTTGTGAGATGGTCTCAAACTGATATGTTTGAGATCCTTTTGGAAGAGGGAGTGAAGGCAGCAATTCCTTCCAACACTGGATATCAGGGATATCTGTGTGCTTTCTAAGTGCTATTGAGCTGCCCTGCAAATGTATCTGTTCCAGCTGAGATGGAAAGCAGACCACTCTTAATATATGTGCATTGAAACCACAAAAAGTCCTCAGAGAAGCTGACTGGGAATGTCTTGCAACTGTTTGCAGTTTTGGGGAAATCAGTTACATCTATTCAGTCTCCACTTTACATAGACTCCAATATTGACATTGCTATGGCTAACTGCTCCCTCATGAGCAGTCTCAAGCGGAATAAATTGAACTCAGCTTAGAATTTGTATCATTTTTTTTGAGAAGTGTTATTTGAATGTCACTGCTACAGTTAACAGGCTCCCAGGCTTCCATTTGTGAAGCCTTTGCCATGCTGCATTAACTCCAACTTGCTCGACTTGCTCTCTCTATTTTTTTTTTAATTGCCTTCAATTGTTTTAGTTTACTTTTGATTTGGAGAGCTGATTGACCTTTCTGGCTCCTGGCAGGTTTTCTGGGGCCTGGATAAGAAGCTGGCCCAGCGCAAGCACTTCCCATCTGTGAACTGGCTGATCAGCTACAGCAAATACACACGAGCCCTGGATGAGTACTATGACAAGCATTTCACAGAATTTGTCCCTCTCAGGACAAAGGCCAAAGAGATCCTACAGGAGGAAGAGGACCTTGCAGAGATTGTGCAGCTTGTTGGGAAGGTGAGTGACCAGATGTGGTGTCATTGAGCCATCCTCCATTTCCTTATGGTTAGTGCAGGGTTTTGACCATGTCTTAGAGCAGACCTGATGGATACTGCATTGTACACAAAAGATCACTGGGAGATGTCAGATTCTCTCACCTCAAACTGTTTTATTCCAACTTTCCTATATGTTGTTTGACTTCTAATGACAAATAATTTTTCAGATTTGCTGAACCTTGGATTGGTGCTGCTTTTCTCATGTAAATGATATTGGGACATCTACTGCTTGCTTTAAAGTTCACTTGCTTCAGTGTTCTAGTATTGCTGAATTGTCCTTTGCTGTAACTTAAAGTACTTTTCCATTGTAAGCAGTCTTTGTAGAGAAATTATGTAAACCCATCTTTACTGTTGAAGTCATCTGAAGGGTTACAGTTTATTAGAAACTATGTTGCCAGCTGCAGGACAGAGGTGTTGGCATTTACAAGTTGGCCTGTAGAAACAATGTGAAGTTTGCTTTTTAAAGAACTTGTGATTATATGTTTTTTTCTTGGAAACCTGTGACATACGGCTCCATTTTGCAGGCGTTCTTTAATTTCCTTTCTTCACTTCAATGTTTTGAAGAGAAAGCTAAACTTGGACAGGAAAATTTCCATTGAAAGCTCTCAGAAAGGACCCAGTGAAAAATGTGTTTCAGCTTATCACTGTAAATATGATAATTGGCAGGTTCCTGGCACATACTTGACAGTAGCTTAATTCTGTGATGTTCAGATGAGCTATTATGATTTACAGAGCTATAGTGTGTGTAGTAACATGTGTTAAATACAGTTACATGAAGAAAGCTTGCTCATAGTGCTCTGTCTCTTCACTGATGTTCTAGTCCAACCAAGATGAGACCTTTCATCAGATCTTGCCTAGTAGAGTCTCTTCTCTTGATGTGTCTTTGAAGAAAAGGAAATGGGGTCATAGGACTTTCTGCAGTTCTCTATTTACAAAACCATCTTCTAAAAGAGTGGTTTGCAAAGCAGGGTAGGAGTGGGTCCTTGGTATGGAAGGGATATTCATAAGCCAGTACTTGTGACTAGGCATTGTTCTCATGATAGAATTACTGGAACTGGTGATTTTTTTTTTCTCAGAGATGTTATCTTTGACAGCTGCTTTCTTTCTGGGCTTGGCTAACAACTGCAACAAACCTTTAGAAAGGGAGAATTGTGAAAGTACAGTCAGTGTATTTTTTTCTTTTTAGCTCTGAATTCTGTTAGTCTCCTCATGAAAGAAGGTCCAACCTTCCTGTCTAGAAAGCAAGTTGTGCTACTTAAAGCTCAATCAGGCCCTTTTAGCAAAAGGATGATGGAGGTGAGAAGAGCAACCTGTGGTGCTAAGAGCAGCAGTGTGCAGCAGTTGTGGCTGTCCTGTGGCGTATGAGAGGCATTTTCATCAACTCCTTTTCTTTTCTTGAATGCCAGGTGGGAAAACGACATTGGTAATGATGCAGACTAGTACCAAATCCTTTAGCTTGCTTCTTGGTCTAGCATGGTGAGATCTAGTCTTTCTTCCATAAGGGTTGAGGAAGGTAATAATGAATTTCTCTTTATGTAGAAGGGTGATGTTTCAGTGTATCTCATAGCAAAGCCATGTGCATTTTCAATGTCTGGTGGCTTTTCCATTGTCTTAAACAGTGGGCAGGAAGTTCCCTTTATCATCAGATAGACCTAAAGCAGACTTACTGACTGTTTGGCCCATCTTAATCTGGCAATCAGTTAAATTGGCTGTTCTATAGTAGGGAGTGAGAAATACCCAAAAGACAGAGTTCTGCTTAATCCTGTCTTAGGAGGGTGGGAAGACAGGTACTGAAAGACAGGTCAGGACATACTGTGTCTTCATGGACTTGGGTACTAAACTAACTGTTTACCTTACTTTTCTAGGCTTCCTTGGCAGAAACAGATAAAATTACCTTGGAGGTTGCCAAGCTGATAAAAGATGACTTCTTGCAGCAGAATGGTTACACGCCTTATGACAGGTGAGATCTGACTGGCCACTGCCCTCTTAGTCCTGTCCAGTCTGGATTGATACAGTTATTTTACATGGAAGCTGACCAGTGCAGAAATTAATGTTACTGTCTGTAAAGAAGTGAAAGAACTGTGCTTAGGTAGCCCATTCAACTGTGCATTCACATTGTCTTACCCAAGGCATGCAGACCCCTCCTGAAGGCAGAACACTTCGGGGTTCCCAGGTCTTCCTGTATGGTTCTGTTAGCCAATGTTTCTGCACTAACATGTCTGAGGAGGAGGACAGGACTGCTTTATTTTCACAGACAACATCCAAAGTCTTCCTGTTTATTCCATCAATACACAGGGGACTGCAAGAATCTGCTTTCAGTTACTATTGCATAATTCTTGAGTAAGTTTGATCCATCAAAAAAACTCTTACTCTCTCTTTCTCCCTAGCGAGCTCTTCTTATCTTCTTTCCAAGCTATCCTTGTGTTTTAACAGCCTGACAAGGGGCCTTTTTGTACTTCATCTCACTCCCCAGCCCAGGTAGATCAGGAAGTCTCAAGTACTTCATCACTAGAAATGTAGACATCCATCATTTTGTAACACTGTGTGCCTTTGATCAGATTACTAGGACAGATATGTGTGTATGCTATAGGAAGCACAGGAAGTAGCACATAAATAATAATGAGGTACCTTTTATGGCACTCACCTACCCATTAAAAATGGAACTACATGAAGTGTTCTTGGCATAGAGAAACTCCTTTTCCTTTGAGCAAAGAGACTTGCAGAGCTGTCAACCCAGCCTGTTAGGAAGAAGCCTGCTCCCTTGATGGACAAAACAGGAAGGAGGACTTCTGTTGGCTACTCATTGTTTTCCTTTACTTGTTAGCATTGGCACAGATTGAAATGTGAGACTTGTAGAGCAGCAGTTCCTGTTCACTTCTGTTTTGCCTGAATGTTTGGGTACCGCTTCAGAAACCTCAACTTTAATCAGCTTCAGGATGATTGTCTTGGCCTGCAATTTGACTATTTAAAAATGTGGGACCTATTTGAGGCAGCCTCTCTGCTTTGGCAGTATACATTAAATTCCCTGGAGTAAAGCAGGCTGGCACTCCTTCTGTCAGGGGAGAATGCTGTTAACTGTTCCAAGATGCCTGACAGGTCCTCTTCTATCCCATCAGGTTCTGCCCTTTCTATAAAACAGTGGGAATGCTTTCCAACATGATTGCATTTTATGACATGGCACGCCGTGCTGTAGAAACCACAGCTCAGAGTGACAATAAGATCACGTGGTCCATCATCCGAGAGAACATGAGTGAAATCCTCTACAGACTTACCTCCATGAAGTTCAAGGTATGTTTGTAAGGAAGTGGGTTGTCCAGTTTCTTGTGAGCTTCCAGGGCCTCTGAAAGATTGACTCAATGGTGTTTACCAGAGACTTTTGATAAAGGTCTGTGAACAGAGACCTTTTGCCATCATTTTGAAGGCAGTAAAGAATTGGTTTGTGAGCACAGGAATGGTCAGTGCTGAAATCCAGTCAAGTGATGCTGACTGCACAGCCTTGGCAACCCACCTTCAGCAGTCTCTTTTGTGTTACGTATAGTCATGGTAACAGCACAAGCATCTTTTCCAGTTTGCTTTGGCGGTTTTGTGATAAAATTCTGTAAAAATATTATGACATGTTCTGAGGAGACTATTATCAGAGAGAAGCAGCCTGAAGCCAAACATGGGACATGTCATATGTTACTGCAGGAGCGTTTCTTTCCTTAAGTTACATTAACATTTCTATTATTCAGTTTCTCCTGGATTTCAGCTTCAGGCTGCTTATACCTGTCTCTAATATAAAAGAGAGTGCTGGAAGTGGGGAGAGGAAGGGAGGAATAACTTTAGCATGGGCTTAAGACAAAACAGGTGGATGTTGTGCCATGCCAATGTATTCTGTTCCTACAGCATACTGGCTTGTTTCTGCAGTAAGTGGGTTCCTGGTATATATTCTCAAAGCATCAAGAACACAACAAGATGTCCTTGGGGACATGAGCTTCTTTGAGAGCTGCTTATGTAGATAGAATAATTAAAACACTCCCTACAAACCCTGGCCCACCAGCAGGCACTGGCAGCACAGCAGAGCAGTGGACAGCATGGCTGAGAAAGGGAATCCAGAGAGTGAATATATGTTAAGTGGAGCTGTACCTGTAATAGTTATGATAGGAAAATTGTATTCCCCAGGTAACAGACTGACAGGTGTGAGGATTCAGATGTCCTGCATCCTGTGGTTTGGGTACTTTGGAGAGACAATGTAAGAAGTAGTGCATCCACACATGTGAGGCCGCAGTGTTTACCAAGAGTTGCACTGACCCAGAGGATCTTAGCACTCAGAGGAGCATGGTGAAGATGTTGAACAGATTTCATAGCCTGACAGTTAATGCTTCTTGCAGGCTGCTCCTTGCAGCCTCAGAGCAAACCTGATAGATTTTTTGCCTTTATCTTTCATGTCTTTCACTGGAGATTTTTATGATTACACAATACATTTTAATTTGAACCAAACAACCTCTAAGTAATTGCAGAGTAACTCTTCCACTTACTGGGGATGCACTGCATTTGGTGTGGGTATAGGAGTTTGTATTAATCACTGCAGGTCTTAAATCTCACAACATTAACCAAGACCCTCAGTATTTTGACTGCTTTCCAATCAGTTGCTTTACAGTGCAGTAACCACTGCTCATGAAAAAAAAATCTCTTTCCGGTACCCATTCTGCCTGCTCACTAATGTGGGAAGAGAATGAGATTTAAACCCTGTGGCTGTCAGTGAGACAGACAGGATGCAAAGACAGAGCTACAATGCCTGTTCTGCATTTGGCCAAGTGTTAATCCTGAGGTCAAGAGGTTACAGCAGTGGCAAACCAGGGCTGACTTAAATACTATGGGCTTTTCCTGATGGATCTGTTTCCTTGCTGTGTTCTTTCAGGACCCTGTCAAAGATGGTGAAACAAAAATCAAGGCGGACTATGCTCAGCTGTTTGAGGATATGCAGAATGCATTTCGCAGTCTGGAAGACTAGGCTCGACCTCTGTGACCACTCCAGTTTGTCCTCTCAGTTCCTCATCTCAGCTCCTCTGCTTCCCTACCTTACAAGAATGATGCAACAGTACTTGAGTTGATAAATAACCCTGTTTCCCCTGTTCATACTCAGAGAGTGTCTTTACAAAAAACATTCCTCTTAGTTTGTATTTGGCATTGCTTTGTGTGTCTGAAGTGGTGCGTGATGTGTGAATGGGCCTGGCTGAGTGAGGAAATGCTGTTGTACACTTCTAGGGTGGGAAAAATTTCACCTTTCCTCTCCCAGCTCTTCTGGTAACCAGTCTTTCCCCTCGGGCTGCAACCAGTTGAGCTGCACTGGCAGAGGAGGTGTAGGTCTTCATGCAGTCATGCAGTACATTGCGAGCTGGCAGTGGGAAGGGCATTTACACCTGCCTCTTTGCTAAGTGACTATCAGACATAGAACTCCCTGTTCTCAAACAGAATTTTTGACCATTTTCTGATGACATGTTGATACAACCAAAAATTCTTCACTACTCTGTAATTTCTGAGTCTCTCAGCTGAGTCTTTTGGTACTGAAATGTGGTAGTTTTGGTCCTTTTCAAGAAGGGACTAACTAGAAGATGAGCATATACAAGCGACTGGTATAATTTTGTACACTGGAGAAACGCAATTTTATCTTCCTTCTTACTGCAGATAGGACTGTTGGACTCAGCATAAGCTAAATTCAAAGCCACAGGTGCTCAGCTTCCAGTAGAATTTTACCTTCTTGGCTCCCATTCATCCTGTAAGATTTTCTGACACTCAGCTGCTTTACTTTGTGAAGCTTGTGATGCTGCCATGTACTGCAGGGCATGGTTGGCAAGGTACAGCGATGCCACACGTGCTTACCACAGTGTGATCCTTCCTTGGTGGTGCTCTGCCAGTGCAGTTGCCCCCAGTGCAATGCCCAGGTTATGCCAAGGAAAGGAAAGCACGTGCTTAGCCTTCTTCCTCCACCTGTGCTCACCTGGTCTGTTGGGTGGTGGCACAGAAGGTCCCCAGTTCTTGTGTAAGAGGAATGTATGATGCTCAGCTGGGGGCAGGGGATGAATGGGGGAAGAATGATGAGTACAAAATGTATTTACTCCTGCCTTGTTGATTACGATGCAAGAGAAACCAATGGCTCTGGTCTTCTGCTCTGTGCTCTGTCAAGCAGCAGAAACTGCTGTCTCTTGGGCTTTTTTTATTGGTAAAACTAGACTGAGATGAGGAATGAGCAGACTGCAGCCTTTCTGTCATACTCCCTGAGCCCAGCACTCATCCCATTGCTCCAGAGTGCAAGAGAGAGAGATGCTGGCATCCTCTCCAGTCTCTCCCTCTCAATTGTGTCAGGTGGCATCCTGTGCCCAGCTGGGTTCCAGCTGCCACCTACTGCTTTGTTAGTCCTGAGACAGCACCTGTTGTTGGTGACACCGTGCCTGCGTGAGTGGTTAATTCTGCACTGAAGTATTTCCAGTGGTGCCAGCTTTGAACAGTAGTGATGCAAAGGGATCTTGTGCTACGGACCAAATGCTGCCACTTCCATTATGGTATCAACCCACTGTCTGTCAGGGGAGAGCCCAGCTGAAACTTTAAAGGGATTGACTATTTTTGGTTCTCCCAAAAAGAAACTGCTCCTCCAGCTGATATTCTGGTAGTGAATGCTTAAGTTTACAGCTCACTAAACTTTTGCTGTATGCTGCTTATTTTATCAATGAGCATGTGTGAATGAGTAGTCACCATCCAAGCCCTTGCTGGGCTCATCGTTTGTACCCTTCACCACTGTACAATGTAGCATTTCATGCTAGAAACCAGATGTTCTTATCTCTTTAAATAGAGGATGTTATAAACTTTACAGAAGATGTCTAAGATAATGCAGTTCTAATATTTATTGTGCTGTACCTGGCCCTGAAGTGTGACCAGTTCAAAGTTTCATATATATTTTTGTCCTTTTTGTTTTGTGTCTGTTTTCAGTGTTGAGATTCTGATGTTCTCTGTGTCCTGCAAGTCTTCCTTCCACAGCTGTGGGAGGAATTACAACATGGGCAGAACCCCACCACCTACTTTATCTTGTATATTTCATAATGTACGTTGCTGGAAATTGTGTAAAAAAATAAATTAAAAAAAATTGTTCAAGTCAATGAAAATAAAATTGATTTAAATTAGGTTTTATCTGTCCTATTTTCTTATGTCAAACCAAACCTGTACCACAGTGGTGTACACAGCAGCCCATCACAAAAGGTGACAGCTTGCTTAGAAAAAATTACTTCATCACTTTAAGGATTTCTTCAAAACTGCAAGCAGTAATTTGGCATGGACTCTTTATTTCAGTTCTCCCATTCATTAGAGCTTGCACAATCTCCTCACACATTACATGAAAGAGTTACAAAGTAAATACTCTTGGGGCAGCTATTTTTAGGATTACTTTTAATACAATAAAAGTGTAATTATGAGTTTGCCTTTTGCTGCCACACATGCAAAACAACTGTAATTGTACCATATGAGGGCACTTGGCACTTTGGATCAGAAGCTGAGCAGCACTACTGGCCACAGCAACTCCTTCTGAATAAGGAGTTGAGACCTTCTGTGAACAGCAACACATAAGTGAAGAACACACTAAAAACACCACATTTGGCCCATTTTGTAGATTTGACTACTCTGTAACACCTCTTTGAAGAAAGTGTTTTGATATTTCATAGACTATATTAAGAGATATAGCAAGCTGAAGGTGTTCAAGTAATTCCACCACCTCACAAAGGGGTGGAAGTCAAGCTCATTTCCTGGCAACCATGGACTAGTAGTTCTTGGTAGATGTTAAGAAATCCATCAAGTGAAGCGATGAGTTCAGGTTTTGGCAGTTTGGAAGTTACCAACAGGCAGTGTCCTCACTTCATCCACTCGACTTTTGTGGATCTGGAAGGCTGGCGTCACCCAGCGGCCACAGGAACACTGGTCCCCCCTCCAGCTGAAGGAGCCCAGCTTCGACATGCATTTGGGACACAGAAGCTGCAAGAAAAACCCAGGACTCAGTCTAAGACATGTGTTGATGTGGATCTAGTTAGAAACAGGCCAAAAGGCCAAACTGGAAGGGCTCTTTAGCCCTAGGGTATAGCAGGCAGCTGTGCTGGTAGAAGGGAGGGTGTAGAGATGCAGCTACTAGGACCTGGTGGGACCCTGGGACAGTTTTACCAGGGTCCAAAAGACTCAGTCAGCCTGGGACCACAAGAGGCTTCTGAAGTCCCAAAATCTTTCTCATAATAGAAACAAACAGCAGATAAACCCTCTCCAATATCATGGCTGGTGTTGTCAGCTCAAGCAGAGCATCAGCTCATTTCCTTGTGAAAGAGTATTATTTTACATTTAGGCATCTGCCCATAAGCTGCAAAATTCACATCAGAAAGGCTGGGAGGCCTAGGACTTTGTGTGGGGGTTTTCCTTTCAGGGAAGAAACACAATTCTGCCTTTGCAAAAAAAAAAACAAAACAACACCAAACAAACAAACAAAAAAAAAAAAAAAACAACCCAAAAAACCCGCAAACAAACAGAATAAAGCGCATGTTGCAGTTCACCTGTCCTTCCATTACTCCGAGCAATGCCGGTTCCATCCACTGCACAGGCTCGATGAAGTACGAGGTGCACTTTTCCTGGCCATTCCCAGAAAGCCGTGCAGACTCTGTTATCCTCTTGTGGGCAAAAGCTGTCGGTCCCATTCCTTCCGTGTGGGACAAAATGCTGGAGCTACGGAACAGAGCGCGTCTGTCCTCCAGGACAAGGGAAAGAAGAAGTAAAACAAATAGGTTTTTTACTGTACACATCTACAGACAATAGAAAATAAGGATATGGGCCTCCTGACTCTGAATAATTAAACAGGAGTACAAATTCTACATTTTTGTGATTAGTCTAGAAGGTTCACAAACACCACTCCAGAGAACAAAAGGTTTTGTATTTTGTAGTTTTGTTTTTTTTTTCCCCCGCAAACACAGTGTGGAACCTTAGGCAACAGCTCATTCCTGACCTGACAACGACATGCCCATTGATTCACACGGTTATTCCACTCTTGAGTAGATTTCACAATGACATTTTAAGGAGAAATATAAAGTATTTTATAAATATATAAAAATACATTTTTAATATATAAAGTACCTGCATTTCCTGCATCTGTAGAGAACCTCTGTGTTCAAAGTTTGACATACAGTGGTAGGATCAACTGCAAAGACTTCTTGGGGCAAGTCTTGAGGTTCTGCAGAGGGGTCAGGACCATGTTGTAAATCAGATCAGCTCAGCCATGCTGCATTCCTGGGAATGAGACAGGACTGTGCCTCTGCCCCAGTCACAGCCCCCTGGAGCCACCTTCTTTCCTTTCATTTGTTCTCTCACCAATTCCACTAGATTAAGCTAAAAAAAAAAGGAGCCGCATCCTGCCATGCCTAAGACTGGGATTTGTTTAATGCAAGGAACTGAGAACTAGACTATGGCCTCAACCATGGTAAAATAATGATATTTTACTTTATGTTCTTACTTTAGCAGAAAGTAAAGGCAGAGGAGGTTTCTGAGCAGTTATGCCAATGTTTGAGTGCCCAAAATACAGAAAGCTTGCAAATGAGAACTGCTTAGGACAATGGTACATGACGGGCAACAGCACTGTGATGCAACACTGAGATCTTGCAAGAAAAGCTACAGATTATTAATATTATAAAATTACACCAATGTACATGTATATTTTGCAAATTAAAGTATGAAAATGTACTTTATTACCTGCATTTCAACTTTATCCCAAGTTTTGCATGTTTTTTTTTTTCATCACTTTGACATATTTTCTGAGGATGCTGTTCGCTTTGCCAGGGATGTAAAAATTACGAAAAACATCAAATTGACCTTTACCATTTTTTGCACTTTACTAAAGAGTGCAGCTCCTCACAGATCTTATTTCCCACGCATGTCCCAAAGGTACATTTTCTTCCCCCCCACTGATGAGCTGGGACTCTCGAGGGCTGGTATAACGTGAATGCTTGCCCTGGCCAAGTGCAGGCTCGGCTCCTTTGAGGGCAACACTCGAAGCCAAGCCCCTTTGACAGAATGCCTTCTGCGTTCATTCCGGGACAGCCAGTTCCCCTCCCTGGGAGACTGCTCCGCGCACCCGCGATGCTCCCACTCACCGGAGAACCTCTCGCTGAGCATCTCCAGCCGGTACCGCTTGTAGAGGACGCTGCTGGTGTCCACGGCGCACCCCATCGCCTCGTAGAGCTTCAGCTGCCCCTGGAAGCCCGGGTTCACCCTGCGGCGGGGCCGAGAGCAGAGCGGGGTGAGGGGGGCGCCGGGCCGGTGGGCGCGGGGCGCGGGCGGGGCACTCACTGCGCGTCCGGCTTGGCGGCCCTGACGGCGGCCAGCGCCTCCTCCCAGCCGAGCCCCTGCGTCTTCATCAGGTAGGCGGCGACCACGGCCACGCTGCGGCTCACCCCGGCGTGGCTGCAAGGCAAGGGCGGCCCGTCAGCGGCAGCACCGCCGCGGGCAGCGCTCGGCCCCGCCGCGGCCCCGGGCTCACCAGCGGACGAGCGCGGCGCCGCCGCCCGCCCGGGCCGCGCCCAGGAACGCGGCGCACTCGTCCAGGCGGCTCAGCAGGTCCGCGCCGGGCTCGTCCCGCGCCCGGACGTGCATGGCCCGCACCCCCGGCACGGCCGGCGGCTCCTCCGCGTCCACCGTCAGCACCGCCACCACCCCCGCCGCCGCCAGCGCCTCCGGGGACGAGCACGACTCGGCGCCGCCCACGTAGAGCCCCGCCAGCACCGGCACCATCCCGCCGGCAGCCGCCATGGCTGCGGGAGGCCGGAGGGAAGCGCCGCCCCCTCCCGGCACGGCGGGAGGGGCACGGCGCTACTTTCCGTTTCCCTTGCCAGGAGGGAGGGAGTGATTTCCGTAGTAATCGTCACGCAGCCGTGCCTGCCGGGGCGATTCTCTCCTCACCGCGCCTACGTTCTTTTTTTCCCCACCCCTCCGTCTCCTTACAAATGCTCAGAAAACAAATATGTATCAGAGGGGCGGTCAGGTTGCAAGGGACCACAGTGGGTCATTTGGTCCAACCTGTCTACTCAAGCAGGATCGTCCAAGAGCACATGGTACAGTGTGAAAAATGCATGTTAAATGATTGGCTCTTCGCAAATATTGAATACTTATATGTGTTATGTTGGAAAGTTATTTTGTTGTACTGTATTAATCCTTTTTGAGTAGTGTATTAAATATAGTTTTAGGTTATATCATAATGTTAAAATAGAAACTATGTGATGTAAGATATTTTTCTAACTAGCTCAATAAAGGGATGAGATAATCATGAAATTCTTCACACAGAGATAACAGCAACAAGACATCCAAAGAGTTACTGCCTCCTTATCGGAAAGGACAAACATTCTTCCACCTCCTCTCCGTCTTTAAGGAGCCACCAGGATTAAGGGGAAGAAGTTGACAATAACCAGAGACAATAACCCTTTGTTTGAAAAGAATTTATGCATCATGTATGAATATATGAATATGCAACAGGCTACTGCTTTTAAGGGTTAATCCTTTGTTAGTGTGTGTGCTTTCAGGGCTGAATTGCCCTAGGACTGGACTGTCCATATTTCTTTTTTTTTTAATTGTCCTTTACTGTCCTAACTCTGATTGTCCAAATTCTTATTACTCTATAACCATTTTATTACTATTAAACTTTTAAAAATTTAAAACAGGTGATTGGCGTTTTTCACATACAGGATTGTGTCCAGACGGTCTGGAGTATCTCCAGTGAAGGAGACTCCTGACAGACAACACAGAGAATAGAAATTTTCAGTTCCCGTTGAAGCTGCTAAATAGAACTTGTATACTAAATAGCAAAATAGATAAAAGAGTATGAAAGTAGACACATGGGATGCTAATTATAGCTGGAACCAGTAGATAAACAGATAATGAGGAATATAGTGGTTTTTGTGGCAAAGCCATGTAACAAGAAGCAACAGCACATGCCCTAAAAGAAGCTCAAGCCAAAGTCATCTGCATCATTGGGGGTGTCAGGAAAATCCACAAAAGCCAGAGGTTTATGTCCAAAAAGGAGACAGAGGTGTCCTGCAACTTTATTAAAATGAAGGGAGAGTTCACTGGAGCACACACCTGCAAGGTTTTCTCTCTCGGGGTTTTGGAAGGCACAGCCACCTTTTATCCTAAACTCCCAGCTGCATGTTGCCCTCTTCCCTTCCCCATTGCTGAGGTACTCAGAAGGTACGGCCTTCCTGAACTGCCTGCCACATATTCCCCCCTTGAACCTACTATTTTACCCCAAAATTCAGAAGTTCAGGCTTGTGCAGACCCTTGTCTATTTCAGGAACCAAGCTCTCTGGGCTCTGCAACAAACCTGCTGCCCAAAGTTGGCAGAGACATTAAGACCCATTTCAAAGACTTTAACACCCATACCTTCACCCATCAAATTGTTTGTAAAGACATTAGCTTTTTTTTAGGCGCACTCAGTGAGTATGACCAACAGAGACCCCTTTAGATAACCCTCTAGGACCATAAAGGACTTCTGAGGTGGATGCATGCAAATTAGTTCTAGGAAAAGTGATGTTTCTGTATAGAAAGAACACTGCAATGAATATGTATGGTCATGATGGAATTTTACTCTGGACACAGCTATATTAGAGAAGGTACATTCTGGGAATCCAGCACACTCATAATAAAGAATCCCTGCTTTCTAGTACTTTAAATTGTGTTAGAAAGTTTGTTTGCCAGCTGTTTTCTGTCTCACTCCACACCTCTCTGGACAACTTATTCCAGTGCATGATCACACACAGAGTAAAGTTCTTCCTCATAGTCAGGAGGAAAAACTGTGCATCAGTCTGGCTTCATCCACTTTTTATCATGGCAAAATGCCAGATTTTGTTATAAAGACCTGTGCTATGCTCTTTACATGGCTGGGACACAGAACCTAACCCTATCTCCACTATATGGGATAGAAGAGCCTAAAGTCCCTAATTACCGTCACTGGGGGATTGTTCTAGTGCGTCTCTGTGCGAGACAGCTGTCGGCAAAACTGTTGCAAAAACATCTGCAAGAGCTTCTGGGATCCTTGCAGGATGCTGACTAGCCATGGAGGAGGTGAGACTGGCAGTCACCTCAGACCTGATAAGGTGAGAGTGAAACTGGCTGCGAAGGGAGATTGTTATCCCTTTCCTGCAGGAGAGGCGGATGGAGCTGCGGTGCCGCGGAGCAGCTGTCGTGCTGCAGGAGGGATGGGCCACCACAGACATGCTACTGAGGATGCTACCCACGAGACTCTTCCTCACCAGAGCCAGCAGACAGCACGCACCAGTTGCCAGTCTTGCTGGGAGATGGGTAGTGGGATGGCAGCTTCCAGAGCTGTGGAGTTTCCATGTTTTGCTAGCGGCCCACTGAGCAGACTGAGACGACTCTTTGTAGTTGAGATTGGCCCTAAGGTTTCCAAGGGTGCAAGGGCACTGCTTAAAGTTTGCTGCCATCCTGCCTCACCTCCCATGCTTGCCCTAGTTCCTGTGTGATTGTGGGATTGTGCAGCAGTCCAGCTGGCAAGCTGCTTCAGGGAAAGGCAGATCCTCTCTTTGGGTTGATCAGTTCTAAATCGCATAAACATGATGCAGAGGGTGTGCCTATGTATCTGAGTGAGGGGAGTGTCTTGACAGCTCTCATTTAGATTATTTTAAGCTACATAAATGTGCAAAATGTCCTCTTCCAGTTGCCATTGCCACTAGTGAGAAACAAAAGTTTTACTGAAAAAGCTTTTAAAAATGCAGGCAACTTTCCAGTAGCCGCAGGGGAAAAAAACCATACATACTGAAAAGAAAGACAGGTGGAAATTAAAAACAGATAAAACTGTGTATGGACCTTTACTTGTAAAAGTAGATAACAATTGTAGCAAACTAGCATGGGGAAAAAACAGATTATTCATTTCTTGAGTGATCTGAAAAAAGTTGCAGACAACTGCAAGTTACTGAAGGGGCTATGAGTTTTACAGCAGGGTTATATTATCCAGGTATTATGTGAATACTAAGAGATGGTTAATAATCTCTCCTAACCTTCAAATCTGTGAATATGCAGGGGCAAACAGTACTGTCTGCAAATAAAACCAGGCAGGGTTTGATGCAGGATCCCCATAGGTTGGTCCAGTGGTAGTGATAGCACTGCAGTCTTCCATGCTGCTTTCTAAAGCCATGGATAATGAGGGAATGTGAAAAAGATGTGATTTCAAACTGAAGAGCTGTAGTGGGGGTAAGTACAAAGTCCTTGGGGCAGAACTCACAGACAGCTTGGTACCTAATGGCTTCACACGACCGAAACTGCACTCCCTAAACCTCACTGTTTCTCTGCACACTCCCTTCGCTGTGTTTGCCACCTGCAGCCTGAGGCAATGTGTCCTGAATTTGCTCATGACTCCCAAATTAGAGTAAATATTTCTTTTCAGTATGATTTGCAAACGCTTGTTCTCCCCCCACCTCCGCCTCTCCCCATCATCTTCTCCTCTACTACTGAAAATTGTGATGTTCTCCCCCAGGTTCCAGGAAACCATGTGACTAATTAAGCAGTTGGGGTGAGCTCAGGTGCAAAGAAAAAGCCAGTCAGATGATGGGCTGCTGCCCACTCACTCCAGCAAGTGCATTCCATCTCTGCGTGTGTCTGCCCTGCTGCTTCCTAAGGGAAAGGAAAATGCCAGCCTTCTCTGGGCTGCCCACTCTGGATCCTCACACCACAACAAGGATCCAGCAAAACTGATTTTCCTACTGCGGGCACAAAAGTGCCGCATCCTGGGCAGAGGCATAACACCCTCTTCCCTCCTAGAAGAATTTGTCTGCATCTTTCATCGCACAGCAGGGTGGCTCAGTTCCTTCTGGCTTTTGGGTAGTTTGGGGTCTGTACATCAGAGGATTTGTGAGAAGAGTCTGCAGCCCACAGACTGGGTTGCCAGGGGTGGCACACAGCAAAGTAGTGGGGACATCTTCAAAAAGCCATATGTGAGAGACAGCAGCTCTGGATTTCTGTGTCTTCCTGACATCTAAATGCAGCAGGAACTTACTTTGCACGGGTCCTGCTGGTGAAGGGGCCTGGTACCATTTCTTGCCTCTTGGAGAAAGGGTGTTTTGCCGAGCTCAGAACTCTGTGGGAGCTGGGAAGTCCTCCATGGCAGCATTGCATCCCTTACAGCAGGGACTTTACAGCAGTCACAATACTTCTAGCAGCAAATCGAACTTCTGATTTTTGAAAGGCTGCTGTTCCCTGCATAACTACACTCTATGTGTCTATATTCACGTGTTTGCCTTTATCCATGTATGAGGATGAAGAATTGCTTCATCTCCCAGCAGGAAACCTCAGACTTGCAGAGGCAGCTACAGAAACAACAGAGAAAGAGGCTCACTCTTGATGCTCTGCAGGAGGATTTCATCATAGCCCTACGTGGGTGGGATGTTCCTACCTGTGTCCACTCTCGGCATCTGCAGACATGCAGTTACTCCACATGTCAGACAAAAAAAGAAGAGTTTTCCAACTGCAGATCTGATGCTCAATTACAGAATGGAGCCTGACAGCTACTACTACTGGGTATTAATAACTCTGGTTCACTTTATGGCTTGAACAGCTGTAGCAACCAAGATTTATGATGACACATTACGTTCAGCAATGCATCACATAAGGAAACTAATCTGACAGTGCCAGGTCACTGAGCTCACTTACAGGCTTTTAAGTGAGTTTCTTCTGCCAGATTTGCTGCCCTATTTACTGGATAAAAATGAACAACTTGCACTGTTTTAATATAACTCCGTACTTGCCTCTGTTTTGGCAGCTCATAGACTCTTTTCCCTTTGTCACTCTGCCTTCCCAGGAGCCAGCTGATCCTTCTTCATTACCCATCCTCTGTTTAAAAATCTTTGAAACACATCCAGTGCTTTGTATCCTGAAGAAGGGTACACCCCAGGAGAGGGGAGGAGGGAGGAAGCTGGGAGGAAACACTGGAGCAACAGGCAGAGGCGAGGGATGGAGCAGCTGTGGGAGAAGGGGGAGATGACAATTGTCCAAGAGCAGAGGGGCATGGTGGCTGCCAGCACTCGCTGTCTTGTGGCAGGATTTTATCTGTATCCCAGCCACTCTTGGAGAAAGTGTCTTGCAAAGATTGGGATCACCCATTACTTCTCCCTAGACTTAGAATTAGAGCTGGCAGCGGGAAAGTCCTAAATAACTGCTAAACATTAAGATGGTACCCTGGAGCTGTGTCTGGGCCTGTGTCACCCACCTCAGCAGCCACAGCACCTGAGCAGTAGCCCACGATTTTTAATCTCTTTAATCTCAGTCTCAGCAGTGGGCTGTATATTTCCACGCTTTCTATCCTCATGTCACCATAATCCACTGCACAGACACAGGTGTATGGGTGGCAGAAGGCAGCTTCTCCACAGAGGTAAATGGGTTCATTCCTCAAAGATGCATGCCTCATTATTCCTGCAATTTACTTAGGAGCCTGCTCCATCTGGCTTTAATGGCATGTCCAATTCCCATCCCAAGGACCCTTTGTGTGGCACCTGTGAAAGGCAATTTAAAAGAACAAGTTTATTGTCAGGAGGTCTAAGTTCACTGCAGACAGTACTGTGCAGTGTACTGTTCCCCTGACAAACACTCAAGGTCTGCTAGTCAGAGGATAAAGAAAACACCCTGAAATAGAGTTGAGAAACCTCTTTGTGTTTATTTATGTTTTTGTGAAACAAGAACTTTTAAACAAATAATGTAAAGCATGAACTTTAAAGTATGGAGTTCACATTTCTTCCTTTGATTAATACTTTAACATCCATAATATCAGTATCTGCTGCAGTTTATCTTTGTCTATATTGGTATCTAATAAATATTTCCAATAGAAAATATTTCTTAATAAGTACTTTAATTGCTCCCCATGTGCCAACAGAAAATATGCTGCCCAAAGTCATCAGTTATTGTCAAAAGGCAATATAATTTGAGGCAGAAATCTTGCTGAAGAAATATGCTTAAGAGGTGAGATCATTCACTGTTTTAATCTCCAAGTGAGATATTTCCTTACAAGTGGTTGTGCTTCTCTCATTTGTGCTACTACTTCTCTTTGAGTTCCCTACTTCTCTTTCTAATTTTAGAAACATAGGGGAAAAAGTGTTGAGAGACATCTGGATCCTCATGTCCAGCTCCATACCACCACAGGCAATCATATTACATATTTTCTTTTCTAGCTGCATCTTAAACCTAGTTTTATTCCCTTCCCTCCTGCAAGGCTCTGAAATCTCATGATTTATCTCATTGGACAACAAGATAGTAACTTGCCTTAAATCTGATTCTTGTGCCAATGTTATCCTTTAATTTAAATAGGTAATTTTGTTTCCTGTTATTTATCCCAGTGAGGCAATATTGGAGCAAAATAAATAATTATCTAACCCATCCCTATTCCTGCTCAGCTTTGGCTTTGTTGGGTGAAACAAGGCAGATCTATTGTGTTTGCTAGACAAAAAGGAGCTTTCCAGTTTTCTCATTCAAGGCCAGCTCTTCTCCATATGTGTGCAGGTTTTAATTCATCTTTCTTGACTGTGTATGGCCAAACAGTATAACAGATGTAGTGGTGATTTTTATTTTCCAATGCTTTGTAAGTACTTTTTTTACTTCTACTAGGATTATGTCAGCTGGCCTGTCCTAGGTTGTGTTGATTTCCGCCCCCCCCTGCTTCTATTGAGTCCTGATTATCCTAACAAAAGGCAGATACCCCTGTATTCGATGAAACATTATGTTCTCAGCAGAAATTGTAACTTTTGCCCCTAGAACACATGATCTCTCCCCCTGCACTATTAACTACCAGCTGATTTTTATGACACTGCATCTCCAAGTTGATTCCTGTCCAGTCATTCCATCATCCTTGTTTGTGTGCGCAGAGCCTCCCACAACCCATCAGCCACAGTTTCCAGTAGCACACTGTTTCAGCATTGCCCTAACATCCTTGTGAGCCCATCCTTGCAGGTTCTGGATGAGCACCTGGTTTGGCTGTTTCCAATGGAGCACCACAGAGAACTCTTTGGCAGAACTGGACGTCTGGGATCTCTGCTGACAGCTCTTCTGTCTGGGATAAGGTGCCTTCAGGAAAGCCCTGTTGTATTTCAGTCAGCCCACAGATTCACAGAAACACAGAACCAATTATGTTGGAAAAGACCTCTGAGGTCATCAAGTTCAACCTATGACCAAACACTACCATGTCAACTAGATAATGACACTGAGTCCCACACCCAGTCTTCCTTTAAACAACTCCAGAAATCGTGACTCCATCATCTCCCTGGGCAATCCATTCCAATGTCTAATCTCCATTTCAGTGAAGAATTTCTTCCTAATGTCCAACCTGAACTTGCCACAGCTTAAGACTGTGTCATCTCCTGTCACTTGTTGCCTGGAAGAAGAGACTGATCACCACCCAACTATATCCTCCTTTTCTCCAGACTAAACAACCCCAGCTCCTCCACCAACTTCGTTGCTCTTTGTAGGCGCTCCAGCCCCACAATGTCCTTCCTGAACCGAGGGGCCCTTGAAAAGTTTGTATTTATATACAAACTTTATATATAAGTACATATTTATGTGGGACTGGGGAGCTGGCGCTGTGCGTGGAGTTCGCGAGGCGAGCCCCCGAGGTGGCGGGCGAGGACTCCAGGCCTCGAGCGGCCGCCCCCGTCCGCTCCCCGGCCCGAGCGCCGCGGGGCTCCCCGGGCGGAGCGCCCGGCGGCCGGACCGGCGGCCAGAGCCGCCCCCGCTGCGGCGGGAGGGCCGGGCCGGGGCGGGCCGGGGCGGGGCGGCGATGGAGGGCCATAAAGGGCGGTCGCGGGCAGTGGCGGGGCTGGCGTGGTTGCTCGGGGTGAGCGGCGGGGCCGAGGTGAGCGGCGGGGCCGGGGCTCCTCTCCTCTCCTCTCCCCTCGCCGGAGCGGGGCGGGCAGGCGGGCGGGCTCGCTCTCCTGGGAGCAGGAGCTCGGCAGCGCTTCTGTCGTGGCTGTGGGTGTTGGAGGCGGTGTAAGGCGGAGGGAGCCGGACCTCCTGTCCCCAGCGCCGCTGGGCTCTGCGGGACAGGCCCGTGGACTTTTTTGGGTGTTGTGTCAAATTATATGTCTTACAGGAGAAAGTTGCTGCTGCAGGGTAACGCACCTCGTCGTGACCAAGGTGAAGGTGTGTAGTCCTCACTCTTTTTTTACTTCTGCTTTGAGTGTTGTATTCAATACTCTTTACACTCGGTATTAAAGATAGTTAGTGTCTCCTGCCTCTGTAGTGGTTTTCTTCCCAAGGAGTGAGTATCTTCAGGTGTCAGATCTTGTGAAGGGAGTGGCTGGCAGTGAACCAAGAGTCATGGGAGCTGTTAGCATCCCAAATACACTGGAGTCGCTAGGAATCTGTTGTCACTAACATAAACCTTGCCGAGTAGGCAAACACTAGTGATTTGAGGGTGGGAGGCTTTGGAAGTTGATAGCCTGAGAATTAAACCCTCCACTGAACTAAAAATGAAATACTTTGTCTTCTGCCCGCCAAGGGCAGCAATGTGCATTATTCTCCTAGGTGAGGGTCACCAAGCAGAACCAAGTGTGTGTGGTGGGGTTGGAAGCACTGGTCCAAGTCCTTTCTGGTCTCGGGGTTAGTGAGATGCATGTGTTGTCTTGGCTGCAGAGAGGGCTACAAATGGGAAGAAGGAGAGGGAATAGTTTTGGAGGCAGTAGCTGAAAGCACTTGCAGCTTCAGTTAGAAGTTGTGGCAAGACTCATGTGTTCTTTAGTGATGTGAAGGATTTAATAGAAATACAGTCAGTTTACTAAGGAAATATATTTTAATATGCTTGAACTGCCTGAGAGCAACTGCTGGCAGGCTTGATGCTTTTGTGTTTATGCTGTGTTGGAGCATTAAAGATCAAGCTTGAAGAACCTCTTGATTTGTCCTAGATTAATCATCTTGCAAATCAGAGGTTTGTTTCATGCCTGCTGGTGCTGATGTGATCCATGGCAGCACAGTTTGTAATGCAGCAGCTCCTGCTCAAGGACAGAAGCTACTTCCCCAGAAGCATTTTAACCTCACTGTGTACTTGCTCTAGGATTTGACTCTCTTCATCCAAAGAGGAGGCAGGTCGAATGAGTTGCTCAAAAATGAAAAGCTAAAGAAAGGGGAGGTCTGAGGTGACAATAGCTGTTCTTTGAAACTTGCTTTAAAATGTTCCATGCACTGTGCTATTGCACGCTTGGAAACCATAGGGCTTGATTTTTCCTTCTTGGTAAGCAAGAGTTAATTTTCTTAAGTTTGACTAGTCTGACCTTGGCAGCTGCAGTCTTCAGGAGTACTTGGGGCAGAAGAAGGTGAGGCCTCAATTAGTCTGTGGCTGTCAGGAAGCACCTGGCTACACAGAAACCTGGAACACTTAAAAAAAGAAAAGGGTATTAGCACCAGTTTGAGTTGCATGACTGTAGGACATCTGTAAGTATCTCCATGCTACAAAAGGCAAGTGACTTAAGGAATCTTGTCACAGCTAATCAGATCAGTCTCTTGTGCTTAAAATGTTCAGACAAGGCTGTGACCAAATCTGGTTAGTGAGGTTCTGGATGTTAAAAGAGTAACATAAACTTGATATGCATCATCTGAATTTATCCCAAATTTTACAAGCTTGTTT
The DNA here is from genome assembly GCF_026979565.1 of Vidua chalybeata. Lineage (NCBI taxonomy): Eukaryota > Metazoa > Chordata > Aves > Passeriformes > Viduidae > Vidua > Vidua chalybeata. The sequence goes on from NC_071531.1 coordinate 71,488,287, forward strand.
GCCCTTCACAAATGAGCAGAACTTTGGGCAAGTATGAACATTTCCAGAATGGTAGTTTGGTTAGGCAGTGTCTCTGAAGAAGGGTAAAGAGTTGCTTACAAAAACTGGAGTGCCCACTGAATGCTGTTACCTGAGTTTGCACCTGAAATTCTGTCCAGGCTGTTGAAGAGCTGCAGCTTTTTGCAGGAGCAAGATGTACTTGGCCTTTATCCTCTGAGTGATAGATGCTGGATCATTTAGAAAGGAAAGTGTTCTATGTAAAGGAAGAAATCTTGTATCTCTGACATAACTTGAGAGTTATCAGTGGACTGGATGTCTAAGCCCTGAAACTAACACCTGAGAGTGTTCTACAGTTGTGTTAGTTGGAGACAGCGGTTTGAGATTTATGTGCATCATGAAACAACTTCAGAGCTTAACTCTCAGAAGTGCTTTGCAGCTCATCTCACTTCTGCTGGTGCTGCTGATGACTTTAGCCTTAGTTTGTGTCATCTTTGGTAATTTCCATTTGACACAAACTACTTTCTTGAAGTAACTCTACCTCCCCCCAAAAAAAATACCAATGGCAACTAATTTTTTATTTTTTGCCTGCACCAATAGGAAAGCTGTTTCTCATTTCAGGTAAAAGGATTGCTGAGAATCATTAATACATAGAGTTATTTCTGTCTAGTTTGTGTCTGTGTGAATGGACAGAAAAACAGATCCTGGGAGTAGACCTAGGAAGCACAAACAGAAGCTCTGACTTGTCTTTTTCTTTTTATATTCTACCTCCGTACAGTTTCTTTGGAGAAGAAAAGCCCAAAGATGGCATGCAAAGGAAGCAGCAGAGCAGACTCCATGTCCTGCAGTGTACTGAACTGGGAGCAGGTCAGCCGTCTGCACGAGGTTCTTACAGAGGTGGTTCCCATCCATGGCCGGGGGAACTTCCCGACGCTGAAGATAACTCTGAAGGACATTGTTCAGACGGTTCGGAGCCGGCTGAGTGAAGCAGGCATTGTGGTCCACGATGTCCGTCTGAATGGTTCTGCAGCTGGTCATGTCCTGGTCAAGGATAATGGGCTGGGATGCAAAGACCTGGATCTCATTTTTCAAGTTTCTCTTCCAAGTGAGGCAGAGTTTCAGTTAGTTCGAGATGTGGTCTTGCGATCCCTCTTGAATTTCCTGCCGGAAGGAGTAAGCAAGCTGAAGATCAGTCCTGTAACACTGAAGGAAGCCTACATCCAGAAGCTGGTCAAAGTGTACACAGAGACTGACCGTTGGAGCTTGATATCGCTTTCCAACAAGCATGGCAAAAATGTGGAGCTTAAGTTTGTAGACTGCATACGGCGTCAGTTTGAGTTCAGTGTGGACTCGTTCCAGATCATTCTGGACTCCCTGCTCTTTTACTATGACTACTCAGAAACCCCCATGTCGGAGCACTTCCATCCAACTGTGATTGGGGAGAGCATGTATGGAGACTTTGAAGCAGCTTTTGATCACCTCCAGAACAAGCTAATAGCTACCAAAAATCCTGAAGAGATCAGAGGTGGTGGGCTACTGAAGTATAGTAACCTCTTAGTACGAGACTTCAGGCCTATGGATAAGCAGGAGATCAAAACACTGGAGCGCTACATGTGCTCCCGGTTCTTCATAGACTTCCCAGACATCCTGGATCAACAGCGCAAGCTGGAGACCTACCTGCAGAACCACTTCTCCAAAGAAGAGAGGAGCAAGTACGACTACCTCATGATTCTGCGCAGGGTGGTGAATGAGAGCACCGTCTGCCTCATGGGTCATGAGCGAAGGCAGACTCTCAATTTGATTTCTCTGCTGGCACTCAAGGTGCTGGCAGAACAGAATGTCATCCCTAATGCCACTAATGTGACCTGTTACTACCAGCCAGCACCTTATGTCAGCGATGCAAACTTCAGCAACTACTACCTTGCAAGTGCCCCTGTCCTGTACAGCCAGTCCTACCCCACTTGGTTGCCTTGCAATTGATTGCTTCCCTCGAGTGCTCCTGGCTGGAGGCTACTGAAAGCCATGAGTGTAAATATAGACAAGTAATAAGTGTCAGTTTGATGTTCTCTAATGGAAACATGACTGTATCAGACTGTCCATTTCCTGGTGTGCAGTGGGATTATGCAGCCAGGTGACCTGCTATAAATCTTTAAGTGTATCTCTACAAATGCCAAAAAGCCTTATTACCTCTTCATCGGGAGAAGAGAACCAGCAGCCAAATGTTAAGAAGAGTGGTTAAGAAACTTTGTACTAGCTCTGGAAGTGGCTGTTAACATGGGATCTAAGTGGAGTATTCAGTAAACTGGGTTGGTTAATCGACTGTAAAATGCCTTAAGCAGAAGCTGCTCCTGGAGTAGCGGCAAAACTCTGCTTTCTATTTCCTAACCTCATTATTCTTCCTCAGTCCAAGTTCTGGCCAAATTTCTCTTGAACCTATTGTGCCAAGACTGGGTTCATGTTATGCTTGGGTCACTTTCACTGTGTCGTTGTAGAGCTGGTAACAGTATGGATACTGTCTGTCTTGTAGAGGACATAAATGTTGTTTCCTAGTGCCTATAGTGCCTATGGCTATGTGGTCCTGCCTTGAGTTCAAGATTAATTTCTTGGGCATTGAAGATAGTTTAGTAAGTCTATTCACATAGCATAAGCTGGTTAAACTTTTCTTGACTACAAAAACTTGGAAGGTGGCATTTCTAAAAAAACACCAAAACATAATCTAAAACTTGGTAATGTAAAAAGTCCTTGAAATGAGGAATTGAAACTTTAAATAGAATTGGATCCACAGTTTGAACAGTTAAGTTGGAAAAATATTCTTGAGTCCAGCATGAAGCTAAAGCTTTTCTGACCATCTTTCAAAACAATTTTGGCACAGTTGGAAAATAGCACAGCTCTTACCTTGGGGTTTGACCAGATTTCTTCCTCACAGGTCTGCAGCAAAACCTACAAAACCCCTAAACAAAAATCCCAGGTCACTATAAATTGCAGGATTATGTACACTCCTGCCACAGTACAAATTCTGAAAGTGCCTCCTAAAATTTCTTGTTGTGCAGCTTCAGGCTGGTCCTGAAGGTTTGCCTTTCTGTCACCACTGAGTTTATGGGTTATCATTATCACCTGGTCACTGTATGAGACAGCATTTTGAGTGGTCAGGGTAAAATTCTTCCTTTTTATTGCTCTTAACCCTCACTTGAAGAGGTGTACAAACCCTAAACAGAGCCCTCCACAGAAGCTGTATGTGTTGAAAGTCTGGGCCTGAGTTCAGAATAGTCTCTGGAAGAGTATGCACTCCCTTGGAGGTACAGAGGGCTGATCTTCCTGAAGGATGTGTGCTGAACTTGCTGCTTTGACACTCCTGGGCTTTATAAGGAAGGTTAAAAATTCCTCAGTTATTTATGTAGTAATGTTATTAACCGGATGATTTTCACTGAATTATAATATTAAAATACATATAGCAATGATTCTTGAGTTTCTTTTGTATAGCCAGAGATGTAGACTAGAAAGGCAAATCTTAGAGCTATTTATTATATGCTGGTGCAATATTCAAGAATGCTTATTCACTGAATCTTTTTTATTACTTCTATAACTATTTATTACTGTTTCTGCAAGCTTGTAAGACCAAAGTGCTTGATCCGGCAAATGATTAAGGCTTAGAAGGTAAAGCAGAAAGCAGGTGGAACACCAATATTTGGTTGCTATTCAAGGTGGAAAACAGCAGCAGTCCTGTGTTTAAATGATGGTGAAAATTGCCTGCTCCTCATAAGACCAAGAAGTTCTTTCTAATTTTCATAACTACTTCATAAAGACTGTCTCAACAGAGCAGAGGCTACTTCTCTGTTCAGGCTTCATTTAGCTTAGGAAAGCAGGGAGGGATGCAACCTACCAAGTGGACTGTATGTAGCCAAGCAGGCTTTAGCTTAATTTCCTGAACAGTTTTGATAGCAACTTTGGTAGCAAAAAGCCAAATAATTTGGTGGATCATATTGTGGGTTTTTTTCATTAAAGGCTTCTTGATTAGTTAACCAAAGTAGCTAAACTTGAAAGCAAACCTGGCCTTTTTCATTAACTGTGGCTTGGACTTGGTGTGGTTTACAGACAAGACATCTGTCATCCAAGACTTTGACTTTTTAAAAACTAACGTGATGCCAGTGTTGTCATATGTGTTAAACTTAGTGCAAGCTTACTGCTGGAATGCAGTCCTAGGCAAGAATAACTCCTGCATGGAAAGCAATACTTGGCCTAGTATAGAGTGTCACTATAAAGAAGACTTAAGAGTTTGTCATTGCTGTCATCTCTTGCATAGATGTTTTTGAAGCCAGCCTATGCTATAGCCATTGCAGAAGTGAACAGTTGCCTAGAGGGGCTCAGACTGAGGTACTTGCCTTCTGTGATGTCGTGGCTGATCTTTAGGAGCTGTTCTTGTGCATTGGCTCACGTAGACTAAGTGGTGAGATGCTTGGGAGGAGTCCTCACAAGCTGGAAACAGAGACTTGTTTTATTAGTCTTTAATGCCTTGGCTGCTGAACATCAGGCCAGGTGCATCTCCTGGAAAAGAAAAGGCTGGAGAAGGAAAAAAGGCTGAATTGGATTCCTAGTGAGACAGAGCTATGGAGAAGTTAAGTTTCCTGCCATAAGTATTGTGCTTTTGCTGATGTAACTTGATGCTGAGGCCTCCGAGGAAGCTCCACATTGAATTGCTGCTCTCTGAAGAACTGAGTGTGTGGGTTTGAGTTTTGCAGGATTTTTGAGTTCCCTGTCTGGTTCTTAAGATGCTCAGACGCATGGGAAATGCTGATGCTTTATAACCTGGCTCTTAGATACTAAACCCTCAAATGGTTAAATTGTATCCTGAAGCTGCACACTACCTGCTGCATTGACTCTGGAGTGCCAGGGATAGCTGGGACATTGCTTGTCCCATTGCTTTCAAAATAATCCAGGCTTGGCAGGTAAAGCTGATGTACTTGGTAGCTTTTCATTGCTGTGCTGTAAACAGCCTTTCTGTTCTGGGTTGTCCTGGCAGCTTGATGGTAGTGGCAAGTGGCAGTGGCTTAGTTTGCTGTGAGTTAGCTGGTTTGAGTTCGGGTTTATGGTGACCCCTATTGCAAGGGGTAATTTGAGAATGAGCACTAGGTAAAAATGATGACCCTAGGCCAAGTCTAGGATGCCTGCTTGGTTCAGTCACCCCTCTGCACTAATAATGCCTCTGCAAGCCTCTTGGGTGTCATGTGGAGGTTAGAGACTACTGTACTTCAGACTGTTACCTGATACATTCCCTCTGGGCAGTGGCATTAAAACAAAGCTGCAGTAACACTCAGTGCATCATTCCTCAGGATCAAGCTTCTACTAACTAGGCTGTGGTGTAAAATAGCTGTTTTCTTCATGTAGCTTATAAGCACTGCTGGGCAAAACCAGTCTGAGGTTAAGCACCTGTTGACAGCATTTATTGCCAAGTTCCTCTGGACTTGCAATTTATTGTTCTGACTTCCTCACTGTAAGATAGACTTTTTTTTATTTGATAGAGATGCTACCAAAGAGACCTGGTAGAAGACTGTTTTAGTCACTTTGGTAAAATCCCTGTGCTGATCCATGGTGACTGTGACAGGTTGTAAGCTAAAGCATAGATTGTGCTTACCTGCTAAAGATTTAATTATTGCTGTGTTTGTCCTCAGCTCAGTCAGTCAATCACTAAGTTGGGGGTTTAAGACTACTGCTTGCTTCTGAATAACCATTTTTCAAAAGATCCTCATGCTTTCACTTAATCACATCCTCTACAAAGCAGTAGGTAGTATTTAAATCTAGTCCAAATACCTAAAGCTTTTTATTGAAACTTAAAGATCCATATTTTGGACTTGAGTTCTGGGGTTAAGCATTTGGTATGTGCCTAGGCTTTGTGGGTTCCTGATTCCTAGAATAACCACTGATGTTAGTAGTGATCTCTGCTTGTCACTATATGAGTAGTTGGGAAAAGTCCTCTTAGAAGAGAGCCTGGACAAATTGCCTTAGTTCTAAACTGTCAGTGTACTGATGGTATTTGTTTCCCATTCCTCTCACTCAACTCAGTCAGGATTCTGTAATTGTTAGGCACAGGAATGAGCAGTAAGTTGACCACCAGCAGCTTGGTCTGATTTGGGAATCGGGATAGGCAAATGAATAATAAAACTTCTAGCCCTTACATCTGAGTATTACTCAATTGTTTCTTGAATACAGTTGTGTATTTCATAAGTGTTCTTTGTTTTCAAAGAAGCTAGATATAGAGTGGGACATTATAAGCTAGATATACAGTGGGTCTGTAGTAGAAACTTTGGGGGGAATGGTTGGAGCACTCTGGATTTTCTCACTTAAATGTCTGAATTGGGCTTGTCTCTCTGAATAAAACTGCACTTCCCATTGAAATTTATAAGGCCTTCATTCCTATGTTTCTTATTATTTTCTACTATTAAAAGAAGTCAGCTCTTGTAAAGCCTGTCTCTCATCTCTTTGGAAGAAGTGAGTTGTTTTAGGTTTTTTTTTCTTTCTTTCTTTCCCTCCCTCTTCTTTTAGCTGGCAAAACAGGGTACTAGAAATATTTGGATTTGTGATAAGCCCAAATGTGAGACTGGTCACAGTAACTTTGTCTACTGTTCTGCACTTTGGTGTTCACTTATCACCCTTGGAAACTGGGGGTTGGACCTTAATGATGCTGAAATTCTTGTGCAAATAAACGCATGTTGAACAACCCTTGCCTCAAGCTATTTTTGCATCTAAATAATACTGACAAAGTATCTGTAGAGCTTATTGACCAATGAGTGTGCAGGTGCACTTGTGAGGTGAGTAATAGTGTGGGGTACACAGTAATGCTTGCTTTAGATGCTATTTGAGGTACATTTTTAATATGTGCCTCAACTTATTGAAGATTCGTCAGTTAAGTGAGATGTGATCAATCTTTCACTTTCATTATAGAGACAGCTTCTAGAGAACCATTTTCACCCTGTCTGACCATCATCTGGTCTCAACTTTAAGATGTGGTGAACTAGACCTGTTAGGTAGGGTCTGGTCTGAACTAGAGCCTGACATCTGTTCTGTGACACACTCCATTTTATATGCTACTGCAAACTTCAACTCACGACCCAAGGGGGTGAGAAACAAAGTCAGCAATTGTTCTTCAGGTTATTTACAGGTTGAAAGCCTTTGCTTTCATGCTGCCCTAAACACTGATGCTACTATTAATGGTCAGTGGGAGCCGAGCAGGTCAAAGCTAAGTACAGACTAGGGTTGTGTGGCAGTCCTGCTGCTCTTGCTCTCGAATAAAGAATAAATGCTCTTAAAAAGTGTGCTTGCTTCTAATCCCCTCCAGAGCTCAGACAAACTCCAGCCTCAGTTAAGTATTGCTGGAGAAATTCCAGTCTCCAGGACCTTGTAACACCTGCAGTGGAAAGGTCTGTGGAATTTAGAGGTGGTGTGATCCCATGGAAGCAATCATGAACCTTGTGTAGTCCATTTTGCAGATCTAATTGCTTCCCTATGAACTTAAATTGAGAACTGATAATGCAGCTGGGCAACACAAACCATTTGCTGTCGCCTAAAACTCTCTTACCTTAGCTCCTGCTTGTCACACCACAAAAGCTTTGGAGTTATTTTGGGTACCACCCTTATGTTTCTGGAAAACCAAGCTCAACTTTGCAGGGTCAGATAGTGAAACAGCAAAATAGCTGTGCTTAGGCAAGTGCTGCCAGAGTACTCTGTATGTTCCATATAGAGCTTATATAATGGTAAACATTCAGAGGAACTAAAGAAAGATGTTTTTGCTCTATTGCAGTTGTATTGTTAGTGGAAATAAGTATCCTGTTCTGGTGTGTCTGCTAGAACTCTGCCTTCTCTGTGCTGTGCAAGATGAGCTCAGTCTTGTCATGGGCTGTGAGGCATTAGACACATGGTAATCTATATTATTGTCATTATTCTGTCAGGTGTACTTATTCTCTCCTTCCCTCTGTGATGGAATACTTAATATTTTTGAAATCAGAATATTCAAAATGCCCTTACAGAGACAGAATAGTTGGTCCTATGAAAGAGAGAGAAAAAATATGTGCATTCCTGCTTATTTAATATTATTATTACGTATTAGTATATTTAGTTCATCAGTACATTAAATACCTGCAGTTGCTATTTTCAACAGTAAAATGACATTTTTATTTATCCAGCACATACCACTTCAATATGGCTATAAAGCATGGAAGTTGTGTTTTGCTGCGGTAGCAATGCTATGATCTGTTCTGCTTCATCTCAACGAGTTCCACATCCTATAGGCAAAACTGCCCAGCCAAGGGAGTATTTAGCCTGCCAAACCTTAGTGATTTTCCTCTTAGGAAAGGGTTGAGTCATCATGCTCGAAAAGAAGTGAGTCTTGACAAAAACTGTGTTCAAAGCAGCTGCTAGAGCCTAAGCTGGTAGTTTGTGTATAGGATTAAGGAATCCTATACATTTGTTAGTGTTATCCCTTTGGCCCTTGGCTAAATGGTTTAATTAACAAGCAGGAATGAGTTGCCTAGGCTGTGCTGCAAAATGCTGGGCTGTTTTTGTCACTGGTAAGTAGATTAGAGGACAATCCATATCACCCCACTGCTTGGGGAATGGAGTAGTGCTAACTCTGGGACAAGTCTGGCCAAGAGAGAGGACTGGCTGGTCTAGTCTGTGTCAATAACCTTTTGTCACTGAGAAACCTCTGTAGAAACTCCTTCATACTTAAGAGACTCCCAAGGCTTGATTGCACCTCAAGCGAAGGGAAAATTGTCCCCACTTGCAAGAGTAGGGTTGAAGTGTGAGAATTCTAATTTAGTCACTGCCCCCATGCAGCAAGGAAAATCTGAGTGTGCCAGATATGTGGAATATCAATTATACCCACAGACTGGTCCCTTTGTGGGTGCCCTTCTTGCTTCAGAACTGACTGTCCACCTGCAACAATTCCCTTCCCCTCCCCCTCGCTTATCTGAAAAACTTGTTCTGAAAGCTATATCTAAATGTTCCTCCCTGAAAGTTAGTGCCCTGAGCTGGCCCTAAAGATAGTGGCAATGCATCGTGTACTGGGAGAACCTGTTCTAATATTTGATTGTGGTCATTACTGAGAATTTCAATTGCATTTTCACACTGGGCTTTGGACTTCATCTTCAGCCTGTGGAGTGCTGCATCCTTATCAATAAGGCTGAGAAGTCCCAGACAGTCTCCTGCTATCCACTAACCTCTTCAGTTCTTGGATGAGCTGCAGAAAGTGGGCACTTGAAGCTTTATGTTATATACATTTGATTCAGAAGCTGGAAATGTTTTCTTCTGTAACTTCCTTGTTCCTGTTTCGTGTGACCCAGCACCAGTTGTTAGCTCAGTGCTCTACATATTCCCAAAAAATGGTGCTCAGGTTTTGAGCATCAAGTTCTTGATGTTTGTGTCCACAAACTGCCTGCCATTGTTACCATGGCATTATGGCATGCCAAGTGCTTGTGCCGAGTCAGTTACCCACAGTGATTTCAAATTCCATCTGCTGCTTTCTGAGGCAGCCTCTACCATCTGCTATCAACAGCATCTGTGCTCCTGGTTTCCAGATGTGGTATTTTGCACTTGGGGGTATTAGAAAAACATTTTGTCTGAATTCTATGGGCAAATACAAACTGGATGGACAGAGTAACTCATCTTCATTGTTTTTCTACCATGCTGTCTTCAGTGTTGCATAGATCTCAGAGTTTTGCATTGTTCCTGCATACTGAAGGGTATGTGACTTGATTGTGGGCACTTTGAAACCTGCAGGTGGTTTAAAACCAGTGTCAGCACAAAGTCCACAGAGGTACTGGACACAGGTTATTTTGGGAGTTTTTATTTGCTCTGCAAATACAGAGCAGAGACAGCAAAGAAACATTATATTCTATCAGTGCTTAAGAGCAACTCCTCAGTCCTTTCCTCTGCACCCCCACATCTAAAACTCTGCAGTTAAAAATGTCCTTGGGGCTTACTGTCTAATTACTGGTTTTGCTTACTGTTTATAAGGAACAGATGAGTAGTCAAAGGGTCTTTCGTTTGGCACAACTGAAGCGAAGAGCTCTGTATTTCTGCTCTTGCCATCACACCTGTAACTCATCAGAGTCATCTGCCTGTCTTGCTGCTTGTGTGCGGCTCCCCAAATGTTGCACAGCCCTGCAATTGCCAGGACTGTTGTAAATCTCTAGACCTCTGTGAGTTCCCTTCCACTTTGTCCTCCTGGGCAGCTTTTCTTAAGGCTGGGACAAAGTAAGTTATTTTGGGGATGAGAGCCAGCCATAGGCACAAATTCCCTGTGAAACCAGTGGGAGTTTGGGCAGTGCTGTGAGGGATTTGCAGACAGCCTGGCAGACCTGAGTGGCATGGGTTCCTGTGTTACAGCTGTCCTGCTTCCCGGCTGTACTGGACTGTGTTTCCCCAAGCCCTGTTTGATCAGTGGGAGCAAAATGTGCAGATGGAGCTCAGCCTCTGGCATCAAATTCATGGAGTTACTCCAGAGAAATGCTGCTTGCAGGAAAAAATACCCCCAGCATCTGTTTTGGAGCAGAGGAAAATCTGAATGTGGAGTAATATTCCAGCTAAAGATGTGCATGCCTCAAATTGGTGGTTAGCCTCCCTCCTTGGAGCACTTCTCTGGTAGAAGGAGGATTCCTATTTCATACTGTTTCCCAGACCATGGGCCCTGAAGACAGGAAAAAGCACCTTTTGGTAACAGAGGGATCTGCTGGCAGGGCCAGGAGTGGATATTTTGGAAGCTCTGCCTGTTGATGGATTGGGAAGGGAAAGGGAGGCTGGATGGTATAGGGGCATTTCAGAAATCAAATAGAAGGCTTCAGGTTTAAAAAAACCCACACGGGTGAAGCAGGAAACCGACAGATAGGTGCTCCATCTTCTTACAGGCAGGTCTGACTTCAAAGTGCAGCAGCATGCCAGCAGAACTTGCAGTGGGGCTGTGTTATGCCCACGCTTAGAATGATCTACAAGTATAATTTGTAACTTTTTGCAAAAAGGTCAATTGCAATATAAACTGTGGTAAAGGTGCTCTTCTATTATGAAGTGCTACACGTGGCACTTATGGTGTGAACTGTGGCCTTCAGAATGCTCAGCCAGATTTTTGTTGACTAGTTATATAAATAAAAGATTTCTGCATGCATATAGTTGCAACTACAGTTATGAGTTTCAGTTGACCAGGACTTGAATTTTTGTTTTAATTGAAGTACTCGGTGAGAACATCTAGTTAAAAAAAAAAAAAAAAGGGAAATTTCTTTAATGAAGGAGAGTTCATTTACTAGCAATTTGATACATGACAAAATTTTCTTGCTGTAAAACTGCTTGTGAAGTTATGACTTTTAATTCCAAAACAGCAGTTTTTACTTCGAACGTGCTTGCTGCCTGATTGCTGGTTTTACTTACTGCTAATAAGGAATGAATAGCGAAAAGGTCTCTGGTTCACCTCAGGGATCATTTGACTGATTTGCAGTATTATAATACCAGATCATCATCAGAGAGTTTATGTCCACTACAGCCAAAAGGTCCAGATCCCAGACCTCATGGAAAAGTACTGTTACAGTGCACTATGATGGTCTAGACTTGAATAAGAGAAAAACTGCAGAAAAAAACCAATTTAAAACTGTTTTGGTTTGGGGTTTTTTTGTTTGTTTTTGGTTTTGTTGATTTTTTGGAAGATGACTGTTCTTCAGGCTGTTGCAGGCATTCTTGATAGATTGCAAAGTGTGCTTCATTTGTGAGAGGGACCATCCATCTCAGAGGAGGAGGTTCATTTCTATACATATTGCATTGTAATACATGACAAATAGGCTGCAGTGTAATAGCACTGGCCTGTGGCACTACTTGAAACAGTCTGACAGCCTAAGTGGCTGAATTTTACATCCATTGAAATGACACTACTTTTAAGAATTGTATCAGAGGATTGAGAAACTGCAGAGCAGTGTTTAAGGCTCATGTGGCCAGAGCTGTCTGAAAGGCAGTGGTGCCCACTCTGCCTCTTGAGGAGAGGAATTTCTGTGCATGGGTCATTTTAGAGAGGGCCTGGGGTGCTGCTGAGCACTGAGCAGCAGCACAGGGCCCTTCAGTGCCCTGCCACAGTCACTGCATAATGATGTGAGGTAAGTGTCGATTAAACCTTACCTCCAAATGACGTCAATTAAGTGGAAAGTTAAACCTTGTCTCCAAATTTAATCAGGCTCTATAGAAACCTAACATACTTTTTTAATTTTTCCAGTGGTTTAATTTCCTTTTTATTTCCGTAGCAATGGATTCTTGAGAATCCAGACATGCCAGAGTGCTGGCAGTTTACCTAGACTTTAACCAAATCTTTATTCTCACAGTATTGAGCGAGCAGAGAACACAAGCACTGAGTAAACAAGGTGTAACTGCTCTATAAATGTTGTAAACAAATATTTAAAGAGTGGGTTTTAATGTATAGAGGACCCTTATTACTTATTTTATGTTTTGTTATACACTTATTATATCTTTAAAGAGCTAAAATCTTACTTTCATTAATAGTTGCCATTTTTATTTTTCTTCAGGTAGGTGTTGGTTGTAGCCTGGCTCCCAGATATCACCTGGAGATTCCTGTCACAGGTGATAAGAACAGCAAAATGTAGGTATGACTGTTGTTCAGGCTAATGTTTCACTTCCTATGTTCCAAAGGGAAGGTAATTTTTAAAAAAAGAAAAATCTTGTGAAATATTGCACAGATTCACAGCAATATTTTTCTTTCACAAAAGAGTCTTTATATAAATTCTTTTCTTTAAAAAGATGCATTGAAGCAAGCCAAGGGGTTTATTTTGGCTGAGGGTTCCTGACATAGAGCCACCTAAAATAAGCTGCTTATGGCATTTTGCAGAGTGCTGTGTCCTGTGCCCAGGGTTACTGTGAGTTGAGGCAGCCCCTGGTGTCAGTGCCTGGCTGTAAAACCTGTCTGGGGCTTTTCTGCTCCTTGGCACTTTGGCTTCGGGTTATCTGGGACCTGAACTCGGCCTCTGGTTAACATTTACAGCATTGCTTCTTATCCCAAACTGCTAGAAATATGACAAAAATACCAGGAATTTTCTTCCAAGCCCAGTGGAAACCTGTCACCCTTTCCTGTGGCTCTGCGATAACAGAGGGGTCTGTTCTTGCAGGCTGCTCGAGCCTTCCCTGCTCCGTGTCAAGCTGGGTGTCAGCGACTCTTTCAGCCAAAGTCTGCAGAGGTCAGGGTGGAGGCGTCTCCTGCCGGGATAAGGAGTCTTTGTGTCTTCTGTCTTGCACTCTCACGTGAAGCTGAGTGACCCACTTGTCCTAGCTTTTGTTTTTTTTCCGGTGTCTGAATGTGGCAGGAAGGGCTGCTGCCACGGCAGGAGCAGAGGTTCAGGGGAAAAGTCTGATTCAGAGGCCAGAGCTTTATCACAGAACAATTTGCATCTCTAAAGCACCTCCAGTCCATGCTCTTAATAATTTTTCTCCAGTTATCTTTGGTTGGGTAAAGTTACTGTCAGCCCCACAAACTTCAAGGACTCTCCCTCATTTCCAAATGGAAATTACTCCAAACCATTTAGGAGCCAGAATTAGAAAACCAGTTAGTACTGAGTCTGTGCTGGTGACCACACACCTGAGACTGGATCAGCCAGGAGGCATTCAGGAGTCTGGAAGCTGGTTTTGGAGTGTCCAAAAGAGAACCTTTAGGATATGAAACAGAGTATTCCTGCCAGTGGTTTGGTATATTGTGATGTGTCTCTAAAACCCCTGAGCTGGTAGGGGGTGGAAAAAGACATGCATCAAATTCATTTTCCAATGTTAAATTCCAGTTCACATTTTTAGAGTGGTTTTTGTTTGTTTGTTTGTTTGTTTGTTTGTTTTCCCACTTCTTGTTGGCTGGTTAGGTTTTCTCCCTGTCAGCCAACTTTCCCCGAGCAGCGGACACGTCTCTGCATCCCGGGGGTGCTCCGCGGAGCGGCGCGGAGCGCTCAGCACCGCGGACAGCGCCCGGAGCCGCCCGGCTCCCGGCGGGGCCAGCCCGTCACCCCCGGGACACCGGCCGGGCCCCCCGAGGGCCCTGCGAGGGCTGCCGTGCTCACACAGGCGGATCTGAGAGGTGTACGCCTGTGTGTGTAGGACGTTTGGGTGTTGCACACACCCTTTAATTAAGAGGGCTAATTAACTCTTTTAAGAGCTCCCTCATTTGATGGAGAAATTTTCAAAAAATGAGGGGGAGACTCTGCGGGCGTGGTTAACCAGCAAGGAGATGGGGAGGGATGTTCCATGCGATCTCGGTGTGAATGGAAGCCTCTAGAGGGAGAGCCTGTTTTCCAGGAGCTATTCCCACCAGCCTTTCTGAAGACAGCCTCTCTCTTCAGCTCCAGATGAAGCCTCATGTCCAGTCTTCTCAGGGCTTCTCTTGTACCTGTCACCTGTCCAAATACCATGCATCCAACTACTCAATGATCCTTGTGGCTTCCTAACAACTTGGGATATTCTGTGATGCTCACAGCTATGGCACATGTGTAGCAGTTCCATAGCCACAAATTGTTAATACAATTTTATTTAATCCTTTCACTCTGACAGTCTCATAAGGACCAATTAATTTGCCTTTCAGAATGAGAGGAGAAAGTATTTTGACCCCAGTTTTATTTCACAGAGACATGAAAAGAGAAGGGAAGAGGAGAAAATGGAAATTGTCATACAGGAAAGTCCCTTTTTTTTGGTTCTTGCTATTCTATGTCCATTCAGGCTCACCTCTACACTTCCCATGTAGCAGTTTTTCTTGCAGCCTGGGCTCACAAGGGTTTCTTTGCTTCTTCCTCAAAAAACCACTGACAAGCAGTCTCCAGGCAAATCCTCTTAATAGACAGCTGCACAGAAGAGATAACTCAGGTCTAGGACTCTAATAGAACAAATGTGAGAAGAGCTTTCCCACCTCAGCTCCCACCTTACACTCAGTGGATGCTGATAAAAACCCATGAGAGACTTGTTTTCAGCCAGCTGAGAACCCTCAAAAGGCAGAGCAAACCTGGATATTGGTTTTGAACCGCAGATTCCCCCTTCTTCTTCTGTGTTGCAGTGTGGGCTCCCCACCTTGTTTCAGACTGTTTGCTCTGGGGCCTGAGACCCCATTATGAATCTTGCAGCACTGTTAGGGCAGTATTTTCACTTGGAACTTCTAAGCCCCTTGACATGTGGTAGAAAAGAAATGGCTAGGCCATGCTGTATGGGTTGCTCTATAGATGTTTGCATGGAAGAGCATGATACCAGTGTGTGAAAGAAAATATCAGGAGGAGAGGGTATAACTAAGGATAAGGGAGATCATGACTGGATCAGCCTGACCAGGGAAATGCCAGTGGAAGAAAGGAGCTGGAATACACAGATGGCTTTTCTTGGAGTGCCTGTGAAAGCTCTGACTGGGGTATGTGCCCTGCTGTGCTGGTGCCCCCAGTCACAGAAGACTCAGCTGCCTCCTTCTAGTGCAGCCCCTCTGGCTGGGGAGAAGAAGGGTGAAGAGTTTTGGAAGTTGACTTGAAAGCCTGAGTTGTTTTGAGTGGTCTTTGACTTGCAGGAGAACGAAAGGTTCCTTCAATAGTAGAAAGAGATGGAGAGGAAAAGCTGGGATGAGATTGAAGGGAAGAGGGGCAATGCTGTGGAACAGTGTGACCCAGGCTGGCAGCTCTCCTAGAAGAATCATTATCCTTACCCTCAGGATAAAAAGCTGTTGCTGATGGTGGACAACTGGGAGATCAGGACACCACCCACCCAGGATGGCCTGGGGCTTAATAACCATCCTTTATTCTCCCTCCTCTCCCACAGACCCCAGCCCTCACAAGCTCTGCTTGCTCCCCTCTCCACTCGCCCCCTGCTAGCCTTCCTTTCCCATTCCTCTGCCAGGGCTGCAGCTGTGCTGGTTTCATCCTCATCTTCTCCCTCTTTAAAGGCAGACCCCCATGTCCATGGCAGCTGTCCTGGCTTTTCCAGAGGACAAGGGCCAGTACTCGCCATCTCTGGACACCTCTTGCTATGGGGGCTCAAGTTCCAGGCTTCCACCCAGCGTGGGTTTTCAGCAGCTCCTCTCTGGTTTCCCATGTGCTCTGGGATGCTGGTGGTGCAGAAGGCCTGGGGAGAGCATTTCCATCCTCCCCAGGAGCCCGTGTCCCTGGTGTGGAGGTGGGAGGCCAAGCCAGCTGTGAGTGCTCCTTGGCAGCCGGAGGGTGGCACATTGTGTACACAAGAGTGTGTGAACTCCGTCAAACTTCACAAACAAGGATAAGAACAGAGCTAGGATGTAATCAGTGCTCAAATATAGCAACTCAAGGTCTCCTGGGAGTGACACAAGCGAAACAGCGAGGCAGAACAGGTGTCACAGCCCCTGTGGCTTTCACTTCCCTTTACCTTGGCTTCTCAGCAGGGAAGCTATGCTGGCCCCAGGGCCAAATTTAGACTTTGGACAGCAAAAGAGCCTGTCACAGGCAGCCTTGTTGCTATGCAGGGCAGGAGTCTTACTGTGCTCTGTGTGGCGACGTGTCCAGAGCCATGCAAGTCCCTCGCCTCTGGCAGGGTCCCCACCTCCTCCCCATCTCCATTGCTGCCTCTGCTGCAAAACCAGCCAAGCAGGATCCCAGCTGGCAGTTCGGAGCAGCCTTGTAGCTGGCTGAAGAACCAAGAGCTGAGGGGCTGTAGCCCTCTCTGACAGGTCTGGCCACAGCTTCCATGTGGTGGAAAGACTGGGTTGTTGAGGCAGGGTGGCTCCAGGCTCTCTCAGACCCTGGAAGATGTTGTGGGGAAGGTTGTCACTGCCCAGCAGTGTGTGTTTCTTCACCTCTCCCTGGGGAGAAGACCTACACTATGGCAAAGTGAAGAAATACATCCCCTCCCGGGTGGGGTTTGGTTTTCTGTGCTAACATGGGGCTAACGGGGAGTTATGTTTCTTTTTCCCACTGATAAATTGTTGCTTCTCTGAGCCCCAGGGACTTGCTGGAAGAGATGGGCTCGTGCTCCTGGGCTATCCCAGACATGGCTTTGCATGAGGAGAGCCACCTATAGCTCTCTGTGGGCTTGAGCATGGCTTGGGATGAGTTATCTCTGTGTCAGACATGGCCTGAGAAAATGGAAAGGGAAACCCTGAACCC